>NC_090922.1:480136148-481386148 GCF_040938575.1 Ambystoma mexicanum
TTCCACAATGTGGAGGCAGCGAAGGAACACAAAACAGAATTAACTTTTCCTCTGTGCATTCCTCCCCAGACTTTAAAGCACACACATTTACGCTGCATGAGGTTCGAAGGGAATATAACTGTTTTTAATACTATAATGTAATATACAGCCAATATTTATATGCTTTTTTAAAACAGGTATTAAAATAAAAGAGTAAGGAGGATTGTGCTTGTTTTCTCAGCTTCTATTTTCCACTCGTTTTGTAAAAGTGAAAAAATGCAGGTAGGTTGCCTAACAATGCGTAACTGCTAACGTTGGTTCTCCCCTTCATGCAATTACCACTTTTAATAAAATTACTCTTTTTGACAAACTATTAATCATATGGGGTAAAAATTGAATTTGGATTAACACCCCGTAGGGGGTTTCAGATGGCCTCACTGCCAATCAGAGAGCACGGAATGCAGGCTTTACCTCAAATCGAATCCCATGTTCTGAGCCTGCATTCCATCCCCTGTGAGAGGGGGAGGCAGCCATTTTTCTGCTGGGCAACAGGTAAGTGGGCATATGTTCCCTTCCCCCCTTCCCCAGTTCCACTTCCCTCACCCACTGTCCTCGCCCCATCCCGACCCCACTTATCTGCAGCCGCCTCATCACTCGTCCGCACCTGGGACACAGTGTTTTGGCGCTTCCCCTCCATGGCAATATCCGAAATGGAAAGGGAGAAGGGACTATGTGTAGTTCCCTTCTCCCTTGACCATGAGAGCCATCTTGTTTTGTCATTTTATTTAAAGTTGAGAAACAGAAATCATGCTCTTTCTCAACTTCAAAAAACGATCGGCATCCCGGTAAGCATGCTGGGATGCTCATAGCAATAAAACCCTGCATGTGGCAGCATTACCATGTCTGCCTTAGTAAAATATATTGTGAATTTCCTGGAGGCTTGTCGTAAAAGCACCTGGCTCTACTGTATTGAACCCTCTTGAATTGATACATGTTGAGTTGAGAGAAGAAGACAAAAACATTTAGTACTCTCCTCAGCAGTGATTTTAGAGGCTGGACATTGAAGGTACCAATTAATTATTCCCTCATGTTCTGTGGTCTTGAAGTAATTTCAAATGGATTCCCGCCTATCCAAATCTGCACCAATACCATGCACCCCCTTGCCCTTTCAGCCCAACAGATTCAGCCAATGTGCCCCTTTATCTTGCCATCAACCTTTCCATGTTACCTGTAAAGATGGCTTAGTAAAATAAAAATACAACAAAGTAACCCAGAATGTGAAAATCAGTCATACCAAACAAAGCATGTTTCATAAAAGGTTTAAAAACAATATCAGGGGATGGAAGTGGGGCGTTTCCTGTCTTAACAAGTAACACAGTTGGTCATTTGTTTTAACCCTGGTAAACCGTCTTTATCGGTCAAGCAATGTCTCATTGTAGTTCAAAGAGGTAAACTATTACCAACAGTCGAGTAAAGCAGATTTTGGGGTTGGCCACCTTCTGCCCACATATGAACGTTAAGTGGCATATATAGCATAACACTGTCCCTTAATCCAGCCAGCAAGATAGGTATTAGGATTGGCAAATGTTTTCTGTAAATCACCCCACTTTCAAACCTCTTAGTCTTCACCAGGCAACGTTTTAGCATAGTTTTGTTTAGTACCTATCTAGTACTTCCTCCTTCTTCTAGGAGTGTTCTTTCGGAATAGGATCAAGCCTTTTGTTTGTTCATCCAATTGTCGCTCCTTCGTCTTTTCCTTGCAGTTTAGGTGGTTGTGTGCTTTCATTAGATGGGGCCTGTCCATCTGAAACAAGTGCAAGTCCCAGAAGGCCTTTCCCTTTGAAGGTTGTACAAGGGGTTATCTATTTTGTAAATTAGTATAAAAGGGAGGCCCCACTTGTAAGGGACACCTTTCTCCCTATTGTTATCTCTTTAATTCCCCTTCTTTTTGCATAGTATCACCATCAAGCCCTTGTAGAAATGCAATAAATGGCATTTTAAAACCATTTCTTCTCAGTGCCAGACTTTACCCATAGCATTGTTGTTTGCATAAATGAAAATGCACTCTTTCTCCAGCATGGGGTCTGGCATGGATTCACATGCTCATGAATATTCCCCGTCGTCAGGCTGGGAATCCTCGGTAAAGAAAAATCAGTATCAGTTTTGTTTCTAATCTGTCTTTCGTAGTAGTAACCAATCACTGATCTCTGCGTCATACTGACCACAGCCAATGACTGCCATCTCCCTAAGCCCCGCCTCTGGCAGCCATCTTCAGATTTTTACCGCACGTTCAAGTGTTGGGATCCTCGTGCTATTGTTCTCGAGCTTTAGTGCGTTTTCGCGCTTTTTCTTAGGAAAATTCTCTCTTTTTTCGGTCAAAGAGCCTCAAGCTCCACCGTTTCTTTATCCGATCAATGGGTACCCGTGTCAGATTCTTCTACGCCCCTCAAGGGTGAAGATTTTGTCGAGCCACGCTTTTGGAGGACTCCAGAAGTTTCTCAGGCCCATCTCGGACATGGCCCAGGAGAAGGGAAGCTCGACGCCCAGAAAGCTGTTCAGGGTCTGCCCTGGATGCCAGCTTCAGAATGTCTTTAAGGAGGATGAACACTCCCTTTGCCTCTGCTGCCTGCATGAGGACAAGACGCACGTGGAGAAGGACTGTGCGTTTTGCGGCAATATGTCGGAGCGGACCATGAAGGACCGCCATCTGCGTCTCGCCAACTGGCTGGAAGGGAAGAGCCCGTCAGGCGAGAAAAAGAAGAAGAAGCCTGAGCGGTCTTCTAAGACCTTTGAGGGCGCCCCGGCGACGGGGGCCCAACAGAAGGCCAAGCACAGCGAGTCCGCTGGCACCGGGAGCGCCGAATGTTCGGGCTCTACGGGTGCCAGGCAGGGCGCATCCTCCCAGGCACCATCAACCACGAGCCAATGCTCTGGCTCGGGTAAGAGGAAGGCCGAGTACCCGGCGAAGCTCCTGGAGAGACCCCGGTCGAGCTCGAAGGCCCCATCGGAGGGGGAGCGAGGCAGTGACCTTCCCCTCAAGGAGAAGGCGGTGAGCGCACTTAACGTGGTGAAAGCCTTGATCCACCCGGCCAAGGCCTCTATCGAGAAAGTCGCGGCGGCCCTGGCTCAGCCTGTGGAGGCTACACCAGGGTTGGCGACCTCGGGGCCCAGAGTCTCCCTGCCACCGCGGAGGGAGTCCTCTTTCATGCCCATCGACAGGACCCCCGTGAAACCTCCCACGGAGAAGAAAAAGGGGGGGCAGGAGGTCGTCGTGGATTCGGCCTCAACCTCTGAAGAGGAGCTGATCGAAGTCTTAAGCCACGGCGTTGGCGGGGAAGAAGACCAGCCCGTCGGGAGGGACCCCGACATCGGAGACGATGATAACGTCGAGGGTGCCGACGGGGCTCCTGACCGCCCGTCGGAATCCCCTCAACCAGTGCCGCAAGACAACTCAGCGGCCATTTTGTTGGCTATACAGTCCTTATGCTCGGAGATAAGGACAAGATTGCCGTTACCACCAACGGAGGAACCACTCCCGATGGGGGACCCTGAGCCAGGCCCTTCTGGGAGCCCTCCTCCTAAGAGAAGAAGGATTCATCCTCCACCTCCTTTTCAACCATCGCGCCCTGCTCAGCCCTCCTCCCCGTCCACGACCCGTGGGGATGATAAGGGGACGGACACGGCCGCGACGGGTACAGACGACGAGGCTTACGACGAGGATCTCCCGTCGTCACCTCCTCCCCGGGCTTCCCCGCCCGACGAGATTGGATCGTTTCATGCCATGATCGCCAGGGCATCCGAGCTTTTCCAGCTCTGCCCGGAAGAGATAAAGAAGGAAGGTTTCCTTTATCAACGGCGCGAGACCAAGAGGAAGACAGTCCTCGCTGTACCTCTACTGGACGATATCTGGGATGAGGGTCTCGCCCTCCTCAAGAACCCATCCACAACGCCTGCGAGAAGGGATCGGTACGAGAAAAAGTACGGGGTCCCGGACGCGGCCCCCTTGTGCCTTCGGGCACAGCCGACCCCGGACTCGGTCGTTTCCGCGGCGGCCAGGAAGAAAGCGGGGGGGGCCTCGGCCTCTACGTCAACCTCCCCGCCGGACGGCGAGGGAAAGAAATTGGACACGATGGGACGCAGAGTCATCTCATCGGCAGCAACGACGATTAAGGCTGCCAACGCCTTGGCTATCGTAGCCCGCTACGACAGGGAGTTGTGGTACAAGATCGCCCCCCTGCTGGACTTCCTACCAGACGACAAGAGGGCGGAGGCCCTAGAGATCTTGCAGGAAGGAGAAGTGGCGTCGGACCACGCCATTACGATTGCGACGGACATCGCTGACACTGGATTTCGCCAGTTGGGCAACGGCGTGTGCCTTAGACGGCGTGGATGGCTCAAGGCAACGGACTTCCGGCAGGACGTGCAGACCAGAGTCTTGGACATGCCGTTCGACGGGAGCAACCTGTTTGGGAAAACAGTGGACGATTCCCTACAAGCCATCAAGACGGACACGGAGACGGCCCGGGCTCTTGGTGTTCTCCAGCAACGACGGCCGCCCTTTCGGAGCACCGGAGGCAAGCAGGGTGCCTCCAAAGGTTCCGGCGGCGGATATTCCACTTACCGTCAAGCGGCCCGTTCGTCTTCACAGGAAGCCTACAGGGGACGAGGCAAGTCGGGCGGACCCCGCCGTCGTCGCCAGGGAGGACAAGGCGGCAAAGCCTCGTCGAAGCAGGACTGAACCGGCCGTGGGGTCGGGCCCCCACCGAAGCATCCCGGTGGGAGGCCAGCTGGCGAACTTCGTCAGCGTGTGGGAGTCCATCTCCACCAACCGTTGGGTGCTGGACGCCCTGGCCCAGGGTCACGTGCTCGAGTTTCTAAAGAAGTGCCCGCGCGTCCCCCCCGTGGCCAGGAAGGAACATCACGTCCCTCAACTTCTCTTGGAGGTAAAGGCGATGCTCAAGAAGGGCACCATTGAGCTCGTCCCAAACAGGCTTCGGGGCTCCGGAGTTTACTCAAGATACGTCCTTGTGAAGAAGAAGACACGAGGATGGCGTCCCATCCTGGACCTAGGACGACTGAACAAATTTATCAAGGCACAGAAGTTCCGGATGGTCACCCTCCAGCACGTCCTGGGTCAGCTGGAGGAGGGCGATTCCCTGTCGTCGTTGGATTTGGAGGATGCTTACTTCCATATCCCCATCCTAAAGGGACACCAAAAGTTTCTCAGGTTCGTGGTCCAAGGGCGTCACTACCAGTTCAGAGCTCTTCCCTTCGGATTGAGGTCGGCACCCAGGGTGTTCACCAAGTGCCTTGCACCGGTGGCGGCACGGCTGCACCTGGAGGGGATCCACATCTACCCCTACCTGGACGACTGGCTCATCCGAGCAAAGACAAGGGAGCTCGCCACGGAGCACACGGCGAGGACCGTCCAGCTACTCGCGGACCTGGGATTCTCCATAAACTATGCCAAGTCCCACCTGGTGCCCGCGCAAGACGCACTGTTTCTGGGAGCGAAACTCGACACAGTGGCGCTTCTGGCCTCTCCGTCGGAGGAAAGGACGAGGGCCATCTTGGGCAAGGTGCAGCGGATGCTGGTTGCGGACGCGGCCAGGGTGAGGGCCATCAAATCCCTCCTCGGAATGATGTCTTCTTGCATTTATCTCATCCGCCTGTGCAGGCTTCGGATGTGCCCGTTACAGGAGTTGCTGGACGCTGGCTGGATCCAGACGACGGGCAGCTTCGAGGACAGGATCACACTCGACGAGAGCTTCCGACGAGTGATCCGGTGGTGGGGCACCCACGCGCATCTGACGGCGGGCATGGACTTCCAGACCCCGGGCCACCAGAAGACAGTGACCACGGATGCCTCCCTAGAAGGGTGGGGAGCGCACACCGAAAATCTGCACACGAGAGGCCTTTGGCTTCCGACAGTGAAGTCCCTCCATATCAACGTCCTGGAGCTCCGTGCAGTGTTTTGGGCCCTCAGGTCCTTTCTTCCGTCCCTCAAGGGCAAGGTGGTGAGGATATTCACCGACAACACCACCACCATGTTCTACATCAGGAAGCAGGGCGGTACCAGATCCCCAGCCCTGTCCAAGGAGGCGCAGGATCTGTGGCATTGGGCCGTCGCCCAAGGGATGTTTCTGGTGCCGTTTCATCTGGCAGGAATAAAAAACACCATCGCCGACTCGCTTAGCAGGAGCTGCGCTCGTTCCACAAGTGGGAACTACGACAGGATCTAGTGGACCGCCTCTTCCGACGGTGGGGCACACCCCAGATCGATCTGTTCGCGACGGCGACGAACTCCAAGTGCCAGAGGTTCGCCAGCAGGTTTCCCCAGCCGAGGAGCATGGGCGATGCTTTCTCGTTCCCCTGGGAGGACCTGTTTCTATACGCGTTCCCTCCATTGCCGTTGCTGATCCGGCTCATCAACCAGCTCAAGAGGTCACGGTGCAGGATGATCCTCGTCGCACCTGCGTGGCCGAGGCAGATATGGTTCCCGGACCTTCTGGACTTGTCAGCGTCCCCGTCAATCAAGCTGCCAGTGGACGCGGATCTTCTCTCCAGGGAAGGAGGCGCCATCCTCCATCACGACCCGAAGTCGCTGAACTTGCAGGCCTGGCTCCTGCAGCGTTAGAGTTTGGAGGCTACGACATACCGGCCGACTGCAGAGAGGTTCTTGCAAAGGCCAGGGCATCCTCAACTCTTAAATGCTATGGACACAAATGGAAGAGATTCTCTGTCTGGTGCCACGCACAGAAGATTAACCCTCTACGGATTACGGCTCCCCAAGTACTGCCGTACCTACTGACGCTGGCCAAGGCTGGACTGGCGCACGCGTCCATCAAGATTCATCTTGCTGCGATCTCCCGATACACCAGAACCACGGGACGGACGTCTTTGTGGTCTCATCGTCTGGTGAAAGAATTCATGAAGGGACTGTTTAGATCGTTCCCGCCGGTGAAGGCTCCGGCCCCAGCGTGGGAGCTCAACGTGGTGCTGACCAAGCTCATGGGACCTCCGTTCGAGCCTCTGCACTCGGCTCCGTTGAAGTTCTTGTCGTGGAAAACAGCGTTTCTTGTGGCCATCACCTCCGCACGACGGGTGGGAGAGATCCAGGCCCTTTCCTGCAAGCCCCCGTACTTGACTTTTCACGACACGAGGGTAGTGCTCAGGACGCACCCCTCCTTCATGCCCAAGGTGCCGTTGGACTTCCACCTCAACGAACCCTTGGTGTTGCCTGTTTTCTTCCCGTCGCCTTCGTCGCCGGCTGAAAGGACTTTGCACTCGCTGGATGTGGCTAGAGCGCTGAAGTTCTACGTGGACCGCACGAAGAGTTTTCGGAAGACGTCACAACTTTTTGTGAACTTTGGACCTGGCAATCAGGGGAAGGCTCTCTCGAAGGCTTCCATTTCCAGATGGCTCTCCGGCTGTATCATGTACTGTCATCGGTTGGCAAACCGACCGCTGCCTGGCCGTCCGAGAGCCCATTCCACCAGAGCGATCGCAGCTACCACGGCGTTCCTATCTGGTGTGCCCTTGCTGGACATCTGCAGGGCTGCTACGTGGAGGTCGACGCACACCTTCACGAAATTCTACTGCGTCGATCGGGATTCCAGGGAGGAGTCCAGGGTCGGCCAAGCTGTGCTGCGCAACCTGTTCGCCTAAGGTGAGCCTGGTGAGGAGGTAAGAGATGTTTAATGTTGAGTTTTGGATGTAATGCTTAATGTTGAGCCTTTGCCACCTCCCGTGGTTGTGCATGTGTGTACTGCTATGTATTCTTTTATTCATGAGCATGTGAATCCATGCCAGACCCCATGCTGGAGAAGGAACAAGTTACTTACCTGTAACTGTTGTTCTCCAGCATGGGTCTGGCATGGATTCACATGCGAACCCTCCCGCCTACCCCTCTGCGGCTCTTCACTTGGTCATACTGCCACTTCACGTGCTACCAAATCTGAAGATGGCTGCCAGAGGCGGGGCTTAGGGAGATGGCAGTCATTGGCTGTCGTCAGTATGACGCAGAGATCAGTGATTGGTTACTACTACGAAACACAGATCAGAAACGAAACTGACACTGATTTTTCTTTACCGAGGATTCCCAGCCTGACGACGGGAATATTCATGAGCATGTGAATCCATGCCAGACCCATGCTGGAGAACAACAGTTACAGGTAAGTAACTTGTTCCTTCAATGACATCTGGGGACAACCTATTCTATGCTGATCTTGGGTAAATAATCTATGGGTATGTTCTAGGCAAATATTGTTAGTTTCCAGTCCTTGCAGAATCTTTTGGAAGACTGAATGTAATCAGTCAGATGGTCATTCACGACTGATGCTGAGAATCCTCTAACATGACTGATACTGCACCTCTGTCAATTTTCCCTGCCTTCTTCTATGTTATGCATGGCATTGATGCTTCTGTTAACCTCCACAATATGCATTGGCAACTCTTGTAGATGGTCAGTGTGCTCCTCTCATCCATTTTCCAATAAAGGACATCTTTTCATTGCTCTATGACCCTGACTTCTCTTTTGAGATCCACTATCTGGGTCTTTATGTCTTCCCTAAGTGCTGACATATCAGCCTTGATCTCCTTGGATGTCTCCTTCAGGAGATGTTTCATGCTATCTTTAGTGTTTGGCAGTTGATGGTCCAGGGAATGGGCTCACCTTGAAGCAGTTGCTTTTGTCATTTTCTCATATCGATTTCTGATTTTTGATATTTTCATCTGGGCACCTTGAGGTTCTTTTGAGATTAGTTGATGCCACCCTGAACAAAGCACAAATTGCAAAGGTACAGATTATCTCTGTGGCCTATTGCGGCCCTGTCACAGTGCCCCCCGCCTGACTTTCTGTGCCTCACCAGGAAAATAGTACACTGCTAGTCACAGCTTTGAGTGGTATTTTAGGGCACTGGTTTGCGCCCAATGACCTGGTCTGAGGTAGCCACATCTTTTCTTTTCTCCTGTGGCCCGTTTACCTTGCTATTCATGCTTTATCAGTGTGAAAATGCAACTCTTTGGTTGCAGGAGAAGTTTGTGAGAAGAGGTTTTCCTCCCTCCACAAGTTGCTTCAGTTAAGCGCCATAGGTGCCATTTTGATGATGGTGGCCACACCCGGGTCAGAGGCTCAAAGGAACTCTGACAGGCTCAGCAAAACTTCCCTCGTCCTATCTGTAGTAGTGGATGTCTTCTGATGGCCATCCTTCCGTTTTTGGCTACTTTGGGATAAATGCAGTGCCATTCTTTAAAGTATTTTTGAGGGCTGGAGTGGAAGCTTACAGGAGCCATGACTCATGGTTGTCCTGCATCGCCACATCCCATACACTCAGTTATTCTTAACTCTGCTAAGCACTGGTCACCTGCACTTTACAAAGCAGGTAACATTCCAATGACACTTTGTTTAATGGGAACCAAACTTCTGTTTTAACACAGAAATGTACCATCAGGATTGGCATAACTTTCATTGTCTACTAAGTGACATAGCACTGACCTGAAATTGATCAATGTATCTCAAAAAAGTAAAACTTCCCTTTTATGTGAGACAGGAGGTGATAGGGAAGCCTTCACAATAGTTTCATGGCATTTACCTAGGCCTCTCCCAGAAGTAAGGCTTACTCAGGCATTGACATCAGGTACGCAGTTGGCCAACTATATCCAACATATACCGAATAAGTACCATCATTTGTCAGCTATTGTTATGATATGCTTTAGCACTGACAACAAATGCCAGATATGACTATCATATGCCAAATATTGCCATCAAAATACAAACACTCACACCATTTCCAGGTTGTGTTGCCATAACCCAAGGTACTTGCTCTTGTGCCATCAAATGACCAGGTGATCATGCCAATGTCAAGCACGTGACCAATTAGTATACAGTGTCATATTCCATTGGGTCCGATTAAGGTTCATGCCCTTGGTAACTTTTCTGAGCAGAAGGAATGCTGAAACTGACAGGCTAACAACGAATGCCTTTTGAAAAGGGTGATTTCTAAGAAATGTGACATTTTCGTCAGTTACCAAGTAGGTCTTTGTTGGGGAGAATTCTCATAAATGTGCAAATTTCCCTTACCTTTTGAGACCCCCAGCAACTTTGCTGGATTTCTAGGACTTTAATTTTTACCTGGAAAGAGTGTGAACCTTTTTTCCCACTCGTTCATGTATTTTGATATGTGTTTTACTTTTGTGTTCTTTGGATATGGAGTTTTAGACAACTCCATATGCATCATCTTTTCTTGTGTGTCACTGACTACTGTCTCCCAGTGAATGTAAAGTTAAATTGACTTTGCTAGTCTTTTTAAATTGCTAGACCCAGCACACACTGCCTTACAGCAGAGTGCTGGAGGGAACACCTAGTATTCCCTAGGCCTACAAAACTCATGTAGCACTCAAATGCTACCCTTTCCTCTCAGAATGGCTGGTGGCAGTGGTAGCATGATTTTCCCAACCGCAACCCGTTTAAACGCTCCGGTAGCTAAAATCCACCAGAGCCATGTTTTTCAAGATGGCATCTGAGCCCCCTCTGTAAAAACTGAATTGTACGATCGGACTGAAAAAAAAGGTCTGACCGTACAAAAAGTCAGAAAAATGCGACCATCAAAGTTCGAACCTTTGATGGTAGCACTGTAGGTAAGTAACACAACCGAAAAAAAGAAAAAAAACGGGGGCTGCGTGGGTGTCCCACGCAACACCTCGCTCACTTTATTGTGGTATACTGAGCGGGGTGTTGCGGGCGACACCCCTACAGCATACCCGTAAAAAAAAAGAAAAAAACAACAAAAAAATAAGAGGGGTATAGTGTGGTATAGTGAGTGGGGGTTGCGGGGGAAACCCCTGAAGCTCCCGAAAAAGAAGAAAAAAAAAAAGAAAAGGACCCTGCTGTGCCGGTTCCCGATCACAGAAGTGAAAGGGAACTGGCGCCACAGGGACTCAGCATGTAAAAAAGGTAAGTAGGGTTTGTTTATGTTGGGGGTGGGGGTGTGTTGAGGGTATGGGTGGGGGAGTGTTGTGGGTGTGGTTGGGGGTGTGGGTATGTAGGGGTTCTGAATACGTGTTTGCATGGGAAATGTGCAAACCTTTTGTGGGTCGCACAATTTCGCATGCAAACTTTTCCGTCGCAGACTTTTCTGCAACGGAAAAATCACGCAAATCTGTAAAAACAGGTTCCAATCTACTTTTTTCACCATTTCTTTTTGGAAAGGTCCTTCTAATGTTTGTCTCTGCGCACCAAACCATGTTTGGTCCCTTTGTTTGTTTGCCTTTGGCGGGCATCAGTACTGAAGACCGCCTCTGGCGCCTGAGTGTCTAGGGTGGATGGGAAGTGAGGGAGGTGCCCGAAACTCCCTGTGCTTAGTCGCCTAGGAGACCTGAATGCACTTTGGCATGATTGGCTGGCTGACTGTCCGGCAAGGACAGCCACCATGATGGGGGAGTGGCAGCTAGGCTGGAATGAATGGAAGAAAACTGTTTAAAAGGCAGGTCTCTGGGACTTGGAAGGCAGAGTCGACCACTGGAACGAAAGAACCGAAGACCAGCTGAAGGAAGACGACTGCTGCAACTCCTAGACCATTGGTTTGCCCGGTGAAGCCCTGCTGCAGGTCCAAATAGCATGAAACTCCCTCGACAGAGAAGCCCCTTCAAGGACTACTTCTTCCCTTGAGCTAGTGGGAACAACCAACTCGCAAGCCTCCTGGAAACCATCTCCATACTGGTTGAATTTTCTTCAGAGTGCTGTTGAAAACTGGATAGCCAGTGAGAAGGATACCAGTTTGTGGACTTTAAGGCACTCACACCTTAAACCGACGTTTTGCCAAACTTGTGGATCCTTCACCGTGCAGTGCAGGAACCTCCCAACGTCCTCCCTCTTGTCCCCACGGCTGAGGCCCAGGAACAGCAATATCTGCAGGAACTTCCAGGAACAATTGCCTCAGCCACAGCTTTTATTCATTACCAAGTTACTGTGCAAACGCGGTTGAGAAATCCTCATCCTATCCAAGACAATGATCCATTGACTTTGGCCCAGGCCTATTGAATTGAACTGCCTCTTGTAGTGAACTGAAAATATTTGCCCTGCCTAAGAAAAGTATTTGTGTTTAATTCTTATAACTTGTGTCTATTACCCCCTTTTTAAAGTTTCTGAAGTGCCATTTTGCTCTCACTTCTGGGGAGCCTAACTTGTTCAGAAACGTATTGGTTGGCTACTCTAGTGTATTGAGCTGCTTATTGCTAGTGGAATGTTTTCTAAATGACTGTGTAAATAAATTAATATTGTTTTACCAAGAAACCTTCAGTAAGTGTTTCTTTGAACCACTGTGATTGCAAGTCCTTTATGTACCACCTTGTACTGCTCACATCCCTTTTGAGATAAGCCTGGCTACTCAGCCCTGCTACCACAAAACTGTGTAGTACAGACTTATACCAAAGGTGAGATTGTGCGTACACCTGTAGTCTTAGTTGTGTGTAGTGTTACTAAAGGGTACTGCATGTAATTCTGCCAACAGTCTTCTATGTATTAAGTGCAGTATTAACTTTCTGTGATAACCTCCTGCTTCCTGGTTGTGAAGTGTGGTCACACACACACACACACACACACACACACAGTACTTTCAAGCCTTACCCCATTGCACTTCTGTTAGAGGTTTGTAAACAGGGTAGCCATGTTGGCCCAGTAGCACAAAATGGGGACCAGTGCAGAGAATTCCTGACCTAGTTGTGAAATTCAGTTTAAGTTCTTTTCTTTTGAATTATATTTCAAAAGTATGTGGCAGCTCTGATTTGCTAGTGGGAAGTTATCAGGAAGTTTCATAGATATTTTGTTCATTTCATGACAAGAGGATTCCACTGCAGAGGAACATGCAAACATTGTGCAGCATACTACTGGTCACCAGCTGGGTTAGAGCATGGCAGAACCAAAACATGAAATACCAATACAGGAAAATATCTTCACAAAAATGAGGACCACAAAAAAAGACACATTTGAAATGTGTACACACTCAATTAATGCCATAGTTCCCTCATTAACTTAAATGTGAAACCGAACCATGCCTTTAACAGTGTGTTTAAGGTTTCTATTGTGACGTTAAGCCCTGTTCCAAGGGCTGGAATTGGGGGTAACGGCCAGGCAGCCTAACTTCACGGCCCATACTAATAGCCGCCATGGAAAGGGGAACGGGGCTCCATATGGAGCCCCGCTCCTGTTTCCATGGCGGCCTGCAGGAGCTGAGAGGTAGAAGCGGCTGCGGCGAGGAGTGTTGCTGCCGCAGAAATAAGGTAAATGGGGACTGGGAAGGACTGAAACAGAACGGGACGGAGGATGGGGGAAGGGTAAGATGGCAGCAGGAGGAACTGGCCATCAGATGGGATAGAACGTGGGCTTTCACCAATGGTTCAAGCCTGCGTTCCTAGCCACCTGATTGGCTGGCACCCCCCACCAGGGTGCTAATGGTTCTTACATTGACTAGCAAAGGCACAGTCTGAGGGGAAATAGTGATTAGTGTTCATGTTTGACTGTGTTTTATGTGAACCAGGAGGAGGATGGTGGAGTGTTTTACTTTAATATCTCCCCAATCTCCCCAGAGTCCTGCACATGCTGTGTTGCTGCATTGGTTGATTGAGCCTAGTAGATGCTGCAAGTGCAGGTGGAAGGGTGAGTAATTTAACACATGCAAGGGTCACCCACCTTTCTTTCTCCAATAGGCAGTGGTTCCATGGCATTTTAACAAGGGGCTGCGAGGGTCCACAAAGCATGGCATCTGCCAATGCAGTCAGATAAAAAGACAAAAGCCTGTGTCGTGTCAATGTTGGCAACAGTGGTTTGAGAAGGTGCATGGCACCCACATGTGTAACTCCTCTAGTTTGGCTGAATGCACTACAGGGAGGAAAGAACAAGCTACGACTATGTGTGGGTAACGCAAATGCAAAAACACCACACAAAGCATTGCTTTTTCACCTCTCATAACAAACAAATACTTGGCAGACAATAAACAAAATACACGGTGTACTACTTTACTACGTATTCAAATTGTATTCAGAAATGTAATAGTTTTCTTTTGAGTTTGGAAGACAAAGAGGTGCACCTAAGAAAAATGGCTTCTTACTGAAGAGGTTACCAGGCACTGACGTT
Organism: Ambystoma mexicanum; assembly: GCF_040938575.1. Taxonomy (NCBI): domain Eukaryota; kingdom Metazoa; phylum Chordata; class Amphibia; order Caudata; family Ambystomatidae; genus Ambystoma; species Ambystoma mexicanum. Next base: position 480,150,259 of record NC_090922.1, read on the forward strand.
AGGCATGCACATATTACCTTCCTTTTGGTTTTCAATAATTGACAAGTATATCCCTGCTATCCTCCCTTTTCCCCCTTCAGGAGAATGCTCATGATGATATTCTACCTGAGCAGGGATGAAATAATGGTAACTATGCAGAGGTTGAAGTGGGCACCCAAAAAGAGACACACAGCACCTTTCTTCTGACTAGTGCTATCAGATCATGCTGATGAAAGGGGAATTGGTCCATAGCGCACAGCTACTTTCTCCCAACTCTAGGCTGAGTTAGACAATAAGATATGGTGATTGTGCCTTCGTCTGAGAAGAGGTTTGGCCCAAGCTGCAACATCCAATGCTGATTGGTTGACAGCAGTGCAAGGGAGAAACCACCTGCCAACATCGTGCATCCTTACTCTAATGCACAAACACCCCTGATTATTTTATTTTGTTCACCATTCACCTGGAAATATAAATAGTGATGTTGTAATCCTATTTGCAGGATTTAAACCATTTGCATATGTTAGAATGCATGAACATGAAAATCAAAAATAGTAGGTTGTATGGAGAAACGTATTGACTTCCCCACACACCCAAAGTCCGGTGATATGACATACCTTGTATATCCCCTGAGTTACATGAGTCGGAGTCACAGCACTCTCTCTTAATCCACAATGACATGTCTGTGCCCCGGAAGACTACTTCTTTACCACAGGCTGGCTGTTTGGAAGGATCGAGACAGCCCTTGAAGGCCAATTGCATGACATAGGGCCCTGTTGGAAAACACAGATTCTTAAAACGAAATCCCAGCATCTGGACGACAAGGAATTTTACTCAAATAGACATAAGAGACGCAATGCTTCTTTCTGAAAGCCTTTTCAGCCTGCTGTTAGATCCTCTTGCTCTTTAGTACAACATGTTCCAGAAGCCAAAAATGTTGCCATGTGCAGCTCAGTCGGATAATAAGGCAACAAGGTTCTTTTCTTACACCTTTATTTATTAATGCTCAGTTGCACAAGCAAACAGAATACCACACAGCTCTTTGAGTATAATTAGGCAGAGTAGTTTACAAAGTAAGGCACAATAAATCCAATCCCCACTTTTCCCCTGTTATGGATCACTGCCATACATGCACAATGTTGTAACTTGCATACTAAATATGCTAAAATACAATAATTAGGCTAGTTATTCTTATGCAGACAGTGGATTATCATTAATCAGGTGCATCTTATCCTTGGACCAAATATTCGTAGGTCGACGAGTCATTGGGAACATAGAAATACACAGTTCCTCCAAGTTATTAGCCCACTCAACGGGCCACTGTTCTTGAGTAGGAGCTCTCTGGTGTGTCTATCACAGGAGGATACATCTTTTGGCTGAGAGGAATTCAAGATGTAATAGTGTCCATGGGGAAGCGTCAGGGCTATCATATCAACTAAATAAACAGACAGCCGGCAGTGACAGTAAATGGCCTCCTACAATCTTCCCAATGGTTTTACACACCTCCTGCCATAACTTCACTAAGCCTGGGCAGGACCACAACAGGTGTATGTATGTTGCCTCTTCAGATTTGCATCTGGGCATAAGCCCTCACAATCCTGCTTAAAATGCTGCATTCTGGAGGGGGTAGAGTGCAGTCTGTTAAGTATTTTGAATTCTATAAGTTGGAAGCCTCGCAGGTAGGGGTAGGAGGAGGGCCAAGGGAGGCCGGCCAGAGAGTGAGCGGAAAGCATGGTGAATGTGTACCAATGAGGAGGATCTCAGTCTTGTTGGCATTTAGGCAAAGATCGTTGGCGGCACATCAATTTTGAATGGCGATTAGGCAATTGGAGATGAGGGAAGGAGAGGAGGTGTCGGAGGGAAGCCTGAAAATGAGTTGGGTGTCATCAGAATAGCACTGGAAGTTTGAACAGAAAATGGAAATGCAGTAGGCGAGAGTTGCCAGTAGGTGAAAGAGATTATACATATACAAACATTTCACATATTATTAGATATATTGACACTGTTGTGTCCACATTCTGCAAATGTGGGTGAAGATAATATGAGCACCAATTAAGTAGTATTAACAGTAGAGGCATACCACTTAAAAAAGAATATAGGGCCTCATTACACGGTAGGCGGTAGGGGTTTACCGGTACCGGTAAGGGCACCGGTACTGGTAAACCCCTACCGCCTTACTACGAGTTCCCTTTGCGGGACCCGACTTTAACGCCTGGTTTTTCCAGGCGTTAAGGACGGGACCCGCAAAGGGATCTCGGAGCTAATTACGGTACCGCAATTTGCGGTACCGTAATTAGCATCTTCCCCATTCCCATTATGCCCTATGGGGGCAAAAATGGGAATGGGGAAGGGCCTTGGTGAATGGGGAATTACCGCCCCCGCTCACCTTGGAGTAGGGCGGTAATTCCGCCATCCACCAAGGCGGACTCGGTACGGTACCGGCGGCAACCATGGCGCTAATAGCGCCATGGTTACCGCCTACTGTGTAATGAGGCCAACAGACTCATTTGCTGGCAGACCAGAGGTACAGGTAACTAGTAGACGGCACATTAATGTCAGCCACTTACATCACTGTAATTAATACTTAAAATCCTGGAAGCGCTTGAATAAATAGTGACGCAACGTAATCCTCCAGTGCGCGCAACCAAATGGTAATATATAAATGCTTAATGCTTAATGATTTAGAGGCGCAATGATGTAGAAAGTCGTAACATAATCCATTGGTTCAAATAGAAACATTGGTCCTCATTACAGGGTTGGCAGAAAACCTTCCAGTATGCGGCAGGTTACCAGCAACCCCATAACACTGTTTCCCCCGCCTGACTTCCTGGTGCCACCGGGATATCATGGCAGGCGGTGAAAATGGTAAATCCCCATTCCTGTGGAGTCCCATAGGACTCCATGGAAATGGGGACACTGAAGCAACAGCACGGTTGCTAATGGTGCCGGTGCTCCAGTGACTTCTGGGTTTTCATGCCGGTATAGGCATGAAAACCCGGCAGGTCAGGCCTTCTGGGGAATCCATGGCCCCTACCCGCATTGTTGTAGTACGGCCGTCCGGAAAGGGTGCCGGTACGTTGCTACCAGCACCCTTACTTCTGGAATGCCATAGTTATAATGAGGGCCATCGTATCTTTAAAAATGTTTATTTAAGATCCAACATCGCGCGCGATCCACACCATAACGCACAATCACGTCTGACGGACCATGTGATTAAGTGTCTCAGTACAAAGCCAAACGCTGGACAGGAGGCTGTTTTTGCCGCTCCTTGTCCTGCACTCAGTTCAGCGATCCAAAGGCAAGACAGCTTATATGGAGAGGATATTCCTTCCATATTCAACAGACTATTTATACATTCTAAGACTGCTTTTCCATCTTTTAACAGGACTACCGAGGCATACAATTAAGAAAATAACATTGCCTTTACTTAAAATTAATACTAAGAATAACAGCAAATGTGGGTGCCATGATTCACAACCTTATTAATGGTCTTTCTTCAGGACTGATAACAACAGGATTGTTGAGGCCCTAACAGACACTGTAGTATCACATTACTAAGCAAGTGATCTTTGTTATGAGCATACTATAGACATTGTGAATTGCATCGTGGATGGAAGGTTTGGAATACATCCTAACCTCTGGCATTGCTCTCGACAACCCTCCAGACCATCGCTCTTCGCCTGCCAGGCCATAACAGAAGAGGAAAGACCATCTGCAAATAAGGCTTGGATCAACCCCAAAAGGGGCAGTCCAGCCCGAACTGCTTGGTCACATCCTTTCTGCACAAGACCATAAGCATCCCCAAACTTGTTTCGGCCTTGTTGGGCCTCATCAGTGAGGATTAGCTTGGGTCTCTAGATCCAGCAGGCACGGGACCCACGTTTGGGCATACCCGTCCCACTTGTGGTGACATCCTAACCTCTGGCATTGCTCTCGACAACCCTCCAGACCATCGCTCTTCGCCTGCCAGGCCTTGTCCTGCACTCAGTTCAGCGATCCAAAGGCAAGACAGCTTATATGGAGAGGATATTCCTTCCATATTCAATAGACTATTTATACATTCTAAGACTGCTTTTCCATCTTTTAACAGGACTACCGAGGCATACAATTAAGAAAATAACATTGCCTTTACTTAAAATTAATACTAAGAATAACAGCAAATGTGGGTGCCATGATTCACAACCTTATTAATGGTCTTTCTTCAGGACTGATAACAACAGGATTGTTGAGGCCCTAACAGACACTGTAGTATCACATTACTAAGCAAGTGATCTTTGTTATGAGCATACTATAGACATTGTGAATTGCATCGTGGATGGAAGGTTTGGAATACATCCTAACCTCTGGCATTGCTCTCGACAACCCTCCAGACCATCGCTCTTCGCCTGCCAGGCCATAACAGAAGGGGAAAGACCATATGCAAATAAGGCTTGGATCAACCCCAAAAGGGGCAGTCCAGCCCGAACTGCTTGGTCACATCCTTTCTGCACAAGACCATAAGCATCCCCAAACTTGTTTCGGCCTTGTTGGGCCTCATCAGTGAGGATTAGCTTGGGTCTCTAGATCCAGCAGGCACGGGACCCACGTTTGGGCATACCCGTCCCACTTGTGGTGACTTACGCAAAACAGACAGCCACTTGTGTATGTTGGAACCATTACCAGGGATCAAATGCCATTATGGTTCACTATGTTCCTCTCCATTTGGCTGTGGGGGGTAGCTGTATCAAGTTTAAATCAAAAGGATTCAAAGGGCGTGTGTGCAGCTACCCAGTATAATTGGAAATCTGGAGCTGTGAACCCTCCCCTGTGATGTGGTTCAGTTATTGCAGACCATTTCAGGCAAACTTCTCCAGAATGCCACATGAACTTAGTAACTAATGCATATAGCACTTTAAAGAATATATGGCAGGCCAGATCAGTATATTCTGGAAGTAATACAAGAATTTGGGAAGCACCACTATCTTCAGGGGAGAGATCTTGCTCACAAATGTAACCGGTAGCTGCAGTAATCTATTCATTTGTCCTGCTAATACTGCCAGGTAGGCCTGATGATTCTTTATATAACGAGTCCCATGTGTCCCCGATCTTAACAACTAAATACCAAAAGCCTGTAGGGGTCCAGATAAAGTCCTTAATGTCCACGGGCTTTAGAGTGCTGGCTTGTGAGGGGATAAAGTTCAGATTTAGACCTGTTCATTTGTAGGCCCGACAGGGCACCAGGCATAAGGCACATCTTGTAGGATGGGTTCTAGATTCATCTGCGGGTTACTTATTTACAATAAAACATCATCAGCATATAGTGAGATAATGTTGTAACTCCCCCTATGATGAGCCCTCTGTGTGAGTGATGTGGCCTCTTCATATCTGCAATTGGTTCGATGATTATGCCAAATACAAGTGGTGACAGCCTTGACGGGTACCCCATCCAATCAGTCTGGCTTCAGCATCCGGGTGGTGCAGAGGTTGGGCGTGCGATCCGTGTGTAAAAGACATAAATGCGCAATGAATTGTGGTCCGAACCCATAATGCACCAGTACTCTGTACATGTATTGCCAGGGCACGGAGTAAAAGGCCTTTTGGGCGTCCAGCATGGACAGTACCGCCTGCACACAGAGGTCTATATGAGCCATGACTGCAAATACTCTGTGCAGATTCAAGCTGGTGGAACTACCAGGTATGAAGCCAGAATGGTCTGGATGTTGCGAGGAAACAGGAATGAGAAAAGGACACAGAGGACACATGGTATTGGTTAACGACTTTTATTAAACAGTAAAGGGGTTAGAAAGTGCATCACTGTCTCTTATCTAGGAGGTATTACCCAATCTCAACCAAAACTAAGGGTCTGGCCTATGTCCAAAGCAAAAATTGCCTTTTCCCGAAATCCTATCCTAGCCCTCAAATTCTAAAACTAACTCTAAGGTATTGACTGTGACTTGAAAAGTACACACAAAAGTTCAACAAAAAGATACAATCCAACACAATTTCCAAATGGATAATGTTCACAATACCAGGGAATGGGTCCATTCCCCTGCTTTCTCTCCACCAAAAACAAAAGTTCCAAAGTATAAGTAAGTTCTTTAAGGTTCAAGAGGATGCCTCTCTCCTGTTGGTGTTACAATCCACATCAGGGGAAATAATTCCCTTCCCTAAGTCTTTTCTACAAACGTAATTCAAAACCCCAACGGCATCCCCCTTCTTTTTGATTCTCTTTTCAAAGTGACACAATTTGGGTGCAGGTCCCAGATTTGCAAGGCACCTGGTATACTCCCCTGCCAGGCTCTCTCATGTAGCTCCTTTACAAAATTTGGGTGCAGGCCCCAGACTCACCAGACACCTGTTATACTCTTGTACCATGTTCTCTATTTATTCCTGTATTTCTTGCATTCACACAGTTCCCATATTCTGTATTGTTTTCACCAAAACACTGGGTCTCAAACCCACTTTCGTTTACTTCATTTGTTGAATGTCCAATCACCTGGTATACTCCCCTGCCATGTTTTCTCTTTATTCTGTTATTTCGCAAACTACACCATTCCAATATTCAGCATTACTTTTGACAAAGTGTCGGGTCTCAAACTCTCTTTCATTCACTTTCTATGTTATATACCCCAGTGACTTACCCTCCTTGCTTGGGGTCACCCAATTTATGTACCTGGTGCTTGTCACTACTGGGTGGAGCTGCCGACTCTCCCCAGTGACCCAGCTTCCCATCACAGGGCTCATCGGCTTTCTCTGGCGTTCTTCAGGTCTCTCGTGGAAAACACATGGAAGAGCCTGGTGTCCCGCCTCCACTTCACAGGCTTACCGGCTTCGCCTGGTGGCTTCCACGTCCTTCATGGCTTGTGCCTTACTCCTGAGCCCTTCTTCGTGTTCGGGCAGAATAGGCACTGCTTCTTGGTTCCCGCGGTCACCAGAAAGGATCCTCTTCTCTTCCCGCTGGGATCCTAGCACGTCAAACCACATACTGCAGTCCTTCTTCTCTCGCCGTCTGCCCATTCGTCTGTGGGCTTCTCATGCCGGCATCCCCGGCAGTAACTAGTCAGTTGAAACTCTCCTTTATCTTCGGCTTTTCCATCTTTAAACTCCTGCTTCCAGGAAGGGATTTGCGTAGAGCCAATCGGCTTCCGCCAAACACTAGACGGCTCCTTCTGATTCTGCTGATTATTCGGCATTACTCTGCCCTTCTTTCTCATCTCAGTCTTTATTATTCTGTTGGTTGCAAAATAGTGAGGGATACTATCAGCAGGCTTTGAGGGTTGTTGAAGGGGGTGATCACAATATTCCATTAAGACATGAAGAATGGAAAGGGTATCCCTAAACGGGGAAAGTGGATTCCATGTCTCATCTGATGATGCCGGGGTCCCCCCGCCCCACTGAGGTTTGCCTCCCTTTATGTGATCCTTCCACAAATAGCCACCCCAGGATCAGGATCAGGTAGTGGTTGCCATATGAGGAGAGGCTACCCCTGGGAACAGAGTGATGACATCATCAGATTCATCAAAATGTATATTATGTGTTCCATAAGTGCATAAGTCTATTTGGCATTGATTTGGCAAATAATTTTCACATCTAAATTTATTTGCAACAATGGCATTTAGGACCCACAGTCCTCAACCAGTTTCCTGGATTTCAAGAGCACTATAATAATAGATTCTCTCATAGTTGCTGGTAGCCATTTACGCGACATAGCCTCTTCCCACACCTCCAAAAGTATTTTATTTAGAAGAGTTTTGTGATGTTTTTCAAATTCTACAGTAAGTCCGTCTGACCCAGGCGCTTTGCCTGAGGGGAGGATATCAATAGCTGTACAATGTCTTCTAATGTAATTGGTTGTTCCTACTGTGTCCTGGCATCACCTGATAGCTGTACACTTAAAACATCAATTTCAGAGTGGTGCTTGGAGTATGCTGAAGGTTGCCCTGCTTATTTAATCACAGAGCCTGCCTGATGACATCCTCCGGGAGCAAGTTCTGGGCATTTTGTGTGCCAGCTGGAGGTGACACTGATCCAGTGTTAATAGAAGGATCGCTAGAGGTTCAGTGAACTCCGGTAAAGGATTTGACTGTTTGGGAATGCAGGAGCTTATATGCGGTGCAACTACGTGTGGTAATGGGGGAATTGGTGTAGCTTGGTCTAATTTGTCAAGACTAAATTGTTGTAATCAACAACTGGAATACTAAAATCATAAGTGGCCTGTGAAACTGTAAACATATATTCGGCCAAAGCCCTCTCAACGATACGGGGAGGTGGCCATTGGCTGGGTAGGGGGTGTGGCAAACGTGAGTGCGCCCAGTTCCTTCCTCCGAACAGACCCATTTTTATTTAGTTGGTTGCGCCGCAGAATACATGAAGCGGAAGTAAGACTTCCAGAGGTGCAGGACAGTTTGTTGGGGTTGGGTGGGAGGGTGGTAGGGTGTAGGGTGGCATTGAGTTGGGTGTGTGTTCGTGGCTCTCCAGTATATTGAATAAGTCGTGGCTGGAACAGTGACAAAGAGGGGGTTGTGTAGCACTGCCAACCTAACACATGCAGACATAGTGAACGCTTGCAGTTGTCTATGCAGTTGTCCATGCAAATTAAGGTTGATGATTTTATGATTGGCAAGTGACAGGCGGTTCTCCAGATATGGGATTCTTTTGTAAGGGCCAACATCTGAGGTGACTGCCCTGGTTTTGGAAGCCAAAAAGCATGTACATACCTCCCTTGACGACCACTCTTTTAATCAAACTACAGGGATTGGTACACTCTTTGGGTTGCTGCTCCATTTACAGGGTAGTGCTGCATGAATGGTTGAGGGCAACAAACAGGCAAGGCTTTCCTTTCAGATCACCACCTGGTCCTCCCACTTCTTAGGACAGCCGACTGGCAGTGGAGGAGGGTGCGAATATAAGCGAGATGAGTCGAACTCTGGCACATTCCAATGTAGATATGTCAATTTTCCTATATCAAACGAAGATGGGTTTTGAATCGATCAATTGAAAACTGCACAGTCTTGTTTATAAAGTTGACCGTATGCAGCAGCGAATTGAAAAGGAGAGCGGAAGGATCTCCAAGGCAGAGCATCAGATTGGGGCACTGGAAGACTCAAGTACAGAAGTGTGTCATGCTATGAGATCTTTGCAGCAGGAAGTAACTGGGTGTGAGCCAAAAATGATGATCTGGAGGCCAGATCTCGGCAGAATAACACATGTATAATGGGGGTTCCCGAAACCACAAAGCCATAGAACATGAAAGTATTTATTGAAGCCGTATAATAGATGTATTGGCCCACCAACCCCTGTCTCAACAATTTCTGGTTGAACAAGCCCATTGTGGGCCAGACCCTAGGCCAGTGTTTGCCCATTAATTGAATTACAGGTACAGAGACATGATTATTCGGAAGGCAAGGGAACTCAGTGATCTTCAATTCCAGGTGTCCAAAATTTCTATCTACCCAGAATTCACCGAAACAGTAAAGAAGGCCTGCATATCATTTTTCTCTGTGAAACGTCAGTTGCGAGAGCGTGGGCTACAATATGCCATGCTCTATTCATCCTAGTTTAGAATGATTCACAATAGGAAAATACACTTTTATACGGATCCGGCAGAGATGGTGTTATTCTAGGAATCACTTCCCAAGTGTTGATGCTACTACAGGGCATGAGGACCATGGTTACGATACCGGTCGGACATATAAACCACCTATTGTATACGTTTACTGTGGCTATATGAAATGAGAGTACTTGACCGTTCTCTTATGATGTCGAATATTTTAGTGAGTCTTCACCGCCGAGAAGGGCTGGGGCACTATGAAAAATAAACCTCAAGAATGTAATAAAATTGCCTATCCTTATTTAGTAGTTCGATTGAAGTGGGTTGGGCCTCCGTGTCCGTTTAGGAGTGAGGCAATATTGCTGTCATCCCTGGGATATCTCCCACTGTTTTTGGTTTGGGGAGGGTATGTGTTGATTTGTGGGGATTTCACTACAAGTTGGGGAATGGCAGTGGGACAGAGTTGGGGAGGTGTAGGGGCTCAAAGGAGATTGGGTTTATATGTTCAAATCGGTGTAAGGATAAATAAAGAGAGTGACGAATGGTAGAAGTAATGTTCCAGATATAATATTTTTGGAAGTTTTATGGCCAGGAACGGGATGGGCTTAAGGTGGTCAAATGCACACACGTTACTCAGTTGGAATGTTCAAGGTCTAAATAACCCTGCTAAAAGGAGGGCATTTGTCACGTACTGTAAAAGACATCGAGCAAAGATCCTCATGCTCCAATAAATGCATCTAGTGGGGGCAGCGAACATCAATTTTACAATATCCTGGGGAAATGCACGTTGCTACGCATCCTGCTCCAGATTCTCTAGAGGGGTCTTAACCCTTTTACACAGGTCCCTAGGGTTTAAGGTGTTGCAGAAGGAATGTGATCAGGAGGGTCGTTATGTTATTAGCTCTGGGGTATTAGCATCTACACGTTTGACACTAATCAACATCTATGGACCAAACATTGATGATCCAGGAAACATAACGGGAAAGCGTCACTTTTATTCTCAAACTCATTTGATAATCGTTGGTTTAGATTTCACACTAGATACTATATATAACCCCACTTCTGAAATATATAGTGAATTCAGCAGAGGCAAGAGGTATAGTATCCACTCTCTGCTATCAGGGGCAAGATACAACCCCTAGGACAGATCTCCCTTGTCGGAGACGGTGGGAGGAGGAAAAAAGGCTGGGTCTAGACACTAAGGTGTGGTCCTATATGTGCATGTAAAAGTTGCCTTTGAATGCTAGGTTTAAATTGATTCCGAATAAAGTGTTGCATAGAGTGTATTTGACCACATCCCGATAGAGTAAGTTTGATACCTTTGTTAATGGTAGGTGCCCTAGATGCAGAGAGCCAGAGGGGGCTTTCTGCATGTGATCTGGACATGTCCTAAATTGTCTGAGTCCTGGAATCAAGTGTTGGACATGATAGGATGGATATTACAAGTTGAAGTCCCAACAGAAACTTTATGATGCATGTTTGGATGGCTTCCTGCACTGAGTAAGAGCGCTAGGAAGCTACTTTCTATTGGATTATTGTTGGCCAAACTATGTATCTGGATGTCATGGTCCAGTTCGGAACCACATGTGTTGGGTAAGTGGCTGAGAGACCGGATCTGGTGCAATTACACAGAATCTGAACTATGTAGAACAGCCCTGTTTAGTTCCAGGCCCAATGACATATGGGTACTATTTAGAGACTTCCTCAGAATTATGCAGCTGCTTGAGGAGGATGTGGAAACGCATAGGCAGATCATTGGGATGTGTATACTGAATCAGTTCACACTATTTAATGACATGATGGGCTCACAGGTTTTATCATTACAGGTGGTTAGCTATTCTGGGCATGGCTGGCAGGAAGTTAAATCAGGCCCAGAATTTCTTTGTGGACAATACATAGACTGCATGTGGGGAAATAGATGCATCCGTACACTTCTCTGCTCTATGTTGTACTATTCCCAAACGCATGTATGCTTTTGTTTCTTTACTGCTTTACTGATGTACTTACTGTGCTTGTATCACTATTTTTTCTGCTGTGAACCGACTTAAATAAACGTTGTTAAAAATAAAACATGCTAAACTACAATTGCACCAGGGTCTGTGCTATGGGCCTTGTGGCACCTTTGTGCAGTGAGAATGCTTTTTACTTCATATTGAGACTCTCGCTCTTAGGGCCTACATCTTAAAGACCAACCAGCAGCAGAGTATGCCGTATCAACCGGCAAAGAGAATTGTTTCTACGTTTAGGAACTGCTCTTCAGGCCTTCATCAATTGAACCTGCAAAGGGGCAGAAAATGTGATCTCTGCTTAGTTGGCCATTCAACGGGGGTATTGATCACAAGGTGAAGCCTACAAAGGCAGATAATTGTGAATTTTTTGCTGAGGAAACCAAGGAGATCTACAAAACTGTAGTGGGGTTTTGGGGCAAGAACTGAAAAATATCTGTGAACCAATCAGAGTGCCAAGATCATGTCTGCAATATCAATATGTAGGTGGAGAATAGCTTTAATATAAAGATAGCAGAAGGAGGATGGGGCTAGGGGAGATTTATGTAGAAGCATAGATAGCCAACCAGTCCTTCCTGCTCAGCTCTGACCACTTTATTTGTTAATGAGATATCTCATAGCATAAATGAGACTGCTTCATAAAGCTTAGTGTCATCTTCAGGTCACAGGCTTGATTCCAAATAAGATAGCTCCCAGGATTATTGCACCTGTTGCAAAGATCTGTGTGTAACCTAGCAGGTCCCAGATTCCCCTTCCAGTAACATCCCTGAAAGGGTTACTGCTCCTGTGCAACTTAATTTTGGAGTAATGGGTTGTGTGTCATTTGTTAATTGGGGAGGATTTCATCATGGGTAAGGATGCAGCTTGACTGACCAGACTTATGGGACATGTCAATGAATGTTAATCATTCATTTGTTTCACCACTGCACCCATATGCTTTTCATTAAAGGTTGACAGGGTGCGTTGTCCTTGTGCCTAGCATTAATGATCAGAGAATTTGTCACATATGTTATGGCTTGACTGATGTTTACAACATGCATATTTTATATTAATTAGAGTAGATAGGCTGAAAGCAAAGGCACTAGCTCCTACTTTGTGTCTGGGGTTTCGTTGATGTTTCCCCCTTTACAAACCAGAGAAAATTACTTTCTTAAACATTGACTTGGTGTTCCCAATGTATCCCCAAATTATGCAGTGCCTAACGGGGTGGGATCGGGATTAACGGAAGATGATCTTGTAGTAGCACCAGCCTTGCATTGGATAAGAGTGTGGAGTAACAGCAAGGCAGCATTAACTCATATTATTACACTGGCCACACCCCCTAGCGTTGCCCGGGTCTGTAGCTGACATGCACGTGGGGGTCTGCTATACCCTTGTGCATGTTATATTGTGTCCTAACTGCCTATTTTTAAAAAGTCGCAAAATCAGCAATCTCCCGGAATCACCTATACTGATAGCACAGGGCTGAACCCCGCCCTATGCAGGGCGAATGGGTCGGGTTGGTCAAATTTCACTATCGCCAGTACACCCAGACGGGTATGTCGACCGTAGGCCAAAATGTCAGCCCACCAACTGTTATGGGGCTAGAGCCAACCCCGAACATACAAACACCCTTTCACAAATATATAAATAGATTTATATAGAGCAATTCGGCCTCATTGTGAATTCCAAGGTTCGGTCACAAAAAGTGATCCATGTAGAGTATTAATGAACTTTCTCATTTTTTTAACCAAGGTTATATGGATTTAACATCTCGCCGACATTTAAAAACCTCTTTAGTGAATTATTATTATTCAGAAAGCGATAGTAAGGAATTAATTAAATAATGTTATCCTAACATGTACTTTTAATTTCGCATAATATTTTGGAATATTTGACATACAGTAATTCTAAATCTGAGTGATGCTTAAAACACGTGCCGGACTGAACTGTCTGTTAAGGCAAAATGTTCTTCTAATAGCTCAGCAGAGGATGAAAGTAGTTTGTAATGTCATGCTCTTCAAGAAGACTTACAGAGCTATGTTTTTCTCTCTGGTTTATATCCATACTAAAGAGTTTAATTCAAGGCCCATCCTAAGGGATATCGGTTTTACGCAAGACGACCTGTATTATGCTTTCTATTGATACGAGAGCTAGTGTTATGGCCTTGTTATCATAATCATATTTGCAGCAGGCTATGAAGGTAGGAACATCTTTTAATGCTTTTCAATTCTGATTTCATTCATGTCTCGCTCCCATGAGTCTATTGTGTATGTTAATCTAAGTGCTATGAATCACGTGTGTAGGTTTATCATCATGTTTTAATCTGAAATGAAGTGAACATAGTTGCGAGTATTTGTGTTTCTTGGTTTTTATTCTATTCTATTTATTTAAATGTTTATTATTGGATGTATTTTTGCACAAGTTTTATGAAATTGACTATTCTGAAATAAACTCAGATGATGATGAAATGAATTCCAACTCTCCGGAGTAATGTGAGGATGAGCTGCATTGATTTGTTTTGGCACAGGGTATTTCATTGAGGAGCGAGCTGGGAGCTTATAGAAAGATCATGCAATTGAGGTTCAGCTTCCTAGGCATTTGGACGAAACTAGTTACATGGTGATATTTGTTATTTTTGCAACTCCATAAAAGGGAGGTTCATTAGTGTTAAGATGGATTTCTAAACTCTGACCTGGTGGGCAGAGGTTTAGGAGGCCACCCTAGTTTAGTGGAACAGGGGAACCTTCTGGACAAACCAGGCCAATCTATGTTAGCTTGGCAGGCGGTCAAGACTAAGGGGGTCATTACGAGGTTGGAGGTAACCATACCGTAATTTGCGCCATGGTTACCCCCTTTCCAGGTACCGGGTCTGGGTTCCTTAAATGAGGAATTACTGGGCCATTCCAACCTTACAGGACCCGCTAATTCCTCATTCGAGGAACCCGGACCCGGTACATCCCCATTCCCATTCGAGCCCCCATAAGGCTCAATTGGAATGGGGAGGGAGCTAACAACGGGCCCCTTAATAACGGGCCCGTTGTTATCTCCCTGGTCTGCTAGCAGGACCCGCTAAGGGCCCCTGGTTTTACCAGGCACCCTTTGCGTGTCCTGCGAGCAGACTCGTAATAGGGCGGTAAGGGATTAACGCCCCCGGCACCTTTACTGGCGCCGTTAAGCCCTTACGGCCCACCTCGTAATGACCCCCTAAGTCTCAGCAGGGGTGAGAGTGATCGGAAGCCCATAATGAACACACACAGTAAAACGCAACAGATTACCCTTAGACAGATTTATCATAGGCCTTATAATCAAAACACGAATAAACCACATTTATGAAGAAACAGTACCACACAATATCATACACTATCTAACACTGAGGTCCATAGCATTGAGACTTGCAGCCCACTGACTATCCATCATAATGGGCCGGCCCTACAATCTACAGTATTGAGCACAAAGTACCTTACGCCTGCTCCACCCTGTTGGTCAATGCCCTGTTTTGGCACCACTGTCACTATGCCTGCCTCATCATGATTGCAATTGCACCTAATGTACACTACTTTTTATTTTCGAACTTAGGTCATTACATACCTGTGCTTTATTCCTTAAACTGCTATCATTGGTCGACAGCCTCTGTATGTAGAACTGACGCTATCTGCTAAATATCTATTCTAGGTTGCAGTACATTTGTGCTCTGCTCCCCACCAGTTATCATTGGTTGACATCCTTCTGTATGTAGAATTGACCTTATCTGCTAAATAACAAATCCAGGTTGCACTATATTTGGGCTTTGTTCCCTAACCGACTCCTTCTTCACACTGTGCCACCCTAACACACTACAACACCACACTGTCGAACCTAACGTGCCCTTGTTGTACTTGCTCATTGTGCTCATACTGAACCCAGTCGAATGTGCCTATGTTGAATGCTGCTTACTATGCTCATGCTGAACCCAGTCTAATGTGCCCGTGCTAAACATTGCTTACTGTGCTCACATTGAATTCAGCCCACCAGACTTAAGTTGAACCGAGCCCTGCCCATACCAATCCTAGGTCTATCTTGCCCATTCCGAATTTAGCCTACCTCTGTGTCTCTACTTGTAGACTTGTGTAGACTATAACGACCTACAACTGTCACTAGCATTGATTTCCTTCTGCTGCCAATGCTCTAAAGTGTTCCTAACTGAACTGTTTTATACCACCACTGCATTGCAGCGCCTTAACTAAACTACCTGTCTGTTGACACTCTAGTGCTAACAGTGCCTATATTTCACTGCCTCGACTATTACTGCACCAAGGCATCACAACTGAATTGCCTGTCTGACACAATATAGTGCTAGGCCTGTTGTCCAGATTTGACAGTATTACTCATATTTAACAGAATGTACCTATCAGGTATCTATTCAGCACTGCTGAGAGTAATCCTCCACCTTATCTACTCATCTAGCCATTCAAGACATACTTTCAGCCCTGCCTCTACAAACACCATACCTCCCACCATCATGACCCATTCCCACCTACCAACACCGCTCACCTTCCCACCCACACTGCCCCACCTATCTATCCCCTGTTGTCCTTCCACCAGAAATGTCAGACTAAGTGCCAGGCCACCCAAACTACACAAACCTCGTGCCAGGGACTCCCCCCATTCTAAACTGTCTAACTGGACTCCACCTGAGTACATAGTCACTCCCACCATTCGACCCATGAACAGACCTAAGCACAACCCAACCAGCTCTGTGGCCAAGCACAAGCCTCACAACATACCCACTCCACCCATTCCTACCAAAACCATCACCCCTCCCATTAGAGGTGCCTTAATAAATGCACGCTCCTTAGTCGGCCATGCTACAGACATAGCAGACCTCATTCTAGAAGAAGAACTGGACTTTCTAGCCATCACCGAGTCCTGGCTCCACGCAGCTCCTGTCCCAGCCTTCATGCTAGCTATCCCAGATGACTACACTATCCTCAGAGCAGATAGAATAGAATCCAGAGGCGGAGGTCTCGCCATAATTGCCAACACTCACCTCAATATGAGACTTGCCACCTCAGACAACTTCACAACTTGTGAATCGCTAATAGCTAAACTGCCCACTGCCAACTCTCAAACCCTCACCATTCAGTTATTCTACAGACCCCCTGGGCCTCTAGGCTCTTTAGAGGAGGATCTCACTACCATCCTTATTAACAACCAAAAGAATACGTCCCGGAGCCTCCTCCTAGGAGACTTTAACTTAGGCCTTAAAGACCCCAAAGACCCTCAGGCCACCTCATTGACAAAACCCTATCAGAATTAGGATTCACCCAAAGAGCGACCCTCCCCACCCACAACAAAGGGAGAACCCTTGACTGGGTCGCAGACTATAACTGTGTGACTTCCATCACCGCCATCTCACCTAGCCGTGGTCCGACCACCATCTCCTTACCTTCTCCCTCGAGGCCTCATGCCCCACCACTAATAACCCACTAGCTTCAGCCATCCCAACGAGAAATAAGAAAAACATTACAGCTGAAAAACGTATCCCTCTCGTTCTCCCGACCCTGAACCTACTATCAGCAACTTCCAATCCTCACTCCCTCGTAGATGGCTACAACAAAAGTAATGAGATCAGCTTTAGATCCCATTGCACCGTTAAAACTGAGAAAAAGCAAACCCAAAAAATACCTGAACACATGGTTCTCTCCCTATTTGAAAGCTCTCAGATTAGAGAAACGAAAAAAATGAACAGGTTTGGAGACAATCACCCTCGGATAATAATAAGCTGAACCTCAATAAAATAACTGCAATCTACAAAAAAGAAATCATAATCGCTAAACAAGAATCCTACAACTTGAGAATATCACAAGCCAACTCTAGTACAAAAGAATTGTTCACCATCATCAAAGAGCTGGAAACACCCATCCCTGTCCTTGACACATGTGTGAAAGATAAACAATGGTGCACCAGTGTCTAAAATGTCCTTGTTAATAAAGTTGCAGGACTACAAATCGAAATTAACAACAAGAAAGAATCCTTAACCCACTCAGCCCTCTTAGCCAACACCTCCTCCCTTATCCCACCCCATAACTCTACACCTAACCCCCTTTCCCGCTTCAGCCTCTCCAAAGTCTCCACGTTAGAGGTGGAAAAAATCATCCTCAACCTCAAACCCTCGAACTGCCAGGGCAACCCCTGCCCCTCACAAATCATCAAATATGCGGTAACAGACCTCTCAACCTTCATTACCAAGCTCATCAATGCCTCCTTCTCCTCAGGTAAAGAGTCTTGGGTTCTCCCCTTACTCAAAAACCTTCCTTAGACCCATCAATACCCACGAACTACAGACCCATCACCACCGTCCCCTTCCTGCTAAAAATACTAGACAAAACAGCTTATCTGCAAATACAACAATACTTAGAAATACATCATCTCCTGGGATTCCGGCAATCGGGCTTTAGACCCCAACATGGGACCGAGACTGCTCTCATTGATCTTAGAGCTCAAATTGACACCCTTAGAGACAACGGGAAAACTGCTCTACTACTTCTACTTGACCTCTCAGCAGCATTTGATTTAGTAGACCACAAAATTCTCTGCAACCACCTATACTTAGCAGCCCACTTCTCGCAAGAAGCCATCGGCTGGATTGAATCTTTCCTTAACAACAGGTCTATGCATGTCTTCTCTACATCAGCCTCCGCCGACCCTATCCCCATCACATGCAGGGTTCCCCAGCGATCATGCATCTCCCCTACACTGTCCAACATGTTCATGAAGCCCCTGTTTGATGATCTTGACGGTCTGGGTATCACTTTTACCAATTACGCCAATGATACCCAGATCCTCATCCCGTTGACGGGAGATTACGACAAGGATTTGGCCTTGGTGAACAGGGTGTACCTCATCATGCAGGCATGGATGGCCTCTCACAGTCTATGCCTGAATAATGACAAGACCGAGCTCATCATCCTTGGTTCCACTCCTAACTTAAACAAACTGGATCAAAACTACACTAGCTTCAGCATAGATGGCAACTATTTTAAGGTAGCCAAGGAAGTTAAAACTTTAGGATTCTATCTAGACTCCACCCTATCCTTCCGTAAACAGGTTAGTTCCATGGCCTCATCTACAGCCCACACATGCAAACTAATAAGAGCAGCCAAACCCTTCCTTTCAACCCAGAGTGGTACCACCTTAGCCAGAGCCCTAATCCTATCAAAACTGGATTATTGCAATGTCCTATATGTAGGAGACAATAAATATGTTACAAACAAAATCCAGATTTTGCAAAACAATGCTCTCAGAGCAGCGCTGAGTATCGCCAAAAAAGAACATATCTCCAACATTAGGAGAGCCCACAACTGACTAACCACCACTGACAAAATTATGTTCAAGGTAGCCTCTTTGACACACAAATGCCTCAACAATGCAGCCCCTCGCTACCTAGTTGACAGAGTCAAGAGATGCACCCCCAACTGATCTACCAGAACTGCCATGCCAGCCTACTCACAGTCCCTAGGTTCAAACAAACCAGACCTGGGGGCAACATCTTCCAGGTGATAGCAGCCCAACACTGGAACTCCTTGCCACCAACCTTAAGGACACCTCAAACCTACCCCCACTTTAGGGGCAACTACATTCAGTGGATAAAGGAAAATGACCACTAACCTCACCCTTGCTTGCCCCACTATGTACATTTGTAAATTGCCTGTTATTGTATCTGCCTTTGTAACTGCAACTGCACTGACCCATGTACACACCTGTAATTACTGTACAGCACTGTAACCAAGCTGAGAATGACCTTGCTGCTCTTGCGCCCTGATACCCGTGGCTCTGGCGCGCATTACAAATGAATAAACATAAACAATAATGCGATTAGCCTTAGGCTGATGATGGGGGAAGAAAATAACCACAAACTGTAACAGTGAAGGGGTTAAATCAACACAAATATCAGTTTAGGCAGTCCTTCATCAACAATCCCTAACTTATGAAGTCCACCCCTAAGATGAGAGGAGCCTAGTGCTGAAAGTACAATTGTGCGTTAACAACACGCGGTCATGCGTAAATGAAAAAGTGGGTGGGGCTTGAGGTGATGAAAAATAAGTTCCTATTCCTAGGAGAGGGTCTACCCTTGCAGATAGAGTGACATTCGGAGTTCGCGAATAGCTGGGTAGCGCAGGCTAACCCAGCCCAGGTGAGTATCTTTTGAGGGACACTCATGTGCAAAAGTGAAAGGATGTGCCAGGGGGCCACCGGTAAGTTAGGAAAGTACTCACCGAGCCTCGACACAGACTGGACCAAACGTTAGCAGTCTAGCCCACTTTGCCTGTTGGTGTTAACCCTGCAGATTCAGGACGCTGTGGCTCTCAGCGGTTGCGGTATGGGACGATCGTCTGTTACGGGAAGTTTGCTTTTTCTCAGCCTTTGAAGGAAGAAGAAGATTTGTTCCAGCTTCAACAGGGCGACACAGGGATGGCAAATGCTCATGGCGTGGTGCACTCTTGTAAATCACAGCCCAGAGGAACTAGGACAAGGAGATTTGGTGGTAGAGGGCCCAGGACCACAAGCTAGCAATTCCTCAAGTCTCGAGTCCCAACTTGGGACGGCAGCGTTCCTGTGGTGATACCCTGCGTTTGAGTTGGTTACTTCAATGGATGGCCCAGGAACACTTCCGAAGAGGCTCTTTGCGAGGGTAAGTAGGAGAAGCCAAGCATAGTTGTTCCCATGACTCCAAAGGGGTGAAGCGCCCTTGTGTGCCTTCTTGGTTCCATGAACAAACAGGTGTCTGCGGGGACAACAGCGGGGTCAGGGTGCCAAACCTTCAAAGCATGTCACTGGCGGTTCCTCGAGTTTGCTTTCTTCTTAAGGATACTTGGCTCCTTATGAATTTCAGTGTGAGCCTCAGTAGATCGACCTGGTATGGATGCAGAGCCCCTTCTCTTATCCAAGATTCGATTCCTGCTCAAATCTCAGATAGCCAATGGAATATCTGCTCTCTTGCATGCACACCAGACGTGGGCCAATCGTAGCCCACGGTGGTTCCAGTCATACTTGCACCAGTAGTTTGGATTGGGACCAGACAGTCCCAACCCTCTTCCTGGGCACTAGCACATGTGACAAGCAGGAGCCCGCGAAAGTTGAGGTTTCCGCGGGAGGCTGCATGCCCAAATAAGGAATAACCAGGTCCCTCCACCTGGGGGAAGGCAAAGACCCCTATGCGCGGTACTCTAAGGTACTTGGCACATAGATAAAAAAGTTACCAAGAAATGGCAACAAAGTGGAAAACTAAGGGAGACACAGTTTCCCAGTACTGACAGCCTGAAGGGCATGTCAGTTTCCCCATAACAAATGAGCGAAAGCCCAGAGGAGTGTAGCTGAAGGCTGTGCTCCACTGGAAAAAAGTCAGGTTAGGTACTCCAAATAAAAGCAAAACGTTTGGGAGGTTCACAAACGGAGGGAAAATTGCACCTAAGGGGAATCTTTCCTAACAATTAGCACATGTAGTATGTACAGGGGAGGGCCTTCAGAGGGTGCAGCAGAAATCATGTGTACACAAGTGACAGCAGGCATTCAGAAATACAGTCATGGTGGAGTGCAGCCTCTGGCAGAACAGAGTGCATTGAAGAACAGAGATATAAGCGAAAAGTAAGAACAGGAGCATGGCATAATGAACTCATGTAGAACTGGGATATTAGGCAGGAGTTTCCTGTCCTCCCTATGAAAGCTGAAGAGTGTCCTGTTCAGAGATCTGAAATCTAGACCGTGCCTCTATGCTCAGTAGCTGTCCTGTCTTCATATACCTGCATTATCAACTCCATGCACATCCTTGAAGCTCATATTGTACTTTCCAGAGAGACAAAGAGAGAGAGAGGCAGTGTTTATAGGGAGACTATGAGCCTTTGGAGGTGAATTTACATCTTGTAGAACCAACTGTGAGTCTCGGTAAGACCTGTATAAGAAACGACTGACTTCGTCAACTAGGACAACTAGTTGGACAATATGAAGTTTTACATGGGCTTGAGGCATGGCTTGATGTGGACTTGAATGTGTTGTTTTGTTGTTTACAGGTTAATTAATTCATTGATTTTTTTATAGCACTCTATAGTCTCTAAGCACAGGATTGGGATTCAAACCTCGGTTTTGCTCTGCATTGTCTTGATTCCAAGACAAATGTGTTACCCCTGAACTATCATACTGGCCCAGGTTTCCAGACTTCAATATGGTTTTGGAGTGAGGTTTTAGATCTCAGTGCAACTGACACAGAGCCATAAATGGGCTTTGGTTTGTCATTTTCCCAAATGGGTAGCATTGGAGAGGCATTGATGCAGCCTTAGGTTAGCTTTCTTAAAGGTGGAGTATGAGCTATTGTTCATAGTGCCAGGTGTGTACACTACAGAGGAAACAAAGGCTGAGAAGACAAGATTAGCCAAGACCAATTCTAATGCATGCCAAAAGAAGGTGATAAGATATTGTCAAGTGGGAAGATGGTACCAGTCCTTTTCCCTTAATAAGGGATTTCGGAAGTGTTATTTCTTTACTGGATATACAGATTCTGACTTAACAGTCCATATTGCACCCACCACCAGGCTTGAATGTGGATTATTTTGTACTGGCTTTGGTTTACTGCACATGTGATAAGATCGGACCGAAGGGTCTCAAGCCCATCTCGGTTCTTCCATTAGATAGGGGTTGGAAAAAATGAATTAATCATGTTCCATGAGTGTTCTCTGTTAGAGTGTAGTGTAGTTCTGGACTGATTTGTTTACACGGGTGAGCAAGCACTTGGGTCCTCTGCTGAGAAGGCTCCAAGTCCTGTACAAGGTTGCAATGAGAGAGTTACACCAGATCAGGGAGAGCTATTGGTTTTGTTATTTTCAGTTTGCTGCTGCTATTCCCTTCATGTTTACAACCCAGCCTTGGCTCATAGGAAGCAGATACCCATGAGATGGCGGGTGGTATCATACCACTGGTGGTCTCCTCTGTGCAGGATAAGTGTGCTCCGCTGTGGTGTTAATGTTAATGTTAATGTTAATGTTAAAGGACATTTGTACTGCGCACTATCACCACCGGAGTGGTCCCCTGGCGCTCTGGCGGCTCTGAAAGAGGGGGGGGGGGCGGGTGAGTTAGTGGGTGGAGGTTGGAAAAGTGCAAGAGAGCTGTGATGTACTGTTGGCAGGCTCAGCCCGGTGGGTCCGTCGGCTGGGCCTGGGGTGTATGCGGCCGGTAGTCGTTGTGTACTGATGTGCGCGTCTATGTGCATTTATTGTTTTGTTGTTGCAGTGTGGTGAAGTTTGTGCGGTTTGTTGTGCTGGAGGTTTGTGGTTGTGTTTGGTTTGGAGTTTGAGAGGTGTAAGCGGAATAGGAAATTGTTAGTGGTCTCGGTTAGTTGGCAACTATATCCTGGTTGACCGGTTGTGCTCACGTAATCTCGCTCGATGGGGTTCTTGGGCATCATGTGCCTCTGGAGGTTCGTGCTCGTTTTGCATACGAGACCCCTTGAGCATCTCACTGCCTCTTCTGCCCGTTCTGTCAACAGCGTTGCATGCTCCCCCTGCAAGTGTGTGAGAGGTTGGTGATGCTGGCCATGTTTAAGGATGGATTAGGGGGAGGGGCAGTCCAAATTTATGGGGAAACTCGTAAAACTCTGCAGAAATATTTGTCATACTTATGTTGAGTTGGAAATTTCATTGTAACAGAGGGGAAATAGTCTGTAAATGTCCAAACATTTCAAAACCTGCATTTAATTTCTAAAATATCCAGAGAATTTTAGAAATCTGTGCTCAGAAGTAGTCTGTATATTCTACAGGAAAATGTAACACCCGCCCCTCCCAGATTTGGGCTGCCTCGGATTTAGGGTGAAGAATTAAATGGAAGGATGGCCTTGACCTGCTGCAGAGTTCTCTGGAAACCGTCACGTGAGAGGTTTGAATGTGGACAGTGTACAAATTATTTTCCATCATTCCAGGATACATATAATGTGTGCCATTGGGGTATGTAATAATAATAGCTAGAGCACTGTGCAAAAAACGTAACGTTTGCAATATAATCCTCAGCGAGAGAGGCATAGGCCAATAAGGAGGCCAGCAATGCAGGCAGAATCTGCCAATAGAATTCTTTACCTGCTTTCTGTGCCTCTGTCTGTAAAGGATGGCCATCTGCAAGGGTGTGGGCTGCTCATCCATAATGGGTGACGGGCGTCGACATGTCACATAATGGATGAGCCAAGCAAGCAGCTGAGGGTACGCTCCTGTGCGGAATTTAACTGAACTGCCAAAGGGAACCGGAGTGCCCAATGAGATATGCCAGACGGGGACATTTTGCTTCCCCAGCCTTGCATCACCGAGTAGGGATGCAGGCTGCTAGATGGATGAATGTGAATGTGAGAGCCAGTGCTCCTGTGCCTTGGGTCAAGCAGCAGCATGATGGAGGTGCTCTGGCTCCACTGTGCATATGCAGGAGCCAGAAAGCACTCTCATGCCTCCCACTTCCTGCTCCACTATCCATTCACACGCCTTGTCCCCACTAATCTGTCCCTGTTGTCAGCTGCAACTATGACTGCCTTGGGAATAGTATTAATATTATAATTATTTATTAACTGTTTTTTTTATAACACGCTTAAATTAAATTATTTGCCAAATACAAATACAAAAAGAATAATGATTTCTAAGCCCGGACCTGCAATTCGAACCTGTGTTGCTTTGCATCACCTTGCTTCCAAGGCAAGCGCGTTGCCACTGAAATGGAAATTACGCCCTCTACCTTTTTCAGCATCTTAGTTTGTAGTTTATTTTAAGGGAAATTGGATACAGGTATAAGTGGTAACCACAAATTCCTTTAAAAAATACTATTAGCACACCATCCCATTTTAAAGCTTAAAGTCTAAACATTCGATGATCGCCCATGATCTTTTAACCAATGTTGCGTAGGTGAATGGTTTCGTTTTAGGTTACTAACTTAGCCCACTTTTGAGAGGCTTAAATTGCCTCTCTTTGCAGCTCCCACAACTGACACGTTATTGAAAACTGGGCTCCTGCTTTGTTTATGATGGCGTTTTGAGACATTCCATCCAAAACTACTACAGCAGAACGTTTCATGTAAACGTTCAAAATCTCGTAAAGTTTCAAAACAGGTGACGAATACGCTGAAAAATGTATAAGAATTTTTGGCAGTGCCATGAATTATGTCTTGGTTGGCAGTGGAGCCACAGTTTGCACAAAACACTCACCATTATTGCTTTTCTCCAGACCTTTGATGCAATGTGTGACGTTATCAGGACAAGCTGCAAACACGCCACTGCAACTCTCAGCGTTCATGTTGGTGCAATGTTCACAAATAAGAGAATTCCCTGAAGAGAAAGAGAATGTTTATGCTCTAAGTTTCTCAAGATTCCACTTAAAAAGACACACAATGATGTCCAAAAGGAAAACTAAAACGACGTGTGTCCTAAAGAATCACCTGTTGCAACTTCTCATTGAAATATGGTAATGCATTGGGTGCAATTTATTTATTCAGCACTGACGAAGAATTCACATAAACACATGAGAAACTGATACTTTTTAAGGAAAATGTTCTATAGCATTAGCAGAAAACTAACCATTACATATCCTGTTTCACTAAAAATTGTTAACTTTGGAACAATGGATGTCCCGTGCTATGAGAAATGATGGTTGCCGGTGTCACCACATTAGCTATTCGAGCACAGAAACGTAACAGCATAACAACGTACACCCTTGTTACAGTAACACGATATGTGCAAACCATATATACTCTGGAAATGGGCCGCAGCGAACCATCTAGGTAGAAAACTAAGGCTCGATGAGATTTTATTTTGCTTGAAAACTCTGTGCGAGATTGTGGTACGAGGGCGTGTGTATTCAGCAGAACCAGACTCATAGCTCACATACCATCCCCTCCAATGCAGTCCTCTGGCAGAATATGGGGGAAAACATTCTCCCTTTGGGATCTTATTGCAGAATAGGTCTCCAGGAAAGATGGTGTTCTGCAATTAAATCTCAGTGGTGGGGTGGAGTAGAGGGAGAGTGTGTGCAGAGGCACATGTATTTCACAGTAGGATCACAAGTCACAGACCTCCCCTTCCTCTGCAGCCCTCAGACAGAACCTGGGGAGGAGGAAAACATTGTTTGAGAAGTGGTGAGAAAACCAATTATTTTCCCTCTCCCGAGATTCTAATTCAGAATTTAGTGTTCAGTGTAGAGAGTGTACAGCGGAACATGCATTTCAGAACACATACTGCAATAGTGTCTGAAAGTTGGGCCATAGAGCGCAATGCGGAGGGCAAGAAGTGCCAGGTGTTGGTTGAACAGCCAGGGAGAGAGATTAGAGCCTTGGGGAACACGACAGGTAGAGATAGAGATAGAGGAGAGGAAGGAGCCAAGTTGGAACCGGGAGGGTCGATCGAAGAGGAAGGAATTCAGACAAGCCAGGGCCTGATTGGTGATACCCAGGTAATCACAGAGACGGTTGAGCAGAATGGCATGGTTGACTGTGTCAAAGGCAGAAGAGAGTTCAAGTAAAATGAGGACACAGGGGCTGTTGGAATCAAGGTTGGAGAGCAGGTCTTCACGGATGTTCAGGAGAGCAGTTTCTGTACTCTGGCCGCTCTGAAGGCAGACTTATGGTCATGGAGACAACCAACAAATTCAGTGTGCAGATTAAACTGGGAGATGGCCAGCTTTTCAAGGAGTTTGCCTACGAAAGGAGTAATGGAGATTGGACGATAGTTAACCAGGGAAGAAGGGTCGGCAGAAGGTTTCTTAAGAAAAGGGTGCACAAGGGAGTGCATCAGGAGGGCGGGGAAGACTCCGGTGGTGAAGGAGTAGTTGCTGCCAGGTGGTCAATGTGGACCTTGATGGTTTTGGAGAAACAGTGGTAAACCTGTTTTGACAAGACTTTCATAGATCAGGCTTGTCTAGAAACCTCATCTGAGGAGAACAGGGGAAAGGCAGAGAAGGAGGGGGAAGAGGTGGCCGAAGAAGGGTAAGAGGAAGAGCAGGGAGTAGAGGGAGGAGGGGGGGGGAGAGAGAGGATAGGATGTCCTGAGTTTTAGAGATGAAATGAGAAGCCATGGCCGTGCAGAGGGTCTGGGAGGGGGCAGGAGAGGTAGAGACTGCAGCAGGATTGGTCAGCTCCTTGCAGATTTTAAAGAGTTTGACCTCGTTGTTAGATGCCGCGGAGACGCAGGCTCTCTTCTTGGTGCAGACAGAGAGCCGATATTGCCTTTGGAGCAGGCGGCAGGCCAATTTATCAGAGGATGTGCAGGAAGCACGCCATTTTCTCTCCGCCACCTTGCACTTGCGTTGAAGGGTGCCGAGGTCTGAGTAATATCAAGAGTTGCACTTGACTTTGGGCTTCAAGCAGATCCTCATGACAGGGGCAAGAACATTGAGAGTATCAGATATAGCAGAGTGGAGCATGTAGAGGGCTGTGTCAGGGTGTGAGTCAGCTGGGGGTAGATAGGGGGGAGTGAGAAAGTGGCGGTGAAAGCCAGTGCTGGAGTTGGATTGGCCTGGATTGGCCTGAGCGGTAGAGAGGGTAAGATCGGAGGAAAGGGGAAAGTGATCACTCCAGGAGAGAGGAGTGTTGAGAGGAATAGAAAGGGGAAGGTCCGAAGAGATCAGAACATCCAGAGTGTGCCCTGCAGAGTGAGTAGGGCCAGAGGGTAGAATAGAGAGTGACAGAGAGTCGCAGAGGTCACGAAAGAGTCCAGTGGAAGGACAGGAAGTATCCAGGTGGATGTTGAAGTCTCCAAGATGGAGAAGATGAGTGGTTGCGACCAGGAGGGAAGAGGAGAGGTCTGCCCACTTAGAGAGGAAGGTGGAGATCTGACCAGGAGGCCCATAGATGGTAGCCACAGTAAGGGAATGGCCAGAAGAGAGAGCCTGCAGATGAGGCATTCGAAAGAGGAGTAGGCCTGCGTAGCAAAAGCAGAGGCAGGTATCCACTAGGGGAAGATCAGAGTACACCACCTCCAAAATGGTTGGATCTGGGCGCAGAGAGGATCTTGTAGCCATCAGGGAAGAGAGTGTCAAAGTCTGTGACAGAGCTGGCCGTAAACCATGTCTCTGTGAGACCGAGGACATCAAGGTCAAGTTCCTGCAGGAGGCGGCAGATGTCAGAGGAGTGTTTGACAGCTGAGCAAGAGTTTAGAGTGGCAATATGGAG
The DNA here is from genome assembly GCF_040938575.1 of Ambystoma mexicanum. Lineage (NCBI taxonomy): Eukaryota > Metazoa > Chordata > Amphibia > Caudata > Ambystomatidae > Ambystoma > Ambystoma mexicanum. Next base: position 480,177,913 of record NC_090922.1, read on the forward strand.
AAGGTTGCTATCCTTGAAAGACTTCTGGGGAGGGGTACAAATCAGAGGTATGCCCTGCGGAGGTGTAGAAGCAGCTCGAGGCAAGACAGAAGAGGAAGGAGGAGAGGGCAAGGTAGGCAGGGAGGAGGCCTGCCTACCCCCCTCGCTGTCCTATACAATCTACCCTATACATTTTGTACCCAGTTGGCAGATTATTATCAACAGCGACCTGAGCGGTATAATGTAGACAGGTTTCCGTAAGTGCAAACACATCAGGTTTATACATGGTAATGTAGTCAGCAACCTCCGCCCAGTATTTAACTAATGAGCGGGTGTTCAACAGGGGTACAATTAACAGTTTGTCCGAGAGTATTTTATCGTCGTCTGTTTTGATGCCTAAGGTAGAATTACCGTCCCTGAAGAATTCCTCTTGGATCAGTAGAATAATCTGATTACTCGGTGAGAGAAGGGTCTGTATTACTAAACCCTCATTAATATTAGTTTCCACCGCATTGGATTGATTATAAGTGATCCAGGAATGAGGTAGCTTGAAATAAAGTATCTTATATGGTAACCATAATTGGAAGGGGAGGGGGACTTATGTGTATTATATCTGCCTCTGTAGTAATATCACTGCCAGGGTGCAGAGCTAACAATAGGTATTTTCCCAGGATTTTAGCCCATTTGATTTGAGCACGGGTTCTCACTGGAATTGACTTAATTAATACTGCAAAATAGGTAGAGGGGCACAATGGCAGGGAGTCTTACCTAGTATTTTAAGAAAGAACTGGAATAGAAGGCAACAAACCTCTCAATCGAATATGTGCGCCCTTCTGGAATATATGTTCTTAGAGCAATACATTAGAAATACTGCATTTAATACCAACTACATAGCTTTGGGTGGAGATTTGGATGGTCCTACTTTTGTCTTAACCTCACGAAGTTGTGAGTGCACATTTGGACTTTTATAGAAAAAGCTATAATCAGAAACATCTCTTCTGTATCTTCCATTTGTAGTTCTCTGGCAGACTGCTCTTTTCTTTGCACAAAGGCAAGCCTCACTAGTTTCACCCTCCATTAACAAGTTACTTGCCATGGTGGCATTAACGTCTGGAAAAATGCCTATCATCTGCCATCTCAGGAGAACGGCTTGTTACGAGATGGTGCAGAGTTTGTTCAAAAATACTTGGTCATTTTACCTATAATTCCTGGAGCTATTAATCAGAGCTGTGTTTCTACTAATGTTGCCACCTTCTGGGCCAAAATCCTTCGCATTCCTTAAGACTAATGACTCTGACATCATCATCTTTGAGTGCCTGGAGACCATGCAAATGGCAGTGGTGTGCGCCTAAATCAACATAACATAACATAACATAACATCTCCAGAACAATCTCCTTTCCTTGATTGCTTTTTCCCACATCTACCGTTTGTTGATTCTCAGTGATTCCAGTAATTCTGAATTCACGTCAAAGCCTTCATTTACCATGGAGTCACTTAGTACATCTTTCATGTTACTCCATAGATTATAATATTTCAACTTTACTTTCAATACTCTCTAACATTGTGTAAATAACTCTGATGCAACTACGATAGACCTCTAGTTTCTGATGGAAGTGTTCCTCTTTGTGAAGTTTGCGCAATTTACACAGATTGTATAAAGTAATTTATGACACTGCTTACACCAAAACAATAGATTCTACGTAATTTGACCCTATTTTGTTCTATACTCAAGACTGTTAATGTTCCAGAACATAAGTTCCTGCCTGATAAATTATTTTACTATCAACGTAATAGAAATGTGTTTACCAGTAACATAGTCTTATCAGCAATTCCCACCATTAACTTTCGGGATGAGGAGGCTGGCTTTCTGTGTTCTCTTCTGACTCCCAATTAGTAAAACTCATTTACGGGCAGCGGGTTCTCTGTGCATTTGGTAAGTGTTTGGTTAGCAGGTTCTCCGTGCATTAGGCCATCCACTTTTGCTGGGTTAGGGGCCTAATAGAAGGGCCTCCTATGACACCATTCCTTTCTCAGTCGACCTCGAACTTCTGAGCAACAAATTAAACAATTTAAAATATGCAGATTTAAGAAAATAATGCAAAGAAAGTAATCATATCTCACCTTCAGTGATCACAGCAAACAGGACGGCCACGGCTGTGAGGAACATCCTCATGGTTCTGGTTGTGGATGGAGCTGGGTGATGCAGAGGAACCTAAAGTGTGCAGCTTCTCTTATCCTCTGTACAGCTCCTCCACAGGACATGACTTTTATACTGTTGAAATGAGGAAGGGGGAGTCGTCCCTATTTGATGGGAGGAGGAGCAGAAGTGGCAGGTCTGCTGTTCCAACTGCTGTGTGATTGGGTGCACTGTTGATGCTTTGTGGCACGCCCCTAGCAAACCTCTAAAGAACCGTGTAGCATGATGTAATGCACTCAACAACATCAACTTGGTTAAATGGAGAGATGTTTCTTTTCCCCTCCTTCGTGATTAAAGTTTCAAAAATAGATGTAAACGCATACCAGAAAAAAAGTTCATCATTATGGTGATAAAGGTAAAACGTGTGGAACCACTTCACTATGATGTCCAGATAGACTGATTTACTAGACAGCGCAGAACGCTCTGTCCCACTAAGTGTGCTGGAAGTGCTCCTGTTTATCCTACTTAACGAAATGGTGCAGGAACGACACAAGAGGTGCAGTACTGTGCTTTTGAATGTTGAATGACCCAGGATTAAAATCCGCACTGCTGGTTTTGCAGCTACTGTGAAAAGGGAACCCCACACCGTTCCAAGCGGAAGTGGAGTTAGTAGCAGAGAAGTCAGACATAACTTGAAGTGATACTTGTAAGTGGAAAGGAAAACACAATTTCAACAAGGGCTCAAGTCGAGAGTGCACGCTGGTGGATGGAGTCCCCCACGTTTTTTCAGGCGTCCCCACACTTTATTCAGACAGCACCTTGATATGTTAATTACTGCTGGGGACGCCATATTCCATTGGCATGTAAATGAGTCCCCACACTTTTTTCTTTATCCAGTGACACACGAAGCATTGCAGTGTTTGGATAGTGCACCAACTGCTGTGCACCTTTTAAGTGGCATACTTTCAAGTCCTGGTCGTATCTAGTGAAGGGACACGCAGTTTAAATGCGCCATCTATTCAGTGTTTTTTTTGTCTTTCTTTCTTTGTTTCTTTCTTTCTTTGTTTCTTTCTTTTTCTTGTTACATTTGTAAAGCACCTAAACACGCAGGCATCAGGGCACTTTTAAGGAAACCAGTTACACATAAAGACATAAAAGCAAAGGCGTGTGCGGCTCCGGATGCTTACTTCACACGCAAAGACATTTCAGTGAATGTACTCAAACCATATAACGGTGTAGTTCAGCAACGAGACAAGTTTCTAAGGCCTTGCAGAAGGGTCACTAAGATTCCTCTCTCCCCTTTGAAGTGGAAGGGCGGTGAGCGTTGGTGAATCGTAGAGAGGTGTGGGATAGGAGTTGGGATCAAGGCTTGTTTCTTTTCTATTTTCTGTTGTATGGAGGTAAATTTGGATCGCATGGCCTTTTGCATATCTATGCACCATGGCTCATCTTTGGAAATGGTGGTGGGGAGGGGGCTGCTGTTTCTAACTCTCTCAGGATTCTAAAGAATTCCTGGGAGTTGGAACTGGCATTCGATATTCTTGTGTAATAGGCCGTCCCGTTGGCTGTGATGGTAGACTGTTTATATTCTTTGGCAATTCAGTTGAAGGAAGCCTTAGACTGACTGATCTGTAGGGCCTTTCCCCCAAGCTGCTTCAGGTTGTCTTTTTCTCTGGAGCAAGGCCTGGAGGTCGGGGGTAAACCAGGAGTTGATGTGACCAACTGGTTTCACTTTCTTGGGCACTAAGGGGGCCACCAAGTTTACTGTCTTGGTCATGGTGTTTAAGTTGATAGCTAGTCAAGGTTCTCCAGTGGCAGTGGTTTGTGATGAGGTGAGATGGACTCCTTGGAGATTTTGCAGGTGCTATGTGAAAGGGTAGGAGCCAAAGCTGGGAAGTATGAGACTGCTGTTTCAGCTGCGGGAAAGTGAATGTCACAATGTGGTGATCTGGCCAAGGGCAGGGTAAGTTGGAAGTAATCGAGATCTGGCTATTCAGATCTGCAACCCAGTCCAGGGTTCTGCCCTTATTGTGGCTTGGGGATGAGACCCGACGATTAAAGCTGAGGTTGGAAAGTGTGTTGGGGACCACTGAGGCGGTGGTGTCTGAAGGGTCATTGAGGCCTAAATTAAGGCCCCCGAGTACTATGGTCCTGAAGGTAGGTTTGAGATGTTTTCCTACCGTGTGAATGAGGTCTTCCTCGAGGGAGGTAGATTGGCCTCTTGGTCGGTAGATGATGTGGATGGTCACAGAGTCTACCGAGGAGGTCGTGAGTTTGACTATGAGAAGTTCATAGTTATCTTCCATAGTGTTGTTTGCCTGTCTAATGTTAAGAGAGTCTCTGTATATGAGTGTGATCCCTCCTTCCCTAGAGTCCCCGCTGTTATATCAGAGTATGGTGAAGCCCTCAGGGAGTGCTAGTGACAAGGCTAGGCCTGAGACTTCATGTAGCCAGGTTTCAGTTATAGCTAGCAGGTCTAGGTCTTGGGTTATGATCAGGTCATGTATGTCAAGGGCATAGGCCGGGAGTGATCTGGCATTAATAAGGGCTCCTTTTAGGATGGAAGGGGTTGAGTTTGTGTGCCGGGGGTTTGTATCTGGTAGTGCGACTGGAGGCTTGGTCTTCCTTCGTGTCAGCTAAGGGTGGCAATGTGTGTTGCATTCTGCGTGGATACGTTGTTGCGGCTTCTGATGTTGTTGTTTGGGGTCTGGCTGACGTTGGTTGTAGGTTTCAGCTGACCTTGTTTGTGTTTGCCAGTGGTGACCCTTGAGGATTGGAGGTGAGAGTGTTTGAGGGTCAATGGGCTGTTTTACTGGGTGTCTCGGAGGCTAGGAGAGAAGGGTTTGGGCCCTAAGCGTATTCTCCTGCCTAAATGTGCATTTCTAGTTAAGATGGACATAGGCGGGCAGTGGGGTTTAATCCTGGTGAATCTTGTGTCCAGTCTTCTATTCTTCACTGGGACTGTGGGTGGTTGTTGGGTGCACGTTGGGTGAATCTGGCTGTAGTGTTTGAGGCTGAGGTGGGTCTGCTGCTGCTTGCAGTAGTTTCAGGATCCTAAGAAACTGCATGATGGCATTGGTGTGCGGCTAGGACTCTCCTATAGGGAAGCTGGGTGAGTTGTGCCTGGTTTGAGGTTGGGTCCTCTTGGCTTGGGACCGAAGGCGGTTGTAACACTATCTATTGCGTGAGCCTTGGAGCTTGGTGACTGCACACGGGACACACAATTGGGGTTGTTGGAGGGTGGCGTTGTGGTCCCTCCACCGTACTAGGTGTTATCATGGCACAGTGAGATTGCACATGGCCCCATGTACAGGTGCGGACAAGATCTCAGTAGTGCCTTGTGGCCATCAATGGGCAGGGTCAAGTCAGGTATTGGTGGGCGTCTTAGAAGCGGCTTGCTGAGCATACTGCTTGTCTTGGTTTACCCTCTCGACGGGCGAGTAGAGGCAAAGCAAGGCATAGCAGCCAGTAGGAAGGGGGTCGGGCAGGGAAGCACAGTGATTACTGGGCAATAAAGAGTAACACAATGATTCAGGCCAGATACATCGAAGCCATTTATGTGCAACAGGCCTATCTTCTGTCAGCTGCGACTCGGGTGTGATTGGAAGCTGCAATATTTGCAGCAAGCAGCAGAGAGCAGCAGAGAGCTCCGGCAGCCTTGAGACCCAACCTTTAGATGCGGCCGGTGTCTCCTCCCGGCTTGGGTGAATCACAGCCATTCTTTTGCTGGCAGACCAATCGGCATGCTGGATGCAGGTATGAGCAGCCCAGTGGATTTTGCTCTGCATCCAGGCAGCCATCTTGTCAGGTGCTTGTTCAATGTAGTACCACATATCTTCTCCATGCTTGGTGAGCAGTGAGGGGTCCCATAGTGGATGGTGGGTACAGCGGAGCAGCAGAGATCTCCTGCAGCCTTGTGACCCGGCCTTCAGATGCGTCCGGCATTGCTTCCGGGCTCGTGTGAGCCATGGCCATTTGTTTGCTGGCAGACCAATCGAAATGCTGGATGGAGGTATGATAAGCCCAGTGGAGGTTGCTCTGCCTCCAGGCGGCTATCTTGTCAGGTGCTTGTTCTATGTAGTGCCCCGTGTCTTCTCCATGCTTGGGGCTGAGTGGGGGTCCCATAGTGGATGGTGAGCACAGCAGAGCAGCAGAGAGCTACTGTAGCCTTGAGACCCGGCCTTCAAATGCGGCCAGCGGAGTGGAGTCGAGTGATTGGAGCAGTCTGTGCAGTCGGTGCATGTCCGGGACGGCGGACTGCAGCGGTGTGCATGCAGAACTTCACCCACTCATCAATCTCCTCCGAGAAACAAAGGTAATTCTGCACCCGGCTCTTTAGCGCCGTAACCTCCATGCACTTGTAAATACTTGTTAACAGCTGGGAGCGACCATCTTTGAGCCAAATTAGCTTGCCGCCGCAGAACCGCTGCATGACTGAATTTCAAGGCAATATCTGAGGGACAGCATCCATATCTTATCTACTTGGCGCGAGAGAGCTCGACCCTCTAAGTCTATCTTGAGGTATTAAGGCGTTCGCTCTCATCTTCACCAAATATACTCAAATTGCTAAATGAGTGGGTAGTGTTTTATTAACCCCTCGTTCCTATCTATAAAGGAAGAAGAAGGGGAGGTTTAAAATACAGTCCCCTCTCCCGTCTACATTTCCTTCCAGCGGCATTGGCGTGTTTTCGGAGCGAAGCAGAGGGGACAGTCATCGCTCTGTCACGCCAACACAACAGTCTTCTGTGCAAGGAGTAGCAGTGCCCTCACGAGTTGTTGGGAGTTAAGGTTCATACGCCTTTGTGGTCAGTCCTTACGACCTATTAGTGCTTTAGTGCATACATTTGTGTACTAAGATTCGGGGACTGTTGGCTTCCTGCCTTTGACCCGAGATCTTTGCTTCTGACAGATAAGCAGCATTACAGCAAGTCTTCCTCTACCAGGTTAATCTCCCCCCAACAGATCACCGATCTTGGGGACTGCGAGCCTGTGGCCTTTGACCCAAGTATTGGGGTGACTTTCTATGCTTCTCTCTAAAATGTATGATCTTTGAAGTGCCTCCCAGGGAGCGCAAACCAGCTGTAACAACCAGAACAATGCTAACGAGGTTGGCAGGATGACTCAGGGACAAGGGATGGGGGGACAAGTTCAAGTTTATTTAAGCACTATAAGTCGGGGGGTGTATTTCACCATCCACCTACCGTCTATCCATCAGATAACTTGGCTCCAACTGGATCTGATATCTGGAAAATGCCGGTGGTGGCCAGGCAGGAACTGGGTGAATCGACTCTGCTGAATTATCCCATCCGTGCCCTATTTCAAGGAAAACTTGACTACACGCTAAGGACGACTACCATGAAGAATGTGATTTCAAATCATCTTATGTCAGCGACAGAGTCAGCGATTAACTATACTACAGATGATCTTCCCAATCAGGGGGCGGAATCTGCACAACCCGAGGACCCCCAAGCTCAATCCACTCCTAATCTCAGTGAAACAAAAGATGAAGAGCTTCCCCATTTGGAAATGGTTATTCTGGGACATTTATCGCATGATTCAAACAGGACACTAGGAGAAAAGGGTCTGGAACAGGGAAAGTGGGCTCCTCTCCAAAAGCCCACTAATTTGGCAACCAATCCTCAAATGATGTGCAACCAGCAACCAGCAAATGTATCTCAGGAACTTGTGCCTCCGGCAGTAACGGCACTAAACTTAAGTTCATTGGTCAAGGTTTTTGAAAATTTCAAAACAGAGGTTCAACAGCATACGGGCATACTGCTGGAGATCACAAAGGACCTGGAGATAAATAAAATGACTATGGTGGCCCTAAAATCTGCTATTAATGAATGTAATGGGTGAATCCTTGACCGAACTTTGCAAAGAAACCAGAGAGCAATCAGTAAAAATTGATCATTTGGCAGAACTATTCAGGGAATTAAAACAGGATTTGGCGATTCTATTGGAGAAATCAGAACGCCCTGACCAAATGACAGAGGGATGAAGCAAAGTAAGCTCCCCAATGCCACTCTAGATCCGATCTTAAATGATACTCCCTTATCAGCCTCTGTGATGGAGGAGTTTCTACGGTTGGCGCTTGTGGTAGACCTTGAGTCCCCTCAGGAAGATCTGGAGCAGGGGTCGTTAATAAATATATCATCCTCAAATTTGGATCCCTAATTTGGCCAATAATAATCAAGGCAAACCAAAGAGGAAGCATCAGACAACAGATTCCAATCGATTCTTCTGAAAATTAAAGGAAGGTCTGAGTAAGGAAGACAAAAAGCAGAAAGACAAGGAACCCATAATTGGCCAAGGAAAAAAGGGGTAGAAGATCTCTAAATCAAAGGACTTAATGATCATAATCCTACTGGAAATGGAGAAATAGTGAAACTAACGGTAGGAAGTCAAACAGAATCAGTTGAGCCATAAAGTAAATTGCTCCAATTTTCCTGTTGGCCAAACGAAAAGGCAAACCTGTCAACCCCCTGGTAAAAATTGAAAATTGAAAAAAGACTAAAAGTGGAGACTCTGAAACTCTGGGGAAGGTCCCCATTGTTATCAATAAAGAGGATGAATGTAGCACAGGGGAATTGAATAACAGCGGTTGTGAAGGTCTTCCCCGCCCAAGGAACAAAAGTAATCCCCAAGTGCAACAGGCTGTCGCTTGATTAGAAAATGGGAGTGGCTCAATAATACAACAGGAGTCCCTATGGGGAATAGCAACTTTGTAATGGATCAGCAGAAAAAATCTAACCTTACAAACAAGTTTCGGACCTCAATATTTTTCTCTCAAGAAAATTGCCTGTTATGCAAAACGGGATACCACTAAATCGATCAACGATTTTGTCAGAAATGAAGACAATTCCGACTCTGAAGTACTTTACAACAGCAGACATTGAGGTTGTGAGCTTCCCTTTTGGATCTGACACGAACACTGCTGAAGTGGTGTTAAAATCAAGACTCGGCTTGGATTTAATCCTAGGAGAGGCTGAGGCATGGGACCAAAAGGGACTGAGGATTTCACAGGTCTGTCCTGCAGCAACAACTGGACAATCGATGAGTCTTCAGAATCAAGAACGAGCATCTGCTGCGCAGGAGGGAAATGTAGCGGTCCCACTGAATTTGTGGTAAATGGTACCTGAGATAATCTCACAAGACTTCCTGAAAATGGGCATGACTCAGCAGAAGCTCTAGTAAAGACACAGATTAATGTACTGTCATGGAATACCAGAGGATATGCCTCTTTCTCTCAAGAGCCTAGGAAAACACAAATAATTAAGACATTTGATTTAATTTTGTTTCAGGAGACTTGGTTAACCAGTTTGGTGGAGATTGATGGGTTTTCTTCTTTCCAACAGCTGGCACAGGGCTCGGCGGGTGGTAGACCAACAGGGGGTCTGTTTATGGCTTTTAACAATGATGTTTTTAATGCCTCTAGTATACTACCTAATGAAAGGTAGGGCATTTTCATGGTGATGGTAATGAAAAGAGGCATTAAATTGGGTTCAAGTTTGATAGTTGTAAACTCGTATTGGAACCCCAGTTCTTACCCTCTAAATGGGTACCTGCAATCTCTCTCAGATTGTCTGGTTGAGTGTTCCTCCCAATATCCAGCAGATGAAATTATTATTGCTGGAGATCTAAATTCACTATGTATTTCCACAATTTTTCTATCTACAGGAAATTCCCGTCCTAAAAGCAGTAATGGCATAACCTGGGTAGATTTCATGCGGGACTGGGATCTTTGTTTGTTTAATGGCAACATTTGGGGGGACATTCCGAATGTACCGGCCTGGCACAGAGGAACATCGTTCTCAACGATTGATTATTTTTTTGCCTCCACAAACATCTTTGATAGCTGGTTGAGATTTCAAATAGGGGAGGGAAAAATGGATGATCATGCAATGCTAACGGCAACCCCATGCTTTGAAGGCGATTTAGTGGCACCTGTCTTTGACCATAAGTTGTCTACCAACTGGGCAGGAAATTACATTAGGAAATTTGATAGAGGGGGGAAAGTGCTCAATCATGAATTGAGCGTTATGGTAGGTCAATGTTCTGACGAACAATTGTCGGGATACTGTAACCCTTGGGGGTTTTCTCCACTTTATCTCTAAGTTGCCCTCATCAGACGCTCCGCTTCAGAATCCACATTAGATTCACAAACATACTTTTAATGTAGAAATTATAGAACAAAAGAAAAGTTGAGACAGCAAAGGGCGGTGTTAAGAAGGTCTCACCGGGATCTCATGTAGAGTGTTACAGAGTAAGCATCCGAATTCTTAATAATAACTACAGAAATTGGTTTCGATCACATAGGCATTTTTTATTCCAGCAAGATGGAGAAAGAATGCTCCATGCGCTTTCTCTGAGAAACTCCAGAAACTTTTGGACAATGCTTGGATCGAATAACGACTCTCAGGATCAGAAACAGGATTCCATTATACAAGAACAGGTCTGGATTGATTCATTTGGTGGCTCATGTTTTACTCTTTTCTCTTTTAAATTTGAATGTTTTGATTGATTATTCACAAATGTGATTGGATTGTGCATATTGTCTTATTCTTATTTTTACTTTCATATGTATGTCTTTGTTGAATGTGCTAAAAGTCCAAAAATGTGGCTAATGCACAATAAATAAAAAAAATTATAAAAAAAGATGCGGCCAGCCTAGCCTCTGGGCTCGGGTGAACCACGGCCATTTGTTTGCTGGATTTCCAATCAGCATGCTGGTTGGAGGTATGAGCAGCCCAGTGAATTTTGGCGGCCATCTTGTCAGGTGCTAGTTCAATGAAGTGCCCCATGTCTTCTCCATGTTTGGGGGTCAGTGGGGGTTCCACTGTAGATGGTGGGCGCAGTGGAGTCACAGAGAGCTTCTGCAGCCTTGAGACCCGGCCATTTATTTTAAAACTGCTTAATATGTATGCTACAGCGATCAAAGTGCGTCTTAGAAATTAACTCTGTTTTTATAGCAATTCTAGAGCAATTCCCCATGAAAGTACTGCCAAGTAGTTTACATGCCGACAACATCTGCTACAGTTCGTAAAATTGAGGGTCAGAGAAATATGCGCATATTTAAGTAATGCTGTGGGTTATTTATCACTGCAAAACTTGGTTTGAAGAGGACCATCCAAAGTAGGGGTTCTTCTAGGTAATGCAGTTGGATTCAGAGCAAGGCCAAAGAGTACTAACAGAGAAGTTAGTACCATCATTGGAAATGCAGCCCCTCAATCTTCAGCAGATCATAAAGCACCATTCTATAGAAGTAAAGTTATATGAGGACACCGCAGCTACAGCGATTTGGGGCACTTAGAGAACAGATACACAGAAGACATACATGTGCTTCATTTACTAAATCACCAAGTTTAAAACTCCTAGACCACGTCATGCACTTCCATTCACTTTACCTTCTCCACACACTCTACCCCAGCATCATGCATCTGCATCGTCCTACTTTACTCTATTCTGGCCTATCATTCTGACAGATGCAATACCCCCCTCCAATACATCCTAACCTGAAACCCAGAAACACACACAGACAAACACATACATGGGCAAACACATGGACACGCACACACACACACCCTTTAGAAGCTTAAACAGCCACTATTCTATTTTTCTCGGTTCTCCAGATAAAATTGGTGCCTTTGTGATCTGGTGCTCTTCCATAGCAAAGTCCTTAGAGCATTCTCAGATTAATCACAATTTTCACTCCTCTGTTCACTCAGCAACATTTTTCTGACCACGCCTCTAAATGGTGACGTTCCAAAATGTTCTAACTGATAATGTACTCACTTCACACTGCTACGGATCATCATTGTTATACTGTCTACTGTCCCTTGCATTTGCTTTCTCATCTCCAACTACTCCACACCTGATTACATTTAAGCATCTTTTGTAACCCATAGAAAATATTCCTAAAAACCTCTAGTCTACTGCAACTCGCTTGGTCTTTTTGATACACACTGGTCACACTCCGGTGTTGAGGGTGATCAGTTTGCAGCTACTGAACACTACAAATGAAAGCAGGTCAGTAGTAGCCAGCGATGATAGCCTTTACGCAACCACTCTCCTTTCCTTTGCCTTTATCAAGTTTTCACCTGCTGCAACAGCTGATATAATGATTCTATGTATAGTGTTCTATTAAATCTTTTGCAAGACCATTTGTCTCAGGTTGATGTAAGGCTGTGGATCTTAATGTATTCTATCCAAATACTCCGGTTTCTATCTCACTAGGTGTGAACTGGTCAGTATTGTTTATAGAGAACAGAGAAGTTCTAGGCAGTAGCTTCCTTTGCACACTGCAATTAGTAAAACATATAACATTTGAGGCGTTGACATCAGTTACTGTCGCCACATCTGGCCACGTATAATTTGGGACATCGGGAGGGTAGTGCCTGAGCAGGCAAAGCATGTCCAAAATGTTTCCATTCCTGCTCAGGAAGCGAGAGGCAGTGACTGCAGCAGATGAAGGCCCTATAGCTCCACCTTCCATTCCTGCTCAGGAAGCGAGCGGCAGTGACCATGGCGAGATGAAGGCCCTATAGCTCCACCGTGCATGTTAGGAACCAGGAATCTCTCTTTCTGCTTCTATATTTTTGTCTGCGTGGAGTGCGGGAGCCGGAGGCCTGGAGAGGAGCACTGAGTCTGAAGGTGATTGGGAAACAGGAAACAAAAAAATGCCATACTGATTTTATGTGTGCATGCAAGGGTGTTGGAAGTGGATGTATTAGAGTGCAGTGTGTATGATGTGTGTGTATGGGTGTTAGTATGCGTGTGAACGAGAACGCAGTGAAAATGTTGTGGGTGCTGGTGTGAGTGATTGATTAGGAAACCGTATGGGTGATTGACTGGTTGGTGAATGGGTATGAATGTGAGAGTGTGCACAAGGGTGCGGCCCATTGGTTACTTGGTTGAGGAGCAGTTAGGGTGCATGGGTTATGCTACAATGGGGCAGGCAGTCTGGACATTTTCTTGCTGTGGCATGCCATTTTTTGCCCGCATTAAAGTCAAAGCCATCATGCAGTGGAAGGGGGGATTTTTGCATCCAGAAATTAAATGTTTATTATTGTATATTTGGCAAAATATTGTTTAATAATTTGTTTATGTATTTGTTAAATATCCTTATGACAGATTGGGATGAAATGTATTTGTTGACATACCAATAAAAAGATATTTTTTAAAAAAAGAGATTAAATGTTTATTGAGTGTGTCATTGATTTTTTTCTAGCAGTAAAGTAAAATACAACATGATGAGTTTTCGTACATGTTAGGGGTGGGGGCATATATGCAGCCAAGGAGGAGATGATGTTTTCCTAATTTGTGATTGCTTTTTGTACTGGCGTTAAGGGCAAAGTGAACATATGTGTTTTTATATGGTAAGGGGAATAAGGAGATGATTCCTGACTGTTGTATGGCTTTTTTTTTTACTGTTATGATATGGTAGATGATATGGCATTTATAACGCACCTGTACACAAGTGATTCTAGGCGCAACAAGACAAAGAGGGTGACAAAACAACAATCTTACTAGGCCTTGTGTCAATCAAATCGCGCAAGTGCAGGGAAGGGGAAGGGGAGAAGTGCCAGGAGGACGGGGGGATGAAGAAGTGCAGGTAATCAGAAGTGCAGACAGCGAGTGGCTCATAAGTATGGGGAGAAGGGGCTGTAGGGTTGCAGATACAGACCCCAAGTGCTGGGGGAGCCAAGGCAGTGCAAGGTGCAATGGGACAGGCAGGGACCTTGGTCCAAGTTCAGAGGGTGGCCAGGTGACCAGCGTGCAAAGCAGATGGGTAATCAGCAGGAGGGAGGAAGAGAGAAAGCGGAAACAAAGAGGAAAGTATTGAGTTGCTTCCTGAACTGGAGGTGGTTCTGCTCAGGTTTGAGAAAGGCAGGGAGGCTGTTCCAGAGGGAGGCCCCAGCTGAAGAAAGAGATCTGCCCCCCATTCTTTGCTTGGAAAAGCGACTGACCCTCAGAGAGTTAGAGGTGGATGAGCAGAGAGCTCGAGAAGGGGGATGTTTAGGAAGAGAGAGTTGGAGGTAGTGCGGGCACAGGCCCCAGAAAGCCTTGTGGACAATGCAGAGGGTCTTGAGCTTGTTCCTTGGTGCCACTGGGAGCCAGTAAAGAGATTTCAGAGCTGGAGAGATACGATCCCTGAGCTTGAGGCCATGGACAAGTCTCGCAGGCTTGTTCTGGATGAGTTGTGGAGGATGGAGAGTAGAGGCAGGATAATTTATAAAGAGGTTGGTGCAGTAGTCCAGCCTTGAGAGGACCAGAGATCTGGAGACAGTGAGCTTCTGGGGGAAAATAAGGAAAGGAAGAATAACTCTGAGGAGGTGCAGTTGATAGTTTGACTTCTTAGAGACGTTGGAGATGTGAGAAGAGAAGTAGAGGGTGGAGTCGAAGATGACCCCAAGGTTCTTAGCCTCACAGGTATGAGCAGGAAGAGGGCCCAGAGTGGGCAGCCAGAGCAAGAGAGGAAAGGAGGGAGCTGGTGTTTCGATGAGGAGGAAATCAGTCTTACTGGCATTTAGGCAGAGATCATTGGCGGCAAACCACTCCTGAATTGCGGACAGAAAGTCTGGAATGAGAGAAGGAGTAAAGGTGGCCGAGGGGAGCCTGAAAGAGAGCTGGGTGTCACCCGCATAACACTGAAAGTTGGAGCAGAGAGAGGCGTTAGAGGTTAGAGAGAGAGATGGAGATAGAAGTGAGGAAAAACCCAAGCTGGACCTGAGAGGGTCGATTAGTGAGAAAGTTGGTCAGCCGGGCCAGGGCCTGATCAGTGATACCCAGGTTATCACAGAGGCGATTGGGCTTCAAGTGGATCCTCATGACAGGGGCAAGTACAACAAGAGTGTCAGAGATAGAATGATGAAAGTTAGAAAGGGCTGTGTCAGGATGTGACTCAGCCAAAGGTGCAGTTGGAGGAGAGAAAGTATTGGTGAAAGCCTGAACTGACACATGATTCATGGGCAGTGATGGAGTTGGCCTGGCCTGAGTGGTAGTGAGAGAGAGATGGGATGAAAGGGGAAAAGGATCACTCCAGGAGAGAGGAGTGGTGAGAGGGGTGGAGATGGGGCGGTCTGAGGAGATCAGAACATCCATGGTGTGTCCTGGAGTTGGGCCAGAGGGAAGAATAGAGAGAGAGTCACAGAGGTTGCAAAAGAGTCCAGCAGAAGGACAAGAAGCATCCTGTTCTTACAGGCAAGGTCAACATGATACATTTTCTTACATGTCCGTAGGGAAGAACATGTATGCAGCCAGCAAACAGATGTTTTCTTACTGTGGCATGACAAGTTTTGCTAGTGTTACGGGCAATGCCAACACAATAAATGTTCTTACAAGGTTGTGACTGTGGCATGATATTTCTACTGCCAAAAGGAGTATGTTCTTACAAGGGATTACTGGCATATATTTGCTGAGCAAGCATGAAGATGTGTTTCATGGTATTATTACAGACATTATGGGACATTATGGGCAAGGCAACCATGAGTATGTTTGTTTGTGGGAATACTGGCATATATTGTCATTCTGTACATGCATGGGCGCACTCAGCATGAAAATGCTTTTCTATACTCGTTTATGAGGGGCAAAGGCATCATGAAAATGCTCCTGTGCAACATTGGTGACTTGGAATGTAATGAACACTACAAACTGTTCATAAACTGACTGGCTTTTAAACCAATTTTTCATGAAGTGTGCTGTAAAATGAACCAGTTTAACCCATTATTTAAAAGATTTTCTCAGGGGACAAACTCCCTAGTTTGGTTGGTTCAGGCTCCCTTACTACGATCGGTCGCTCACACATTTTCGGCCAAGAACAAATTCTCTTGCCTCCCCCTTGGGGTTGGCCCGACTAAGTTAGCTTCAGGCCCCACTTGTAAAAAATCCTGGCTACGACTCTACTTGGAATATTGATGCATTAACCGAAAAATAAAACGTGGCAGACAAATTAATTCATATATCAAAATCTCTCTTCACATTGGCAAACATTGAACACCGTCTGAATTGCAATGCTATCATTATGTTATCTATTCCTGTAGAGCACTCTTTCACTACAGTTTCTGGCATCCCAGAGCTAAAGTGATAGGGCAATTAAACACAGGTTAGGATACTAGAAACAACTGGGTTTCAGTGTATTTTGGAATGTGGTCCTCTGTCAATGTTTACTTCTCTATTTTTCATATGTCAAAAGCCATTCAGATGGGAAGGACCCAGCGGCATTGAGTTTTTTAGATATGTTTTTATTTCATAAGTTTGGTCTATGAGTGATGATCTGTCCGATATATCTTGTCTGTGAGCACTGTATGCATGGAAGATTGAATAGCTGTGAGTCTAGAGAAAAGACATTTCTCTTTTTCTCTTATCCCTTTTAGCTAGGCAGCGCACCACCTGCTCCTAGGGATATTTCACTCCCAGGGATAGTGTAGTCCTTCGTTGAGGGCTGGAGACAGTCTAGTTAGTCTGTTGATTCAATCTAAGCAGTAAAATAGCTTGTCTACTCAGGTCACCCTACAGTCAATCCTGGTCTACCATCAACAACTCCTATGTTATCTCCTTGTTGACAGGTCTTGGGTTCCGATTGGTCACACAGGCATTTTCAAACATTTTGTTGGTTTGTAAAAGTTTGACATATGTTACATACATACTGCAAGAGTGAATTTGGAAGGATTTGGTGACCAGGAGTGGTTTTTTGGAAAATCATGCGAGAATTGGCATAACTCATTCTCAAAGGGAGAGGGTATAGAGGAAACGCATGGGCCTTGAAAATGACCGGTAGTCGAAACACGTGTCGGCTGTTCACAATTTCAAGAATTAAGATACTTTTGTGATTTATCACTGAAACTGATTTTTGGAGTAACATTGAATCTGTATGAACCAAATTTAAGTGACCTTGAACTTGTATTAGGAGATGTTATTGATTTCCTGTGGTTTGAGCGCGAGATATCTTCACGAACAATAATCTCTCTGTTAATTTATTTCATACTTTGTGGGAAGTTTGAGGGAATGGTATTACTCGCTGCCACCTCTTTGTTTAGCCATTTGTTTTGAAAATTTAATTCGAGAGTGGAAACTAGCGCACACGTAATAGAGAGATCCCACAACCTTATTCACCACCAAAACACCTTACACTTGCCTCAGCACTTGCTTGAGGCGCGCACACTCTGCAAGTGGGCGGAGTCAGATATCGTCCTGCAGGTAAGAGTTAGCACAAGCACAGGATAACTTCAACAGCCGTGGTCCGCCACCAAACCACCTTATACTTGTCTCAGCACTTGCTTCAGATGCGTGCACTGAGGCGTGATGCAGTTTTTATAATTCTCTGCAAGTGGGCGGAGTCAGCTCTTGCTCCGCTCTTGCTCCGCAGGTAAGAGTTAGCACAAGATAACTTTAACAGATGTGGTCAGCCACCAAACCACCTTACACTTGTCTCAGCACTAGGTTGAGGCACACGCACGCCACAGGTGTTTTTATAAAACTCTGCAAGTGGACAGAATCAGCTCTTGTTTTGCAGGTAATACTTAGCAAAAGCACAGGATAACTTCAACAGACATGGACCGCCACCAAACCACCTTACACATGCTTGAGGCATGTCGCAGGAGTTTTTATAATCCTTCGCAAGTGGGCCGTGTCAGCTCTCATTCCGGAGGTAAGAGTTAGCACAAGCACAGGCTAACTTCACCAGATGTGGTCTGCCACCAAACCACCTTACATTTGTCTCAGCACTTGCTTGAGGCGCATGCGCTCAGGTAACTTGCAGGAGTTGTTTTTAATCCTCTGCAAGGGGGCGGGGTCACTGTTTGTTCCGCAAGTGAGAGTTAGCACAAGCACAGGATAACTTCAACAAACATGGTCCACCAAACCACCTTACACTTCCCTCAGCACTTGCTTGACAGAATGGACCACTGCAGACTGCCTTAATGGGACTTTGTGGGATTTGTTGTTCCAGGCAATTTTGAAACCCTTCTGTCCTCTTCTCTAATCCTGTGGCTGCTGGATCCTAATATGCCACCCACCATCTACAAATGGTAAAGCACCCAGCAGAGTGGACTGCCAAACACTACCTTAGCTGGACATTGTGGGCTTTGCGGCTGCAGGTTGTTTTGAAGCCATTTACCTCTCTCCTCCCGTGGGTGCTGGATCCTAATGCTCCTGGACCTCCTCCAAATAATAAAGTGCTCAACTGACTAGACTATTGCAGGTTCCCTTAGAAGGACCAAAGACTGCCTTAATGGGCATATGCTGAATGAAGCAGACAATGAAGTTGAGTATTTGGAGATTGAATTGATAATTAAGAGGTATGCTGGCTTGCAGTGTATGTATATGTCATATTATGATCCTTACCAGCATTTGGGAATCAACAAACTTAGAAGAGGTTCAAGTTACATAGGTCAGGATGCTTACTAGTCAGGCTATACACAGCCCATCTCTTCAGCACTTCCTTTAAAACAGTGTATTAGACCTGCAAATACACAAGGCACTAATATAATGTTCACATAATAGCAAAAGGGAAAGGGGATACTTTAGCAATGCAATTATATATAAAATGCAAAAGATATAGGACATCAACTGTGGGATTATCGACCACATTACATGTGTGTACTTTGTGTAATTGCATTGCAGACATTAAGAGTTGGCTAACTCAGTGAACGTGTTGCCCTCATGTCCTGAACATTTCGTATTATACTGTCAAAACATAGAGTACAGTGTGTCTAATGAGACAGTTCTAAAGCAAATATGGCACTTAGCCAACAGGATCTGGTGATTGAAGCAGGCTGTAGCAAGGCGGGTTATCGCTGTGAGATGGTGAATGCAGGAAAGCTGTGTGAATAGGGATGTCTGCCAGTGGATAGTTCTGGCCAAAGTTATTTGGATGAACTATCAAGGCTATTCTGAATTCAATAGTTTACTGTTTATGGAGGCCCATCTTTTAAGCACAACAGCAATAACCTGAGACAAGCTTACAAAGAGAGTCGGTTAGTTGCTGCTGAAGAAGTTTGCTTTGGAATTTTGGAGGGCTGCATCTAATATATTTTGCTCAGAAAATAATTTTTGCAAGGTTCCTAACATAACAATCTATTGGGAAACCATGCAAGGACAAAGGAAGACTTTCTGAACACAACTTAATGCAAATTTGAATTTGTAACTCAGAATTGTAAATTGACTTGCACATACTTCAAACGTATGGACCAAACCCAGATATGTAAAATGCACACTTTCTGAGCTTGGAATTTTTAGGTGGGTGGGTTGTTGTGTGACCCTGCAGAGCTGGTGAGAGGAATTAGCTACTAAGCACTGGATGTTGTCTTTAATACTGAGAGGTTTGAAACAATCTGATACAAATAAAATACACCTTTCTACTGTGGACGAGTGTGTCCATGTCAGAGGCCTAGTTTGCTGGGTAAAGCAAAATAGCTTGTGTCTGAGGCTTGTCACAAGGATTTGCAATGTACATTTTCACAAAGTTAGTGCTACACCCACAAGATGTATGCCACACCCAAATTCTTAAAATCGATGTGATGTTATTTGGTGGATCATTTTAGCATTTTTAAAGATTGTGGGCCTCATTCCGAGTACGGCGCTAACCAATGGCGCTATTAACGCCTTGGTTGACGCCGTACCCGGACCGGCAGCGCCTTGGTGGATGGCAGAATCACCGCCCCATTCCAAGGTTGGCGGGGCGGTAATTCCCCATTCACCAAGGCTCTTCCCCATTCCCAAATGAGCCCCCATAGGGCTCAATGGGAATGGGGAAGATGCAAATAATGGTGACCGTTCATTACGGTCACCGTTATTGGCTTGGAGGCCCCTTTGCGCCCTCGACTTTAACACCTGCTCAAAGCAGGCGTTAAGGGCGAGGGCGCAGAGGGAACTCGGAGTATGGCGGTAAGGGAATACCGCCACTGGTCTCGTTACCGGTGGCCGCTATCCCTTACCGCCATATTCGGAATGAGGCCCTTAGATTTTTGCTCCGGACTAATTTTGGGCTTCCCCACACAGAACCTAACATTTTGACTAGGTGGTGAAATAAAACATTAGACATCTCTACAAATCTTTTTCCAATGAGGTTCTGTTGTATGGTGGGAGTCTCTTCACAAATACATTTTGCAATAATAGTGAGTTATAGAACCAGATTTTCACCCAGGACATGTGCTTTTGTATAACTATGACGGAATGTCTAGTGACCTGCGTCAGTACAGAATGAGTAGCGGTTTCTAAACTCCTACACAGCCTCACAGTACTAGTAGAACAGCAGTGATCTCAGTCATGAAGGTGAAACAGGGACAAGATGAAAAATACACACCTTTTGCTTCCTTAAGATAGCATGGGCCAAGGGAATGCTATACTCTTCAAGAGGATATGAGCCATCATAAAAGCATCTAAATAGCAATGGTGCAGTATTTACCAAAATAAAAGAAATATCCAATCAAAAGTGATACTTTATTTAAGCTAAAAGGACAGATATTTTTGTTTTAAAGCTAGACACCCACCCCTGTAATGAAATACACAGTGAATGCGTACTTTGGGTGAATGAGGCACTTGGATTATTGAAAAACAGTGGTCTGCGGTCAGCAGTCTTCTCATAAAAGTCAATCAAGAATAGGCCCCCCCAAGGAATACAGTGTGGCCTTAAATTAGGGCCCATAGAACAAGGCCAGGGGGATGGGACCACTGTTAGTTACCTTATTGTCTTCTTTCCTGTACTGCGTTCAGCTGGTTTTCTGGGTGCTTTCCAGGATGTGAAATCGGGTTTGAGGTGGTTTCCGCTGGTTCGACAGGATTCAGCCATAAGGTGCAATTCAACAAGCAGCAACAGCTCGAACTTCAAAAAATTTAAAGAAAAGCTGTGGTGTTCAAATCCAGGTAGTTTTAAGTTTTGATTGGGTCTTGATGCATAAAACCGCTAGTTTGACTCCAGCGCTGATCTGGCACATCCGTATCCAATGACACAAAGTGGTTTAGAGACTCAAGGATTGAAAAGGCTTGGGATAGGCAGACATTGTTTGGATTGGCATGAATCAAAGGCGCTCAAAGTAGTCTGAAGCGTAGAGTGTCAAAGGCAGCTCCATTTGGGGCTTTGCGAGCCCTGAAGGTGTTTGTAGCACTGTCAATGGCTCAAATCAGCTTTAAATGGCAGAGAGTGCCAAATGCAACTTCATTTTGCCTTTGGGTTGCTGTGAGACCCTCCTCTGCATCTCTGAGGCACGGCATGTCTCTCCTCTATCCTACCCAGCTAGCAAGGTTGCAAGGACACTTGCAGTGCTTGCCACTTCAGCAGGCAGACTCTTGGGTACCAGTGTCCAGCTGCATTCAGGCCTTTTCAAAATCAGGTCACTTCAAATGTTTCCCTGGAGCAGTTGTCAGAAGGTCTGCCCCATCCTTGAACCTCCTATCTTCACCCCACTGGCTGGGGACTTTGAGACGTATTTTCCCCAAGAAGGTTCCAGGGAAATCTTGTTGAAAGCTTCAAGAAGATGGTTCCATGAAGAAAGACGATTCAATTAAGGTTGGCCTCACCCTCTTATGTGGTCATTTTACCACAACAGATTGGTAAATTCCAAGACTTCTGAAAGGCATCAATCCTTGCTGTTGTAACAACGGTTATTTTTGTGATGCAAGCTCACAAAGCACCTTATCTGCAGGACGGTAAGGGGGTCTCAGGATAGAAGTGTGGCCTGGACATATTCCGGATGGCTGGACCCTTCTACTGGGTACTGTTTCTCTCCCTAGTTGCAATATTCGCCCCCACCCTGTGTCTACCTGAGTTCAAAAGTACTCCAGTAATTATCTCTCTGGTGTGTTGCAGGGTTCCATTTGAAGCTCCAAGCCCTCATCCCACCTCTAGAGGAGGTCTGTCCTGCTCTCCCAGGAACTTATCAAACCTTCCCATAAGAGAACAAGTTTCTGGGGCAGGTCCAACATCTGTTGCGGGTGGGTCTCCTAACACCAGACGCAGTACACAAACTGCTCCTCTGGTGCAATGGTCACATGGTCACAGGAAACCAGTTGCTAATCAAATAATATCAGATTGAGGTCTGGCTGTTTGAACTGCACCTCTTCATATGCCACTATATCAAACTAGTAATAGTATTAGATTTATATTTAACCAAATTTCTGCCACCAGGACAAGAAGCAATGCAGGTAAATATGCTTGAAGTTGCCCCTGCCAGTGATTCTGCCATCTTCGTGATAGCAGAGATTGGTAATCTCCCCCTCTGTGTGGACGTTTCACAACCTCTATAACTTGAAACTTCAGTTGGGCTATTGTGTGGTGATATTCCACAAAATGTCTTGCTAGCAGTGGTTTCACACTCTTGCACCTGATATTAGATTTATGCTCCGTCCATATGTCTTTGACGGGTCTTTTGGTTTGTCCCACATATATTTTACCACAGGGGCATTTGATGGAATAGATGACCCCCGAGGGGAGGCAGGTTGTAAAATGTCTCTGTTTTATTTTTTTGCCCGTATGGGGATGAGAGATTGTCTCTCCTTTAACCACATTATTACAATATGTGCAGTTTAAACACTGGAAAGTTCCCTTTTTTCTAGTTTACAAAACACGTTGCTTATCTTTAGTGGGCCTCTCAGCCCTTAAAAATGTATCTCTAAGATTGTGTCCGCGTTTGAAAGCCATCATCGGTGCCTTTGGAAAGAGTTTATGTAAAATAGGATCATTCTGTAATATTCCCCAGTGCTTTCTCATGGTCTTGCTTATTTGGAAGCTTTGATAGGAAAACTTTTATATATAAAGGAGTGTAGTCGCCTTGCTTTCATCTCTGGTTGTCAGCAGATGATGCTTGCTGATTAAGCTGGATCTTTGTTTAGCCTCATTCAATACTTCCTCTGAGTATCTCCTTGACTAAAATGCCTTTGAGGCAATTCAAAAAAATCTGTGGTGTCTCTAAGGTACGTGGGGATCGTCTGTATCAGAGGTTGTAGTAATCAATCAACGTATATGGCAAGGGGATCAAATACACTATCTGATCCTGCCCCTATTGGTCTCAATGGTGGATTGGTGTGGTTCTTATGAATTTTGGGGAGACCATAGAATATAGGTGTTATTGAATATTGGTTAATCAGACATTCGCTTATCTTTTCACTGATCCATTCATTGTCACATGCTTCACTAGCTGTACTTTCTATGAGAGCCTTAATCCTGTGTAGGGGGTCGCTGTCCAGTTTGATGTAGGTGGTTTCGCCATTCAAAGGTTCCAGACATTTTTTGGTGTAATCGGAGGTGTCCATTACTATGATTGCCCCTCCCTTGTATGCCGGCTTGATTGTGATATCCTCATCCTTGGCAAGTGTCTCAATGTGATCTAATTGACAGTTCTTCACATTCAAGGGTGTTGTTCTTTGGTAATTGATCCTATTCTAGTCTGACAATATATTCTTCCCAAATAGGTTCAGAATAGAGTTTTGTATGTGGGGGCCAAAATCACTCTTCGGATAGAGTTCTAATCTTTCATCTCCATATTGTGTACACTCCATGTTTTTCTTGGTCTCCAAAAAGATTTTTAATTGCAATTTCCTAAACAGTCTGTGGATACAGACTTTCTCCTCAAACAATGATGTACTACAAATTGGGACAAAAGATAGTCCCCAGTTCAAAATATTGAGTTGGCCACTCACCAGATTTTTACTGGAAATATTAACTACCAGATTCTCACCTACTTGTTCTTTCTTTTCTGTTTTTTTCCCTAACCTTGTTTTTCTCTTGGTTTTTCTCTCAATCCAAAAAAAACGCCAGTGTTACCTGGTCCATGGTGATATTTGCTGTCCAGATAGGCTCCCAGAACTTCTTTTGACAGTTTCACTCTGATTGTTACTTGCATATATGGGTTGCTGTATTCCCTCTGATTGGATTGGGTCCCCAATGTTACTATTACTACTACTGCTACCAGTATTGGATGAATTGGGGTGTTGGGGTTTCCTTTTGTTCTGATTGCGATGATGGTAGTACTCCTGCCAGCTGTACACAATATTATTTAGATAATCGAAAGTATCCCTCTTAAACTTTGTGAGTTTCCTCTGTTCAATGTCTGATTTATATCCTGCGAGTTTGGAGTTCACTTCCTCCAACAGTTCTGACAATTCCTGTGCTGATTTAAATTCAGACAATTGGATCTTCAATGCGACAATCTCTGTGTCAATCGAGGTAAGGGATTTTGAGAGTTCTTCAATTGTAAGAAGGATAAGGTCCAATGAACACTTATTTAAGATCTGGTCCCACATAGCCACAAACGACTTACTTTCACTACAGAAAGTGGGTCTCAAGTACACCCTCAGGAAAGGAAGGACACCAACTCAAACAATCACTGCTGCTTTCCCGAAAGAACACCTAGACCTGACATGGAAATAAAATTCATTTATTTTATTTTATTTTTATAGCAGGAGCCTAGCTCGAGAGCCGCAGATCGCTTTACAACATGAAGGTGCTATTATTTGGTTTAGTATTTTATGAGGTAGCATGGTACAGTTGGTGGAGGGAGGGTTCATTATTTGTCTGGTTGGTATTGTTGAACGAGAAACTTTATAGTGTTTTGCAGAACTTGAGGATGGTGGGGCATGGCAAGCCTCTGTAAGGATTGAGTTCCGGATGGTTAGGACATGGCAAGAGAAGGACTGCTTGTGAGTCTTTTCTTTATGAGCTAGTTTGTACACCAACCTTTTGATAGTTTTCCCATGTGAGGTGGGAGAGACCCGAGAGGTATCGAGTCTAGCCAACAAGTCCGACGGTGTTCTGTTTGAGACTGCTTTGTGAATGATATGTGCAGTTTTGAAAATTAACATGATGTGGAGGGGAGCCAGTGAAGCTTGGGCAGTGTTGGAGAGATATAGTCGAATTTGGGGCCGCTTGTAATGAGGTGAGCTGCAGAGTGTTGGTCTGCCTTGAAGGAGGCCAGGCAGTATTAGAAGTATACCAGAAAAAGTAGTGGAACTGTGACACAAGGTAGAGGGGGACATAATTAGCAGGAAGGCAGCAGCGTGCAACACAATTCTCAAGGGTTGCAGCCATGCTGATTGAGAGCCAATTAAGTTGAAACAGATGTCCCTTTAGCTGTAACTGCCATTGGGTAGTAAAGTGGAGAAGTGTGCTCTAACTTCATAAAGAACAGTTCCGGAATGGTGAAAATGGTTTCAAAAAGTAGTTGAACTGTTAACAGTAAAAAATAAAAGTAGTGGTACACCACTCCGGACCATTGCTGCTCACTTCGACCACTGAGGCCAGGTGCTCAGCTGCAAGCCTAACAAGGAGGATATTTCCTGCATCAACGTGTGAGATCACAAGGGCTTGGATCACTATGCAGAAGCCATGCAGGGGGCCCAATGGCTTGATTTTGTGGAGATTTGCAGGTACAAAGTTTGCACCTTTTTGTCTGTGCGCTTTTGGCTGTCAACAATGAAGACCAGGGATTACGTTGAATCATTCTATTCCATCCATTGTTTCATCAGTCGGTGTTTGGTGAAGGGACCAATGGGGATGAATTATGCCTTATTAGTACCCGGCGAGGGAGCAATCAGAATGCAAGAGCCATTCTGATTGGCCCTCGCCGAGTCATTACCAGGCCAGGAATCCCTCTGTCGGGATTCCACGGCCTTTGTCCCCGGCAGGGGGCGTGGCAGCCCCTCAGCCAATGAGGAGGCTCGAAGCTAGGCCATCCCCGTTCCGAGCCTCCCCGCGGTTGAGAGGCTGCCTTCGCCCCCCACCGCGGACTCGGGTAAGTCTTTAATTTTTTTTTAATTCCCTTCCCTCCCTTAACTTACCTTCTTGTTCCTGCGTCCCCGCTCTGCGCCTCCACACGGCTAGGTGGCTTCCCTCATTCCCCGCCGGGGACGCAGGTCCGTTTTATTTTTTCCCCGTTTTCCCTTTCCATGGCTGCCATTTTCTTGGTCGTTTATTTTTTTTTTTTCTGTCCCGAAACTCCGCAGCGTTTCTGGACAGAAAAAAATGCTTTTAGTGCCCCGGTCATGCACATAATGCGGGCCAGGGTACTAATAGCAATATGAACCTATTATTGCTATTAGTACCGGGGCTTGACTCGGGGCCTATACCTTTGGGCCCCGGGGCATTACCTGAGTCGGTAATGCCCCCCCCCCCGCTCGGGTCATATTGGTAAGTGGTGTTCAGCTTGAGGTAGGCATTTGACATACATGTTTGGACGTAAGCCAGTCATTTGAGGGGGCCAGTGAGGTCCAGGGCTCCATTGACCATAAGGTCCAGCTGAGGATCTATAGCGGAATGATAGATGGCTATGTTCAGCCAATTTAAGAGAGTTTCCAAGTGTACCATGTATAGATTGGAGTTGATTGGGGAGAAGGACATGGGCGGACCCATGTATGACTGAGAATCAGTTGGATTTCAATGAGCTCATCTGGATAGCAGGGCGTCTGCCAGATCAGTAGGCTGCAAACCATTTTAGGGCATTACCAGATATTCAAACCTGTTCCAGAGGAGGGAGAGGAGGGAGAGCAGTGTTATCTGGACAACAGTGTTGAATGCAGTCCAGAAGCTTAAAAGAATTAAGAGGCACAAGTTCCCTGTCTCAGTGTTTTTCAACACATCATCTACCAGTTGTATGGTTGCAGTCTCTGTTCTGCATTTGGGGTGGGAGCCACACTGGTAATTGAAGAGGATACCTTGCTGGTCGATTTTGGCAAGCAATTAGGTTGCAACTAATTTCTCTATAACTTCATGATGAACAGGAAGCTTGTGATGGGTCTGTAGTTGGTTTGATATACTGGGTCAAGTAAGGTTTTTTTCAGAATGGGTAATTTGAGACCTGTTTTCAATATGTCTGGGAATGCAACTGTGCTGAGGGAGGTGTTCACAATACAGAGGAATGTGATGGGGCTGGCCCAGTGATTTTTTTAACAGGGAGACCGGAAGCAAGATGTCTTTGTAGGGTTGGTAGGTTTTAGGGAAGACAGACTGTATGAGAGATTCTTAGGAGAGAGAGGGATGGAATCGTTTCGGGAACTAAGTGCCTGTGGGGGCTTTGTCTGGATTTGAGACATCAATGAGTCCATGGATAAGGGTACCCTGGTCTATTCTCAAAGGTTTGTGGACTCCCTCCACCGTGTCCAGACATCCCTATTCCCCACAGCAAATTCTGAGACATAAATCTAAAGCACCATAACCCTTACTGTCTAAGTCTAATCTGTAAAAGGGAAGGGTCTAAAGGCTTGGATCTACTTCATCGATCCCCCTCACAGGATTTTCTAATGGGACCCTTACTGTGGTGTGCAGTTATATTTTCAAATTCAATAATTTCATAAGTCATAATGTCGAAAATACAAAAACTCAAATTATTTTTGAATTTTTTTCGAATAATGTTCCATGCAAGTTAAGTGTTTATATTATATTTTATAATTCATCAACATGTTAATAATAATAATATCAACATTACAAATATATATATTAGTAAAATGGCAAAATAGTTTCCATAGTAACTATATAACTATATATTTTAAATATAATAATATACAATATCATAAATAACTGTAATAAATAATGTTATAATTATTCTGTAGTCTTTTTTTAACTTTGAATTAACAGTTTACGTTTTCTCCGCTTGATGGTGGTACAGGATTACAATTGGGAATGTTGATTATGTTGTTGTTTGTTATTGTTATTTACGTAAGGTAGCGTAAGTCCACGTTTGCGTGGGCGCCATTTTTAAAGTCCATTTCGGAAGTGTTGCCATGGCGTTCGGGTCTCCGTGCTCTCTGTTCCTGGATTTTTTTGTATTTGGATGTTTTTTTCCTTGGATTTCATGGATTTTATGGATTTTTTTCAACATATGGACTGTTCCTGTTGGATCATGGATGTTTTCTTGGGCTTTTTGGATTTTTACACTTTTTTCGTTTGCTGGATGTAACTTTTTTGACTGTGGATGTGGATATTTTTATTGGTTGGATTTTTTTTTTCTCCTTTGGATTGGGTTCTTCACTTTGGGATCGTTGGATTTGTTGGGTTGGTGTTTTTGGCTACTTTTGGAATTGACATGCCGGATCGTGGAATCTTCAAAATCGTGAGTATTTTCAACATTTTAAATTGTATGCAATAGAATCTAGGTAGTTTTCTTTGTCATCTTGGTTAAATTTTTGTACTATTTGCT
This sequence comes from Ambystoma mexicanum, assembly GCF_040938575.1. Lineage (NCBI taxonomy): Eukaryota > Metazoa > Chordata > Amphibia > Caudata > Ambystomatidae > Ambystoma > Ambystoma mexicanum. Next base: position 480,206,156 of record NC_090922.1, read on the forward strand.
CAATTTTTTGGTCATAGTCTCTGTATTTTTTCCTTTTTAATTGGGCGTTTGCTAGTGAAATGCTTTGTGATAGACGAAATTCTTGATGGGATTGTTCATATTGTAATTCTTTTAAAAAGTGCCATAAATGTGGGTTTTTCGTGTCCCTCCAATGCATTATTAGTTTTCGGTCTTCCTTCCAATACGGCTTGGTAGCAATTCCATAATTTTATACTATATTTAGGCCTTCGTCTTGTGCCACTTCTTGTTAACTGTCCTAACCAAGTGTTTTCCATCTATTCTAACAAGTCTGAATTTTCCTCTTCATGATTTTTGAAATAGTCACTGTCTATTAAATGTTCCTAAACATTTATAACGTGATCCTCCTTAACAAATGCCAATCCGAAAAGTTTTTTCATGTTCTCCTGATATGTACTGTCCTCTGTGTATTTTGTGTGCAGTCCCAGTTTTTGCATTTTTTTCCAAATGGCTTGCGTGAAATGAAAAAAAACATCCTTGTATGTTGGTGTCTGTATATATTGCTGAAAATGCTTTAATTTGTGCCATTTTTTCAAAATCCATGATTATATTTGTCGGTTTTGTTTCTGGTACTGAGTCCTTAATTTTTTTAAACAGGATTTTGTAAGTCTCTTCACTTTTTTTGGGCATCAATATGTATACTAGGGGTATGTTAATGTATCCGTTGTGAACTAGTTGTTGTCCTCCCTTTTGTGAAGTTATATATTCCACGTTTGCTGTCATTGTCAATCTAAAACAATAGAAAAAATCATTTCACTATTTCTGTCACACATTACTGGAAGTAAACCGTTCAAATTGAATATCTAGATACATATTTGTTATGGTAATATTACCTGTATTTGCCTGAAGTAGCTGTATTGAATGTCCTTTAGTCCGATCTGACGTTAGGTTAAGTCAGGTAATGATGGTTTTTCACAACCGTCATCTGTTCCTTGGTATCTAGACAAGGTTCTTTACTCTTGAGTTTCATCTATTCGTTTAACCCTTACTTCTCTTATTTTTGTGGTGTTTTCGTTATTCATAATGTATGTAATGTATTTTATTTACGGGTTTCGGGGGAGGAGGGGTTGGGGGGGAACCCACTCCCATAAAAACGTTACTATTTTTTACATTTTCCATTGGTATGTTATCATTGCTTAGTCGACTTTTTTTTCAACATTTTTTTTCGAATAAGTGTATTTTTCTATGTTCTGTATACGTTTTCGATATATTTTTATTCGACTTTTTTTTCGACATATTTGCATTTCAGCATTATGTTTTCGATATTATCACTATAAACCCCTTACTGTGGGTTGTTCATGCTCTTTCTCTCTTTCTCTCTCCCTCTCTCTCTCTCTCTATAATTCTCTCTCTGTGTTTCTCATTTTCTCTCTCTTGCATCAGACTCACTCATGCTCTGTCATTCTCTCTCCATTCCACTGCCTCATTCATGCCATTTCTCCTCACCTTTGACTTCTAAACTATCCCTCTTACTCTCTCTCTACTCTCCTCCCACCTTTAATAATCCTTGACTCCCTCTCTCTCTCTCTCCCAGCTTTCCTCTCCAGAGCCTCTCTCCCTCTGCTTTCTCTTCTCCCACACTGCATTACTTCCTGGGTTCTGCTCCTGTCTCTCACTCTCTCTCATTCTCCTCTCCATCTACCATCTTCCTCTGCCTATACTCTGCCCCACCCTACTGCTCCTACCTATTCTATACTATCACTCTTGTATCTCTTTCTCTCTCTTTCTCTCACTCTACTCTGCTCACTTACACTTTCACGCCCATATCTAACTCCTTCCTTCCTTCTACTCTCACACTAATTTCTCTGTTTTGCTCTCTCACAGACTTTACTAGTCAGTCTCTATGATCCCCCATACTCTACTACTTTAGTTGGTAACACTCTTTCTCACACAATACCTTACCTGATCTCGCTCACACCATCACCACAGTCTTCAGAATACTTCTCTCCAACACCTGCTCCAATCTCGACTTAACCCAAACACCTTTCATCCTTGTTCTGTCTGGCTGGGCTTGTAAAGCCCTGGTTACCCCAGGTTAGCCCTCCCCATGTTCCCACTAGTCTTTCTGGTCACCTGTTTTCGGTGGCCAATCTAAACCTAGACTTTCCCCATGAGGTTGGGTTTGTACAGTATAGCTTTTAAAAATGCCTTTTAAGCCCTAGCCTCTTTTGGTCACTACCATGCTCTCCAGGTTCAAAGGGAATAGTCCACTCTTGCTGTAGGGATGTTCCTCACCAGGCAAGTTTGCGAAAGTTCTTTTTCCCTTTCCATCTGGTGCAACAATGGATGGAAGCCTCTGCATGACTAGTGCTTGGAGATAATGAACACTGTGCAATGTTCTGTTCTTTCATGTGGATCCAGTCCGGATTCTTCCTGCAGCTACTTGCAGTCTTGTGGGATGGGTAGTTCTGAAAGGGAAAGAGAAGAGATCTGTACAGACAAGAGGCTGCAAGGCTTGCATTCAAGACAATGGTGCAAATGCTGTTACACCACAATCCACATTCAGGGGTGTCAGGGATTGGGTCACTTCAACTTCATCACCTGGTTTCTCTGATAGGATCATCTCTAGGAACTGCCATGATAGGCCTCCTGCCTAGGAGGGGTCCCTGCTCTCTTTTGGCAGGGTCAATGTTCTCCCCTCTGGCCTGACTCACACTGCAGGGCCACTCTGGATTTCTGATCCCCTCAGACATTCCCCTCTCTGTCCCTCTCACAACTCCTCTCTCCTGGAGTGATCACTTTCTCCTTTCTTCCCATCTCACCCTCTCTACCCCACAGGCCAAGCCAACTCCATCATTGCCACCCTCCTTCTTGGTCATCCGACCCATGAAGTGCGTATCAGTTGAGGCTTTCGCCACTACTTTATCACCCCCGCCCATTCCCCTATGGCTGATTCTCACCCTGACACAACCCTCTCCGCGCTCCACTTTGCTTTATCTGATACTCTTGATATCCTTGCCCCTGTCATGAGGAGCCGCCTGAAACCCAAAGCCAAGTGCAACTCCTGGTACGACTCAGACCTCGTCACCCTTAAACGCAAGTGCACGGTTGCTGAGAGAAAATTGCATGCTTCTTGTACATCCTCTGACCAACTGGCCTGCCGCCTGCTCCAAAGGCAATACCAACTCTCTGTCCTCACCAAGAAGAGAGCTCATATCCAAGCCCGCATCTTGGTGGCATCTAATAACTCGGTTGAACTCTTTAAAATCTGCAAGGAACTGGCCAATCCTACTGCAGTCTCAACCTCTCCTGTCCCTTCCCAGGCCATCTGCACGGCACTGGCTTCTCACTTCATCTCTAAAACTCAAGACATCCTGTCCTCACTCTCCTACTCTCCCATCCCTCCCCTTACTCCCTGCTCTTCCTCTAGCCCTTCTGCAGCCACCCCTCCTCCCTCCTTCTCTGCCTTTCCCCTGTTCTCCGCAGACAAGGTTTCTAGAGAAGTCCGACCTATGAAAGTATCATCAAAACAGGTTCACCCCTGTTCCTCCAAAACCATCAAGGACCACATTGACTCCCTGGCTCCTGCCCTGGCTGACTTCTGCAATCACTCCTCCGCCTCTGGAGTCTTCCCTTCTCCCCTTAAGCACTCCCTTGTGCACCATCTTCTTAAGAAGCCCTCTTCCGACCCCTCCTGCCCGGCAAACTATCACCCAATCTCCATCACTCCCTTCCTGGGCAAGCTCCTGGAGAAACTGGTCATCTCCCAGCTTAATCTCCATGCTGATTTTGTTGGTAGTCTTCATGACCATCAGTCTGGCTTCAGAGCTGCCAGAAGTACGGAAACTGCTCTCCTGAACATCCATGAAGACCTGCTCTCCAACCTTGACTCTAACACTCCGTGTGTTCTCATTTTGCTCGATCTCTCTTCTGCCGTTGACACTGTCAACCATTTCATCCTGCTCAACCGCCTCCATGATAACCTGGGTATCACTGGTCAGGCTTTGGCATGGCTGACCTCTTTCCTCTCCAATCGACCCTCCCAGGTCCAACTGGGGTCCTTCCTCTCTGACATCTTTTTCTCCACCTGTGGTGTCCCCCAGGGATCTAGCCTCTCCCTGGCTGTTCAACCAGTAGCTGGCACTCCTTGCCCATCGCATCACCACTCTATGCCCCAACTTTCAGTGCTATGCGGATGATACCCAGCTCATTTTCAGGCTACCCTCGGCCTCCTCCTCTCCTTCCCTTATCTCAGGCTGTCTGTCTGCTATCCAGGAATGGTGTGCTGCCAATGACCTCTGCCTTAATGCCAGTAAGACTGAGATTCTACTCATCAGCACACCCACTCCCTCCTTCCCTGCAGCTCTCTGCCCGGTCTCTCTTGGCCCTCTTCCTGCTCCTACCTCCAAGGCAAAAAACCTCGGGGTCATCTTCGACTCCACACTCTCCTTCTCTCCTCACATATCTGACGTCTCTAAGAAGTCACACTACCAGCTGCACCTCCTCAGAGGTATTCTTCCTTTCCTCTCCTTCCCCCAGATGCTCACTGTCTCCAGAGCCCTGGATCTCTCCAAGCTGGACTATGGAACAGCCTCTATCTAAATCTGCCTGCCTCTACTCTCCGCCCTCTGCAACTCATCCAGAACAGGACTGCGAGACTTGTCTTTGGCCTCAAGCCCAGGGACCGTATCTCTCCAGGGCTGAAATCTCTACACTGGCTCCCAGTGGCTGCGAGGATTAAGTTCAAAACCCTCTGCATTGTCCACAAGGCCTTCTGGCGCTTGGGGCCAAAATACCTTCAACTCTCTCTTCCTAGATATCTTCCTTCTCGAGCTCTTCGCTCATCTGCCTCCAACTCCCTCAGGGTTAGCCGCTTCTCCAAGGAACGAGTTGGGGGTAGATCTCTCTCCGCGGCAGGGGCCTCCCTCTGGAACAGCCTTCCTGCATCCCTGAAACTTGAGGAGTGCCATCTCCGGTTCCGGAAGCACCTCAAAACCTTCCTCTTTGCTTCTGCTTTCTCTCGCCCTCTCGCCTGCTAAATTCCTTACTGAAACTGCACTGATTCTGCAACTGGGCCACTCTCACTGATCTCTGTCCTTGGCCCAGCCACTCTCCCCTTGTACTGCCTCCCTGGCAACCCTGCACTGCGGGAATGTCTCTGTATCCCTACAGCCCCCCTTCCCAGCACTTGTCTGCACTTATCTTGCACTTGCCACCAGCTGGCCCGTATTATTTATCTTGTTTTTCTTCTACCCCTGTACTGCACTTTCCTCTCTCCCTTTCCCCTTGCACTTTTCTCTTCCCCTCTACCCTTGCACTTGTGTGATCTGAATGACACTTGGCCTAGTAGGATCGTTGTCTGTCTTCCCTTTGCTCCCCACTCCCTGCCTCGTCGCGCCTTGAAACACTTGTGTATAGGCGCATTACAAATGCCATATCATATCATATCATAAGGACCACATTGACACCCTGGCTTCTGCTCTGGCTGACTTCTGCAACCACTCCTTCGCCACTGGAGTCTTCCCCTCTCCCCTGAAGCACTCTCTTGTGCATCCTCTTCTGATCCATCCTGCCCATCCAACTATTGCCCAATCTCCATCACTCCCTTCCTGGGCAAGATCCTGGAGAAACTTAATCTCCACACTGAGGGCCTCATCACAACTTTGGCGGTAACCCTTAAATCCGGCGGTAGCGCTATTACCGCCGGATTTAAGGGTCCGCCAAATCAGGGCTCATACCGCCGGTGGGAAATCCGCCGGCAGTATGAGCGCGAAATTTCCCCATTGAGCCCAATGGGGAATGGGGCATTCCCGAATTGGGCTCAATGGGGAATGGGGAATACCATTACCGCCGAACTCGTGATCCGGCGCTATTAGCGCCGGGGGGTTCGGCGGTAGGGCAGATAGCGCCGGCGCTAATAGCATCGGCGTTACCGCCCAAGTCGTGATGAGGCCCTGAATCTGTTAGTTGTCTCCATGACCATCATTCTGGCTTCAGAGCTGCCAGAAGCACGGAAACTGCTCTCCTGAACATCTGTGAAGACTTGCTCTCAAACTTTGACTCCAAAACCCCCTGTGTCCTCATCTTGCTTGATCTTTCTTCTGCCTTTGACACTGTTCCTTTCTCTCTGACCGACCCTCCCAGGTCCAACTGGGGTCCTTCCACTCTGCTATCTTTTTCTCTACCTGTGGTGTCCCCCAGGGGTCTAACCGCTTTCCCTGGCTTTTCAACCAAAACGTGGCACTCTTTGCCCATCGCAATGCCACTCTCTGCCTCAACTTTCAGTGCTATGCGGATGACACTCAGCTCATTTTCAGGCTACCTTTGGCCACCTCTTCCCCATCCCTCATCTTTGTCCGTCTGTCTGCTATCCAGGAGTGGTGTGCCGCCAATGACCTCTGCCTTAATGCCAGTAAGAATGAGATTCTTCTCATCGGCACACCCACTCCCTCCTTTCCTGTAGCTCTCTGGCCAGCCTCTCTTGGCCCTCTTCCTGCTCCCACCTGCAAGGCTAAAAACCTGGAGGCCATCTTCGAATCCACACTCTCCTTCTCACCTCACATCTCTGACATTTCTAAGAAGTCACACTAGTAGCTGCACCTCCTCAGAGGTATTCTTCCTTTCCTCTCCTTCCTCTAGAAGCTCACTGTCTCCAGAGCTCTGGTTCTCTCCAGGCTAGACTATTGCAACTGCCTCTTTCTAAACCTGCCTGCTTCTACTCTACGCCCTCTGCAACTCATCCAGAACAGGACTGCGAGACTTGTCCTTGGCCTGAAGCCCAGGGATCGTATCTCTCTTGGACTGAAATCTCTGCACTGGCTCCCAGTGGCTGCAAGGATTAAGTTCAAAACCCTCTGCATCGTCCACAAGGCCTTCTGGGGCATGGGGTCTCCATACCTTCAACTCTCTCTTCCTAAACATCTTCCCTCTCGAGCTCTTAACTCATCCGCCTCCAACTCCATCAAGGTTAGTTGCTTCTCCAAGCAACGAGTTGGTGGTAGATCTCTCTCTTCGGCTGGGACCTCCCTCTGGAACAGCCTCCCCGCCTCCCTGAAACTTGAGGAGAACCATCTTCGGTTCAGGAAGCACCTAAAAACCTTCTTATATGCTTCTGCTTTCTCTCACCCTCTCCCCTGCTGAAGTCCTAGCTGATATTGAGACTGCACGGGTTACCTGGCCAACCATCTGATCTTGGGCCCAAGCCCTGCCAGTTGCACGCTTGTGCTGCCTCTCTGGCAACCCCTGGACCTGGGGACTGTTTTCTGTATCCTTACAGTCCCCAAACCAGCACTTATGTCTGCACTCACCCTGCACTTGCCACCAGCTGGCCGTTCTTTATTTATGTTATTATTTATTATCCCATGTACTGCACTTTCACCTCCCCCCGCCCCAACTTTTTGTTTCACCCCCTTCCCTTGGACTTGTGCGGTCTGAATGACACCTGGCCTAGTAAGATTGTTGTCTGTATTCCCTCTGTTCCCCCTCCCTTGCCATGTTGCGCCTTGAAACACTTGTGTATAGGCGCGTTATAAATGTCATACTATATCATATCATAATGAAGAAGGTATTTATTTCATGCATTTCCTCTTGAGAAGCCAGCACCTCATGGCAGGTGTGGGGTTAGCGGAATACTTGACTACTTTGAAAAAAGGCTTTGGTCCTGTTAGTGGGTTCCCCAATGGTGTAGGTGTAGTAAACTGACTTACTCTCAGAGATCATGTGTCTGCTCTGGGAACGCAAGGATTTGAGGGATGTGAGAACCTTTATGCTGTGGTCCTTGCACCCCTGTTTTTCAAGCATCTGATTGAGCGTTTTTGGTGGTGAGGTTGGATGTTTACCAGGATACATACAGTTTGACCTTGGCATGACTTTGGGGGGCGAGAGTGTGCACTAGTTCTTTGTTGAAGTGGTTAAAGGTATTGAGAAGGGCCTGAGGCACTCACTGTGGTGGAAATGCTGTAAAGGTTGCCTCTTGTTGCCTAGTGGGACCTTCTTGAAGATGTGCACAATCACAGGGTGTTCAGCATGGCCCCTGTGAGGCAGCTTTGTGTTTGATTTGAGAAGGCTGATTCGCAGGGTGGTCTGTCCAGTCGAGGCGGATCCAGTATGAAAGGAGCAGGTTGGAGGTGAAGCTGAGGTTCAGCATGTGGACTTTGTGGTGCATGGAGGAGGGTGTGATCTTTTTAAGATCCATGAGAGAGAATGGGGAGTCATGTAGGTGTTTTGCTGTTTGGGACTCAGTGTTGTTGAAGTCTCTGATGAGGATGTTATTAGAGCAGGAGATCAATCAAGAGAAATATAATCTATGAAATTACCACCCCCTTTGGGTGGGCTATAAATAAAATGGAAAGCAATTGAGTTGTTGTTTGAGATGCAGAATCAACATGAAAGGGTTTGGAAGGTGCAGTGTTTAGTTGTTGGGATTTCTGTGCAGGGCCAGAAAAAAGGGGTGGGGCCAGATTGGGCCATTACTTTCCAAACCCCAGGGAAGACACCACAGGGGAACCCATACCCTCTGTCCATAAGAGAGCAGAACCTGTGCCCCTTGCCCGCCTTAATAACAAAGGAAAAAAACATGCCCCCTAAAACTGCTTTCAGAGGAGCTGGTAATATTAACACTAACTTGAAGGAAGCAGGAGAATGTCAAAAGATGCTTCAGGGGAACAGAACTTTCCAGAAACAGACATGGTCTGAGAGCTGCATGGAGCAGACAGGCAGGAACAAACAGAGCAGGCTAGTGCGCATGAAGAAGGCTGTGCCACCTTCTAAACCCTCTGTCACATTCTTCCCACCCTCAGGGGACCTACAGGAAGGAATCAGGAATGACTGACCAACAGTTCACCCACCCATGCTTACCCAGCTGCTTGTCTGAGTACCAACCCAAGGGAGATGCTAAGGGAAAAGACAGATCAGCAATGAACACAGTCACTCTCTCAGCATTTGGAGCAACAGGAGGATGGTGTTGGTGGAAAGCAGTAGAGCCTGGAGAGGATCACATAGCAGTTCAGTTCAGAGAGGCTTTTTTTTGGTACTTGGCCATAAAAGCATGTGTAAATATAAAGAATAACATAGCACCACTAAAATAAGAACAAGATTATTTAACTTACATTAATAATAGTAAGACATGCATTATTAAAAATATCAAAGGTCTTGGAGACAAGATGGCTGCTGGCAGACAGTAGACACAGGGCCTCATTACACGGAAGGCGGTAATGGTTAACGGCCACCGTTAATGGAAACGGTGACCGTTAACCATTACCGCTTTACTACGAGGTCCCTTAGCGGGTTGGTGCTTTAACGCCTGCTTTTTGCAGGCGTTAAAAACCAACCCGCTAAGGAACCTCGGAGCTAATTACGGCACCGCAAAATTGTGGTGCCGTAATTAGCGCCTTCCCCATTCCCATAGAGCCCTATGGGGCAGAAATGGGAATGGGGAAGGGCAATGGCGGAAGGGGGATTTACCGCCCCACCAACCTTGGAATAGGGCGGTAAATCCCCTTTCCGCCAAGGCGGTGCCGGTAATTTACCGGCATGGTCCAGTGTGCTAGTAGCACCCTGGATCACCGCCTTCCGTGTAATGAGGCCCACAGTCTATGAAGCTCTGCTCGTTCCCCCTTCAGCAACCTCTTTTTTATGAGGCATAGAGAATGTGAGGTATCACCCTCTTAATAGAAACCCTCTAGAACTCAATCCAGGACCACAATGCTGCAAATTCGGACACCGTAACGGCAGGTAGAATGGGGGTGCCGGTGCCACATCCAGGGCGGATCGGACACTGGAAACGCGGTCGCAGCGAGATCTGCAGAAACAAATTTGTTGGAGACGATTCACCCCTGAAGGTAAACTGAAGGTCCCGTGTTGTGGTGGTCCCCAGACAGAAGTGGAGTGGCAGATGGAACGTTGTGGTCATGAACGGAAGTGCTCCATGGGAACTGAAGGGCGCGCATGGATGATACGATAAAGGTGCTAACTACAGCCAGTCCGCTGAGTGTGTAGCTAAGCCAGGGCTGGAAGGAAGGAGACTCTCGCTGGCCTGGTTCGTGGGATGGACTGAGAGTTTAGTCAAGGTAAGGAGAGTGAAAGAGGATCCCGAGAGGGAAGGAGTGTGCACATGGAAGGAGAGATGACGTCTGGGGGTGCCCCCCCCCATCTCATTACCAGTGATTTCACAGGATTAATATACATGGCAAGTCAAGGTTTGCCGAGGGCCCCTTCACCCCCCTTTGGTCTCTTACTCATGGAGTAAATCTCAGGGCTGAGTGTGACTGTGTGCGAGGCAGGGTTGTGCACATACAAGGGAGGTGCCAACCATGGCGGCATGAAGAAAGTGAGCTGTGCATAATGATAATGCCCGCCTCATGAAGTGACCGATCAGAGGACTTTGGGCTCTACAATATATCAGTGATCCTACAGTTACTTCAGCAGGGAAAGTAGAGGATTTCAATGCCAAGAAGGAAATCCAAAGCTTTAGAGGTGCGAAAGAAGAGCAAAGCTGGCCCTTGGAATGGGACAAATTCAGTGGCATTGAGGGCTTCATTACACGGATGGCGGAGAACCATGGCGCTATTAGCGCCATGGTTCATGCCTGTAAAATACCGGCACCGCCTTGGCGGAAAGGGGAATTACTGCCCCATTCCAAGGTTGGCGGGGCGGTAATTCCCCCTTCCACCATTGCCCTTCCCCATTCCCATTTTTGCCCCATAGGTCATAATGGGAATGGGGAAGGCGCTAATTACGGTACCGCAAATTGCGGTACCGTAATTAGCTCCCTGGGTCCCTTTGCGGGTTGGTTTTTAACGCCAGCAAAAAGCAGGCGTTAAATGCCCCAACCCGCAAAGAGACCTCGTAGTAAGGCGGTAAGGATTTACCGGTACCGGTAAAATACCGGTACCGGTAAATCCTTACCACCATCCGTGTAATGAGGCCCTGAGTCCCGAGATCAAATCAGGAATAGTGATCCCCAGAAAAATATGGCCACATAGAGTCCCTAGAAGAATATGGCCACATAGAGTGACATTGTGATGGTTGCTGCCACCGCCACAATGACAAAGGAAGATCTGCAACAGGGTCCAAAGACTTTCATATATAACCAAATCTATTGCGGAACTCAAGGGGAAATCTAGCAGTTAGGTGAAAGAACGAATACTGTTGAAAGAGCGTTGAAGGACATGGCTAAAGAGGTGCGGGTGACCACTGTACTGCTGGAAGACTTGAGCAGAGTATCCCACAATTTGGAGCTTCAAACGGAGGACTTAGAAAATAAATTCAGACTATCAAACATACACATTCCGAATCTATCTAAGGAGGTTAGGGACAAATGGATCAAATCGCAAGTCCAAATAATATTTGGCGAGCTCTTGGAAACCATGCAGGCAGAATCCATCAGAATAGACAGAGTGCACTGAACAGGTTGAAAGGGCAGAGGGGATAGGCCATTCCGAAGAGACGTCCTGGTGGCTCTGACATCGTATTTAAAGGAGGAGATTTTTCAGGCTGCAAGGAAAAAACCTCTTCTGTAATAGAACGGCTCCCAGATCCATCAAGATCGAGTACCTTACAAATAAGAAGAGATGTTCCTACTGGTGAGGGAATTGTCTAGAAGAGACAAACGATACAAATGGACTTTTCCATTTGGCCTGGTATTTACTTGGTAAGAGTCCCAACATTGAATAACTTATGCGCAGGAGGGTTGGCTTTTGCTACCGCTGAAAACGGGGGTCTAGGAGTGTGCTAAGGGTGGTGGTGAAGGACAGCAAAGGAGGAAAAAGCCATGTGAATGGTGCACAGAGACTGAAAATACATGTAGGAAAGCATCAAGGGGGCCTCAATCATGGTAGGAACTATATGGCAAGTTGCTTTGCAAGGGCAGATCGCACTCTAGACATGTATTGGAATGATGAGGAGGATGATGAGTGAATTTGTGGCAAGGAACAGTAAGACCTCAATTAGAGACAGTTTGGGCGAGAGGACAGAGCAGAGGCTGCTGATCTGCTTCTATCTTGTCTCCACCTGGGGGCAAAGGAACCCTGGCAGAGGGGGAGGCGATGGGGTCCACACATGGACAGAGGGGACCGCATGGTCCCAGGGGCTGAGAGATGGTTCAGAAGTTTGTGGGACAGGAAGACTTGGTAGAGGAGCGAGCGGGGGAGGGAGGAGGGGTCAGCACAGATTGTGATTGGGACTATATGCATGATTGAGGTAAGAAGAGGAGGTCCTGGTTTGAACAGAGGTACGGAGCAGGTGGCACCCCAATATACAATCCATTCAGGTGGTTAACACTAAATGTGAGGGGCATGACCTCCCCACTTAAAAGAAAACAGGTGGAGCAAGTTATAAGGGACCACAGACCGGAAGTAGTAGCACTTCAGGAGACTCGTCTGCTGCAGTGTGACAGAGGTAGAACACTGCAGACAACTTTCACTCCCACTTTATGCTCTGCTTTCCTCAGATGCAGTGGGTATATGTGTCTTTGCTTTGAGGTCCTCCCAATAGCGCTCTGCCTCCAACAAAGAAAATAGTAGGCAGACTTGTTAGGCAGAATTATATGCAGTACCCTTTGGGAACACTACACACAATTAGGACTACAAGTGGCAGGACAAATTCACCTTTGGTACAAGCCTGTACTACACAGTAAAGTGGTAGCAATGGCTGAGCAGCCAGACGTATCTCAAGAGCAAGTGAGCAGTATCAAATAGTTACACAAAGGGCAGTCGTTACTATGATTCAAGCAAACACTGATTCAAGGTTTCCAAGTAAAAACAAATACATTTATTTACTCTTCAGTTGTATAACATTTCACCAAACTGAAGCAGTTTAAAAATCACACTCTTAATACACCACACCACTCCCAATAGGTTCCAGACAAGTTAAGCTCACAAAATGAAGTGGGAGCAAAATGGCACTCCAGAAATTTAAAAGGAGGGGAAAGACAAAGTTAGGCAGAAATTGAATAGCACCAACAGGTAAGTAAGCAGGGCAGTCTAGAAAGAGGAACTACAGTGATAGAGTCAAATCAAAAAGGCTTAGGGCCAAAGTCAATAGGACAAAAGTTTTTTACTCAAGATCACACAACTCAGGGTAGTTCGCGGTTAAGTCTTTGCCAAGACTTCCGGAACGAAGTTGATCAGTAGAAAAGTTAGGTTAAAGAGTAGAGAAGGACGAACCCTCGGATTGGAGAAAGATTTCACACACTTTCACCACGGCTGAACGAAACGAACAACCGGATTTGAACAGTACCTTTCAATGGAGAAGAAACTGTAGCTGAGGCTGACATTCCTGGTAGTTCCCACAGGCTCACCGTTCCTGAAGTGACTGTCGGACTGACAGTAGGAAGACTGGAGGATCTTGCACTACCCAGGGAAGAAACCAGCAGCAGAGCAAGCAACAAATAAAATGTGCGCTCCTTAAAACCCAAGCAGGGGTCTGACCTTCCTGGCTCTCCGGCCCACTGTAGCTCTGTACAGCGAATTCGACTAGAGAAGGGAGTCCTGTCTTGCAGTTTGGGCGAACTGGTTGGTCCCACCAGTTCAGGGGAAGAAGATTCCTGAAGGATCTTCTCTGTCGTTGGAGTTCGAGGATTCAGACCTGCAGCAGGGCTTCACTGGGCGGTTCAGTCGTGGTAGGGGTCCTCTTCCGTCAGCTCCTCATCGGTTCTTGCGTTCCAGTGGCGACTCTGCTCTTCCAGACCCAGAGACCTGCTTTTTATGCAGTTTTCCCCCATTCACACAGCCTGGCTGTCAATCACGCAGCAGGGTGTCTGTCCTGGTGGGGACAGTGACCCAGCCAATCAAACAGGAGTGCGACTTGGGTTACCAAGGAAACCCATGGCAAGGGTCCTAAAACCCCTCCCTCACATCCTGCCTACCCAGACTTTCAGGCACCTAAAGGACGGCTTCTGTGCAGAAGCCTGCGAAAAGACGGTGAACAAAGGAACCAAACCTCGTTTGGTGCGTAGAGACGAACACGAGAAAGACTTTTCCAAAATTAAATGGTGACTAAACCCAACCGGAACAATATTAAAAACAATATGGTCAAGCGAGTTTAAGTTCGAGGCTACCAAGATAGCCTAAAACAATACCAGGTTTATTTAAGATACCCGCGGTAGAAAACATAGGGTTGTTACCACTGCCACTAGCCAAGTCTTAATGGAAAGGGAGCAACCAAGGCTCCAAGAGAAACAGACAAAAAGGGTTAAGTATTAACCCTTTCCAGTACTCCATGTAAGATGGTTTGTACTGGGTCTGTGGATTTAAAAGACTACATAAAGTTAATGGCAACTTTACATGTTTCTGGGAGACAGTAGTTAGTCCCAGAAAAATTGAGTCAGTGGGAAGTCTGAAAGACAACCCTGTGTCACTGCACTGAAGGTGGAGTAGGTGAGGCTCCACAGTCTATGAACACACAAATGTAAAACACACACAGCAAAACACATGTAAGAGTGGGAAACAGGGCTCACACTCTTACCAGGTAAAAAAAATAAATCCTAGAAATCCAGCAAAGCTGCTGAGGGACTCACTAGGTAAGGGAAATTAGCCATCGTGGAGAATTCTCCCTAACAAGACCAGACACTGCACACCACTTTCACTCCCACTTTCCGCTCAAGTATGCTATGCTTGAGAATAAGTAAACATGGAATTCAAGTTGTCTTAAATTTCCCCTTCTATACCCAAAAATAATCCTTATCAAATGGAATCATGCCCCTTCGTGTATTGTCCTCCATCCCTTCTTCCATGCTTCCCCTACCAAAGTCTTGCATAGACCACAGAGCATTAGAAAATGTGTCACCATCTGTTAATACAAAAGAAAGAAGATGTAGAGGAGCTGGGGCTCTCCGTTCTTACACCAAAATGGAAACCACTCAATTTCCAGTTGTATGGGTATGTTATTGAGTTTGGCGCAATGAATGCCACATGATAGAGTTCCCAAACATGTGAGAGCCATTCTCTCTTCCAACTTGTAATAAGTGTGCACTATTTGGGAAAGCTTACATTTGCAATCCTCCATCGATGGGAGGCTGAATATAATGAAAAGAGGGCCTAAAGGTCTTTGGATCCCATCTAGTTCCCTTATCCACACCAGCAAGTCTGCCCGGTATGTTTTAATGCATTCCCACCACCATTCTCCAATGCAAATAAAGCTCCTATTTCCCACAACCTCCCCAGCACTTATTACCAGACCCTGGAAACGTCTTGGCCATCTGAGCAAATGTTTAATTACATGGCGTTTAAACATGTAGGAGACAAAGACTTTGGGGATTTCTCACATAAAGACCCCCAGAAATCATCAATTATGGAAAAAATCGAGATACTTTTGGCATTGCATGCGGGCCCAGGGATGTGATGGATACAACACTGTGATTAAAAAGTGATGCAACATGGATATCAGACCCTTCCTCTCAACTTGTTTCAGCAGGACCATCTCAAAGTCAGTTAACAACCCAGAACATTTTCCATTTGTCCTGTGAAAGTACTTCATTCTAGAGCTACAAGAACAGCGGTTGTTTTTTTAACAATTCAATGCTAAGAAATCCATTCTTTACCTAGAGCTGGACGCTCTCTCAAGCCCTTCCTCGTACCAAAACTGAAAGCAAGATGCTCTACCTATTTCATAAACAAGGTAGCCCAAATGCAGCTTAATGGTGATGGCCATGAAGTGAGTGTATTGATATGCTTTTTAGATCTCTATACCCCCTAGCATGTGACCATGATTGGTTCCTGAAAAAGATATATTGGGGTCTTCGTCTTAGGAACCCACAGCCATGGCAGGCTGTAAAGTTAGATTTTCAAAAAAGGCCCACTGCTTTCAAGTAGTGTTGCAAAGTTATTTTGGGATGGCTCTTAATTAGACCATCTTATATTAGGAGTCAGCATTTGGCAATCCGACTTCCAATTTATATGCAGACAAAATCACTGTCCTGTAGGCTTTCCTTGGGTGAGCTTCATTCCATGGAAACTTGAGAAAAGCCTTTAGTATCTCTTCCCTAAGCAGTTTAGACACTGAGAATAGTAGTATGGAAAACAGGAAGAGA
Source organism: Ambystoma mexicanum (assembly GCF_040938575.1). Taxonomy (NCBI): domain Eukaryota; kingdom Metazoa; phylum Chordata; class Amphibia; order Caudata; family Ambystomatidae; genus Ambystoma; species Ambystoma mexicanum. Next base: position 480,222,141 of record NC_090922.1, read on the forward strand.
GGCCTGGAAGGGTCTCCAATTTTGTCACAGAGTCTATACGTCCAAGAAAGGTCCAAAGTCTTCCATTGCTTGATATCCAAGAGAGCTTGGCTTCAAAACAAAACTTAATTGACTTCAAAGGTTATTGAAAAACATTTAGTTAGCATTGGTCTTATTTAATGGGTGTCACACTAAATACACCTGGTTCTGTTCATCTCTGGGGTATAGTGAAATGATCATGGAGTCATCAAGATTAATGTTGTATATGAATATTCTCCAAATATATTCAGGATCTCTATCAAGTTGGGAGGAGAACAATGAGGCGGTGTTAAATATAGAAGTACATCATCCTAAAAAAGGCTAATCTTGAACTCTTTCTTGAACTTTGCTAATAGGGGTTAAGGACTTACCTCCAGCTAAGTGCTGTAGGTAAATCTGACCCCTATCGGCAAAAAGAATGCCTTGATTACTGCCATGGCCGCTAATAGAGGCAAAATCCCCTCAGGGTCCTATGGGACACCATGAAATAGGGATTTTTCACCCTTACCGACACTTGAAATCTCTCATTAATGCCAGCAGACCAAATGCAGGTAACAGCATTTCTGTTTTCCAGTATTCCAGTGGATTTACTGCCAGAATACCAGCAAACCTGTAATGAGGCTGAGTAACTTCAGGGGAATACTTTATCAATTTCACCAGGTGTTCAATAACTAACGCAAACAATAAAGAAGAGAGGGATCAATCTTGGCATGTATCTCTCTTCAAGGGAAAAGAGTAAGATGAAATCCCATGAACTCATACAGTAGCCGCAGGAGCAGAGTACATTTGCCTCACCGATCTCAGCTAGTGAGGGCCGAATCTGAAAACCCTGCTGACTCAACGGCAAGAATCTTCAAATGACCCGTACAAAGTACTGTATCTGTGTCAAAGCAGGACAATGTCAGAGGGTCTTGGTGGGGCTCGATAGATCAAGTATATAATTTACCTTATGTTATCTACTTCTTTATGGCCCCTTGTGAACCCCACATTGTTCAAATGGATTAGGTCAGGAAGAAATGGGCCTAGTCTAGATGATGGTACCCTTGTCAACATTTTAGCATCCACATTTAAAAGGGATATTGGCCTTTAGGATCAACATTGAGACAAGTCTGTCGTCTCCTTTGGCATCACTGAAGTTGACGCCTCCAGGAAAGATTGGGGAATGCCATGACCTTCTAAGTTCCAATTGACATTGTACAGCATTTGGAATCCCATCAAACCGGCCTACCATTACTACCCTCCTCGAACAGAGCTTTTTTACATGCACATCTCTCCTCCTGAGTCGTCCACTCTTGCTCTTAGAGAGGTGGCTGTTCCCCAAGGCGAGAATTCAATAACAGGGTTTATCATCTCCCTCTCATTCTCATCTCCCCTCTTATAATGGTTTTTATGGAGGAGCATAACATCAACAGAGTTTCTTCTGAACTCTTGGATCACCAATGTTCTTTTCTGGGGAGAGTTTAAGACTTTAACTTTAAGTGAGGCCACCATCCAGTCCCAAAACCCCCCCACAGAGTCTAGGCATGAACCCTTCATAACATGGGATGTGGTCCCACTTTCCAATCTGTTCCATTTCCAAGTGTGAGAAACATTATTCCCTTCCTCTCCTTCCCCCAGAAGCTCACTGTCTCTAGAGCTCTGGTTCGCTCCAGGATGGACTATCGTAACAGCCTCTTTCTAAATCTGCCTGCTTCTACTCTCCACCATCTGTAACTCATCCAGAAGAGAACTGCAAGACCCTCTGCATTATCCACAAGGCCTTCTGGGGTCTTGGTCCACAATACCTTCAACTCTCCCTTCGGAAATACCTTCCTACTCGACCTCTTTGCTCCTCCACCACCTCAAGATCAGTCGCTTCTGCAAGCAACGAGTTGGCGGTAGGTCGCTTTCTTTGTCTGGGGCCTCGCTCTGGAACAACCTCCCTGCCTCTCTGAAACTTGAGGAGAACCATCTTCGGTTCTGGAAGCACCTCAAAACCTTTCTCTTTGCTTCTGCCTTCCCTCTTCCTCTCCCTTGGTGATCTCTGTCTTTACTGTGCTGGGCACCTGGATACCCTCTGAATTCTGGCCCAGATCCCTGCCCACCCAGCTGCATACCCGCACTGCCTTCTGGCAAACCTTGCACTTGGGTCTGTATCTGCAACTCTACTGTCCCCTTACCTACACTTATTGACACTCATTGTCTGCGCCTAACTCTTGCACTTTCCACCTGCTGGCTGCACTACCTGCTTTTTTTTTCTTGTCTGATCCTGTGTTCATCACTTTACACTCCTCCCCTGCCCCTTGCACTTTCCCCCCTTCCCTCTCCACTGCACTAGCGTGTTCTAAATGTCACTGGGCCTAGTGAGATCGTTGTCTTGTCCTCCCTTGTACCCATCCCTTGCTTCATCGCGCCCTGAAACACTTGTGTATGGGCGCGCTATAAATAAAATATCATCTCATATCATATCATATTCCAAGTGCAAATTGCAATGAAGGAGTGAAAATCATTAAAACTATTTTTCCATGCAAGACATCCTCCCTGCTAAATTCCCAAGTAAAGGTTGCCATTGGTCTCAAACGGGTCTCAACTACTTTCCTCCTATCGAGTCACATGCCCCAAAAAGTACCCACAGTAGACAAGAAATCCAATGACATGGGCATTGCTAGTGGAAGAGAACCCCTGCCAAAGCAAGCTCGCTTGTGTGTGAGAAAACCATTGGATAAACACTGTAAAGACGCCATGGACAGATACGTTCTCCAGCACCTCTTCCGATCCATATAAATCATGTATTCCCTCCGCCCAGCTACACCCATTAAGTAACTTGCTGTGTCAGTGCCTCTAGAAAGGGGAATTTAAGTACACCCTGTGATTGTAGTTCCACAATGTGTTCATTCTCCCTCGTGTGTCCAAAACAAACAGTGAAAGGTGCTCCTCAACAAGAGTAAACATCCAAGGCGAATTCAGCTGCTATAACAGCCACTCTAAGGCTGTGGACCGGAATCTCCCCCAAAAATGTGGCACACGGGTTGAGATGCAGTAGCTCACCTTATCACTTGCGCCAAAAAAAGGAGCAGGCCCATTCTGAAAGGGCACGCTCTTTCAGGTGCCCCTTTGCCCTCCGTTGTGCATTTCTGCATATCAAGAGGCGTTTCTGGGCATTTAAATTCTCAAATGCGCTTTCAAATGTCCAGAAATGGGAGTCATCCCATTGCATATTTCGAAGCAAATGTGGAGGAGTGGGGGCGAGGGGGGCAAATCATGACATGGTCATTTCTGAACCTGCTTTTGCACTTGTATTTCCATCACCCAACATGGATGGAAATGCTTTTTATTTCTCGAGCATTTCACCGAGATGGACCCTTTTAACAGCCAGTCGAGGTGATATGCACCATCCAACACTAATGTTGCAAGGGGGCTGGACAGAGCATCTTTGCGCTACTGTCCAGCCCCTTCTCAAATGCTTAGGTCACCTTTGGGAATACGGTGACGTGCATTTTAGTAATGAGCGCAAATGAAAATAGTGCATCATCTCCCCCTTTTTCATTTTCGCTCATTTGTGAGCATCTGTCCCTCTATGTCTGTGCATCATACATGTGAATATATTTGGGCCAGAGGTTCCAATGTGTCAGAGTAAAGTTCCCATTTCACGTGTGAAGGATTTCAGGTCTTAAGCACCATAAAGGTTGGGGGTAAGTTCAGTTTCTTAAATGTCCTTGAGAAACCTTGTTTCATCCTTGTATTCGATCAGTAGATAGAGGGGGCATTCAATCCTGACTCATCACTCTCTCCATGCAGATTTCCATAGTGTGCTGAATTTCCTCATGTTGGCTGGGGAGAAAGGCATATTTCAAAACTTAAAGGTAAGTGCAAATGGGAACCCCCGCTTATTTCTCACATACTTCACCCTTAGTCCAGATTTTAGGGGGTCTACAAAATCTCCACCTGGCAGGGTGAACAAAGAGGGATGCTGAAATTAGTCTTTGTCCCTGAGCATGTTCAGAACTTGGATTTTGCCAATATAATAGTGGCATCTAACAACTATCACTCTAGGGCCAATTGCAACTTTGGCACCATGACGCTCTCAGTCCAGCTGGGCGGTAACTCCCCCTTCTTCCTAATAAAGCATGTTCACCATGTCTGTCTGTGACGAGTTGCTCGACTTGCTGAGGTAATTCACCTATAAAGCGAAGCTTGCATCTCCACTCTCTGGTCTCAATATCATCTAGCTTCATTTCAAGGTTTTTATTCTGAGTATGTATTTCGGGGAGGAGAGTGTCGTATTTCAATTATGCAAGATAAGCACTTAATTTACTATTCTCCATTGCCGCGATGCTTGCCTCCACCTTGCACACCCTTCATTTCAGTTCTCTGATCAGAGCCTGTACTTTGCAGGGCAGGGCTCTGATCTCAACCAGGATATCTTTGATATCTTCTTTTGTTGTCCATTCTAGAGCGAATAGCTGTGGTGCCTGTGATTAGTATTGTGCCTCGATGCCTGATCGGAGCTGATCATAATGATTAAGCCAATCAGGGATGTCATTTAGGGTTTGCCAGGGGTCACACCTGCGACCCCTGAGGTCTCCCTTGCTATACCCCTGTGGTCTCTGTTGCTATCGCCAATAACATATATATTATATATATATATATATATATATATGTATATATATATATATATATATATATATATTTTATTATTTTTTTTTTTTAAATTGAGGCTCCTAGGCTGTGGCCAGCAGCATGTGGGTCTTTGTTTCGGGAGTGGCTGGTTTACTGATAGCTATAGCTGGTAAGATAGCTCATTGGGTTCAGTGCTCGCTGCTGCAATGTGTGTTAAATCTGCAGGTTGTAGGTTGGACTCCAGGCAAGGTGAACTCAGCCTTTCATCCTGCTGAGGTTGATAAATGAGCACCAACACAGGTTGGGAGATATTGCATGTATATTTGTTCTATACAAAGCGTTTAAGCGTAAGTACTACATAATAACACATCATTATGGTTTAGCCATGAACGTCTGCTTGCATTCACAGTAATTTGGTAATATGGGCCTATACGCACTGATATTAAAGATACATATGGTAATCCATTCTTGTATGAAATGTATATCACTTTACAGTGATATCGTAACCATATTTTTCATAGTGTACTTAGAAACAATCCTATGTGATGCCACTGTTTTGTCAAGAAGTGAAAGGTCGTGTTCCATCGCTTCCTGTGATGTCACTTTGGGGTGGTGTCAAATGACATCACTTCCTGTGATTTCATCAGAGTTCAAGGGTCGTGTGATGTCACTTCGGCTACCCCTGGCATTTTGGTGAAATTAAGTTCCTGAAGCCAATTTTATTTATTTATTTACATTTTTGTAACGTGCCACATGCCCATGGGCATCAGGGCGCACACGAAGACAAGACAAGAACAGATGAACACAGAAAGGCAGAAGAGGAAAGAAGAATCATAAGCGGGTGATTCCAGGTTAAAGAGATGAGTTTTTATGGCCCGTTTGAACACAGTGTAGCTTTGGATCTGCCGTATCCGAGCTGGTAGTGTATTCCAAAGAAGGGGACCCTGTGCATCAAGGGTGGTACCTCCAAATTTAGCTGTCCTGAATCTGGGGTGTTTGAGGACGACCACAGTAGATGAGCGAAGATTCCTCTCACTTGACTTGATACTGATGCGTGCAGACAGATATATAGGACTGCTGAGGCTCATGCATTTGTGCGTCGTAGTTAACACCTTGTGTGTTATACGATGTTTAACCGGGAGCCAAAGAAGTTTTTTTCTGAAGGTGGAGATGTGGGTGCAACGAGATTGGTTGAAAATAGTTCTGGGCCACCTGCAGAGATTGAATGTTGGTAACTGTAGTACCAGATAGAAGACTATTACAGTAGTCTAATCTAGAATTAATCAGTGCCGTGGACAGAAGAGCACAGTTTTTTTCAGTGATAAATGGGCGAATATATCCTATTCGCTTGTTGAACAGTCCGCAGCTAGACTTGATGTTAGAGACGTGGGACTTCATGGATAGCTCTTCATCAAGGACAACTCCCAGGGTCTTAACTTTCTTTTGGACGGCGATGATATTATCCGCAATAGGGAAGCTGGTATAGTTAGGATCAAGTTTAGTCTGGGTACTTTTAGATGACACTATTAGGAGCTCAGTCTTTTTATCATTCGAAGCCAGGGAGTTACAGGCCATCTAGTCCTGTATGGCTTTATATATGTTATTGATGATTCCGACACCATTACTATATGCGCTACTCAGTTGTATGACTACCTGAGTGTCATCAGCGTAGTTTGTGTATTGCACTCCTAATTTACTTAAGAGGTCGAGAAGAGGGTGGATATACAGATTAAAAAGCAGAGCTGACAGACAGGAACCCTGTGGAACTCCACATGGCTGAGAGATAGGGGAGGATTGATTGTTGCCTACACATACCCTTACCATTCTAGGACCTAGAAAGGAGGCTATCCATCTAGATGCTGTCGTGGAACAGTTGGCGACCTCTCTGAGCCTTGACACCAGTAAGCTGTGATAAACCAGGTCAAAGGCTGCAGAGAGGTCCAGTAGCATAAGCAGTGCAGCTTGGTTTTTATCTGCTATGCCAGCCAGGGTGGATTTAAGATCGAGCATGGCCGTCTCAGTCCCATGGCGAGCTCTATAATCCAACTGTCTGGTGCCGAGAATTTTATGTTTCTCGAAATGAGCCTGTAATTGCAGGTATGCAAGTTTGTCTAGTATCTTGAGGATAAAAGGTACATTTGTTATAATAATAAATAATAAATAATAATATATTTATATATAATAAAGGTTATGGGCCTATAGTTATCATTGCAATTTTAAGGGCCACAAGACCATGCACAGGGCTACTCCACTCATTTACTGTGACCCTAATTAAGGCCGAACTGACAACCTAGTCTGTTGTGCTTGCAAAGATGACCCAGCTGCTCGCTCTGTACTTACTCTAAGCCTAACACTTCAGCAGCACTCCCCCCTTGCAAGATTACTGCTCCAATATGACACCTCTGTTCTCTATGGTGGTGCTGTGATTTCTGCTGAATATTCTACTGCAAGTGAGCTCAATAGGGGCCTCCTAATGCTTCTCCTGGGACAGCATTGGGTCACCTCACCCGAGGCTGCTCCTGGTGTGCCACTCAGCCCCCACATCTGCTGCACTTAATTCTGTGACTTTGTAATCTTCTTAGCGCCCAGTGCTCGTCCTTGAGCCCTCCTTCTCTAATCACTCCTTCCTTCCTAGTGGTGGCATTGAGGCACACCCTGATCTCAAGACCCTGTTGAATCACATTAGAACCAGGTGGGACCCTGCAGCCGCAAGAACCAAGGGATGGGGCGACACCACTCATGGCTAAAATATTGAGTGGACGGACATTGTCCAAGCACAGCCCAATTAATCTTCCCTGCTGGCCCCTAGTGCACCAGTTTGGCCCCACACAGTACCACGTCATTGGCACCCCTCCTACATCGAGGGGTGGGAATGCATCCTCTCATCGTCCGGGCCGTTTCACTTACGGGGCTGCCCATGGGAAGCGTGAAGCTCCTCTGATGACTAATAGGGTACAGCTTGGCCCCCAGATCTCCTGGGTACGTTCTGAAGCCAAAATGTTAGAAACTGCAGCAGGGGTGTTCATTTCTTCCAGGTGGGGACCGTGGAGCCCTCATCTGAGATGATATCTTGTCTGCATGCCCTAACGTTTTTCATGGCTTATGATATTTTAATTGCTTTATTGTAAAATAAAAAGTTGAAAAACATTGCATATTGTTAGGGCCTCATTACAAGTATGGCGGCAAGTACTAAAATTGGCAGCAACTCAGTTACCAGCAATTTTACCACTATGCCAAACTATGAGCTTGGGCCTGGAGTTGAGGATTTACTTCAGGATAATCCTGGAGATACATTTTGCCACTCACTGCTGTTAAATCGGCAGAATTACTGATGCAGAAATTCTGCAGTGGTAATTCAGCCATAAAAGCCCCATTGAGTCCAATGGACTCAAAATAAATAGGGAATTACACCAACACCGCCACTTGCAATCTGGCGGTAATTCCATCGCACAAAGTGGCGGTAACAGTAATTCAGTTGGGCGGTATTGCAGTAGATTTTCCGACCGGGATAGCGTCAAACTCGTAATGAGGCCCAAATACTGTTTAAAACATTTTGACCATTTCATAACCTACTTCTGAATCACCTGGTAGTCACTGGTGTGATGGGACACGGAGCAGCTGAGAGCCTACTAGATATTTCCATATGCAACCATTTTTCTCTGAACTACATTCTAGGTGTGTACCTGGCATTGAGGTGCTCTAAGCACTATATTGTATTGGGGAACCTGTAAGAAATGGGTAAAGTGGGGAGAATGTGTGTCAGCAATCTGTAAGATGGAAGAAAGTGGCAGGAGATGGGTTACACCGATGACCAAGTGTTTCTGAGTACTTTGAGAATAAGGGCCCAGCGGGCACAGTATCTGTGTTTGTGCCTTATGTCCAAAATACCCAAAAACAAAGGAGTGGATATCGAAACAAGCTGCAGGATCCTCTCATTTAAGTGCATTGTTAAATGCACAGAAAATGCAGCCCAAACACACTGCAGCAATAAAAACAATAAAATGGCATAGAGTATTTTCCAAGATTTTTGGAACCACTAGGTAGCACATAAGGAGCACACCCTACTCTCTTGGGTGGTAAATGCAAAACAGTATTGGAATAAGGATCCTGGCATTAGCAGAACACTTTCCTACAGCAAACCGAAATTAAACAATAAGGACCCCAAAAGGAAAATTAAAAACAGATCAAGGCTAGTGTGTGTTGCAATGGTCAGTATTGGTTTCAATGTAGAAAAAAAGGTTTACATTGCGCACAACATATTGATGACTCTGATAGACGCAATGTTTGTTGCAATGTTGCAATCTGGTATGTATGTAGTGTAGTTAGTTGGAATGGGGTGAGTGTTACTATTAGTGTTATTTTGTGTGTAGTTTGATAAATTTTAGATTTGCATACACATAGCAACACAATGATAATTATGCAGGCACAGTGTGAATACAATGTAGTTGTGTGACATGCAACATAGTGCCTAAAGATGGGAAGTGAGGAGCTTTATATGGACACACGAGAGGCAAAATTCCCAGATAAGGAAACCACTGTGAGAGGATGTGGTAGTCCTGACCTCACGTATACAAATACATATATACAGAGTTTTATTTTAAGAGAGATGGGTTTGGGACATTTGTGGAACAGGGTGCGCATGATGAATACATGGGAAGGTTGTATACCGCGGGTCTCTCATAGCACGGGATTGTTTAAGCCGCAGAAGTCTTGGTTGGAGAGATGAACTTTGTGCCACCTGGAGTGTTTGTTGACCAGGGTCGAAGGAAGGAGGCAGGCAGCAAAATGCATTTGATCAGTTTTGATAGTATCAAATGGTCATTGGAAGCCAGGACAAAATGAAGTGCTAGAGGGTTATAGGTTTATGGCTTGGTGCTGTTGTGGGTAAGGGACATCATCTTCCTGAGAACATGGGAGCTTGTTATTCAGTGACCAGGGAAGTTCAGCCACATGTAAGGGCAACTTGGGGCCAGTTAATAAAGCAGTTGCAGAGGTGGTAAATGGTTTAATGGTTTCAATTAGGTTCTCAGGAAAATGACTAGGATGTGGTCCTGAGGTCATGCAGACTGAAATGGCAGTCACAACAAATTAGCGTGAAAAAGGAAATGCCATGGACGCCAGCAAGTCTGGGAAGATAAGATGTTTATTACCGGTTCAAAAGAAACTTTTCTATTTCTCTGCCGCCTCATGTTGATGAAGTGTTATTGTAAAAGCCATGTGTAGCACACCCAGGGTAGAAGGCCCTGACCAGCTGGAACTTCTAGTAAATGAGGATTGTTGTAGGTGAATAAGTAATCATGGGATGATGGATCAACTATGGAAAGAGCTCAAAAGGGGTTGTACTTGTAAATATGATCTACTGTAAATGTATGTTGCAGTGGATGGGGTTCATGTGAATGTATCCAAATAGGGTGTGGGAACTTTAGGGGATTAGATTTCCTTGTATAGGGTTAGCCAATCACATTTGGGGGGATGACTTTGTAACGAAATATGTGGGAGTGTGTTAAATGTCGCAAACATGTATATAAAGTCTAACTTTTGTGTGGTTCGGAGAGAATCGGTTAGTTCTGTTTCTAAGGAGTTATCTAGCCCATCCACCCACCGGTTGTTTGTATACTATAAACTTGCTATACTGAAAAACATACACTCACTTCTTGAGAGGTGGGCTTATTTTGGATAGCGATATCTAAGGTCTGCCTGACATGTGTGATCACAATACCTGTCACAGTGAGTTGCACTGCACAGGGGCCTGCTTCGTAATGCTTCTTTTCTGCTGGTTATTTCTCTTTGGCTCAGCTAGGGGAAAACCTAGAAGAAGAAGTTGCTAGCAGTGGGGCTGGGAGAACCAAAATAATGGTCCAGATTCTCAAAAAATGTTTGGCTCAACAGATGAGATGTACTAGTGCATCTCCTCACTTGCACCAAAAAAATGTGCAGCCCAATTCACAAAGGGCATGTGCTTAGATTTGCTCATTACAATGTCCTTCCCTCCCCTCTGCCCCTCTGCACATTTGCACATATTATCAGGCATTTAAAAGTGCATCCTGAATTTACAAATGTGATGCATTTTGAAATGCCCTGTAATGAGCTCACCCGCCTGCGCCTTTTGAAACCAAACTGATATGCAAAGGATTTTTTTCTGGCCATTTCATCAACACTGGACCGTTACAGACCCATCTTGGTCCCAGAGACCACATGGTTTCTGGTAGCCATACACACTCCCAACACTATGGCCCTCATTACGACTTCAGCGGTAGCCATGCCGCTATTGGTGGCATGGCTGCCGTCGAAATCGGGTCCGGGTTCCCAGAATGGGGAATTACTGAGCCATTCCGAATTTGGAGGGCCCGGTAATTCCTCCCTCTAGGGACCCAGGCCCGGACCTTCCCCATTCAGATCTGATCCCCAAGAGGGCTCAATGGGAATAGGAGAGGGTGCAAACAACGGGCCGATTACGAGCCCGTTGTGTGCTCCCTCTTTCCCTCGTGGGACCTGGTAAGCATGCCTCGTTTGACCAGGTGTTACTTACCGGGTCCCGCGAGGGGAGGTTGTAATGAGGCGGAACAGGTTTAACGGGTCCGCCTCCTTTAGTGGAGCCTGTTAACCCATTCCGCCTCACTCGTAATGAGGCCCTATGTAAGGGGGCTGGAAGTGCATCTTTGTGTTACAGTCCAGTCCGTCCTGAATGCTCAGATCACCTTGGTGAGAAAGGTGACCTGATCATTTCTGAAAGCAGCACAAATTATAAGAGTGCATTCTTTGCACTATTTTCATTTGCGCTACTTTTTGAGTATCCGGCCCTTTGTATATTCCTCACTCAGAATGGATGTGACAGCGGGCTCCAGTCTTTTTTTTCTTAAAATCATTGGGTGCACAGGGCTCAAAGAAAAATAGGGACTATGGCAGTGGGACCCTTACTCTACAATGGTTGCAGTTAGAGGACAGCCAAGGACTCTAAGGAACTCTTTGCTTTTTTTAAACTCTTCACACTGCACAGGGGGCACACACATAGAAGACAGAGAGCTCTACTCTTCTGTGAGTAGTAGAGAGCTTTAATCTCTGATGCAAGTAGGGAAAGCACTCTGGGCAAAGCACTGAATGTGGCAGAAGGGACCCTAGGCTTTATTGCAGGGACCCTGAATAGTATTTGAATAGTAAGAGCACTACGCATCCAGATGGGTGATCTCTCTCTCTCTCTCTCTCTCTCTCGCTCTCTCTCTCTCTCTCTCTCTATATATATATATACCTGGACGCCGTAGCATCCATGTAGTTATGGTTAAGCTGGTGTTTCCATAGGAAGAGCATTTTTTGGGCGGCTTATAACCTCGCTCCCTCTGGACGAATCCTCACGAAACTTTGCAAAAAAAGTATATTGCCCATTCTGAATTGTTCTGCAATGTTTGGAGAGGTTTGGTGCAGGGGGGGGCAAAGTTATAGGGGGGGTCCCAAAACTTTTGTTTTTTCCCATAGACATAATGGGAAGAACCTTTGCGCACGCATACAGCCCAAACCGCTGGACGGATTTACACCAAATTCATGGCATGAGCGGGGGCTTGGTCCCGAAAGCGTGCTTTTGCAAATTTGGTGTAAATCCGTCCAGTAGTTTTTTTTAAAATGACCAAAATGTAAGGCAAACAAATTAGTGATATCTCAGTTCGCTTTGCGGACGGACTTCCCGGTTCGCTCCGCGGACAGTGCCCTGATTGGCCGGGCAGCTTGCACGATGTCCGCGGACATCCGACGTGTTCGCTGATTGGACGGCGTGGGGCATGAAGCGTGTCAGATTTTTGGTGGCGCCTGACATCTTGCATTCGCGGACAACCGCGGACAGCGAGGTGAAACTTGGTTTAAAAATCGTATTTAGTGGAGTGTGTTGGTGTGTAAGAGTGTTTGGGAAGGGTGGGGGAGTATAAGATAGGTGCAATGTTGCATTTTTTTAATGTGCTAGATGCTTTTGTTGTGTTCGATTTGTCTGCGGACAACACGGCTGTTCTGAAATGTTCATAAATAAACAGAATGGATTCGGTGTCAAGTTGAAAGTGTTCTAAGAAGACTTGTGGGGTCGTGGAATGTTCGCCGGGGGTGTCCTGAAGACGTTGTCTGTATTGTTCGTTGTCAAGCTGAAAGTGTTCTAAGAACACTTGCGGTGTCCTGAAATGTTCATACATAAAGAAAATGGGGGTGTTCTGAGGACGCTGTCCTTATTGTTTGCTGGCAAGTTGAATGTGTTCTAAGAACACTTGCGGTGTCCTGAAATGTTCGAAAATAAACAAAATGGGGGTGTTCTGAGGACATTCTGTTTTGGAATGTAAGGGTTGCTTTGGAGAAGGTTATGTGAAGATTTCAGGAGTAAAGTAAGAAAAATAAAAAAATAAAAATACAAAATAACAGGTGTCTGTCAAGCATCTGCAAAAAAAAAAAAAAAAAACGGCTCTTTTCAGAGCCACCCTCAAAGGGGAAATGGGGCACACTATTTAAATTTACATTCACTACGCGCAGATTTTCATTATGTCTGCGGACATGGCGGTAGTCCGCGTACATCGAAAACACTAGCTAGGGGTTCAGTATGTTCTATGTTACATGTATATAAAGTCAGGGATATTATGGTTAAGTTGTGCTACTAAAAACATATGAAATTCAGTAAAAAACTTTGTTAAAGGGACGTTATGGTTAAGTTGTGCTACTAAAAACCTATGAAATTCAGTGAAAAAACTTTGTTAAAAAGGACGTTATGGTTAAGTTGCGCTACTAAAAACCTATGAAATTCAGTGAAAAAACTTTGTTAAAAGGGACATTATGATTAAGTTGCGCTACTAAAAACCTATCAAATTCAGTAAAAAAACTTTGTTAAAGGGACGTTATGGTTCAAAGTAAAACCGAAAAACCCCTGAAATTTGGCAGTTATGGTAAAATAAGCAAACATAACTCATGCCACTGTGCACTGCTAACACTAACACCCAGGACATCAAAGATGACATCACAAATGTCATTGATGACATCACTGATGACATCACATGGCTGGCTCTCCCTTTTTTTCCTTTACTGACATATCTATGCCACATAGTTTTCTTCAGTAACAGTCAGGAAGTAAACATTGAAAAGATACTATATTTGTAGACTTAGGGTCAAGTCATATCATATGAAACATATATATAGCGGAAGACACAGGCTTCAAAGAGAGCAATCCTTTCTGTGCATGAAGATAATCATTACAGTTATCAGCACTTTCTCATAGTTTTATTTTTATTACTATACCTTCCCTGTATATGCTCATATTTGTATACATTGTACTCACACTCCTTTCCTTAGGGTTCACTGACATCATTTGATACACATACACACAGTAAGTAGCACCTTTGAAACAGAGCAATCATTTCTCTGCATCAAGATAATCAGTTAGGTTATGAACTCTTTCTGCTACTACTTCTGTTTTTTTGCTTACTTCTCTGTCCCTGTATATACTCATATTTGTATGTGTTGTTGTCTCTTTGTGTTTTTTCTGTATTAAGTGTAATTATGTATTAAGTGGGTTTTATTAGCTACTTATTACGTGTTAGATTATGAATATTGCACCTTCATCATGTATACTGCACACACTGCCTAAGATTCTGCATGAGTTGCTTAGTATACTGGATAGAACTTCATAATAGAATGCTATTTATATGAATGCATTGCTTAATGCACTAATTAGCTCATGATATTTATTCAAATGATCCTTCACACTTTTTGGTCAACATTATATGAATCCCTCCTACAGAGTTTTCATGAAAAGTAAATGCACATGTGATGTCATCAGTGATGTCATCAATGACATTTGTGATGTCATCTTTGATGACCTGGGTGTTAGTGTTAGCAGTGCACGGTGGCGCGAGTTATGGTTGCTTATTTTACCATAACTGCCGAATTTCAGGGGGTTTTCGGTTTTACTTTGAACCATAATGTCCCTTTAACAAAGATTTTTTACTGAATATATATATATCAGTGAAAAAACTTTGTTAAAGGGACAATATGGTTAAGTTGCGCTACTAAAAACCTATGAAATCCAGTGAAAAAACTTTGTTAAAGGGCCGTTATGGTTACAAGTAAAACTGAAAAACCCCTGAAATTCGCCAGTTATGGTAAGCTAAGCAGCCATAACTCGCGCCACCACTGTGCACTGCTAAGACTAACACCCAAGACATCAAAGATGATATCACAAATGTGTGTCATACTTTTAATTAGCTCGGGGACCCAAACACTGTCCGTAGAACATCTGTGCGCATGCGTACAACTAACCCTGTGCATTCGGTGTCCTATGGACAGCCGTCCCATTCGCAAACGTGTCCGCGATGTCATCATGTGACCGCACCCACGGTAAGCGTAGGTCCTTGTCCGCAGACACAGTTCATGCCCGCGGACACTAAAAAAGTGCTTTTTTGAGCAATCCAAGGTATTTTACTGTGAAACTTCAGCCTTGCACCCTTGCACATGTCCCAGACCATGTCCCTACCGATCTGGATACTTTTCAGAACTTTTTGAGCCCTTTTTCATGTTTGAATTGTGCGCGGATGGCGTGGCTGTCCACAGAGCACACCCCAGATCTGCTTCTCATTCTGCTTTTGGATTTCCAAGACAGAGCACTGCTTCTCTTTGGCATTCACTGGCATTGGCTGTCATTCCTGTCTTCACAGCTATTCCTAATAGCTCAACAGGACAATTGGTGCAGGTTGCTGTTGTGTTCCTGCTGTTCCTGGTTCCTGCTTCCTGGTTCTTGATAACCTTGATAACCTTCCTGATGGCATCCTAGGCTGCTCCTGCTGCTACTGCTTTGGCTTCAGCACCACCCCCACCCCCTCCACCACCTTCCCAAGGGCGTGAAGGTGCAGAGAGTGATACAGAGGAGGACGAGGTTGAGGTAGTGGAAGTCCCTATTACAAGCAGCCACTGTGGATCTTCGGTGTGGACGCTGTTTACCGCCATTGGAGGGGTACCCCAAGCTTGTGCAGAGTGGAGTTCAGTCGTGGCAAACCGGGTTTGTACAGTTACGGGACTACCTTCATGCAGCGACACCTAAGATCGTTCCACACAGGGGTAATTCGGAGGGTCTTCCGCTGCGATAAAAGTAGTAGGTTGAGTTCCTCTACAGCAAGCTCCGGTTCTGCTCCTGTCACCACAAGAAACACTGCTGCGGGGCAGTGCAACCCTGAACCAGCCTCCTAGGCCATATGTGATGCTGTGGACCATTACCTTTCGAGGGTCACAGTATTGTGTATGTACTGCAACGCAGTACTCTGCAGGGGGAGATACTTCAAAGTGCTTTCGAGGATACGGTCCGGGAGCATGAGAAAGTCCGCCAGCTACCTGATTAAGGCCCACCCATTATCTTCCTCTCTCCACCTGCCCTTTCTTATCCCCGTGGTTGGTGCCCCTTCCTTACCCTCACTTCCCTTCCTTTCCTTGTGTGTCTTGTTAAAAAAAAGCAAACAGAATACATAACAAAAAAAAACTGTTTTCAGAGCTGCCTTTCACAGTTTAAAAATAGAAGTGCCAATGAAATGCTGCAAGACCGGTGCATTTTTAAAAGTCTGCGGACAGTCTGCGGCCATTCACATTTTTGGGGTACTGCGTGTTAGGGAGAATTCTCATAAATGTGCTAATTCCCTTCAGTTTAGAGACCCCCAGCAACTTTGCTGGATTTTGAGGACTTGCTTTTTTCCCCAGGAAACAGTGTGAGCCTTTTCACCCACTCTTTCATGTATTTTGATGTGTGTTTTACATTTGTGTTCTTTGATTGTGGAGTTTTCGATAACTCAATAGGCATCATCATTTCATGTGTGTTACACAGCACCATCAGTGTGGTGACACTGGAAGGTCTTTTTAGACTTCCCAAAAGTTTAAATACTTTCTCTGGGATAAACTACTGTTTCCCAGAGAATGTAAAGTGAAATTGACTTCACTAGTCTTTCCAAATTCATAGACCCAGCACACACCATCTTACAATGGAGTGCTGGAGGGGTAACATAGTATCCCCTGTGTCTAACTACTCATGTAGCAGTCAAATGGTACCCTTTCCTATTGAAAAGGCTGGTGGCAGTGGTTTTACAATGAACTACCATGATTTTTCCCGACCATGCACACCGGTAGCTAAAAATCGCAGAAGTCATGTTTTTCAAGATGGCGCCTTAAGCCCCTTTGTTTAAATGGTCACGATCTTCCTTTTTTGCCATTTCTTTTTGGAAAGGTCCTTCTAGTGTTTGTCTCTGCGCACCAAACCAGGTTTCGTCCCTTCGTTCATGTGTCTTTGGCAGTCTTCAGGACAGAAAACCACCTCTGGTGTCTGAGTGTATGGGGTGGGCAGGAAGTGAGGAGGTGCCCAAAACTCCCTGTGCCTAGTCTCCTAGGAGACCCAAATGCACTCTGGCATGATTGGCTGGCTGACTGTCTGGCAAGGACAGCCACCCTGCTGGGCTGGGTGAGTGACAACTAGGCTGGAATGAAAGGGAGAAAACTGTTTAAAAGACGAGTCTCCAGGAATGGAAGGCAGAGTCAACCACTGGAACGAAAGAACTGAAGACAAGCTGGAAGAGGACGGCTGCCGCAACTCCTGGACCGTTGGTTGGCCCGGTGAAGCCCTGCTGCAGGTCCAAATTGCCAAACTCCATTCGACAGAGAAGCTCCTTCAAGGACGGCTTCTTCTATTGAGTTGGTGGGACCAATCAACTCATAAGACACCTGGATACCATTCTCAAGGCTGGTTGGGATTAACCAGGGAGAGGGACACCAGTTTGTGTTCTTGAATCTACAGCTACCGGAACTGAAGTGACTCCATCTTGTTTGCTTTCTTCAATGATCCCGTGCAGTGCAGGAGTCCCCCGACATCCTCCCTCTTGTCCCCACGAGTGAGGCTCAGGAACAGCGAGATCTGCAGGACCTGCCAGGAACCACGACTTCAGCAGCATTTGTTTCTTCATACAAAGGTACTGTGCCAACCCGATTGAGAGAACGCCACTCTCGCGGTGAAAGTTCGTGAAACGTTCCCAACTTGTTTGTTTGTTTATTCACTTTTTATGCGCACCAGACCCAGAGGTAACAGGGTGCAGCAACAAGAAAATGCAAGGCTTACATGGTTACACAATATACAAAATATACAAAAATGAAGGCATATATGGTTACTACAGAATACAATATACAAATATACAGGTTACAGCGTGTTACATTGAGTGTGGCAGTAAACCAGCATGTTACACTAAGTATAGCACAAGTCACAGAAATAGATTAGATTACAAATGAACTTGCGAGCAGTGATGCTGAGTTAGATGAGAGAGATTAGGTGAGTAGGAATAAGTTGATCCCTCTGCGGAGACCGCCTAAGAGGGTGGGAGATTCTAAAGTTCAGTAGCGAAATTACAGGTCGGTGGAGATAAGATGTTGAATAGCCTTTTTTCTGAAATGTAGGTAGGGTTGGTCAGCTCTTAGGTTTTGGGGCAGTAAGTTCCGTAATTTAGCAGCTTTCACTGGGAAGCTATTTCCACCAATAGTGGTAAGCCTATATCTGGGTATAGCCAGGCAGTTAGTGTTGCCCGCTCTACTTGGTCTAATAGAGATTCTCCTACGGAGTTTATCTATGAGGTAACTAGGGCGGCGTTATTTGGAGCTTTTTGGGTCAGAGATAACATCTTTAGCTGTATTTTGTTGCCTGTAGAGAGCCATTTGTGTTGGCGTCTAAAGGTAGAGATATGAGATCTTTTGTTTATGCCAAGTGCGGCTCTGAAAGTGTTATTTTGTAGTATTTGAAGCCTCTGGAAAGTCATTTTATTGGCACCACTATATAGGGCATTACAATAGTCGATTCTAGAGAGTGTAAGTGCTCTAGCCAGGATCAGGCAGCTGTCGTTGGAAAGAAAAGGCTTGCCAGCTCTGATCAGCTTGCAGGTGTAGGCCGTGGTGGAGGTCAGGGATTTTATCTGTTTGTCAAAGGATAGTGTGGAATCTAAATAGAAACCAAGGGTTATTACTTCCTTGGAGACTTTGATAGTATTCTCGTCAATATTGAATGAGGAGAATTCCTAGCCTAATTTTTTGATGTTGGCCTGTGTACCCAGGATTATCAGCTCAGTCTTATCATCGTTCGGGCATAGGCCGTGAAAGGCCATCCATGCCTGGATGATAAGATATACCCTGTTCACCAACTGAGTGTCCTTACTATGATCCCCAGAAAGCGGGAGGAGAATCTGTGTATCATCTGCATAGTTAGTGTAGATGATACCCAGATGGTCCAGATCATTGAACAAGGGCTTGGTGAAGATGTTGTATAGGGTTGGTTAGACACAGGAGCCTTGAGGAACAATGCACAGGATGGGGGTAGGGTCTGCGGCTGCCGATGGAGAGAAAACTCTCGCTCAGGAAAGATTCAATCCATCTGATGGCCTCAGGAGAGAAGTGGGCAGCAGAGTCGAGGTGTCTACAGAGGACCTTGTGGTCCACTAAATTGAATGCATCTGAGAGATCAAGAAGGAGCAGAAGTACAGTCTTCCCTTCATCTCTCAGCTCGTCAATTTGGGATTTCAAGTCGATTAAGGCTGTTTCCGTTCAATGTAATGGGCGGAAGCCGGATTGCCTGTCTCCTAAAAGTTTGTGCAATTCTAAGTGTCTTTGAATTTGGTTATAGGCAGCTTTATCCAGTATTTTAGGTATAAATGGTACTGTGGTGATGGGACAGTAGTTGGTAGGGACGACAGGATCTAATGTCTGTTTCTTGAGGAGAGGGAGCACCCAAGACTGTTTTAGGTTAGCAGGGATAGTGCCTGAGGTGAAGGATGCATTGATCTATTTAGCGATGAACGGAGATAGTTCTCTGGCCGCATCTTTGAGTAGTTGTGCTGGGCAGATATGGGCAGATGCAATTGGAGGGAGGGCTTCAGAGAAAGGATGATTTTTCAACTTCCAGGGTGGTCATTTTAGTGAATTGGAATGTATTGTTATGTGATGTCAGTGGGACACTGGGCAGAAGGTTTTTGGGCGAGTGCTGGAGATTCAGCGCTTCTTTCTTCTTCTGAATTTTATTTTGGAGTATGTTAATTTTATTAGCTAGCGCATGTTGGATGTCTGCGCACCAAGACTTGTCTTTCGTGCAGATATTTGGTGTAACTATTGGTGACTCAAGTTCGTTTAATATGGAGAAAAGTTCCTTCATACTGGAATTGGATTTAGCAATACACTCATCATAAGAGTTACGTTTTGCCTGACAGACTTCATTCTTATAGTGTGAAGAGATTGAGGTTAGCTTGGCTTTGTTATCATTGGAGGGTCAAAGTCTCCAATTGTTTCACTTTTTCTTTTCAAGAGACGTAAACCTCTGAGTTGTGGTGTAACCATTTATTTAAATGGGCTTTTGGTTTGCTAGATCTAAGTTTAAGAGGGGAAATTTTATCCAGTGTCTTGAGCATAATGTTATTCAATTCATGGAGTAGGATACTAGGATCAAGATTTGATTTTCAGGCAAAGCATTTAGAGTGGGAAGGATCGCAGAGATTACTTTATCAACTGTGATGCTTTTTTTATTTCTGGTGAGACACGGTGGCGCTAGTGGCGGGGCCGTGGGAGTGGGTCTAGTGGTAGATAAGTGAAAGGACACTAGTGAGTGGTCAGTCCAGGATAGAGGCAAGATAGATAAGATAGCAGCTGTGCAGTTGTAGTCAGCTATCTAATCCAATGTTCTCCCCTTTGAGTGGGTAGGTTTGTTAAGTTTTTGAGACAAACCTAGTACATTAATTATGTTAGCTATGACTGTAGCATTTTTATCTGTTAGATCGCTGAAGCCTATATTAAAATCCCCTAATAGGAGTAATTGGGAGGATGGTTTGAGGTTATTAGTAAGTATGTTATACAGATCCGCCTCAAATGTGCTAAGAGGACCGGGCGGTCTATATAGAAGGTGAACAGTGAGAGATTGTGAATTATTTATCTGAAATTTGGCGGATAGGATTTCACAATATTGTGACAGTTGGGTGGGGGCTAGTCTGAGGGAGAGACATGTTTTGTAGATAATGGCGATGCTACCTCCTCGTGCTCCATCTCGGTCTTGTCTGACTATAGTATAACCATATGGGATGGCTAACATAAGCGATGGTCCTGCCGCATTATGTAGCCATGTCTCGGTAATTGCAAAGAAATCCAGGTTACCTTCCATGATAAGGTCAGCAATGTCGATGGCATGGGCGACGAGCGATCTTGCATTAAGAAGTGCTCCTTTAAGAAGGGGGGCCTCAATTTCCGCTTTAACCTGAATAGGTTTAGCTGTATTATTATCAAGCACCTTATACTTGTGATTTTTTATTTGGGAGGCACTTGTGATGGAACTTGAGTGTGGAGGTGACAGACTGGTGTGGTAAGAATTTAAGTTATGCTGATAGTTAGCTTTCAGGTTGATAGGAGGTAGGGATCTTCTCGGTGGTTCATGTAGTTTAGTTAATCTGGCACGGAGTCTCAGGTTTCTATTAGGCGAGGCACGTGGTATAGAAGCAAAGGTTGCAGTCCTTAAGGCTCTGTTGTGTGTTCATTGGAGGGGCCTGACATAATAAGTGTCTGTGTTAGTCATTTTGGGTATGCTATGCTCTAGGATAGGTGCTGGAAGGTGCTTGGTGAGGCATGCTTGGCTTCTAGGACCAGCGTGTAAGGTGACAGCCATTATGCAGAGCACAATTGTTAGAGTTAGCATCTTTCTTAGTTAGACAGCAGGAGAGGCGTTTGTAGTAAGACACCTATGCAGTATAACAATTAAGCAACCCAAGTATGGTGGTGCCTATAGGGCAGCTAGGCGTCTGGGCCGGATCACAGTTGGGACGCAGGAAGAGGGCAAAGCCAATGCGGTAAGTGGGCGTAGTTGAAAATATCATTTAGTAATCAAACAGCACAGGTACGCCGATACAGATGGGCAACTGGGCAATTAGGGCAGATCATAATTGAACAGTAAGTAAACAAACAGCAGTAGTCAACAACATAGGGCATTGCACGTAGGCTCCTAGGCCAGTTCACTGCCAAGCGGCATGAGTAGGGCAGTACTAGTGGGGCATCTAGGCGAATTTACAATTAGGAGTATAAACACTACATTACGGTAATGCCTAAAAGGGAACAGGAATTTAGAGTTATAAATATAATACAGCAGCCACATGTTAATGCATGAGAGGCAGCTGGGCGTGATAGTGATAAAACAGCTGAAATCTAAACATTTGTAGCATAAAGCAATAGGCTACTGAATCCCTGATCAATAGAAGCATAACAGCTTAGGTGAAGATTACAGCATAGAACAGTAGGCTGCAGAGTCATTGAGCAGTAGTAATAAATGGCAGTCGGAACGGTCAATTATACAAAGGGTACAGCATATATGTAAGTCTGATGTTGGGCAGGGTAAACAGTAGCCATTGTACATATAGGGCCTCATTACGACCCAGGCGGTAAGTTACCGCCTGGGCCGTGACTTTACCACCATGGCGTAAACTACGTTTACGCCATGGTGGTTGGCGGATTTACCGCCCCATTCCGACCTTGGCGGGGCGGTAAGTCCCCAATCCCCATTTACCCTTCCCCATTCCCATTTTTGCCCCATAGGGCATAATGGGAGTGGGGAAGGCGTTAATTACACCACCGTAAATTACGGTGGCGTAATTAACTCCATGGTCCCTTAGCGCCATGGATTTTAACACCTGCTAAAAGCAGGTGTTAAGTCCGCCATGGCGCTAAGGGACCTCGTACTCAGGCGGTAAGGGGCGGCGCTGTTAACGCCGCCGTAAAACCCTTACCGCCTGAGTCGTAATGAGGCCCATAGTGTGGGCAGGTACTCCTTACCAGAGAGTTAGGGCAGACAGGCGTAGGTCCGGCTCAGGTCCCCTAAGATAGGTAGGTGTATGGGCATGCCAGGTGGACCAAGTGAGACAATACTGGTCATCAGGAGCGCGGTGCAATCAGGCGGCAGCCATCTTGGCGTTATGTGCTTTTAGTGCATGTAGAACGGAAATGTAGTGATCAGGTGTGCAGCCGAAGGTGATCATACATTCCGTAATGCAGGCCATGCAACTAACTTTGCATATGGGGGCAGTTATCATTCAGTGGCAGTGAGGGGTCTCCCACCAAACTGTGGAAGTCGGGATACAGGACTGCCGGTGGTTGATGGTTAGTTGCCACGGCAGCAGGAGGCGAAAGGTGCTCCAGCTCCTGTAGACACTGCTAGCAGCTTGCAGTATAGTGTAGGTGTGGAGCGCAAATGTAGAGTGGGTTAAATTAGAAGTTGCAAGCGTGATGTAAAGGACCGATAACCTTATCCAAGGTCCATAGGGGACTGCCACTATCCGCGGCTATCAGCGGCAAACTTGCAAGCCTAATCAGCTTGTGACCCAACAAATGATCCTTTTTCGTCTGAACTCTATCTGAAAACATTTGCAAAGACTATACCGTTTGATACCAGAACTGCTCTTTCCTATCCAGAACACTTGCCCATTGACTGTGGCCTGGCCTATTGACTTGAATTGAACTCCTCCGGTGAACTGAAACTATTTTCACTGCCTAGAAAGTATATGGGCCTCCTTATGACCCTGGCACTGACGGAATGAAGGGTGCTGGTACGGGACTGGCCCCCTTCATTCCATCAGGACCGATTACGAGGTTCCCTTTGCGGGACCAGGATCACACGTCTGGTAAAACCAGACATCTTTTCTGGGTCCCGCGTGGGGAAGAGGGAGGTAACAACCGGACACTTGTAATGTGCCCGTTGTTACCTCCATCCCCATTCCCATTGAGCCCTCTGGGGGCTCAAATGGGAATGGGGAATGGTTCCTGCAAGGAGGAATTACCGGGTCCTCCTATGTCGGAATGACCCAGTTATTCCTCATTGCAGGAACCCAGTAATGGAGCCCGGTTTGGAGGCAGCCATGGAGCCAATAGCTCCATGGCTGCCTCCAAACTCGTAATGAGGCCCTATGTGATCTATTCTACTTTTGTCCTTTCTGCTCACTGCTAAGTAACGGAACTGCCATTTTGCTCCTATTTCAGGGGAGCTAAAACTGTCTCAAAAGCTTACAGTTTTGTATTGAAGTGTATGGGTTTATAATATTAAGTTGCCTTATTCTAGTGAAATGTTTTCTAAATGATTGTGTAATAAATTACTAAGGGCCTCATTACACGGATGCAGTAAGGGTTTACCTGTACCGGTATTTTACCGGCACCGGTAAATCCTTACCGCCTTACTACGAGGTCCCTTTGCGGGTTGGGGAATTTAACGCCTGCTTTTTGCAGGCGTTAAAAACCAACCCGCAAAGGGACCAGGGAGCTATTTACGGTACCGC
This sequence comes from Ambystoma mexicanum, assembly GCF_040938575.1. Classification (NCBI taxonomy): domain Eukaryota; kingdom Metazoa; phylum Chordata; class Amphibia; order Caudata; family Ambystomatidae; genus Ambystoma; species Ambystoma mexicanum. Next base: position 480,246,074 of record NC_090922.1, read on the forward strand.
AATTTGCAGTACCGTAATTAGCGCCTTCCCCATTCCCATAGAACCCTATGGGGCAAAAATGGGAATGGGGAAGGGCAATGGTGGAAGGGGGAATTACCGCCCCGGCAACCTTGGAATAGGGTGGTAATTCCCCTTTCCACCAAGGCGGTGCCGGTATTCTACCAGCATGAACCATCCGTGTAATGGGGCCCTAAGTGTTTTTACCAAGATACCTTGAGTATAAGTGTCTACTTGAACCACTCTGATTGAAAGTCCTCTGTGTAACTACTTGTACTGCTCACATTCACTCTTGAGATAAGCCTGTCTGCTCAGCTCGCTACCAAAAACTGTGTGGTACAGACTTATACCAAAGGTTGGTTTGGCTAACACTTGTAGTCCTAATTGTGTGTAGTGGTCCCGGAGGGTACTGCCTTCAATTCTGCCTAACACTGTGCTATCAAAGCCATTCACTCTTCTCTGGCAGAAAGTGGTGGCTCTGAAAATAGCCTTTTTATGGGGTTTTTTTGTGTGTTGAAAACTTCAAGTGGTTAATACCTACTGGAAAAAGGATTGCTATAATTCCAAAAAGGGTCGCAATGCATTTTGTACATTTCGCAGAAAAATCTGATTCCCAGCATGAATAAGATGTACTCCATCTCTGCTAAAAATGCGTGTGATACGAAACATAATATTTTCATTGTGAAAAGAGGACATACCAACATCTCACAAAAAAGCACTAACAGTCTTGTTGACATTGCGTCTCGCTTTCTCCATTTGTGGACCAAATGAAGAACGCACACACATTTGTCTCTGCGCAATACGAGAAAAAATGACTCGGGAGTTTGGAAACATGTCCATGACTTTCCCAAGTCCTTCTTTCATTCCAAATTGCAATTACATTCCAGAGACATGTCCTAAACTGTTCCCTCCACAAGGAATAATAATAATATCTGGATGACAGTGTGTCATCAAAGTGGCACAAAGAGGAACCAAATCTAACCACTTAATTCCACAGACACCATGCCAGTGCACAATCACATGAGTGAATCCAAGATCTGCAGCCACTCCACAGTGATCTGCATGCACCTCCAACCAATTTATCCACGACGAGTCACCCAAGATCCAGACAAACTGCCTTCTAAAAGACACAGCCATAGCTCTCTGGTCTCCTTTCAGGAAACAGACTTTCTGCCAAAGTCTCTCCTTACACATCACACCCAGTAAACCTTATTGACAATCCCTTGGCCTGTACAGTCTCATTTGCATGCCTCTCAGCCTCAAAATCCCTGTATGCAACACGTGTGATCCGCAGACAGCCACGGTGTCTGCGGACAGATTGTGAAATCTGAGAGTGGGGAATGAAAATGTAAACTTCCCCTTTGAGGGTGGCTCTGAAAAGAGCATTTTTTGTTTTTTGAAAGTGCTTGTAAAAAACACGTTTCACTTTGTTATTTTATTTTCTTCCTGATGCCTTCACATTATCCTCTCTAAAGCATTCCTTATGTTTTGAAATAACGTAGCATTTCCCAATATGGATAAAGAAATGCCATCTGCTTTGAAATAGTCACTATTAACAAAATCAATATTGTCATTGTTACAAGACAATATCCCACTTCTAAAGAAGAAAGCAGACATCCCTCTGTTCACCAAACACGTTGCACCATTTTTCTGGGGACAGAAAACATTACAATTCTCCCATACTACCCAGGGAAACATTTCATAAAAAATCACCTTGGCATTTGGAACATCATCCATCACTGCCTGAACACATTTTTCAAGAGCACTCAACAAACTAGGAGGACAGATGTATCCCAAATGGACAGCACCCCAAACCTCCACTCCTTCAAAACCAAAACTGGCAGGCTCATGTTTATGCATAGCATAGCATACCTCTCCAAACCATTTACAAACAGATCTCCAACAGCCAACACCCACACACAGCCTCTTTTCCTGCAAAGAACAACTTCAACACCTGGTTGGCTAATCCCCACATTTCCCTCTCCATGCTGGATTTGCTGAGAAGCCCCGGATGTGGCACACCCTATCCGTAAACAGCTGCACTGTCCACGGACCCTGCAACATAGAGGCAGCCCTTTTTCCCTTTCCACATCACTGTCTGCACTACTCTATCATTGGATGCACATAAAGAGTCACACAAATATTCACCAATAACATCCAAGAACTCTACATCTAACTCTGTCTTCACAATTCAGCACTTTAGATGAACTGTTCATCATTCTGACTACAAGTGCCCTGTGATTGCAAAGTACCTACAGCTAAAACTACTGTAAAACTCTTCAAGATGTCTCCTTCCAGATTCAACTACATCTACATACATCAATACAAACTACAGGTATGAATATTCTTTTTACAGTAAACTTGCAACTCTTTAATAAATGCATGTGAACAGGGTACCGGCCATTCACCCTGCATAATCTGCAAAACAAGCATACTCTAATTTCTCCCATCTCCTATAATCAAGTTCACTTACAAATCTACTTTCCAAATTTTAATTTACCCATATCACTCATTGCAATGTCCAACCTATAATTCTCTTATTTCCTTCTGTCATTTTCACAACCACTTACCCCTTAACACACTATTATTAATTCCTAGAATGCACACAAAACAGGACACCAGCTTTTATCTTACAAAAGCATTGTAAGTACAGAAAATGCACTTTTTTATACAGAATGCCGGACACTTGCAATACTTGCAAAAGCAAACAAATACAAGTGTACATTCAAAACAGTGCTAATAGGAATGTTGATGTCAGAGAACGGAAAAGTTGCCAGCACTCATGTAGGAAACATCTATGAAGAAAAAATATTAATGGAATTACACACACACAAACATTCTCCCTTTCAATCTGTATATTTTTTCAAGCTTTTTTTCTCAGCCTACTACAACTTCCACTAATCTATTGCTACACTAAACAGAGCAACAGCAACACATACTTTCAAAAGTGAACCTCTTAAGAGACACCTATAAATACTCATCTAACCCCCTTAGTGATGAAGCTGATACCCCAAAATCCCCCTTCATATACAAAGCTATGCAATTTAACACATACAGTTCCTCTTCCTAGAAAGAGTTCCTTTTGCAAATATAACTAATCTATTCTTCAAGTGAAATTACTGTGACATTAACACACATATGTACTAACGTCCTTCTTTCACAATTGCAGTGAAGACCACACTCCTGAAAACCAGCAGTGTCTGAAGTACAAGACAGAACCCAGAAGAAACCTATTGTTTGCATCCAACAAAGTAAATGCAATACTGTCATAATGGTCTAACTGTTACTCAAACACTGTAAAATTATAGTATTGTAAAACAAACAATAAACCCTACAGCATTAAATTCAGTATTACTAATTGCACCTCAACAGGTGAACACTTTGTATTGTTATCTCAACACCAGTATAGTAACACACAAATACGAGAATAGCCTTCCCAACCTGAAGTAACATCCCATCAAACAATCACACACCACTACATACATGCCTACCATCATACTCAGATACATACAGTGCGCAACGTCCCAACCCAGACTTTCTTTTTTTCTCCAACAGACACCAAACAATGCCTACCAAAAAGTAACTCTGTAGAAACCAACGCAAAACTTGAGCAAATCAAAATAATAGTGCACAAAATAGGCATCCAACTGTAGCAGAATGTATACAAAAAATGCAAACAAAACAGCTAATGCAGTCACTAAGCAAAACTAAAGCAGTTTGCAGTAAAGAAACTTTGACTCCTCTTTCAAAATGTAAAACTAAACAGAGTTGTTGAAAGGACTGCAGCTACCACTATGGCTAACACTGCACCTTTAAATCTTGATGTAGCCACAAGTAAGCATACCAAAAAAAACGATTTTACAAAAATGTTTCCACCTTGAATCCTTCAGAACCTTATAAAAACAGGAGAGAAATCATGCTCAACCCTTGAAACCTACCGCAGAAAACAAATCTTGGAAGCTCTCATAGACAGTGCAGTCCTCCTCAAAAGAAAATTATTTTCATTAGTTTTAAACAGAAGGAAACCACTAACAGAACTAACTACTAAACTACAACAAGGACTTCTCAACAAACGGAATATTAATAAAGATAGCTACGCAAACATCTGTGCAGGTGAGTGGAGTCACACCACCAGCATAGAACCATGTTTCAATGAAGAAGCATACAAACAAAAGCAAACAAACCCAATTGCCATACACAGCAGTGGACGAGGTTATGAAAAGGTTAATAATACTATCATGGAACCAGAAATGATGCTCACACAAATATCTCCAGAAAACCTAACATCAACTCTCCATTCCACTGAACCAATACGTCCAGTCTACAAATGGCCGTGCACATGAATGTGTAACATAGGCAAAAAATCTTTCACATCTTTACGGCAGTTCCTCAATCCGTGTGTGAAAGGCAAAGACACATCGAAAATAAAACTATAACAAACTATGGACTCCTGTCCAGTGCACAAATACACAGGACTACAAGGACATTAATTAGCCTGCATTTCTGGACCTATTTGTAAAAGCACTTTCCACCATTTCAAAATGATAGGAACACACCATTCAACTGTAAGAAATCTTGTTCATAAATTGTACTATGCCAAAAGTCCTGCTTTAGCACTGGCCAATTTAAATAACATTCTTCTACATGGTACAGCCAAAGAACTACTCGAAGTGCTGAAGTATCAAACCATGTGTGTGTGTGTTGCTGCAGGACTTTTTTAAAATAAAAATAGCACAAAAACTATAGACATAATGTACAAAATAGAAGACAATGAAGATTCCAAGTGGTTCCAATTGGCTTTCTATCTCATAGCAGAAAACAAATATGAAAATACTAACCCCTCAATACTTTTGAGATACTGCACTGCAAAACTTGACAACAACTAAATACCTTCAAATGCTATCACTAATAACTTTGAATTATTCCCACTACCAAAACCATTGCAACAACTTAACTTGTATGAGAGCATTATAATTCAAACAGTGCACCCATTTCAAGCAATAATACGCCTTCAACCAAAAACAGTAAAACTACCTCCCACTGAATTACTAAAAGGCATTTGTGGCAAAGTAGTTTATTTGCCGTTAGATCTCAAAGAAAATGTACACACTCTGGGAGTGCAACGGCCAATAGAACAATCTTTGATTATCTTAGTAAATGGCATACCTACAAAAGACAAAAATAATTGGCAGCAACTAGTGGACTTATATAAAGTTAGAGAAGCCCTGCAATATCTAAAAGACAACAATGAATACTACAAAGAAATAGATATTGAAGAAAACCTGAGAGAAACCCCGAAATAATTCAAGACTCTTCAGAAACTGGCCATTTCAACTTCTAGATCCCACGACAGAATCCAATATTTTAGACCATTATACAATTCACCCATTGCACTCTAAAGACACCTTAGATGATGCACTTGAAACTTACCAAAAGCGGCAAGCCAAAAGATCTCCAATCAGCATATGGGAAAAAAGTGTAGAAGCACAAGCCTCCCTCCATTCTTTCTGACTGGAAAAGGTGGAAGGTTCGATGCAAGACTCACACAAACAACAGCATTAGAATACCACTTTTTACAAATGTATTCTGAAGACCCCAGATTCAGACAAAACGTGGAATACATATTCCACCTTCTCTTAGAAAGTGAACTAGCAACTCTATGCTACGGAGTTGCACACACATTGAAATCAGGTACCAATTTTCTAAATATCTCTGCTACACAATTACTACAAACAGTGCAAGAAAAAGATGAAGTTTTACAATCAAGCATTACAAACCTTTTAGTAAACAAGCATGGTACAAAAGAATACTGGTCCTGACGACACGCAGAAGTACAGTGTATGATAAGAAACCTTGGCCCACCCACATGGTTTGTGACATTAAGTTGTGCAGAATATGCATGGGAAGATTTGCACGATTTCCTACACATACCAAACAAAAAAAAAAACGCTTGAGGCGAGGTTGAGGCAGTCTCCGGCAGTCTCTCTACCTTGTCTACTGTGGGAGGACCCCATTGAACTACTTAACTTCAGTGTCTACCGCGGAGCGATGAGCGGAGCTTGAGGCAAGGTTGAGGCAGTCTCTGGCGGTCTCTCTACCTTGTCTACTTTGGGTGGACCCCATTGAACTACTTAACTTCAGTGTCTACCGCGGAGCGGTGAGCGGAGCTTGAGGCAAGGTTGAGGCAGTCTCCGGCAGTCTCTCTACCTTGTCTACTGTGGGAGGACCCCATTGAACTACTTAACTTCAGTGTCTACCGCGGAGTGGTGAACAGAGCTTGAGGCGAGATTGAGGCAGTCTCCGGCAGTCCGCGACATCCCCGCGGCGCACGGCCCTTCGAAATGAAGCCTCATGGACCCTGTGAAGCCTCCTTACACGAAAGCTCTACTATTTCTCCATGTGCGCAGGAACTTCAAACAGAGCGCACAGCTGAGCAGCGACTCCTAAGAAGTAATTTTAAATCTCTCGTCATCACGTCAATGAAACCATCAACATAAAAACTGAAGGTATCAAGGAATATTGCTGTGGCCCCTTCGGCCTGCACTACACCTGGCAATACCCCGTCAACCCGCTTCGATTTTGAAAATCCTTTCGACGGGACCCAGCGTTCATGCTCTGTATCCTGCTCAACTCCCACGGAGCCACTACCCAGTGCTACCGAAGCGGAGGAATGTACAAATGCATCAACCACAACAAACGTCAGAGCACAGCTTTTTCAACATGGCTTATCTGTCGCCTCTACAGACCTATTGAATCCTTCATGCGCCCCAACAAACATAGGCGCTCTTACCTCAGAGTCTTCCGTCCCCCCTGTTGGGCTGGGTAGTAGCATGGAGGACCTCCGGGACCCATTGGACTCTTCAGATTTATCGGCCTCACTGAACATCCAAGGCGCTGCGGCTCTTTCGACATGCCCACTCTCCTTCCTCCTCCTCTTCCAGATCAACCTACTCAAACAGATGAAAGTCTATTTTTTCCAGAACAATTGTTGAACTCAACACCTCGACCACGTTCGCCACCTAGAAATAGGAGATTAAGCGAAATAGTTCCTCCCAACTCAAAAGACTCGCCGTAAAAAAAAATGACTTGGCCACCATCACGTCGGCAATTAAAATAGCCCTAGCACCATTTGGGAAGCTCTACGAAAATATCAACCACTCGTTAAAGGACAGCATCACGGTAACAGCAATGATGCACACCAAGTTGATATTTGTAGAAGGATTTATCACTGCCCTGGAACAAACTAACAAGAAGCACAGAGAAGCCTGGGACACGAAGCTATCAGTATTGGAAGAAAAGCTACGACTCCTCCAAACCACTAGTCTGGAAAAAACGACTTCAGATGATAAAGAAACCCAGGCCCCACTTCAAACACGATCCATGAAAACGGCGCCGCTCTTTAACCGAATAAGCAAATCGCCTTCTCGAACAACGGAGCCTCTGAAAACGACACTCACAAAACTTGCTTCCAAAGAACCATCTGTTCCAATGCCCAAACAACCTCTATTGAAGCGAATAAAAAGCCCTCAACAAGATTCGAGCATGAGGCGCAAAGAAGCCACAGTAGAGCCACCACCCTCTCCTAAGGGAAACGACAAGGAAATTAGAAGAGCCTGCATTGATGAAACGACACCATTATTACCACCCAGCCTACCCTTTCACCACGGTCTGCCGATGAATTTATCTGCCAAAGCTCGCTGATTGATTTATCACAACACGAGGACTGAGCAGAAATCATTGAACTTGACACGGAAAATGGAGACAGCTCTGGAAATCAACCGGAAACTCAACCACGCTCACTTAAAGAAAGCACTAACAAAACTACACTCTCCAACCCGTGTAAGAGACCTTCTAACTGAAATCAGACGGATGACTTGAGTATTGAACAACTATATGAAAAATTAAAATCTACCAAATCAGTCGCCTCGACTAAACCATCGCCTACTAAAGAAAAAGAGTCTAAATCCAAATATCAGCACAAATCCTCTTCAAGATCCAACGACAAGCTTTCTGACTCAGTGTGTCTATTCAAGATTGAACAAAAACCGTCAGAAGAGCATTACATGATCCTGAACAGAAGAACTGTTCTCAAAATCCTTAAACAGGTCGACATACTTAACAAACTAAAGTCTGACGACTTTACGCTCATAGAGCCCTACCACAGAAATAAGCAAGCAAAGGCATATCTCCACATCAAAAATGTGGTGCTCCGAGAGATTCCCCAAGAAGCCTACGCAAAAGTGGCCCATGTGGGCTTCATTCTGACGGAGATCCAGAGCTCAAAAAACAGCAAGAGCCAGACGGAAAGCCACAAAACCTCTGTAGCAAAAAACTACAGATACAAATCACAAACTGAGGATCTGTACAGATCGAAAAGACGGGGAAGAACGCCGCCCCGCAGGGAAAAACCTGTCTACCATGAACCTAGAACTTCAGGGAAAGCTCCATCTAGATTCGACCACTCGAAACACTATCGGGATGTTAATGGAAGGTTTGAAGAAAGAAGTGATTCAAGACATTGCAACGAGCTTAGAGGACCATCTGCAACAACCCATACATCATCAGCGCGCCGAAACGACCGAAGATCAGCATCCCCAGCCCATTATGTACAACCTAAGCAACACACTGACCAGTCTACTAGCCATCCAGACCCTAAACCAACAAAAGATACATGATCTTGGCTGCGAGATGCCTTCACTCCCGGTCTCAAGAGATAGCAGCAAACGAGGGGAGCCAATTCTCCATCTCGGCTACCCGATTCTAACAATGAAGCCCAACGGAATTCAACCCTTTCCATAGTGTCATGGAACAGTAGAGGCCACATGCACTTAACCAAAATTGGCAGCTGCAACTTAGGAGCCCACGATATTATATGCCTCCAAGAAACGTGGCTAGTGAACAAACCTGTACTTGACGGCTACACCATCGAGATCTCGCCTGCCTTAAAAGGCCCATTCGGCAGACCTTCTTCAGGCTTATTAATTGCTATTCGGACGGGGTCAAACATAAGCATCACCAAGACAATTGTAGCCACCTACGCTTTCCTGGCGGTGCTCATAACAACGAGTAATGAAAATGATTCCGAAGTCTGCCCTATTATTAACACCTACTGGAACCCTCAAAGAATATCGTCTGGAAAATTCTGTGATGAAGCAGCTAACATCATTGACGAAATAATGATTAAACATAAAACCTCGGATATTCTTATCTGTGGAGATCTGAACTCTAACTGCTTGAAGTCGACTGACCGCACGCCGGCAGCAGAAAGAGGAAAACTCTGGGTTTCGTTAATGAATTCTAAGAATCTTCGAAATGCTGCAAAATCCAACAATCATCCCACTATCCCTACATGGGAGCGCGACCAATCTACAGCCAACCTTGACTACATCTTTGTTGCAGAAAAAATCTACTCGAGCATAGCCTCTTTTGAAGTAATCAGAACGGAAGCTAGTGACCACAACCTGCTTAACCTCACATGCAGAAAAAAGAGATGTGACCACCAATTCTACAACGTTGCCGTTGAGCTGAACACTCAGCTCTCTCGTTTGCGTATGACTGCAAAAGATATCAAAACTTTGACAGACGAATACAAAACTCTCACTTCAGACAATGAAGCAAACGATGTAACATTCAGGACTAGCTACATTCCACTGCTCCTGCCATTCAAAAAACCTCAAAAAGGGTTTGATAATCAGAGCAGAAACTTTACCCATACCTACAATCGGACCCTTGTGATCAGACAACGTCACTTAAGAAAATTAAAAAAAGAGGCAATAACTGTGCACTCCTCAACTCTACGGGAATCCTACCTTCTCGAGTTGAGATCATACAAACAGTGGCTAAGAAACAAGAGATCAGCACTCTACCAAGCAGACGCTGAAAACATGATCAAGACCATAGCTAACAAAAAAACTCGTGAATTTTGGAAATTGATCAATGACATCAAATCTCACCCTAGCTCGCAGATGATAAACGCAGTTTCTGAAGAATGCTGGTTTAACCACTTCTCTAAATTGTTTGATCACCCTCCCACGGACACCGAGAGGACAAAGTCGCCAATCAAATCCCATTGGGTCGACCTATCTGATACAGATGACATAATAGCAATCATCATGAAACTGAAACTCTCACGTGCACCTGGACCTGACGGGCTAGCAAATACTGACTTGAAACAACATCCAGAGGCCTGGTCAGCAGTCTTGAGCCTGATATTCAAACATTGCAAGGAACGAAAGATAATCCCGAGCTTCTGGAACCAAGCCATTATTGTCCCAATCTTTAAAAAAGGCACGAGAGAAGACCCTTCCAACTACCGCCCTATCGCCTTACTGGATGTCATTGGTACAGTCTTTGCTACCTCTCTCCTGACCCACTTCTGGAACTGGGCAATAACTTCTCCAGCCAGGGACCCTCTCCAAATGGGTTTCCAAAAAAATGCCAGCACTGCGGCTAACATAATGATCTTAAACATCTTAAAAGAAAAAATCTTGCTCGGTGCTCCCAGAATCTTCCTCGCCTTCGTGGATTTATCCCAGGCTTTCGATAGAGTAGATAGATCGAAACTGTGGGTCAAACTTAAGAACTGGAATTGTCCAAATCAGATCCTCGACCCTATTATCGCCCTGCATACAGATACTCATATATCAGTCAGACTAAATAATCAGGACTTACTCTCCAATCCCATACCGTCCAATCGAGGAGTCAAACAAGGCTGTCCTCTGGCTCCAGCTCTTTTTATCTCCTTCCTTGGTGATTTCCAAACCTCACAAGAACTGATTAGATCGTTCCCCCCGAAGATCGGAAACACAATGGTTACCAGACTCCTTTACGCAGACGACCTCATCATTCTGGACCATACCCAAGTGGGTCTTCAACGCCAACTGGACAACCTGGCCATGTACACCAAGGAGAACAATCTGGAGATCAACAACTCTAAAACAAAAATACTGATTCTGCAAAAGCAGGGGCGAAAAAAAAAAGAATCCTTGAAGTGGTTTTTGAACCAATCAAAAATTGAAATTGTTCCATCATTCAAATATCTTGGAGTTGACATTGACAGTTCGAAAAAATCTCTAAGTATGCAGAAAACTTTGTGGTCTAAAACAAAAAACCTTACAGCCTAACTACGTGCAATCGATAGAAAATACGGCAAATACAGTCTCCTTCTGGCAATCCAATTCTATAAGTCAAAAATAATTCCAACACTGACATATGGCATGGATGCCAACCTCTCAATTTCAATGACCCTATGGCCTAAACTAGAAGGTTTCATCTGGAGAGCAACATTAGGCTTACCGAAATCAACAGCTGTGGCAACCATAAAACGTGAACTTTGGCTGCCCTCCATGGAGGCAGTTGTCGCTCAGAGCACGATTCAGCTCTACAGGAAAATCCGGAACAAGATAGCCTCGAAATATACAGGATGATCTCTGAAGAAATATCTAAGGGGAGCAACAAATCCCTTAACAACTGGGCTGATAGGCAAAGGCGCACACTGCAAGAAATAGCCTGCTCAGAAGAGGAACTAATCCAGAATCCCATGAGAATAAAAACGAAAAATGGAATGGCTTGATTGGATAAAAACTAATGACAACGCTGTCTCGAAAAAACTATTAACCCATCTGCCGCCAGTCTACAACAAACTGAAGCAACCGATGGAATATTGCACTAAATATCCAAACAAACGCCTCATGAGAACTCTGCTGAAAGCCCGTTTAAATCTCCTCCCTACTCAAGAAGTCCTGGCAATTCGGGCCGCATCCAAGGAAAAATCCTGTAGACTTTGTAGAGACCCGCAAGCCACGGAATCTATCAAACACCTTTTGCTGGTTTGTCCGTCCATTCACCATGAAAGAGAGGCCTTCCTCGGCCCTGTGTACAAATCATCATACGTCGTCGACAACACCATCTGGTGGCATCGTCTCATCATGGGAGCCCAAACGAGATGGCTAATAGCGGCTACCAAACTAATAACCATCGCTTTGGAGAAAACTTTGCAAAATCCATAAAAGAGAACTTTCGACAAACACTTGTTCAGGAAATCTACATCTGCACAGAAAATGACACTTCTTCCTTTTAGACAACAAAGAAAGTTCTTTTGTAAAAATCTAAATTGATTAAATACAAAATGAAAAAAATAAAAAAAAGAATATACATATAAAAACACCAGGAGAACTCTGCTCTCTAGATCCTGTAAATGTATGAAGATATTTCCATCATCGCTTTATTGCCATGCTACACTTCATTTGTAATAAAACAGTCCCTCCCCTCGGAGAAGTGCAACACCTCCTTTGGAGAAAAGAATACCAAGCCAGAGGAGCACCAGACATCCACATGCTTTTGTGGATTAACGATGCTCCTAAATTTGGTCAGGACAGTGATGCCACTGTTTTGCAGTTCATTCAGAAATATGTCACTTGTGAAATCCCTTCACAAATTACACATATTGACCTACATGCACAAATTTTACAATTTCAAAGACACAAGTGTGGGAAATATTGTCAGCGCAAATATAAATACAAAGGGAAATACTACACCAAATGCCGCTTTGGTTTCCCTAGACCAGTTTCAACAACAGGTCAAGTGAACAACTTCATGTCTTCAGTTAGACATAGGGGGTCATTACGAGGTTGGAGGTAAGTAACAGTCCCTACCGGCATGGAGCAAATACTGTGTCTGTGTAGTAAAGAGCCCGCTAATAGAGGGCTATTACGAGTTTGCGTGCACAAGCTTAGCGCCATGCCGGTAACGACATTACCGGCATGTCGTTAAAGTCCAAAAAATAGCCCTTAGCAACATCATGGAAAGCGCAGACAGCACTACCGGCATCAACGGAAACAGCATTAGCGGGCATCGCTGTCAGCGGTGACCGCTATTAGCGGGGCCCATAAATAAGCGGAACGGGAAGTAGCGTCATCGCACAGGACTGGGAAAGAGCACAGCGGCCATCTTGAAAAACACAATCCATTGCTATCCTTAGCACACAGGACCTGGAGCATATTGCTGACTACATACATCAACCTCCCACAACTAAATCATGCCCAATACACATGCCATGATGATCTTGGCCATCTCATGCCTGTAGAGGAGTGACCCAGCCGACCGGCTAAGGCAGCGAAACCGTGCCTTCAACAGGCCAAAGGTCTGCTCGATGACCACACGGGTACGGGTATTGGAACGATTGTAGTCCTCCTCATGCCTGTTCTATGGGTTTCAGACAGGTGTGTGGAGCCACGCTTCAAGGGATAGCCACTATCACCTGCATGAGAGGCAATAAAAGGTATGTGTTAGTCGATTCACAATGGACAGCTGTACTAGTCACACATGCCTGCAGATTATCGTTGGTCACATGCACATGTACCTGGTTTTATGCACACAATGTTAATGCCCTCAATGTGTTCTGTGCCATGGACTTATGGTGTGGGTTGCATCTCCAAGATGATACACGGTGTATACTGCCTTGATGTTGCTCATGCATTGTGGACGCATACCGCTGTGTTTGTGTCAAATTTGTGATGTGTTGTGTTCTGTATGTTTTTGTAACTGGCAGCACTGGCAGTAGGCTCTGCAATATTAGGCATTCAGCGCTGATTATTACGATGGTGACATGCTGCACTTCTGTGGTGGTGGCGGCCCTGTGACAAGCAGTGGATTCCCTTGGTGATTTTGTTCAGTGCACTCCCATGGATGCCTGTCCTGTGTAGTGATTTGCTGCAGACATTTACATAGTGAATATTCACAGCATGTTGCTGGATTATGTTACAGAGGGTGAGGTACGATGATGGGTGGTGGACGTATTGTGGGATGTGGAGTGTTTTTAAGTTTGGCATGTTGTGATAGGTGTCCAGCTCACTTCATTGCTATGGGATTTGGTTGTCATGTTCAGTTTGGGATGCTTTGGCGCACAGTGTTTTGTGATGTGCACATCGTGCTGTGACATCAACAATGACCCCATGGTGTTGTGTGCATCTATCCCCCATTTCACTGCCATGTGCCTGTCATGCAACTTACCAAGCAGCCAGGCACGTTGTCCTGCATGTCGCTCCATGTAGCGTGGAGTTCCGCAGGACCATTGAGACATGTGTTGATCCAAGATATCGGGCACAACAATGTGTGACGATCTTGCTGGCGTTACATACCATCTGCACATTAATGAAGTGGTATTGCTTGCTGTTGCGGTACGCCACCTCCATTTCATGCGTGACCACCAATTCAACGTGGGTGCAGTCGAGGGCACCTATACAATTTGGCATGCCTGCCAGTGCATGGAAGCCAACTTTTGTGTCGAAAATCTCCTGGGGAGTCCGTGGTAGAGATATGTAGTCCCTTGTGTGATTCAGGAGGGCATCCAGCACTTGGTTCAGCATGCGAGAAAATAAGGGTTGTGATATGCCATGCATGCCCCCCACTGTGTGGTGGTAGGGGCCTGTGGCAAGGAAGTGGAGCACCGACACTACCTTCAGTAGAGGGGGGATGACAGTGTGTATTTCAATGAGGCTGACAATGTCATTGTGTATCATGTCCACAATGGTGGTGATGGTGTCCCGGTCCAGACGGTACATGGTGTGGATCTGCTCAGGGGTTAGGTTGAATGGACTGGCTCTGATGCGAGGGATTGGGGGCTGCCTGCATGGTACCACTGGCTGCACTGGTGGGGCATGCTGGGCCTGTCTCACCCTCCTTCTCCACCTGCGTCTCCTCTGTGGTGCCTGCTGTTGTTGTTGTTGTTGTTGCTGGTGTAGCAATGCAAGCATGTCCTCCATCCCCAGTATTGCTACTACTAGTGGAATCATTTTGGTCTTGGAACGGGTGTGGTGTGTGGGTGTGCTCCTTTTGTGCTGGCCCAGACTCCATTGCCTCCACCTGTGCTGATTGGGTGCACCTGTGGCAGTTGGGAACACTGCACATAGCAGTTTACGGGTGCTTTGCGATTCCGGTATTGCCGGCATGCCTATATCTTCTATCAGCGCCTTCATGATGCCGGTATTTGCATGTCCGCCTGACTTGTGATGTCCTCCTGTTAGCGGCATCCGGGTATTGCCGGCCTGCAGGCCTGCATGCCCGCGCCCTTGCCGCTATTAGAGGCACCGTTATTAGCAGTGCCTCTAATAGCGGGTTCTTAGGTCGGAATAGCCCGGAGTGGTATGCGATGCCAGTAATATTTTACCGGCATCGTTTTTCCATTACCTCCAACCTCGTAATGACCACCATAGTGTCAAAGGTAAATGACCTAAGAACACATACTGCATAAAAAGAACAGAAGGATCAAAGTACATCAATGATTACAATGCAATCATTGCCCTCCTATGGAATGCAATTTCTCTAACGCCAAACAAAT
Source organism: Ambystoma mexicanum (assembly GCF_040938575.1). NCBI lineage: Eukaryota > Metazoa > Chordata > Amphibia > Caudata > Ambystomatidae > Ambystoma > Ambystoma mexicanum. The sequence goes on from NC_090922.1 coordinate 480,261,408, forward strand.
TGTATGCATTTCTTAATGTGTGATTGGAGCGATCTCATTTACTGAACAGCTATCATTCTATAGTACTCAAGAAGCAAGTACAGTAGACACGAATACATGTTTACTCATACACCACAGATCCTTCTTGGTATTATTCGAAACCCACAATACAGTGGTGCGCCCCCCCGCCCATGTGGTAGTCTTTTTCTACTAACTGGTCCAACTTGCAGAGTTATTTATATGTCTGCAGCCATTTCTAGCCCAAATATGATTACCAAATTTAGGTGAACCCCTTGCGTACTTGCATCTTCCTGCACATGTCATTTTCAGCCTAAATGTGATTACTGTTCTTAGGTGAACCCCTTGCCTACTTGCATCTACTTGCACATGCCATTTTTAGCCTAAATGTGATTACTGTTCTTAGGTAAACCCCTTGCCTACTTGCATCTACTTGCACATGCCATTTTTAGCCTAAATGTGATTACTGTTCTTAGGTGAACCCCTTGCCTACTTGCATCTACTTGCACATGCCATTTTTAGCCTAAATGTGATTACTGTTCTTAGGTGAACCCCTTGCCTACTTGCATCTACCTGCACATGTCATTTTCAGCCTAAATGTGATTACTGTTCTTAGGTGAACCCCTTGCCTACTTGCATCCACCTGCACATGCCATTTTTAGCCTAAATGTGATTACTGTTCTTAGGTGAACCCCTTGCCTACTTGCATCTACTTGCACATGCCATTTTTAGCCTAAATGTGATTACTGTTCTTAGGTAAACCCCTTGCCTACTTGCATCTACCTGCACATGCCATTTTTAGCCTAAATGTGATTACTGTTCTTAGGTGAACCCCTTGCCTACTTGCATCTACTTGCACATGCCATTTTTAGCCTAAATGTGATTACTGTTCTTAGGTAAACCCCTTGCCTACTTGCATCTACTTGCACATGCCATTTTTAGCCTAAATGTGATTACTGTTCTTAGGTGAACCCCTTGCCTACTTGCATCTACTTGCACATGCCATTTTTAGCCTAAATGTGATTACTGTTCTTAGGTGAACCCCTTGCCTACTTGCATCTACTTGCACATGCCATTCTTAGCCTGAGTTGTGAACTCAGGTAAACCCCCTGTTTATCTACATATGCCAAACCGTACAATGTACCTTAGCAAGAGCCAAACAGCCACCCTACTGTATCTCCTCATACATATATTACACCTTACCATCGTCATTGCCACCATAACCATGTACCCTGCAGATAATGCACCCTGTCCAACCCTAGAAAGAAACACTAGACTACGAGCCAGACTACCCCGTCTCTACGAGCCCATCTACCACAACAAGAGACCCACCCTGCAACACACCAAAATCCACCCGAGCCACATCACACCCTGCCACAACCCCACCCAACCCAAACTCATCCCTATAACAATCCAGGATACACCCAACACTACCACTATATCCGGAGCTTTGATCAACGCCAGATCGATAATGGCCCACGCCACAGAAATAGCAGACACCTTATCCTCAAACAACCTCGACCTCCTAGCTATCACTGAATCATGGCTGCACGAAGCAGCAGGCCCAGCACTCTCAATAGCCATTCCAGAAAATTACCAAATAATCAGAATGGACAGGCCCAACAACAGAGGAGGCGGCCTAGCCATCATAGCTAAAACAAACCTCGAGCTAAGACCACTGCCCCAAACACCTCTCAAATCCTGCGAACTCCTAGTAGCCAAACTACCCATTTCCAACTGTCGCACCTTAACCATCCTTCTAATATATAGGCCACCCGGCCCCATTGGCTCATTCGAAGCAGACCTATCCAGCCTCCTAGCCAACAACACAAAAGACACCACCCAAATATTACTACTAGGCGACTTGAATCTAGGACTAAACGACCCTGACGACAAATCAGCACAAGCCATAGCTAACATGCTAGATGAACACGGCCTAATCCAAAGAGTGCTCACCCCCACCCATAATAAAGGTAGGACCTTGGACTGGATCGCCACTCTAAACTGCGACACCATCATTACCAAAACCACTCCCCAGCACTGGACAGACCATTACCTCATTGACTTCACCTTATCTCTCAATAGAGAAGTCAACAAAGGAAAAATCATGGCACCACCACTACCCACTAGAGCAAAAAAAAACATAACCCCTGACAACCTCCTACCACTACTACTGCCAACCCTCAATGCTCTCCCCGATAATCTAAAACCAGAACTCCTAGTAGAAAACTATAACAATACCATAAAAAAAGGACTAGACATCATTGCCCCTCTAAAACTGCAAAAAAGCAAACAGCAAGCCCACCTGAACACCTGGTTCACCCCACGCCAATGGCGCAACTCCCCTACAGAAGAGAACAAATCACAACTCAAACTTTGTGCAAACAATTACAAAAAAGAAATTCTACTCACAAAAAAGAAACTATTCAATGAAAGAATCGAAAAATCGAGCTCCAACACCAGAGAACTATTTGCTATACTAAGGGAATTAGAATCCCCTATACCCCCACCAGACAATATAATTAAGGATAAAGCATGGTGCACCAGCGTCCAAAACGCCCTAACTAATAAAATCAAAAGTCTCCAAACCAAAATCGCTCTGAAAAAAGACTCTCTCACCACCAATGAAGCATCTCCCAGCAACCACGACAAAACAGCCAACCGTCCAGGCCATAATCTCTTCAGATTTACCAAAATATCTATCCCAGAAACAGAAAAAATTATAGCCTCACTTAAACCATCTAACTGCAAAGGCGACAACTGCCCTCCCCAAATAATCAAGGATGCTGCTAGGGATCTAGCCCCCTTCATAACCAAGCTGATCAACGCATCCTTCTCCTCCAACACCATACCAAGCAACCTCAAAGAATCTTGGGTCCTGCCTCTCCTCAAGAAGCAAACCCTAGACCCCGCCATTCCCACCAATTACAGGCCCATCACCACGGTGCCATTCCTGTTAAAGATAATAGATAGAGTAGCATACCTGCAGATTCAGCAATATCTTGAAACTCACAAACTACTAGGCACCCACCAATCAGGCTTCAGACCGAAGCACGGCACCGAGACAGCCTTAATCGATCTTAAAACCCAGATCAATGAGATTAACGACAAAGGGAACACTGCCATGTTACTACTCCTCGATCTGTCGGCAGCATTTGACCTGGTGGATCACGCAGTCCTGTGCGAACACCTGGCCTCAGCAGCCCACTTCTCGAAAGAGGCCATAGCCTGGATCCAATCATTCCTGGACAACCGAACTATGAGGGTCTTCTCCACCCTAGCCTCAGCAGACCCCATTAAAATAACCTGTGGGGTGCCCCAAGGCTCCTGCGTCTCTCCCACCCTCTACAACATCTTTACCAAGCCCCTATTTGACAAGTTGGACAGACTGGGTGTCTCATATACCAATTATGCAGATGACACCCAGATCCTCATACCCCTCTCAGGCAACTACGCTTCAGATACGGCCTTGGTAAACAAAATATATCTCATCATTCAGGCATGGATGGCCACACACGTGTCTAAATGATGAGAAAACCGAAATCCTGCTCCTCGGATCCAATACCAATCTCAAAAAACTCAGTTCCAACTATAAGGCCTTCAACATTGATGGCAATACCATCACAGTGGCCAAAACAGTGAAAACACTAGGCTTTCACCTTGATGCAACCATGTCACTAAAAAAACAAGTCAACTCACTAGCATCCTCCACCGCCTACACATGCAAGCTAATTAGGGCAAGTAGAGCCTTCCTCACCCAAGCTAGCTGCATCATCATAGCCAACGCCTTAATACTATCCAGACTGGATTATTGCAACGCCATGTACCTAGGAGCCAACAAATGCATAACCAACAAACTACAGACACTACAAAACAACGCTCTCAGAACAGCCCTCAACCTACCCTCTAAGGAACAAAACCCACCTGATGCAGACCATGCTGCATACTTACCTGATGCAGACCATGCAGCATACCTACCTGGTGCAGACCATGCTGCAAAAGGCCTCAAGCCAAATGAGGCTTAGGAGAGACTATTTTACCTGGGGACTACTTTTTACTCGGATGGGGCTATGGAAGGATACTTACCTGGGACTTCTTCCAAGGCTATTTAAACCACGCCCGAACAGCAGCACACGCTTCACGTTATTCTGCATCCAGCAGCGTAACGCTCACGGTGCCTGCAGCAGCTTCCAGTCTTCTGCCACGCCCGCTTCAAGCCCGGAGCTCCTAGAAATAAGAAAAAAGAAGGAGAAGAGGTTAGAACAGGAGCATCACAGTAATCCTTACCTGAATCCTTGATCCATCACGCACTCGAGCTGGAAGCAAGAAGTCACACGTGCGTCGCCTCGCATCTCCCGGCGCCGCGCTGAACTCACCGGCCTTTGCTGCATCTCCACATTCCATCGCGATCTTCAGCATCTCCTGGCCGCTCGCCAACACCTAGGGAGACAAGAACAACAAGGTGAGCTAAGGGAAAACAAAAGGACAAGTAAGCAAGCTACTCCCCAAAGACTTACCTGATTACCACAGGGGTGTTTAGCTCATCTCCGGTCGGCGCAGCTTACACAGCATCTTTGCCGTACCCCGGCCCCTAAGGGGAAAACAAAAGGACAATAAGGCAAGCTACCCCCCAAGACTTACCTGATTTACCACAGGGGGGTAATTAGCTCATCTCGGGTCGGCGCAGCTTACACTGCATCTTTGCCGTACCCCAGCCAATTCCTCCACACCAGTGAAGTAACTGGTCATCTACGCGCCCCTGCGTTCGATGCAGGATGGAGAGCTCATCCTTCCAAACTATCAGGTGAGACTAAAGAGGAGATATCAAGAGTGATCTGTGGGAAGACAACGGGGGTGGGGAAGGTGGGTTAACGCTCAATTCCACGGGTGGTTAATCCCCTTTCTCCTTTGCAGAAGTATATTACTGCGAGCCAGACAAACTAGGCTGAGTGGGCCAGTCCAGTCAGTCATCTCGGCGCTACGCGTCACGCTGGTGGAAACAACAGCGGCCCAGTTCCGATCGACGCCCCCGTGGGAGCCAGGTGAGAGTAACAGAACGCGAAGCCTACCCACAAACACCCACCTGGGCGTCATGGAAACTTCTGAAACTGATCAGTTGGCCCAATTATTAGGGGAATTAAGGGCCGAAGTGCACTCCGCCCGCCAAGAAACTAATGCCCTCAGAAGAGAACTGATTGTCTCAAAAGAACGAACAGATGATTTGGCCAGACAACTATTGCAAGCCCAGGCTGGGCAAACACCTCTACCAGGACTCGGGGCAAGCCCAGCTCCTGTACCATCGAGTAACCCAGTGCACATAAACCTACCTGGAACCGTTCCATTGGCTCCGCCCGAACGTTTTGCCGGAGACCCTAAAAGGTTCGCCGTATTTATGAATCAATGCCGCTTGCACTTTTTATGCAGACCTGGAGCCTTCCCAAACGATCAAGCCAAGGTAGCCTTTGTACTGTCATATCTCAGCGGCAGTGCGGCGGATTGGTCTATTCCACTAGTCAATCAGGATGACCCAATTCTTCGGGATTTCCAGGGTTTTCAAACAAGCATGGAAAGATTATTCGCCCGACACTCCCAAGGACAGGCCCTGGATAACGAACTTTTATCCTTGCGGCAGGGGAATCAGGACCTTTTATCTTATATTGCAACCTTTAACAGATTAATAGTGGAAACTGGGTGGCCTGAAGTAAAGCGAATCACATTATTCCATCGAGGGCTTCGGGGAGAACTCAAAGATGTCTTAGCCCAAATCGTGAACCCCCCCCAAGACTGTGCAGAATACATAGACTTAGTGGTCCAGTTAGATCATAGACTTCAAAACAGAAGGCTGATCGAGCCAAATTTGAAAATAGGGTGTTGGTTAAAACCCACGCTAGTCCCAAGGGAGCAGATGCCTCAGAACCCATGCAAATCGGAGGGGTTAGAGGACCCTTAACCCAAAAGGAAAGAGAAAGAAGACGGCAAATGCAATTATGTCTATATTGCGGAACTACCGGTCATTTTCTACGGAACTGCCCAGTAAAACCACCCAAGAAAACTATAGGAGCAGCAGATGAAAATCATTTGGAGACTGACTCGGGAAACAACCACGCCCGACAAGCGTAGATGTCCGCTTGCCGAGCTTAAAGAAGGACACTCAGACGTCGCATTTCACCATACCCATGGTCCTTGTAGATCCGGAGCAACCGTCACACGTGCACAGGGTAAAAGCATACGCTGATAGCGGAGTCATAGGAAACTATATGGACTATGAATTGACTTCCAGGATGAATCTACCTCTCACCCGAAGGACCACCTCTGATGTCATCACCACAGTAGATGGAACGGAAATTGCCTCTGGGCCCGTAACTCATTCCACCACTGAGATGACATTGCTGGGTCAGAATGGGCACCGAGAGGCTATGGTGTTTGATTTAATCAACGCCCCACAGTTTCAAGTGATACTGGGGATAACTTGGTTGGAAAAACATAATCCCTGTATTGATTGGCGAGAGAAGAGGATATCCTTCCCAGAATGTGCGCACACCTGTTATCCAAAGAAAACTTTAAACGCAGTCCTGGTCCCAGTAACTCCATCCGCCGTGCAACTACCTGCTGAATACCAAGATTTTCTGGACGTCTTCCAAAAGGAACAGGCAAACACTTTACCCCCTCACAGATCGTATGATTGTCAAATAGATCTCATACCCGGCGCACAACCTCCTTGCAGCAGGATCTATGCCCTTACGGAGCCTGAAAACCTTCACCTGCGCCAATACTTAGACCAATACCTTGCTAATGGCTTCATTCGCCTGTCCAAGTCCCCTGCATCTTCAGCTTTGTTCTTCGTGCCCAAAAAGGAAGGTGACCTCAGAACATGCATAGACTACAGCGCTCTGAACCAGATAACCATTAAGAATCGATACCCATTGCCTTTGATCCCTGAACTACTAGACCAGGTAAAGGACGCTTGCATATACACTAAACTAGACCTTCGGGGGGCATATCTTCTGGTACGAGTCAAAGAGGGCGATGAATGGAAGACTGCTTTTCGCACCAAGTACGGGTTATTTGAGTATCAAGTGATGCCTTTCGGACTATGTAATGCACCAGCAGCCTTCCAATTCTTCATGAATGATGTCCTCCGAGAATTTATCGACGTTTGTGTTGTCGTTTACATCGATGATATCCTTGTATACTCCTTGTCAGAATCTGATCATGTAAAACATGTCCGAGCAGTTCTGGAAAAGTTACGCCAGCACAAACTATATGCTAAACTAGAAAAGTGCACCTTTCACACTACCAAAGTGGAATTCCTAGGGTTTATTCTGACCCCAAAAGGAACCAGGATGGATACCCGTAAGGTGGACGCTATTCTTAAATGGCCATCACCAAGTTCAGTCAAAGGAGTACAAAGTATGCTTGGCTTTGCCAATTTCTACCGCAGGTTTATCCCGGACTTCTCTCACGTTGTACATCCTATTACAACGCTTCTGCGAAAAAACAAACGCTTTGTGTGGACAAAAGAAGCCGAAAACGCCTTCCAGGAGTTAAAAGCAAAATTCACATCTGCCCCTATTTTAAAACACCCACGTCCAGAACTTCCATACATAGTGGAAACAGATGCATCTAGTCTAGCCATGGGAGCTGTCCTCTCTCAAAAGGATCCCGAAACTAACCAGCTTCACCCATGGCATTCTGGTTTAGAAAGTTTTCGGCTCCCGAATTAAACTATGCCATTACCAACAAGGAGCTGCTAGCCATCAAATCCGCCTTCAAGGCTTGGCGGCATTACCTACTGGGTGCCAGACATACCATTACGGTCATCACCGATCACCGAAACTTGCAATATCTGAAGACAGCCAAGGCCCAATCTTCGCGCCAACTCCGTTGGGCATTGTTTTTCGCCAAGTTCGATTTTGTGATAACCTATCGACCAGGTTGTAAGAACGGAAAAGCAGATGCCTTGTCCCGAATTGGAATGGGAGAAACTGACACAACCCAAGAACCCGTACCAATAATACCTGCACAGAGAGTTCTCGGCCTAACAACAGTACAGACACTGGAGGACATTCAAGAGAAGATCCAGCAACTCTTTGATCCAAGTGCCTTACAGGAATGGGCAAAGAAAGGCCCGGAGTACACTATCACCAATGATTTACCTTATTACCAAGGCCGGCTTTTTCTGCCACAAAAGGAACTACAAGAACCAGTCATTTCCCGTTACCATGATACCTTACTGGAAGGTCAACCTGGTATTGCAAAAACTGAAGCTAAAATTAAGAAACAATTCTGGTGGCCCACCTGGCGAAAAGACATTAAATTATTTGTCATGTCTTGTGGCATTTGCGCCCAAAATAAAAGTCAAAAGAAAAGACCTGCTGGACTATTACAACCTTTGGACATCCCACCAACTCCTTGGCATACCTTGTCATTAGACTTTATCACGGATCTACCCCCATGCAATGGCTTTAACACCATTTTAGTTATTGTGGACCTTTTTTCCAAAATGGCCCACTTTATTCCTTTAAAAGGGATACCTTCAGCTTTAGTCCTGGCCAAAGAGTTCCTTGAAAACATTGTTCGCCTACACGGCTTTCCATCCGTGTTGATTTCGGACCGGGGTAGTCAATTCATTTCGCATTTTTGGAGAAAATGTTGCCAAATGGCGCAGATAAATGTTAGGCTTTCCACCAGTCACCACCCTCAGACCGAAGGTTAAACAGAGAGGACCAACCAGACTCTTGAGCAGTACTTGCGTTGTATGCTACATCAGTCTGAGGGTACTTGGAAAGACATTCTTTGGATTGCCGAGTATGCGTACAATAATTCCGTACACTCGGGAACTGGACAAAGTCCTTTTTTTACCATCTATGGACATCATCCTCGAACCTCGGACCTTGATTCGCCCCAAAACTTAGAGATGCCTGCGGTGGACCATCTCCACGCTGTTATTACACAAGCCTTTAAAGAAGCAACTGCACATTTGCGAAAGGCTAAGGAAAAATACAAGAAAGATGCGGATCTGCACAGGAGTGAAGCACCGCAATACCAGATAGGGTACCAAGTATGGTTGGCCACTAAGCACATCCCACTCAAGGGAACACGGACCTTTAACCCAGGTATTTAGGACCTTACTCCATCAAGGCCATCATTAACCCTGTGGCTGTCAAGTTGGACCTACCTGCTCATATGCGGATTCATCCCGTCTTTCACGTGTCCCTTTTGAAGCCAGTATAACCAGGAACAAGACTAACCAAACCACCAGACCCCGTCCTCATAGACGGAGAGCCCGAATTTGAGGTTAAAAACATCTTGCACTCAAAAAGAGTGACTTACCTGATTACCACAGGGGGTGTTTATCTCATCTCGGGTCGGCGCAGCTTACACAGCATCTTCGCCGTACCTCGGCCCCTAAGGGGAAAACAAAAGGACAATAAGGCAAGCTACCCCCCCAAGACTTACCTGATTTACCACAGGGGGGTAATTAGCTCATCTCGGGTCGGCGCAGTTTACACTGCATCTTCGCTGTACCCCGGCCCCTAAGGGGAAAACAAAGGGTTATAGGGGAAAACCTATCTCCACAATAGACTTACCTAAATCTTACCGGTTGCCACGTGGAACTCTTCGTGATGGCAAACCGGCAACCTGCAAGGAATCGGACAGAGTGAAGATCAGACATTTTGAACTCTTTCTACCTACCTTCTCACGGTGCCTTCCTGGATTCTTAGAGTCAATACCGCTCTGGAACTCGCCAATTCCACCACACCAGTGAAGTAACTGGTCATCTACGCGCCCCTGCGTTTGATGCAGGATGGAGAGCTCATCCTTCCAAACCATCAGGTGAGACTAAAGAGGCGATATCAAGAGTGATCTGTGGGAAGACAATGGGGGTGGGGAAGGTGGGTTAACGCTCAATTCCACGAGTGGTTAATCCCCTTTCTCCTTTGCAAAAGGATATTCCTGCGAGCCAGACAAACTAGGCTGAGTGGGCAAGTCCAGTCAGTCATCTCGGCGCTACGCGTCACGCTGGTGGAAACAACAGCGGCCCAGTTCCGATCGACGCCCCCATGGGAGCCAGGTGAGCGTAACAATACAACTGGTCGAATTGCTATGGAAATGTAGCAATCAAAATTCTATTCCAATTGCCAATAATTATTGAAAACATTTACTAAATAAGACCAATTATGTTTGCAAATGTTAATCCTTCACAGAAATGCAACCAACAATCCTGACAACACTAAGAGTGTTTCTGGAATAAGGCAGGAATTAGACTACTGTGCTGGAATGGTCAGATTCACTATAAACACACAAGAAGATCCACAAGAATTTCTAATGTACTTACTACAAGTACTGGAAAACAAAAAACATACCTATAAATGAAATCTTCCAGATTTCATACATATGGAAACAAACATGCACTCTCTGCAACCATGTAGCACAGGAACAAATACCTAATGAACACTTTGTGTATGTATCCATACCTAACTGTGAATCCATTCCATTTCAGCAACTTTTACGAACTGCAAACCATGGCAGATTATGTACTACTTACAATTCTGATAATCGTTCCACTTTACAAATACAGTCAGATAGTGAATACGTAATAGTAATGCTTTTACATTACACTGCAGATGATACCAAAAACAACTGCAAGCTGACTGGATGCACACATGGACAAGTATCACCTGGTAAGAAAACATTCACAGCAGTAGGCATAATCTACCATGCAGGAGCCACAACCAATGCAGGTCACTACACTGCATACATAAAAAAGAAATGTGGATGGTTCGAATGTAATGATACTTCCATTACTCTAAAACAAAGATTACCAGCAAATCTTGTAAATGCTTACTTAATATTCTTAAAACCAAAATGTACTCACTTACCTGAATATACACATCTACAAAATGTCCTCAACAACCTTTAAATCCATAAACTAATAGAATAGGACAACAGCTATCTAACAGTGAAAAACTATCAACAATTAGAATAGGCCAACAGGTATCTAACTACCTCACAAAATTCTGCAACAACCAAACACATAAAAGAATACTGCTAAAATGCAACAAGAAATAAACAGTTAGATTACGTCAACAGGTATCTAAATGCCCCAAAATTCTTTAACAACCAAATAAATAAATGAATACTGCTAAAATGCAACAAGAAATAAACAATTACAATACGCCAACTGGTATATTATTACAACAATAGTACCACCACTTCCAAACCAAAAACCATACACCTGTTCAATTCTTTCTACTGAAATCAACCACCGAAAAATATTGTACCATAATGTAGAAAGGTTTTTTTTTAATCCTGCATGGATGTCTTTCCCACAGATCCAATGATTTTACAAACAAACACAGGAACTGGGCAAATTGTACACTGGTTTGAAGCATAGTGCTTCTAAAGCTCTAACTATGAGGGTCAACAAAGTACAGAAATGTCTGCCATGCAATGCATTAATTCATTACAAACTACCTTAACTAACATATGATCTTTTCTTTTATCACAGAGAATGAAAAAACAATGTCTGCTCCAATTTCACATACCATGCAAAAACTGCATAACCTTAACAAAGCAAACAGTAAGTACACAATGATTGGAGTCACAAACACCGCAACATAACACACCCATGAAAGCAAACACCTGAACACTCACCACAACCCAAAATGCTTGCTTGCATGGGTGTCTTATATTCCAATGTTTGTGACCAGTGCCTACAGTCTTGGGTGCATGGCATGTACAAAACACTGCATACAGCCTCAATAAAGCAAACAGTAAGTCTACAACGGTTGCAGTCAACACCACAGCAACATAATGCACCCTTGCAAGCAAACACCTGACTACTAACTACAACCCAAAATGCCTAGAGTCTTAGATATCAATATTCTAAACACAGTCCAACAAACCAACTACCACACACCATGTCCACTGTCCTATAAATACTATTAGACTGCTGACAACTAATATACAAACTTTTTAAAACATACACCCCAATAAAGCCCACATAACACAGTCAAAATGTTTGCTTGCATCAGGGTGTTATACTGCGGTGGTAGTGGCCAGGGCCTAGAGTCTTGGGTGCGCGGACAGCCATGGTGTTCACGGATAGTGCAGTGGGGGAAAAGTCTGAAAAACATATTTGGGGTTGTTTGATGATGAAACAGGGGCTGGAAAGGTTGGGTTGTGGATTAAAGATGATATAGAGCTGTTTCCCTAGGTGAAAAAATAGTTTGCAAATGCTGCCTAATCCGCAGCCAATTTTAGTGTCCACAGACATTATTTAAATTACAGGGGCTTCGGGGTGAGTTTTGTTATTTGAAGGTGTATTGTACATACTGTTTATATGGTTTAATTCTATTGTGGTGGCTGTGGCCAGTTGCCAGATTCTTGGAGCCACTGGCCACAACCACCACACTAGTAATATGTGTATAGTAATAATAGGTAATATAGTGGGAGTATAAAGTGTTTATGATATGGTGGAAAACTGTATATGGTATTTATGATTGTAGAAAAATTGCGGATAATGCTTATGAAATATGCATTTGTTTATACTTTGTATAGTTACTTAGTTGCATACAGTAATGGCGCTGGAATCTCTGGTTCATTTTCTGTGGAAAAATAAATGTAAAATGTGTTAAGCAGGATAGTTTACAAGCTTTAATTACATACAAGTTTACATATACATTTACTTTATTTGACCCTCATAAACAGTACATTCTATGTACTATGTGTGGTTCAACATTAGTGTACGATACACTGTTGCTGTATTGACATTAAAAAAATCATTGGGTCATTGGGCAAAAAGAATCCATACAGGATTAAACATTAGAAGTATGTGAGTGTTAGTGTGATAGCATGTTTATTTGAAGTATGTTGTCATTAAGGGAATGTTTAAAGTAGTTAGATACCTGTTGGCTGATTCTAACTAGTATTTTGGATTTAGTTAGAAACCTGTTGGCGTGTTCTAACTGTTGATTGTGCTACAGTTCAGTGGGTACATTTGGGTTGAAGCAATATTAAATAGCCGTTTGTTAGGTTGGCTGGTAGCCTATGTTTTTGAGTAACGGAGGTATTGTTACATTGAACCCAACACTTATTTTTTTACATGCGCAGTATAGTGCCCTGAAGTGGTTGTGGCACCAGTGTGCTATATCATCCCGCCTGTTATGAAGGTTGTATGTAAAGCTAGTGAGCGTGCAGTTATTTTTGGTACCACCTGCATTGTACCTTAGAAGCATTAGTATGTCATATTGGCTATGTAAGTTTATTTGTATGCTGGAAATATTGTCTGAATTGCAAAAAGGCCATAATATGCCATGATTTGCATTCTGAAGATGCTGGTGAAATGGAATAGATTCACAATTTGGTATGGCTACATATAGAAATCTTTTGTTAGGGATGTGCTCTTGTGAACCATGGTTGCAGAGAGTCCATGTACATTTCCAAATGTATGAAATCTGGAAGATTTCATTTATATAGATGTTTTTGGTTTTCAATACGTGTAGTAAGTACATTAGGAATTTTTGAGGATTGTCTTGTGTTTTTATGGTAAACTTTACTATTCCTGCATATTAGTCCAATTCCTGCCTTATGCCTGAGACACTGTAAGTACTGTCAGGATTATTTGTGGCATTTCTATGAAGTGCGAGCATTTGCAAACACAACTGGTCTGAGATGTTTAAGTAAATGTTGTGAACAATTGGTGGCAATTGGAAGCAAAGAGTCATTACATTTGTATAGAAATGTACCCCAGTTGTGTTGCTGAATTTAAATTGACCAGAGAGTTCTGTCTATGCATCAGTTGATGGACCTGCAGCTTTTTTTGCAAAAGAGACATCTGTCTCTTTGTTTTCTGATGGACGTGCAGTTGATTTTTGTGGTTGTATTATTTGATGGAGAAGGATTGGTCGTTGTTTCTTTGGCATATTTTTTGGGAGATCTGTTATATGTTCTGCTTGTTTTCATTCTCTTTTAACTTCCTTGAGGTACAGGGTACATATCTAGATGGGTGGTGTACAGGGCATGTAGCCTGTTTTATTCTAGGATGCTAGAAATATCAGTGTTGACTTTGTTTGCATCAAAGTTAACTAGGAATAGACCATTGAGTGTACAGAGATGTGAAAGAGCTACGCAACTCATACCTTCTTTAAAGACTGCCAGTGTCAATCAATGCATGATCTAGGGTTAGACCTTGCAATTTGTGAATAGTGACAGCATATGCTAGAGACAGAAATAATTGTTCTCTGCATATGTACATGTCTTTGAAAACAAGGAAACCTGCTACAGTGCAGCACAGTTTTTTAACTTCTGCAAGTTTGTCAAAGTATATGTTGAGAAACTGAATGTTGTTGTTATGTGGATGTTTGGAAGCCAACAACTGCAACAATGGCTCCATTGACTAAACCTTGTTCTACGTCAAGGTTACGTTTTAGAAAGAGGGACACCAGTTTGTTTTCTTGAATCTTCAGCTACTGGAACTGAAGTGACTCCATCTTGTTTGCTTTCTTCAATGATCCTGCGTAGTGCAGGATTCCCCCGACATCTTCTCTTTTGTCCCCATGACTGCGGCTCAGGAACAGCGAGATCTGCGGGACCTGCCAGGAACCACAACTTCAGAAATATTTGTGCCAACCCGATTGAACACAAGAAACAGCCCAAAAAATCGAGATTGATCTAAAGGATTTAGAAGAAAAAATTAAGAGCAAATTTGATGTGGAAGCCTTTAAAAAGTGACTAGACAAACATTTAAAAGAGATGCAAGAATTTAAAAACGAAACTGTCTCCGAAAGAGTAAAAAGAATGAAAAAGGACATTCAGAATTTTTCTCATGAGAAGGCTTTTCGCTAAACCAATAAAGACTATAAATTTGGAGAGCCTAGACTGAATGCAAAACAGAATCGGAGAGTACGTTTCCGGAACACATCGTATAGTTCGAGTGGAGAGGGTTCCTCGGATTATGATGAGTCTGGTGACACTGATATTCCTAATAATAGGGGAAGAGGCCTCCCTTTTAGAGGAAGAGGCACACGAAATAATAGTCAGAGAGGTAACAATCAAAGACAATCTTTTTTAGGAAGAGGAGGGGATCAGAGACAGTGGCAACCGGAACGTATGCAAACAAGAAGCTACAGGGGCTGGTAGTGAATCTTTCAGATACTCAGATCACTGTACAAGAAGAAGAAGTACTTAATAAGTAAGGGTTTGAATTTTGTACTGACTAAGTTCCACAATCCCTTTGAGTTTAGGATTGAGTTTAACCAATTTATGCGTAAAGTACACCTAAAAGAGTTCTTCATGGACAACGCTTTTGAGAAAGGAAACAATTGTAGTGGTCTGAGAAATCCCTCTACTTTTTGTGCTCCAACCAACGCACATTCAGCAGAATCTAAGGTGTTTGAAAGGAAGGTTTTAGAGGAGATTACTAAATTGGAAACTAAAGGTATCCCCCACCATTCCAATCTGAGCATAATAGAACAGAAGATCCTGAAAAATGTGGGTTCCAATGAGAAAATAATCATTCGCCAAGCCGACAAAGGAGGCGCTATTGTAATATTGAATAGGAGTGCTAATGTAAAAGAATGTGAAAGACTATTATCAGATGAGACCCATTACAAAAAATAGATAAAGATCCCAGTAATGACCTCTTAAACATCATTCGAGATAAGGTGCAGAAGGCTGTTGACGAACAGATGATTAGTAAACAAGAGGGCGAATACCTTACTAGAGTGAACGGCCGGGTGCCCATTTTTTACACTCTCCCTAAAATTCACAAAAGTTTAGAGAACCCCTGGGTAGACCCATCGTTTCAGATGTGAGTTCCCTCCTAGAACCACTTTCCAAATTTCTAGACTTTTATTTAAGACCATTTATTTCAACTATGAGAAGTTATATTAAAGACACAACGGATGCTATTAACAGAATAGAGTGGAACACTTTTGACCGCAAGACTAATCTACTTATTTGCTTAGATATTCAATCTTAATATACCAACATACAGCAATTGGCCACATTGGAGGTAGTGGAGGAGACTTTATTGAAAAGAGATGATGAGAATCCGGTTTCTAACTCTTTTATTAAATGGTGCACTGAGATGGCCCTCACAGAAAATTTCTTTCAATTTATGGGACATTTCTACAAACAAATTGAAGGTACAGCAATGGGCTCAGCTATGGCTCCCAATGTCGCCAATTTGTATGTGAAAATGTTCGAGGAAACTGTAGTCTATAACGAACGTAATCCTTTTCAGAATAATATTCTCTGTTGGCTTCGTTATATAGATTATGTATTCGTCATTTGGAAAGGGAGTGAAGAGGAAGCTGGCCACTTTTTACAGTGGTTAAACCAACAAAACAGATATCTGAAATTTACTAGTAATATTAGTACAAAGGAAGTAAACTATCTAGATATCTGTATATACCATCAGAATGGGTCACTTCTTGTCTGACCTTATACTAAAGCCACTGACAAGAATGCTCTGTTGCACTTTAAGAGTCACCATGCACAATATGTGAAGAATAACCTCCTTTTCGGGCAATTCTTACGGTTGAAAAAGAACAGTAGCACTAATGAATCATATGATAACGGAGCGAACAATCTGATTACCAAGTTGGTGCATCGAGGTTACCCTACCCCATTGGTAAAAAAAGCAGCCAAGAGGGCGTTTAACAATAATCGGGAATCTCTCCTTGATCAGCAAATTCAGAGAGAAAGAAGGACTAAAGAGACGCCTCTAGTTTTTGTCAATACGTTTAGCAATTTGTCATACAAGATCAAGGGTATTATTACAAGAAATTGGAATACGATTATGACCAAGGAAATAGGGAGGCCTATTGTGGCCTTTAAAAAAAGCACCACTGTACGTAATCTGGTAATGAGAAATGATGTGAGTGTGAAAAAGAAGCCCTCTCAACAAACTAACCTATGGGGTCTACCTCCAGTAGTGGGGCATTATCCTTGTGGAAATTGTTCGATGTGCACCCAAACAAAGAAGACACTGAATGTAGATTTGGGCCTCGAGAGGATATGGAACATTAATGAACATACTAATTGTAACACAAACAATGTTATTTATTTGATTATATGTCCGTGTAAACGTATATATATTGGCAAAACTAACAGAAAATGCAGAATTAGAATGATTGAACAGAGGAGCTGCATTAGGAATGAAGTGGAACAAGCTACAATGGTAAAGCATTTTGTGGAAATGAAACATTCATGTAACGATTTTGAGTGGTGCATTCTGAAACAAATCAAGGGTCAATCACAAACAGTGATTAATACGAAACTACTACATTTGGAACGGAAACACATTTTTTTATCAGAAAGTCATATCAACGGTCTGAACGAGGGAGTTGAATGGCATAATGCCTAACTATGTGATTGGAGAACCATTACAGTGTTCACTCTAATCTGAGTAGAAGGGTCATGAGCCATCTCTTTATAATAACCGGGAAATTAAGAAGTTAAAGGAAAATGTCACTTACCTGTGGCAGGTAGTTTCTTGGTATTGCTGTTTGGTGACTGGCCTTTATATGTTTGTGTTGCCTATCTGGCACTGAAATACTCAGGTGATGTGTTGCTCTATTATGCCAAATCTGATTAACATTGTGTAGTACCTTTTGAATATTGGTTGAGCAAAGTTGCATATGATGCCTTCTCAATAACTATTGTTTTGTGATTGTCCCTAATGATAGGTTGTTGACTTTTTTCTTGTACTGAAATATGGAGATTATGGGCCTTTCTTACTGTTTTCATTATGATTAACATTTCAAAGTTTTTTTCTGAAATTGGTGTAGCTAAATGCTACGTGATGTTTGTGTAACAACTATAAATTCCGTAAGTAAGGGGAGGCTGATCACTAAGGATACTCAGCATGTTAAGGGTTGTCATTACTTTATGTCCCTTTCCCCAGCAGCACACTGAGATGTTGAGGGTACCTTTTGAGTTTCTCACGAGTATCATATCGCTCCACTAAATCCATGGAGAATCATCTTAAGTGATAGGGATATGATGGCATACAATGTTATCACTTTGAGAACTATTTAATCTTAAATAAGTAATGCGGGCAACCTGAGAACTAGTAAACATCTTGTGTAGGTTTTGGGTTGGCCCACAAGTCCTAGAACAGCACGGGAGTCCTTTTCCGGAATCGCGCGTGTGTGCATGCGGCGTCGTGACGTCATGATGTCACTGTCATGACATCATCACATTGCCGTGCACGCATGATGACATCGTGACGTCACGCGGTTATGTTTTTGACCCGCAAATTGAAATACACAACTGCAGAGTCTTGCAGTGCAACGGGAGCAGTTGGAGCACTTGCACCTTGAAAGGAAAAGACTTTTAAGTAAGTGGGGAGGAGCCAGTAGAGATGGTGGATGTTTTTGGTCTTTGCTTTTTGACCCAGAGGTGGGACTGATGAGAGGTTGTGCACATTTTTCTATCTCCACAGAGCTTGAACCTGAGAAGGGAGTGGAGACGTTACAGTCTTCCTTATTTCAAGAGTCCCCCAGGAATGATATGGGGTGTACCAGGTTTTGAGCCCCAGTCACAAATAAGTGAGTTATTTTTTACTTTTTGTGCCTCACTGCACTAGTTTATTTCCCCATATTTAATGACTTGTAACAGAGTGTATTTACTCTGTTACCCAGGATGGCGACCATCTATCCTTATCCTGAATTGAGAAAAGCTAGAGAAAACTAGACGGTTGGATCAGATGTCCCAAAGTATTAATTGGTCTTTATTGTACACTAGCGTAGAGAAGAGAAGAGGATACGCAAGAATTCCTGAAGAAATTGGGAATCTGCAGCAAGTACCAGAATAGGCCCCAGAGTTATTAATGGGAAAAATAGGTATGTAATAATAAACATATTAAATTACCCTTTGAGGGATGAGGGTGTAGTTTTTATACCAAATAAGATTGAAACTTTGTTACCTAAGACTAATAGGGTGTCTATCTTTTATTGACAGGGTTCTCCCCCCACAAAAGAAGATTTTTAATTCCGGCACACGACACTTTCCCCTGAAGAATGTCCTACATGTTTGTATAATAAGGACTGAAACTTGTACCAGTCGGGTTGTTTGAAATACACTAATAGGAAATAGGCTGAAAGTAGTGAGGCATAGGAATCAGAGTGTGATATGTACACACATTTTGTGATCCTTAAAACATTATTGCAATGTTATTCACCCATGGTGTGCCTACTTGTGGTGTTTTAACATAATGTATATGTTTTATGTACTATGATCATTTTTATGATTGTTTTATGAAATGTCTTGATTCTTAACTAATAAAATTTTGAGATAATTAATTCCACGTGATGTGGGAAGAGTGTTAGATGACACCTAATAAAATATCAGACTTACTTTTTGTATAAAAAAACTACTTGTACTGCTCACATTCACTCTTGAGATAAGCCTGGCTTCTCAGCTCGCTACCAAAAACTGTGTGGTACAGACTTATACCAAAGGTTGGTTTGGCTAACACGTATAATCAGTGGTCGAAGTGTACGAAAAGAAGTAGTGGAATTATGTTCCCTGCTGGACTGCCCTCACTCCGCACAAACCCCATTGCCACCCCCCTTCTATGTACAATACAAACCCCCAAACAAATGCACCTGTTTAAGGGCAAGTTTCAACTTTTTTCTACACTTTTATTTTAAAATGAAACCATTCCGGAACGGTTTCTGTTTAAAATAAAAGTATAGGGACAGTCAAACTTAATTTAAAAAAGTATAGGAGCACCGCTCCTAACCACTCCTGCTCACTTCGACCACTGCCTGTAGTTCTAATTGTGTGTAGTGGTCCCAGAGGGTACTGCCTTCAATTCTGCCTAACACTGCGCTATCAAAGCCAATCACTCTTCTCCGGGAGGAAGTGGTGGCTCTGAAAAGAGCCTTTTTGTGGGTTTTTTTGTGTTTCGAAAACTTCAAGTGGTTAACACCTACTGGAAAAAGGTTTGCTATAATTCCGAAAAGGGTGGCAATGCATTTTGTATATTTCGCTGAAAAATCTGATTCCCAGCATGAGTAAGATGTACTAAATCTCTGCGAAAAATGTTTGTGCTACGAAACAATATTTTCATTGTGAAAAGAGGACATACCAACATCTCGCAAAAATGCGCAAACAGCCTTGTTGACATTGCGCCTCGCTTTCTCCATTTGTGTACCAAATGAAAAAGAACGCACACACATTTGTCTCTGCACCATACGAGAAAAAATTACTCAGGAGTTTGGAAACATGTCCATGACTTTCCCAAGTCCTTCTTTCATTGCAAAATGCATGGACATTCCAGAGACATGTCCTAAACTGTTCCCTCCACAATGAATAATAATATCTGGATGACAGTGTGTCATCAAAGTGGCACAACGAGGAACCAAATCTAACCACTTAATTCAACGCACTCCATGCCAGTGCACAATCACATGAGGGAATCCAAGATCTGCAGCCACTCCACAGTGATCTGCATGCACCTCCAACCAATTTATCCACGACGAGTCACCCAAGATCCAGACAAACTGCCTTCTGAAAGATACAGCCATAGCTATCTGCTCTCCTCTCAGGAAACAGACTTTCTGCCAAAGTCTCTCCTTACACATCACACCCAGTAAACCTTATTGACAATCCCTTGGCCTGTACAGTCTCATTTGCATGCCTCTCAGCTTCAAAATCCCTGTATGCAGCACGCATGATCCGCGAACAGCCACAGTGTCCACGCATAGTGCAGTGGGGGAAAAGTCTGAAAAACACATCTGGGGTTATTTGGTGGTTGAAAGAGGGGCTGGAAAGGTTGGGGTGTTGATTAAAGATGATATGGAGCTGTTTCTCTAGGTGAAAAAAGGGTTTGCAAATGCTGCCTAGTCCGCAGCCAATTTTAGTGTCCACAGACATTATTTAAATTACAGGGGCTTCAGGGTGAGTTTTGTTATGTGAAGGTGTATTGTACATTCTGTTTATATGATTTAATTCTATTGTGGTGGTTGTGGCCAGTGGCCAGATTCTTGGAGCCAATGTTCACAACTACCACACTATTTATATGTTTATAGTAATAATAGGTAATGTAGTGGGAGTATGAAGTGTTTCTGATATAGTGGAATGATATAATTGAACTGTATATGGTATTTATGATTGTAGAAATATTGCGGATAATGCTCATGAAATATTTATTTGTTTATACTTTGTATAGTTACTTAGTTGCATACAGTAATGGCGCTGGAATCTCTGGCTCATTTTCTGTGGAAAATAAATGTAATATGTGTTAAGCAGGATAGTTTACAAGCTTTAATTGCATACAAGTTTACATATACATTTATTTTTTTTGACCCTCATAAACAATACATTCTATGTACTATGTTTGGTACAACATTAGTGTATTGACGTTAAAAAAATCATTGGGTCATTGGACAAAAAGAATCCATACAGGATTAAACAAAAACCTATTAGAAGTATGTAAGTGTTAGTGTGATAGTATGTTTGTTTGAAGTATGTTGTCCTTAAGGGAATGTTTAAAGTAGTTAGATACCTGTTGACATATTCTAACTACATTAGCCTTTAGAAGAGGTTTTGTAGTAACAAGAATTGTGATGGCGTAATTTTTAGTGAATTGTAATGAAGGACATTTTTGAAGTAGTTAGATACCTGTTGGCTGATTTAAACTAGTATTTTGGATTTAGTTAGATACCTGTTGGCATGTTCTAACTCTTGATTGTGCTACAGTTTAGTGGGTACATTTGGGTTGAAGCAATATTAAATAGGCGTTTTTTAGGTTGGCTAGTAACCTATGTTTTTGAGTAACGGAGGTGCTGTTACATTGAACCCAACACTTATTTTTTGACATGTGCAGTATAGTGCCCTGAAGTGGTTGTGGCACCAGTGTGGTATATCATCCCTACTGTTATGAAGGATGTGTGCAAAGCTAGTGAGCATACAGTTATTTTTGGTATCATCTGCATTGTACCTTAGAAGCATTAGTATGACATATTGGCTATGCAAGTTTATTTGTATGCTGGAACTATTGTTTGAATTGCAAAAAGGCCATAATATGCCATGATTTGCATTCTGAAGACGCTGGTGAAATGGAATAGATTCACAATTTGGTATGGATACATATACAAATCTTTTGTTAGGGATGTGCTCTTGTGAACCATGGTTGCAGAGATTCCATGTACATTTCCACGTGTATGAAATCTGGAAGATTTCATTTATATAGATGTTTTTGGTTTCCAGTACGTGTAGTAAGTACATTAGGAATTGTTGAGGATCGTCTTGTGTTTCTATGGTAAACTTTACTATTCCTGCACATTAGTCCAATTCTTGCCTTATGCCTGAGACACTGTAAGTGCTGTCAGGATTATTTGTGGCATTTCTATGAAGTGCGAGCATTTGCAAACACAACTGGTCTGAGATGTTTAAGTAAATGTTGTGAACAATTGGTGGCAATTGGAAGTAAAGAGTCATTACATTTGTATAGAAATGTACTTCAGTTTTGTTGCTGAATTTAAATGTACCAGAGAGTTCTGTCTGTGGATCATTTGATGGGCCTGCAGATTTTTTTGCAAAAGAGACATCTGTCTCTTTGTTTTCTGATGGACGTGCAGTTGAGTTTTGTGGTTGTATTTTTTATGTAGAAGGATTGGTTGTTGTGTCTGTAGCTGTAATTTTGGGAGATCTGTTATATGTTCTGCTTTTTTTCATTCTCTTTTAACTTTTTTAAGGTACAGGGTACATATCTAGATGGGTGGTGTACAGGGCACGTAGCCTGTTGTATTCTAGGATGCAAGGAATATCAGCGTTGAATTTGTTTGCATCAAAGTTAAATAGGAATAGATCATTGAGTGTACAGAGATGTGAAAGAGCTACGTAACTCATACCTACTTTAAAGGCTGCCAGTGTCAATCAATGCGTGATCTCGGGTTAGTTGTTGCGATTTGTGAATAGTGACAGCATATGCTAGAGACAGAAAGAATTGTTCTCTGCATATGTACATGTCTTTGAAAACAAGGAAACGTGCTATAGTGCAGCACGGTTTTTTAACTTCCGCAAGTTTGTCAAAGTATATGTTTAGAAACTGAATGTTGTTGTAATGGGGATGTTTGGATGCCAACAACTGCAACAATGGCCCCATTGACTAAACCTTTTCTACGTCAAGGTTACGTTTTAGAATTACTCTGCAGTTTAAGTACAAAGTTATTTTTTTCTCCAATCCAGCTGTGTTAGAGATAGATTTTTCTAAACTATTTAGTCCTGCTGTTGCTGTTGCTTGTTGACACATAGGGAGTATCATGATGTGCACTTCTAGTTTGTTTGTAGAGCTGATATGCAGTATGCATTGCATTTCTTTTTTAACATTGGGCCTCATTACGGGTCGGGCAGTCCGGAATCAACAGTGACGGTAAACCCGCCACCACTGTTAATTCCGGACCGCCGGATCCCGACCCCTGCAGGCGGAAGGTGATCTTCCCGCCAGGTCTGACCTGGCGGGTTGAACACCTCTCGCCTGCAGGCGGACGTGGAAACACCAGCACCATCACGAGATGGTGCCGGTGTTTCCACTTCACCATTCCCATTGAGTCCTGTGGGACTCCTGTGGGACTCAATGGGAATGGGGATTAACACCATTCCGCCTCCCTGACTCCCAGGACACCGGGGCTGTAATGCCCTGGTAATTCCGGGAGTCACAGAGGCGGAAAGGTAATATGAGTCCAGCGGTAACCAGATGGTTTTACCGCCATGGTTACCGCCGCACTCGTAATGAAGCCCATTGTCTTATTGAATTGATTACAGCTTGCAAGGGTTGGCATGACGGACATGCATTTTATATTTTGTTGAGTTAATTGTTCCATGACATCTGGAGCAGATGTGTTTTGCCTATATTGCTCATGCTTACTATTTAAGATGTATTTTACATCTTTAGTAAGCAGACCAGCTCTAATCCTTTTTAAAATGTTAGCATATGTGAGATGTGCAGACTGACTCTTGTTTTGAGTTAGTTCTCTGTAGTGAAAATGTTGCCAGACATATACATTTCCAATGCTGCTGAGCGTGTTGCAGCATTGTTTGTGTCCTAATGTTTTGAAAATAGGTTGACCTTTCACTGGAGTTAACTGTAGGAGGTCTCCGAAAACAATTTTGTGTTTTCCTCCAAACAGGTCTTCGTAGTCGGTTTTTAGGACTTCTTGCATTCTGAGGTGAATTAAAGCCAACATGAGGTTGGTAACCATGCTTACTTCATTTATCAGGAGCACTTTCATTTGTTTCAGAATTCTGCGTACTTCAGTAGCAGCTTCTCTTGATAATGTGTAGTATTCTAATTTGTTTTGGAGTTCTACTGGAAGGTGTAGTAGTCGATGTAAAGTTACACCTCCTATCCTGTAAGCAGCTAAACCTGTGGGGGCTGTTACAACAGCCAAAAGGTTGTTGTTTGTTAAGTTTTGTAGACATTTTCTATTTATTTTAATTAAGAATGTTTTATCAGAACCAGCTTCAACACTTACATACAGGAGCGGAGGTTTGTAATTTTTACAGGTACAAGTTTTAGTTTCATGTTTAAAACCCTGTTCAATTTCTTCAGTGACTTCTAGATAAATGGTTATTTGTTCATCATTCAGCTACGATTTGTGCACTGACAAGTCTTCTTCAGATTATATATATTGATACATGGTATTTTCTACCCCAGTCATGGCTATCTCTGCTTCATTTAGAATGAGTGGTTCTCCAAGTGCTTCGTGGCTTCCTGTAAAGGAAGGCTGACTGCCTTCTGGAGTGTCTTTGGTATTACCCAAGTTGATCATTTACAAATGATCGTATGGTAAATCTAGCTGAATTCGGCCAGTACCATTTGATTGTTTGTAAACAATCAGCTTGGGTAATCACTACCAAACATGGGGAGTGGGGGCTGCAGGGGTGTAACTGCTCCCCATGTTTGGTAGTGATGACTTTTGGGGGTAGCGTGGGTGTCCCCCGCTTCCGGAGGTTTGGAGGCAGGGGAAGAGGAAAAAAAAGAAAAGAAAAGCGGGCACTGCAGCGTCAGAATCGGCATGCGTAGGAGGGACGAATCCGATGCTGCAGGGTCAGTTAAAAAGCAGACGTGAGGCAGCAGAGTGTTGTAGACAGCGCAGACCCTGAGATTTTTCTACTGAGGACAGTCTTTCTACACCCTCCATGCTGGTTGTTTGCTGCTGACACTCCATTTAACCACCGGGTGGCCGCCTAGCAGGCCGCGGAGTGAGACAGCAGAGTGTTGCAGACAGTGCAGACCACGCAGGACCACGTGACATAGGGTGAACTTGGCAGAACTTGGAAGATAAAGGTTCTTTATGGAACCTATGAAGGTGAACATAGAGAGGCAGTTGGTCGAGGCCTGTAAAGGTAAGCAAGTAGATGTGTGCTTGCCGGCTCCCCTCGCCCCCTCCCTTAAAACGTGCTATAAGAGTGCATAAAGACTCAAGAAACACAACACAGCCTAAAATACAGGCTAAACTGAAATGGCCAACTATTAAGAACTTGGCGTGCTCCCAAGCAATGACTTCAGATGAAACGAGCATGGACTTGGGCAGGAGACGTTGATGGTCAGCGTGGCGTCGGCATCCTTCCTTCCTTCCCTTTTGGGTGGGGATGAGGCGGGGAGGCCCCAGTCGCTGACCGAGTCTATGGGGGATGCTGCAGAGTGGGTGGTGCTGGGAAAGGTGCTCGGCTCCGCGGGGACGCCGGGGTCGGGAGGCTTGGGTGACGTGGCCTCGCTGGCTGGGGGACGGCATGGCGGCATAGAGGGGCTGGGGAGGGGAGGGGATTCTCTCCCCCAGCCGGCCACTGAAGTGCCTGTTGGTGCCGCCTTGGTAATCGCAGAGATTCACAGGGCTGCGGACCAGGAAGGCACGTTGAACGTGGTTGAAAGGAACAGCCCAAATGAGGCTAACGACATGGATCGCGCTGACTCTACTGAGAGTGTAGACAGCATAGTGCGAATTCAGCAGCAAGATGTGAATGGGGATTTAATGGAACCAGCAATCAGTGGTCAGAATGTAACTAAGGGCAAGGAAAATATGAACTTAGTAGTAAATACTGCCCAAAAGGTTAAATTAAAAAGAATGCAAACAGTTAAAGTGCCCAAAACCCAATGCTTGAAAATAAAACGCGCAAGAAAGCAAAAGAAAAAACAAATAAAGAGAGCAGGTAATAACGCACTCTGGATGAACACGCCCAAAGAAAACTCAAGGGAAAAGTTACCGGTTGTAAAGAACAGAGAAGCAACATATACTACAAAGGAAATTTCAGATGCAGAACTGTTGGCTAGTTTGCAACAAGATGAAACTGAACCTAATGGATGTAAATATCGTATAGAAATAGGCGCTGATAAGTCTGACTGTATTTCAGGTAGCGGAAATTATCTCAGCTCCACTCCTATAAAATGGCATTATAGGCAACTTAATAAAAAGACGAGTGAAATACAGAAAGAACATAAGTTGTCGATCAGAGAAGTCCCAAGTGCCAAAATATCAGCTGTTAGTGACCCTGATTCACAGAAGGAACAGTAAATAATAGCTATAACCCAGGAGGCCACTGTCGTACATGAAAACGACACTGATCAGAAGAGGGTAAATCAGACCGAGAAGACCATTGAAAAACCATTGTCAGCACAGAAAACATCTGTCACCTTGAAGGATAAAAGGAATAGAAAAGATGATGGGGACAAAAATGAGTAAATTTTGAAGCACAGACAAAAAAGCTCAAAGATACCACAATAGACCCTCAAATGAGCTTTAATACATCACGTCGTCTCAGACCATCAGGCGAATCCACTATTGTAGCTTCAATGGAAACCCTGTCAAAAAATAAACCAGATCTAATGAAAATTATGTCCACTGTGACTATTGCTTTGGCGCCTTTCAATAAATTATATGAGGCACTGAATGACACCATGCAGGATCAAACTTCCCTAATTGCCCTGGTGCATACAAAAATGACATACTTGGAGGGCTATATATTAGCCAAAGAAGCAAATCCCCATAAGCCTATGGGAAGTGCAATAGAGGGAACGCTTAAGCTAAAGAAAGAAAGGACCAACAGAAAAATGTATGAACTCAGACAAAATTGGTCCCAGAATCAAGGGACATGGGCACCCAAACTCAGATGAATCAACTTATGGAAGTATTAGAAAAAGAAAAACCTGCATGCTCAAATGTTTCTAAGGTCAACGAGAAACAAGGAAAAGGGAACAATTTCTTTACATTTGGGATCTTTAATCATCAGAAATCTATTGTAGACAACAAGTCAAGCTCTTCAATTTCTAAAATGCCTGGCTTGCATAAGGACCCTAAATCTGTAGCAACCACAAAGTTGAAAGAGAATCAAAGACCAGATAAGTCCAAAGTGAACTCATGCATCCAAGAGACGTCCGATTCTATAGAATTGGAGGAAGGGAGGCCACCAGGGGGCGCACAGGCAATGGCTGCCTGACTGCGGTGTTCCCGCCGAGGCTGGGCCTATTTTGGGGATTGAGCCCCCCCCCGAGACACCCCCGAGCGAAAACATTGAGAGGCACGATCGGCTGAACCCCCCGTGACGCCCCCGCTCGAAGGCACGGGCTCCTAACTCCAAGCAGAACCGGAGTTCAGGGAGCGAAGGAGCGCGACTCCACGGACGCCGCGCTCGGCGGCCCCAGAAGCGGTGGAGGCCTTCGCATCGAGAAGGCGGTAGAGACGGTCTGTGCACCCCCCGGCCCCAGGGGGTGGAAGGCGAGTGCCAGGGGAGAGACGCTCCCCAGAGGGGGACCAGTGGCTCCCCCCCGCTCGACCACAAACAGAAGGATCGGCTGTCCCTCTGGCCCGGCCCCGGGTCCCGCAGTGTGACTGCGCGGGGTAAAGGAAAGCAACGTCAGGGGCTGGACCCCGCCGGAAGAGGCCCAAGAGAGGAGCCCCGCGGCAACGCAGCACCTCGGGAGAGTGGCGGATCGGCCCCCCTCCCACGGGGGCCGAAACTATCGATGCCGCCAACTCACTCGGGGCTCCCCAGCACACAGGACTGGCAAGGGGTGAGCGGCCTCGACCAGGATCCCTCGACCAGGACCCCACCCGGACCTGCGACAGTGCTCCGTGGACACGGCAGGGTGTGGACCCGCCTCACAGCAGATGACCCTGGGTGGGGACAACCCTGGGTGGCTACAGCGACTCGACAGACCAGGTGAGAGGCCCCCGCCAGCAACCGGCAGGACGTGTGCCCGCCTGGGGGAACTATCCCATCCCCCTTGGGAGTAGAAGCTTGATCCTGCAAACCCCACCCGAGCAATGCACATCGGCATGTCCCAGGGATGGCGTAACACTCCCACAAGGGTTAACCAAATCTAAACAGACCGCGCAGCTGGGGATCAGTGCGCCCTCATAGACTGCAGGACGACCCCACGGGCTTTTTGCGAATTGGGGGGCGCTTTTGGCATCCTCGAGCTCAGAGGGCCCACGGCCCATCTTGAACCCGCAGGTGGCCAGCGACCCAGGTGAGAGGCCCCCGTCCTCGGCTGGCGGGGCGAGTGCCCGCCTGGTGGGCTGCTTAGCCCCTTGCAGGGGATAACCCGCCGCCCAGAAACACCACTGGTGTGACATCCCACGGCCCGACCCCAGGGCGACACGGGTCCCCACCAGACCGCAGCGGACCCTGTAGTGGGAAGCCAGCAACACCCCATGAGCTGGAAGAAGACCCTACAAATGTTTCGCTTTTGAGAGACAGAGGTTGCTCCCAAGGTCCCACCTCTCTCTGGAACCATGGCCCACCCAGAACCCGCTAGCCAACCTGCAATGACAATGGAAAGAGGCTTCGCCTCCATCCTCCAGGAGATTAGAGAAATGAGATCGGATATCGCCCAGAAGTTCAAGAAGCTAGACCAAAGAGTAGACAAAATCGAGGACAGAGTCCTACAAGTGGAAAACTATCAATCGTCCTCTACATCTCATGAGGTTCAATTCAGTATGCGGCTCATGGCTCTGGAAAAGAGGTGACGAGGAGAGAGCCAGGCTAATGGACGACTATGAAAATAGGGAGAGACAGAACAATCTAAGGTTCTTTGGGATTCCGGAGACGGAGGGCGAAACGGAGAGAGAGCCGACCAGATTGGTGAGAGACATCATCACCCTCCTGTTCGCTGAAGAAATGACGACGGAACTCATGTTTGACCGGGTGCACAGAGCCGGGGGAAGGTCGGGGAGCCCCAGATCGGTCCTGGCATGCTTCCACTAATACACCGACAAAGCCAAAGTTCAGGATGCTGCAAGGAAGGCAGGGACGATAACTTATAACTGCGCCCAAATCTCTATTTTTCAGGATTTCTCAGTTTACACTCTAGCGAAACGGAGGATGTGCCGCCCCCTGACACAACTTCTGAAAGAGAAAGGCGTTTGTTATAGATGGGGATATCCTTTCTCCCTGTCTTTTGACGCACAACGCTGGTAATGGAAGAGGACATCAAGGGCGCTATTCAAGACTACATGGGTGATCCCAACCCCAGGAGGGGCCCAGGTGGCCCGGATGCGCTGAGCAGGGGTACCCCCAGTCAGTCCAACCCCAGAAGGAGGAAAACCAGCGCTAGGAAGTTCAAGAAATTGAATACACCACCGGCTCCAATGGAGGAAGACTGAGCCGAATCGGAGGGGTGATAACGGTGACCTGTATAAGGGGACCTGGGGGGGTCACAACCACGGGTGCAGTGTGAAACTCCATCCTGGGCTCGGGGAACGGTTGCCCACGGGGCGGTGGGAGTAGCCCGGACCATACATGGTTCGGGTCCAGACAATCGGGAGGGGGGGAAACAGCTCCGGTTCCTCCTCAAGCAATACCCGAGCCAGGGTGTGCGGATGGGGGGACGAGTTGGGGGGAGGGGCTCACGTTAGTGTGCTTTGTTATCTGTGTCTGGCCGATGAGAACCGGCTGGTGGTCCAGCCAAACATCCAGGAATGGAGGGACTAAATGGCTGGACGCCTGGGAGGGGGATGGGGGTTTGTACACAAGTCAGGGTTTTCGGAGTAGGGAATGAGTTGGGGAGCAAGTTGGGGAAATGTTCTAAAAGAGTTCAAGCAGGGAAACCTAGAAAGCAAGGAGGGAGCGACCACGCGACACTGGTGACCAAGAGGGAAGGAGACAACAATTATGGCTGACGACCGACCAGCCCTGGGGGTCGGGACCCTGAATGTGCGGGGCCTCAACACCCCCAAGAAAAGATCCCTAATCAGCAGAGAGTTTAGGAGGGCTAAGCTGGACCTACTCTTCATGCAGGAGACGCACTGGGCGAGGGGGAGGGAGCCCAAGATGCAGGGGGCGGTATAGAGGAGATATTCCATGCATCCCATAAAGTAAAGAGAAGAGGGGTCGCGATCCTGCTGGGCAAAGGCTTGGGATTTGAGGAAGACTCCATCATCAGAGACCCTGAAGGCCGCTGCCTCTTGGTAAGAGGCTCTCTGCAGGGCGCACCCATAACCTTGGCTGCGAAATATGCTCCAAGTGAGGGCCAGGCCCAATTCTGGGAGGGAGTGGGGGAAAGGCTTAAAACTTTTGTACAGGGCCCATTGATGGTGGGAGGGGACTTTAACATGGTCCTGGACCCAGCCAGAGACAGACAGCGGGTGGGCGCATTAAACCCTAGGCCCGCAGAAGAAACCGTGTCACGCTGCTTTCAGAGGGTGAATGAGGGCCTGGGCTTGGTGGACATGATGCCCACCCCCTGGACGCGGACCCCCTCTTTCTTGTACTATTCCTCCACTCACAAGGCCTCCTCCAGGATAGACCATATTCTCGTGGATGAGACACTACGTCAATACACAGCGGGTTACAGTATAGACCCCGTACCCTGGTCGGACCACAATCTGGTCAGAATCACCTTGGCAGGGGACTGGAGCAGAGAACTGAGGGGACGTTGGAGATGTAACAACGCCATATTGAGAGACGAGGTACACGCCCAGACGCTCCTGGAGGCCATCTCAGAGTTCTTTGAGCTCAACGATAATGGGGAGGTGGGCGCGCACACCCTCTGGGACGCCTTTAAGGCTACCCTGAGAGGGGTACTCATCAAAATGGATTCTCGACAGAAGAGGGAGAGGGAGACCCAGGAGAGAATTCTGAGGGAAAAGATAGCACGCCTCCAACCGGGGGGGTCCCCAGTACAGGCACTGGACCAGGACCACGTGGCCACTCTGGAAGATTATAGGCTCCAATTAAAAGACCTGTTCCTCCACAAAACGGAGAGGAGCATCCAAATGGTCAAACAAAGATACTGTCACGCTCACCTGATTCCCACGGAGGCGCAGGTCTGGCTTCGAGTGCTGATGCTTCTTCTATGGTGAAGCGCAGGACTCTGAAGATGGACTCACTGGCTCGCAGGAATATTCCCCTGTGCGTGAAAAGGGAGTATTACCTACTGACGGAATAAAGCTCAAGCCTCCCACTCCCTTCCAACCCTCCACGATACCCTTCCTCGATTCCCTGTGAAGTCTCACCTTAGGATCTGGAATGATGAGTTCTCCATCCTGCTTCTGATGCAGGGGTGCGTTGAAACCCAGTTACTTCACTGGATTGAGGTTTGATGAGAGTTCACATAAGCTTGACTATTCAGGTAAGGCGCTGTAAGAGTTCTGTAGCAAGTTCAAAAGTTCAAGCTTAATAATAATGTTCTACAAAGGTAGCGGGCGCCCCTCTCTCGCAAGAACAGACATGATAACCTGTTCAGTGGTTATTAACCACTTGAGAGTTCGCAGCCACTGCTTTTACTCACTGTGCCTTTCACAGATGGGAAATATCCATTTGCATATCAGTCTTTGTCCTGCCCAGGGGCAGTCCAGCACCGAAATACAATGGCAACTCCAATCTGAACGAGAGTACCACCAGCAACCCCATACACGTGTTTCACCCTTGTTGGGGATCATCAGTAAGGTGAAGCTGATGCCTCTCTAAGCACAGTGAGAGGGAGACCACGTCTGGTTGCCCCCAGGAGACCTAGGGTTACCAATCCCAGGTTCCTTAAAAATAGTTTTACAAAGGTAGCGGACGCCCCTCTCTCGCAAGAACAGACATGATAACCTGTTCAGTGGTTATTAACCACTTGAGAGTTCGCAGCCACTGCTTTTACTCACTGTGCCTTTCACAGATGGGAAATATCCATTTGCATATCAGTCTTTGTCCTGCCCAGGGGCAGTCCAGCACCGAAATACAATGGCAACTCCAATCTGAACGAGAGTACCACCAGCAACCCCATACACGTGTTTCACCCTTGTTGGGGATCATCAGTGAGGTGAAGCTGATGCCTCTCTAAGCACAGTGAGAGGGAGACCACGTCTGGTTGCCCCCAGGAGACCTAGGGTTACCAATCCCAGGTTCCTTAAAAATAGTTTTACAAAGGTAGCGGGCGCCCCTCTCTCGCAAGAACAGACATGATAACCTGTTCAGTGGTTAT
This sequence comes from Ambystoma mexicanum, assembly GCF_040938575.1. Taxonomy (NCBI): domain Eukaryota; kingdom Metazoa; phylum Chordata; class Amphibia; order Caudata; family Ambystomatidae; genus Ambystoma; species Ambystoma mexicanum. Next base: position 480,293,833 of record NC_090922.1, read on the forward strand.
TAACCACTTGAGAGTTCGCAGCCACTGCTTTTACTCACTGTGCCTTTCACAGATGGGAAATATCCATTTGCATATCAGTCTTTGTCCTGCCCAGGGGCAGTCCAGCACCGAAATACAATGGCAACTCCAATCTGAACGAGAGTACCACCAGCAACCCCATACACGTGTTTCACCCTTGTTGGGGATCATCAGTGATGTGAAGCTGATGCCTCTGCGAACTCTCAAGTGGTTAATAACCACTGAACAGGTTATCATGTCTGTTCTTGCGAGAGAGGGGCGCCCGCTACCTTTGTAAAACTATTTTTAAGGAACCTGGGATTGGTAACCCTAGGTCTCCTGGGGGCAACCAGACGTGGTCTCCCTCTCACTGTGCTTAGAGAGGCATCAGCTTCACCTCACTGATGATCCCCAACAAGGGTGAAACACGTGTATGGGGTTGCTGGTGGTACTCTCGTTCAGATTGGAGTTGCCATTGTATTTCGGTGCTGGACTGCCCCTGGGCAGGACAAAGACTGATATGCAAATGGATATTTCCCATCTGTGAAAGGCACAGTGAGTAAAAGCAGTGGCTGCGAACTCTCAAGTGGTTAATAACCACTGAACAGGTTATCATGTCTGTTCTTGCGAGAGAGGGGCGCCCGCTACCTTTGTAAAACTATTTGTTAAGGAACCTGGGATTGGTAACCCTAGGTCTCCTGGGGGCAACCAGACGTGGTCTCCCTCTCACTGTGCTTAGAGAGGCATCAGCTTCACCTCACTGATGATCCCCAACAAGGGTGAAACACGTGTATGGGGTTGCTGGTGGTACTCTCGTTCAGATTGGAATTGCCATTGTATTTCGGTGCTGGACTGCCCCTGGGCAGGACAAAGACTGATATGCAAATGGATATTTCCCATCTGTGAAAGGCACAGTGAGTAAAAGCAGTGGCTGCGAACTCTCAAGTGGTTAATAACCACTGAACAGGTTATCATGTCTGTTCTTGCGAGAGAGGGGCGCCCGCTACCTTTGTAAAACTATTTGTTAAGGAACCTGGGATTGGTAACCCTAGGTCTCCTGGGGGCAACCAGACGTGGTCTCCCTCTCACTGTGCTTAGAGAGGCATCAGCTTCACCTCACTGATGATCCCCAACAAGGGTGAAACACGTGTATGGGGTTGCTGGTGGTACTCTCGTTCAGATTGGAATTGCCATTGTATTTCGGTGCTGGACTGCCCCTGGGCAGGACAAAGACTGATATGCAAATGGAAATTTCCCATCTGTGAAAGGCACAGTGAGTAAAAGCAGTGGCTGCGAACTCTCAAGTGGTTAATAACCACTGAACAGGTTATCATGTCTGTTCTTGCGAGAGAGGGGCGCCCGCTACCTTTGTAAAACTATTTGTTAAGGAACCTGGGATTGGTAACCCTAGGTCTCCTGGGGGCAACCAGACGTGGTCTCCCTCTCACTGTGCTTAGAGAGGCATCAGCTTCACCTCACTGATGATCCCCAACAAGGGTGAAACACGTGTATGGGGTTGCTGGTGGTACTCTCGTTCAGATTGGAATTGCCATTGTATTTCGGTGCTGGACTGCCCCTGGGCAGGACAAAGACTGATATGCAAATGGATATTTCCCATCTGTGAAAGGCACAGTGAGTAAAAGCAGTGGCTGCGAACTCTCAAGTGGTTAATAACCACTGAACAGGTTATCATGTCTGTTCTTGCGAGAGAGGGGCGCCCGCTACCTTTGTAAAACTATTTGTTAAGGAACCTGGGATTGGTAACCCTAGGTCTCCTGGGGGCAACCAGACGTGGTCTCCCTCTCACTGTGCTTAGAGAGGCATCAGCTTCACCTCACTGATGATCCCCAACAAGGGTGAAACACGTGTATGGGGTTGCTGGTGGTACTCTCGTTCAGATTGGAATTGCCATTGTATTTCGGTGCTGGACTGCCCCTGGGCAGGACAAAGACTGATATGCAAATGGATATTTCCCATCTGTGAAAGGCACAGTGAGTAAAAGCAGTGGCTGCGAACTCTCAAGTGGTTAATAACCACTGAACAGGTTATCATGTCTGTTCTTGTGAGAGAGGGGCGCCCGCTACCTTTGTAAAACTATTTGTTAAGGAACCTGGGATTGGTAACCCTAGGTCTCCTGGGGGCAACCAGACGTGGTCTCCCTCTCACTGTGCTTAGAGAGGCATCGGCTTCACCTCACTGATGATCCCCAACAAGGGTGAAACACGTGTATGGGGTTGCTGGTGGTACTCTCGTTCAGATTGGAATTGCCATTGTATTTCGGTGCTGGACTGCCCCTGGGCAGGACAAAGACTGATATGCAAATGGATATTTCCCATCTGTGAAAGGCACAGTGAGTAAAAGCAGTGGCTGCGAACTCTCAAGTGGTTAATAACCACTGAACAGGTTATCGTGTCTGTTCTTGCGAGAGAGGGGCGCCCGCTACCTTTGTAAAACTATTTGTTAACCAACCTGGGATTGGTAACCCTAGGTCTCCTGGGGGCAACCAGACGTGGTCTCCCTCTCACTGTGCTTAGAGAGGCATCAGCTTCACCTCACTGATGATCCCCAACAAGGGTGAAACACGTGTATGGGGTTGCTGGTGGTACTCTCGTTCAGATTGGAATTGCCATTGTATTTCGGTGCTGGACTGCCCCTGGGCAGGACAAAGACTGATATGCAAATGGATATTTCCCATCTGTGAAAGGCACAGTGAGTAAAAGCAGTGGCTGCGAACTCTCAAGTGGTTAATAACCACTGAACAGGTTATCATGTCTGTTCTTGCGAGAGAGGGGCGCCCGCTACCTTTGTAAAACTATTTGTTAAGGAACCTGGGATTGGTAACCCTAGGTCTCCTGGGGGCAACCAGACGTGGTCTCCCTCTCACTGCGCTTAGAGAGGCATCAGCTTCACCTCACTGATGATCCCCAACAAGGGTGAAACACGTGTATGGGGTTGCTGGTGGTACTCTCGTTCAGATTGGAATTGCCATTGTATTTCGGTGCTGGACTGCCCCTGGGCAGGACAAAGACTGATATGCAAATGGATATTTCCCATCTGTGAAAGGCACAGTGAGTAAAAGCAGTGGCTGCGAACTCTCAAGTGGTTAATAACCACTGAACAGGTTATCATGTCTGTTCTTGCGAGAGAGGGGCGCCCGCTACCTTTGTAAAACTATTTGTTAAGGAACCTGGGATTGGTAACCCTAGGTCTCCTGGGGGCAACCAGACGTGGTCTCCCTCTCACTGTGCTTAGAGAGGCATCAGCTTCACCTCACTGATGATCCCCAACAAGGGTGAAACACGTGTATGGGGTTGCTGGTGGTACTCTCGTTCAGATTGGAATTGCCATTGTATTTCGGTGCTGGACTGCCCCTGGGCAGGACAAAGACTGATATGCAAATGGATATTTCCCATCTGTGAAAGGCACAGTGAGTAAAAGCAGTGGCTGCGAACTCTCAAGTGGTTAATAACCACTGAACAGGTTATCATGTCTGTTCTTGCGAGAGAGGGGCGCCCGCTACCTTTGTAAAACTATTTGTTAAGGAACCTGGGATTGGTAACCCTAGGTCTCCTGGGGGCAACCAGACGTGGTCTCCCTCTCACTGTGATTAGAGAGGCATCAGCTTCACCTCACTGATGATCCCCAACAAGGGTGAAACACGTGTATGGGGTTGCTGGTGGTATTCTCGTTCAGATTGGAATTGCCATTGTATTTCGGTGCTGGACTGCCCCTGGGCAGGACAAAGACTGATATGCAAATGGATATTTCCCATCTGTGAAAGGCACAGTGAGTAAAAGCAGTGGCTGCGAACTCTCAAGTGGTTAATAACCACTGAACAGGTTATCATGTCTGTTCTTGCGAGAGAGGGGCGCCCGCTACCTTTGTAAAAATAATAATAATAATAATAATAATAATGTTCATTGGGCCTCATTACGACCCAGGCGGTAAGTTACCGCCTGGGTCGTACCTTTACCACCATGGCGTAAACTATGTTTACGCCATGGTGGTTGGCGGACTTACCGCCCCATTCCGAGGTTGGCGGGGCGGTAAGTCCCCAATCCCCATTTACCCTTCCCCATTTCCATTTTTGCCCCATAGGGCATAATGGGAGTGGGGAAGGCGTTAATTACGCCGCCGTAAATTACGGCGGCGTAATTAACATCAAGGTCCCTTAGCGCCATGGATTTTAACACCTGCTAAAAGCAGGTGTTAAAACCTCCATGGCGCTAAGGGACCTCGGAATCAGGCGGTAAGGGTTGGCGCTGTTTACGCCGCCGTAAAACCCTTACCGCCTGAGTCGTAATGAGGCCCATTGTCTTTTGCAGCAAGCGCTAACGCTTATGTCTTTTTCCCCTTAGGGGCCGGGGTTCGGAATGCCGGAGATATGGCGCCGACCCGAAGTGAAACGTGCAGTTGCAGTAAATAACAGGTAAGTTCTGGATGAGCGTTCCGGTAATGTCTTTGCATTTGCTCATTCAATGTCTTTGTCTTTTTTCCCCATAGGGGCCGGGGACCAGAATGCCAGGAAGCGGCAGGACCCGAAATGAAATGGGAATGACCCAACAGGTAAGTCTTAGAAGGAAACTGAGCTTTTCCTATTGCCTTCTTTCTCTCACCTTGTGTTCTTGTCTTTTTCTCTCTAGGCTCTGGGAAGTGGCTGCGGATCCGGATGATTGCTGCTGAAGATGGAGGTGCCCAGGAAAGGTGAGTGAAATGCAGCGCTGCAGCGATCGAAGCGAAATGCTTTTAAAATGATGTCTTCCCTTTCAGGATCATCGGTGTGAAGTCTCCGTGATGCAGGTTTAGCAGGTAAGGTCTTCTTTCTTTCCAATTCTCTCTTAGCAGGTGACCCAGGATGCTGACAGGCGTGGCTGAAGTCCAGATGCAGGAGCTGACACAGTGAGCGTCCAGCTGCGAGGAGCAGAACAACACGAAGCGTGAGTTGCTGATCGGGCGTGGTTTAAACAGCTTTGGAAGAAGTTCCAGGTATGTATCCTTCCACCGATCAGGTATGTATCCTTCCCCGACCACACACAGGGGAAAGTAGTTCCACAGGTAAAGTAGTTCCATACAGGCCTCAAGAGGGCCTGGATGTAGCAGCATGGTCTGCATCAGGTAAGTGCACCTTAAAACACTTGAACACATGTCTAGTTTTATGAGCCTGGCGCCTAAGGCACCAGGACAGGGGTCCAACATGAGCCTGGCGCCTAAGGCGCCAGGACTGTGTCCAAAGGGCCCCAGCTTGGGCCCGCTGGCACTTCCCTGGGGGAAATGATGCCTGCCTCTGGGGTTGCTGAGTCGGACCTGGCTCCTTGGAGGTAGGCATCATGACAGTACCCCCCCTCAAGGCCCCTCCCAAGGTTGTTCCCTCCGGGGGTTTTGGCTTGTTCGGAAATCTCCGGTGGAACCTTTGTATTAATCGAGGTGTGTGAACATGGTTACTAGGCTCCCACGATCTCTCTTGAGGTCCATATCCCTTCCAGTCAACAAGATAGAAGCGTTTGGACTTTAACACCTTGGAGTCTAAAATGTCTTTAACTTCGAATTCTAATTCCCCTTCAATTTGAACTGGGTCTGGAGGCTTGGATAGTCGGGTCCCTGGTTGTACAGGCTTCAAAAGTGATGCATGAAAAACTGGATGAATACGCATGTTAGACGGTAAACCCAGTTTACACGGGATTGATTATAGCCTTGATGGGAGAAGGTCCTATGAATCTGGGATTGAAGGTTCACGGGCCCTTGAGGGGTAAATGTTTCGTTGCTAGCCATACCTGATCTCCTACTTGGTAAGGAGGAGTTTTACTTTGGTGCAAATCAGCGTTTTCTTTATACTTTTTCTTGGCTTGCTGTAAATGAGTTGCAGCTTCTTTGAAGGCTCGGGTTATTGTGGAATGCAGATGATTTACTGCAGGCATTTCCAGGGTCAGAGGTGGATCTAGATCAGAGGTCCGAGGATGATGACCATACAAAGTATAAAAAGGAGTTTGTCCGGTTCCAGAATGCACTGAATTGTTGTATGCATATTCTGCGATCCAAAGGATGTCTTTCCAATTTAACTCGGATTGGTGTAACATGCACCGAAGATATTGCTCGAGAGTCTGATTGGTTCTCTCGGTTTGTCCGTCGGTCTGGGGGTGGTGGCTGGTGGATAGCCGCACATATATTTGTGCTAGTTGGCAACACTTCTTCCAAAAATGGGAGATAAATTGACTTCCACGATCCGAGACTAATACGGAAGGGAAACCATGTATGCAAACTATATTCTCCAGAAATTCCTTGGCCAAGGTGGAAGCTGAAGGCAAACCGTTTAAAGGGATAAAGTGGGCCATTTTGGAGAATAGATCCACAATTACAAGGATAGTGTTGTAACCAGCACAAGGAGGCAGGTCAGTTATAAAGTCCATTGACAAGGTGTGCCATGGTGCCGGTGGAATATCCAAGGGTTGAAGTAGGCCGGCTGGCTTTTTCTTTTGACCCTTGTTTAGGGCACAAATTCCCCAAGACAATACAAAAGACTTTATGTGTTTTCTCCAAGAAGGCCACCAGAAGTGGCGTTTGATTTTTTCCTCCGTTTTAGCGATACCAGGGTGTCCTTCCATTAATGATTCATGATGATGGGCAATAACAAGTTCTTGCAATTCTTTACTAGGCAGAAACAACCGCTCCTGGAAGTAGGGTAAGTCATCCTTAACGGTGTAATGAGGACCCTTTTGACTCCATTCCAGTAAGGTTGAAGAGTCTAGAAGTTGTTTTACTTGCGTTTGGATGTCCTCAATAGTTTGCAACGAAGTTAGGCCTAAGATTCTTTGTTCAGGTATGATTGGCACAGGTTCTAAACTCGAATTGGGTTCTTCCATGCCAATCCAGGATAAGGCGTCCGCTTTACTATTCTTGCAGCCAGGGCAATAGGTAATTACAAAATCAAATTCCGCAAAGAATAGAGCCCATCGGAGTTGTCGTGAAGATTGAGCCTTGGCCGTCTTTAAATACTGTAGATTTCTGTGGTCCGTAATTACGGTGATGGTGTGTCTTGCCCCGAGAAGGTAGTGACACCAAGCCTTGAAAGCAGATTTAATAGCCAGTAACTCTTTGTCGGTAATTGCGTAGTTGATTTCAGGAGGAGAAAGTTTCTTGGACCAAAAGGCCACAGGGTGTAGTTGGTTAGTTTCTGGGTCTCTTTGCGACAGGACAGCTCCCAAGGCCGAACTGGATGCGTCTGTTTCCACAATGTAAGGGAGATCTGGGTGCAGGTGCTTCAATATAGGTGCAGAGGTGAATTTGGTTTTCAGGTCCTGAAAGGCTTGTTCGGCCTCAAGAGTCCATTCAAAGCGTTTGTTCTTCTTTAGGAGAGCTGTGATGGGTTGGACTGAAAATTCCGGGATGAATCTTCGATCGAAATTGGCGAAGTCGAGCATGCTCTGAACTCCCTTCACCGAGCTAGGAGATGGCCATTTGAGGATGGTGTCCACGTTTCGCGAGTCCATTCGGACTCCTTGAGGTGTCAGGATGAATCTGAGAAACTCCACTTCTGTGGTATGAAAAACGCATTTTTCGAGCTTTGCAAATAGTCTGTGCTCGCGCAATTTCTCAAGAACTGCCCTAACATGTTTTCTGTGATCGGATTCTGAAGAGGAGTACACCAGGATGTCGTCAATATAAACAATTACACAGACGTCGATAAGTTCCCGAAGAACATCATTCATAAAGTACTGAAAGGCGGCAGGTGCATTGCACAAACCGAAGGGCATCAACTGATATTCGAAGAGCCCAAATTTGGTGCAGAATGCAGTCTTCCATTCGTCGCCTTCTTTTACACGCACCAGGTGATAAGCTCCTCGGAGATCTAACTTGGTGTAAACACAAGCGTCTTTCACCTGGTCGATAAGCTCAGGGATCAGGGGCAGAGGATAACGATTCTTAATCGTTATTTGATTTAGGGCGCGATAGTCTATACATGTTCTAAAGTCGCCCTCTTTTTTCGGCACAAAGAACAGAGCTGAGGAGACAGGAGACTTGGACGGGCGAATAAAACCATTGGCTAGGTACTGATCTAAATACTGACGCAAATGTAGGTTCTCAGGTTCCGTAAGAGCATAAATCCAACTATCCAACTACAAGGTAGTTGAGCATTGGGTACCAGATCGATTTGGCAATCATAAGACCAATGGGGAGGTAACGTCTTAGTCTGTTCCTTCTGAAAAACGTCTTGGAATTCTTGGTATTCTGACGGTAGCTGTACAGGGGTGGAAGTTGCTGAGGCTAGACCCATAACTGGATTTCTTGGGTAACAAGTTGGTTCACAATCAGGAAAACTTATCTTCTTTGCTTGCCAGTCAATTCTGGGATTATGTGTTTCTAACCAAGGAATTCCAAGAATTACTTGAAATTGTGGGGCCTTGATCACATCAAACACGATTGCTTCCCGATGTCCATCCTGACCCACCAGTGTCATTTCAACAGTGGAATGCGTTACAGGCCCTGAGGCTATTTCGGTTCCATCAACTGTAGTAATGACATCTTGGGTTACTTTCGGGCGGAGAGGGAGCTTAATCCTGGAAGCCAATTCACGGTCTATGTAATTTCCAATAGCTCCACTGTCGATGTATGCTTTTATAGCATGCAACAGCTGAGGCTGTTTTGGGTCCACGAGCACCATTGGCATGACAAAATGTGAGGTCAAAGAGTTTGTTTTCAAGCTCGGAAAGCGGACCCCTATGCTTGTCGGGCTTGGTCGTTTCCCGAATCAGGTGTCAATAAATCGTTATCAGTGGCTCCAACCACCTTCTTAGGTGGTTTAACCGGACAATTTCCAAGAAAGTGACCGGAAGTCCCGCAATACAGGCAAAGTTGCATTTGCCGCCTTCTCTCTCGTTCCTTCTGTGTTAATGGTCCTTTAACACCGCAGATTTGCATAGGTTCGGCTATGTCGGTACACTTGGAGTTAGCGTGGGTTTTGATCGGTACTCGGGTTTCGTACTTGAACCGATCTGCTTTTCTATTTTGAAGTCTGTGATCAAGTTGAACCACCAAGTCTATGTAGTCTGCGCAGACTTGGGGTGGATATACTATCTGAGCTAGAACATCCTTAAGCTCTCCGCGCAGGCCTCGATGGAACAATGTGATCCTTTTGTTTTCTGGCCATCCAGTTTCCACAACCAGTCTATTAAAGGTGGCAACGTAGGACAGAAGATCCTGATTACCTTGTCGTAAGGATAGCAGTTCGTTATCAAGGGCCTGTCCTTGAGAGTGTCGAGCAAACAATCTTTCCATGCTGGCCTGGAAACCCTGAAAATTCTGGAGAATGGGATCATCCTGATTTACCAATGGAATAGACCAATCGGCAGCACTGCCACTGAGGTAAGATAGTATAAAGGCTACCTTGGTCTGGTCGTTAGGGAAGGCCCCGGTTCTGCATAGAAAGTGTAAACGACATTGGTTCATAAAGACGGCATATTTCTTGGGATCCCCCGCAAAACGTTCAGGCGGGGCCAAAGGCATGTGTCCAGGTAAATTGATTTGTACCGGGTTATTCAAACCCATTGATGTGGAAGTATCTCCGGAATTAGGTAAAGGAGTGTGCCCTGCCTGGGCCTGCAATAACCTTTTGGCCAGGTCATCTGTTCTTTCCTTGGATAGGATCAGTTCTCTTTTGAGAGCGTTAGTCTCCTGGCGGGCTGAGTGCACTTCTGCCCGTAATTCCCCCAAAAGCTGGGCCAGCTGATCTGTCTCGGAAGTCTCCATAGCGCCCGGGTGGGAAATTATGGGTAGGCTTCGCGTTCTGTCACGCCCACCTGATTCCCACGGAGGCGCAGGTCTGGCTTCGAGTGCTGATGATTCTTCTATGGTGAAGCGCAGGACTCTGAAGATGGACTCACTGGCTCGCAGGAATATTCCCCTGTGCGTGAAAAGGGAGTATTACCTACTGACGGAATAAAGCTCAAGTCTCCCACTCCCTTCCAACCCTCCACGATACCCTTCCTCGATTCCCCGTGAAGTCTCACCTTCGGGTCTGGAAGGATGAGTTCTCCATCCTGCTTCTGATGCAGGGGCGCGTTGAAACCCAGTTACTTCACTGGATTGAGGTTTGATGAGAGTTCACATAAGCTTGACTATTCAGGTAAGGCGCTGTAAGAGTTCTGTAGCAAGTTCAAAAGTTCAAGCTTAATAATAATGTTCATTGTCTTTTGCAGTAAGCGCTAACGCTTATGTCTTTTTCCCCTTAGGGGCCGGGGTTCGGAATGCCGGAGATATGGCGCCGACCCGAAGTGAAACGCGCAGTTCCAGTAAATAACAGGTAAGTTCTGGATGAGCGTTCGGGTAATGTCTTTGCATTCGCTCATTCAATGTCTTTGTCTTTTTTCCCCATAGGGGCCGGGGTCCGGAATGCCAGGAAGCGGCAGGACCCGAAATGAAATGGGAATGACACAACAGGTAAGTCTTAGAAGGAAACTGAGCTTTTCCTATTCCCTTCCTTCTCTCACCTTGTGTTCTTGTCTTTTTCTCTCTAGGCTCTGGGAAGTGGCTGCGGATCCGGATGATCGCTGCTGAAGATGGAGGTGCCCAGGAAAGGTGAGTGAAATGCAGCGCTGCAGCGATCGAAGCGAAATGCTTTTAAAATGATGTCTTCCCTTTCAGGATCGTCGGTGTGAAGTCTCCGTGATGCAGCTTTAGCAGGTAAGGTCTTCTTTCTTTCCAATTCTCTCTTAGCAGGTGACCCAGGATGCTGACAGGCGTGGCTGAAATCCAGATGCAGGAGCTGACACGGTGAGCGTCCAGCTGCGAGGAGCAGAACAACGCGAAGCGTGAGTTGCTGATCGGGCGTGGTTTAAATAGCTTTGGAAGAAGTTCCAGGTATGTATCCTTCCACCGATCAGGTATGTATCCTTCCCCGACCTCACCCAGGGGAAAGTAGTTCCAAAGGTAAAGTAGTTCCATTCAGGCCTCAAGAGGGCCTGGATGTAGCAGCATGGTCTGCATCAGGTAAGTGCACCTTAAAACACTTGAACACATGTCTAGCTTTATGAGCCTGGCGCCTAAGGCGCCAGGACAGGGGTCCAACATGAGCCTGGCGCCTAAGGCACCAGGACTGTCTCCAAAGGGCCCCAGCTTGGGCCCGCTGTCACTTCCCTGGGGGAAATGATGCCTGCCTCTGGGGTTGCTGGGTCGGACCTGGCTCCTTGGAGGTAGGCATCATGACAGATACTACGAGAAGGGGGACAGGGCGGATAGGATACTGACCTGGAAATTGAGGGAGGTCCAGAGAAGTAGGATGGTGTCAGAGGTCAGGGACAGTGGGGGAACACTAGGTTATGACACCCCCCACATAAGTGCAGCTTTTCGCCAGTATTACGAGTCGTTATACGCCTCGGAATATGATGGGGGTGATGCCCAGATCGAGGAGTTTCTCGACTCCATACAGATACCGTCCCTTCCCCAAGAGTTGGCCGGGGGGCTGGAGGGCCGGGTGACCGAGGAAGAGGTGGAGAAGGTGATTAGCGGGATGAAGGTGGGGACTTCCCCGGGGAAGATGGCTTTTCGGTTTATTTTTACAAGAGGTTTCGCTCATCCTTGTCTCCCTACCTGGCTAAGGTTTTCAACTCAGTATTGGAGGGGGATACCCTCCCCGACTCCATGATGGGAGCCTTTATAGTGGTTTTACCCAAGGAAGGCAAGGACCCAAGGGAGTGCTCATCCTACCGGCCTATATCTCTGCTAAACATCAATGTCAAAATTCTGGCCAAGGTGGTGGGTAGGCGGATGGAGGGGATAATGCAGAAGCTAGTCCATGGGGATCAGGTGGGTTTCATAAGGGGCTGACAAGGGTCGGATAACATCTGTAAAACAATAGAACTGGTACATTTTGGCCAAAACTCGAATCTCGATGCATGCGTCCTGTCGCTGGATTCGGAAAAAGCTTTTGATAGAGTTGAGTGGAGATATATGTCCCTCCTTCTCCAGCGAATGGGCTTTGGGACGCACATCTTGAGTTGGGTGGCCGCCCTCTATAGAGCCCCTACCGCACGGGTCCAGGTAAATGGCCTACTGTCAGAATCCTTTCCTCTTACCCGGGGAACTAGACAGGGCTGCCCTCTCTCCCCCCTGTTATATGTCCTCACAATGGAGGCTTTGGCCATAGCGATCAGATCCCACCCAGACATCAGGGGTATTAGAAGGGGGGGATGGAATTTAAGCTCCCCCTGTTTGCCGATGACATCCTGGCATATCTGGTGGACCCAGCCACTTCGATCCCTGCCCTTCTGTCCCTGGTAAGCTCCTTTGGGCGGTTCTCGGGCCTGAAGATTAACACGACTAAGTCCGTTCTCCTCTCAATGCATCTGGTGGATCCGGTACTGGACCCCTTGTCCAGATTTCACGGGATAGCAGTTAGCAAGGACAACGTAAAATACCTGGGCGTCCTCCTCACTAGGGACTTATCGGAACTGGGAACTTCCAATTACGGGCCCATTTTGTCCGAAATCAAAACTGACCTGGGGAGATGGGGAAAAATGATTCTCTCCTGGTATGGCCGGATGACGGCAGTCAAAATGAATATACTACCCCGGCTCTTGTATGTCTTCACGGCCCTCCCTACCAGGGTACCCACCCAAACCTTCATAGACTTGCATAAAGGGGTCCGAGACTTCATTTGGCAGGGGAGAACTCCGAGGGTCGGCAGGGCCACCCTGACGATTCCAAGGGAGGAGGGGGGTTTCGGTCTCCCAGACTTCCAGTTATACTATCACGCAGCACATCTACGGGTCCTCCTAGAACACATGAAGGAAGGCCTGTGGACATATTGGTCGTATTTGGAGGACATGGACGTCCACCCCCTCAAGGTCCGAGACCTCCCATGGTCCCCTCGTAGGTTGATTCCGAAACAAGTACTGTCCTGCCCGACCCTGGGGGTTCTTTGGGAGATCTGGAGGGAGTGCCCTCGAACAGCTCATCTTTCATCTTGGCCGTCCCCTATGACCTCCTTGTGGGGGCCCCTTCTGAAATTGGGCAGCAGAGGGTTTAGTCAATCCCAGCGCTGGTCCGACGAGGGCTTGGAATGGGCGGGCCAACTATTCAGGGAGGGCGAGTTCCTGAGTTATGAGGACCTCAGGGATGGGCTAGGAGGTGGGACCCTCTCCATATTCGAATACCTGCGTCTTAAGGGTATCCTCAGCAACCCTGCATGGGGCCCAAACCTGCGGAGACAATTGTCTCCCTTCGAGAAGCTCCTCGACTCGGCAACTTCCAGAAAGGGCGCGCTTTCCTGCATGTACACAGTCCTCAACACCCATAACCTTCAGGCTAGGAGAGGTTTCCGTGGGTTCTGGAATGATCTGGCGGGGGAGGAGATATCTGAGGATTCCTGGGCTCGCATTTTTAGGACATCGTTTCATGGCGATCTGTTCACCTCGGACATGGAACATAATTTTAAAATCCTGCAGGGGTGGCACAGAGATCCGACAAAACTCTCAAAAATGTTCACAGGAGTGTCACCAGACTGTCCGAGGGGCTGTGGCCACGCGGGGACCAGAGGCCACATGTGGTGGCTATGCCCGAAAGTGCAGTCCTACTGGGAATCCGTGAAGGACTGAATAGCGGAGGTAACGGAGGTCTCTCTTCCCATCAATCCGCTGACCATGCTGCTGGGCCTCTCCCCGGAGGAGGCAGAACTGTACCGGTACCCAAGGATGGTGGAAACTATGTTGAGAGCTGGCAGAGTGGCCCTGGCCCAGAAATGGAAGAGCCCGGAAACGCCTTCCAAAGACGAGTGGATGAAACAACTCAAGAATATGTTTCTGATGGACAAATTGACTGCTTTGGTGAACAATGACTCTTGTTCGTTTCTCGCAGACTGGTATGGGGTCCAGCAGACATGGGGATGTGATGTCCATTAGTGTCGGGACAGCACCCCCGGATGGCCGGGGCGCGATCATCTCTGAACAGGTATACACCCAGTGGGGGGTTCCCACAACCCGGGGCGACATCAGCCTCAAGCCAGCTATAATGCGGGCTTTAAGACAGAGGGTACGGGATGAAAGTCTGGTTACCTTGCTATGTTATGTTTGAATTGGATTTGGGAGGGGGGGGACCATGATAGGGAGGAGGTTCGGGGTTCATGCATTTTTTGTTTCTTTGTGTTTTTTGTCTTTAAAAATGCTTAAAAAAAGTAAAAAAAAAAAAAAGAATTGGAGGAAGACATAGATGAGTGGAGTATATACGCCGTGGATGAACTAGAAATCTCAAATAGTTCAAATCAAAGATTCAAAAGAAAGTCAGTAGTACTGTTCTTAACAAATCCAGGGCTGGAGCCGAAGAAGAAAAAGAGAACCTTGGAAGGTAAATTAACACTGGAGCATTTGCCACAAGATATAAATGAGAAAGAGCGGGTCACTGAGAGCAAAAAAAGAAGGACTAAGTATCACAGCGACCTGAACTCTAGCAAATTAAAACATCAAGTAATAGAAGAAGATAGAATGGCAGATATAAAAAGAAAGCATAAGGAATCTCTGGAACTTAGGGAAGGGCCCAGAAATAGGAGAAATAGTAGAAAGGATTCTCCGATAACGCCATCGACAAGAACTCGTAGATTTTTATCAATAAAGAAGCAAGACCCCAGCCTCCACAGAAAGCAAGAACAAAAAGTTTATTTACCAAGGATCAAAAGTGCATATACCTTCAGACTGAAACAAAATTTTGAGAGACAACGATAGCCTGATCCTTAATAGGAACACTATAAGTAAAATATTCAAGCAGGTCCCAAATCTTCGTCGGCTGCAGAGCAGCGATTTATGGATAGTGGAGCCTTTTGAATCAGGGAGGGCTGACGTTTCCTATCTACACATTAGGTCTCTGGTAATTGGTGAGATATTATGGAAAGAAAAAAGTAGTCTGGAGACACTAAGCTACGAACTTGCGGTTTTACAGCTGACAATTGAAAGCATAGTGAGAAAACATGAGAAAGAACAAAGATGTCCTCTTAAAATGGAAAGAAGTGGACACAATAGAACTGGGAGCACTGATGGTGATGGCAGAAAATGGAAGTCACAACGAAATATAACTGATGGAAAGGAGCCCATGGACCTAGGAGGGAAAAAAGCAGAAGTATTCAGCAATCGGGCCTATTGGTCCGTTTGCCGGCAGGAAAACTTAAAGGGGTCTAGAAGACTGTTGGCAAAGGATAGCATAAGACCAAGAAGAGATGTTGAATCGAATCTTCAGAGGAACCCAAAGGGACCATTTTATTTACGAACTAGTAAACAGGAATCAAGTGTGTTTTCAAATAACCAGGAAAGGAAAACTGCAATCCAAGGAAGTGACACAAGCACTAACTCCCCAGTGCGATGGACATGGAACTCGATGGCTCAGTCCATAAAATCTCAGAATTAGCAATCATATCAGCAACTGCCGGAATCGCATCAGGACATCGTACTCAAAAGCCTCCATAACCGAACTGTATTTAAGAACTACATTGATATGGCATCTTGGAATACCAGAGGCTTTGGACATTTAACAACTAAATCTGATGTCAATTTGGGTCTCTGGGATATTCTTTGCCTTCAGGAGACTTGGCAGATTAACAAACTGGATATACGATCTATACTATTCCAGCGAAAAAAGGCCTGATTGGTCGTCCGACAGCAGGTTTATTTAACAGCCATATGAGTAGGATGTGGTTTGGAAGTAAGGGACCAGATAAAGACATCCCATTTAATCCAAGCATTAATCATCATTTGGAGACACACGGATGTATTAACACATAAAGAAAAAGAAGAAACTATACTACTGGCTAATGTATATTGGAACCATGAGGTAATCACTGATGATGCCTTTTGTGACTTAATTGAAAGTATCTTAGAAGAGGCAAATGACACTTATAGACATGACTACACAATAATAACAGGGGACTTTAATGCACTATGTCCAGAGATTGGAAACCAACGAGTCCATCTGTCAAAAACGTCTCCAATATTGGAAAGAGGAAAGAAGTTGGAGAAAATGTTTACAGCCAGAGACCTTCATAACCTGCATTGGCTACGCACAGAATTAAATGGAATGATTCCATTATGGCAAAGGGAATCACAAACGGGGACAATTGATCATACATATGTGTCCAAAGAACTGCTAGGTTTAATTGTAAGCTTTGCAGTAGTAAAGGCTGTTAACAGTAACCACAACTTACTTTCTACAAGGTGGGCAACATCCCAGAAGCAGAATGTTGGCCCCAAATATGAGTTAGAAGTAACTCCAGGGGGAACTCGCCTAAAATTTTCAGAAAAGGCACTTAAACACATTTCTGAAAGTTATGTAGTACCATCGGCACGGAATATTAGTTCACAAAAAGATAATATTGAAGGAGTTGATTACACTCACCTGTTAAAAAAGTACACAAAATCGGTACAGAAATTGAAACAGTCATCTGTCAACTACCAACATACATACAACGTCGAAGTAGCCAGTAGGCAACGCTTAGTCAACAAATTTAAAAGGATGGTCAAGGGCGTCGGGATCACTGGCACATGTAAAACGTTGGAAAAGAGCCCAGCAGGAATACAGAAGATGGATTCTGCAAAAGAGGTACCAACTATATCAGACAAATTCCGAATCGATGTCGAAAACAATATGTTGAAAGATAACCAGTGTTTTTTGGTCTTTGATAAGAAGCAATGTTTTGGTAAATAATAAAGCTCTTCAAAATAGTGTAGAAGAAGAAGCCTGGCTGAAGCACTTTTCTGCTCTATGAAACAGTGAATAATGAGAAGGGAGCTCAGAATGTGCTGACACACTGGAAAACTGGAACTGGGCATAAATGGAAGATCCCATGGGACGAAGACGTTCTGAGGGATAAGATTTCAAAACTGAGCTCGTCCAGGGCTCCAGGGCCTGATGGAATTACCAACAAAGATTTGAAACAACAGCCAATCTTGTGGGCGAGCTTCATCAGCAAAATATTCCAAAACTGCAATCGGGAACAAACTATTCCGCCAACATGGAGCACAGCCACAGTGGTCCCGATTTTCAAACGAGGGGACAGAGAAAAGCCAAATCACTATCGACCAATATCACTCCTAGATGTGATTGGGAACATTTTTGCTGGATTTGCCCTCGAAGCTTTCCAAGACTGGTTGGCCTCATCTGAACAGAGTGACCCTTTTCAGACGGGCTTCGTTAAGAACTCAGGAACTGCAGTTAATATCATAATGCTAGGCACAATAAAAGCCAAGGCATTCAAAGAAGGCCAATCGATCTATATGGCTTTTATTGACCTGGTTCAGGCCTTCAATAGGGCCCTTTTATGGCAAAAGCTGGAACACATGGGATGCCCAGAGAACATCGTAGCCCCAATTCAAGAACTGTATCGGGAAACCTCAATGACTGTAAGATTGAGTCAGCAAGGCCTTTTGTCGAAGGCAATCACCACGGAGAGAGGAGTAAAACAAGGGTGCCCATTAGCACCAGCATTATATAATGCCTACATGGCAGATTACGCAGATACAGAATCTTCAGTCAGAATGTTCCCCCCAAAACTAGATGGAACGGAAATCTCTCGTCTCTTATATGCGGACGACATTATCCTCCTAGACAGGACTCATGTAGAGCTCCAGAGGCAGTTGACGCAATTGAGTGAGTATTTGAAGGCAAACAACCTACAATTGAACGCCTCAAAAACAAAAGTAATGGCATGGGAACCCCCGGGGAGTAAGAAATATCCACAGGCAAATTGGTTTGCTGAAGGTCGGAAATTGGAAAAAGTAAGCTCCTTTAAATATCTAGAAGTCATGATAAGCCAATCCATGAAAGAAACAGAAATGAAAGATTTGCTCTGGTCTAAAACAAAGATACTGGCAAACCAAGCCAAAGCAGTGGACTGAAAATATGGAAGATTTTAAGCAGCGGCTGTTCTTAACTTCTATAAAGTGAAGGTACTCCCAGCTGTGCTATACGGGACTGACGCTACGTTTTCACTCCCGGAGAAAGTGTGGTCTGATCTGGAGAGCTTCTTCTGGAGAAAGGTACTGAGCTTGGCACAATCAACTCCAATAGCACTCATTAGACGAGAATTATGCCTGATCTCATTGAAGGCGATCCAAGAGCGAAACTCATTTAACTTATATAGAAAACTCCTCTTGGACACTTAACTAAAAGCATTAGAGCTGGTTGGTAAAGAGATGGTAAGAGGGCACATTCCGGCTTTAGATAGCTGGAAAAGCCGAAATATCAAAATTTTAGAATCAACAAATACATCAGTTGAACTTTTGTTAACGAATGCAGACAAGATGATGAAAAAACTCTGTGAGGTCGACTGGATACGTACAGGAGAAATGGCAAATGAATATAAGCTGACAAAAGCTTTTACAACTACTGAGATGAAAATAAATGATGTAAGAAACTACTTGGAAAAGTTCCCGATCAAAGATCTAAGTAGAACTTTCATGCGCTTTCGTCTGAATCAACTGAAAACAAATGAGATACTGTTTATACAAAATCTTTCATTGACAAACAAGTTCAGATACTGCCATTCGGAGAACTTGATAGAAACAAGTAGACATCTCCTCCTTGGATGCAAAGGGACTAAAAGTGAGAGGTCAGCTGCTTTGGGAAAACTGCTGAATTCTTTTACTACATTAACAGAAAATGAATGGTGGCTGATCCTGACAAGTGGCGATGATACTAGATGCGTGATTGGAGTAACCACATTCTTTAGATACATTGATTTGGAGCACAGAGAACATAAGGCACTGGAAGGAACAGTGAGGGAGGGGACTAACTTGAATTGAATTACGAGTAATATGTCTCAGTTGACGTGGAAAAGAACCACTTATGGTGACTGTTACGAATCGGACCCCTTGAGGGAACTTTCTAAGTGATTGATATTTTGTAAAAATAGTTTTTCAATTTAAATCAATAAAATATAAAACAAGCGGACGTGAAAAAGGTAAGTAAGGGTGCGTGGGGGAGTGTTTTGGGGTGGTGGTGGTTTAAATTTGGCCCAATTTGACTGCAACAAAATGGTCTTTGCAGCCGAATTGACCACGGTCAATTCCGCTGTGAACAATTGTGCCACAGCCAAATCGTATACATCCTCTTTATCTAGTTGAGTTTCAATTTCTTCATTTTGTTGGCATTCATTGTCCAGCATATCTTGGTATTGTTTGAAACTGACATTTGTTATATTGCTTTCATTTCATTAGAATGCAGCTTCCAATGAGTCATAGTCACCTAATTATTCTTATTCTTTTCTCCAAGGTTAAAAACGTTGCAGTAGGGCCATGTGATACAGTTCTCTATGTTCTGGAGATTTAAAGGATAACTATTTGTCTCATCTGGTGTAGCATTGTTTTTGTAGGAATAGTCTTGGGCTATGTCGTACAGGCACGTTTTCCAAAGCAGTACTTCTTTTTGGGTAGTATGTGTCAAATACATCTTTTTTTTAAATGTCCGGGCTGTTGGGATCATTTGTGGCTGTTGTTTATATCTGTTGGTAGGATTTTAGTATTCTTTTTTGAGATAAAGCTGCACCAAGCTTTAGCCAGACAATGGGCCTCATTACACGGTATTCGGTCAGGGTTTACCGGTACCGGTAAGGGCACCGGTACCGGTAAACGCTTACCGCCTTACTACAAGGTCCCTTTGCCGGACCCGACCTCAATGGCTGGTTTTACCAGCCGTTAAGGAACGGGCCCGCAAAGGGACCTTGGTGCTAATTACGGTATCGCAATTTGCGGTTCCGTAATTACCTCCTCCCCATTCCCATTGGGCCCTATGGGGGCAAAAATGGGAATGGGGAAGTGCCTTGGTGAATGGGGAATTACCAGCCCCGCTCACTTTGGAGTAGGCCGGTAATTCCGCCATCCACCAAGGTGGACACTGTAAAATACCAGCGGCATCCATGGCGCTAAGAGCGCCATGGTTACCGCATACCGTGTAATGAGGCCCAATGTGTTAAGATTTGCCATATAAGGCTGTACCTATTAAACAGTCTGCAGTTTCGTAGCGCCCACATTCTCCATGGGACAGCATTATTATACTGAAGCTGTACAATTTTTGTGACAGTGTTTTGTCAGATCATATGTCATCGCAGAGGTTATTAAGCTATGTTTTCTTAGCTTTGATGGGATAGGCTGTGACATATGTTGCAACTGAAGTGGAATTGTCTGCAATGTTTTGTATGTGTTTGTTTGCATTCCACAAGAGGGCAATTACTTGCATTGTAATCATTGATGTTCTTGGATGCTTCATCCCTTTTAATGTTGTTTGCGTTTTTAGGGGATTTGCCTTTTATACTGTGTCTGATAGAAGACATCAAGCTATTTACTTGTCCTTTTTTGCAAACTGGTCTAGGGAAGCCAAAGTGACATTTGGTGTCTTATTTACCTTTGGTTTTTTTATCTACGTCAGCAGTATGTTTTTGGAAGCGTAAGATTTGTGTATGCAGGACACTATCTGTGGTTTCTGAAGGGATGTCGCAAGTAATGTTTTTTTCAATAAACTGTAAAATAGTGGCATCGCTGTCATGGGCACATTTGTGGGCATCTTTTATCCACAAAAGCATGTGGATGTGTGGTGCTCCTCTGGATTGATATTATTTTCTCCAAAAGAAGTATTGTACATCTCAGAGTGGAGGGGTTGTTTTATTGCAGATGAAACGCAACATGGCAAAGAAGCAATGGCGAAAGTACCTTGATACATTGACAGGGTCAAGAGAACACAGTTCTCCTGATGTTTTTATACATGTTTAATCTTTGTTTTGATTTGCAGTGCCCAAAAAGTCATGCAAGTCACCGCATGCATACTCTGCACAATTTAAAGTAACAGTCCATGTTGGTGGACCTATGTTCCTTAGCATACAATGTACATCAGTGTGACATCATAACCAGTATTCTTTTGTGTCACGGATTTGCCAAGAGATTTGTGATACTTGACTGCAAAACTTCATCTTTGTATTTTATTTTTTGAAGCAGTTCGGTAGTAGTCATGCTTAAAAAATTGAGGCTGTTTTTAACGTTTGTGCAACTCCATAACATATAGTTGCTAGTTCACTTTTGAACAGGAGGTGGAAAATATATTCTACATTTTGTCTGAATCTGGGGACTTCAGAATACATTTGTAAAGAGCGATATTCTGATGCACTAATTTTGTGGACCTTTCATCATATCTTCCTGCTTTTCCTCTAGGAAAGAGTAGAGGAAAGAACGTGCTTCTACACTTTTCTCCCATACGCTCATTGGGGATCCTTTGGTTTGACACATTTGATATGTTTGTAATGCATCTTCAACGGTCTATTTGGAGTGTAGTGGATGAATTGTATACTGATCTAAAATGTTGGCTGAAGTAACAAGATCTACATGTTCAAATTGGACCGTTGATGGTGAATCTTGAATTATTTGGGTGGGTTCTCTTATGTTTTCCTCTATGTGTATATCTTTGTAGTATTCATTGTTTTCTTTCAGATATTGTAGGGCTTCTCTAACTTTGTTTAAGTCGACCAGTTGTCAAATGTTGTCTTTTGTTGGTACACCATTAACTAGTATAATCAAACATTGATCTATTAGTCGTTGTACTCCTAGAGTTTCTACATTTTCTTTAAGATCTAAGGCAAATATACTGCTTTGCCATGGATGCCCTTTGGTAAGTCAGATGTAGGTCATTTGGCTGTTTTAGGTTGAAGGCATATTATAGCTTGATATTTGTGTACTGTTTGGATTATAATCCTTTCATACACGTTAAGTTGTTGGAGGGCCTTTGGAAGTAGGAATATTAGTGATAGCACGTGACAGCATTTGGTTATTGTCAAGCTTTGTTTTGCAGTACGTGCAAACTATTGAGGGGTCAGTTATTTTGTATTTATTTTCTGCTGTTAGATATAAAGCTAATTGGAACCATTGGGATTCCTCATTGTCCTCTATTTTGTAGGCCATGTTTACTATTTTTGTGCTCCTTTTATAAAAAAGTTCTGCGACAGCAGACACATACTTGGTCTGGTATTTCAGCAGCTGTGTTTTGAAAAGTAGCTGTTTCTTTTTTGTATGTGTTTGTTAGGAGGGTGGTGTTTGTAAGGTTTTCAGAAATGTTTTCTGAAGTAACTGAATTTTCTAAGTCAACTTCAGTTCCAAAGTACTTACTTTGGATGTGCTCTATTGTTTGAAGAAGTTCTTTGGCTGTTCCATGTAGGAGAATTTTATTTACATTTTGCAGTTCTAGAGCAGGACTTTTTGCATTGAATAGTCAATGCACAAGATTCTGTATAGCGGAATGGTGTGTTGCTAACTTTTTGATGTGGTGGAAGGTGCTTTTGCACGCAGTTCCTAAAAATGCAGGCTAATGAATGTCCTCAAAGTCCAGTGTAGCTGCTCACTGGACAAGAGTACATGGTTTGTAAAGTTTTAATTTTATTTTTGCCTGTGAGTTTCACATAGTGATAGAGGAATTGTCGTAAAGAATTAAAGGATTGTTGGCGTATGCTACACATTGAGCTACCTTATGGGTATTAAGCGTGTTATAAATAACCTATCATATCATATCATATCATTGAGCATCACATCCATTTGTACACTGCACAGTTTGTTTGGGTGAAAGGAATATTTGATTGAAAGTTTGTTGGGGATGTTTTTTCTATAAGGGTAACTTTTTCCATAATGGTGTCTCCTACCATTTTATACCCTCAGACATCACTGTCAATGCTAATTGGGTTTTTTGTTCTTGTTATAAGACTCTTCATTGAAATATGGTTCTGTGCTGCTTGTGTGAATCCATTCACCTTCCACAGAAGTTTGAAAAGGTATCTATGTTGATATGGTGCATATTTAGAAGTACCTTTTGTAATTTATTAATTAATTTACTTAGTGGTTTCATTCTGTTTAAAATCAATATAAACAATGTTCTCTTTGATATGATCTGATATGGCATTCTTAACATGCCTATACAGAAGTGTTTCAAGGTATAACGAGGCAAGGGAGGGAAACAGAGGGAGGGCAAAGACAACGCTTTTACTAGGCCTAGTGACATTGAGATTGTGCAAGTGCAGGGGAGGGGGGAGGGGAAAAGTGCCAGTGGGGAGGGGAGAATGGGCAAGTTCCGAACATGGGATAAACAACAACTAGTGCGGCCAACAAGTGTCAAGCGCAAGGGTTAAAGTGCAGACAACAGGTGTCTAAAAGTGGAGGTAAGAGTATTGTAGGGTTGCTGATACAGACCAAGTGCAAGGGTTGCCAGGAGGCAGTGCAGGGGTACAACTGTGCAGGCAGGGACCTGGGTCCGAGTTCAGAGGGTAACCAGGTGACGAGTGCAGTATTATACAGGAGATCAGCAGGGGGAAGGAAGACAGAAGGCAGAAGCAAAGAGGAAGGTCTTGAGGTGTTTCCAGCACCGGAGATGGTTCTACTCAAGTTTCAGAGAGCCAGGGAGGCTGTTCCAGAGGGAGGTGCCAGCAGAAAAAAGGGATCTGCCCCCAACTTGTTGCTTGGAGAAACGACTGACCCTCAAGGAGTTGGAGGTGGAGCAGCAAAGAGCTTGAGTACGAAGATATTTCCGAAGAGATAGTTGGAGGTGTTGCGGTCCCAGGCCCAGAAGGCCTTGTGGACAATGCAGAGGGTCTTGAACTTGATCCTTGCTTGCAGCCACTGGGAGCCAATGCAGAGATTTCAGGGCTGTAGAGATGTGATCCCTGGGCTTGAGGCCAAGGACAAAGTCTTGCAGTCCTGTTCTGGATGAGTTGTAGAGGCAGCAGGTTTAGAAGGAGGCTGTTGCAGTAGTCCGGTTTAGAGACAACCAGAGATCTGGAGACAGTGAGCTTCTGGGGGAAGGTGGGTAATGGAAGAATACCTCTGTGGAGGTGCCATTGGTAGTTATCCATCTTAGAGACGTCAGAGATATGAGGAGAGAAGGAAAGTGTGGAGTCGAAGATGACCTTGGGGCTCTCAGCCTCAAAGGTGGGAGCAGAAAGAGGGCCAATAATGGCCCACCAGAGAGTGACAGGAAAGGAAGGTGCAGGTGTGCTGATGAGGAGGATCTCCATCTTACAGGCATTGAGGCAGAGATCATTGGTGGCACACCACTCCTGGATGAGATAGAGAGAAGAGGCGGCAGAGGGTAGCCTGAAAGCGAATTGAGAGTCATCCAAATAGCACTGAAAGTTGGAGCAGAGAGCAGCAATGTGGTAGGCAAGAGGTCCCAGGTATTGGTTGAAAAGTCAGGAAGAGAGGTTAGACCCCTGGGGAACACCACAGGTAGAGAGTGAGATATAGGAGAGGAAGGACCCAAGTTGGACCTGGTGTAAGCTCACCTGGTATCCACAGGGACACCACTCAGCCCTGGTTGGTTGCCGGAACTTTCTCCCCGATTTCCGGATGGTGTCTTCGGAGGAAGTCTAACCTGAAAACACAGGAGGGCTGGGTTCAAGACTGGCCGACTCAGGTAAAGTATCCTCCCACCACCCCTTTGGCTTCATCCCTTAGACCCTCTCCTCACCTTGTTGTGGTATTAGGCATGCTCTCCATCCTGCTTTCTTAGCAGGGGTGCGTAGTCTTCAGTGGGCGTGGGCGACCGTGTTATTTCACTGGCACGTGCCCGTTGAAGTGTCTTTAAGGTAGGTCTTATTGCAGCAGTTTTTGTATAGCGCTATTTGTTCTTGCCTGCCTTTCTTTTGTGAGTATTAATGTCCTTTCTTTCTCCCTAGGCGTGCGGGAGATTTGGCGTGGCGTGCTGGTTGGTTTGAGCACTGCCGGCAAATGATGGCGCGAGATGTGTGCTGCAATGCGGTAAGTAATACGCTATGCGCTGCGCTGCTTTGTCTTGCCTTTGCTAACCTGTGTCTCCTCTCTTCTTTACAGGTTGCGCTGTCCTTCTCCGGCGGATGTGGAACTCTGGAACGGTGCCGGCCTGGAGGTGACAAGCTAGGCCAGGTAAGCTTCTTGTGATGTTCGTGGCTTAAGCAATGCCGGAGTATGCCTTTTCTAATGTTGTCTTTCTCCTTTTCCTTTTCAGGTTGCTTCGTTCCGGTAGCTATGCGGTGCCCAGAAGAAGCTGTTCACTGGAGAGCAGATGACAGGATGGAGATTGCAGGTAGGATTCTATTAATGATGTTCCTTTTGTCTCCTCTGCAGGCTCGTTGCTCTGAGGCTCGCGGGTATCACAGGAAACGGTGAGCGTTATATTGCCGACTGCAAAGTAACCCGATGCGTGCTCTGTTGCTTGGATGTGGTTTAAATAGCCTCCCAGCAAAATAGTCCAGGTAAAGTAGTCCCAGGCCACCACAACCAAAACAATATACTGCATAGCTTAGTTCATAGGAACCAAGCTATGCGAATGCCTCCATGGTAACTGCAGGCCCAATGAAAAGTAGTCCCCCTTCAAACATGTTCTCCACAATGAATATGAGCCTGTTGCCAGAGACGCCAGGACTGACTCCAAGAGAGTCTTGGGAGTGAATGCAAGGCCTCCAACGCCTTAATGGAGCCCCGAACCCTGACCTTACCTGGCAAGTGGACTTGCCAGTGGGGGTCTGGGGTAAGGGTCGTGACACCTGGGAGGGTCAGTCTGAGAGGAAAGAGGTCAACCAGGCCAGGGCCTGATCAGTGATACCCAGGTTAACACAGAGACATTTGAGGAGGATGGCATGGTTGACTGTGTCAAAAGCAGGAGATCAAGTAAGATGAGTACAGAGGGGTGATTATTATCAATGTTAGAGAGCACCTCTTCACTGATGTTCAGGAGAGCAGTTTCCCTGCTTCTGGCTGCTATGACGTCAGACTGATGGTCATGGAGACAACCACCAGATTCAGTGTGAAGATTAAGCTGGGAGATGGCCAGCGTTTCTAAGATGGGACACAGTGTAGGGGCACTGTAAAGGAATTCTCGAGACATAGACAAATTAATATAAGGAATAACTGGTGGCAATGTGAGATACAATGCTAAGGCACCTGGTACAAATCAGGAAAAACTATTGGTGAAATTTTAACGTGGAAAAACAATAGCTGCCTATGGTTAGAAGTGGACTTTTGCAGGACTATATACAATTAGGCAGCAGCTTCCTAATTTGCAGAACTTCTACTGGACAAGCATTCGCTAAAGGCACTTTACCCTCCACATCATATGCCAAGGGGGAAAAAAGAAGCCTACCCAGTCGGGGGTCACCAAAGACCCTCAGAGCAAAACGAATCCGCTGCAAAAACTGTGGGCACTGGGCCAGGTAACATCTTTGGCTGGAAACACAAGAACATTTACCCCAAGAGTGGAGACTAATAGCCTCGACTTAGGCAGATTCTTAAGAGGACTTTGCAATGAGCTTCCAGGAATTTCAGGACAAGTTCCTGGCCTCATTTCAACTACAGTTTACTTCTTTCACCCCGGAAATCAGGCAGTCACTATATGACTTTGAGGAGCAAGTAGATAACAATGAACAGGCAATCCAGGAACTGAAACAGGAGAGCAAACAGTCTGATATTGCCCTTGAAGATCTGGCCAGGCTAACACACATTCTCGAAATACAGTGTGAGGACCTTGGAGTTAGATCGGGATGCACTAACATACGAATAAGAATCTTTCTGGAATCAATCATGGATGCTGACTTGAAGGACACTGTAGCCCATATCTTTGCTGATCTAATTTCGGGAGAAGAAACTGCCATGGTTTCTCTGGATCGCCTTCATAAAACTGGCCCAAAAATAAATGACTCTGGTGCTCGTCCACGGGATGTATTGGCAGCATGCACTTCATCACCCACAAAAAGAGCATATTCTAAGGAGGGCACGGGAGTCGTCTAGGATTACTTACAATGGGAATGAGATCCATCTCTTTGAAGATCTTTCGCAGATAACCCTCCAAAAACAACGCAAGATGCAGCCAGTGGTCAGAACACTACAATTAAGAGGGATTAAATGCAAGCGGGCTTTCTATTTTGGCCTGGTCTTTTCCTTAGAAGGCAGACAGCATAGGATCACCTCACAAGATTCAGGCTTGTCCCTACTGCAAATCGAGGACGAAGCGACAAAAGGCTCACAGAGAACGATAATGGACTTTGGCTGAACAACCTAAGCCCTGAGAGTGGTCGACTGTAACACGTCATGGGAAGAAGGAGAGGGTGAAACAACAAGAGGACTGGAAGGTGCAACTTAGAGGGCCTATCACCAAACCACCACCACAATAAAGTAGTCTTAATCAAGGTATTTACATGCAGGCAGATCAAGAACTGATTTAAGGATCATCATGAGATGGAGAGATGGACCACACCACCTTGGAATGCATCTATTCAGGTAACAGATGGGGGTACTAGGATGACCCGCAAGTTGCCCTCGGGTTAAAGTTGACTCACTGCTGGGGTTTCATGCCCCGGGCTATGTTAGGTACTGTGGCCCCCACCAGGGGACATTGTTTGGGGACACAGTTGGGACGGTTGGGGTAAGGGGGTGATGTTTGATAAGTGATGGGCACTCAACGGGGGATTAGAGGTGTATTGCATGGTATCTGAGAGGAATTTCAAGGACTTCAGTGTTCAATCGATCTTCTGATGGTATGATATCAATATGATATGAGGACGATTCAAGTGTTTAACTTTAAATATTAGGGGCCTGAGTGCGCTGGCGAAACCCAGGAGCTAGAACTGCTCCTGGGGCGTTACCAACCGGACTTGGTAGTGCTTCAATTAACACATAAATGTTTGGCAGACAGATATAAACTTTGCCTGCGAAGATTCCCGGTGATATTACAGTCAAATGCAGTGGGAAAAGTGGCTGGGGTGCTGATAGCGATATGGTCAGCTCCCCATATCAAAGTGATCTGAACAAAACCACACAAAGAGGGTCGCTATGTAATAACAGTTTTGGCAATAGGCCCAAAGAGGGTAACTGTGGCCTTGATCTATGCTCCCAATACTAGCCAGGAAGGTGTCTTAAAATCAACTGTCTCGCTATTGGAAGCCTTTTAGGAGGGGGAAATAATCCTTCTTGAGGTTTTTATCATGGCTTGGAACCCTCTGCGTGATCATAGTGCGGTTACCCACTCTACGCAACCGGGCCCGGTCACCCTAAGAAAAAGTGGCCCACCCCTCTCCTCAAAAAAGTGGTCCACCACTCGCCTCACGACCCTTGACCGAAAGTGATGTCATTTTACCTCACCCCAAAGTGACATCCCGGGAAGCGATGAAACACAACCTTTCACCACTTGCAAAACAGGAAGTGGCATCAAATAGCATTGTTTCTAAGTATACTAAATTACTGTGAATCCAAGCAGACGTCCAGGGCCAAATGCAAATATGTTATTGTATAGCACTTACGCTTAAGCTCTTTTTTATAGAACAAATATGCATACAATATCATCCAACCTGTGTTGGTACTCATTTATCAACCGAAGGAGGATGAAATACTTTTTGGAGAAAATGTCTTTTTTTGCCAAACTTGCCCAGGTATAGCCTGAAACCGGCCCCCACTGCCCAGGGACAATTTCGGCCTGGCCACGGTGCCTTCTAATTTTATAAAACAAAAGCTTACAAGTTTAACCTTGGTAGACGTGTGGCCAACAATTAAGGGGCAGGCGAGAGGATATACTTAGTACTCCCATGTTCACCGGTCTTTCTCCCGTATAGATTATGTATGGGTCTCAAGGCCACTTTTGGGAACAGTTACCTAAATCACCTGTCAAGCGATTACACTCTCTGACCTCTTATTATAGACCTGAATATAGCTGGGCAGTTTGGAGGGTATGGGTTTGGGGATTTCCGTCTGAAATCTTGGGGGACTCAATGTTAGGCAGAATCATGTGTAGTGCCCTTAGGGACCACTACACACAATTAAGACTACAAGTGGCAATACAAGTTCACCTTTGGTACATGCCTGTACTACACTGTTAAAGTGGTAGCAGTAGCGGAGCAGCCAGACTTATCTCAAAAGCAAATGAGCAGTAGTAGAGATTACACCAAGGACTACAATTACTGTGACTCAAGCAAACACTGACTCAAGGTTTTTGGTTAAAAAGTAAAAGTACATTTATTTTTGACCATCTGTTTGCAAAACACTTCACCTCTATTAAATTAAAAACACAAGTAAAATACACTACATACAACCAATTCACTTCGAATAAAACAACTCAGGGTAAGTACCTTATGATTTTTCAGACTGGTGTTGTGAAACAAAAGACGTTACCGGGAACACATAAGCGATTACTTTTTGACAGTAATGACAGTTCGGTCTCACTAAAGATACGCGTATCCGCGGAAAGAAATGTTACTGGGGTAAAAACACACCTAGCACCTGAGTTAACAAAAGAGAGTTGGGGGCAAATATCATCAGCAATACTTTTGTCAAGGCAGACAGAATCAGAGAACACTTTCTAACCCAAAGATAAAAGTCAATAGGCCTGCGCCAGTGTTAGGTGGAACAGGGTTCCTGTTGTCGAGGATCACACAGTCAGATAGTTCACGATTCAATAATGCCAGGAGTACTTGGATATTGTCAACAAGAGGAAGCAAAAGTTATAAGAGGGAAGGAAGACAAGGACAAGCCTTGGATGAGGAGAAAAGGGTGCAACCTAGTTCCTCGAAGTCGGACACAGTACCTTATTCTCTGAAGACGCTGGTGCCACGGCAGTTGTTCCTGGTAGTTTCCTGCAGACTCACAGATCCTGGAGCTTAAGTCGTGGGGACAACAAGAAGAACATCTGGATTGAGCTGCACTACCCAGGGATGAGGCCATCAGTAGCGACGGCGAATAAAAGGTGCGCTGCTTTAAAATAGGAGAGGCTCTTCAGATGGCTATCCGGACCACTACAGCAGTGTGCAGCGATTTCGACCACAAAGAGGATCCTCTGGCTGTGGAAGATGTGCTGGTTGACCCCATGAGGCTCAAGGGAAGAAGACTCTGGAATGGATCTTCTCTGGTCGTTGAAGGGTAGATAGCTCAGGACTGCAGCAGGGCTTCACAGGGACTTGGTAGTTGCAGCAGCCGTTGTCTTCTCCGCTTCTCTTCGTTTCCTTGCAGTTCCAGTGGCGACTCTGACTTCCAGCCCAAGAGTCCTGCCATTCACACAGCCTGGCTATCAATCACACAGCAGGGGGTTGTCCGACCCGGACAACCACCTTAGCCAATCATGGCAAAGTGCGACTTGGGTTTCCTAAGATACCCTGTGCAGGGGGTGACTACACCCCTCCCTCACATTCAGCCCACCTAGACACCAAGGCACCCAGAGGAGGGTTTCTTCGCAGAAGCCCGCCAAAAGACGGTGAACAAAGAAGGCAAACCTGGTTTGCCACGCAAAGTAAAACACAAGAAGGACTTTAATAAAAGGAAATGGCGAATAAACCCGACCAGAGCCAAAATAAAGAACATTTGGTCAAGCGGGTTTATGTTCGAGGCTAATAAAATAGCCTGGAAAAATACCACGTTCATCTAATATATCGCGGTAGAAAATTTAGGTAGATACCAATGCCACCAGCCAAGTCTAAATGTTGCAAGAGCAAAACAAAGCTCAGAGAGGCACAGACAAAAAGGGATAGTAATTAACCCTTTCCAGTACTCCATGTAAGATGGGGTGTAGTGGGTCTGTAGTTTTTAATGACTACATAAAGTTAGTGGCAACTTTACATGTTTCTGGGGGACAGTAGTCAGCCCCAGAAAAATGGAGTCAGGTGGAAGTCTCAAAGACAACCTGGTGTTATTGCACTGAAGGTGCTGTGTAAGACACACACAAAAGGAGGGGCTCATGGAGTGGTGTGCCCCAGAGCCCAAGATCACACAAACAGTAGAAATACACATGGCAAAACATAGGTAAGAGTGGGAAAAACGCTCACACTCTTACCAAGTGGAAAAAATAAACTCCAGAAATCCAGCAAAGCTGCTGGGGACTCACTAGGTGAAGGAAATTAGCCATAGAATGAACATTCTCCCTAACACTCAATATTGAAAGATAAAATTGAAGGCAACATTGTGTAGTTTTTCTAGTTTAATTTGATGCATGAAACATCTGCAAATGTAACTTGGGATACCTTGACTGTTCACTGAGTTTTCACAGGAGAAGCGGCTTATAGATGCAAATAAAAAATAGCTTTAGAGATAGAGCTGGAGCAAGAGCTACAACAAATAACGGGTAAAATGGAAACGAAAATGGGTCCCTCCATCCAAAGAGTTTATAGAACTGTGGTTGGCAAGTTAAATCTACTTCAAGCATAAAAGGCAGAAAAGTCCTTATTATATCTTAGACAGAAATATTATCTTAAAGCCAACAGGGCAGACAACTTTTTAGCCAGACATCTATGCCAAAGAACGGCATCCCAAACTGTTCAGTCCATCCGATAACCTGCAGGGGATTTAGTTACGGAAACACCTCAAATCATCTCGCAATTTCACACTTTTTATTCAATTTCATATTGGTCAGAGTCTCCAGACATGCGAGCCCAGGTGATGTACCTGGAGGCAGTTACCCTCTTCGGGATAGCATTGGAGGATTGGGAATGGCTTGACCTCTCCGGGATAGCATTGGAGGTTTGGGAATGGCTTGAGAGGGATAACACTACAGAAGAAGTATTTTGAGTTACACATTCTCTCCCCCCAAATAAATCTCCAGACCCAGGTGGATTTTCCGCCTTGTTTTATAAATATTTATTTCTTTACATTTATAAAGCGCACAAAAAGCCCTTGGGCATCGTGGCACTGTTACAGAATGCTTACTTAGTTCCGAGAGGAGTAAAGCATAGTGACAAAGGAGATAAAAGTGGTTAATAATTACAGAGAGAGTTACAGGTTACATGGTGGGGGTGTTCCATGGTTACAATGGAACTAGTTCTAGGTGGCTTGTGCAGTGGGGCAGACTTCAATACAAGGGGGGAAAAACAGTTACAGTACATAAGATTTATGACAGTAGAATTGTGTAGGGCATGATGGGTCCGTGGTTATAGGGGACCCAAAACAGCCACTCATGCAGTTCTAAAAATGAGCTGGCTACAGTTCCTAAGGAGTGCCAGAGGGTCTAGCACAAATGTATTGGTTGAAGAGTCTGGTCTTCACCGCTTTGCGGAGACGGTATATGAGGCTTCATTTCTGAGTGAAGTGGGCAAGGCATTCCAGTTTTTGGGTGTTAGATGTTGGAAGCTGGAGCCTCTTGCGTTAACTCTTTTGAAAGTAGGGACGTAGATCTGGTTGGAGTGGTGCTCTCGAATGGTTCTGGAGGACGTGACAGGAATCATTTTTCATATAGGTAGGGAGGGGCACTGAGAGAGAGACACTTGTGTGTGATGGCCATGGTTTTGAATAGAATGCACTCTTTTACTGGCAGCCAGTGCACTTCTCTTCTTGCCTGTGAGAGAGGTTCCCTTTTGGGGATGCTCATTGCAGCTCTGAGGGAATTATTTTGAGTGACTTGTAGCCTTTTGAGGTTTTTGGAGGAAGTTCCTAGGAGAAGGGCATTACAGTAGTCAAGTTTGGCCCCTACAGTAGCCCAAGCTATTACAATCCTTTTTTTAGTTGACAAGTAAGGTTTGACCGCATTGATGATTTTGGTGGTGAGGGCTGCAGAGGACGCAATGGCACTGACTTTGCGCGTCATGGACAGAGAGGACTCAAGGAAGCGCCTAGTGTGTTGACTGCCGATGACACATTGATAGGCATGTTGTCAATGTTGAATGTCCTGTATTGAGGGTCGAGTTTGTTGAGCGTGTCTTTGGTACCTACCATGAGGATCTCTGTTTTATCTCTGTTGAGACATAGACCATTTGCTGCCATCCATGTCTCAATGGCTGCATATATGTTGGCTATAGAAGCTGCATCCTTTTGATAGGAGCCCATGAGAGGGTGAAGGACTTGCGTGTCGTCGGCATAGTTTGTATAAGCTATGCCGTGTTCATCTAAGCCATTGAAGAGAGGTAGGGTAAATATATTGTATAGAGTAGGTGCGGTACAGGATCCTTGCAGGACACCACAGTGTATGGTGGTGGGTGCTGCGCATGCATGGTTCAAGAAGACTCTCATGAGTCTCCCCTTAAGAAAGGAGGAGATCCAGGATGTGGCTTCAGGAGAGAAGCGGGCAGCATTTTTGAGTTGTTTACATAGGTTATCATGGTCAACAAGATCAAACTAAGCCAATAGGTCTAGTAGTAGAAGCGTTGGCTTGCCTTTGTCCATTATTTCACTGAGTTGTATCTTGAGATCAAGTAGGGAAGACTCTATCCCATGGCCCGGGCGGATACCTGATTTCCTCTTGCCCAGGATTCTATTTGCTTCTAAAACTGCTGGATTTGAGTATAGGCACCTTTGCCCAAACTTTTCAGAAGGAATGGGACTGTGGTGATGGGTCTGTAGTTGTTAGGTGTCTCAGGGTCTAGGGAGGGTTTCTTTCATAGTGGGTGTACCCATGCCCATTGAAGGCATGCCGCGACAGTGTTGGGGTTGAAGGAGACATTAATTAAAGTTTTCAAGAACCGGGCTAAGGTGTCCGCACTCTTTGACAAGATTTTCTGGGCAGACATCCCCTTTGCATTTAGACGGTTTGGTTTTACGAATTATGTCCAACATCTCTGTCTCAGTTGCTTCCCTGAAAGAGAAAAGTGTTTTCTCTTTGGTATCTGTGCTGGACGTATAGGACACATGCACGTAGTCTTTGGCGAGGGCCTTGTGGTGTGCCTTGATCTTTTTGTGTAGGAGTTCAATTTTATTAATCATGGCTGTTTGGACACTGGTGCACCATGATTCGTCTTCAAATCCCTCTACGGTCTTGCTCCACCTTACCTTTCCTCCCTCCTCACTGTCTATACTCCTTCTCGCCCACTCTGCTCTGCATATCTTTTCCTACTCACTTCTCCCCCTCGACCCTGTGCCCCATCCCGCTTCGCTCCTTCCAACTACTTGCTCCTTTCCACTGGAACCGCCTCCCTCTCCCCATCCTCTCTATTTCCTCCTATCCTGCCTTCCCCTCTTCTCTAAAATCCTATCTCTTACATTCACCTCCCTAATACCTTTACTTCCTCCCTCACCTCGCTCTTTTCCACATCCTACACCTCCTACTGCTTCTCTCACTGTGGTCCTTCTCCACTCATGCTTAACCACATCACTTATGTAAATTGTTCATTATACTGTTTTCTGGTACTTGATTCAAATGTTGTTATGTAATGCTGGTTGTAATTCTTGTTGTCCTTTTGTAAAGCGCTTTAACAATATCCTGTGGGTTCGAGACCGGGGAGGCCAATTCTTTAAAAATGGCAAACAATTCTTTAGATTCCGATGTAGCGTTAGAGATCCTATTGTTATATGCTGAAGATTTAACTAGAACAATAGCTTTTTTGTATTGTGCTGGCAGTGATTTGTAGGCAGTTAGAGTGGAATCCTGTTTGGTCGCTTGCCATTTGCTCAGCGCTTTATGTTTAAGGGCCCGTAATTGTTTGAGCTTGGTGGTAAACCAAGAATTAGCATGTTTATTTTTTTTGTCTTTCTTGTACTCTAGCGGAGCAATGACATCGACTGCTGTTTGAGATGGGTTTTGTAGAGCTAAGCAAGAACAGAGGCGTCTGAAGAGAATGGGGGCTTGAGAGCTGGAATCTCTAAGTAAGGACGGGTCCTGTCTTTGGTTAGGTTTCGTGTGCATCTTGTTAGAGCCGGTGGGCCGGGCATGAATGATTTAGGCGTGATACCTCTAGTAGGGATGGAGAAATGGATAAGGTGGTGGTCGGTCCACGGGGACGGAGTATTGGAGCTGATGTCCACACTGCAGTTGTGGTCTACTACCCATACAGTATGCAACCTTTGCAGTGGGTGGAATGGAGGACTTTTTGCTGGTAACCAAATTCCTGGAGTGCTTTGGCTAGGTCCTTAGCCTGTTTATCTTTATGATCATTGAAACCCAGATTGAAGTTCCCCATGAGAATAGATTTAGTGGTGGTTTTTAGATTTTCCCCAAGGAGATGGATTAAATGATCATGGAAGTCAGATAGTGGGACCTGGCGGGTGGTATGCTATGTGAATAGCAATGGTGGTGTTGGGAGAGATATCAATCTTGACTGCGAGGGTGTCCACATTCTCTCAGAGAAATTATGTGGTTTGTCTTACTGCTAGAGTATCTTTAACTATAAGGGCTACTCCCCCACCTTTGGCAGCTGATCTATCTTGTCTGAGGATTGTGTATCCTGGTGGGAGGGCTAGTGAGATAGAAGGTCCCGACGCTTCACGGAGCCAAGATTTTCTAATGTCTATAGCATCCAGGTCCAAGTTGGTGATCAGGTCATGAATTTCCAAAGCATGTGCTGGGAGAGATCTAGCATTTATCAGGGCACATTGCAGGGGACTGTGCTCTGGCATCGTCTTTATATTGCGTTTGGATGACTGAGAGGTTATAAGGACCTTAGTAGGACTAGATGCTGCATGGGTAGATGGCACAACCGGGTGTTAACGTCTTAAATTGGTTTTGAGGTGTTTTAGTTCTGATGTATGACGGGAGCGCTGACCTAGGAGTTTATTTCTTGTGACAATCAATCTGGGCGCATGGCGAAGTGGTGAGATTTGGTGCGGCTGCGGAGTTTATTGAGCCTGATAAATGAAGGGTTATTGTAGAGCGTGGTGGAGATAGTCGGTGGGGTGCTGTGGTCAACTGGTTTAAGGAAAAATGATGGCAGAAAATGAGTGGGGGGAATGTCCTCAGATTTAGGTGGTTCCTTGGCAGCCATGCTATGTTTGAGGCTAGAGGGAGGGTCGAGGGCAGTGATTCTGGTAAGCAGCTACTGCGTTAGTTAATGAACACAGCTACTTTGCTAGTACCTGCAATTCAGGTAAGCATCTACAATGCTATTACATGGTCATGGGACACAGCGCACTTCAGGTAAGCATGTACAATGCTAGTCCATGGTCATAGGACACAACGCAATACAGGTAAGCAGTTGCTATGCTAGTACATGATCATAGGACACAGCACAATTCAGGTAAGCATCTACAATGCTATTTCATGGAAATAGGACACAGCAAACTTCAGGTAAGCATGTACAATGCTAGTCAATGGCCATAGGACACAAATCAATACAGGTAAGCAGTTGTTATGCTAGTACATGCTCATATGACATAGCACAATACAGGTAAGCAGTTGCTATGCTAGTACATGATCATGGGACACAGCACAATTCAGGTAAGCATCTACAATGCTAGTAGATGGTCATAGGACAAAGCGCAACACATGTAAGCCACTAAAAAGCTAGAACATAGTCAAAGGACACCGCGCCATTGGTACACAGCTACTTTGCCAGATTGTCAGTATTCAAATAGAACATGTTTATTATGTAACAACCTTATATTATGGGGAGCAGGCAGAGAGCTTGTTACTACCTGTGACAGTTGTAATAAATTACCATGATCACCTTAGTGGAGGTGTCCAGGAGGGGGTGACAATGTCAACAAGGCGTACGTATGCTTAAGGCAACGTATAACACGCCTATGATGTGGTTATCGGCTGCTATGCAGGACATGCTAGTCAGCAACGGGACAAATGAAAATAGTAGGCAGGCGACCAGGTGGCAGGCGGTACAGTGCTGAGAATGATGCGGAAAGCTACGGTAGCGGGGCAGGGATAGGGGAGGAAGGTAACAGTGAGATGAGACACAAGATAAGGGCACTGTGCTGGGGGTGGCACGTGTGGCAGAGAGGAGCCCTGGGTACGAGATCCAATCCCTGCAGTGAGGGATTTAAGGCGTGATAGCAGTGCTGTGTATTAATCACATTCTTACCCAAGATGTTTCAGGAGCACTCGGTGGTCAGCAATGTTCATGCGTTGTCCAGTAAGGGTTATAGGTGCTGTTTGAAATAGCTAGATATGTACAGGGCAGCCCTCCAGTCCTCCCGGCTCCAACAGGCTCGGGACACGGCCTTAGGCTGGGGGCCTTTGGCTCGGGACAGGTCGGCGTGTTTGCGGCCATCTTAGGTCAGCTGGAACATGCTGAAGCTGGTGCTCCTCATAGGGCTGGAGGCCTGATATTGGAAGCTACTGACCCCAAAACTCGTATATTTATATAATGCATTTATACAGTCAGGTCGTATATCTTCCACTATGGCGGAGGCAAATATAGTACCGTTCCCAAAGCCTGGAACTGACCCTGGTAGATGCAGATTGTATCACTCTATGGCTTTTATAAATGTAGACGCTAAAATGTATTCCAAAATATTGGCCAATAGGATAAAGGATCTTCTCCCCACAATTATACACCCAGATCAATCTGGTTTTAAAAAACATTGTCAAACTAATGACAATATTAGGTGTACTTGTCAAAAATGCACCTTCCAGACAATCAAACACTTTCCCCAAATATTGTTGAATTGAAGCTAATAATATATATGTATACCCTTCCTAGAATATATGGGGAAAGGATTTTAGGGGTCAGGAAAAAAAAGTGAGATTATCACATGGAACCGGCCAAGCCCCCCAGAATCTGGCTACTGGCCACAACCACCAAAATACAATTAAACATGTAAGTACAGCGTAAGGCGCTTTATAAATCAATAGAATACAAAAATACATGCAATACACTGACACATCATTTTTTATTATTATTTATTTTTGGTTTAAAGAAAAACCATTACAAAAGTTATAATACATAATAAACAGAAAGAAAAATCATCAGATACACATATTAGTTACATTTGGTTTTACAAAAAGAAACTCATCACATATTCATGTAATTTACATCTATGCATTGACGACAATATTTAAACTTCCCAGTATGAAAAGAGTTTTTAAAACATACTCATACAATAACCTACAAAACAATTCATGTTTACTAAAATAATATACTTTTTTTTTAAAGAGCAAGTATGATACTTTCGATAGACATATATCCCAGATATCTCAAAATATATGTGATTAATCACAACCTTCACGGAAAAGGAAAAGAAAAAAAATACATCAACCTTATCCGAGTCCTGAAATAATATTCCATAAATAGCACAATATCAATTTGAGAATTTTGTTTTGGTAAAAGACACAAGTACAGGATACAACTATCAGTCTGTACAGAAGCATTGTTATAATATTAATAAACCACATATTTCTTATGAAAATCTGACAATAGCAAGCTGAAGGCCCACCGTATTT
The DNA here is from genome assembly GCF_040938575.1 of Ambystoma mexicanum. NCBI lineage: Eukaryota > Metazoa > Chordata > Amphibia > Caudata > Ambystomatidae > Ambystoma > Ambystoma mexicanum. The sequence goes on from NC_090922.1 coordinate 480,331,864, forward strand.
CCAAACAGCATGTATTTCCAAAGTGTATCCAAATCAACTCTCTCGTAATTCGGGACATATTTTTCAAAATTTTGAATTCTCCGGGGGGTTAATACTGGGCATTCCACCAGGGGATGTCTTACATTTTCAAGAATGCCCACATTTTTACAATGCCTGCATGGAATCGAGGCTGTAGACAAGCTGCCCTACCCTCCATGATCTCACCGGTCTGTAACACGTTAAACCGGAATCTCATGAAAGAGTTCTTCCATTTTTTGCTGGGGAAACGAGACAAATGAGGCTCAGGAAAACCCAAACCTTTAAAGTGAGATACCAAATGACAATAGAGAGTGGACTTGGATACATCCTGCATGGTAGTGGTCCAATCTACAGGGACAATACAGCTAGCTTACCCAAAAATTAAGACGTGAGAGGCCTTGTCTCAAGTGCTGGCCTATGTCATGGTACACGTTTTTTCAATCATTCGTTATCAGCTTTCTATAAAGGGAAAGGCAATTCCATTCGACTACGCTTAGGATGGTTTGCAGACCCAACTCATACCTTAAAGCGGTGAGTGGAATGCATTTTGGGAGACAGATCATAAATGCTTGCCAAATTCGAGCTTCTAATATTGCAAGGTCAAGATTATCGGATGTAAAAATAAATTCCAAACCATAACAAAGCGTTGGTATAACTTTGAGTTGAAGTGCAGAAGGGGTTCCCAGGAAAATGCACAATATTTACATTCCATCATCTTCATGTGAGCTATTAAGATCGTAGATTTTTGGAGAAAATGGTTAAGAAGCTGACCAATATTGGCATTATCAAACACGTGGAATCCCAAATATAACATAGAGTTTCTCACTTCTAATTTTGCTTTGTTTAGGAACCATCTATACGGACTGGGCTTTTTACGCCTACTAAATCGCATAATACAATATTTCTGAACATTTATTACCAAACCATTAGAGGTAATATAGTTTGCAAACACGGTAATTAGATGTTGGAGACCGAGTGGTGTTTTATCCATCAATAAAAAATCGTCTGCATATGCACACAAACTAGCTCTCATCCCTTCAATAAATGGAGAAATAAAGGAAGCTGTCTGTAGAGCTATTCCTACATCCGACATATATAGATTATACAAAGCTGGTGCGAAGATGCAAACTTGCCAAAGCCCATTTGATGTCTTAATGGGAGAGGATTGTAGGCCTTTGCTATTTAAGCAAATCTGGACTTCAGAACCTTCATGGATATATATTAAGATGGACAAAATTTCAGGTGGTAAACCTAAAGATTTTAGTTTTGCCCAGAGAGATCTATCGACTAAAACATACACAAAGGACAAGTCCATTGCCGTGAGAGAGACCGGGGTTGCATTTTTCTTCCATGCCAATTCTTTAAGCAAGGTTACCATTAAACCTCCTACCTCTGTAGCAACCACTTTTCTAAAGGTGAATTGTAGATTTGTCAGTATCATATTTGTGGTAGACCAGTCTTCCAATTGTTTCAGTATCAGGCTTGTAAAGATTTTTGATTCAGCATGCAATGCATTAGGCCGGTAATTTGAAGGCTGTGCTCTGTCACCTTTTTGTATATAGGGACTATATAAGACAAGTTCGAAGAAGAGGGGATCTGTTTTTTGTTTGAAATATCTGCAAACAGTAGAAATAAAGACTTAGCCCAAATTCCTGGATTCGCTTTTAAAACAATATTTGCTATGTCATTTGGACCACCGGCACACAATGTATTTATTTATTTATTTATTTGAATTTATAGAGCGCATATCTGCCAGGGGGCATCGTGGCGCTAAAGAAGTCTTACTTGTTACAGGCATACATAGTGAATATACAGATACACAGATTTGCATAGAAGCATATTTTCATACATTGGCTGTTATTTCCAAACATACAGTGGTGAGAATACATGTGAGGCAGGGTTAGTTGAACAGCGTGGTTTTGAGTAGTCTAAGGAAGGCATGGTATGATTTTTCGTTCCTTAAGGCAGTGGGAAGTGCGTTCCAGTTTTTGGGTGCTATGTGTTGAAAGCTGGACCCTCCGGCTTTGCTTCTTTTAAAGGTGGGTACATAGGTCTGGTTGGTCATGTGTGACCTGCTGGGTCTAGTGGAAGTATGGGGGGTGATCCTTTCAGAAAGATAGGGTGGGGCATTGGCAGAGAGGCATCTGTGGGTGATGGCCAGGGATTTGAATAGTATGCGCTCTTTTATAGGTAACCAGTGTGCTTCTTTTCTGGCTTAGGAGATGTGCTCCCTTTTTAAAATGCTTAGGGCTGCTCTTAGGGCATTGTTTTGTGTGACTTGCATTTTTTTAATGTTTTGTGCAGACGTGCCCAGGAAGAGGGCATTGCAGTAGTCCAGTTTGGTACCTACTGTGGCTCTGGCTACATTCAAGCAGTTTTTCGAGGATAGGAAGGGTTTACGGCGTTGATTATGTTAGTGGTGAGTGCAGCAGAAGAGGCTACTGCATTGACTTGCCGTGTCATAGAGAGAGTGGAGTCAAGATATACTCCTAGTGTTTTTACTGCAGAGGAGACTGTGATGGTGGAGTTATCAACATTAAAGGATTTGTATAGAGGCAGGAGTTTGTTTAGTGTTTCTTTGGTGCCAACTAGTAGGATCTCTGTTTTGTCCCCGTTAAGGCAAAGTCCATTGGCTGCCATCCAGGTTTGAATGGCTCTGTATATTTTTGTTAGTGCTGCGGCGTCTTGTTCATATACCCCAGTAAGGGGGAGCAGGACTTGTGTGTCGTCAGCATAGTTGGTGTAAGCTATGTGGCGATGGTCGAGGTCATTGAACAGTGGGAGGGTGAAAATGTTGTATAAGGTGGGTGCAGTGCAGGATCCCTGTGGGACGCCACAATGGATAGTGGCTGGGGTAGCGTTTGATGAATCAGAAAAGACTTTCATAAGTCGACCCTCGAGGAAGGATTTGACCCAGGAGACGGCTTCAGGCGAGAAGTGAGCTTCATTTTGAGTTGCGTGCCTAGGATGTCATGGTTGACCAGGTCGAAGGCAGCAGATAGGTCTAATAGTAGGAGGAGAGCCGGTTTGCTTTTGTCCATGATGTCGTTAAGTTGGATTTTAAGGTCTAAAAGGGCCGATTCGGTCCCATGCCCCGGGCGGAAGCCCGATTGCCTTTTGCCTAAGATGCAATTTTTTTCGAGGTAGTGCTGTATTTGTGAGTAGGCGACTTTGTCGAGGATCTTGAGGAGGAAGGGAACTGTTGTGATGGGTCTATAGATGTTGGCGTTTTCTGGATCTAGAGTGGGTTTCTTTAGAAGAGGGTGCACCCAAGCTCCTTTTAGGCTGGTAGGGACTGAGTTTGAGTTGAAGGAAGCATTGATGAAGGATTTGAGGAATGGTGCTAGTGTTTCAACGCAGTCTTTGACTAGTTTGACGGGGCAGGCGTCGCCTTTGCAATTGGAGGGTTTGATTCTGTTGACGATATCGATTACCTCTTTATCTGAGACTTCTCTAAATTTAAAGGGTGTAATGTGACTTATCTTTTTGTTCTCAATCACTGTTTCCTTTAGGGATGCAGCTACGATTTCCTGAATGAGATTTTTGTGATGGTTTAAGATTTTAGCTTGGAGGAGTTCAATTTTTTTTAGATTTTAGAAGGGCTGATTGTATGGTGTTACACCAGGCTTGGTCTTTGACAATCTCTTGGGACTTAGTGGCCGGTGTGGAGAGATCCTTGAAGATAGCGAAGAGCTCTTTGGATTCTGAGGTGGCGTTGGAGATTCTATCATTATATGATGCAGATTTAGCTGCTATAATGCTTTTTTTGTATTGGGTGGCCAGTGATTTGTAGGACGATAGTGAGGAGGCATTGGGCGCTTTTTGCCATAAGTTTAGGGCTTTGCGTTTTTTGGTTCGTAGTTCTTTTAGTTCTGCTGAGAACCAGGTATTGGAGTGTTTGGAGTTTTTGGATTTTTTCTTTTGTAGGGGGGCGATGATGTTAATGGCAGTGCTAATGGTAATGGGTCAGATGAGGCAGGGAGGTTGTTCGTGAGAGGGACTAGATAGGGTGAGATGCTTTCTTTGGTGAGGTTCATGGCACTCCTGGCCATGGCTGGGGGTGCAGGCGTAAGTTTTCTTTCCGGGTTGTTAGGTAGGGGGATGAAGAAGTGAATGAGAAAGTGGCCGGACCATGGGGTAGGCGTGGTGGAGCTGATGTCAATGCCGCAGTTGTGGTCAGCTACCCAATCAAGAGTGCGCCCTTTACTGTGGGTAGGATGGAGAACTTTTTGTACAAAGCCCATTTCTTGGAGAGCTTGTGCTAGCTTGGTGGATGGTTTATCTTTCTGGTCGTGGAGCCCCAGGTTAAGGTCTCCTAGGAGAATGGTTTTGGTGGTGGTTTTAAGGTTTTCACCTAGCAGGTGTGTGAGGTTGTCCTGGAAGTCCAGTAACAGGCCTGGTGGGCGATATACTAGATTAAGAGTGATAGTGGTGTTGGGAGATAGTGCGATCTTGGCTGATAGAGAGTCCATGTTGTCCCCTAGTTTGGAGGGAGTTTGTCTTAATTCAAGGTGGTCTTTGACTATGAGTGCCACTCCTCCACCTGTGGATAATGTTCTGTCCTGTCTGAGGATGGAGTATCCAGGTGGGATGGCTAGTGAGATGGCTGGGCCGGCGGCAATGTGTAGCCAGGTTTCGGTGATGGCGAGAATGTCGAGGTCAAGGTTGGTGAGAAGGTCATGGATTTCGGTGGCGTGGGCGGGGAGGGATCTGGCATTAATTAATGCACACTGTAAGTCTGGGCAGGGTGTGGGAGTGGTATTGGGCATTTTGACTACTTTCTTGGGAGTGCACAGTTTCTTGTGTTCAGGTGTAGCTTTGTTTTCAAATCTGCTTGGAGGGATTTGCTGTGAGTATCTGGAGCGGTGGCCTAATTTTTGATTTCTAGAGTTCGTGGATCTGGGGCGTGTTGAGAGTTGGTTGGGTTTGTGTTCTGTGGGTTTGGTGAAAAATTATGGGAGGAAAGGCGTAGGGGGGATGAGTGCGGATGGTGGGGGTGTGATGTTGGCCATGATGGGTGAGCACAGGGTAGCAGTCATCCGTGGGTGCAGTCAGTTAAGGCACATTGTGGCAATCCGGTAACAGAGGTTTGGGCACAATGCTGCAGTTCACTAGCAGTGTAGGGCACAGGCACAATGCAGCAGTTTACTAGCAGTGTAGGGCACAGGCACAATGCGGCAGTTTACTAGCAGTGTAGGGCACAGGCACAATGCGGCAATGAGCTTGACTTTACAATCTGGGTCCTGATCTCCTCTATTGAAAACTTACAGGTCTATGGAGTTTGAAGCAATGAGTGCGGATGGTGGGGGTGTGATGTTGGCCATGATGGGTGAGCACAGGGTAGCAGTCATCCGTGGGTGCAGTCAGTTAAGGCACATTGTGGCAATCCGGTAACAGAGGTTTGGGCACAATGCTGCAGTTCACTAGCAGTGTAGGGCACAGGCACAATGCAGCAGTTTACTAGCAGTGTAGGGCACAGGCACAATGCGGCAGTTTACTAGCAGTGTAGGGCACAGGCACAATGCGGCAATGAGCTTGACTTTACAATCTGGGTCCTGATCTCCTCTATTGAAAACTTACAGGTCTATGGAGTTTGAAGCAATGAGTCAGTTAATACAAAAGGGCTTGCTCGGGCCAGGTATAATGATCCAAAATGGCCCACCCAAACCTCTTCTGGGATAGGATTGACTTAAAATGTCAACTCAGGGGTATCATTTGCATTTATTAAATGCCAAAACTGGCACGAAGATCCATCTTTCAAGGCCATCAACATTGATTCGTTATCCGCCTGTATCATGGAGAGTTTGTGACCTTATAACCAATTTTTAAAGATTTGTTTCAATTTCTTGTTACCATCCCTTTTTATTCCCCAGGAAATGTCAATTCTTTCAAGGTTTCCCAAATGTCTATGGAATGCTTTTTTACCAGTCGTAACAAATTATCATAAGCATGAGGAATGAAAATTTAGTAATCTTCCTTTGGTTAACATAACAATTTTAGAGTTAATATTGGGGATGAACTTAGAACGTGTAAATAAAAGGCACCTCTCTTCAAATGATGTAGTATGATGCGCAGACACAAAATGTTTATTACATTCTTGTACATTTCATGAGTGCCAAGTGACTCGATTTCTAGCTGGATTGAGATCTAATTTTTGGTGCATATGGTTTTGAAGTATCATATACCTATCAATACATATTGCTACTTCCAAGATCCTATGGTCGCTCGTGGAGGAGCTTGTAATATTAAATGAATACGCTTTTATGATGCATTTATATAATCTATGGTAGGGTGTCACGCCGCGCGCTCGCTCGTGGGCGCCACTTACCTGTCCTGGGGTCCCGGGTCCACGGCCGCAGCGGTCTCCTCCTTCATGGAGGCTGTACCCGCGGTGGCGTCTTTCCTCACGCCGACCCGCGGTCCGGATAGGCTCCGTGGACGCCGCCATCTTGCGAGGATCTGCGCATGCGCGGATCGTCAGTATTCGACGTCCCGCGCATGCGCAGTCTCGGAACATGCGTTCCAAGCCTCGCTTTGATCCCAGGCCTTAAAAGAGCACCGCATACACAGGGACAACGCGTCTCAACGCGGTTGTTACTGTGTATGCGCTGCTGGAGTCCTGGCGCCCGTGCCTCAGCCCTCCAGTTCCCTGCTCTGCCTTATCCTGCCTAGCCCTGCCTCTTCTCCTTGTCCTCTTCTTGCTCCTTGGTCCTCCTAACCCTTGCTTCCCTGTTCTGCTGGGTCCTTGCCTGCCTCCTGGTTTAGGGTAGGGGAGGTCCTGTCTGGGTTCCTAGATTAACTCTCTTCTACTAGGAAAGTGGGATTCCCCTGCCTGTCCTGCTTGTCCTTGCAGTCCTTTCTCCTTTGCCTGTCTTGTGCCCTGCCAGTACCTGTGCCTTGCTGCCTTCTTGGATGTTCCTGAGTTCAGCTTCCGCTATCATCGGTGTCTTCATCAAGCCTTCTCAGCCAGTGGAAACACTGTCCCGACGTCACGCAAATACTGAGAAGTGCCACCCGTGGCGTTGGGAGTTGGTCCAGTGCCATCCTGTCATATATCGTCAGGAGGGGATTGGGCTAATTTCTTGCGCTACCCATTCATCGGCAATAGATACACCGACATACTGGCAACCTCAACTCCATGGTCTACAGGAAGAAAAGGTAACCAGCGATCTCGTGAAGACTCGTTTAACAGATTGAGACGCCTTTCCTCCATTCTCGACATGGACGACATGCAGGAACTTCGCGAAGAAATGCGTGCCATGCGTCTTGAAATGACCACCCTCCGCCAGGAGAACAACACCCTTAGACAAGCGTTGGACCGGAGTTTGGCTAATCCCACACAACCAGCTACACCACCTGAGAACTCCATGGCTTACACTACTCCGATGAAGTATGATGGTGACCCACGTCGAGTGGCAGAGTTCTGTACACACTGTCGGATCCATTACCAGTTCAGGTCAAGTCATTTTGGTCAAGATAAGGCTAAGATCGGGTATATCCTTGGAAACCTAACCGGCAATGCACTTGCTTGGGCCGCACCTTTGGTCTCTACCAACAGTCCTCTGTTGGGTGATTTCGCTGCCTTCGAGAAAGCCTTTTTGGACGTCTTTAAACCGCCCAATTTGGCAGCCATGGCCCAGAATCAATTAATGGAGATCAAACAAGGGTCAGGTGACATAATCCACTACATCAGTCGGTTTCGACAATTAGCAACCGATTCACAATGGCCCGAAATCACTCAAAAAACCTTGTTTCGTCGGGGACTACGAGAAGAGTACAAAGACGAATTGCTGCACATCCCAGAGCCAGAAACGTTGCCTGCATTGGTGGAACAAGTCTTACGCATTGACCACAGGTTAGCTGAACGACGGAGTGAACGTCGCAGGTTTGACAGGTATCAACCGGTCCTTCCGGTACAGAACCCCGGACCAGCTGTCCCTACCGATGTGGGTCCAGAACCCATGCAGTTGGGTGCCATCCGAGGCCCGTTGTCCGAGACCGAAAAGAAAAGAAGACGACAGCAAAGCCTGTGCTTGTATTGCGGTGGTTCTGGCCATTTTCTAGGCACCTGTCCGCTACGCCCTCTGAAGAAACAGGAAAACTAACAGGCCCGTTGTTTGAGGCGAAGGCAGCAGCGGGCCGCCTTTCTGAATCTGACCTTCCTCCTATGAACCCGGTACCCTTGTTGATCCTGAAAGTCGGTGTTGCCTGGCTAGGGAAGTGTATGAAAACCTGGGCCCTTCTGGATTGTGGAGCATCCGGCAACTACATCGTTCTGCCTCGTTCGCGATTGCCAATGGGATCCGTTTACATTACAAAGAACGACCAACAGTGGTCGAGGTGATCGATGGTTCTGCTTTGTCTTCTGGTCCAGTCTGCCAACAGTCCGATCCCTTGTGGCTTTCTGTGGAAGGGCATCTCGAACGGATTTCATTGGATGTCATCAAGTCTCCCTCTTTTCCGGTGGTGCTGGGCTTACCTTGGCTGTTATATCACAATCCTCAGGTCGACTGGACCGCTCGTTCCCTGGTGTTCTCTTCGACACGTTGTCCTCGGGACTGTGGACTTCACGAAACCTTTCCTGCAATTTTGGAGTCCCTCAATCCTGCTGACGTATCTGCCCGTTTATGTGCCACTCAGTTGGTACCTCAAGAATATGCTGGATACCACAAGGCGTTCTCCAAGCCTGAGGACATACCATTACCGCCCCACCGGCACTTTGATTGTTCCATTGACGTTCTGCCTGATGCGGTCATTCCCCACGGCAAGATCTATTCGTTGACTCAACTCGAGAAAGGCGTCCTACAGGAGTACATTACGGATTGCCTCAACAAGGGCTACATAGTGCCGTCCAAGTCCCCCGCAGGATTCCCGTTATTCTTCGTCAAGAAGAAAGAGGGTACTTTGCGCCCTTGTATCGACTATCGTCAACTAAATGAGATCACGAGGAAAGACAGGTACCCATTACCACTCATCCGGGACATCATCGAATCCCTGAAATTTGCACAAATCTTCACCAAGCTGGATCTAAGAGGGGCCTATCACCTGGTGCGGATTAAGAAGGGAGATGAGTGGAAGATGGCCTTCAAAACACCTATTGGTCACTACGAGTACAGGGTGATGCCGTTTGGACTCTGCAACGCCCCGGCTGTCTTCCAGCGGTTCATGGACGATGTCTTTTCGGACCTTATTGGAATATCTGTATGGGTATACCTTGATGACATTCTGTTTTTTTCTGACACTCGTACTGCACACATTGCGCATGTTCAGGAAGTTCTCCGTAGACTAACAGATAATGGCCTGTATGCCAAAGTAGAAAAATGCCAATTTCATAGGGAAAGCATGGAATTTCTGGGCTATGTGATCAGCAGCACAGGAGTGCAGATGGATCCCACAAAACTGCAAGCTATACGAGAATGGAAACCGCCACATGGCGTGAAGTCACTTCAAAGGTTCTTGGGCTTCGCCAACTTTTATCGACGCTTCATTCCACGCTTTTCTCAACTTGCCAACAGTCTTACCCGCCTGACCAGTACCAAGGTGCCGTTTCTCTGGGACACGCAGGCCGAGGAGGCATTTCTGGAATTGAAAAGATCCTTCATGTCGGCTCCTGTTCTTAGACATCCAGATGATGAAAAGCCGTTTGTGGTTGAAACAGACGCTTCGGACTACGCAATTGGTGCGGTCTTACTACAGCAAGATGCAATCACGGGAACAGAGCACCCGGTGGCTTACTACTCAAGGAAATTGTCAGTGAGCGAGAGAAACTATGCAGTGATAGAAAAGGAATTACTGGCGATAAAAGCAGCTCTCGAGGAGTGGCGACATCAATTGCTGGGGGGGAGGTACCCGGTGGTGGTTCGCACAGATCACCGTAATCTACAGTACCTGCGCTCTTTGCAATGCAGAACCTCCCGTCATGCTCGTTGGGCCTTTTTCTTTTCGCAGTTTGATTTCACCGTCACGTACATTCCTTGTTCCCAGAATACTAAGGCTGATGCCCTGTCTCGGTCTCTGGAAAACAACATTGAAGGTGCCAAGGAACCGGAGCCTCTGATAGCGTCAAAACATTTTCTATCGATGGTGACTCCCCAGCTCCAACAGTTGATAGAAGCCACACGAACGGATCCCTCAAAATCACAGATACTAAAACGCGCTGACATCAGAGTACGTGACGGCTTGTTGTTCTTCAAGGATCGTCTGTACGTTCCCACCTTGGAGCTCCAGAAGATCGTTCTACAAAATTGCCATGATTCCGTCGTTTGTCGTCAACGTGGAGTCCGCACAACACAAGAACTGGTTGCACGGCAGTACTGGTGGCCTGGATGGGCCACACTAGTAAAGCACTACGTGGATTCCTGCCCTGTATGTGCCCAGACCAAGATTCCTCGCAAAAGGCCCATTGGTCTCCTGAAACCCACACCTACGCCTCCGTACCCTTGGCATACCATCGCCACGGATTTCATCGTTGACCTGCCCCTATCTGGTGGTTTCACATGTATAATGGTGGTGGTGGACTGTTTCACCAAGACTGCTCATTTCTTGCCCTTTCCTAAACTGCCCACTGCCTCCCAGATGGCACAACGTTTTCTACACGAGGTGTATCGTCATCATGGTCTTCCGGAGAAGATCCTATCAGACCGGGGGTCTCAATACATCTCATCTTTTTGGGACCAACTGTGTCGGCATTTGGACATTCAGCGGGCTATCATCTACAGACCAATGGGCAGACGGAACGCACCAATCAGACCCTTGAGCAATACCTACGTTGTTATGCCAATGCCACCCAAGACAACTGGTCGGAATGGTTGGACACCGCGGAAGCGGCTTACAACAATGCTGTTCATTCTGCTACCGGACTCAGCCCCTTTTTCTGCTCTACCGGTCTTCATCCCAGACTGCTGCCAGTTCGTCCTGCATCTTCCAGTGCCGTACCATCTGCAGATGCCCTGGTGTCCCTGATCCGCGATCAACATCGTCTGGCGGCCGGTACCTTGGCAGTGGCACAGGCACATATGAAGGAACAGGCTGACAAGAGACAGAGCCCTGAGCCTGTCCTTCATGTTGGGGACAGGGTATGGCTATCCTCCAAGAATCTACCGGTACGCAATCTTCCTGTGAAACTAGCTCGCCGCTTTTTTGGTCCCTTTCGCATCATTCGGCGAATTTCTTCTGTTGCCTTTCGTTTGTCTCTGCCTCGTACTTGGAGGGTCCATCCTGTCTTTCACGTCTCCCTTTTGAAGCCCTATGTACCCGATGTTATGGGTCGTACCTGTTCCCGTCCTGCCCCGGTTTTGGTTCGGGGGGTCCCTGAATTTGAGGTGCAGGAGATTTGTGATTCACGGATTTGGCGGGGTGCTCTGCAGCTCCTGGTCAGCTGGAAGGGTTATCCTGCTTGTGACCGCACTTGGGAACCGCGCTCCTTCGTGCATGCACCACGCCTGGTTTGGGACTTCTATCTCCGCTATCCTTGGAAGCCCGGTGCTCCGGGGTTGTCCGGGAGGGGGTATGGTGTCACGCCGCGCGCTCGCTCGCGGGCGCCACTTACCTGTCCTGGGGTCCCGGGTCCACGGCCGCAGCGGTCTCCTCCTTCATGGAGGCTGTACCCGCGGTGGCGTCTTTCCTCACACCGACCCGCGGTCCGGATAGGCTCCGTGGACGCCGCCATCTTGCGAGGATCTGCGCATGCGCGGATCGTCAGTATTCGACGTCCCGCGCATGCGCAGTGTCGGAACATGCGTTCCAAGCCTCGCTTTGATCCCAGGCCTTAAAAGAGCACCGCATACACAGGGACAACGCGTCTCAACGCGGTTGTTACTGTGTATGCGCTGCTGGAGTCCTGGCGCCGTGCCTCAGCCCTCCAGTTCCCTGCTCTGCCTTATCCTGCCTAGCCCTGCCTCTTCTCCTTGTCCTCTTCTTGCTCCTTGGTCCTCCTAACCCTTGCTTCCCTGTTCTGCTGGGTCCTTGCCTGCCTCCTGGTTTAGGGTAGGGGAGGTCCTGTCTGGGTTCCTAGATTAACTCTCTTCTACTAGGAAAGTGGGATTCCCCTGCCTGTCCTGCTTGTCCTTGCAGTCCTTTCTCCTTTGCCTGTCTTGTGCCCTGCCAGTACCTGTGCCTTGCTGCCTTCTTGGATGTTCCTGAGTTCAGCTTCCGCTATCATCGGTGTCTTCATCAAGCCTTCTCAGCCAGTGGAAACACTGTCCCGACGTCACACAAATACTGAGAAGTGCCACCCGTGGCGTTAGGAGTTGGTCCAGTGCCATCCTGTCATATATCGTCAGGAGGGGATTGGGCTAATTTCTCGCGCTACCCATTCATCGGCAATAGATACACCGACATACTGGCAACCTCAACTCCACGGTCTACAGGAAGAAAAGGTAACCAGCGATCTCGTGAAGACTCGTTTAACATAGAGGACCGCGTAACAACCAACCAAGTGTGAGGGTCACTGGTCAGGTTAAGTGTCGAATTTAATGAACGCAGGCCCCAAGTCTTAAAATAATTATACCAGAGGAGGCCATCAATTATATTTCGGGAGCCACCCGGATTGATACTTCTCTGGGCATGGTATTACACCCCCTTTGCAGGGGGGGTACTCAAGAGTGGAATCATTAAATAAAAAGGACCATTTACGTCCGGAATATGAGCATTAAGATCTCCAAGTACACGGATCTGTAGTCCTTTAAATTAGTCCATCAAATCCACCGTCAGTGTCTCCATCATATCAATAAGCTCAGACAGGTTTTGACCTAGGGACCAATAAATGTTAAAGATAAGTAGGTATATTGGAGGATTACTACCTCCAACCTTTACCACTATGCCAAGAACACAAGGGGGAGAGAAATAGTATCAAGAATAACTAGTCCTTCCCCTAACTTTATCACCATAACAAGCCCTCCAAATGGTCTACCTCACTTGCCTTTTCTGGCTAAGAGGTACAAAGAATCAAATCCTTCAAATTCCAAGGGAGCAACCATCCAGGTCTCTCGGATACAAATGATATTTCTCTGATTTAATTTTTGGCATAGTTCAGATGAGGCATAGAGATTTGTGTGACCTCGGGAATTCCAGGAAAGTATTAATAGATCTTGATTTGGGTTACATTTTTTGTTTCAAGGATTGCAGTAGGGATATGGAATCCCTAAGAGATAGTGTGAGCCACCTCTAACTCTGCTCTTTGTCAGGTTTCAGAGCTGGATCATTGTTCATCTTTGTCCTGCGGAGATAGCTGGCCCAGGATCCTGTCTATCTTGAATATCGGGAAGATGACTCGCTCCTCTGCTAAAGATCAATATCTCATAACCCCTACGATTGAATTGATCTAGTTCTATTAATACCTTCTCAAAGACCGTGGGAGAATGAAAGCTTACACGTACATGGCCATAGCAGGTGGGATGGATAAAATCTATCCTCTTAATATCTGCAGAGGATAGATTACCTAAAGCTGGAATATCATTGAAAAGTGCTAATGATCTCTCTCTTTTCATGGAGATCTGAGCTCTACTATCAAACACCGTGTATAGAATTTTAATCCGATAATCCATGTGAGAGGATTGTCTCCTTTGAATATATTTCTAATCGGTATACTGGTTAAACATAGAAAGCCTCTTATTTACATCACAGTGGGAAGGTACCTCAATATTACCTGAACAGTTCCCAGACGGGGGCATGTTCGCTGCAAAAGCCTCAGCATTCAAATCCGCTGACACGATTGCCAAATTTGGTAAATTCTCTATCAAAGTACATTTGGGCCCGCCCCCTCCCCGCCCTTTGAACCGATTCAAGTAGATTTATATAACTGTGCAGAGGGTCCACTTTGTTGACCATTACATCGGATTTCATTTAGAAAGTAATAGTTTTTTTACTGTGGAGCAAATGAAAGCTTCAAGGGAAAGATTATCAGATGTTACGGCATCCGATTTTAACTCCTGGAGCTGATCAATACTAGGCTTTTTTAAAGCCATTCCACCGCCCCCTCAAGATTGGGCCATTGGAAGTAGAGAAGGGGCCCCTGAACCATACGATTCACTTCTCAAGTTACCTGGGGGTTGGCTATCCAAAGTCATTTGTAGGCCTTTGTCTTGTAATTCTTGCTTGTTTTCTCGATTCTTTTGGTAATTCGATCAGGAATGTTATTTCACCAAAATGCCAGGGGTAGCGGAAGTGACTTCACACGACCTTTGACCTCTGATGACATCACATCAAGTGATGTCATGTAACTCCTTCCTCGAAGTGACATCACAGGAAGCGATGGGACGCAACCTTTCACCCCTTGACAAAACAGGAAGTGACATCACATGTTGTTCCTAAGTAAATTACATAAAATATTGTTGCGATATCGCTATAATCCAAATAAATAATGTTGTATACATTTCATACAAGAATGGATCACCATATGTATCGTTAATATCATTGTGTATAGGCCCATATTACCAAATTACTGTGAATGCAAGCAGACATCCAAGGCCAAATTATAATGATATGTTATTATATAGTACTTACACTTAAGCGCTTTATATAGAACAAATATACAATATCACCCAACCTGAGTTGGTACTAATTTATCAACCTCATAAGTGTGAAAGGCTGAGTTGCAGTGTTTAAGAACAGGCTAAATCAGTGACTCACCCCCTGAAGTATGCCTGGAAATAAACTTGAGTCTAGCAATTATTGGATAGAATTCCAGAAAGACAAATTATTTATTATTCCTATTCAATTCTTATTTAGGGTCACTGCTCAAAGTGATACAATTGTGGAACCCCCTATTTTTTTTAAGAGGCCTGAACAAGAAAGTCAACCACTCCGAAAATAAAGAGCCACATGACACTAGCCACAGACCAGGAGCGTACATTAACAAAAATAAAGTAAAGAAAAAAATGTCTTTCTTCTTTTCTTTCTAGGGGTAGCAAGGGAGACCATAGGGGCAGTAAGGGAGACCTCAGGCGTCGCAATTGCAACCCCTGCGCGACCCCGAAATGATGTCCCTGCA
Source organism: Ambystoma mexicanum (assembly GCF_040938575.1). NCBI lineage: Eukaryota > Metazoa > Chordata > Amphibia > Caudata > Ambystomatidae > Ambystoma > Ambystoma mexicanum. Next base: position 480,346,871 of record NC_090922.1, read on the forward strand.
TTCGATGTCTCATTTACATGGGGGATTAACAATGTGGGGGCTGGACATATAGGAGATGTTGCTTGGTTTGCCACTTTTAAAAAAAAATTGATAAACTCCTCTATCGGCATCGTATTGAGTGATTGTTTATGAGAGAGGATAGGCACCAACATACTCTTCAACGGGTTTGTTTTATTTTTAATTTTGACATTGTAATTCCCCTTATGCGACAGCTCTTCTGAAAGTGTATTAGCCGCTGGAGTATTCTCTCCCATATCAATCACTGGGTCCTCTTCAATTTCACAGTCTAAGCCATAACCTAGAATGTTCCTTTGCTCCCGATCCTCCCTGATAAAATTACGCCAAGAATTTTTGCCTGATTTTTTATTTAACGTACCAGAGTTGCCATTAAGATGTTTTTTTTTGCTATTATTCTTTTTTTCTTTTTTGTCTTTCCAAAGGTTATGATAAAGTACCGGGTACGGAGGTTGTAGGCATTTCTGTTCCGGGGCCCTGAAGAGCTTGTAATAGGCCTTCTCCCAGCTCAATCCCCCTCCAAATCACAACGCCTTCCTGGGCCAATCGGAGGCCTGTCTGTGGACCAACAGGGAAATGAGTCAGCAGACCGAACCCAGATATCACTAACATTTTTAGACCTACTTTCCTACTTTTTGGCCATTTTGAAAAGAACGACTGGAAAAAGTACACCAAATCTACAAAAGCATGCTTTTGGGACCAAGCCACCACTCCTGCCGCTAATAATGTGAAAATCCATCCAGCGGTTTGGGCTGTAGGCGTGATCAAATTTTGTTTCCATTGCGTCTATGGGGAAAACCACACATTTTGGGACCACCCCATAACTTTGCCCCTCCTGAACGAAACCTCACCAAACTTGGCAGAATAAATCTGACAGGGCCATGTACTTCTTTGCAAAGTTTCGGGAGGATTCCTCCAGGGGGGGCAAGTTATAAGCGACCCAAAACGTGCTCTTTCTAAGGGTTGAGCAACTTAACCATAACTACAGGGCCGCTACTATATATATTTCTCTCGCTCTTTCCCTCTCCATTGGAGTGGAGCATAGAAGCTAATTTTCCTTTTTATCTACAGGGTGCACTGCGGAACACCCTTCAGGTGGCACACAGGCTTCTCCCTCTCTCAGACACATGGGAGCTGCTGCGACTCCCAGTGCCTTGCTCCTTTTCACCCACGCATCATAGAGACAATGGCCTGGGACTGGCAGCAGTCTCTAACAGTTTATTCTGACCACACAGAACACAATGTAATGGCATACAGGGCAGAAAAATACTATGCCTGGTCTGGGGAAAATTACCTACTTGGGTGCCAGGAGGCAGGAGCAGTCGTCAGACCTCACAGGTGAACTACTATTTTGTTCCTTTGCCAGGGCTGCGGATGCATTGACCTGGCGACTTGCGCCAAATGGCCTCTGAATCTCGACTGACACTGGGACACTGTAGGCACTTTCTATCTCTCATGTTAAGGTGGTGATCCATGGGACTACCACAGATAACTATGATTAACTCCCACATGGCATCTTGCAACAAATAAGGACACAGAGACAGAAACCTTTAGAACAGGTCTTTGTTTGTCTCGATTCCCTTCCCAATCCGCGTGCCCCCTGTCCCTTTTTTTCCACCCGCTTATCATAGTCTCCACCCCTGACAACAATTAGAGCGCCTGAGGACAATACAACCTCCCCTCATTTTATATCTATGGTTCAGTACATTACCCCATTTCATCAATGAATCTGAGGGTGCACTTGCACCCTTTGAGGTCTCTCCTACCTTTCACCCAATCACTCCTCTGACCTGTCTCTCTCAGGGGTGTCCTGGCGATCACTGTCAGACTCCTCCCCATTTCCTTGGTAAAGCCATCATACTGTAGAGCATCGTCTCCTTCCAACTCCTCCCCCACAGCTCTCCAGCCTACAGCAATCGCCCTTTAGCACTACTTCAGAGGGAGATATTGAAGAATCAGCAAAGAGTGACAGAGTATCAAATCTCAAGAAGCCAGAGACAAATTTAGAGTAAGTTATAGATACCAAGCATGGAGCTGGAAACCTAACCACAAAGAGGATGCGAGAGCACATTAGGATGGCTAATACCCTCGTGGACAGCCATAGAGGCCCCACTAAAGTGACCAGGCCAGATAAAAGATGCTATCAACAGATACACAGGTGCTAAACCCCCAAAAGATTGGCAACCCCCAGTAGGATGGCTGACACTTTGGAAATCGATAACGGACCAAGGAAAATCTTGAAGGGTGTTCCAACAATATATAGGGTCAATGTTCTAAGATTGGATTAAGGCCCGTTTGAAAGCTGGTTAACAAATCCACTCATTGGATTAGGCATGCAAGGGGTTGCACATCCCTAATAAGGGAGGATATTACCTGCTGTGTTTGGGGTACGATGCACATCGGGGCTGACGATTACCTAAAAATATGTTTGATGAGTACATTTCTTGTTGATGGGCTCCAATCAGTTTAATTTAGAACGTTCCCGCCACGTGGGACCGGGATGCTCAGATCCTACATAGAGAACATCGGCGAGAATGGAGGTGGTAGCACCACAGGCCAGAATCCCGGCGTGGATTTCATGGGTCCAGGAAACTTGGAAACATGGGGGTTTCAAGGTGTAGATTGACTTCCAGTAGATCCAAGCACAGACAATCTCAATCCTAATGCACCGTGAAAAATATTATCATTGAATGTAGCCTGTGTTAAAAAAATTAGTGAGCGATCCTCCCTGGTGCAATTTTGTTAGTGGCTATGATATCATTTGTCTACAAGAGACCTAGGCCACAGATAAAATATGGATTGATGACTATGCAGCATTTAACAACACAGCCACAAAGGGGGAGCGAGGACAGCCAAGTGGTGGGCTTTCAATTTGGCTTAAGACCAAACTAGAATGAGAGATCGAGGACCTGCTGACCAGATCTCCAGATATCCAGTTTTTAATTGTCAATTTGGCGGGAAACCATAACCTCTTAATATTCAACATCTACAACAGACCTTATGGAAAAACTCATTGGTGACCATAAAGGTCATGTGAGATATGATCATTAATAGGGAATCGCTGGAAGATATTAATTCTTATATTCTGGTAGTGTGTGACTTAATCTTCCATTAGAACCCATAAGAGGGCTGGACGGCATGTGAGACGAATAGCACCTGGCATGGGGAATACCCGACCTGCATGATAACCCCACTAAGACACACAAACATGCTATTGAAGACAACCGGATACTACATGGGTTGAACCTCAGAGCTATCAATGGACATGTCAACCTGGACCAGCTGGCAAAGTCCACTTTTTAGGGAAATAACAGCATGTCCTAGATTGATTACATCCTACTGAGAGCAAGAGATTGGAGTAATATCTGTGACTTCAAAGTAAAGAGTCGACATGAAAGTGATCACAAACCACTAACGTGTTCACTGAGGTTATACAGGAAGGAAGTATCAGGGAGCAACAAAACAGATAGTGCTCCTCCAATTGAAATGAGAGGCCACACAAATTGCTCAATTAAATGAAATAATGTAGTAGCAAATAACAACAAATCTGGCATGTATTCAGACATAATTCCCAATGTCGAGAATATCTGTGACTTGGAAAGCTAATTCTAACGGAAGCTAAATGAATTTGCTTGTCTGAGACACAACTTAAATTCCTTGTTAACAAAACCAATAGCTAGCTAACAAATGAAATCTGGCAATGCCTAGCAGACCGCAAGCTCATCTATAAATCAAAGGTCGCAGTGGCTTAGGCTAAATTTTAAAATGTAATTAATAGGAAGAAAAAGGCCTACCTAGCTCAAAGGTCGGATACTCTTTATAGGCATTTCATCTAAGGGACTCTACCCTGTTTTGTAAATTAGTAATTGGCATTGAGTCCATCAGAAATAATCCAATCTTATGTCACATCAGCCCAGATAATAGGTGGAATTCCTTGCAGAAGTTACATAGAGACACTGAGGCATCCCTAAATGAGAACCCAGTGACTAACGAACCCCGCCCCTATGGGTTGATGGAGGGGAATGAGATCTTCACTCTAAGCATCAATTAAGTGGAGATAGCCATAAGTGTTCAATGCGTTGCCGGAAGGCTCCCGGTCCTGACAAGATACCTATCAACTTATGCAAGGATGAGATGCAGATCTCGGCCCCTTTGCTGTGCCATTTATTCAATGCAGTCATTGATTTACAAGCCATCCCTAAATCATAGTAGGATTCCAAATTGGTTCCCATCTTTAAAAAGGGCAATAGGGGGTGCCCTACGAACTACCGCCCCATCTCACTTCTTGAAGGGGCAGGAAAAATCTTTGCAAAAGCGATCTTTGTACATCTGCAATATTGGATCAATGCAGAAGGCATCTTAAATCACCTTCAAGGTGGATTCCATACTCGGAGTACTACAGTTGACCAGAGCTTTCTCCTCCATCTCATTTTATCCAAGCATCTGACTCGTAGGAAATCTAGGATGTATGCAGTTTGAGTAGACCTCCAAACAACCTTTGACGGAGTTCCTAGAAGGCTGTTGTGGGAGGTGCTCAGGAAGAATAATATCCCCTGTCATCTACTCAAATCTATCAAAAATCTGTATACAGATAACAGGGCGTTGGTCTGTCGGGAGCTGGGGGTGAAATGACTAGTCCTATGGGGGAAGCAAAGGGAATCCACCAGGGATGTGTCTTGGCTGTGCTGTTTTTCTGCATATACATTGACGATGTGATTGAAGAGGTGGTAATGCACTCACAAGACCCCCCTGTAATGGGAGCAGAAAGAATACCATGGGCCTCATTACGAGGAAGGCGGTAGAGGGATAACGGCGCCGGTAGAGCTGCCAGCCCTGTTATCCCTCTACCACCTCATTATGAGGTCTGCTCGCGGGCCACGCAAAGGACGTCTGGTAAAACCAGGCGTCCTTAGTGGGACCCGCTAGCAGACCAGGATGCTAACAACGGGCCCGTTGTTAGCATCCTCCCCATTCCCAAATGGGAATGGGGATGTACCGGGTCTGGGTTCCAGGAAAGGAAATTACCGGGCCCTCCAAGGTTGGAATGGCCCAGTAATTCCCTATTTCTGGAACCCGGACATGCAACCCGGTATGGGGGCTACCTCCATACTCGTAATGAGGCCCAATGTCTCTTTTTTCGTCGATGGTGGTGTTTTATTTACCACTACACCAATGGGACTAAAGCACACTTTGGATATTTTCACTATTAAAAACCTGGGGACATGCTTCTTTGGAAACGGCCTTAGGTTTAATGCATCCCATTGGGGAGGGGCCATCATGGCAGCCTTAGACATATGCAAACTTCAAGCCCTGGCCTCAGCTTTGTATGGAGCAGAGATATGGGTTATACGTTAGCACACAAACACTAGGAACAATGGAAAGTAAATTCCTCAAGTCTACGCTCTCAGTTCCAAAGAGAACACCAAATGCCACACTTTTATGGAATGTTTCCAAATAATTGGAATATTTCCAATACAGCTGGTTGTCAATTCTGCGGAAGGGACTAAGAATCTATCATTGATTTTATGTTTTTCTTTCAAGGTTACAGTACTGCAGAGGTTGTACTTATACCCATTGTTTAGACTGCATGGCATTAGACGTGTAAGTGAAGTTTCCGTTTTTTCAAGACAGAATATGACCCTGCAGTTGTATACTATGTATACTATGTAGCCAAGTATATCCATAGAGCATGGATGAGGTGAACACAATTGACTGCAACAATAGCTCCAGGTGAATCAGGTGCTAATTTTATAAATGTGCTTTCAGAGACTTCTTGATTTTCGAACTCAGGAAATCCGATATCAGGTCAATATGCTGTATGAGTCAGGCCTATAAGTCAAGCTCCCCACACCCCTCCCCTATCAATGTTGATAGTTTTTAAATGTTTACCCTTTTTATCTGTTGTAACCTGTACTATTTACAATTGAGGTATAATGTATTTTTGTTAGTATGGTTTTATACCGAAAAATTGATGATGGCTTTTTGAAGTGTGAGTAGTTTAGAGTCACTTGCCGATGATCTCCTTCTGCTGTTATCAGAGATGCCTTATTCTTTTTAATTATGAGGGGTTCTTCATGAAATGCAGCTTCATGTTTGTGTGTTTGTGGTTGCTTTACCACTACCACATCCCCAAATTCCAAGCTGGACTCTTTGGCCCTACATCTTATGTCTGCATTCCTCTTCATCTTATCTTTTTCTTCACCATCTTTCCTCATGTCTCCATCCTCTTTGTAGTGTTCTGACACCTTTGGGATATATGGTATTCGAGTTATTACATTTCTTCCAAACACTTTTTCAGAGCAACATTTTCCTGTCATGCTGTACGGAATGCTCCAGTAGTCCCTAAGCAGTTGATATAGTACCTTCTCACATGGTTTACCCGTTAGGTGTGCTATGTACAGAGCCCGGGTCAAGTCTGCCATAAACCTCTACAGTCCTGTTGGCTTGGGGCCATAGGAGCATCACCCGTTGATGTTTAAACCACATGTATTCTGCAAATGTTTGCAAGTCCTGGCCTGTGAATGAGGGCCTGTTGTCTGATTTTACGATATTGGGTATGCCAAATGCAGTCAACATCCTCTCTAGGGTTGGGATGACATGGGGCCTCATTGCACGGAATGCGGTAAGGGTTTACCGGTACCGGTAAGGGCACCGGTACTGGTAAACCCTTACCACCTTACTACGAGGTCCCTTTGCGGGACCCGACCTTAACGGCTGGTGTAGACCAGCCGTTAAAGTTGGGACCCGCAAAGGGGCCTTGGTGCTAATTACGGTACCGCAATTTGCGGTACCATAATTAGCTCCTTCCCCATTCCCATTGAGCCCTATGGGGCAAAAATGGGAATGGGGAAGGGCCATGGAGAAAGGGGGAATTACCGCCCCGCCAACCTTCGAATAGGGTGGTAATTCCCCTTTTCTCCATGGTGGTACCGGTATGGTACCGGCGGCAACCATGGTGCGAATAGCACCATGGTTTACCACATTCCGTGTAATGAGGCCCATGGTGTGCAGCAATGGACCATGACAGTTGGACTTCGGAGAACCTGGAATATGTATCTCTGGCCACCAGTACATATTGGCCTCCATCAATGGGGCCAAAGTAGCTGACGGAAACCTTGTCCCATACTTTCTCTGGCAATTCTGTAATTTGTAACAGTTTGGGCTGTAATTCCAATACTGTCTGTCGATCCTCAGAAACCACACTTTCTTTCTCAGTAGCTGCTTGGTTGAGATTATTCCCCTGCGTCCCTCATGTGCTATCTCCATGACCTGTAATCTCATAGTTGCTGGTTTGACCATTTTGTTCCCTTTGAACAGCAGCCCCTCTTCGGATCTGGATAGTTCATCCCTTACGAGTATGAGGTTTGTACTTCCAGTGATATAATTTCCGCTGCTTTATTGGCACACCTCCATTTCCCAGTTCTAAGACCTTCTCCCACGACTTGGAATGATCTGTCCTGTTCTGTCTCCTTTATAATGTGGAGATGATCTGCTCCTTTGGTTGCCCTGCCCCTTGTTTGACAAAGTAGTTTATAAATCTGTCATTTATCGATGGTGCTGGTATCGCTGATTGATTTGGGTGTTGTTGTGATTCTGGAAATGCTTTAGAGGGACAGGGCCTCCTAGACCTTGCCACACTTCTCCCATACACTGTGTTTTCTGTATGTTTTCTGCACAGGAGTCCAGATTGGACCCCTGGCAGTGCAGCTTGTCATTTTTCATTCTTGGTGAACAAAGACCTAATGGATACTCTTATGGCACCCATCGGGAGGAGTACAACCTGGTACCCCTAGTGTGTGTTTTAGGGCACCTGTGTGTGGGCCACAGAGCAGGGCATGGCCTTGTGACAGCTACATGCTGATCTTGCAGTGGCTCTGGCTCTCCCTAATTTTGGGCCATCCAGGCAATGTCATAGGAATCAATAGATTGCTAAACAAAGGCAAGATGGCCACCTGGCTTTTGCCTTCCCTTCCTGTTTCTGAAAGTCCCGAGAAGCCCTGGCTCTGTCTCCCTCTCCCATACATGGCTCTGGGGCTGCCCCTGCTAGACTGGTACGCCCCTTCCCAGGGACTGCTTGTTTCGGGTACACCCATGAGATGGGGAGTGAATTAATGGAGAGAGGAGTCAAATCACATTCTGTGTTGTGGGTGTCTAGTTTTCGTTGTGTGTCACATTACGTGTGGTCTGCTTGAGCCAGCCCTGACTAAAACTGGGATGAATGCATTCTGTGCTATGAAAGGCTGTGAGTTTCCTCCAATATACATCCACTGTTAGGGGTGTCTAGTGTTGGGTGAATGGTCTAAGTGCCTGTGAGCCTGATTGGATGCTGCATGGTGAATCCGCTAGTGTGTAATTGGATGACTACGTCTAGCTCAGCCTGAGTGAATGTTTTATGTGTGTATATCAGGAGAGCCCTCATTTAACTCTTTGTCATAAACTGAAGTATGAAGCCAGAAGAAGAAACCTGGAGTATTCTAGAAGCTGGTATCCTGAATCCATCTGCCGGAAGAAGTCTGGGTTCCAACTCTTCAACAAGTCCAAAGGTTGCTTTGCTGATTCAAGGACTGATCAAGAGAGGGCCTGGACAGACAAACTCTTCCCGTAGCAACGAGGGGACATCGTGCAACTGCTGCTCTTCACCTGAAGTGTCCTGGAAGCCAGTTCTGTGTGAATGCAGTCCTGCAGAGGTATCTTTGTGGATCCTGACAAGGAGTGTCTGGACATCTTGAGAGCAAGAAGTCTACCAGCATCATCCAGGTTCCGGAAGCTGTTTGTGACCGCTGGGAAGCCAGAGTGCTGTTTATCACTCAGAAGAGGTGCGCCCCTGGCAAAGTGCTGCCTGGTGCCCAGAGCTTGCCAAGTTCCAACCAACTTAAGAAATCTTCAAGGGACACTGCAAATACTGCATCTGTCCACTTTTCATTCACTGAGGAAGTCCAGCGTCACCACCTGCAGACAAGTGCCTGCCGGTCGTTTGCACACCAGTTTGAACTGAAGCGCGAGTCCTGAGGGTTCAAACTTGATGGTGGCCTGCAGAGAAGTCCATTCCTTGAGTCTAAATCAGCAAAAGCCATCCTGTCATCCGTATTGTGGCTGTAGCACCAAATAACGGAACCGCATCTAACTGTATATTACAAAAACCTGACACCTACTTCTGTCACAGCACCCGTCACCACTGAAGATCATCAATGAAAACCAAAGGACTCCTCCACACCTCCTAAGCCTTTTCAAGGTCCTCAGTGCATATCAGCTTTGTGGGACAGCCGGTGTAGCAAACCAACCAAGGGGACCACTGTGACAGACCTTCACTGCTGCCTTTCTGACACTGCTTCGTTACCTTCTTGTGCTCGACACTGACATTCCATGGACTCCACAAGGGGTCCATCCTCGAGGGGCATTGTCGAGTAAAACCGAGAAACTCCACCACTTTGCCTCCCAAGGTACTGTGACTAGGAACAGAGTCTTCCAACCTCAGGGTTCACTCAAGGGTTCCAGATTTATGTTGGATCTTGGTGTCCTGTGACTGCCTAGGTACTTTGGAGTCAGGAGAACTGTAGAAAGAAAAGCAGACAATTACTGAACATTTAAGGACGTATTCTCAAAGAAAGCATTCTGCCAATGTTCTAAGTATTACCTGCATTTCTACTTTAATGTCTGAGATTAAACCGTGCCTAATATTTGTAAGAACTGTCAGCAGTTACAACTGAATCCAAGGGTAAGTGTGGTATCACATAGATCTGCATATACTGAGTTGACTATTTGATTAGATTTCTGAGTACAATTATTTGCATACATCCACCTGACTTTTTATTCTTAATAAAAGAACTGTGTTAGCACATAGCATAGTGTGTGGCACTTCCATTGTGGGGGGCTTGGAGATTCACTGTACCTAAGAACCAGCCTGCATCTCCTCCAGGCCTGGACTGGCCTAGCGGGAAACCAGGAGTTTTCCTGCCAGGCCTCTGCACCCAGGGCCTCTTTTCCATGCAGCCTTAGAGGGTAGTGGAGTACTTTAGCTGTTTTGTTTTATTTTTAGTTAAATTGCACATCTGTTTAGGAGTTTCAGGCCTGAACTCTTTCGTTCGGTACTGAGCTGCCTGCACATGAGTTTCTGCAAAAGCTGTTGCCTAGTAACTTCAGCAGTCCGAACCAGACACACACATTGTATCATTTTTGCGCTGGCACACGCATGGCGCACGTGCAATTTTAGTGAGGCTTCATTCAGTTTGAACTTGAGCTGGGGTGTGGTCAGTGTGGCGGAAATAAACAGGGACACAATGAAGTATGATCAGGTAAACCTTTCTTTAAAAATTTAGAAACATACTTCAGTTGCCCTTCTTCCAAGAGAGCTTGTGTGTCATCACAGATTTAAGATGCCACCAGTCTGAAACCTCCCTCCTGGGTGTTGCTAAAGGAGGCAACACACAATTTTTACTGCCCAGTGACCAAGGTCTTGGCTGCACATCTTTGTGATTTGTTGGCTTGTGTGAGGTCACAGCTCCTCTGAAAGAATGTTTCTAGGTGCTGCCTGTTACCTTTCTTAGCACTCCTGGGAAACTTGAAATGACCCCAAGTAGCAACTTTTATTTATCTCTCCAACAAGTTGCTTTAAAACTTTGCCTTCCCCCACACCTAGCTTTGAGGTTCCACAGAAAACAACAGCTGTGCTGCTGGCTGACTTTCCCCCAACCCACCCAACCTGTTTGAGGATACTGGCTCATTGGGTTATTCAGTGGGCTTTGTTTTTGCAGGTTTTCTCTACCTCTTCTTTTCCTGGAAGAAATATCTGTAAATGTGAACCCATGTTTCAAAGCGGATGACCATTTTACCATTATCCCGGGATAGATGCAGGTCATAGAGTGCAGTGGAAAAGTTAATGCATGTCAAAACGTTTTACACTCTTTTTACCGTCCACACCTGTTCAACACAATGGCTGACCTACATGGGCTTTTAAATTATTTATTTCCCTGGGCAGAGCTTATCAACAGGTTTGGGTCTGAATAAAGTAATGAGGAACCTTTCTTAATATATCCTATTACCTTGTGATTTTTCTTGTCTGTTGGTGAACCTCACCCCCCGGGTGCCAGGCCCCCACCAGCTCAGCTATGCCTCCCACTCCCAGCCAACAAACACTCCAATGACATCTGACTCTTTCTTGTAGACATTAACCTCAACATTCCCGCTCTTACTGAGACATGGTTCAATGCCAGCTCCATCACTCCTTTTGACTACCTCCTCCCTGACGGCTTCAAGATCCTCTGCAATCCCCGACTTCCCCGCACTGGCGGGGGGGGGGGGGTTGCATTAATCTTCCCTGAGTTGGTTCCTGCTTCCATCTTACCCACCCAGCTCTACTCTTCCTTTGAATGCCTGGTTTGGAAGTTGCTAATCTCTCCCATCTCCACCCAGATCATTGCTACCATTTGCTTGCCTCCAGGTGCCACCACCCTGTTCCTCTCTGAATGGGCTGATTTCTGCTTTTTACTACTTTCATCCACCTCCAATCTCTTCCTCCTGGGTGATTTCAACATCCAACTGGACTCCCCTGACTCTGCATCCATTCTCATCACCGATCTCTGCACCTCGCTTTCCCTCCTCATTCTCCCTTCTGGGCCAACCCACTCAGTTGGACACACTCTACACACCCTCATACACTCTGACCTCTCTTTCTCTCTCCTCAAACCAGTCACCACTGTCTCCTGGTCAGACCAATCTCTGCTCTCCTCCCACCTGGGTTCCCAATAGTATATTGGGAGCACAATAAGAAAGCTCAAATTCAGAATCATGGGAGCTATTAAAAATAGGGATCAGAAATACCTATTAGCTGTTCATCACCAACAAGAACACCCAGATAAAAAGATTGTAGACCTACAGTTCATGTGCTTGTCAATATCCCAAATGCTGATGAAAGAAGGCATCAGAGAACTTAAACGTAGACAGAAAGATGCCAAATGATTACACCCATGAACACGTGCCAAAATGGATTTAACCAGCACAATGAATATTGGTCTTTTTGTGATCTTAAGAGTAAGGTACAGCAGATAAGACTCTGATAAGGTAGATACGACTCTGGGCTTAGCATCTAATTTCAACTGAATAAGAAGCTATCTTCTTTCTGTTTATGATTAAACATATTATCTGGCCAGTGCTCAAAAAATTCTTTGTGTTCAATCATGTTTTCAAATTTGGTATAAACATCGGGTATCAAAGCACACGTGTGGTAATTAATAATTAATAACTGTAATGCAATATTTTTAAAAAACATGGGTCCATTTAGAAATGCCTGACCATTTTTATTAGCCGATTCCCTATTAGAACTTGATCGGTCCCTGCTTACAAAATGGCAGCCCACAACTTAGCAGATGACATCATCACGCAAAACGGCATATGTGATGACATCACTGTGCAAATAAATAATGAGGGCCATTTTGGAACACCGCTTACCACATGGTACTGAAAATAAATGGGATCAAATGGACTTTCATATCCAAAATCAACAACAAAATGTAAAATACATTTGAGATGAAATTAACAGACTGTAGACTAACCTCAATGACAGAATCATATCAGGACACATCCATGATATATTGTACTTTCTGTATTATTTCTGAAATTTTGAAAAATCATCAGTAAAGTAGAGAGCCGTATGCACACTGACAAAATAGGACATGGATAAGGCTGTGTGAGTTTCAGTATATTTTAACACTGATAGCAATGAATACATGAATAGTAATGAGAAGCAATTTTCTTGTTAGATTCAGAAGGGGTGACTCCATTATCTTTTTACTTCCCCAAATTCTTTTTGAAAGGTTGATAGATTCAATGTAATCTTATAAATTTCACAGAAATCCTCCACGTATAGAGGTGGACAAAAATATTTAAGAGGATACCATATGAGAAGTGAATAGAAGAGTCAAGAGAAAATCATAAGATTTAAGAATAAATAACATTTATTTTGAACTATGAAGAGTTTGAAAATACAAGTGGTTATGATTGATGAATAATCAACTTTGGTAAATCTGAACAGACATTCAGAGATGTATTGAAGTACTAATAATTTTGAATTATGAAGAGTGTGAACATGAAAGATAGTATGACAATAATAATCGATCTTGGATGATCAATATCTGAATAGAAATTGGATAGATATACAAATATTCAAAGAATATATATAGATATATTCTTGCATAAAAGAAAAAAGGGATCTCTTTTATTCTTTTTTCGGATATATTGGAAGAAGCCAATGAAATTCAAGAGACTGTCTTACAGGCGCTTTGTCCTGGGGTGATTTTTGTCTTGTTCTTCGACAAGACAAAAAATGTTGTTCCACTGCTAGTTCTGCTCCTGTCCTCCCCACGTTTAGACAGTACAGATTAAGGCAGTCTTGGTAGGCAGTTTGACACACTCTGTCTCAGGTTTTAACACTGCAACAGTTTGGAATGTGCATTGAGGCCCGCCTGGCGTTCCACGTTAAAGGCTGCTATTTGAGTCTTGGCAAATAATGAAACAAAAGTTCACACCGGTCCCCCTCTGCCGGGCTCAGGCCTTGCATAACTCAAACCCCCCCGCACTTCTCCTTCCTCCCCGTCCCATGCACTTGCGCGATTTGAATGACACCTGGCCTAGTAGGATCATTTTCTGTCTTCCCTCCTTTCCCCCTCCCTTGCCTCGTCGCGCCTTGAAACACTTGTGTATAGGCGCGTTATAAATGCCATATCATATATCATGAAGTGGGTCCCCCACTGCCGAGCTCAGACCTTACACAGTTCAACCTTGGTCCCCCTTTGCCAGGCTCAGACCTTACACAGTTCAACAACACTTGTCGGGGCTCCCTTCCCCAAGCCCTTTACACTTCAGATCTTTCTCTGCCGGGCTCAGACTGTTTTTTGGATGTGAAAGACTATCAAATGTGCAGGCTTCTTCTACAGACCACCGCAGGACCACTTCGACTCAGTAGTCAATGCTTAGCTTTTCCTCTCCCCATCTCTCGGGTTAACTTTGTTCACTTTCGTTTATAAAGTTCATGTATTTTTATTGTCTCAAACAATGTACCTTTTACAGAGACTTTCCATTTCGCCTGACCACTTTGTTACTCAGTATCGCTGATACCACAGCTGTTCTTGCTTTAAAGTTCATTCACAGGTCTGCCTTTGCTCGCGTCTCATCCACACGCCTGTTAGTCTTCACTTGTGATATTTTGTTGCAAACTTCACTCTTTCTTAGCACACACCGGTCTCTCAGGTTGCTTGCTAACTCACTGGCTGTGTGCAGTTTTCTCTTGCTTTTTCAATTTCCAATTCATGTGTCAAGGTTAGTCCCATAGGCTTGGCCTCGCCTCCCCAACTCTGTCGTTCACCTGGGAGGGTCGCTGGCCTCTTTGAAACGTAATTAAGTCTTCGATATTGAGATCTGGCCTTCTCTGCATGTGTTTCACAGCCTTGTGCAGGCAATGACCTCCTGTAGGGAACACACTGGGTTTTCTTCCTGCTGCATTTGTCCCTTAGTCTGTTGCTTTGCTCCAGTAGGTTCGCCTTCGCCCTGGATGCTCTGCTCGTATTTGTGTTCCAACTTGCTCAAAGTGTGTCTCTAGGTTCTGCCTTTTATCCGTGTGAGGAGAGCTAAATTGGAATCAGGTGTATGCACTTGAAGTCAAGTGCCTGACTTTGCCTGACCCGATTAGCAAGACATGTCCACCCGATTAGCGAGACATGTCCAGTACGATGTATGAGAGTTAGTCTCAGTTGTCCTCTTCCTCAGCATTGTGTTTGGGCAGAAAAGTTGGGCAAGGAGTTGAGACACCAGATCCTACAAAATAAGAGGGGTTGGATGTACAAAAAAAGGGGGGAATATCGCGTCTCACCTTCGGCTGCCTCACCTCCACTCCCTGAAGAACCCTCATCTAGGTAATCTTCCCGCACTGGTCCACCCCCAGATACTGGATCCAAAGATGATGGCCGTGGCCTGGCTACCTGAGAGAGAGATCCCTGGGGACTATCGGGTGAGACACCCTCTGGTTTCTCACAGTGTGAAAGATGTGCCTCTCATAATCCAAGTTGGTGTGTGTAGTGAAATATACAGTGAGCGCTGTCTTCAGCCATCTAAAAGTGTCTACTGTGTTTTATGGCAGTTCATCTACGATATCACTTGCGGCCAGACCTACTGTCAGCGTAAGGAGACTCTTCTTTCTGTGGTCATCGATCAGGCCCAGTGCTCCAATGTAAAATTCAAAGTCTCTCACTGTCAGAAATGTGGATATTCCCAATGCTTACCGCATTACCCCATACATCGTTCAAAGAGCGTAATAACCTGGTATCACCTGGTGGTGCCGCGGGGGACATCTGTGTGCAATCACTAGCCTCACTCAAAACCACAACTCATAGCAACCATGGCGTTACACCAGTGACATCAGCATGCATGGAGGACGATAACCCGGAAACGTTTCCTCGCATCTGCTTATCTAGCCAGAGAAATCATCATTTAGTGCTCCTCAATATTTTTATCCTACGTTACTCCGAAGTCTGTATTTTTTTCCCATTTACCCTGCAGCAGTTCTCCAACCTTGAATGTTTTCCTTTCTTCTCTTCTGGATTTGTTTCTACTTAGATTTGGTGACTATTTGTGACAGGAATGAATGTTCTGACATTTTCTTGAGATATTTCCTACTGTATTACTGGCTGTTGTTTTTTTCATCTTCACCTTGTTTTTTGACCCTGGATTATTCTTCATCATTTTTATATATACCTTGTTTACTTATACACGTATAATGGGTAATCAGGATTGGTGGTTATTTTCCTTGGTGTTTCTTCATATAGTAATCTTGTCCTCCTTTTGTCTTTTCAGCTTCTCCTCCCCACCTCAGGGGTCCTCGGTAGACTAAAGGTTGATAGTACTCCTTTGGTCTTCCGTATTATTTTAATGTTTGTGGGGAAAAAAACGTTGGCCATGAACGCACAGCCATGCAGCGACATCCTTCGCTTTCCCCAGCGTGTGCCTATATCTTTGCTTTCAACAACGCACACTGCAGCTGGGTGTTTCTAGTGTCAGTGCGCCACTGATCTGACTTCACTTCCACTCTTTCCAGTGGTGATACAAGAATGAGCTTATCTGCTTGTCACCATTGTTAAGGTGGTCCTGCCTGGGGCTGCCATGGATAACTAAGTTTAACCCCCATATGGCATGTTAGGCAGAATCCAGCGCAGTTCCCTTAGGGAGCACTACACCAGATTAGGACTACAGGTGAGAGCAATAAATCCCCTTTGGTATCAGTCTGTACCACAAAGATTTAGTTGGTAGCTGTGGCTGAGCAGTCAGACTTATCTCAAGAGGGAGATAAGCAGTATTCAGGGTTTACACAATATGTATCACAGTACTATGGGACAAGGAAACACTGACCAAAGCTTTGTATCAAAAAGAGAATATATTTATTCTATACACATCTAGTTCAACACATAAATCATAGTTGATAAAGTAAGTTCAGTTTAGTCAAGGAAAAGTATATACAACTCCCTATTCAATTGTAGACAAGTTTGCCGTAGAGTGAAAACTGAGCAAAACGGAACAGTGAAAACCAACTACAAATAGCACTCTAGCAATTTCCTGAAAGGGAGAGAATGCACAAATTAAACCGAAATATCTTCAGACACCCCCTAGCAACAGGTCCTTGAAGTTTTGTGAACAAGTAGTGCACAGTGACACTTTAGCAGAAAGATAAGTAAATGAAAACTGAGCAAAATGGCACTCCACAAGTTAAAACAGTAGGAATAAAGAGGGGTTTAGAAGATTTAGGTGCATCAACACATTTCTCATTGAAAACCAATCTAGTGAGAGCAGATCTAAAAAATGAGCCAGAGTCAATAGGCTTGAGCCAGAGTCAGTGGTACAGGACCAAGAGTTTAGGAGCAAAAATGTTCTTGTAGCTGCAGTCAAATCCTTAGTAGAAAACTATTCAAGAGGTAGATGCAAGGTTAAAGACAATGTTAAGAGAGAGGGTGGCCAACCCAATAAGTAGATAAAGGATTTAAGGGCTACCACGGGAAAAGGGAGGCCTGGCGGAACAATGTGCCTTAAACGTGAAGAAGTGGCTCATGCGGTGGCGGTTGTTCCTGGTAGTTCCTGCAGTTCGAGGGGTCCAGCAGAGGAAGATAGGCTCTCGTCGTGGAGGAAGGCTCGAGTCACTGCACTACCCAGGGATGAAACCAGCCGCGGTGCTGCCAAACGAAGTTTAAAAGGTACGCTCCTTTTAATCGCGGTCTGGGTTGATAGCTGCCTGGCTATCCAGTCTCCAAGTGCGGTGGACTGTCGATTCGACCAAGGCAGGTCCGGAGAAGCGATGGGTGAACTGGTTGTCCCCACGAGCTCAAGGGAAGAAGGCTCTTTCGATGAAGATCTCCTCTAGTCGTGTGGAAGAAAAGTGGTGAGACGATCCGGAAGGGCTTCACCGGTGGTGTAGATGCTGAAGATGTCTGTGGCTTCTCTCCCCTTTGGTTCCGTATTTCCAGTGGTAACGTCTTGCTCTTCCAGTCCTCAGGACCCTGCTTTTATGCAGAAAGAGACCCATTCATACAGCCTAGCTGTCACTCACACAGTGGAGTGGTCTTCTTGGCGGGAGACCCTCCAGCCTATCAGGTTAGCGTGCGACCTGAGTTGCTGGGGCAATTCTGTCCAAGGGTTCTACTCCCCCCCCCAAACAACAAACCAACCCCAGACTCAGAGGAGCCGAAAGGAGGGCTTCTTGGCAGAAGCCCGCCAAAAGAGCAAACAAAGGATCCCCGACCTGGGTTAGGAGTATGGAGTAAGACTTGAGAAAGAAGTTATATTAAAGTTCTGGCAAATAAAACCTACCATAGTAAAGTTAATAATAAAATAAAGCAGCGGTATGTTAGAGGCTGTCAGTAAAAGTATTAGCCTCGAAAAATGGGAAAATCCCATAGGAAAATATTTGCGGTGGAATATTTTTGGTAGTAACCACTGCCACCAGCCACATACTTTAGAGAGCGGGACTTTAAGGTACCCCCTCGAAAATGAACCTAAGGGAAAAACTATTAACCCTTTCCAGTACCTCCATAATAAGAAGAGTTGTACTGGTTAAGTTCGTAAGATTTGACTAGTAAAGTCAATGGAGACTTTACATGCTCTGGGAGACAGTAGTCAGTCCCAGGGTATGGAGTCTATGTTTGGGGGTTGCTATGACACCCCTGTGTCACTGCACGGAGGGTGCTGTGTAACACATGTGCATAAAGATGGTTCCTATGGGGGAGAGAAAATCCCATAGGCATTAAGCACAAAGAAATAGCCTAGAACACACATAGCAAAAATGCCTAAGAGTGGGAAAAAGAGTCTCACTCCTAGCAGGTAAAAAGAAGCAAACCGTTCAAATCCAGCAAAGCTGCTGCGGGACTCTATAGGTAAGGGAAATTAACCATAAAATGAGAATTCTCCCTTTCACTCGCCCCCCCAGACTAAGGGACAGGAGGATCTAATCCACTCCTGGATGAGTCTCATACCTCTAGTCGGTTATAAACATCCTAGAGAGACCATCAGCATTTTGGTGGTGACATCCTGACCTGTGTTCAATGGTAAAATCAAACCCTTGGAGGTAGATTGACCATTTTAGCAGTTTTGGGTTTTCCCCTTTCATTTGCATCAACCATCTCAAGGGTTGGTGGTCTGTTTGAATGATGAAAGTAGATCCATACAAGTATGGTCTAAACTTCTTCAAAGCCCACACAATGGCAAAACATTCTCTCTCAATAGTTGCCCACCTTGTCTCTATTTCCTTCAGTTTCTGACTGATGAAGCAAATGGGGTGCCCCCTACCTTTCTCATCCAGTTGACTGAGTACTGCACCTATACCTATATTGGAAGCATCTGTCTGTACAATGAAGGGTTGGTGGTAGTCAGGATCTATGAGAACTGGAGATTCACAAAGGGCTTTTTTTTGGCTTTCAAAGGCCTGATTGCACTCATCATCCCATTTGACCTTTTTAGGGAATTTAGGAGAAGAGATTACATTCAGTGGAGAAGCTATGGATCCATAGTTCTCAATGAAATCCCTGTAGTACTCAGTGAGGCCTAGGAAGGCTCTCACTTGGGTTTGAGTAGAAGGGGTTGTACAATTTTGCACAGCTTCAATTTTGCTGCGCAAAGGCCTTATTTCACCACCTCCTACCTCATGCCCAAGGTAGACCACTTTACTCTGACCAATTTGACATTTGCTTGCCTTTATGGTCAGATGGGCCTGTTGCAGAGCCTGCAAAACATATCCTAGGTGGTCAACATGTTCTTTCCACGTAGGGCTGAACACTGCAATGTTATCCAAGTATGCCACGCAGAAGTACTCCATCCCATTCGGAACCTGATTAACCATCCTTTGGAATGTAGCAGGTGCATTCCTTAGTCCAAAAGGCATCACCTTAAATTGGTATAAGCCAACTGGGGTAGAGAATGCAGTTTTCTCCTTGGCATGGTCAGTCAGGGCTATTTGCCAATAGCTTGACTTGAGATCAAATGTGCTGAGGAACTTGGCTGAACCAAGTCTATCCACCAGCTCATCTGTCCTTGGCAAAGGATGGGCATCAGTCTTAGTGACTGCATTTAGAACTCTATAGTCCACACAGAATCCTAACTCCTTTTATCCTGCCTTTGGTACTAACACAACTAGGCTAGACCATGGACTAGTAGAGGGCTCTATTACCCTGAGATCAAGCCTCTTGTTGACCTCTCCTTTGATGTGGGTTCTTACATTTTCTGACATCCTGTAGCCCCTGCTTTCGACAAGTAAACAGTCACCAGTTTGAATATCATGCTGGCCCCAAGGGGTCAAGCCTGGTGCTAGAGAAAACAGGGAGGTAAATTGATTCAACAAAACTTTGCACTCTTCCTGTTGCTCAGGTGTCAGATTAGAAGAGAGATTGACTCCTTCTATTTTCTCATCTAAAGGTTTGCCGCTGAGGAGGTCAGGTACATATTCACTCTCCTCCTCCTCTTGAGCTGAAGCTAGAAGCAAATCTCCCAGTTCTGGTCTCGAGACATAAGCTTTCAGACGGTTTATGTGAAAGACTCTAGGAGCCTCCTTAGGATTGCCTAAGTCCACCAGATAGTTCACCTCTCCAAGTTTTCCCACAACCTTGAACGGTCCCATCCATTTGTCCTGCAAGGCCCTCTGCCTTGTTGGTACCATAACAAGAACTAGCTGGTCTTGAGCGAACGCAACCA
Organism: Ambystoma mexicanum; assembly: GCF_040938575.1. Taxonomy (NCBI): domain Eukaryota; kingdom Metazoa; phylum Chordata; class Amphibia; order Caudata; family Ambystomatidae; genus Ambystoma; species Ambystoma mexicanum. The sequence goes on from NC_090922.1 coordinate 480,367,100, forward strand.
TGTTGGCCTTCTGGTCATGCCAATGCTTGACCAGAGCCTGACCTGCTTTCAAGTTATCACTTGCTTCAACCATCATGTGTGACATTCTCCTCCGGAGTCCTATCACATAGCCAGTGACTCTGACTGGCGTGGGGGAAGGAGCACTCTCCAACCACTCCTTGATCAGGGCCAATGGACCTCTGACCGGATGACCATAGAGAGGTTCAAAGGGACTGTAATCCATTCCCTCCTGAGGGACTTCTCTATATGCAAAGAGAAGGCATAGCAGTAAAAGATCCCACTTTTTCTTAAGAGGGTCCTCTAAAGCTCCTATCATGCTTTTCATGGTTCTGTTAAACCTTTCTACCAAACCGTTTGTCTGAGGGGGGTATGCTGTTGAGACCTTGTAGGTATCTCCACAGTTTTTACACATGACTTTCATTTAGTGGGACATAAAATTTGACCCCCTGTCGGATATTACCTCCTTAGGAAACCCAACCCTGGTAAAAATACCAAGGAGGGCCTTAGCTACAGCCAGAGCTGTAACAGTCCTCATAGGAATTGCTTCAGGGAACCTAGTAGCATGGTCTACTACAACAAGGATAAACCTGTTCCCTGAAGAAGTTGAAGGATCCAGGGGACCAACAATGTTGATTCCTACCCTCTCAAATGGTATTCCCAGCACAGGGAGAGGCACTAGAGGTGCCACGTTCTTGGAGCCACTTTTACCAGAGGTTTGGCAAGTGTGGCAACTCTTGCAATTCTTATCCACCTCAGCCCCCATTTTAGGCCAATAAAAGTAGAGAGAGAGCCTTTCCTTGGTCTTCTTGAAGCTCAGGTGACCAGCCAAAGGTATCTCATGGGCTAGTTGCAAGAATTGGAGTCTGTTTGCTTGGGGTACTACACGTTTCTTGTAGTCCCCAGGGAGTGACTCGGTTGGTTCACTATAGAAGAGGCCATCTTCCCAGTGTAAACTCTACTTCCCAGGCTCTTGCCCTTCAAGCTGAGAAGCTGCGTGGTGGCGAAAACCTTCCAGAGTTGGACATTCTCTTTGTCCCTTACTGAAGTCTGGCCTTTGGGGTCCACCTTCGAAACACACCAGCTTGTGAGGAAACTTAGACTGTCCTGATGAATTTGGCGTCACTAAAGATAGGCCACTGAAACCGGTCGACGGTGTTTGTTACATCTAAAAGGGCTCCAATTTGCCCTCATTTTAGTTTGAGCAAACTTTTTTACATTGTCCCACTTTCCATGAGCATAAAGTCAATCCTACATTGGGAAGTGGTGATTGTATTGTCTCTGTCTGTTACTTTGGATTGGTAATTTATCCCATTTCCGCCTTTTGTGTCATTTTTAAACTTGAGCAACCTAGGATTAGTGTGACAAACAATGGGCTATTAAAACATTGTCTATCCCATTAGATGTCACATGAGTTGCGTTAAAGAGAAAAACTGATTCTCTTTATCGTCCTGGGTTAACTCTCTTTTTCCTTCCCCATGTTTTGCTGGTTGTCTCTTCCTACTCAAGTTTATCCGGAAGAGAATGGGTTGGGACTCTCAAGGTTGAATACATTACACACCATAGAAGTGGTAATTTCATTCTTATTCTGTCACTATTAGACAGGCGTTGTAACACCACAACCTAGTTGAGAGTGCACAGTAGGCAGGGATAGTACCTCTGTTTCGCTCTATCCTTCTGTCTTCAGCCACAACCTTGTTCTATTCCCTTTTTTATGAATAGACTTGAGTCCACCCCACAGTAAAAAAACGTTTTGGGCTTGGTTCTTACGAACTGGACCTAGTCTTGGGCTCTTTGTTAGCTGCTAGTAGCTTTTACACAGTTGTGTGTTGCCTAATCTTTTGTGTGAACATTAATTACTAAGGGCAATACCCTGTCAATTTGTAGAAATTGCCCTATTGTTTGTTTATAAGGTAGCAGAGACCCAGGAGCCGTGAGGGACTTCAGTACTCCACCAAGACCCACATTGCTGGCATCCATAGTGATACAATTGGTGGCTGAGGTTTAAACATTTCAAAGATTTAAGCTTTATTGACATTCCCCTTTATATATTCCAGTTCTTTATGACACCGTTCTGACCATTCAGATTTTACATTCTTTTTCGTTAACTTCCTCATCTTTTCATTTTGTCTATAAAGTTTACAATGAACTTAGAATAGTATTCTGCATTCTAAAAAGGAACGCAACTGTTCTTTATTGGTGGGTGACAACATGCCCAATATGGATTTGACAAGCTCTTTCTTGGGTCTAATTCCATCACTATTGACAACATGTCCTGGATATACCACCTCCATAAATGTAATCCTGCCTTTCTCAATTTTGAGTGTGAGGCCTTCTCTTGGATGACTTGCAAAACACCTAGTTGTTGTAGCTATAAGGATGTTGTCTTGGAAGTTGTAAACACCATCCAAGCATCTCTTGTATTCATCTTTAAAAATACTGCAGCTGCAGACTCAAATCAAAAGGGCATGCATTTGTATATGAAGGCTCTCAATGGTGTCACAAAAAATGTCAGGTGTTTTAAATCTTCACCTAATACAATCTAATGGTAAACCGATGATAAATCCAGGGTCATGGAAAACTTTTTAGCCATCATGGTTGTAAGGATTTCATTAATGTTTGGTGGGGGAGAGTGGGGTCGCCGTAGATGTTTGCATTTTAAATCCCTGAGATCTACACACATCATGATCGAGTTATCACTTTACGAAGAATGACTATTGCTGCTTCCCTATTCTGAAGACTTGATAGGTTTTATGATATCCCCCTTTATTATTTTGTGGTTGCCAGTATCCAGTTGTAAAATGTTCTTGCGTTTGCTCCGTAGTTCCATTGTCCACGCAATCTGTATTATTTGTTCAGAGGTGGGATCCTTTGCTTGCCACAGAGTCTGTTGGATGTCGGGGTCTGTTGTATGCAGCATCAGCTGTTCTCTGAGGTATTCCTCCGCTACACCAGTGAATTTGTATGATACTATTAAACCACTCAGGGCCACTATATTGTTGTCCATGGCCTCCGCTTTGTTTTCCTTCCTTATGAAAATATAATATCTTTTCGAGGACCACGTTGATTTTGTTCCCAAAGTGTTCCTATATCTTTGTGATGGCTCTATTATACTTCATGTTCGAAGCTGTGGAATTGCAGTCCCCAGATCCATCCTGGATGGTGACATCCAGTAGTGTGCCAAAAATCTTCAGTGCTCCTGCCCCTATACAAGTCTACAAGGAGGGCTCTTTCAAATCGTCGTTGAACTTTCTTCCTCCAATGGCCCTCAGATAGACTTCAAAAAGAATCTGTTCATTGTTCCCACAGTATTACAAGGTCATCTGGGGATGAGACGATTGGGCAAGCGACCAGTATATTTTGCATTGTGTACTTGCTCTTCCCTTATTAATTCCACCACTTAATTTCTTCCTTTTTTTCCTTGGCGCATCACAAAAAGGTCTGTCCTGCCTATAGTTTACATGTCACGGTAGGGCTACTGTCCCTTCAAACCTTTCCTGTGACATCACAATGCCCTGACGCGATACACTGTAGCAGGCTTTTCCTTCGTGATGAAGACAAACATCACCACATTGCACACAGCGATGGGTCCTTTCCTGTAATGACCACATGAGCACTGTGCCTGCATGGCAATGTCCTTACTGGGCCCATGCGGCAGTGCTCCTGCTTCTGATGAGCTGGTACCAGTCCTTTTGTCACCAGGTTGGTGCCAGGGCCCCTTTTTCTTTTGGGACCCCTCCCCATGGGAAGAATTCAGCCGATAACTCTGATCCGGCCGGTGGTAGTTGGGGAGCGGTGTGTGCCACGGCCCCTTCGACAGACCAATGGGGTCTCCTTCTTTGGTTCACCTCCATCATGGCCTTGTGTTGAGGGGCACAAATCAACTGACACAAGTGTTGGAGGCACGATAGCCTGAAACACTGCTGCCTTCTCTTCAACGTCCCACAACCGCCTGCTCTCCTTGTGCACCCTTCTGGGATCTCTAACAAGCCATACCAATCAGGAGGCCTGACATGTATAGACTATATGAAAGGGGCAGTAAAAGCCCATTCAAGGCATTGGGAGGAAATCCACAGAAAGGAAGAGAGAGGACATGTATCTCACCACTTCCTGCAAGAGCAGGGGGAACGCCATGTGGGAAAAACTGGTGACTTTGCCTAGAAGAAATGTTGGCTACTCTAACCCTGATACAAGGGCGCAAAGCTGGCCTCAGGTTGTGGAAGAGAGCTCAAAAACGGCATACTGAATCAGTGTTGAACGCCAATTTCCATAGAGTGAAACCCAGAATAGATGTTGAAACCAGGTCATGGTGAGAACTGCTGAAACAACCAGGTGATGTGCAACCTGAAAATCTGGTTATTAAGGTCCTTGTGAAACTTACAAGAGTGAACAATAAAAATAAGTTCATGGTGGGACCTACATCCGATAACCCTCGGCCTGGGTGTGTTGGGGACTTTATGTGTTTAAATAGTCTGGAAGAGATCCGTCTGGTGGAGCACCAGAGATTGCAGATAAATCCAACAACTCAGTGAGAGGAAATGGGAATCCAAGCTGTAAGGAAAAGATGGCTGAGAAGTGAGGGATCTGGTAAAAGATCTGAAGGATCATAGTGGAAACAAAACAACCTCAAAGGGTCTAGACTTGCAGTACACCCTGTGGTTTTGTGCTTTGGACTAGGGATGAACATTATAGCATTGTATTTGTGAACTCTTCTGTTGGCCAGGATTTAAACCATGTGTGCTTTAGTTTAGGGACTACCCGGGATGCTTAGGACTTATTATGCATAGGTTTGCAGCTTTCTGTTGCCCATTTACCTTGGACATTTCAGTCTAAATTAAGGAGTCCCAGGAGAGATAAGAATTTATAACTCCAGGCTATATTTTGTGTTTTGAGACTATGCCACTGGAGGTGGTGGACATAGGAAGAATCCTTCACTTTGCGGTAATCCCTTCCTGATACTGTTTAGATTTAGCAGTCACTTTTAATCTGTAAAACTCCCCACGTTCATTTAGGCATTTGTACCAACCCATGCCTTTAAAATCATGCTAATAAAACCTTCTAGTTTGAATTCAACTTGTTGTCATGCTTGTAATTGCTCAACCTCCCTACAATAAACAGACCAGAAGGGTTACTTTTGATTGTTTATTTAATAATAAAAGAACATAAAAAAGAGTACAGAGCGCTTAAGCTATATCGAAAAATATAATGAATTATATCCTTCTCGCATTGCCAAGCGGATGGGCGAATATTAGGTGTTGGCAATGACACTGTGCAGCATTTTACTGCTGCTGTGGACATGCAAAGCACATCATGTGCTTTACAAATACTGATTTAGAAACAATGCACATAGAAGAGTAAGTAATTGAAAGTCAAACAGATTTAAAGCAAATGTGGCAATGTGCCAGCTGGATGTGGTGATTGAAGCTGTGAATTGGTCGACCAGTGCGATATCAATAGAAGCGTGATGAGAAAGTCAGGCAGTAAGACAGTGAAATGGTCAGCGAGAGGGATGGCAGATAGCTGGTATTTCTGGTTAAACATACCGCTTAGTAACACAAATATTACATGTATGTCGGGGAATTTTGAGTTGAATGAATTTAAAGAAATTTTAGGATTTTGTTTGGAGACCCTAAGGGCCTGATTCACAGAAGCATTTTATAATGGTGCAATCCCATTCGAAAACACTCTGTGAATCAAGCCCTAAGTCTATAAAAGATCCAGTATTTTACCACTTTATGTGTGTGTTCAGGTGATTTATATTGGGCAATCATAGCTGGAAAGCAGTGGATCGACGTGCAAGTGGGGGTGGGGTGCATAGTAAAGGATGAGGGGAACTGTGTTAGGGAAAGTGGCATTCTCATCATTGATTAGTGTCGTTTTCCTTGAACAGCACAGTCTGCATTTCCTTCCTGCAGTGTAGATTAGAGAAAGCCAGGCTGATATTAGTAGTACTGTTGTTGTTGTGTGTATGAATTCATTTTTAATCTGCCACTAACTACTTGGGTTTCATACTTGTTATGCTTTGGGCTCCTGGTGTTGCATTTACCTACTGAGTGACAATTCTTGAGTGTGGGCTATATCATGGTGGACACCATTCAGCAGGAACACCTGCAACATGTGCTTTGTGGGTGTTTACAAAGCCCAAGTGCTTTGATGGCAGATGAAGGGCAGAATTATGGTGCAGGGCAGGGATCCGGAAACGGTCTACATGCTCTTTCAAAGGTGTGCTTTGAAGGTGGGGTCACAGTCAATGACAAAGCCGAGGGACTCTGCACATAGTGTGAGTTGCAGGGAGACGCTATCAAGCCCCACCCCTGTCATCTAGTTCTATACTGATGTGTAGTCTAATGGAGAAACTTGAGGTTCAGGTAGGTTCACTCAGCATCCACGCTTGAATGAGGAAAATGCAGTGTGTCCGCTGATGCATGTCATTGTTACGCCTTCCCAGAAGGTACTGAAAAATACTGGTGGAATCTGATGTTGAAGTAATCACAGAATTCTAAAGCATTAACATCTAGTCAGGGTGAGACAGCCATAGCTGTTTGATTTGTTATAAATAAATGGTGCAGGTAATCCATCTCATAAAGGGTGGTCTGATAATTAGACGTCCCTTTCCTATAGCTCGATGCCAAGAGCAAAGCACACACATGTGCCCTGCTGCATCAGTTCATTATATGTGCAGTACCTGCTCTCCACGTGCACACAACAGGTTTAAAGTCACAGGTGCCCTTTTGACAGCTGCTGTAACCCAAAGTCACTGCAGGCATTTAAGCACACATGCATTTAAGTGCTGCACCTCCGATCGAAGACATCATCATTGTGGGTCATGGAAGTGGGGCGGTTTGGTGCACCGAGAAGATGTGGCTACTGCGCGGGAGCTAACTCCTTTGAGGTTGGTACGTACTTGCAGCCTGTTGTAAGAACCCAGTGGGGCAGTGCTCAATGCCCCTAGCAAGATTTTGCAGAGGGGTTGGGGATTCTTACGGAGTTGGCACTGTACACATAGTTCACATATTAGGGAAGACTTCAGTTGCATTTGTTATGTTTCAATTTCAAAGAATAACGAGAACTTGTATATTCCTTTGTGCCATTGTTATTTAATGTTACAAAGGAGCCGACACATGTTTTGACCAATTGGGGGTCTTTATCGAGGCTGAGATTGTCAATCATTGGTCAGCAGTTATTACATTTTGAACAGATGTTAGGTTCAACAAGAGTGTGGCAAAACATTAAACCGCATGTTTGCCCATAGTGATGTGGTTGTATAGTGTTGTATGGTGAGTTAGGTGACATCGGTGAGGAGTTGGTGTTAGTGATTAATCACCATATATATATTGTCAAAAACAAATTAATTGTAGTTCAATACATGTCGTTTGTTAGAGTTTATGTGGGTATATCTCACATGACAATAGGAAGAACAGAACACCAAGGAGAGAAGGGAGAAAAGAAAAAGAATGTCAGTTGAGTGTGGGTCTGGTATGATACCTTAGAATGAATGAACTAGAGAGAAAGTGATGGCTTACCAGGTGGATTAATTTCATATACACTGATGTGGGGTGGCTGTGGGGTGGCCGTATTGCTTGGCAAATTTGGGGCACAGAGTAGTGCTTCTGTGGGTGAAAAGTATCACATTCAGTCTCCGGCCAATGGGTTTAAGGTAAGTGCATCCTGTTTGCATATTGATAAACCCTTGATACTGTGAAATTTGCTGGGAGTCGGATGGGAGCGAAGTAATCCGTGTGGTGTGTTCACTGTGTTATATATCAGAAGCGTGGACACTGATATATATCATATGCGTATAGGCTGCGCAGGGTGGTGCGTGCCTGTACTAGATTGTGCCGGGGCAACATTCCCATTGCGGCAGGCTAGATATTAAAAGGGGCAGCACAGCCATTACCGTTTGTCTCGTTGTCCAATTAAGGCAAGTGCATTTAGAGAGCGCTTATACTGGGTGGCGTGGCTGGGAACCAAGTCACTGGTCGTAGAGTGCATGTGGGGTGTAACTAACACTGTGTACCGAAGGGTTCACCGTGGATGCATGGTCTGTTTAGGATACAATCTCATAGGATTAATATTTAACGTGACAAAGCGCCTGTTATCTGCGTAAGTTCATTCAGAGTGTGCTTAATTTAGGTGGCAAAGTTTGGGAACCATGTCAAAAGTAGCAGAGTGTGTGTTACGGCTGGGAGCACAGGCTGAGTGATAACCAATGGCCGTGCTCGCATATCTGTATCTGGGATAGTCCATGGAAGAGAAAAGGCAATCGTGTTTAGCTGACATTGATTATTGAGCGCAGTAGCCACACCTTCCCGGTGCTCCAAAACATACTATCCAGGAATGAGGACATTAAGTGTCATTACGATATAAGTTTATTAAGTTGGAAAGACTATGCACCAAGGAAATTAACAACATTTTGGAGGGATTCACTCTCCAAACATACCTTGAGCAAAGCATGATCCTAAGGGGCCTTCGAATCATAATCTTCCCAGACTTCAGTAACCCAGATGATGCGGATCTCGCTGGGAAATGGGAAGAGAATCTAGTAACTGGTTCCAAGATCATGTTGGAACTCTTAATAGAGCATGCTGACAGGGAACATAAGAGGCTTGTCAAAGCAATAGATGCCATTAAGGATGAAATTGAAACACACAAATTTCCTGCAAGCTACAAAGAAAAGAACTACAAAACTATGTACGATATTCTGAAAACACACCAGGACGAAGTAAAGATCAGGAAATGCAGGAAATTTGCATGGGATGAACGTGATTACTGGGACAACAGGGTGTTCACTTTTCAGCCCAAACATGATGAACTTCTTCCTCTAAAGAGAGTACTCCAAACAGACTCGGGCACATCCAAAGCAAAGGCAGAGGAGAAGGCAGCCTCTACAGCTGCTTACTCAAAAAGGGTACATTTTTTTAGACCAGATGAGGAAGTACAGAAAAGGAAACTGACTATCCAACAACAAACATGTACACTTTCAGGTCCCCCTATAAACAAATGCCTCAAAGGCAAGATCAGACCTAGAGGCAAGAGAGGTGGACGAAAGAAGCCAGAGTGCAGAAAACAAAGGGATCCTCAGATTAACAAGATCACGGACCCAACCAGAACAGAGGGGGCAGAGGCGGTAAACCTTGAGTTAAATCTATCAAATATCACCCTCACGGATGCCGAAATTAAAATGCTCAACAAAGGATTGTCATTTGCCCCCACGAGTACTCCCAATAACACCAATGCCCATATAGATCTCTTCAAGTTCACAAGGAAGCTCAAATTAAAGATGAGGGAACTTGATATTGAGGATTGTTCACTAGACTGTATGGAACTAAAGAGGAAATCCACATTTACCCCCGAACTTCCAAGGAGACAATGCCATTGACATCTTCGCCAAGGCAATAACTCAGGACTTTTACAAACTGGAAAGATTGGTATACAAGAAATTGGAAGAACGGACAAATGAACCTCAGTACACAGGAACTACAAGCATTAAGGATAATAAAGAACAACCAGGATATTATCATCAAAAGAGGCCAACAAGAGAGGAAATATAGTTGTCATGAACCAAGTTGATAACATTGAAATGGCGCAGAACCATCTCAAGACCCCTGGCGGCTATGAAACACTGCCATCCAACCCATCCACCACGATAAAGCAACTGGCAATTGAACTACTGAACAAATGGCATAAAAGAGGGCTCCTGAAGGACAATGGGCCTCATTACAACTCAGGCGTTAAGGGTTAACGCCACCGTTAACCCTTAACGCCTGATTCCCACCTTAACGCCTGCTTTTTGCAGGCGTTAAGTTCCATGGTGCTAAGGCACCTTGGTGCTAATTACGGCACCGTAATTTACGGTGCCGTAATTAGCGCCTTCCCCACTCCCATTATGCCCTATGGGGCAAAAATGGGAATGGGGAAGGGAAAATGGGAAATGGGGATTTACCGCCCCACTCACCTTGTAATGGGGCGGTAAATCCGCCATCCACCATGGTGTAAACGGAGTTTACACCATGGTGGTAAAGTTGGTGCACTTAGCACCAAGGTTGTAATGAGGCCCAATGAGTACAAATAGCTCAATATGAACCACCCCAGGACACCGACAATATAATTCCTTCCGAAAGTACATAAACCGTACCTGAAAATCCCTGAAGGGAGACTGATTGTCAGCGCAATCGGATGGATCATGGAACCTATGGCTAAATATGTGAATAATATCATCCAAAAGGAGGTGACCAAAATTCCCACCTACTTAAGTGACACCATGCATGCTTTAACATTGTTGCAGGAAGTTGAATGTAAACCAGTGTTTTACCTTGTGACACTAGATGTCAAACCCCTGTACACAGCTATTGAGCATGCACAAGCCCTCGAAGCAATTGACTATGGCCCTCATTACGACCCTGGCGGAAATCGAAAAACGATGGCGGAAATGCAATACCGCCATCGAATAGCGCTCGGTGCGATTATGACCCGTCAACGTAAAGTACGATGCCATTAGCGACACCGTAGTGAGCGCCAACGCTAACTGCACCAAGTACGCGCACGCGCGCCATGTGAAACCGTAATTACCACCATGGCGCAACGGTACGCGAATTCTGACCCTAGCGGACATATACCTAACGCCATCAAGCATGGCGGAAAGTACCATTCCGCCATGGCGAGAAGTACGGCATCGCGAACCAACCGTAAAAGGCCCTACTGAGTGCCTGTACACCACTCCCTGCCCACATTGCACAACTCCTCGTAGGTGCAATGAAGTCACACAATGCAACCAGTGAAATGTACAAGTCACCCATGCATGCCAACGAACAAATGAATCTAGGGGCCCCAAGTGCCTTGTGAGTGGCCATCCATATTTGCCATGGCACCATTGCCGTACTGATGCAGCACAGGCATGTGAAGGTACAAGTCCAGCAACATGAACTGAAATATGAGACAAACAAAAACAGGCCCCCCATCGCCTGACACCAGTGTAAGGCAACATTCAAAGCAGTATCCTGAGTGAGACTGCACCAGCCCTGAACTCCTGCCAGTAAACAAACCAACCATCAGCATAAGCATGTACCACACAAGTTGGCAGAGTGACTGAGCAGCCAGGCTCATCTCAAGAGGGGCCAATGGGAGCTGCAGGGCACAGATGGCACGAATACAGAAGCTATTCCAATGGACATGACCTCAGTCTCCCTCCAGGAAACGCACGCAAACACAGGCACCTGTGACCAGCCATATTCTGATAATCACATCATTCCACCAATCCACCTGGCTGACCGGCATCTGTTACACAAAAGCCAATCCCCCGCACCTGAGCATGACATCATTAAAACAGTCATAATGGCAGCCCCTATCCCTGACCTCACTGGGCTTCGTAGGCAAACGCGGCCAGTACAGTACCACGCAACTATACTCAGAAGCCGGAACCCAATGCAGATCTCCTCACAATACATCGCTCCACAAATAGGAATATGCTACATTACTTGCAAAGAATAACGCTACACGCTCAATATCATTATCAAAATTTAATGCACAACAAAATCAACAAGCCCATACAGCAATTAGGACATGAACTCCAAAATATATTTCATTATTGTGGGCTGCATCCGCAATAAATGACCAGCTTCTTCTTGTGTGACGCCCTGTTCCTTCATGGTACACAGGGGCTACATTCACGTTCAAAAAGGCAACATGGAAGCGCCTAGAACCGCAGGGCCGTCCCATTAGGTAGGCACTAGTCCAGCTGAAAGGTCGATATGTTGCTCCTAGCCACTAGTACTGCGTAAGGGCATGTGGCCCATTGGCGATCGTCCCATAAGATCGTAATGGTGCTCCACTGATTAACACGAAGCAGCAGGTGTCGGGAGTAAAAGCCATCTGCAGGAGTGGCATACAGATGGCAGCGGCAAAAGGGGAGGAGATACCTGTCACCCAAATGACATGAAAAAGAATAGTATGGGCATCAGAACTTCATTTGAATTACTCACTTCAATGATCACACTAAATCCACAGCCATATGCATGCTAGCCCACTCAAAAGGATTATTCCCACCCAGAAATCACTTGCGAATCATAACTATATGAATCGAGGTGAAAACACTATTACAAACGAGTCTCTGTGTACATGCGTCTGTCAAAACAGAATCCATTAGATGGGATTAGTAACGTGCATAGACACAAGTGTTTGAAAGCGCGTCGAGACAGGGAGGGTTCAACAAGGGCAGATAGACGGTGGTCCCACTATGGCAGCCCTGCATCACATAGCGCAGGGGAAGGGGATAGATTCCAAAAAGCCCTGTACATGGCAAACTCTCTATTAAATCATCTGTCCATGCATCCATACATCATTCCCTCATCCCGGTATGAAAACGCCTGATTATTTACTCACATAACATGTGAAATTTCCATTGAGTCTGTGCGTAATGCAGTCTGCAAAATCCACTGTGCACCAGCCCGGAATTCCAGTGTTGTGAAGTAACATGTATTTGGGAACGTCCTGCCTTATCGTCCACTACGCTATTGCGCATCCCATACTATTCATATCAATCATTGCATTCTCGCCATGGCCCCTGTCCCAAGGACATCAAACAATAGAACGTTATATTTGCAGTCAGACCTGTGGGCGTCTCCTCGCCGCTAGCCGAAATCCGAAAGCGCTGTCCTTCGAATTCCTCATTTGCAACATCACGTCGAAAAGGCATCTGTGACCACTTGAAATCACAAATCCATCCATGTAGTGCGGCAGTGTGTGAAAACGGCAACTGGCTTCACTCACAAATGGGATGCCCCGCCCGTCGGTGAACCTCGGTACAGTGCTGCATGAGGGTCCACCGTCAATCGAGTACTACATTCCACTGACCCTTCACAAGTTTGTTCGCGACTGCAAAGATAGTATGTGAAACAATGGGACCATAGCAGAATGAACATATGAACCAATATTTCACTGCCATCGGGATTAAATACATGATTGTAATAGCAAGATGCCATGCGTCGAATTGCAGCGTTGTGTGCGGGACGTGCACGCCCAAAGGGGATTGCAGCTTGCACAGGTGGAATGAATCACCACAGGTGGAGGCTATACAGCCTGAAAACACATAAATTGCACACCCAACCCCCTCCCACAACCACACCCACTCCAAAATGCTACCGGCAGGACTAGCGATGTTGGCCCTGGGGGACCTGATAGCACTGCAAGTACTCCAACTTCAAGAAGAAGACGAACACCAACTACTACAACAACCGGCCGCACAGAGGAGACGCAGGAGGAGGAGGAGGGCAAGGCAGGGCCAGCAAGGCCCACCAGCACAGCCACTACCACCACGCAGGCAGCCCGCAATCCCACGCCTCCGAGCACATCCGTTCAACCTCACTGATGAGCAGATCCACACCCTCTACCGTTTGGACCTGGACACCATAACCGCCATTGTGGACATGACACACGCTGACCTTGTCAGCATGATAGATAGCCCAACCGCCATCCCACCCCTACTGAAGGTGGTGTCTGTACTACACTTCCTGGCCACAGGCACCTACCAGCACACAGTCGGACAGTTGCATGGCATTTCACAGCCACTGTTCTCACGGACACTATTGCAAGTGCTCGATGCCCTCCTGAAGCACGCAGACGACTACATCTCTCTACCACGCTCGGAGCAGGAAATTACGAACACAAAAGTGGGATTCCATGCACTTGCCGGCATACCGGGTTGCATTGGTGCCATCGACTGCACCCATGTGGAATTGGTTGTCCCACATGCCATGGAGGCCCAGTACCGCAACCGAAAACAATATCATTCTCTTAATGTACAAATGGTGTGTGACTCCAACAGGATCATTACACATTGTTGTGCCCGATTTCCTGGATCAACCCATGATTCTATGGTCTTGAGGAACACGCAGGGAACAGATCCTGGCTACTCGGTGAGTCTCATTTCATGCATGATAATGTGGGGTATGTGATGCGGCAATGACCTGGCAGGAAGGGGGGGGATGCGTACGTAGCTATGTCATTCCACAAACATCCTTTATTGTCCACATACAGGTGATGCCGGGTATCCACTGAAGAGATGGCTCCTTACACCATTCCGGAACCCACAGAACCAGCATGAGGAGGACTACAACCATGGCCACTCACGTACCCGTGTAGTCATAGAACAGGCATTCGGCCTACTGAAGACTCGTTTCCGCTGCCTCAGCAGGTCTGGCGGGGCACTCCTGTACCGCCATGAGAAGGTTGCAAAGATGGTCATGGCATGTGTCATGCTACACAACATGTGCGTACGTAGAAATGTGCCCATGCCCCCTGACGCAGGACGGCAAGCACCTGATGATGGTCATGATGAGGGTGGGGATGTGGCAGCACCTCAAGGAGTCCGCGAGGCACAGGAGGGCCGTGAAATTCGTCAGATTATCATTGATTCATGCTTCTAGCACTCACGCCTGGTGGCTGATACATGGACACGGGACTTGTGGCACTGTGTGTGTCTGGAACATGCACAATATGGACTGTACGCCTATGAAGGCCTCGTACACAAAGATCAATGTCCACACATCTCATTGGATGATTGTGCAATGTTTATAGCATATGTGAAATTATGTTACACACCCCATCGACCCGCCACCCAAGTAAGCCCAACACCCCCCCTCCACCCTCCTACCTCCCCCCCGAACACCAGTGTCCAAAGATGCTCATTGTCAGTGGGCAGACGCTATTGCAAGCCCCCTCTCCGGGTATCAGGGGCACCCCTGCCTGTGGAGCGCAGGTTCCTCCCAGATCTACGTTGGGGGCTGCCCTGGACGGAACTTGCAACGGATGATGTCTCTGCCTGCTCACGTCCATGCATGTCCCTAAGGGTTTGTGAGAGCTCAGTGAGCACACGGCGCACAGCGGCAAGTTCAGCACATACGTCTTTGGACGTCGCATGCAGTTCCCCCCTCAGGCTCTCGGTGCTTCTCTCCATTTGTACCCTCAGGCTCTCGGTGCTTCTCTCCATTTGTGCCCTTAGTGTCTCTCTACTTCTCTCCATTTCTGCCCTAAGTGTCTCAGTAGATGTTTCTATGGCTGCCTTAGTACCCCCACATTCATCAGCATGCTCCTTGAGGAGCGTGGCCAGTTGCTGCTGTTGCACGATCACCTGGTCGAGGGACTGTTGCCTCTGCTGTGCCATGGCCATTTGCGGTGGTGTCACAGAGGGGCTGATCACCTCATGTTGCCTTGCCACAGGGCTTGTGGGGGATGGCCAGTCGTCGTCTTGTGGGTGCCCCTGCGTGGTATCCTCATGGTGTACGGGATGAAACAAACAGGGGGATTGAGACAGGTCATGGATGGATCCTACATCGACATCACCGTTTTCTGTGTCGGAGCATGCTGCCATTAATGCAGTGTCACCTATGGTGCTGCTGCCACCAGAAGCAGTGCCTTCTGTGGCATCCATTGGGGGGACCTGTGGTGCTGCTGTTGTGGGCATGCTGGCTGCTGGGGTGCCTGTTGGAGTCCCCTCCTGTGTGCTGCCACTTGATTTGTGCTGCTGCCGTGTCTTGATCCGTGCAGCTGAGGTGGAGGGTCTTTGGCCGTTGGTCTTGGCCCTCTTTGCAGGTGTGCTGGTAGGGGTGTCCTGGAGCTCGTCGTTTGAATCGGACCCTGTGGTGGAGTAAAGGAGGGCGAGCGTTATTAGTGGGTCTGTGGAAATTGGAATGGCAATGTATAACATGCATTGGGGTGGTACCTGAGGGTGATTTGGGTCAGGGCCTTGGAGGTGGTTTCATTTTTGTGTGGATTGAGGATGCAGTTGTTTTGCAGCCTGCAGTTAGGGTGTGCCTGCTGCACGTGTAGAGGGTGTTTTTAGGATTTTTAATTATTTATGTATTTAATGTGAGTTTTAAGGTGCGCTATCAGGCCAATGTATGTGGACGTTCTCCTGGACACATGGTACTTCACATGATTGGACATTGTGGATTTAGCATTGTTTTATTTGGCCCACCTACCTGATTCTTCGGATGTCTGCACTCCTTTCTCCATCCCTCCGACTCCCTCTATGCTCTCCATTCCAATGGTGGAGGCACAGATTTCTTCCCAGGGGGTCAACTTGATGGGTGATTCCGATCCTCCCCCGGTAGCTGTGGCAATGTTACGGTTGGCGGATAGTATGCTCCTTACGCGTATCCGCAAGTCGTCCCATCGCTTTCTGCATTGCTGTGGGTTGCGGGGTGCGGTCCCCACCGCACTTACCCGCTGTGCCACCAGGGCCCATATGGCCTTCTTGTTCGCAAGTGCCGCCCTGGTCATTTGCGTCGAGAAGACGACGGCAGCATTCTCCTGGAGGGTCTCTGTGAGCACGGTGAGTTCCTCACGGGAGAAGTGGACCTGCCGCTTGCGGTCGCACGCTTTTTTCGCTACTTTTCCCATTTTTCTTGTTTTCACTAGGGTGGATGACGGGTTGGGATGTGTCTCAGGGTAGTATTTTTAATGGTTGTGTGGGAATTCTGATTTTATAGGTGTACGGCGTGCTGTTTCCCGTTCCGGGACCATGTTTTTACTTCCGTTTCCGTATATTTACGGTCACCGTATTTTCCGATTGCCGCTCATTACGGTGACCGCTATGATGGGTGGCGGAATTGCACCTAGGGCGCCGTACGACGGCGGTGAGGGGCGTTTTGGGGGCATTTCCGCCATCGCGGACTTTGCACTTCCGCCATGGCGTAGTGCTCGTGCCCGATGGGTCGGAATTAGCCGCACTTTACTCCATCGTGCAATGGCGGAAACGCTATTTACGCTATGGCGGTCAGGTCAGTTACTTTCCGCCAGGGTCGTAATGAGGGCCTATGTCTTTTCCCAAACCTTGGCATCCCATTACTCCCACCTTATTATGACCAAGGAATTCTTAGAATTCTCTTTAACAAACAAAATGTTCCTGTTTGATGGGACTTACTACAGACAGAAGAGAGGCATAGCCATGGGGGCAACCTATGCTCCGGCCATAACAAATTTATTTATGAATAATTATGAGCAAATCCATGCCTTCAGCAATCAGGACTTCATTGTAAAGTGGTATAGATTCATAGATAACATTTTAATGATTTGGTCAGGTACCACTGTACAAAAAATACCTCAACACCAACAGCTTTGGTATTGAGTTAACAGGAACACAAAGTGTGGCATACAGACATGAACATACAGAAAGCCGACAGAAGTGAATTCTGTCCTTTCTCAACAAGCTGTCATAAAAAGTCAGTAATAGAGAATACCCCTAAGGGTGAGTTTATTTGTGCCAAAAGGAACTGCAGCACTAATGAAACCTACCTGGAAGAATGTAACCTTTTGACGCATCGTTTTTTGAACAGAGGGTACAAACTGAGAAATATCAGCTCTGCCATAACAAAAGCTGGTGGCATACCAAGAGTTAACTTGCTGCAACCCAATAATAAGATATTGGTGTACCAGGAGGGAACCCTAAGATATGTAACACAGTACCATTGTGATAGCCATAAATACCACAAAATCCTCCAGAAACATTGGCATATATTTTCCATTGACCAGGATATACAGGACTGGGTCACAAATAGACCCCAAGTCTCTTATTGTAGAGCACAAACTTTGAAACAGATGCTGAGCCCATCATTCATGGCACCATAAACAAGGGTTACTGTAAACTGGCTCTCCAAACAAACCAGACTAGGTTTCCACAAATGTGGAACAAGCTCCATGTGTTCTCACGCACTTATCACTGATCACATACAGTTTGGCACCACTCTGAAACACAGCATCAAACAATTCTGTTTATGTGGTCTCAAATACATTAGAAGCACCATCCGGGAGCTGAGGACAGGGATATGGGAACATTTGAACACCCTCAGAACATCAGACGTGAGATATCCCTTGTCGGTCCATTGGCAAGAGACACACCAAATGGACAATCAGAAAGGCAATCAAATGTGTGTGTCTCGAATGTGTGAAATGTGACGTCCGAGGTGGGAACCGTGAACTCATGCGGCACCAGCATGAGGGCAGACTGATTTGTTCAACCAAAAATGTAGTTCATGGTCTGAATGTAATGTTTTTCTTTAATGCTATGTATCTTACTTCATTCTTACATTACATTCCCTGTATAAGCAACAGTCCCGGATGCATCATATATTACACCACCTCTCACAGAGTTACTGACAGACACTGAGCTGACGTACATATACTAGCCCTCAATATCCAACCCTGCCTGGGGTTTACCTCCTCTATCTCCATACACAATACATGTCTACATTATCATAAGGACTCTGAACATGCACCGTAACCCCTTAATGTACACGCTGCATGTCAGAGGGAGTGTAACCCCCAGGCCATTCCACCATTATAGTCTTTAGTGTACATCCTTCCTAGGTAATGGGAACCTTATCTACATCAGTGGAGTTGCCCATTGTGCACGCCATGCACATTTACCACCATCAAGCAGCACTGGATTACAGATATACAGGCCGATTCATGGAATTAATGTGCGCCGAAAATTCCCGCGCAGAGGTGCCAAAACGTGCGATTCGCAGTAAAAATGCGAAAATCGCAGGGAAACCAGCGCACATCGATTCATGGAAGTCCGTGCGCGAGAAAAATATTGGATGTGCGCTGAAAAAGTGCACAGCGCATGCCGGCGCACAGGTCATCCAACGGCGTGCGCCACGGCCGCTGCAAAATCGCACATAGCGCGGCGCACATCACAAAAGTAGGCGTAACACAGGGCGTAACACTCGGAATGGGGAACAATGCGTGAAAATATGGGCATCACGGGGGAAGTACAGGAGGCAAGTGCGCGGAACGCCCACACGCTCGCCTACAACTAGTAATCATCGGATCGAATAGGGCAAACCAGCGCACGGGCAAAGACGCGCACAGGGCTAAACAAGTACGCCACAAGAAAGCAGGCGGTAGCATCCCTGCGCCTGAAATAAATGTGCGCCAAACTGTGCTCTAACAAAAAGCACCCATATACAGCTATGATGAATGATCCATACAGTGGCCCTCTAGGACAAATGAGGTACAAAGGGATACCGACAAACACGGACACCTGCTGTGTGAAAAATAGCGTGTGCGTGTATGTACTCCTGGTGCGCGGTAAATTCCACACGTAAATCCAGCAGCCTACGTGTATTTCAGGGGTGCCGGGGAGTCCCACACATGAATTGGCCGTGTGGGTCCTCCCAGCTGTTCCCTCCACACCCTCCACGGCCCCTTCAGGCGGCCCACACCACAGGGGACTACCCTGCACCCCTGCACATGTCCCGCAGGCAGCCCATCCACCATGGCCATGCCCCCCAGCCAACCCACATGTCACCTTGCACTACTGCCCACCAACGCATGTCTCCCAGCACCCCCACCCCCCAGCATCCAGGGGCACCCTCCACCAGGCCCCCACTCATGTCTCCAGCACCCCCACCCGCCTGCATCCAGGGGCACCCTCCACCAGGCCCCCACTCCTGTCTCCCTGCACCCCCACCCCCTGCATCCAGGGGCACCCTCCACCAGGCCCCCACTCCTGTCTCCCTGCACCCCCACCCCTCAGCACTCTAGGGCACCCTCCACCAGACCCCCACTCCTGTCTCCCTGCACCCCCACCCCCCAGCAGTGTAGGGCACCCTCCACCAGGCCCCCACACATGTCTCCCAGCACCCCCACCCCCCAGCATCCATGGGCACCCTCCACCAGGCTCCCACTCCTGTCTCCATGCACCCCCACCCCCCAGCACTGTAGGGCACACTCCACCAGGCCCCCACTCCTGTCTCCCTGCACCCCCACCCCGAGCACTGTGGGGCACCCTCCACCAGGCCCCCACTCATGTCCCCCTGCACCCCCACCCCCCTGCATCCAGGGGCACCCTCCACCAGGCCCCCACTCCTGTCTCCCTGCACTCCCACCCCCCAGCCATGCGATTTGCCTGGGTACGTGTATTCCAGGGGTTCACGGGTAGTCTCACACGCGATTCCATCACGGTACGTGTATTATGGGTCCGCGTGAACTTCCACATGCGATACCAGCAGGGTACGTGTATTACGGGGTTCGCGGGAAGTTCCACACGCGATTGCCCTGGGTACATGTATTTCGGGGTGCGCTGGAAGTTCCACACGCGATTGCCCTGGGTATGTGTATTTCGGAGTGCGCGGGAAGTTACACACGTGAATTTGCAGGGTACGTGTATTTCGGTGTGCGCGTGAAGTTCCACGCGCAATTTCAGCAGGGTACGTGTACTCAGGGTGCGCGGCAAATTCCACACACGAATCCAGCAGCCTACGGGTATTTCGGGGGTGCCGGGGAGTCCCACACGTAAATTGGCCGTGTGGGTCCTCCCAGCTGTTCCCTCCACACCCTCCACAGCCCCTGCAGGCGGCCCACACCACAGGGGACTACCCTGCACCCCTGCACATGTCCCACAGGCAGCCCATCCACCATGGCCATGACCCCCAGCCAACCCACATGTCACCTTGCACTACTGCCCACCAACGCATGTCTCCCAGCACCCCCACCCCCCAGCATCCAGGGGCACCCTCCACCAGGCCCCCACTCATGTCCCCCTGCACCCCCACCCCCCAGCACTGTAGGGCACCCTCCACCTACCCCACTCATGTCTCCCAGCACCCCCACCCCCCTGCATCCAGGGGCACCCTCCACCAGGCCCCCACTCCTGTCTCCCTGCACCCCCACCCCCCAGCACTGTAGGGCACCCTCCACCAGGCCCCCACTCATGTCTCCCTGCACCCCCACCTCCCAGCACTGTAGGGCACCCTTCACCAGGCCCCCACTCCTTTCTCCCTGCACCCCCACCTCCCAGCACTGTAGGGCACCCTCCACCAGGCCCCCACACATGTCTCCCAGCACCCCCACCCCCCAGCATCCAGGGGCACCCTCCACCAGGCCCCCACTCATGTCTCCCAGCACCCTCACCCCCCTGCATCCAGGGGCACCCTCCACCAAGAATTCCAAGACGTTTTTCAGAAAGAACAGGCTAACACGTTACCTCCCCATCGGTCTTATGATTGCCAAATCGATCTGGTACCCAATGCTCAACTACCTTGTAGTAGGATTTATGCTCTTACGGAACCTGAGAACCTACATTTGCGTCAGTATTTAGATCAGTACCTAGCCAATGGTTTTATTCGCCCGTCCAAGTCTCCTGTCTCCTCAGCTCTGTTCTTCGTGCCGAAAAAAGAGGCGACCTTAGAACATGTATAGACTATCGCGCCCTAAATCAAATAACGATTAAGAATCGTTATCCTCTGCCCTTGATCCCTGATTTTATCGACCAGGTGAAAGACGCTTGTGTGTACACCAAGTTAGATCTCCGAGGAGCTTATCACCTGGTGCGTATAAAAGAAGGCGACGAATGGAAGACTGCATTCCGCACCAAATTTGGGCTCTTCGAATATCAGGTGATGCCCTTCGGTTTGTGCAATGCACCTGCCGCCTTTCAGTACTTTATGAATGATGTTCTCCGGGAACTTATCAACGTCTGTGTCATTGTTTATATTGACGACATCCTGGTGTACTCTTCTTCAGAATCCGATCACAGAAAACATGTTAGGGCAGTTCTTGAGAAATTGCGCCAGCACAGACTTTTTGCAAAGCTCGAAAAATGCGTTTTTCATACCACAGAAGTGGAGTTTCTCGGATTCATCCTGACACCTCAAGGAGTCCGAATGGACTCGCAAAAGGTGGACGCCATCCTCAAATGGCCATCTCCTAGCTCGGTGAAGGGAGTTCAGAGCATGCTCGGCTTCGCCAATTTCTATCGAAGATTCATCCCGGAATTTTCCCGAACAGTCCAACCCATCACAGCTCTCCTAAAGAAAAACAAACGCTTTGAATGGACTCTTGAGGCCGAACAAGCCTTTCAGGACCTGAAAACCAAATTCACCTCTGCACCTATATTGAAGCACCCGCACCCAGATCTCCCTTACATTGTGGAAACCGACGCATCCAGTTCGGCCATGGGAGCTGTCCTGTCGCAAAGAGACCCAGAAACTAACCAACTACACCCTGTGACCTTTTGGTCCAGGAAATTTTCTCCTCCTGAAATCAACTACGCAATTACCGACAAAGAGTTACTGGCTATTAAATCTGCTTTCAAGGCTTGGCGTCACTACCTTCTTGGGGCAAGACACACCATCACCGTAATTACGGACCACAGAAATTTACAGTATTTAAAGACGGCCAAAGCTCAATCTTCGCGACAACTCCGATGGGCTCTATTCTTTGCGGAATTTGATTTTGTAATTACCTATCGCCCTGGCTGCAAGAATGGTAAAGCGGACGCCTTATCCAGGATTGGCATGGAAGAACCCAATTCGAGTTTAGAACCTGTGCCAATCATACCTGAACAAAGAATCTTAGGCCTAACTTCATTGCAAACTATTGAGGACATCCAAACGCAAGTAAAACAACTTCTAGACACTTCAGCCTTACTGGAATGGAGTCAAAAGGGTCCTCATTACACCGTTAAGGATGACTTACCCTACTTCCAGGAGCGGTTGTTTCTGCCTAGTAAAGAATTGCAAGAACTTGTTATTGCCCGTCATCATGAATCATTAATGGAAGGACACCCTGGTATCGCTAAAACGGAGGAAAAAATCAAACGCCACTTCTGGTGGCCTTCTTGGAGAAAAGACATAAAGTCTTTTGTATTGTCTTGCGGAATTTGCGCCCAAAACAAGGGTCAAAAGAAAAGGCCAGCCGGCCTACTTCAACCCTTGGATATTCCACCGGCACCATGGCACACCTTGTCAATGGACTTTATAACAGACCTGCCTCCTTGTGCTGGTTACAACACTATCCTGGTAATTGTGGATCTAATCTCCAAAATGGCCCACTTTATCCCTTTAAAAGGTTTGCCTTCAGCTTCCACCTTGGCCAAGGAATTTCTGGAGAATATAGTTCGCATACATAGTTTCCCTTCCATATTAGTCTCGGATCGTGGAAGTCAATTTATCTCCCATTTTTGGAAGAAGTGTTGCCAACTAGCACAAATAGATGTGCGGTTATCCACCAGCCACCACCCCCAGACCGACGGACAAACCGAGAGAACCAATCAGATTCTCGAGCAATATCTTCGGTGCATGTTACACCAATCCGAGTTAAATTGGAAAGACATCCTTTGGATCGCAGAATATGCACACAACAATTCAGTGCATTCTGGAATCGGACAAACTCCTTTTTATACTTTGTATGGTCACCATCCTCGGACCTCTGATCTAGATCCACCTCTGACCCTGGAAATGCCCACAGTAAATCATCTGCATTCCAGAATAACCCGTGCCTTCAAAGAAGCTGCAACTCATCTACAGTAAGCCAAGAAAAAGTATAAAGAAAACGCTGATTTGCACCGAAGTAAAACTCCTCCTTACCAAGTAGGAGACCAGGTATGGCTAGCAACGAAACATTTACCCCTCAAGGGCCCTTCGAACCTTCAATCCCAGATTCATAGGACCTTATCCCATCAAGGCTATAATCAATCCCGTGGCCTTTAAACTGGATTTACCGTCTAACATGCGTATTCATCCAGTTTTTCATGCATCACTTTTGAAGCCAGTACAACCAGGGACCCGACTGTCCAAGCCTCCAGACCCAGTTCAAATTGATGGGGAATTAGAATTCGAAGTTAAAGACATTTTAGACTACAAGGTGTTAAAGTCCAAACTCTTCTATCTTGTTGACTGGAAGGGATATGGACCTCAGGAGAGATCGTGGGAGCCTAGTAACCATGTTCACGCACCTCGATTAATACAAAGGTTCCACCGGAGATTTCCCAACAAGCCAAAACCCCCGGAGGGAACAACCTTGGGAGGGGCCTTGAGGGGGGGTACTGTCATGATGCCTACCTCCAAGGAGCCAGGTCTGACCCAGCAACCCCAGAGGCAGGCATCATTCCTCCCAGGGAAGTGCCAGCGGGCCCAAACTGGGGCCCTTTGGACACAGTGCTGGCGCCTTAGGCGCCAGGCTCATGTTGGACCCCTGTCCTGGCGCCTTAGGCGCCAGGCTCATGTTGGACCCCTGTCCTGGCGCCTTAGGCGCCAGGCTCATAAAGCTAGTCAAGTGTTCAAGTGTTTTAATGTGCACTTACCTGGTGCAGACCATGCTGCTACATCCAGGCCCTCTTGAGGCCTGAATGGAACTACTTTACCTGTGGGACTACTTTCCCCTGGGTGTGGTCGGGGAAGGATACATACCTGATCGGTGGAAGGATACATACCTGGAACTTCTTCCAAAGCTATTTAAACCACGCCCGATCAGCAACTCACGCTTCGCGTTGTTCTGCTCCTCGCAGCTGGACGCTCACTGTGTCAGCTCCTGCATCTGGACTTCAGCCACGCCTGTCAGCATCCTGGGTCACCTGCTAAGAGAGAATTGGTGAGAAGGAAGACCTTACCTGCTAAAGCTGCATCACGGAGACATCACACCGACAATCCTGAAAGGGAAGACATCATTTTAAAAGCATTTCGCTTCGATCGCTGCAGCGCTGCATTTCACTCACCTTTCCTGGGCACCTCCATCTTCAG
The DNA here is from genome assembly GCF_040938575.1 of Ambystoma mexicanum. Lineage (NCBI taxonomy): Eukaryota > Metazoa > Chordata > Amphibia > Caudata > Ambystomatidae > Ambystoma > Ambystoma mexicanum. The sequence continues at coordinate 480,391,615 of NC_090922.1, forward strand.
CAGCGATCATCCGGATCCGCAGCCACTTCCCAGAGCCTAGAGAGAAAAAGACAAGAACACAAGGTGAGAGAAGGAAGGGAATAGGAAAAGCTCAGTTTCCTTCTAAGACTTACCTGTTGGGTCATTCCCATTTCATTTCGGGTCCTGCCACTTCCAGGCATTCCGGACCCCGGCCCCTATGGGGAAAAAAGACAAAGACATTGAATGAGCGAATGCAAAGACATTACCCGAACGCTCATCCAGAACTTACCTGTCATATACTGGAACTGCACGTTTCACTTCGGGTCGGCGCCATAACTCCGGCATTCCGAACCCCGGCCCCTAAGAGGAAAAAGACATAAGCGTTAGCGCTTGCTGCAATAAGACAATGAACATTATTATTAAGCTTGAACTTTTGAACTTGCTACAGAACTCTTACAGCGCCTTACCTGAATAGTCAAGCTTATTTGAACTCCCATCAAACCTCAATCCAGTGAAGTAACTGGGTTTCAACGCACCCCTGCATCAGAAGCAGGATGGAGAACTCATCCTTCCAGACCCTAAGGTGAGACTTCACGGGGAATCGAGGAAGGGTATCGTGGAGGGTTGGAAGGGAGGCTTGAGCAATATTCCGTCAGTGGGTAATACTCCCTTTTCACGCACAGGGGAATATTCCTGCGAGCCAGAGAGTTCATCTTCAGAGTCCTGCGCTTCACCATTGAAGAAGCATCAGCACTCGAAGCCAGACCTGCGCCTCCGTGGGAATCAGGTGAGCGTGACAGACACCCCTTGAGATGACGGCCTACAGCAAGTGTGGGTTCTCACCCACCACCACACCACGTCCCTCACTGGTGCCCGGTCGGGCCTGAGACCCCTCCTGGGTCTGCACCATCTCCACAACCCCAGCAGTATCAAGTGCGTCATCCCCTGCAAAGACATGAAAGAAAAGAAATGGGAACAGGCATTAGCAACATGGAACACAATTAGGGCTGAGAAGCAACAGAAACAGTACTTCATTGACACATGTACCACATGACTATAACCCTCCCATGCATGCACTGTCACTGCGTATGAAGGGGAGGCAAATGGCACACATTGATGACACCATGATGGAAGACCAACAAATTTGCTGCATGCTGCCTAGCAGTGCCATCACACATTGGCCTGTGATTGGCATGTCCAATACACATACATGACACATGCCATCACACAGATGGCATGTACCCTAGCCATGTCATACATGTGACAATAGGACTGAGAAATGCCTAGTGAAAGTGGTGGAATGCAGACAATCAGCCTGAATGAACACAGAATAACATGCAACTATGTTGTGGCAAGATGACAATTCAAGGGCAACTGGTGTGAGGTTGGGCTGAATGTCTACTGTTGCCAGAAGGGATACTGCAACACCCAAATCCTGGTGCACAGAATGTATTGGATGAAGCACATGGGTGACCCAAACCACCCCCTCACCTGGCCCTCAATCAGAAGCACTCACACACACACCATGCACATGGATGACACACACATGCATGTGCAATCACCGGACAATGCCTCATAATCTGGCAGGTCTCCCACGCCTTGGATCTGTTCCTCCGTGACGTAGGTCCCAGCAACATACTCATGTGGAGTGAGTTCTATGTCCTCTGCCGGAGACCCACCTCCAGTCACTAGAGTTGCGGCATGACTTGAGGCCAGCTTTTTCTTTGCCCTGCGCTTAAGGTCATTCCAACGCTTGTATCAATCATTAGCTGTGCGCCTCACGAATCCAAGGGCACTTATGAGTTCCGCAATGGTCTGCCAGTGTGCCTGACGTTGTGCAAGTGTGGTCTTGCATCCTGCAATAATCACCATTCCGCTGTCATGTGCGGACACATACTCCACAAGTGCATCAAGTTCGGCCTGATTGAAGCTGGGCTTCCTTGGTGGGCCGGACTGTGTAGCCGTGCCTGGGGCATCAGCCTGTACTGGATGAGCACTCTTCCTCTTCCGCTTGGAAGGTGGTGGTGATGCTGAGTGACCTACGCCGCTCTGGACACTAGGGGCAGGAGCCCCGGTGGACTGTGGACTAGGAGTGTGGGAATGAACACTCACCATGGGACTTGGCGCAGGCATTAGCTGAAGTGTGATGTAGTCAGGGGGAACGTCAGCAGGATGGACTAGGACCGACACTGTCCTGGCTGGGACACTCAGATCTGGGGTGGATGGAGCCGCAGCTGCCCCTGCAGTCTCCCCACCCTGCCTACTCGGGGCAGCAGATGACATAGCTGCCCCTGATCCACGTGGGCTGGTGACACCAACGTGCACCGCCACACTTGGCCTAGACCTGCTGACCTGGAAGTCAGCCATGGAGTCACCCAGTGCCAGGTCTGGTGCCACAATGGGCTGGTCCAACAAGGGCTGAGCAGGGATGGTGTCAGCCACGTTACCCTCAACCAGGGGGGGGGCATGGGTGTCCCTGACTGGTCACCCACACATGGGGGGCTAGGGGCACCCTGCAAGTCCTGGCCACGTCCCCTACCGTATCCACCACGGCCACCTCTTGTGGCTCGCCCACCTTTGCCACTCTTACCGCGTGCTCGCCTCCTAACCATGGCACTGATGTTGTGCGTCTGGGAGTTGCAGTAAACTATTGTCCTGGGCAATTGGGGGTCAAAGGGGTAGGGTACTAGATGGAATTCGTACCCTAGTGCTCTAGCAAGGCTGTATGTGACCCTGGGGGGAAGATGACGGGTCACGCAACGCACAGGCACCCCATGCGTGGAAAAAAAAACCTGCACTACGCTGTGGCACCCAGAAACAAAAAAATGAACGTATGCGTGTCACACACAGCCTAGACTGACCTCTGAGGGGGTAGGCAACACACGGGGCAAGCACAGATGTCAAATACGTGCGCGACTCACCGTCTGCCAGGAAAAATTGTGTGAAAAATATGCGCGTGTGCGCGTTGGCAACACCCTCCCAAAAGAAGAATTGTACGCTTTCTGAGGAGACAGGACAACAGGAGAAGTGAACGCTGTTTGTGGAAACAGGCCCAGGAAAAAGACAAGAAGACAAAAAACTGTCAGAGGTCACAGGGAGTACGAACTTGGAACGCCGTGAAGTAAATCGCGCGTGAACCGACAAGAAGTACAGATTTCACTCACTCGCTCTCCACGAAAAGCACGTACAAGGAAATGGCGTACTACACGTACCTTTTAAACATGCCCACACGTCCAGCGTCACTTCCGCGTGTACGCGCTAAGGCCCCATCCTCCAATTACACAAGCTGACACTCTGACGTGCAGTCATTGGACGTGTAACATGCACCCGTGTACAGGGAAACGCCCGGCACGCATGTCACAGACGCGCATACGCGCTGGTGGCCTTTGGGCCAATGAATTCGCGTACGTGTGCTGACGCGCTTACGCGCTAAGGCCCTTTCCTCGAATTACACGCAGACGTGCTGGATTTTCACGTGCCAAATCACTCCATATCAAGCTGGCCACGCGTAAGCACACGGAAGACCACGCTCCTGCCCAGAAGGCCGAATTACTGCCCCCCAGAGCCCCGAGCACGCTCCCACCTGCCATCTGCTGCTGCCTGATTGCCTGCTGTCCACATGCCCTGCCATTTGCTGCCTGCACATCAGCCAGGGGTGCTGTTGCTGTGACCACCCCTGCTGGAACCGAAGACTCCCGACTGGGATTCCATCGCTCCACAGCCCAGCCCCAGGACCCAGTTGCCCACCCACTCCTGACTCTGGGGTTGTCATGTTGGGCACTGCAACATCTGGCACCACTGACAACCCCCGGCCAGAGAGGCAGAGGGGCACCAGCTTCACTGCCACCGAAGTTGGTGTCCTGGTGGAGCAAGTCCTGGGGCAGTATGATGCCCTCTTCGGAAGTTTGCACGCCAACAAGGAAGGACGGACTCGGATCTGGACGGACATTGTGACTGCCATCAACGCGGAGGGGGTGGCAGTCTGACTATTCCATCATGTCAAGAAGCGCTGGGAGGACTTCAGGTCCAGGACCCTGAACAAGGCCCGGCGCCTCTTGAAGGCAGCGGATGCTAAGGGGCGCCGGGGCCACTTGTCGGACGATCAGATGAGGGTCCTGGAATGCATATCCCCAGCGCTCCACGTCCAGGTCCTTGAGAGGCAGACCCGTCTGGAGTCGAGTGGTAAGTGTACATGCATCATGATTGTAAGCTGTGCGTGTGGTGATGTGCCAGTAGTGTGCAGGTTGCACATGTGTTTGTATGGGGCCAAGTATGGGTGGGGGTGTACAGGGCTGTGAGGCTAACACATGCGAGGGCTGTCATGTGTAAGACATGGATGGTGCTTGTGTGTGTAGGCTTGCATGCCAAATGCAGTTGTGTGGGCACACATGTTTGGATGAATGTGTATGTAAGTAGGCATGTTCGTGATGTCACACATGGATGTTGTTTTCAGCTGCATGGATCAGCACTGTGTACATGCGCATGTGTGTGTATTTGTCAGGATTAGTCAGGCGAGTACTAAGGCAGCGAATATGGCAAGGGAAATGTGCACCCAGGAACAACGACTCAGGTATGCTAGAACCCAGGAGTGCAAAATAGAGTGTGACATCAAAACCAATATATGAAAAGGGATGTGGGGTAAGCACCTGACCGCGAGGAAAGTCGGCAAGCGCCTTACCCCCAATTGCTGTTACAGGTACTGACAGCGCTAAACCCACGTGGAGGGCCAGCAATGACAGGACCTGTGTACTAACACTCTTGATGGTATTACATAAGGGAACTTAAGAACTGTACTCACGAGGACGAGATACACCTCTTGAATGTCAGCTAGCCCACGAATCCTGTTGATGAATCTGGGACCCAGAAAGGCTATAACAGCAATGGGAGAAGTAGGGAGGTCCAGAGGACAAGGGCTGAAGGCAGCCGGAATGAGGCAGGCTGCCGGGCAGGGAGCCCAGAGGACAAGGGCTGAGGCTGGGAATCAGCAGAGCGAGATCCACTGCTATGTGGAGAGCCCGCAGGGCAAGGGCGGAGGCTGGAAGGCAGCAGAGCGAGATCCGCTGCAATGTGGAGAGCCCGGCAGGGCAAGGGCGGAGACTGGAAGGCAGCAGAGCGTGATCCGCTGCTATGTGGAGAGCCCGCAGGGCAAGGGCGGAGACTGGAAGGCAGCAGAGCGAGATCCGCTGCAATGTGGAAAACTAAATACCTAAGTTGGAATAGGGATTACAAATTAGTGGGGAAAAACATAAGCATTCACACAGGAGCTAGCTACCACCGCACACCACACCTAATAATCAAATGGGAAATGGATGCAGAAGTGCAATGGAAAACATGGAATGGATCCTCTAGAATGTAAGGATCAGGAGCAGGGAAAAACGAAATAACCTAAGCAAACTTCTCCCTACCCCTCCATGGAAAAGACAGGAAACTAAACTAAGAGGAAGGCTAAGGCAAAATGGGTAACAGCAGCAAAGGACAGAGTCAAAGAAATATAGAACACCGACAAACTGGGCTGCATCTAAAAGGGGAAAGCACTGAGAATTGCTGCCTGCAAACAGAGGAAGACAAAAAGGGAAATCAAGGGAGCAGAATTCAATTAGCGCATGAATCCGAAATTCAGGGCGGAGGAAACAAGAAAACAGGAACAAGGAAGTAGGTACAAAGGCAAGGAACCAGGAACCAGGGACTAGTCAAAAACAGGAACACTGCAAACGATGACCAGCGCTGGACTGAAGTAAGACTGAGGCTTTTAAAGCTGCTTAACGAGCACACGCCTCGGGTGTGCTGATTGCTGCACCTGCAGCCACAGCTGTTACCTATCCTCCACCCAACCTTGTCCTGCAAGGGTGGAGGTGGAGCAGTGGGCCAGGCATTCTGGGAAGCATAGTCATTTGGTTAAAGAAGCATGCTGGCTGCCAAAAACCTGGAATGGATCCGGAAGGGAAGTAGCCTGGAAAATAGGGATTTAGCGCTCCCACTTCATCACTGCACTGTAGCATAATGTTCGAAGGAAAAGTCCAGTAGGGAATAAACCCCAAATCATGCCCCCAAGTGGTGGGAACGGGAGCGAAGGGAGCGAGTCGTGACAGTATGCCCCCTCCTACGGCCGTCTTCTTTCCATGATGGAAGCGCTTTTTCTTTGGAGGTGGCACTGATGGAAATGGTGGTCTGTGGACAAAGGCAGATGGACTTCCATGATAGGAGTGCTTTGTCTTTGGAGGTGGTACTGCTGGAAACGGTGGTTTCTGATGAGGAAGAGACACATGGTTCGAAGAAAGGCATGAAGGACTTGCAGGACCAGAAGCAGAGTTGGAAGGTCCAGGAAGCTCAGTCACTGGGAGTGGACCCTTGTAAGTCTTTGAGGAGAGAGGCAGGCTGGTGCAACATGCCTTAGGCAATGGTAGAAGTTCTGTTAGCCTTTCTGCCGAGAGTGGACATGCGGGAGGTGAGGAAAATGCTGGCTTCAGGAAAGGTTTATGCTCAGCCATTAGAGAAGGTGGTGGCTGAGGTAGAGGTTCAGATTTCCTTCTGTCATCCATCTGGGAAAAGGCCTTTGGTTGAAAGTGACTTAGGTTTGACTGCACATGTTCTACGCCTTGGAGACCTGAAAGTCCAATGGGTTGTACAAGGCTAGTACTCCTGGTGACAGTCGTGTAGCCACTTTGTTTCACGTGGGATACCACAGCAGGGATGTTTGGCATCCTGATAGGAGTGATAGACGCAATACTTGGTATTTCAGGCAGACTCGCAGAAGGAGCAATAACAGACACATCTTGAACTGCAGCAGTCATTCCCTTCCTTTGGCTACTAGCACCCGACGGGTGCTTCTTGGCGGAATTCTGTTGCACAAGTCCTGTAGGTAATACGCCGGTCTGCACCACCCCTTGTGCACACCCAAGTGAGTGGTTCTGACTCACCACTTGGTCCAGCTTGATGACTCTGAAGCGGGAGCTGGCAAAAGTCTCAAACCCTGATGCTGCATCTTTAGGAGGCACTGATGCTAAAATGAAGCAGTTGGAAGAATCGTCTTGTGGGAAAGGCAGACATTCTGGTGCTCCTCCTGAAGCAAAAGAAAGGCAGGCTAGACGTTCATCGACTGTAAATGGTTGGGATTCAGGAGGAATCGCTGGAGCAGAAGAAAACACAGCCGAATCTTTTGGTGTAGACAGGTATACCTCTGATATTGGCAGCGAGGCTATGCAGGATACAGGTGTCTCATGAACTGAAGGCAAATTCTCAGTATACTCCGGGACTGAAGACATGCTCTTTTGATGGACTACCGGAGGCTCTAAAGCTGAAGGATGATCTGCAGGATGAGTCACTGTAGCTGAAGACAGGCAGGTCAGGGGAAACCTTGAGGCTGAAGGCATGCAAGCTGGAGCAATCTCGGTTGCTGGATACAAACATGTCCAGGTCTTTGGGACTGGCTCTTGAGTAAATGGCAGACATGGCAGCGGTTCATTGGTTGAAGACAGGTGTGCCAAAGATGACGGCAGGGCTGTGGATTGAATCATAGAAGAGTCAATGGTTGTAGGAGGACAGACAGAAGTCTCAGAAGTTGACAGACCCATCGGTGGCTCAGGAATGAAGGGCACCTTTAGGGCAGTAGACTCCTTGGCACCAGTAACCAAAGACTGAGCTGTACCCTTGCAGTCCCTTTCTTTAGTGGGTGACACAGAGTCTTTTTCTTTGTAGAAGTCCAAATCAATCAGTGGAATCACCATAGTAAAGTCTCTGTTAATCAGGATTTCGTCTATTGTCCATTCCTCTGTTTTAGCTTCTGAAAGAGGCAGATTATCAATCAACAGTTCAGGAACCGCCTGACGGTTCTTTGGTTCAGTATACTGTGGAATGAGTCCATCAGAACATGAAATCTGTACTGTCTCTGACTGTTCGTATTGATCAGAAGTGGCAGAAGGAAGAGTGAACCCAGAGGTAACATTGTTTTCCACATCAGCTTTAACATCTACTTCAGTCTCAGCAGCTGTATCAAGAGCAGGGCCTAAGCCTAGGGTAGTGACTGAATCTGTGTATGCCACCATTGTGGATTGTGTTTGGAAATCAGAAGCTTGTATGTGTGCTAGCTCAGAATTATGACAAACTGCTACACAGGGTATTTTTGGTAAAGGAGTGGCTTGTAACTCTTCGGCTAACTGCAATCCCTGATAAACAGCAGAACAATTGTTAGAACCTGTGCCTAGATTAAGCGCTGTGCTAGACGAAAGACCTTCACTCCCAATAGATCTAACATATCGACAAATATCATGGTTTACCAAAGTCTCTACACTCAGGGGCTGAACAGTGTTCACTTCCTCCACATCAACAGATAAAGTCTGAGGTGTAATCAGTAAAGAGTGTAAGGTTTTATTTTCCTCTTGTGCCGAAATGAGTTTTTGTCTTAACTCCTCAAGTTTAGCTCTTAGCATGCCCTGCATTAACTGTACATCACTATCAGTAGACACAGGGGGAAGCATAGTGGCATCAGGACTGGATCCTGCACTAGCAATCTGGATGTGCATCGATTGTACATTGTCCTCTACTGCTTGCAGGTTCTGTGATTTATAGTTTATCTTTCCAACTTGGTCTGTGTTTCCCTTAAACAAACTATTGACTTTAGACCTCTTGGCATTAGGGACTACAGTCTGTACCTGTGCAACAGAGTATGCGTTAGACTGAGGGTAGAAAACAGAAGTTATGCAAGAAACCCCTCCATTCTTTATGTTGGTATCATGAAACTGTTCTATCGGAGGTGAAGCACAACTGGAATCATGGGGTTCAACAACAGAGGTACTCTCGTATAATAAGTCTAACAGTGTGTTGTTTTCTGCGGCTAAGGCTTGTGCTGACATAGAATCGGGATCAAAACCAAAGATAGAACTAGGATCAGGCCATGTAGGATGTGCCATCCTATGGGAAAAACACTTTGCACGTAAATGCCCATTCGTGACAAGGAGTTCATTGGAGTCACGACTAGTGATTTGATTGTCACATGTAAATGTAGGGGAAGCTTTCTGTACAAGCTTGTTAGAGGCCTTGCTGCCTTTCTTTCTTAAACTTGCCATATTCAATGGGAATTTTGGGCTGGTCATACTGTCAGGATTAGTCAGGCGAGTACTAAGGCAGCGAATATGGCAAGGGAAATGTGCACCCAGGAACAACGACTCAGGTATGCTAGAACCCAGGAGTGCAAAATAGAGTGTGACATCAAAACCAATATATGAAAAGGGATGTGGGGTAAGCACCTGACCGCGAGGAAAGTCGGCAAGCGCCTTACCCCCAATTGCTGTTACAGGTACTGACAGCGCTAAACCCACGTGGAGGGCCAGCAATGACAGGACCTGTGTACTAACACTCTTGATGGTATTACATAAGGGAACTTAAGAACTGTACTCACGAGGACGAGATACACCTCTTGAATGTCAGCTAGCCCACGAATCCTGTTGATGAATCTGGGACCCAGAAAGGCTATAACAGCAATGGGAGAAGTAGGGAGGTCCAGAGGACAAGGGCTGAAGGCAGCCGGAATGAGGCAGGCTGCCGGGCAGGGAGCCCAGAGGACAAGGGCTGAGGCTGGGAATCAGCAGAGCGAGATCCGCTGCTATGTGGAGAGCCCGCAGGGCAAGGGCGGAGGCTGGAAGGCAGCAGAGCGAGATCCGCTGCAATGTGGAGAGCCCGGCAGGGCAAGGGCGGAGACTGGAAGGCAGCAGAGCGTGATCCGCTGCTATGTGGAGAGCCCGCAGGGCAAGGGCGGAGACTGGAAGGCAGCAGAGCGAGATCCGCTGCAATGTGGAAAACTAAATACCTAAGTTGGAATAGGGATTACAAATTAGTGGGGAAAAACATAAGCATTCACACAGGAGCTAGCTACCACCGCACACCACACCTAATAATCAAATGGGAAATGGATGCAGAAGTGCAATGGAAAACATGGAATGGATCCTCTAGAATGTAAGGATCAGGAGCAGGGAAAAACGAAATAACCTAAGCAAACTTCTCCCTACCCCTCCATGGAAAAGACAGGAAACTAAACTAAGAGGAAGGCTAAGGCAAAATGGGTAACAGCAGCAAAGGACAGAGTCAAAGAAATATAGAACACCGACAAACTGGGCTGCATCTAAAAGGGGAAAGCACTGAGAATTGCTGCCTGCAAACAGAGGAAGACAAAAAGGGAAATCAAGGGAGCAGAATTCAATTAGCACATGAATCCGAAATTCAGGGCGGAGGAAACAAGAAACAGGAACAAGGAAGTAGGTACAAAGGCAAGGAACCAGGAACCAGGGACTAGTCAAAAACAGGAACACTGCAAACGATGACCAGCGCTGGACTGAAGTAAGACTGAGGCTTTTAAAGCTGCTTAACGAGCACACGCCTCGGGTGTGCTGATTGCTGCACCTGCAGCCACAGCTGTTACCTATCCTCCACCCAACCTTGTCCTGCAAGGGTGGAGGTGGAGCAGTGGGCCAGGCATTCTGGGAAGCATAGTCATTTGGTTAAAGAAGCATGCTGGCTGCCAAAAACCTGGAATGGATCCGGAAGGGAAGTAGCCTGGAAAATAGGGATTTAGCGCTCCCACTTCATCACTGCACTGTAGCATAATGTTCGAAGGAAAAGTCCAGTAGGGAATAAACCCCAAATCATGCCCCCAAGTGGTGGGAACGGGAGCGAAGGGAGCGAGTCGTGACAGTATTTGACAAGGGTGCAACAGTGATGCAACATGGATGCATGTGACAACGGGATGTGGAAGCCTGATTGGCAGATGTGACATGGATGCCGATCTGAACACTGCGACAGTTGGCAGAGGTGTACACATGCATGCAAGTGTGGTGGTGTGTGTGCATGTGTAGTGCCCTCCCTGTGTTGCATGTGATGTCTGGCTCACCTTTGCCTGCTCATGCTGTTGTATGTGTATGGATGGTGCTGGCTGTTGCGACATGGCTGTGGTATGGCTCATGTGTGCAAGTTGAAATGACATGTGTGTTGGCGATTGTGATGCCATGTCTGAGGTTTGCCAATGCCACTCATGTACAATTGTCATGTGTGTATGTGTCCATTGTACAGTGCCCTGATGCCTGTGTTTTATTTCTCACTGTCTGCAGCGTCAACTGATGAAGAGGGCGGAGAAGGTGCTGTGGAGCACAGCGGCGGGGATCGCACCGCCAGCCGGAGACGCAAGGCCCGGCTCCCCTCCCAGGTTGTGATCTCGTCGGGGAGTGAGGAGTCCAGTGCAGCGTCCCAGGCCGCAGCTGCCGGGGGGAGGTCCAAGAGGCAGAGGTCGGAGTTGGACTCCTCGGCAGCAGAAGGGGCAGCTGGGACCCCACAGGGCCCAACGGGGGAAGATGGCATGGAGTCATCCAGGTTGGTGGGGGGTTTGGTGGAGGAGGAGGCCGTGCAAGCAACAGAGACGGGGTCTGGAGGTGGGGATTCCACTGGTGCTAGTGGTGCAGTGCAGGACCAGGGATAGGAGGCAGCACAGGCCGCCGCGGAGGTGCCTGTGTGCAATACTGTCCCTGATCCTGTCACTGCATCATCTTGCACCAGCAGGAATGCCTACGTCCAGACCCGTTTTCAGGCAGGGGATGAGCTCACAACAACTGGCCTTCCTCTGCCTGCGGACGTGGCTATCCGGGTCCGGGTTGAGCCTGTCCTGACTGGTGTGGCGTTGCGTCAAAGGCCATGCGAGGTGACCTGCAGTCTTTTCATGAGGAGACTGCACGTCATCTTGAATGGCTCGTTGACCGCGACGGCCTACTGGGACAGGTCACCCAGGCCGGATTCCTCCGTTTCATGGGGCTTGCTCAGACCCCCTCCTCAAGTGAACCCCCTATGCGCCAGTCGTCCTCCGTGCCATCTTCCCACCCATTAGTCACCTGGGTGCCCTGTGGAGCTGCCTCTGACGGTGCGGCCAGGCTGGTGGAGGAGGCATCCCTGCCACAGTCGGGAGTCGGACGTCCAGCAGAGGTGGCCACATCAACGACTGCACCCCAGCCGGTGGAGGATGTACAGGCAGCAGGAGCCAGGGCACGGGCACAGGCACAGCAGCAGCAGCAACGAGGTGGGAGCCATGATGGCTCAGGGCCTTCGACATCAGAGGGGCAGGCATCGGCGGGAGGGCAGGAGGACCCAGGACGGGAAGTGTCTTCCGTGTGGCAGCGGTTGGGCCACGCCATATATGCGGAGCGGCAGCGGGCGGAAGAGGCACGGCTCACGATGGTCAGGGCGGAGAACTCCATGCGGAGGGCCCTGAGGCGGGCCGAGTGCCTGGAGGCCATCCGCAGGGAGTTGGAGGTGAACATGTCGACGGCCCTGCGGACCCTCGGGGCCATGGAAGAGGACCGCCTCTGGGACATTGAGCAGGAGTTCGATGGTGCCCTGGGCCGGAACATCCCGAAGTGGGCCGTCGGACTGGCCCGCTGCCCTTGTAAATAGTTCTGTAGTTAGTGTTAGGTTTCCTTTGGTTTTGTATTGTTTTTGGACCTTTTGGACAATGGGGCACATTTTTGTATATCGCGTGTGGAAGTTCACGCGGACCCATAATACACGTACCCTGATGAATTTGCGTGTCAGACTACACGCGCAATCCTGATATACACGTACACAGGCGAATCGCACTGCTGGGGGGTGGGGGAGGTGGTAGAAAGGAATGGGGGTCTGGTGGAGGGTGCCCCTGGATGCTGGGGGTGGGGGTGCTGGGAGACATGAGTGTGGGCCTGGTGGAGGGTGCCCCACAGTGCTGGGGGGTGGGGGTGCAGGGGGACATGAGTTGGACATGTGTGGGGGCCTGCTGGCAGGTGCCCCATAGTGCTGGGGGGTGAGGTCGCTGGGAGACATGCGTTGTTGATCAGTAGTGCAAGGTGACATGTGGCTTGGCTGGGGGGCATGGCCATGGTGGATGGGCTGCCTGCGGGACATGAGCAGAGGTGCAGGGTAGTCCCCTGTGGTGTGGGCTGGCTGCAGGGGCCATGGAGGGTGTAGAGGGAACACCTGGGAGGACCCACACGGCCAATTCACGTGTAGTGCTCCCTGCGCACCCCTGAAATACACGTGCCCTGATGGAATCGCGTGTGATACTTCCCGCGCACCCCTGAAATACACGTACCCTGATGGAATCGCGTGTGATACTTCCCGCGCACCCCTGAAATACACGTACTCTGCTGATTTTGCGTGTGATACTTCCCGCGCACCCCTGGAATACACGTGCCCTGATGGAATCGCATGTGATACTTCCCGCGCACCCCTGAAATACACATACCCTGATGGAATCGCGTGTGATACTTCCCGCGCACCCCTGAAATACACGCACCCTGCTGATTTTGCGTGTGATACTTCCCGCGCACCCCTGGAATACACGTGCCCTGATGGAATCACGTGTGTTACTTCACGCGCACCCCTGATGTACACGTACCCAGGACAATCGCGTGTGAAACTTCCCGCGAACCACTGAAATACACATTCCCCGCTTGGCGTTTGCTGTTTGGCAGCCCTGTGATCTGGTCCAGGGTTAGCGCAGCCCTTTGCGATGAATTGGGAATTTTGATGGCTTTTCCTTGCGCGAGGGCGTTCTTGGAGGCGTAACTGGCGCTGCTGCAGGGTCGCTGCGCCACTCTGCGCCATGGCTAGTTTTGGAGGCTAAAATCCATGAATACGCTGTGCGATTAAATGGATTTTATCGCACGCGGCTGGCGCAGTGTATCGCACGGGGACACTGTGCGCCAGCCGCGTGCGCCACTTTTGTGCGAAATTCTATGAATTACCCTGACAGGCTGTTCTCTGCATAGCACATCCGTATGTGGACAACTCATTCTTAGCAATTTATGCACATTCCATAAACAAACACATCCTCATGTGGAATACTTATTCATAGCATTCTTACATGCAACTATATGGCTCTACAGGAATTGTCACTGAGCCTGCTTCTCTATTTGAACTTTTATCACCATTGTCACCATTGTGATCATTATTAACATGTAAGCTGCACCAGATCCCATGTGCAGAGTAACACTGGTACGCATTACAAGTCACCTTATACCTTGTGCGGCATCCAACGCTCTGTCCAGAGGAACGTTATTTACACGTCAGCTGCACCAGATCCCATGTGCAGGGCAACATTGCTACGCATTACTAATCAATTTATACCTTGTTCATCGCCCTTTCCACCTACATTAACCAATATGTGCGGCATCCAACGCTCTGTCCACATACACCAACCAATCTGTGTCATACCATGCGTTCAGTAGGACAATGGCAATCTAGTTTGTTTTCCCCAAGCATCGTGCCGCTATCCAACGCCCTTTCCAAACACTATAGCTAATATGAGGCAACTGTTAATATGCCCACATGCCTTGCGCCCGCTGGTATTATGATAACTTTGCCCGGGGCAAGTTGTCATGACAACCTAACCCCTCCTGCGCCCTTATGACAAACAAGGCCTATCACAGTCACGGAGTAAGAGGGCCAATCCCGACTCTGACCTTAGAACCAATGGGAAGAGTCAGCACAGACTGCTTACTAGGAAGTTCTCTATTGGCTTATTCACTTCACCGGCCAGAGAAGCAGAAGCTATTTGAAGCATCCGGTACAACCAGGTAAAAGGAATCCTGGGGAACGATCAGCCAACATGACCACAGGTATTTATACTGTGATATTGTATTTCACACTTATTAATTTGCTTTATGTTTTTGCTTTTCAAACACGTATAGTTGAACTATAGCTAGTCTCTTATACGTATAGCCACCTTCTAATCATTCCTGATAGGTATAATTTTGAATTACGAAACACATTTTCGTACTCTGACCTTAACAGACCAGAATCACTATACCACAACGACCACTACTGCTAACCAGGTGATTAAAAAGGGAAATCCTCGATAATGGGTGTGCTAATTTGATATTGTGTACACACAACAAATGCAAATAATGTAAGATTTATTGACAATTCTTTTCTGAATTTACTCTCTAGAGATTATACATAAAGTAAAGAAACAAATTTCGCAAGAACTAATTGCTTCTGTGGAAGTGCCTAGCCCGAAACAGGTCAAGATCCTTATTTTAACTATTGCTGTGTGGATTAAATAATCTATAAATGAAAAAAGGAAGATTATGTACTCTTTATAATTGAATGTTGGTGAGAAGTATCAAATTGCAGGATTTTTGAAATAAGTAAAATTACACACTATTAACAATCTAAATTAACACTTGACTGAGGGTATCATGCAAGAATGCAAAGTTCACTTGTCAAAGCGGCAGAGAATGGATCCCTTAGAACAAGCTTAATGTTGTCCAATCCCCTGTGCCCTTTAGCGTTTATAAGGAAAGGGTCTGCAACACATTATTTTATTAATTTTGGACTTCCGAGAATGACAAAAGAATTCATTGGACCCTGTCAGGAGAGCAGTCAATTTCAAAGTCCTCTTCCAGAGGTAAAGACAGGTGTATTCAAGACAAAGGAGAGTTCTGTCCCCTAACCATCTGCAGGGAACATTGTGGGGGACTACTGTTTAGGCTTACATGTCATTTAAGAGTTTGAAGGATAGGTAACTGTTCGGGAGCCCCACTGGGGGAGCCACCAAATAGTACACCCTTCTATCTACTGACTGTTGAACATGTTTATGCTTTAGACATTTCTATTGTATTACCTGCAAGGCTAGAAAAACCATAAATTATGCTTGACAATTTTTGGATCGATTTCAAATACACCATTCTTTTATTATTATTTGTACAAATGATGTAAGAAGGCCCAACGCGTTTCGAGTTTCTATCGCTCTTCATCAGGGGCATATATTCATTTTCATATACAGTTCTATGAGAAAAGAAAATATTTCTATAATTTAGTAATTTTCAATAATTTTCAACATAGACATATATTCATCTTACAGTATTGTGATTACAGAATCTTTATACATACAATCATTATTTCAAAGACATTTGTTGCATTTGCCCATAAGCAAAGCAATCCTAGGTAAAGGGGTTTTGAGATAGAGAAAAATTATTAGAAAACTTCTCCAAGAGACCTTAATTTTAGTAGCCGAACCAGACATGTAAGTTTCAATAATGTAAATTGTTCAATAGTAGGGTACAAAGCTAGATGCTTACCAAGAATAAAAGAAGGTCTAACTGATTCTTCTCCTGGTAGTTTTGCTGAAATATGACTGAAAACAAGATTTAGAGAGTATCTATTAGCTGCTCATTATATCCACTATTATGGATTTTAATCCATAGTTAAGTAGTGATACACTTACTTGTTGACAGAAAGATCGTCTGTCCCAATGGTGCTGTCAAGTTGGAGGAATTCCAGTTTTGTGTTAGTCTAGTCCTGGTTGTGTGTTTCTACATGGAGGGAAGACACAATGGGCCTCATTACGACCTGTGCGGAATGCGTTTAACAGCGCCAGTAATGGTGCCGGCGCAGTTAAACACATTCCGCACTATTACGAGGTTCCCTCGCGGGACCAGATGTGGATGTCTGGTTCTACCAGACGTCCAGAGAGGGTCCCGCGAGGGGACTAGGGAGCTAACAACAGGCCAGTCGTAATCGGCGCGTTGTTAGCTCCCGCACCCATTCCCATTGAGCCCTATGGGGGCTCAAATGGGAATGGGGAAGGTCCGGGCCCGGGTTCCCGGAAGGAGGAATTACCAGGCCCTCCAAACTCGGAATGGCCCGGTAATTCCCCATTCAGGGAACCTGGACCCAGACCCGATTTTGGAGGAAGCTGTTAGGGAAAGTTCTCACTTATGGCTAATTTCCCTTATCTATAGAGTCCCCCAGCAGCATTGCTGGATTTGAAGGGTTTATTTCTTTTTACCTGCTAAGAGTGAGACTCTTTTTCCCACTCTTAGGCATCTTTGCTATGTGTGTTCTAGGCATTTTTGTGTTTAATGCCTACGGGATCTTTTCTCTCACCCATAGGAACCATCTTTATGCACATGTGTTACACAGCACCCTCCGTGCCGTGACACAGGGGTGTCGTAGCGACCCCCAAACATAGACTCCATACCCTGGGGCTGACTACTGTCTCCCAGGGCATGTAAAGTCCCCATTAACTTTACTAGTCAATCTCTAAGAACTAAACCACTACACCCCATCTTAAAATGGAAGTACTGGAAGGGGTTAATAGTTTTTCCCCTATGTTCATTTTTGAGAGGGTACCTTAAAGTCCCCCTCTACAAAGTTTCTGGCTGGTGGCAGTGGTTACTACCTTTTATATTCGACCGCAAATATTTTCCTATGGGATTTTCCCATTGTTCGAGGCTAATACTTTTACTGACAGCCTCTAACATACCGCTGGTTTATTTTATTATTAACTTTACTCCGGTAGGTTTTGTTTGCCAGAACTTTGATATAAGTTCTTTCTCGAGTCTTACTCCATATTCCTAACCCAGGTCGGGGATCCTTTGTTCGCTCTTTTTGCGGGCTTCTGGCAAGAAGCCCTCCTTTCGGTGCCTCTGAGTCTAGGGTGGGTCTGTTGTTTGGGAGGGGGAGTAGAACCCCTGGACAGAGTTGCCATAGCAACTCAGGTCGCACTCTAACCTGATAGGCTGGAGGGTCTCCCGCCAAGAAGACCACTCCACTGTGTGAGTGATAGGTAGGCTGTATGAATGGGTCTCTTTCTGCATAAAAGCAGGGTCCTGAGGACTGGAAGAGCAGGACGTCGCCACTGGAACTACGGAACCGAAGGGGAGAGAAGCCACAGACATCTTCAGCATCTACACCACCGGTGAAGCCCTGCCGGATCGTCTCACCACTTTTCTTCCACACGATGAGAGGAGATCTACAGCGAAAGAGCCTCCTTCCCTTGAGCTGGTTGGGCCAACCAGTTCACCTATCGCTTCCTCGGACCTGCCTTGGTCGAATCGACAGTGCCCCGCACTTGGAGACCGGATAACCAGGCAGCTATCAACCCAGACCACGATTAAAAGGAGCGTACCTTTTAAACTTCGTTTGGCAGCACCGCGGCTGGCTTCATCCCTGGGTAGTGCAGCGACTCGAACCGTCCTCCATGATGAGAGCCTCTCTTCCTCTGTTGGGTCCCTCGACCTGCAGGAACTACCAGGAACAACCACCACCGCAGGAGCCACTTCTTCACGTTTAAGGTACATTGTTCCGCCAGGCCGCCCTTTTTCCATGGTAGCCCTCAAGGTGTTTTAAATGCTTTAACTACTTGTGGGGCAGCCGCCCTCTCTCTTAACATTGTCTTTTGCCTCGCATCTACCTCTTCAATATTTTTCTACTAAAGACTTGACTGCAGCTACAAGAACATTTTTGCTCCTAAGCTCTTGGTCCTGTACCACTGACTCTGGCTCAGGCCTATTGACTCTGGCTGATTTATTAGATCTGCTCTCACTAGATTGGTTTTCAATGAGAAATGTGTTGATGCACCTAAATCATCTAAACCCCTCTTCCTTCCTACTGTTTTAACTTGTGGAGTGCCATTTTGCTCAGTTTTCATTCACTTATCTTTTGGCTACAGTGTTACGTGCATCACTTGTTCACAAAACTTCAGGGAAGTGTTGCTCGGGGGTGTCTGAAGATATTTCGGTTTAACTTGTGCTTTCCCTCCCTTTCGTTGAATTGCTAGATGGTTTTCACTGTGCCGTTTTGCTCAGTTTTCACTCTACCACAAACTTGTCTACAATTGAATAGGGAGTTGTATTTACTTTTCCTTGACTGAATCTTAACTTACTTTACCAACTGTGATTATGTGTTGACTTAGAAGTGTATAAAATAAATGTATATTCTCTTTTAAATACAAAGCTTTGGTCAGTGTTTCCTTGCTCCATAGTACTGTACTACCTATTGTGTAAACCCTGAATACTGCTCATCTCCCTCTTGAGATAAGTCTGACTGCTCAGCCACAGCTACCACCTAAATCTGTGTGGTACAGACTGATACCAAAGGGGACTTATTGCTCTCACCTGTAGTCCTAATCTGGTGTAGTGCTCCCTAAGGGAACTGCACTGGATTCTGCCTAACAGCAGCCATGCCTTTATTAAGGGCATGGCTACCTCCAAAGTCGTAATGAGGCCCAATGTCTCAGCCTCTGGAAAGGGTAACCTTTTTGAGGTGAGATGGATAAGTTAAGTCTATAGTAGCTGTCTATTGTTCTAAGGGTTGTGAGCTAACTAGATTAACTTAGTTGTTTTTGCTTTCTTTTTCTATATCCACTTGGAGAGCTGGTTCAGTCGTCAATGAGACTATGAAGCAGGAGCCGCATCTGCCATTGTGCAGCCTAACGCTGTTTTTATATGCTGCCCAACGGGTGACGTCACTCGCGCATGCGCGGATGACATCACTTGTGTCTCCAGCGCTGGTGATTCAATTAAGATAGAAATCCATAAGCCTAATACAAATTACCTGTGTAAAAAAGCAGGACCTGCACCCCGGCCTCACACCTTGGTGAACCATAAAGCTGAAATCCTCTACCACATTAAGACAGGGTGAGATTACATCAACTTTACCCACTTGTTCAGTATAACAGGACCCCAAATAGTTGACAAATATCACATTTAACCCTACATGTCGTGTAAACAACGCCATCCTATTTCTTGGAGAACTGAACACCTCCATATTTCAGCAAAACTACCAGGAGAAGAATCAGTTAGTCCTTATTTTCTTCTTGGTAAGCATCTAGCTTTGTACCCCATTATTGAACAATTTACATTATTAAGACTTACATGCCTGGTTCGGCTACTAAAAGAAAGGTCTTTCTTCTGGGAGAAGTTTTCAAATAATTTCTCTCTATCTCAAAATACCTTTACCTAGGATTGCTTTGCTTATTTGTAAATGCAACAAATGTCTTTGAAATAATGATTGTATGTATAAAGATTGCGTAATCACAACACTGTAAGTTGAATATATGTCTATGTTGAAAATTATTGAAAATTACTAAATTATGGAAATATTTTCTTTTCTCATAGAACTGTATATGAAAATGAATATGTGCCCCTGATGAAGAAAGATAGAAACTCGAAACACGTTGGGCCTTCTTGCATCATTTTTACACATAAATATAAAAGAATTGTGTATTTGAAATCTATCCAAAAATTGTCAAGCATAATTTATGGTTTTTCTAGCCTTGCAGTTAATACAATAGAAATGTCTAAAGCATAAACATGTTCAACAGTCAGTAAATAGAAGATTGTACTGTTTGGTGGCTCCCCCAGTGGGGCTCCCTAAAAGTTACCTATCCTTCTTACTCTTAAAGAACACCTAGGCCTAGGCTTCATTGATAGTGTGCAGGGGACGCAGGTTTCCTACTTAGGAAATCAACTTTCTTTAGCCTTATTTTCCAGCCAAGGCTGAGCACTTCTCCCCCGCACCTTTAAAAATCTTACACATGGACCTAATCATCTTACTTATTTTGAAACCAAATTAAGAACATTACTAAGTTAAAACAGTGTGCTAGGTGCATTGTTTACTTATTCTCGGACTGCTGTTTAGACCAAGACCTGCCACTCTACCAGCTGCACTGCAGCCAGTTTCTTACTGGAGATGAAAGAACCCCTACAGGTGTCAGCCAAGCTCGCTGGACTAGGAGTGAGAAGTAAAAAGGACTGACCTTTATTTCGAGCCCCTGGAGGGGGTCTCGCAGGACCATGAGAAACCCAAGGTAACTGTACTCCTGTTTTCAGCTGATGCGAGCCATCCTCAAACTCATTAGAACATGTGCAAAGCCTTCGAATCACACAGGATCTGCGACGCTACCTTTGAACTTCGAACCGCTGCTTTCACTACTTGAAAAGGTTAAATGCTGCTTTCTATCAGCCACACTCCTCTCCGTTTTCACTTGAACAATCAGCTCGCCACTACGGAAGCCCTCAAACTGCCAAGTCTTCGATCAACTCATCAATTATCAGGACCTTCGCATCGAACCCTGACTCTAACCGCCGAAAGCAACGTGTCACTCCCTGACTTCAGCCAGCGGCGTCCATAGCTTACAACCAGCTTGACCGTCGAACTGGACCTGATGAGCTCTTTGAATTGCACCTTGAGAACTGCACTGGCACGCACAGAGCTACATTTCTAATTCAATTCGACACCGACCCAGCAGGATCAATGTGACTTGCCACAATCAAACCTGGTTCGACAAGCAAGAACCTCAACAAGAGGCCTTGTCTGATGTTGTTAAACCACCCAAGAACACAATAAGGTACTTTTGAGAGGCCCAGGCTCCCTGTCCCTCAATTGGGACCATAATGACTAATAAGCCACTATTTTGCACCTTCTTGCCTGTTCACCGTTACTCCAGGACACAGAGTGCTATCACACAAATGATCTGCCGTTTCTGTGTTCTCCCCACAAGGGTGTGGTTGTGTTACTGTTTTTCAAGTAATTTAATTGCATATTGGTTTATTTAATTAAATATATATTTCTTCATAGAAACTTTATTGGATATTGTTCTATTTTGGAGTCTTTGTACCATCGCTGTTTGAGTTTCTACAGCCATTACATTCGATACCCCTTAAGAATATATCATGCCCTGAGCCCACGTCACCATAAAAGGAGAAGGAGTTATGTCTTTTGACTGTGCCTGTTTCACCCTTATGATTGGGACCATTGTTGATTTGTAGTAGTGTGAGACTGAGTAGGCGGTTTAACCACTATTCAACCCTGCATTCCTGCAGAGCAACAGTCATTTTGTCACAAGAATCCCCCCAGTGGTTCTGTTAGAGGTTGAAAATCAATGTGGAGAAGATGGATGCTAGAAGTATTTTGCACATTGTCGGGTGTTGTTAGGTTTCTGCATGTGTTCAGCTGGTGTCAATCTGTGTGGTAGGAGGCAGTCTAGTAAAGGACTGAGGCATTGAATCCCATGATAGTTGAAACGGTGTTAACAGTTCTTTGGGGTAAATGTGTTAAATTATTTTATTATTATTTGTGTTGGTCTATATAAACCTTTACAAAGCAAATAAAAATGAAAATAAATAGATAATAGAAAAGGAACAAAAAAATGTATCTACTAAGAACAATATAACGTATACAGAATTTACAAATTTACATCATAATACAGTAAAAGATCACATATTCAATTTCAATGTCAGTTAATTCTCTAAAAAAAAATGTATAATTCATAGTTTTACTCTAAATAAAATTGTCAGTTGCCTACATAATAGAAAATAGAAGGCAATTTGCGTATTCAATTTTAGTTTTTAACTTGTGTACACATTCCTTATTTAAAACAAATGACAAACATATAAGAAAAGGCTTATACGGTCAACTTAAGTGAGGTCTACTTGCCATGAAGTATCGTTAGCCATAGATTCTCTAAGAGGACCTACCCTAAGACATTGACAAATTTGCTAAAATACTCAATGTGTTGCATTCTGAGGTTTGGACAATATATCACTGAGTGGGCCTCATTACGACCCTGGCGGAAATCGTGGCGCCAAATGCACCATGGAGCACGGTGGAAAGCTGCCGATAGCGCCATGGGGGTTGGCGGATTTACCGCCCCATTCCGACCTTGGCGGGGCGGTAAATCCCCATTCCCCATTTTACCCTTCCCCATTCCCATTTCTGCCCCATAGGGTATAATGGGAGTGGGGAAGGCGTTAATTACGCCACCGTAAAATACGGTGGCGTAATTAACAACAAGGTCCCGTAGTGCCATGGATTTCTCCGCCCGGAAAAACCAGGCGGAAAACGCTCCATGGCGCTACGGGAACTCGTAGTAGGGCGGACGGGTCCGCCGCGAATACCGCTGGCGTAAACCCACTCCGCCAGGGTCGTAATGAGGCCCAGTGTCTCAATCTCAGTTCCGCATCCGCAAAAGTGACAAGTATCATCAGGATTTAGAATGCCATCTCGAATGTGTACAATTTCCAGAGTTAATAAGACATTCATTCTGAATTTCATAAAGTTATTTTTAGGCCTTTTATCAGGAAAACAGTATAAATAAGATTATGACGTTGTTACTTCTTTTTGACAAGAAATGATGTGTCTAGAGAGACGATATTTAGACATTTTCTCAATAGCTATTGCCCAGTGCCATATTTGAATACATTTTTTTAGCTTTTTTGGGCTCAAAATTAGAGTTTCTAAAGATAGGATCATTGATTCCAAGAACTTAATACAATCTTTGTGAAATTCATAAATTAAACCTTTTTTCAAATTACCTTAACATACTTCTTTACTCAATTTAGTATACAAACTATTCTCTGAGTTTATATAAAATTTTCTAAACAGCGCAAGTCTTCGCCAAATTACTATACTTTGAAGTGAATGAAGGCCCAATTTATATCTTATTGCATAAAGCAGCACACACTTAGGGAGAAAGTAAAAACCATATCGCCATAATTTGTCTTCCATTACATTAATTTCTAACAACATCCAAGTCGGAAAGAACTCTAATCCATAACACAGTTTAGGTATTACTTTTGCTAGATAGAGCTTCCTTACATAGAAAACCGAGAATTTACTGTATTTCCCCATCTAGTTTTTTCATCTGTCTGGCAAGGGAATATGTCTTGTCTTTCAAATAATTTCGGTAGAAGGTCTTTGTGTATTGCAATCTGCATTTACCCAGCAACCATTTATAAATAATACCTCAATCTTTTTTTTGTTGGGTTAGAGTTATAATCACTGATGTTTGTGGATTATCATTGCGATTGTTTGAATTCATGTATTGGTCAAAGGCTGTTAGTAAATGCTGTAGACCTATCAAAGTGCTGCTTCTGTGTTAGATGCCCAACAGGAAATCTCAAAGCAGCTTTGTTGGATGATCTTTTCATATGGTTGATGGGCAACAGTCTTTTTGATGATCTTTCCAATGATGGATAGTTGAGTGATAGGAAAGAAGTTCACTAGTTTGTCAAAGTTGGTTGTGATTTTTTTCAGCAGGTGGAGGATCTGGCCAGTTCTTGAGTGAATGAGATGATGAAGTCCGTGAGAGAGGTGTGATTGAGGGTTGTGAGGCAGCTTGCAAGCATCACATGTGGCTCTTTCTCTAGTTTTCCCATGGCATGTTTGAGAAAGCCATCCAGACCTATTTCTTCATTGGAATTCTGGTCAGCACAGTCCAAAGCATAGAGATAACGTTTGCTTTTGGGATGCATAACTCACTTAGGTGAGTCACATATAAACCTACAGAACCTTAGCCACATATTACATTCTTTGATGCATTGGTTGAAGTGTCTGAGACGAAGTAGTGGAATTATGTTCCCTGCTGGCCTGCCCCACTTCCCACAAAACATATTGCCAGGATCCCGCCCACGCACAATACAAACCCCCAAACAAATGTCCCTCCTGTTTAAGGGAATGCTTAGTGCACCGCACTTAAGTGCACGTTTCAACTGCTTCATACACTTTTATTTTAAAATGAAACCATTCCGGAACAGTTTCTTTTTGAAATAAAAGTATAGGAACAGTAAAGGAGCACTGCTCTCAACTGCTCCCACCCACTTTGACCACTGCTTTGAGGGCTATGTGTTAGTTACATTTGCTGTATGCAAGACACAGGTTGTCTTCTATAAACTCCTTGCAGGCAAGTTCCCTGATGAATGATCGATGTAGAGCCGAAATGGACTCAACATTTCTGCCTACCTGTGTATTGATGATGGATGTCATTTTTTCTTCTGTCTTTAAAACTATAAAACTCACTACAGAGATGTAAGCGCTTCTTTGAATTTGGATTACTTACTGTGGCAGTGTGTGTGCATTAAATGTTGCACCCAGTGAAAAGAATAGTTTTCTTGGCTCATTGTTTTGTACATTATTCATTGAAACCATCACATTCTCGAATTATCACAGACATTTTGGTTGTGGTGGGCAAACCACCTTTCACAACTAAAATGGAAGGTTCTAGGTGGCGGGCAGGCGCATTCGTTTTAACAAGCGTTTCCATTTTGTCCAACCATATCTATGTAGACTCTATGGACTTGATTCACAAAGCATTTTTCAATTGGATTTTCCCATTCTAAAAAACGCTTTGTGAATCAGCCCCTATTTATTTTGAAAAATAGTCATCTATGTGCCGAATGGTACCTTATTTTCAGTAATGTTATTTATTCTCAAAAATCGAATACTTATAAGAACGATCACATGAAAAACCTCCCAATTACAAACTTGCACACACAGTTTATACACATTAAAACAGTGCACCCACTGCCTGTTTATTATTTAAATAAATAACAGTGTTAAAATTAAATACGCATTCGAAAATATTAAGAAAACATCTTTAAAAATACAAGTGTCAAGAAAAACACCCCAGTGCAGGTGCTCCGTTCACAAAAAATATTAAAGCTTACATACAATGGGCCTCATTACGACCCAGGCGGATTTCGCGGTGCTAAATGCACCGCGAAGCATGGCGGAAAGCCGCCGATAGCGCCATGGGGGTTGGCGGATTTACCGCCCCATTCCGACCTCGGCGGAGCGGTAAATCCCCAATCCCCATTCTGCCCTTCCCCATTCCCATTTTTGCCCCATAGGGTATAATGGGAGTGGGGAAGGAGTTAATTACGCCACCGTAAAATACGGTGGCGTAATTAACAACGAGGTCCCGTAGCGCCATGGTTTTCTCCGGCTGGTAAAACCAGGCGGAGAAAACCTCCATGGCGCTACGGGAACTCGTAGTATGGCGGAGAGGTACGCCATGCACTACGCTGGCGTAATACCCTCTCCGCCAGGGTCCTAATGAGGCCCAATGTACCAAGTTTATTATCATCATAAACTGGCAAGGATTACTACAGATTACATAGACACTTTAAACTCTCCAGTGAAATTGTTAGTGACTTGCAATAATAGAACATCAAATCATATTGTGTGCATATCGCATTAATTAATCAAAATCAAGATGGCCACAGTTAACAGAAAGAAACTGTCAACTACATTGCCACGAGTTTCACCTGTCTGAGCTTTTTCAAGGCAATAGTCCAAATAATACTGTGTTAAACCAATAATAGCAATCCTGTCATTTCACAGAAAGGCAAAGGGAGAGTGATTGAAGAGAGGCAAGAATCCCATGAGAGGAGGGGCAGAGAAAACATGATAAAAAAAGAGTCAGAACATGGGCAATGGTAAATGAATTCATTTGCAACAGAGAGTGTAAATAAGTGACGTCATACACTGTGTCTTTTCAAGTGATGTAGTATTTTGTTTCAGGATTCCTTATGATAGCAAGCTGTTTGCCAACATTTGCAATATTATCACTGTGGGACTAGTCCTTTGTATATAAACAATAAGTCACTGTGCTATAGTGTGTGTCCATCATTCCTTGGGTGTTTATAACTTTGAACGGAATGCAGTGTGTAGCCTTATAATCCATAAGGTTGCAAATGTTCCAGCAGTAAAATCTGATATACCTTTGTAAGAATCACAATGAAGCTGCTACATTAGCCCAGAGGGAGGCTACTAATATAGTAAGGACACATTATAATATATATATAAAGGTCCCAAATTGGAACTGTTCCTGCTGTTGCATGTGTCCAGTATTACTTAGGCATTTTTGTATGACACTAATTGTGCCTTTCAAATGGTAAATTGGGCTGCAGAGGGGACCAATACTGAATGTTATATTATGTTATTGTGCCTTTGTATAGTGCCTTATATTCCATTCGTATTATCTCAAAGCACTGTGAGTTGAACGCCCTCAGAAACAGCAGTCCAGGTCAGTGGAGGGAGTAGGGTAATAAATAGTGATTGGGTGCACACAGTATGTGTGCAAACAGTGCGGTGTACGTTCTAATGCTGGGCATGGTGCAGTGGCTTTGTGAGATTAGTAGAATGTGTGCAGGAAGGCTAATGACCACGGGTCTGCATTCTGGTGCTTGTGGAGCTTGTGTATGAGATTATGTGTGCACAAAGGCCTATTTTTCATGAGGTATAGCTGCGTTCTAAAAGACTGTTGGGGGGTTCATGAAGGTGTGTAGGTATGTGTGCAGATAGGCCAACATTGATTGAGGGGTATAGCTGCATTCTATGGTGTGTTGGTGTACAGGAGAGAATGGACATATCGTTATGTGTGAGTGTCTGTGAGGATTGGTTGTAGACCCATATTCCAGTTTACCTTCCAGTGCCCGTTGAGCTGACCGTATCACTTCTAGAGGTTTGGCGCATTGATTCTCTGAGTGAAATTCTCAGAGTTTATTCTGATTACCAAGCTTGAGGTTGTCTTTCCTTGCTTGGCAGTGTCATTGCTGTTGAGTTGCCCTATTCCTAATCTTTACTGGGTTAAGGGAATTGCAAGTATATGGTCGTCCCATGTAGACCATTTGTGTTATGCTATGTTATTCTACAGCCTATACTCTATGCGTCCAAGTGCACACCTAGTATTCCTAATGATTTTTATACATTTCTAATAGTTTGCGGGGTGCCGGGGAGAAAAACCAACCCTAAAACAAGGTTGTACAATCAATTGAAAACAGCAGAAGTCCACACCTTTATGGAACTCTCTCATCCCCTGCAATTTGTATTGTATAAACAATCAAACCCTCATTTCAATAAATCTTTTTCAATAATACCACATGATACTTCATTTTAGGAAAAAGGAAAAATGTACTTCATCCTATTCGGTAACCACAATGCGTTAATTATAATCAAATTGCCTCCATTGATTTTTGTTTTCTCAAGTTAATAAATCAAGTAAAGTAAAGTTTGAAATCCAGTCATCCCACTTCCTATTAGCAACTGTAATTGAAGTAATCAACAAATGTGTCCCACAATATTCAAACGTATTTTACATATGAATAGATGAACAATCTCAATGATGTTACAATTCCTTTTGCATTTCGGGAAAACATTCAGCTTCTTCAGGGCCTGTCTATTCAATTCTTTGTATTCTTTTTTCATATCTACAATAGATAATTAAAAACAATCATATAGTGTTTATCAAATTATATTTCCATTCACTTTTACACCATCAATAGTCTGTCATGTATCCTCCTTAATCACCTGGATGATTCCAATTGGCATGAATTCTGTAAGTGTCTTGCTCTTATCAGAATTCCTAATACAGATCCACGTTCTTTCTAAAAAATAAAATTCAAAAATTTGCTGTAAAAATTATAACCTCTACCCTTTGTACTAGCTTAACCAAATCTAATTTATCTAATTTACAGATAATAAAACATTTAGATACTTCTTTCTCTTGTGTGTATGGAAATGTACCTGTAATAGATACAGAGTTTCCTCCACTTAAAAGTGTAGCAAGTCTCGCTTTGTCCACTCTAGATCATAGAGCCTCCCAAGGCCTGTGGCCCTGCAGTCAGACACCCTCTCTTGCAGATGTTTCCATAAGTAAAAGTAGTTCTATCAAAGGTTGAAGCCTATCTCCATCTCTAAAAAGCTGTTTTAAAATTAGTAACCAAATAGCACTCAAATTCTCCAATATTTCATGTAATAAGAATTATTAAAGAGAGATTACCCCCATGTTGAGGTCACAGTTTGGGATAAGATGGAATTCCTTGTATGTGTGTAAGTGGAGAATGCCTTAACACTTGTTATTCCAATGAATGTTCTCCCAAACACAAAGTACTGCACCTGCAGATTGAGGCAGGGAACTATCTTATATTGGGATCCCTTTTGTAGGTGAGAGAGGTACTATCCCCTGTAACAAGTTGGCATATTCTTATGTGGCCATATGTCCTATGTAAAGGACAAGTCAGTTTCCTTTCCTGTTTAACAGTATCCTTCCAAGCCGAATGGTCTATGAAAGCCGTGAGTAACGCGTAATTCAAAATGGCTGCTTTATGTTGATGTTAGTCATCACGCCGCCACGTGATGACATTATACTACTGTAATGATGAGTGCGATTGCGCTCTGTGTGTTAAACAACATAGATGTAGATAACATTTTCCCCAAAACACTGTCGCACAATCTGGAGTAGTCTGTTTTTATTTGCAAGTTATTTCGGCTTTGTATGTCGTGTGTCAGATGTGTTTCAAACTCATCTAATGCATTTTTTCTTACTGTGCATCACACCGTCAAGTTATGACGTGATGTTAGTCTAATGATGAGTGCGATGTGTGGTAAACTTATCACATGGTTATCTTAAATACTGTTAGTCACTCCGTCGTGTGATGACATCTTTTCAGTATTTTGATGAGCACGATTGTGCTTCATGTACTTGACAAATTAAGAGTTACACGCTGATACCCATATGAGAAGGGGGAGGGGGAAATTGCTTAATCCACACTAGTCTTGTTGGTATAATAATGAGCACGATAGTGCTTCATGAAATAAACAAATTGTGTGTTACAAGCTACTCCCCATAGTATAAGGTGGGGCATTTGCTTAATCAGAACTGGTTTACAGGTGATGTCAGTTTAACGTTACCAGTTGCTCCTTGTGCCCAGGTATTCATGTATGAGATACCATGTTGACCATAATAGTGTCTCGTGCATACTACAGAAGTTGGTGACAATTCTCAATCATCCAAGTCTAGTTTTCCATATAAATCCAGACACTCGAAGCTTTATAATCATATTCCAGCTTCTTCTTATGGTCGTGGGGTCCTATGTGAGTCCCTTTCTGAGCTAATTCTCCCCATATGTAAATGTTCTATGTGTCCTGTTGTAACCTTATATATAGTGTGATTCATCCAAATGTTTACCAAGAAGAAGCATGCTCACAGTCTTGTAGTAATTTCACCCTTTATCAAACGTTTAGTATTACAATCAAATCTTTAATAGTTCTGGGTTCCAAAGTCTAGCAGTTCTAATAAGCCTCCTTTCGGTCATTTATGTCAATCAATGCAATTGATCAGTACATGTTTTAATTAGCTTTTATAGAAAGGCCCCCAGATTGTATTCGTCATTCATCCCATTGGGTGTTAAACTGTTCAATTTTTCAATCCGAAAAATCTCTTTTTGGTCGATGTGTTTGGCATGGTTCCCCCCTGTCTGGGATTTTTTGACTACTGCCAATATGACAACTTTAAGTTGAGCTATATTGTTTCTATTTTCAGAAAAGTGTCGAGCCAATGGTGATCTTACATTATTTCATTTCATTTCATTTCATTTTTATATAGCGCCGGTAGCCCAAGGGCATCAGGGCGCTTTAAACGAACAGAGACACACATAGAACACAGAAAGAGGACAGTCCAAAGCTGAACCCTGAGGATGTCCCTGATCCAACTTATCCCGGTTCATCAACTGAAGAGATATGTTTTCAAACCCTTCCTGAAAGCAAGAAGGTTTGTTTCAGACCTGAGTGTTTCAGGAACACTATTCCACAAGCTGGGCGCCTGAACCAAGAAGGAGCTGCCCAACCCCGATTTCAGCTTGAACTTGGGAACGATCAACAGGCATTTACCCCCGGAGCGAAGACTTCTACTGGGGGTGTGAAGCACTAACCTCTTTTTTAAATACTCTGGAGCAGAGCCATAAAGGCATTTATGAACCAGGCAGAGAGCTTTAAATTTTATACGATCCTCTACTCTTAGCCAGTGTAACGCCATTCTATCTTTAGTGACATGGTCTCTTTTCCTCAAATTTTTGACCAGCCTAACCGCGTTATTCTGAATCACCTGACAACTAGAGACATCCCTAGAGGAAGCCCCTAGCATCAGGGCATTACCATAGTCAAGTCTTGATAATATAATGGCTCTGGCTATGGTAGCCATGTTGCCCTCATTGAGGTAAGGCTTAATGGCTTTCATGAGCCTTAAGTAATATGCCGTGTTTTTTTGTAGATAGCTAGTCTGAGCATGAGAGTCTACCACTGCGTTAACCATCATTCCCAGGGTCTTCACTTTCTGGACTACCTGGATAGTGGCGTTCTTGATTTTAAATGACTTATACTCTGCCCCCAAGTTGGCAAGCTGACGACTAGATCCAAACAGCATAAGCTCAGTTTTGGAGTCGTTCAGACACATCCAATTTGTCTGCATCCAAGCATTAATTATCTTATAGACCCTGGCTATTACTTCACTGTCTGCGTCATGATGGCTGCCATCCAGTTCCAATATGAGTTGGGTGTCGTCTGGGTAATTTGTAAACAACACCCCCTCCTTCACCAGTAAGCTGCACAGAGTGCGCATGTATATGTTAAACAGCATTGGGGACAGGCTGGCCCCTTGTGGGACTCCAAATAAAATATCACAGGGATCGGAGAAGCTACTGCCCCAATGGACTCTGGCTTGACGGTCCGAAAGGAAGGACAGAATCCAATCTATGGCTCCTTCTGAACATCCCACATTATTCGTCCTGCTATTACTTTTATGCTCGTTCCAACGTTCTTTTGCTTTTTTTTGTAGTTTGGCCAACATAATAAATTCCACATGGGCATCTTAAACTGTATATTATTGATTTAGAATCGCAAGTTGTGTACTCATTCAGTTTGATTTTGTTACCATTATTAGGATGTCTAATGTAACCTCCTCTTATTATGTTATTACAATTATTACAATTTAAACATGCACATGTGCCTTTCTTCTTCTTTTTTAATGTTTGCTGTCTGTCCCTTGGTGGTCTCTCAGTCTTGACCAATTTATCTTTAAAATCACATCCTCTTTTGTATGCAATAATGGGCAGCTTTGGGAATAATTTGTTCAATTGTGGATCCAATTCGATAAGTCTCCAGTTCTTCTTAATATGTCTCGTTATGTGGTGAATTTGGGCCGAGTACCTTAGATTTTGTTTTCAGGATTGGAAGCTCCCTTCTATCCAGGGTCTGAATTTTTTATTTTGCTTTCTCAATGATGTCATCCGGGTAACCCCTCTTTGTGTACTTTTCAGACATTGTTAAGTTTTCTTCCCTTAATGTGTCCTTAATGTGTCCTAGTAATCTATTTTAGTGCTAATGATCACTCTTGCTACTGTTTCACAGCTTTTTTAGATAAGTACGACCAAATCGGTGACAACGATTTTATATAGTAAATTGATGCAGAGGTTAGGCTACTAACCTGGGCCTGCATATTCACGGTTTGATCCAGGTATATGCCCACCTTATTTGGAGCAGCAATCCTACAACCTGCAACATCAAATATTAGTACTCTGGACTCAATTTGTGTATTCTGCTTCCTGAGCTAACGACTATCAACTCTGTCTTCTCATCATTTAAAGCTAGGCCACGTTCTACCATCCATGTCTGAATCAGGCAATACACCTTATTGATATTGCTAACACCTTCCTCTCACACCCCTCATAAGGGAATGACACATTGCGTATCATCCGCGTAGTTAGTAAAGCACACTCTCTTATCTTCAAGCATCCTGAATAGTTTTACAGTGAATATGCTATACAGTGACGGGAGAGGCGCGCACCCTGGGGATCTCCGCACTGCATCTGATCTGGCGATACCTCTGCACTATTGCTTCAAACCCTAATACGTCTATTTTCTATAAAGGACTTCACCCATGCTGCTTAGCCATCTGAAAATGCTGCCACCTTCCGGAATCTCTTGATTTAACAAAGAATGATCCACCAAAATCGAAAGCGGCGGACAAGTCCAGCAGCATGAACAGTACCAAGCAGAGGAGTTGCTAGGTCGGGGCTGAGGAGGGAGGCTATAGCCCCAGGTCTTTTGGTTTTAGCCCCGATAAAAGCTCAGGGGTTACAACCAAAAAGGCTAGCTAGCACCCAGTCAGAACAGTCCCAAAATTAGCATAGCCCCGGATCTTTTCCAGACCTAGCAACACCCCTGGTACCAAGAGTCCTTTGTCAGTCAATTGTAGCATACTGGGTTTAAGATCCATTACTGCTGTCTCTGTTTCATGCCTTGGCCTGAATCCAGACTGCCACTTGTTCAAGATGTTGTTGTTCATCAAGTGCTCTAGGGGCTGCTCATAAGCCACTCCATCAAGTATTTTCAACCAGGACAATGTATTTGTAATTGGTTGATAATTAGAGGGAACAGAGGGATCAAGCCCTGTTTTTTTTAAAAAGTGGTGTGGTCCATGTATTCTTTATTTCATCGGGCACTTGATTTTGCTTAAAGCATCAATTCACACATGTTTATAATGGGCCTTATCAAGGATGGCAAACAGGACTTAAGAGTAATTGCCGGGCAAATGTCTCCTTTGCAGCTTGTTGCTTTGAGTTTCGTAATGATATACATCATCTCATTTTCTGTGACTATTCTGAAACTGAACTGACTAGCAGTCTCTCCCTGCATGGTCTCACCTGTTTTAATCACCCTCTTTTCCGCCTCTTCCCCCAGCTTCAGTGTTTTGCTTTATCTGCTTATGGAGTTTGTTGAACATAGCTTCTAGAATTGTGGTGCACCAAACACCATCTTTAACTGGACCCTGACAGCCTAGTCTTAAGTGGAGTGATTCCATTTACTGCTTTGGCAATAGTCTTTGGATATGCATTCACTACATCATCCGCTGTATACAGGTTGACTATTTCCCTTGTCAATGGGGGAATCCACTCTTCCATGACCAGCGGAGAGAGTTTCTGTAAATCCTTAGAGGTTATTCATGTCTTATCCCTTGATATTATCTTCACTTTGTTGGTTCACAGCAAATCACAAAGGACAAAGAAATGGTCAGACCACAGACATGGAGATTTGGTAGGCTCACTAGTGGAGATGTTACACGTGGTCATGCAATCTAGGGTATTGCTCTTTATATGGGTCGCCTTGTTGACTTGTTGAATAAAACCTAGTTCACTGAGGGATGCCTCCAATCCCGTGGTGGTTTTGTCTGAACTCTCCCCCAGCCATAAATTAAAATCTACCAAAAAAACACATTTTTCAGTCAGTTTAAGGAGGGGTAATACCGAATTTCCTAACTGTTTAGCGAAATCCGACATGGGAATTGGAGGTCTATATAATTGGATCAGATTAACGGTTGTATTGGCATCTGTGTGAACTTTTAATATGTAATGTCTCGCAGCTGCCTGGTCCCACGATTTCCACTTCCCTTACTTTGAATTCTGCTTTATATATATAAAAGCTACTCCTTCCCCCTTACCATTCTGTCTGTCAGTAGGTGCCAGATTGAAGCTTAGTGGAATGGCCAGGGACAAGGAGAGGCTCTCTGCATCATGCAGCTATGTTTCATTCACCATCAATATCCTGGTCTGTGATGCAAATTGCAGCTTCAGTGGCATGTTTAACCAGGGATTTACATTTTTCTGTTCTATGATTGTCTGATTTATCGTCAATATGCAGCTCCCCGTCCCTTTTCGGGCACTTGCAGATCTCCCACTTTAGCTAATAAATCCTGAGCGTCGGTCCCAGTAGCAGGATTATTCATGAAGACTGATCTATAGGAATTGGGGGTCATCCCACACTCTGTCTCAGCCCCCTCATTTATAAGTAGCCCAGGCTGTATATTGGCTCGAGTAATACAAGAGAAGTCAAAAGGAGACGAAACACTTGACTTCCTCTGCATCCCTGCCGGGGAGGTCACATTGCCCTCCCTACTGATGGCTTGTGATATTCTCTCCACCAGATTTATACCTGTATCAGGGCATGTAAGAGGAGGAGCTTCAAATGCCAGATAGTGTGCTATTATGTCCGGATGACGAAGAGATGATAGTGGCGGTCACGGGATAGTTATTTCCAAATCATGTTTCATATTAGATTTGGCTATTAGGATCGCCTCTAATGGATGCATGCCAAAACAGCTCCTGGCAGCGACACCTAACTGAGATACTGCACCCTTACCTGAGCAAGAAAGTGGAACCATTGGAGGCATGTGCACCACTGGCCGGCACAGACGGCTAGCCCCTGATGGGCCTAGGGAACAAGACATGGAGCACAAGGACTACAAAAAAGCTGGGGATTGTATTCCGATCTCGAGAATTGTGCCAAGGAGGCAAATGTTTTAAAACTGAGCAGGCTATTCACACACCTAAGTCAAAACATGTCAATGCAGAAAATTATGCTGAGCAGGGAGCGTTTTTACCAGAGGTCAATAAAATAGTGAAAACAGTTTTCAAATAACATAATAAAAGTGCAATGATCTGCAGCACTAAAATTATAGTTAAAAAATATAACACTATAGCAAACGGGACGAGCTTGTCGAGGAAGACTCTTCTATTTATATCAGCACAGACCGGCTACAAGAAGTGAAGCACGAGGACTACAAAATAGCTGGGGATTGTAGTCCGATTTTGCAAAATGTGCAAGGGAGACAAATGTTTCAAAAATGAGCAGGATATTCATACAACTAAGTTAAGACAAGTCAATGCAGCAAATTAAGCTAAGTACGGAGGATTTTTAACAGAGGTCAATAAAATAGTAAAAACTGTTTTCAAATAACACATTAAAAGTGCAACGATCTGCAACACTAAAATGAGTTAAAATATAGCAATATTGTAAACGGGATGACAACCACTGCTAGTATGAACCTTTAAGAACACTTTTATATACATTATTAAGAACACATGGAAAGGTCCCAGGCAATTGCTTTCCCTGCGTTCAGTCAAAACAGTGCTTGGGGCTCATGCTGCTGAATGTTTCCCCATGGAGGACACTGCACCGGGTCAGGGGTAAGGAATTAATAGTTTCTTAAAGGAATTAAATGTTTGTGCTAACCCCTCATCGCATAGTATCTAATTAGGGAATTTATTTGTGATGGCGTCTCAAGAAATTAGTAAGCAGAGCTTCACACCCCATGCAAAAGCTTTCTTTTCCGGGAGCCTACTTGCCACTTAATGACTTGTGTTACTTCAGGAAGAGAAGATACTTCCGAAAAGTATTTTTGAAACATAATGATTACGGATTCTAGATTGACAACATGTGTTTAATGGAACCTTGCACTTACAACTCCTACTTCCAGGAAATGAAGTGTGAAAATTCCAATGTACAGCCTCATATAAATTGCAGTGTTGCCGGACACCCATGTTGTCTCAAACAATGAACAAATATTGACTATTGCCTGGAAGCCCATTGCAGACTGCTTCTTTATCATGCCGATCACCATTGATTTGGAGTGTATCTATAATATAGTAACTACGTGGGAAAATAATCAACCTATGTAGAAGTCACCTACTAATTATTCAGGAGTCACTTTGTATCTAAGTTGAGGAACTGCTTTATATTGATTTGAGAAAGTTCCTCGATGTGAAACAATGACCAAAGGTCAGCTTCCTTTTTTGAATTTCTGTTATTAATAAATCTCCTCACCAAAGATAGTTTTTTCTCATTCTTTGAGGCTCCATCAGTAATACATTTCCTAACTAATCATTACGCAACTAAATGTTAGCACAGACATTTAATTCCTTCAAGAAACTATTAATTCGCTTTTAAAAACAATTAGGCCTCATTACAAGTTCGGGAGTGGGGGGAAAAAAGTGGCGGTAATTCCTTTACCAGCAATTTTTTTTTAGGTAATCCCCAAATCATAACTTTGGAGTTGAAGTGGATGATTTACCTCCAGCAAAATGCTTGAGGTGAATCATCCACGTTATTGCCAAAAATCAGTAGATTTACAGCCCGGTAATTCTTCAGGTACTAAATCCTCAGAAAATCCCCATGGAGTCCTATGGACTCCAAATATGGAGAATTACCACCACTTTTAATCCTGTGGTATCTCCACAGGGCCAAATGGCAGTCAAGGTAATCGTGTTTGGTGGTCATTTGGCAAAATTACTGCCACATTTCTACCATACTTGTAATGAGGCCCAGTATTCCTTATGATCCAGATTAAAATTTGAAATCATGATTCAAAATCAGTGGGTATCACCCTCCAAGTAATTCTTTGGGCTGGCGAACCTTGTTTCACCTCTTTCACCTGTCCTCTCGAAATCTATCGAAAATATATATTTAATGCCAGTGCTCACCTTGACAAACCTCCCACTGCCTACATTTATAACTATGTGAACTTGTATGTAACTGGCTGGAGAAAACTTGTAAAAGGTGACCTTAGTGTGGTGTGGGTAGGTCATGCCTGATGGCTCGGGAAGCTGCCTTAATTTGTCTCCTGCGTCCTACACATCAACAGTTTCTCCTGTAGCACAATTTAGTCTTCCAAAGTCTGATCATGCAGAATCCTTAAACTTTCCCTAATGCATTTGGGTGAGGAGAGGCAGGGACAACAGTCATGCATATTATAAAATATGTAGTCTCATTCATGGGGCAATGAAATGTAATAAGTGATTTATCATTAATGTAGTGATGTTTTCGGGGTAGGGTATTCCTGACAACACAGTCAGTCACTGTTCGTCTCCATCCTTTTACTCACCAATAATCCGCCTGTAGACTTAATCGAGCTTGATATAAAGACAAACACTAATGCTCTAATTAGCTGACAAGAACCTGATGCTGGTAACTAACAAGGTGGCATACCATTCGGTGTCCCTAACTAGAAGTAAATATTCCTAACATGATACAAACAAAGGGATATGTTGCCAGAATGGATACTTTCCATACCGTGATCCAGCGACAATTAATAGCTTTATAGTTTTGAATGGGGGTAGATGAGATGCATGCTCTGTCACGATTGTGACACTGGTGCACCAATTGGCACCCATCGTTGACTATTTGGGACTCAATTGTTTCCGTAATACTCCCTGGACAACACCTATTCATATTATTGTCTTTACTTTCCGTTTACAAGGCTTTGGAACTTTCGTATTTACTTTTACAAACTACATATCCCATAATGCACCTTGTGGAAGTTCCCATTTTCTGGCTATTCCTATACAGCAGTTCTAGCAATACAATCCCCAGAAGCCTTAGAGAACAGTGCAGCTTTTGCTTTCCCAGGACTAAAAAGGGCGGAGGCCAATTACATTCAGGTGTGCTGCTCCGGGTGCTGCTAATTAGCCTACTTCAGCACAGGGCAGCTCAGTGTTTAAGCAGCTGCCTGCAGGAGCACAGGCTTCTTGCATTGAGCTTCCTACCAGCCCTTTGTTGCCCTGTTCCTTGGATATTTGCTCTGTCATGTGGCTTCCTGTTCCTGCTCTTGTTCCAGGGCATTGTGCTTCCTGCCTTGCTGCCCTGCTTGTCAGCCTTCTCTCCCCTGCCCTTTGCCTGCACCTCTGTGCCTTCCATACTACAGCCCTGCTTCCTTGTTTGCAGCCCTCTGTTCCCTGGCTACAGCCCCCTTGCTCCCTTTCTTATTTAAAGCCCTCTGTTTCCTGGCTACTGCTCCCTTGCTCTCCTCTTTGCCTGAAGCCCTCTATTCATGATTCCTGTCCTTGTCTTCCTTGAGTCTTCAGTCCTCCCCTTTGGTTATCCACTTCAGTTATACTGTTTCCTTAATTTCCCTCTGCTAGCTTTCTCTTGTCTTTCCAGCCCTGAGTTACTGTTCTTGATTCTTGTGTACAGTTTCCGGTCGCCATTCCCTGCATTTAGATATTAGGATTCTGCCCTTCCTTTCTTCCGGTTCTCTGTTCTGAACCTTGCTCTCTTTGACTTCCTTGTCCCTGGATATTTCTGTTCTTGTCTTCACTTGTGTTTTATGTAAATCCTATGTACAGAGTTTGACTGTTGGATTCCAGCAGGCAATCTCTGCCCCTTCCCTTTTTGCGTTTCAGTGTTGTACTTTGGGCCATTGTTTACACTGTACTGGTTCCTGTTTCAGGAAGCAGTCATTGTTCGGTTCCGGCTGGACCTTCAGTCTTGTGAGTACTGTTACCTTGTTCATGCCTTAGGGTTCAGGTACAGACACCCACTGCTGTTGCATTAGCATTCAGCGTGGGCCCCTGTAATAGCAATCTGTACAGAAGGCTGGAGTTTCCAAAGGTCTGTGGAACACTCTTTCCCCATTCTGCGTACACCCCAAGAGGGAACCCAGCGTGTTTGTATCTTTGTATTCCCTGCCCCTTTTTGTTCACAGCCTCTGTTGCCTATCCTTTCTTGTCTACAGGAATCCTTGTAGTCCAGCTTCTTGTGTGCCTTTCTCCCTTTAGCTTAGTGGGCACGCCTCTACCCTCAGGCCCTCCTGACAGGCTCCTAGTGCTAGTATGGTGAGCAGTCTGCAGCCCTGGTCACCCTGCCCCAGAATGCACTTCACCCTAGACTTTTTCAGCATTCTTATTCTTTAGCACACCTTCGTAACTTTCTCAACCTCTCTTGCTGTGAGTAATCGTTGTTGCTGAAATTGCGGGGTGGAACCATGCACCTTCACAATCTGTCCTGTAAAGTGTCACAGGTACTCTGAATCATGGAAATCCCTAATATGAGTGTTGCTAATGGTCTTTGTATCTTTCCTACACCTAGCTCATGTGCACAAGTACCAAGGTGAAATCGTAACTCTGGTGCTTAGGCATTTGAATGAAGCCCACATACAAATTAACAAAAGGGCCTCATTGTGGAGGGGTTTCCCCTATACCTGTTTAAATCAACTTACAACATGTATTGAGGAAAGAATATCCCTGTTGCCCACGTGCACTTCACCATGGTGCATATACGAAAGATAATTGAACAGTACTCTTAGAGCAATACAATGACCATTTGAGGAGTAGCAAATGCCATAAGAATGTAAGTAACAACCTTCCATGTTCCATACACTCTTTTCTACATCACAGGCATCACTGTTGTAATGGGGCACCAAACGACGCTAGCGCAAGCGGAACACACAGGCTACGAAATCCAGTACCCAATAATGGAAATAGTCAAGGTAAATCGAAAAGGTCTGCTTTATTAACAACCCATATTAAGCAGGAAAAGCAATAAGCACACAAGTCTCCAGAGCTCTTGTGGCTCTCCTATATGGAAAAATTGTAAAAACATGTCACACTGACATCATACCGCAATCTTGGTTGCAAAAGCTATGGGCCTGAGGTATTGGTTAGGGGAGTTGGCTACATATAGTTTATATATGGGTTAGTCTCTTCATTGGACATAACTATCTGATGGCCACACCATGGTCCACTCCTAAATTGATAAAGGTAAGAAAAACCTCATTTTAGCAAAAGGTAATTGGCTATTGCAACAGTTACTGGGAAGCATCATTTTGAGAGTTATAAGTGGTTGGCATTGGTCTTATCAACCTTGAACCTTTGGCAGGTCATCAGTACATGAGCAAAAAATAGTGGTGGGTGATTCACATCAAGGAACTGCGTCTTCCAATTAAATAAGAAACCATCCCTGATTTCCTAGACCACAGTCCAGGATTTCTCACTTTGAACTTTGTCTTGTCTGGCATCTTTGTTCTGAGAATTTGAGGGGAGTGAAGGCATGGGCCTTTCTTTGTCTGAAGTCGTTGAAGAAACACTGTTCATCAATAATAAGTCACCTGTAAGGACACCATGTTTTTACCTATTTTCTCCTGCTAATACCGTGAATTTCACTCGTATTAATATGGGTGTTCTTAACCCGTTTGGCCACTGGAGACTTGGTCGAGCTATTCTTCATGCAATCTGAAAATGCCTTTAATTAGCCGGCACCTGGCATTCAAAAGATGTCTGTTGCTTACTTAATTTACGATTAATTTTGGGAATTATCGTCTGTTCTTCCTTGGAGCTATCCAAACCTCACTTTTCTCGAGTAACTTTGGAGGGGGCTGTACAGCCACTGTCTGTTCTGAACAGGTCTGTATTTTATCTAATTTCAACACCTGGAATCTCCCTGCTGCTTCAGATGCTTCTTCAAGGTTTCCCATTTATTCTAACTTGGCTTAACCGCCCATTTATTCAAGATGGCCAATCGTTAATGTTGCATTTCTACATTTAGAAAGCTTATATGTGTATATCGTTCGTCTTGCGTCTCAGTGTTTGCATTCATTATGTTATGTTTCTCATGTCTATATGGTGAAGGTAATATTCTCCATGTCTAAATGCATGTTTGGCTTAATTTCCGTGTTTCTTCATGGTGAGTGTTTCTTCATGGTGAGTGCCTGTTTGCTTAATGTCTATTTTATTTTTGTGTGTCATTTTGGCAGTGACGTCACTTGCTGTCATCATCTTCAGTTACAGCATGTTCATTTCTTCTTGAGTTTGCATATTTATCTCTTCTTCTCTTGTTCCAGGAGAAGGTCGGTAGGGTTGTCTTAGTGAATAGCATTTCAGGTACTTGCGGTATAGAGGTGGGGGAGGGGCAGATGCCATGAATGAAGTATTCATCTGACTCTCAACATTCCCCACTCCGGTGTGGTCCTTGACCACACGTCCTATAGGGTCCTCCCCCACAGTAAGGTACGTTGGGAACCCAAATCTTGGTCACCCCCTCAGGTCACCTGCATTTTGTAAATGCTCATCCACACTCCAGGTCAAATAGCAGCACCCCATCTAGTTTGCAGAATACCCAACGTTCCACGTAATTACGAGGGTCTCAGGCATAACAACATATTGATCATGGAGGGACGATAGGACGTTGTCTTATGTCCATATGAGGTTGATCATTCATTTGTGGGTTTTAGTGTCCACGTTTATCACTATTTTCATCCCTGTCACCTTTTTAGCCATCTTCTTACAGTGGCTTATAGACGTTCTCAGGATGCAGAATCCCAATAGCACTAACACTAGTATGGCTATTAGTATTTCAAATGCATTAGAGGAGAAATGATAAGAGAGACAGTTGTCATTCAGGACTTCAATCACCTCCTCTACCATTTTAGTGTGGAGATATGTTAATAATGTAATGGCCTCTGTGAGGGTCCCATTTTCCTCATCGTTGGCAGGTACATATATGTGCAGCAAGACAGGCCAATTTTTGCACACACGTCCCCCTTCATGACTGTTATTAAGGGGTCGATTCATGGAGCAAACGTGCGCCGAAAATCCCAGCGCAAGCAGGTGCAAGGTAGCGCAAGCGCGAGAAACGCAGCGCATGCGCACGTGTGCGATGCAAGGAAGACGCTGTGCGTGTTTCCCGCTGTCCGTGCGCCCAATCCAGCCATGGCGCACTCAGACATACACGGCGTGCGCTACGCACACAGCAAAAGCGCACATAGCGCGGCGCACACAACCAAAGTGGGAGGAACAGTGGGCGTAACACGCGGAATGGGGAATAACGCGTGAAAAAGAAGGCGTAACTGGGGAAGTACTGCAGGGAAGTACACGGAACGCCCACACGCACACGAACAACCCGTATTTATGGATTCGAATATGGGAAACCCGCGCACGGCAAAAGACGCACACAGGCGTCAACGCGTCCGCCACACGAAGGCAGGCGGAAGCGTCCCCGCGCACAGTATAAAAGTGCGCGCAAACAACAAACATGTACATACAGCTACAATGAATGCCCCATTTGTCGCAGCACTGATCGTGAGACATCGCAGGAGGAGGAGAATAGCCAGGGCACGCATTTTCGAACACCACGGACAAGCCTTTTTGGGATGCCTGACGACCAGGTCTATGGCAGGTATAGGTTTCCACCACACATCATCCTAGACCTGGTCAGGGAGTGGGAAGATGACCTTACATCCCCCACCATTTGCTCCCAAGCATTGAGCCCCTTGGAGAAGCTGCTCAATGTCCTGCATTTTTTGGCCACTGGGTCATTTCAGCAGACTACTGCCATAGTGGGGGGGGGTCTCACAGGCCACACAGTCACGCTGCCTACACCAGGTACTGGCAATCATGACAGCGCGCCCCTCAGTCCGCAGGCACATATACATGCCCAGAATACCCGCAGAAAGGCAGGCCGTTGTCCTGGATTTTTTCAGGGTGGCACACTTCCCCAAAGTGCTCGGTGCCATAGATTGCATCCATGTGGCCCTACGTCCACCAAGGGCCACTGAGCACATCTACCGAAACCGCAAGCACTGTCATTCCATCAATGTACAGGTGGTATGCGATGCAAAGGGAATCATCACCTCTGTCTATGCAAACTACCCTGGCTCCACCCATGACAGCTTCATATACAGAATGTCCGCCCTGAGCCGGGCCCTGGAAGCTGGGCAGCATGGCGACACATGGCTCCTAGGTGAGTACAAATGCCCTTGCACATGCATGCATGTCACACACACACACACACAAATAAACAAACCCCAATAATCACAACCATTTACACCTCCCCAGGGGACAGTGCCTACCCTCTGAGCAACCACATGATGACGCCAATCCGGAACCCTACCACACCACCCCAGGTAAGATACAACGCCGCCCATATTGCAACCAGGGCCATAGTGGAGCGCACATTCGGAGTGCTTAAGTCACGTTTCTGCTCCCTTGACCGCTCTGGCGGGCAGCTACTCTATGCACCACCAGTAGTGTGCAGGATCATTGTGGCAGCATGTGTCCTGCACAATGTTGCAACACGGCAGGGCGTCCCGATGGACATGGTGGTGCCCCCACACCC
Organism: Ambystoma mexicanum; assembly: GCF_040938575.1. Lineage (NCBI taxonomy): Eukaryota > Metazoa > Chordata > Amphibia > Caudata > Ambystomatidae > Ambystoma > Ambystoma mexicanum. Next base: position 480,434,647 of record NC_090922.1, read on the forward strand.
CCAAACACAGGCTCAGGCGCTGCCCATGGGAGGGGACAGGGCACGTGGCGAGGAAGCCCGGACCCAGCTTGTGGCCACATTTTTCACCTAAACTCCCACCCCTGCGGAGTGCACACAGGCCTGGCACATACCAGGTGACAATCGATGATGACAAAGAGACAGTCAACTGTCACAACCCTACCACCCTGAGATAGTTGCCATGGAAGTGCCACATTGTCTGCATCCCTAGCTACTTAAACACAAGCTATCCTGTGTGACCAAAAGGCACACATATGACATGACATGATATGGCCTATACACAAGTATTTCAAGGTGCGATGAGGCAGGGAGGGGGGAACAAGCGAAGACAGACAACGGTACTACTAGGCCAGGTGTCATTTAGATTGTGCAAGTGCAGGGGTAGGGGGAAGGGAAAAGTGCAAGGGGAAGGGGAGGGGTGGGAGTGCAGTACAGGGTAAGTAGACCAAAAAACAAATATATAGGCCAGCTGGTGGCAACTGCAAAGGTAAGTGCAGACAAGTGCTGGGAAGGTGGGGCTGTAGGGATAGAGAGACAGTACCGCAGTGCAGGGGTTTCCAGGGAGGCAGTGCAAGTGGAGAGTGGCTGGGCCAGGGACCGAGGTCGGTGAGAGTGGCCCAGTTGCAGATCCAGTGCAGTTCCAGTGAAGAATTTTGCAAGGGAGAGGCAGAGAGAAAGCAGATGCAAAGAAGAAGGTCTTGAGGTGCTACCCGAACCGGAGATGGTTCTCCTCAAGTTCCAGTGAGTCAGGAAGGCTGTTCCAAAGGGAGGGCCCTGCCGCGGAGAGAGATCTACCCCCAGCTAGTTGCTTTGAGAAGCGGATGACCCTGACATGCAAGGTGTGAATCACACACACCTGCAAAACAGGCCATGGCCATCACTGTTATGTGACTCAAACCCTCCCAAACTACAACATGACATGGCAAGCAATACCCATACACCAACACAGTAACAATAAGGTACACATTGCCATGTCCAAAATGTACAGTGGCATCAGACAATGATGCCTGACCTGGAATCAGATGAAATGACTGACCAACAACCTCCCACCCAAAATAAGTCATTTCCAAATGCATTACAAGAGTTGTAGACGTAACATAACAATGAATGCCTATCTACATGCACATTGTGCATTGCAAAATCAACACTGCAGCTTCTGTGTGCTGTGTCCTACTCCTGCAACACACTGCTCAGCGCACAGCACAGTGAACAGCCATTGTGTGTGATGCACACCCTGAGCATCACATCTAAGCGACAGACCACATCAAAAAGCAAATTAGGCATGTACAGGAACCATAATTGGTCACAGAACATGTGCTGCAGGGACACAGTGGGCACCAGAAGGCAAACAGTGTACACGTGGATATGCAAGGGTGGTAGTACATGTAGTGCATCAGAGTGCAAGTGTGTGGGTCAGCAAGGACATGCACCCAACATATGCATGTGCAATCAAGTGACCATCAGTTTTCTCTACACATCACATGTGAACATTCACCATGTGTACACCCCAGCATGTCAAACCACAACTATCCCCTCGCACCTGAAAGGTAAACACAACACATGAACAGGCATTGATCAGCAGAACACAACATGTACATAGGATACCACCATTACAATGTCAGGGTTCCCATCACACTGCAGGGCAAGGCAACTATCAACAACAACCCCCCCCTCCCTCACAAATGACCATGACCCACTGAACAACTGCACCTGGGTCATGGAGCCTTCAACCCTCAATTCCACCTGGCCACAGGATCACCTTTACCCTTCGTCACCATCTCCCACCTTGGGTGTAAAAAGGTGCCTGCACCCTCAGAATCCACACTCATTTCCAAAATCACAAAATCCAAGGCATAAAAACGAACCAGAACACTCTCCAGTAGATGACTTGACGTAGCAGTACCTCACAAAGGCCAAGTACTACCACAATGATGCAACACCCAAGGTAGCACAGTAAAACAATGTCACAACAGGATGTGAACCATGTGTGGTACATAACATAGAATGATGCACCATGAACGGATGTGTACTGTCACAGGTCCTGTGTACAGGCGCGGGAGTGTCACGAAACAACCACCCCCACTGTGTCCCGGGTGCCTGCAAGGTCAAACTCACACAGGCCCCTGAGACCCTGGTGGGGAAGGAGGTTCAGGGATATGCAGTCGGGACAGGTGTTGGCACACTGGATAACTGGAATGAGTGGCAGGAGAAGGGAGGAGGAATGACACATGAAAGTAGGGAATGCACGAAAATGTACTACCTGCATGAACACATACACAATCCAAACAAACTTGGACATCATTGTCATGGCCTTCTGTAGTCCAGGCTTAGGAGTGGCATGAACCAACCACCCCCTCTAGGGTTTTGGCGCCTGCAAGTTTGGGGCTTACACAGGCATCCGCAACACCAGCGGGGAAAGAAGAGGGTTAGGGAATGTTGCTTGGATAGGTACGGGAAGCAGGAACACCGGGTAGAGGGTACAGGGTTCAAAATTGCATAGGATTCCGGGTGATTAGGGGGAAAAAAACATACCAAATTGAATTACACATACATCCATGCATTAGTGCACCCCCCAGCAAGCCTATGCAGAGCAGTTTGAAAGAAAAACAACAAGACACTTAGCTCTGGTTTTGAGTGCTGGCCTCCTGCCTGTGCACTCTCAGGTCCGGTTACAGGAGCACTGCATTGCTGCAAAGAGAGCCACAGTCAACAACCTGTATGTGCCAATTACACAAAAACACACCACCAAACATGCCCCATAGAAACAAACTACTCTACAAACAGACAATCTGGTGTAGATGCTTTGTACCCATATATAACATTACCCCTGTGATGGGTCATACACAGTCAATGCAGTAAGTCAGCCGCCGGTGGGTGCGTGGCAAATGGAACACCAATGTGTCACGATTCACACAACATGCAATGTTCCCTGGGTAAGCAGACATACCCATATAGCAAGCCATGACTTCACAGCAAGTTGTGTACCACCATGACTGAAACAAAGTTGGCAGTGCATTTATCATAATGTACATGGAAATGAAATGCACTGCACCCGAGTATGTCCCTTGCTGTATGTCCCTGTGAGCTGCCCCTTTCCATGTCTCGGAAGGCTACATGGTTGATACAGGTGCCTCGATGGACCTTGGTGTACCGGAGGGTATGCGCCACTGCCCCTGCAGGTGTCCCAGACAACCTTACAATCAACAGCCATCAGTCCACCAACACATCTGAGCTGCATTGTGTGCTTCAACACCAATATTCGTCCAAGCTCACCCTCAGTGCTGTGACTAAGCCTGCATGTGCAACTCGCCTGGTGCAAGCTTTGCTGTGTTGTGGCCCCCCTGTGCTGCTCACCTTGCCTGGAGTTCCTTGGAACACGTCAGCAGTTCTAGGATGTAGGTCTGCAATCCCTGTGCCTCTGCTTGTGCACACATGTGCATGTGGGCACCAACAAACGTGTCCAGAATTCCGTCGTCCAATGGGCCATGTCTGCTGGCAAAGGTGCTCTGGAGGCTCATCCCCCTGCAGAAAGGGCATGAAACACATGATTAATGCTTCAAAGTCATCTGTGTGTGTCTCTTCAGGCATCTCATTACTTGACCATGTCAGAGAGTCGCATCATAAATCACACCATCAGTCCGTCTTTCACATCCAAAGTGTGGAACACTATCTACAGCATGAATTGCAACAAGCACGTGTACAATAAAGATAAGAAACATACTAAACAATGCATAGCAATGAATGTACACATTAATCATGAAACACCCCATCTAGCAAAAGCTGAACAGTGGACAATAACACCAAAATCATCCCCACTAGGGGTGTAAACACAAGTCACACAGCACCAGACATGCCACAGATATGACAGTCCAAAGCCCTTGTGTAAAAGGTTGTGACACCGAACCATCCTTGCGAGCCCATGGATAAGGGAGGCAGGAGTGGCATATGTGAGTCTAGGACCCCAAGCAGCAAACACATACACAAGACAAGCCTGAAGGGCCCAGCTGGAACAGACAGTGGATGCCTTCAAAAGCCTCAAAGCACTGCACCGTCACATGAAAGCACAATAGACAAGCAATTTTAAACTATATTAACTAATTACACTAACTATGGAAAACCTACATTACCGAATTAAACTAACTATCAAACAGAAACTTAACTAACTAAACTAAAAGAAAAATCAAAAATGGCCACATATGACCCAGGGGCGGAGGGGAGGCACCCAGGAGGGGGGAGGTACAGGGTGCTGCTCAACATCCACATGCGATGATGCTGAGCCAAAAAAAAAACCTCCATGGGCTCAACGCCTGCACAGCCCGACCTATGTGTGAGATAGATGGTCGTCCGAGTCTGGCTCATCCTGTAAAGGAGGACGTGGCACAATAGCCTGGCCATGCCTAGCCGCAGCTTGCCCCTCGTCGGCAGCAAGTCTGCCGGACGGGTGAGCCTGGTTCTGTGTGGCGATGTGACGTACGTCTGCATGCAGAACCTCACGTGATACACATGCTTCCTCTTGCAAGGAAGCACGTGTAACACGGAGTTCCTCCTGCAAGGCCTGGCTGGACAACCGCTGCACCTCCCGGCAAGCCTGTAGCTCAGCCGAGATGGTACGCTCAAGCTGTGCAAACCTCTCCTCTGCCTGCTGCCTCTGGGACATCATAAGGACACCCAGAGTGGATCTGAGGGAAGCATACTCCTCCCTCAGGGCATCCATGTGCGCCTCTGCGTGAGCAGCAATTGCTTGACGCAGAGACGACATTTCAGCCTGGCGTGCCCTGTCTAAGGCCGCCATGCCCAGCCTGAGCGAGCGGGCCGTGGACCGTGCCTCCTGCTGCTGGAGAAGCACCTGCCTAGCAGGGGGGAGCACAGATCGGGCCACACGCTCCATGCTCTCAGCGATGTTCTCCATTGCTGCCCCCTGCCGTTCGGAATTGGCAGTCATGTCTTGCTCCCACTCAGTATCCTTCGGTTGCGCGCGGCGACCGCGTTGCCGGGCTTGACCCCTGCGGGACCCAAGGACCGGGGGTCCTCGCTGTGTTGGCACCGCCCGCGGCTGCGCGACTACATGTCCCCGTCGACGTGATGTCCCAGGCACATCAGTGACTGGTGTGGAGGGTGACCCTGCGTCCCGATCCACCATGGGCGGAGGAACCAAGATTGTCTGATCCCTCAGTGCAGGTGTCGCAGACAGAGGAGTGTCCACATCAGAATCACTCACCCCTGACACATGGACTTGATGCTCATCCAACTCATCCAACAGAGTCGTCATCAAGGCTGGACTCATAGGCAGCCAGAGACAAGATGGACTGTAGCACTTGGGGGTTTTCGTGGCCTACCACCCCACGACCCCCACTAGTGCCGGGTTGATGTAGTGGTAACAACCCTGTGTCTGGCATGACAACACCATCATCTGCCTCCATTGCGTCATCACCTGAAAAATAGAGAGAAAAAAGGTCACTACACATGTCAGAAGCACACAACACACACACACACCGACAGCAAACGCATCAGGCAGACATGTGACACACAACATATAACCTGGCATGCATGATGGGTCAACTTTGAATGGCTTCTGTGATCAGACCTGTTGAAAGGTGGCAGTTTCCATGGAAGTGGGTCTATGCAGTGCAGAAAATGTGTACGCCACTCACTACCTACATGTACAAGGACTCCATGGTGTGTGCCAGGAAATGTGAAGGCAGTGCAATGTCGAATTCAGACATCACGTGCATTGTGCATTCAATGTGTACCATATCTAGAAGCCAAGCACCCCTCCAACCCAGTACCAAAGCAGGGATGCCTAGCATGGTATCAAAAGGCTGACCATACACCTGTGTATTGACAGGCGGTGTTGACTGGCATCAACAGCTTAATGTGATTCAAGTGACAACACTGCAAATGATGCTGGGGCAGTAAGCAGGACACATGATGAAAACTCTGGATTCCGCCCATGTGTGAAGAAGACACAACAACAGTTGGACAGAGTCACTGGCCATTGAACACGCTGAGGCCTCTGAGCCACACAGATTGTCAGACCCTAAACATGTGTGCAACGCAGGACTGAGCCACAGTTGACATGGGAAGGCTGATGAGATGGCAGGCAATGTATGTAACCAAGGACTTGTATTACAGTGATCATCCAGTCAAGGACACATAGGGGCATGCGTGCAATGCACATGGAGCATGAATGGGCACTCATGTCCCTGCGGGACATCTGACCTATGCACAGTACAAGTGAGATACCCTGCATCAAGTACTAAGGCTATACCACACGGCATATGTCTGGCAGATTCTACGCTGGAAGTTAGCATCTACACAGGACGCATGAACAAGAAAGTACACATTGGCAAGATTGATTGAAGAACACCAGTGCAAAGGTGGAACTGGGGTGCAGAGTGGCGGAGGAGGGGCAAGGGAGCATGCCTACATGGAGTCCCCGCATGCAGGCAGAGGAGACATGCATGACGGAAGCATTGCATTACTTACACATCAGAACCATGTACACGTCACATGTAGTGGCAATCATGCACAACACATCCCACAAGTGAAACACACACGTCCTCAACAAACACGCATCAACACTCACTGGACTGGGCATCAAAGTCCAGCATCTCCCCCACTCCTTCGACCAATTCAGGTGGTATGAACTCCGCAACGAGTGCCTCATGCGGAGTGAGTTCTTCCTCCTCTGGTGCAGGTTCACCGCCAGTCACCAGAGTCAAGTTGTAATTAGAGGCAAGCTTAGCCTTAGTGCTGCGTTTGATGTAATTCCAATGCGTTTTGCACTCTTGCGCCGTGCGCACCTCATGGCCGAATGTACTGACATGTTCCGCAACATGCTTCCAGTGGGTGTCAGGTTGGGCAGCCGTAGTCTGACTATTGGCACCCACTAGCATGTCACGGCTGTGGCCCTGCACGTAGTCCACAAGGAAGTCCAGTTCCTGCTTGCAGAAAGGCTTCTTCCTCGACGTGCAGGAGGTTGCGGCTGTGTGTGGGGTCCCAGCCTGTGCTGCAGGTGCAACCTTCCTCCTCTTGGACTGTGGCGCAGACCCTGGCTGGCTAATGCCGCCCTGACCAGTATGGCCAGTGGGTTCGGTGGATTGAGCCAAGGGAGTGGCAGGTGGAGGGACGACCAAAGGCCTGACTTGTGTCAGTGGCAGCTCGGTGCCCACTAATGAACCCTGCGCAGCAACATCAGCTGTGGCAGGGTCATTGACCGCAACGGTCCTGGTTGGCAGACTCACAACCGGGGTGTTGTTGGGTGCATCTGCCCCTGCACTTGCCAACACCCGGCTGTTCGGGGCAGCAGATGACATGACTGCCCCAGGGACACATGTCTTGGTCTGAGCAGCACGGCCTGCCCCTATGGTTTCCCTCCTGGCCTGTTGGAGATCTACCAAGGGCTCCTCAAGTGCCAACGCAGCCTGCGCTGGCAGACCCTGAGCCTGGGTGGCGGTGTCCACAGCTGCACCTGCAGCTACCACTACCCTTGGGCCCGTGGCAGTCAATGGAACGGACTGCCGGGTCACACGGGCGCCAGTGCCAGATGCAGAAGCTGCATCCCCCGGAACCACAGGGGGGGTGGTGGCATGACTGCACCGACACATGGCACAACATTGTGCTCAAGTGGCGCACCCCTGCCTCTTCCCCCTCTGTGGCTGCCCTGGACACCCTGGAGTCCCCCTACTCCCTGGTCACCACGGCCACGTCCCCGACCACACCTGCCATGAGGAGGATGCCCAGCTGAGGCACCCCTCACCTTTGGTGGCCTCCCAACCATGGCACAGATGTAGTAGTGCCGGCACAGATGGAGTGGTGCCAATGGGAGGTGTACACCACAATTGACCTGGGCAATTGGGGTGAAGGGGGTGGGAAGCAAGATGTTAACAGCCCCCCTGCACCTGCAAGGCTGTATGTGACCCCGGTGATGTAGTGACGGGTCACGCAATGCTCAGGCACCCCAAAACTGCAGTAAAACCGTGCACGCAACCCTGCAGCCTACGTGCGTGGATTCAACCTCCGGCAGTACGCGGTGGCACCCAGTAACACGAATAACAGATACGCGTGGGACACGCAGTCTACTATGACATCGAAAATGGGTGCGATACACAGGGGCACCCGCAGTGGGAAAAAGAGCGTGTGCGACTCACCGTCTGACTAGCGCGATGCAGAAAAACATGGCAGCCAATACCCCCGCCAAAAGAAGAGATACGTCCTTGATAGCTGTGAAGTTGTGATGGCGCGCGAAACAACAGGAAGCAGCAACACACGTCGGTCTCCACGAAAGGCACGTACAGCGAACTGCTGGGCCCGCTCACCTTTAACCCGTGCTGAGGGAAATGCCCGCGTGCGTCACGTCACTTACGCGCCTAGGCCCTTTCCTCGGATTACACGCGGATGTGCAGTTTTTCACGCGCGCTGAAATGCCCATGCACGCCTGTGCGCGTCACGTCACAGGGGCGCTTGCGCTTGAGGGGCCTTCTGTCCAATGAAATTGCGTATGCATGCAGACGCGCTTACGCGCTAAGGGCCTTTCCTCGAATTACACGCTGACGTGCAGAATTTTCACTTGCCAAATCACTCCGTATCAAGCTGGTCACGCGTAAGCACACGGAAGACCACGCTTCTGCCCAGAAGGCCGAATTACTGCCCCCCAGAGCCCCGAGCACGCTCCCACCTGCCATCTGCTGCTGCCTGCTGCCCACGTGCTCTGCCATTTGCTGCCTGCACATCAGCCAGGGGTGCTGTTGCTGTGACCACCCCTGCTGGAACCGAAGACTCCCGACTGGGATTCCATCGCTCCACAGCCCAGCCCCAGGACCCAGTTGCCCACCCACTCCTGCCTCTGGGGTTGTCATGTCGGGCACTGCAACATCTGGCACCACTGACAACCCCCGGCCAGAGAGGCAGAGGGGCACCAGCTTCAGTGCCAGGGAAGTTGGTGTCCTGGTGGAGCAGGTCCTGGGGCAGTATGATGCCCTCTTTGGAAGTTCCCGCGCCAACAAGGAAGAATGGACTCGGATCTGGACTGACATCGTGACTGCCATCAACGCGGAGGGGGTGGCAGTCCGCCACTTACAACATGTCAAGAAGCGCTGGGAGGACTTCAGGTCCAGGACCCTGAACAAGGCCCGGCGCCTCTTGAAGGCAGCGGATGCTAAGGGGCGCCGGGGCCACTTGTTGGAAGATCAGATGAGGGTCCTGGAACGCATATCCCCAGCGCTCCACGTCCAGGTCCTTGAGAGGCAGGTCCGTCTGGAGTCGAGTGGTAAGTGTACATGCATCATGATTGTGAGCTGTGCGTGTGGTGATGTTTCAGTAGTGTGCAGGTTTCACATCTGTTTGTATGGGGTCGAGTATGGGTGTGGGTGTACAGGGCCGTGAGGCTAACATATGCGAGGGCTGTAATGTGTGAGACATGGATGGTGCTTGTGTGTGTAGGCTTGCATGCCAAATGCCGTTGTGTGGGCACACATGTTTGGATGAATGTGTATGTAAGTAGGCATGTTTGTGATGTCACGCATGTATGTTGTTTTCAGCTGCATGTATCAGCACTGGGTACATGTGCATTTGTGTGTATTTGACAAGGGTGCAACAGTGATGCAACATGGATGCATGTGACAGCGAGATGTGGAAGCCTGATTGGCAGATGTGACATGGATGCCCATCTGAACACTGCGACACTTGGCAGAGGTGTACACATGCATGCAAGTGTGGTGGTGTGTGTACATGTGTAGTGCACTTCCTGTGTTACATGTGATGTCTGGCTCAGCTTTGCCTGCTCATGCTGTTGTATGTGTATGGATGGTGCTAGCAGTTGCGATATGGCTGTGGTATGGCTCATGTGTGCGAGTTGAAATGACATGTGTGTTGGGGATTGTGATGGCATGTCTGAGGTTTGCCAATGCCACTCATGTACAACTGTCATGTGTGTATGTGTCCATTGTACAGTGCCCTGATGCCTGTGTTTTATTTCTCCCTGTCTGCAGCGTCAACTGATGAAGAGAGTGGAGAAGGTGCTGTGGAGCACAGCGGCGGGGAGCCCACCGCCAGCCGGAGACGCAAGGCCCAGCTCCCCTCCCATGTTGTGATCTCTTCGGGGAGTGAGGAGTCCGGTGCCGCGTCCCAGGCCGCAGCTGCCGGGGGGAGGTCCAAGAGGCGGAGGTTGGAGTTGGACTCCTCGGCAGCAGAAGGGGCAGCTGGGACCCCACAGGGCCCAACGGGGGAAGATGGCACGGAGTCATCCAGGTTGGTGAAGGGTTTGGTGGAGGAGGAGGCCGTGCAAGCAACAGAGACGGGGTCTGGAGGTGGGGATTCCACTGGTGTTAGTGGTGCAGTGCAGGACCAGGGACAGGAGGCAGCACAGGCCGCCGCGGAGGTGCCTGTGTGCAATCCTGTCCCTGATCCTGTCCCTGCATCATCTTGCACCAGCAGGGATGCCTACGTCCAGACCCGTTTTCAGGCAGGGGATGAGCTCACGACAACTGGCCTTCCTCTGCCTGTGGACGTGGCTATCCGGGTCCGGGTTGAGCCTGTCCTGACTGGTGTAGCGTTGCGTCAACGGGCCATGCGAGGTGACCTGCAGTCTTTTCATGAGGAGACTGCACGTCATCTCGAATGGCTCGTTGACCGCGTCGGCCTACTGGGACAGGTCACCCTGGCCGGATTCCTCCGTTTGATGGGGCTTGCTGCGACTCCCTCCTCAACTGAACCCCCTATGCACCAGTCGTCCTCCGTGCCATCTTCCCACCCATCAGTCACCTGGGTGCCCTGTGGAGCTGCCTCTGACGGTGCAGCCAGGCTGGTGGAGGAGGCATCCCTGCCACAGTCGGGAGTCGGACGTCCAGCAGGGGTGGCCACATCAACGACTGCACCCCAGCCAGCGGAGGATGTGCAGGCAGCAGGAGGCAGTGCACGGGCAGAGGCACAGCAGCAACGTGGTGGGAGCCATGAAGGCTCGGGGCCTTCGACATCGGAGGGGCAGGCATCGGCCGGAGGGCAGGAGGACCCAGGACAGAGAGTGTCTTCCATGTGGCAGCGGTTGGGCCACGCCATAGATGCAGAGCGGGCGGAAGAGGCACGGCTCACGATGGTCAGGGCGGAGAACTCCATGCGGAGGGCCCTGAGGCGGGCCGAGTGCCTCGAGGCAATCCGCAGGGGGTTGGAGGTGGACACGTCGACGGCCCTGCGGACCCTCTGGGCCATGGAGGAGGACCGCCTCCGGGACATTGAGCAGGAGTTCGATGATGCCCTGGCCCGGGACATCCAAACGTGAGCCGTCGGACTAGCCCGCTGCCCTTGTACATAGTTCTGTAGTTAGTGTTAGATTTCCTTTGTTTTTGAATTTTTTTGGGACCTTTTGGACAATGGGCCACATTTTTGTATATAGTTTTTTTTTTATTAGTTAGTGTTGTTAGATAGGTTTCATTTCTTTTGTTGGGATAATGGACCCTGGCTTGTTCATCTGTACATAGTTCACTGTTGGATTTTCTTTTTATTTTACAATTTACCCATGGAGCAATGGCTTTCAATTATAATTTTCCATTGGATTTTTTTTTGTGGACTGTGACTTTGAACACCATTCCTTTGGATTATGATTTTTGGTTTTGCTTTTTTTCACGGACATGCTTCTTTTCATTTTTTTACATTCCCATTTCTGTTTGTTTATTTTTGATTCAATTTATGTTTCCTTTAATACATATTTTTTGATGAAACTTCAATGTGTAGTATCATCTCATTGGTTTCATGCATATCGTGATATGGGTTTTGAGATTCACTGACACCCATTGGGTGTATGTGAGGGACATGTGTTCGTTTCCAAACTTGCAATTGGTGTTCTATCATGTTATTGCCATTTCTAAGTGGGTGGATGCAATACTCGGGTGGGTGTTTTGCATTTGGAGGACGACCATAGGGACCAGGGATCTAGATTGTGATGACATGTTGGCTGGGGAACATGAGTTGGGGTCTGGTGGAGGGTGCACCACAGTGCTGGGGGGTGGGGGTGCAGGGGAACATGAGTTGGACATGAGTGGGGGCCTGCTGGCAGGTGCCCCACAGTGCTGGGGGGTGGGGGTGGTGGTAGACATGGGTGGGGCCTGGTGGAGGCTACCCCTGCACTGCTGGGGGGTGGGGGTGATAGGGGACATGAGTGGGGGCCTGGTGGAGGCTGCCCCTGGTGGCTGGGGGGTGGGGGCCTGGTGGAGGGTGCACCACAGTGCTGGGGGGTGGGGGTGCAGGGGAACATGAGTTGGACATGAGTGGGGGCCTGCTGGCAGGTGCCCCACAGTGCTGGGGGTGGGGGTAGTGGTAGACATGGGTGGGGGCCTGGTGGAGGGTGCACCACAGTGCTGGGGGGTGGGGGTGCAGGGGAACATGAGTTGGACATGTGTTGGGGCCTGCTGGCAGGTGTCCCACAGTGCTGGGGGGTGGGGGTGCAGGGGAACATGAGTTGGACATGAGTGGGGGCCTGCTGGCAGGTGCCCCACAGTGCTGGGGGTGGGGGTGGGGGTGGTGGTAGACATGGGTGGGGGCCTGGTGGAGGCTGCCCCTGCACTGCTGGGGGGTGGGGGTGGTGGTAGACATGGGTGGGGGCCTGGTGGATGCTGCCCCTGCACTGCTGGGGGTGGGGTGGTGGTAGACATGGGTGGGGCCTGGTGGAGGCTGCCCCTGCACTGCTGGGGGGTGGGGGTGATGGGAGACATGAGTGGGGGCCTGGTGGAGGCTGCCCCTGCACTGCCTGGGGGGTGGGGGTGGTGGTAGACATGGGTGGGGGCCTGGTGGAGGCTGCCTCTGCACTGCTGGGGGGTGGGGGTGATGGGAGACATGGGTGGGGGCCTGGTGGAGGGTGCCCCTGCACTGCTGGGGGGTGGGGGTGATGGGAGACATGGGTGGGGGCCTGGTGGAGGCTGCCCCTGGTGGCTGGGGGGTGGGGTTGATGGGAGACATGAGTGGGGGCCTGGTGAAGGCTGCCCCTGCACTGCTGGGGGGTGGGGGTGATGGGAGACATGGGTGGGGGCCTGGTGGAGGGTGCACCACAGTGCTGGGGGGTGGAGGTGCAGGGAAACATGACTTGGACATGAGTGGGGGCCTGCTGGCAAGTGCCCCACAGTGCTGGGGGGTGGGGGTGGTGGTAGACATGGGTGGGGGCCTGGTGGAGGCTGCCCCTGCACTGCTGGGGGGTGGGGGTGATGGGAGACATGGGTGGGGGCCTGGTGGAGGGTGCACCACAGTGCTGGGGGGTGGGGGTGCAGGGGAACATGAGTTGGACATGAGTGTGGGCCTGCTGGCAGGTGCCCCACAGTGCTGGGGGGTGAGGGTGGTGGTAGACATGGGTGGGGGCCTGGTGGACGGTGCACCACAGTGCTGGGGGGTGGGGGTGCAGGGGAACATGAGTTGGACATGAGTTGGGGCCTGCTGGCAGGTGCCCCACAGTGATGGGGGGTGGGGGTGCAGGGGAACATGAGTTGGACATGAGTGGGGGCCTGCTGGCAGGTGCCCCACAGTGATGGGGGATGGGTGTGCAGGGGAACATGAGTTGGACATGAGTGGGGGCCTGCTGGCAGGTGCCCCACAGTGCTGGGGGGTGGGGGTGGTGGTAGACATGGGTGGGGGCCTGGTGGAGGCTGCCCCTGCACTGCTGGGGGGTGGGGGTTGTGGTGGACATGGGTGGGGGCCTGGTGGAGGCTGCCCCTGCACTGCTGGGGGTGGGGGTGGTGGTAGACATGGGTGGGGGCCTGGTGGAGGCTGCCCCTGCACTGCTGGGGGGTGGCGGTGATGGGAGACATGGGTGGGGGCCTGGTGGAGGGTGCCCCTGCACTGCTGGGGGGTGGGGGTGGTGGTAGACATGGGTGGGGGCCTGGTGGAGGCTGCCCCTGCACTGCTGGGGGGTGGGGGTGATAGGGGACATGAGTGGGGGCCTGGTGGAGGCTGCCCCTGGTGGCTGGGGGGTGGGGGCCTGGTGGAGGGTGCACCACAGTGCTGGGGGGTGGGGGTGCAGGGGAACATGAGTGGGGGCCTGCTGGCAGGTGCCCCACAGTGCTGGGGGTGGGGGTAGTGGTAGACATGGGTGGGGGCCTGGTGGAGGGTGCACCACAGTGCTGGGGGGTGGGGGTGCAGGGGAACATGAGTTGGACATGTGTTGGGGCCTGCTGGCAGGTGTCCCACAGTGCTGGGGGGTGGGGGTGCAGGGGAACATGAGTTGGACATGAGTGGGGGCCTGCTGGCAGGTGCCCCACAGTGCTGGGGGTGGGGGTGGGGGTGGTGGTAGACATGGGTGGGGGCCTGGTGGAGGCTGCCCCTGCACTGCTGGGGGGTGGGGGTGGTGGTAGACATGGTTGGGGGCCTGGTGGATGCTGCCCCTGCACTGCTGGGGGGTGGGGTGGTGGTAGACATGGGTGGGGGCCTGGTGGAGGCTGCCCCTGCACTGCTGGGGGGTGGGGGTGATGGGAGACATGAGTGGGGGCCTGGTGGAGGCTGCCCCTGCACTGCCTGGGGGGTGGGGGTGGTGGTAGACATGGGTGGGGGCCTGGTGGAGGCTGCCCCTGCACTGCTGGGGGGTGGGGGTGATGGGAGACATGGGTGGGGGCCTGGTGGAGGGTGCCCCTGCACTGCTGGGGGGTGGGGGTGATGGGAGACATGGGTGGGGGCCTGGTGGAGGCTGCCCCTGGTGGCTGGGGGGTGGGTTGATGGGAGACATGAGTGGGGGCCTGGTGAAGGCTGCCCCTGCACTGCTGGGGGGTGGGGGTGATGGGAGACATGGGTGGGGGCCTGGTGGAGGGTGCACCACAGTGCTGGGGGGTGGAGGTGCAGGGAAACATGACTTGGACATGAGTGGGGGCCTGCTGGCAGGTGCCCCACAGTGCTGGGGGGTGGGGGTGGTGGTAGACATGGGTGGGGGCCTGGTGGAGGCTGCCCCTGCACTGCTGGGGGGTGGGGGTGATGGGAGACATGGGTGGGGGCCTGGTGGAGGGTGCACCACAGTGCTGGGGGGTGGGGGTGCAGGGGAACATGAGTTGGACATGAGTGTGGGCCTGCTGGCAGGTGCCCCACAGTGCTGGGGGGTGAGGGTGGTGGTAGACATGGGTGGGGGCCTGGTGGACGGTGCACCACAGTGCTGGGGGGTGGGGGTGCAGGGGAACATGAGTTGGACATGAGTTGGGGCCTGCTGGCAGGTGCCCCACAGTGATGGGGGGTGGGGGTGCAGGGGAACATGAGTTGGACATGAGTGGGGGCCTGCTGGCAGGTGCCCCACAGTGATGGGGGATGGGGGTGCAGGGGAACATGAGTTGGACATGAGTGGGGGCCTGCTGGCAGGTGCCCCACAGTGCTGGGGGGTGGGGGTGGTGGTAGACATGGGTGGGGGCCTGGTGGAGGCTGCCCCTGCACTGCTGGGGGGTGGGGGTGGTGGTGGACATGGGTGGGGGCCTGGTGGAGGCTGCCCCTGCACTGCTGGGGGTGGGGGTGGTGGTAGACATGGGTGGGGGCCTGGTGGAGGCTGCCCCTGCACTGCTGGGGGGTGGCGGTGATGGGAGACATGGGTGGGGGCCTGGTGGAGGGTGCCCCTGCACTGCTGGGGGGTGGGGGTGGTGGTAGACATGGGTGGGGGCCTGGTGGAGGCTGCCCCTGCACTGCTGGAGGGTGGGGGTGATAGGGGACATGAGTGGCGGCCTGGTGGAGGCTGCCCCTGGTGGCTGGGGGGTGGGGGTGATAGGAGACATGAGTGGGGGCCTGGTCAAGGCTGCCCCTGCACTGCTGGGGGGTGGGGGTGATGGGAGACATGGGTGGGGGCCTGGTGGAGGCTGCCCCTGCACTGCTGGGGGGTGGGGCTGATGGGAGACATGAGTGGGGGCCTGGTGGAGGCTGCCCCTGCACTGCTGGGGGGTGGGGTGGTGGTAGACATGGGTGGGGGCCTGGTGGAGGCTGCCCCTGCACTGCTGGGGGGTGGGGGTGATGGGAGACATGGGTGGGAGCCTGGTGGAGGGTGCACCACAGTGCTGGGGGTGGGGGTGCAGGGGAACATGAGTTGGACATGAGTGGGGGCCTGCTGGCAGGTGCCCCACAGTGCTGGGGGTGGGGGTGGTGGTAGACATGGGTGGGGGCCTGGTGGAGGCTGCCCCTGCACTGCTGGGGGGTGGGGGTGGTGGTAGACATGGGTGGGGGCCTGGTGGAGGCTGCCCCTGCACTGCTGGGGGGTGGGGGCCTTGTGGAGGCTGCCCCTGCACTGCTGGGGGGTGGGGGTGATGGGAGACATGGGTGGGGGGCCTGGTGGAGGGTGCCCCTGCACTGCTGGGGGGTGGGGGTGGTGGTAGACATGGGTGGGGGCCTGGTGGAGGCTGCCCCTGCACTGCTGGGGGGTGGGGGTGATAGGGGACATGAGTGGGGGCCTGGTGGAGGGTGCCCCTGCACTGCTGGGGGGTGGGGGTGGTGGTAGACATGGGTGGGGGCCTGGTGGAGGCTGCCCCTGCACTGCTGGGGGGTGGGGGTGATAGGGGACATGAGTGGGGGCCTGGTGGAGGCTGGGCCTGGTGGAGGCTGCCCCTGGTGGCTGGGGGGTGGGGGTGATGGGAGACATGAGTGGGGGCCTGGTGGAGGCTGCCCCTGCACTGCTGGAGGGTGGGGGTGATGGAGACATGAGTGGGGGCCTGGTGGAGGCTGCCCTGCACTGCTGGGGGGTGGGGGTGATGGGAGACATGGGTGGGGGCCTGGTGGAGGCTGCCCCTGCACTGCTGGGGGATGGGGGTGATGGGAGACATGAGTGGGGGCCTTGTGGAGGCTGCCCCTGCACTGCTGGGGGGTGGGGGTGGTGGTAGACATGGGTGGGGGCCTGGTGGAGGCTGCCCCTGCACTGCTGGGGGGTGGGGGTGATGGGAGACATGGGTGGGAGCCTGGTGGAGGGTGCACCGCAGTGCTGGGGGGGTGGGGGTGCAGGGGAACATGAGTTGGACATGAGTGGGGGCCTGCTGGCAGGTGCCCCACAGTGCTGGGGTGTGGGGGTGCAGGGGAACATGAGTTGGACATGAGTGGGGGCCTGATGGCAGGTGCCCCACAGTGCTGGGGGGTTGGGGGGTGGTAGACATGAGTGGGGGCCTGGTGGAGGCTGCCCCTGCAATGCTGGGGGGTGGGGGTGATAAGGGACATGAGTGGGGGCCTGGTGGAGGCTGTCCCTGGTGGCTGGGGGGCGGGGGTGATGGGAGACATGAGTGGGGGTCTGGTGGAGGCTGCCCCTGCACTGCTGGGGGTTGGGGGTAGACATGGGTGGGGGCCTGGTGGAGGCTGCCTCTGCACTGCTGGGGGGTGGGGGTGATGGGAGACATGAGTGGGGGCCTGGTGGAGGCTGCCCCTGTACTGCTGGGGGGTGGGGTGGTGGTAGACATGGGTGGGGGCCTGGTGGAGGCTGCCCCTGCACTGCTGGGGGGTGGGGGTGATGGGAGACATGGGTGGGAGCCTGGTGGAGGGTGCACCACAGTGCTGGGGGGTGGGGGTGCAGGGGAACATGAGTTGGACATGAGTGGGGGCCTGCTGGCAGGCGCCCCACAGTGCTGGGGGGTGGTGGTAGACATGGGTGGGGGCCTGGTGGAGGCTGCCCCTGCACTGCCAGGCGGTGGGGGTGATGGTAGACATGGGTGGGGGCCTTATGGAGGCTGCCCCTACATTGCTGGGGGGTGGGGGTGGTGGTAGACATGGGTGGGGGCCTGGTGGAGGCTCCCCCTACACTGCTGGGGGTGGGGGTGATGGGAGACATGGGTGGGGGCCTGGTGGTAGACATGGGTGGGGGCCTGGTGGAGGCTGCCCCTGCACTGCTGGGGGGTGGGGGTGATAGGGGACATGAGTGGGGGCCTGGTGGAGGCTGCCCCTGGTGGCTGGGGGGTGGGGTGATGGGAGACATGAGTGGGGGCCTGGTGGAGGCTGCCCCTGCACTGCTGGGGGGTGGGGGTGGGGGTGATGGAGACATGAGTGGGGGCCTGGTGGAGGCTGCCCTGCACTGCTGGGGGGTGGGGGTGATGGGAGACATGGGTGGGGGCCTGGTGGAGGCTGCCCCTGTACTGCTGGGGGGTGGGGGTGATGGGAGACATGAGTGGGGGCCTGGTGGAGGCTGCCCTCGCACTGCTGGGGGGTGGGGGTGGTGGTAGACATGGGTGGGGGCCTGGTGGAGGCTGCCCCTGCACTGCTGGGGGGTGGGGGTGATGGGAGACATGGGTGGGAGCCTGGTGGAGGGTGCACCACAGTGCTGGGGGGTGGGGGTGCAGGGGAACATTAGTTGGACATGAGTGGGGGCCTGCTGGCAGGTGCCCCACAGTGCTGGGGTGTGGGGGTGCAGGGGAACATGAGTTGGACATGAGTGGGGGCCTGATGGCAGGTCCCCACAGTGCTGGGGGGTGAGGGTGGTGGTAGACATGGGTGGGGGCCTGGTGGAGGCTGCCCCTGTACTGCTGGGGGGTGGGGGTGATAGGGGACATGAGTGGGGGCCTGGTGGAGGCTGCCCCTGGTGGCTGGGGGCGGGGGTGATGGGAGACATGAGTGGGGGTCTGGTGGAGGCTGCCCCTGCACTGCTGGGGGGTGGGGGTGGTGGTAGACATGGGTGGGGGCCTGGTGGAGGCTGCCCCTGCACTGCTGGGGGGTGGGGGTGATGGGAGACATGAGTGGGGGCCTGGTGGAGGCTGCCCCTGCACTGCTGGGGGGTGGGGGTGATGGGAGACATGGGTGGGGGCCTGGTGGAGGGTGCCCCTGCACTGCTGGGGGGTGGGGGTGGTGGTAGACATGGGTGCGGGCCTGGTGAAGGCTGCCCCTGCACTGCTGGTGGGTGGGGGTGATGGGTTGCAGTAGTGCAAGGTGACATGTGGGTTGGCTGGAGGGCATGGCCATGGTGGATGGGGTGCCTGCACGACATGTGCAGGGTAGGCCCCTGTGGTGTGGGCCACCTGCAGGGGCCGTGGAGGGTGTAAAGGGAACACCTGTGAGGACCCACACGTGCAGTTCACGTGTGGTGCTCCCCGCGCACCCCTGTAATACACGTACCCTGATGAAATCACGTGTGATACTTCCCGCGCACCCCTGAAATACACGTACCCTGCTGATTTTGCGTGTGATACTTCCCGTGCACCCCTGGAATACACGTACCCTGCTGTTTTTGCGTGTGATACTTCCCGCGCACCCCTGGAATACACGTACCCTGATGGAATAGTGTGTGATACTTCCCGTGCACCCCTGGAATACACGTACCCTGCTGATGTCGCGTGTGAAACTTCCCGCGCACCCCGAAATACACGTAGCCAAGACATTCACGTGTGGAACTTCCCACGCACCCCTGATATACACGTACCCTGCTGATATCGCATGTGGAACTTCCAGCGCACCCCTGGAATACACATACCCTGCTGATATCGCGTGTGAAACTTCCCGCGCACCCCAAAATACACATAGCCAGGACAATCGCGTGTGGAACTTCCCACGCACCCCTGATATACACGTACCCTGCTGAATTCACGTGTGAAACTTCCCGCGCACCCCTGATGTACACGTACCCTGATCGAATTGCGTGTGGAACTTCCAGCGCACCCCTGAAATACACGTACCCAGCTGAAATGACGTGTGGTACTTCCCGCGCACCCCAGTGATACACGTAGCCCGCTTGCCGTGCTGGTACAGGGTTAGCGCAGCCCTTTGCGCTGGATTGGGGATTTTGATGGCTTTTCCCTGCGCGAGAGGCGTTCTTGGGGGCGTAACTGGCGCTGCTGCAGGGTCGCTGCACCACTGTGCGCCACGGCTGGTTTTGGTAGCTGGAATCCATGAATACACTGTGCGTGGAAATGGATTTTAGTACACGCGTCTGGCGCAGGGATTCGCACACGCACACTGTGCGCCAGCCGCGTGCACCACTTGTGCGCTAAATTCTATGAATTACCCCCTTAATTAAGGACATACCTATTTTGAAGGGTCATGGGCCTTATTGCTCTCAACTCTTCCTTTATGGCATGAAAACCTTTCACTGTTGTGTTAATTGTTTGTAACAGCTCCCAACAGGTTATTTGCTACCACTTGTCATTCATCTTGGCCAGCAGTAAGTAGGGATGCAAAGAACGTTTCTGTTCTACCGAACAATCTATGCTTGTCTGGTACGTGGTCATATGCCTTTTTCCATTTTATCTGAGAAAATGTTACTCCTTTTTGTTCGTTCGAGGGTGAGGGACCTTTCTTTCTCAATGTGAATCCATTTTATAGAAATCTGTAATGTGTATATCACTTTGGGGCACTTTCAGAGTGGGAATGCTTATCGGCACGATAGGGACATAACCCTCCCCAATTTGGGGGCAGCTTCATATATGCTCTACATCCACAAGCCCAATAGTCATCCATCAATATAGCAGTGCCTATTTTCATACCAGGCACATGAAAGAGGAGTGTGCACCCTTGTTTTCTCCTACTTTCAGTGGGCCACTATTCCTGAAACAGAACATCCTCTACCCATGTGAGCAATTTGGAATATTTAGTCCGTTCCTTGAGACATATATCATTTGCAGTCTGTACCACCTCCACTGATACTGACAGGAGTGTTTGTGTTTTGCACCCCATCATTCCTCCGACCCATCCTGCTGAAGTAAATAACTGTCCATATATTAATAACTGGGGGCTCTCCCAGCATCCTGGCATCCCAGTTGTCTCTTTCCCCACGGCATTTGGGCATTGTAACCATTTTTGAACTACTGTTGTAGTACCTCCTTTATTTGGACAGTGCAATATATATTGTATCATATTATTTTTCATCCTTGGGTCGTGCTTCATAGTCTTTGTTTTTATATAGTTATCTTGCTAAAGGAACGTGTTTTTTTACATCCATCGTAAAGTGGCCCATCTTCCTTCAAATTTCCATCTAGTCATATAGAGTGCTAAATGTGTTAGGCAATGTGCATGAATGTCCTGTAAGCGCTCATGGTGTAGGGAATGAGGGAGCACAAGTAGCAGCTCTCATCCCGTGCCCCTCTCCCCACCTAGCTCATGTGCTGGTACCACATATTATTAGTCACCTGGACAGAATCAGTGATTTACGCATTTATGTGTAGGAAGTCATACCTCACATTTCTTTTCAATCTTTTCATCTGCTTAGTGGCAGCAGAAAATTCATGAGATGCACATTCATTGGCTAAACTGATGGGCGCTACATTGCTGTACACTCGTTCGGATACATTTTACAGAACCAGCTCACTCAATCCTAAGAGAATAATAAAGTAAAGACTGCAAAAGGTGAAGAAAGTAGCTACACGCATAATTGCCAATCTATCAGGGTTTTGTAAATATGCACATGCATTAGGTTGTCTGCGGGCCAAAAGAGTCTATCTAACAAAATGGAACAGGCCCATCTTCTTCTTTTCGCTTGATCTTTCATGTTGTTTCCAAGTCTCTGGTTTCTACAGGAAAAACTGCACAATTAGAACTTGAAGAACTCTTTAAAAAATAAACTAATTGTTTGGCTCCACCAAAAGGGTGGCAATCATTACATTTCTCGTTCTCAAAGCATAATAACGGTTTACTATGTAAGAGAAAAATAAAAATATTATCGTCTTTAGGGGCAACATTGAATGTCTGTATTTTTCTCCTTGCCGAACGTGCTTCTCTTTTTATTTTGAGCAGGTAAAATATTTTAGGAGAAATGGTAACTCAGCTCTTTTTGTTTGTTTATTAAGAAAGGTTAGTTTATTGTTTGTCTCAGTCTGCTTGGTTCCTATCTGTTCCTTGTAGCTGATCATGTCTGCATCTGCATCACCTCTTCTTCTTCACCTCCAGCTTCTGGACAGGTGGCAGGGGGGATCTCCTTTGTATAGTTTGACATTGTGGAGGTGGAGCCAGGCACACCTTCCTTGGACTCATACTGCAGTGGGCGAGACCTCCTCAATGAGGTACAGTCCCTCGAAGCACAGATTGTTCCAGCAGCTCACAACATTTTTATCCAGACCATGTTGCCTGGATACAGGACAGGGGTCTGTGGATTGAGTTGTCTGCTGTCTCCCTCTTTATTCTTTGACCTCCCCTGCTGGGCTCGAAGCTGTTGAGAAATAAAAGCAACACTCACCATTATAGCAGCCACATTTTCATGCATTTTAGAACCAAGCACATCAGCAGCAATATGGGCATCAATTTGTGCTCGAGCGGTAGGAGTCAGAGGTACATGCCTATGGTGTCCCATCACCAGCTTGTGAGGAGTCAGGTGATGGTCTGAGCCACACTGATTGCGTAGTGCAAATAGGGCTAAGGGTAGACAATGGAGCCATCCCCTTTTCAAGGTCACTTAGCAATCCGTTCTTTGAGAAGGTCATTGAGACACTCACAAAGTCTGTTTGCCTGCGGTTGATAAGCAGAAGAGAACTTATGCTTAATACCCAAGAGGATTGTGATCGGCTCAAAGACCTAACTTACAAAATGCAGTCCATTATCAGACTGAAGGACTTCGCATACTCACCACCTCAGGAAGACCTCACCTACGAGGAATTTTGCAGCACATGTGGCATCAGGATATGTGCATAGACAGGCCTTGATACATCGAGAGAAAGGACATACGACCACTAGAATGCATCAGAAGCTGTTGCACATTTGGAACATGTCTACATAGTCAATATGCAAATGTTGGAATGGTCCAATAGGACAAGCTGTTGCCCCTCTCACTGTTCACAGCATGTGCCCTGTGGTAAACATCTGGCAAATTAGAATTTGTGACAAAATCAACAACATGCTCTGTCGGGTTTGGCACAAACAACTCTTCCGATATCAGGGTTGCAAGACTCCCTCGTGTTGTGTGCACTGGCTAGTGCATTTGGTCTACTGCTACATTGAGTAATCCAAGGGGCATAGCTGGTTTGCCAGTGCTGTCCTGCTGCCACAGTGTACTGATACACTGATATCACCCACCATGATAATGAGTACCCCCGCACCTCCTAAATCCTTCTTTTCTGGTGGGGCGCTTCCTTGCAGTTCAGTGATTGGGTTCAGTGCAGTGGGTAAGGTATTAAAACCTTCTTTCATTACCATGCTGCAAGCACATATGTGTTTAGGTGCTGTGTCAAAGTCAAATACTTTGGGAAAATACGCTGCTTTTATGGCCTCTATGTCGGTGGCTTTGTTACCACAGGAAATAGAATCTGTGCCCTTAGTATGGGCTGCACACTTCACCATGGCGATGGCCGATGTTAGTTGTAGTGCATTTAAGAGCCTATCCAGTAATGGAAAATGCTGCAATGATTTGCCATCTGCGTGTAGGCTGCCCCGCCTCTTCCAGCGTGAAAGTCTTGCATGTACTGTTGATGTCACATTGGCAGAGTCAGAATACACTGTTACTTCTTAATTCTCATGCATTTCAAGTGCCACAATAAGTGTTACTAATTCTGCTGCTTGTGCTGAAAAATGTAAAGGCAATTTGTACTTCCCCCTGTCTCAAACTTGCCATTCTGTTTTACTGTTATGACTGTGGTCCCCGTTTGTTTTTCCCCTGAATTCTCGTAGATCATCGAAGAACCGCCAATGAAGAGGGCCTCCCCTCCTCCTAGGCCATTCTCTCTGACAAGGGGTATATACTCATAATATTCAGTATACTTGGTGCAGTCATGCATATGATCACCTTCCTCCACTGACTCTGCTATGAATGCTGCTGGATTCACTACTCTGCATATGACAATTTTAATTGCTGAGTTCAAGATGATCACCTCGTACCCAGATGTTCACTACATGGTCAATGTGCTTTTGGGGTTCTAAAGAATGGCAAATAGGGCATGCTCCAAATATAATGTTACTGAACAGCCCATCGTGATGCTGACAGATTTCTCAATTGCAAATGATGCTGCCGCACAAGCTAGTTCACAGGGATAGTGACCTTTTATCATTATCACTGGATCAAAAATCCCACTGTAATATCCTAGTGGTTTGTGTCCTAGGGTGGCTTCTGTGTGAGGACTGCTGTTATTACTATTCCATTCGAATGAGAGAATAGGAACAATTCTGCACTGTAATCAGGGAAAATGGGTGCTGTGCATATTGCCCCTTTCAATTAATTGAATGGTTCTGTAATTTCACCTGTCCAGGCTATATCAATGTATTCTTTTTGAGATTCCTTGAGTGCTTTTAAGAGGGGCCTGACATATGTACTGTAATCCAAGACCCATGCCCTGCAGTAAATGCAAAATCCCAGAAATTGTTGCAGCTCCCTCATTGTCTTTGGTTGAAGTATTTTCATGATTGCTTCTCCTCTCTCACGGTCACCTGTCTTCCTTCTTGAGATATCAACTGTCCTATGCACAGGACCTCTTCCTGGCAATATTGTAATTTTTCTAATTTGTATCCCTTTTCTGCCAACACTGTCATCAACTGTATTGAGTCTTTTCTGCTCTGTTCTTCTGCCTCGCTGCACACCAGAATGTCATCTGTGTACTGGATCACTATACTGTCAAAGTGTACATTACCCAAGTGCATTTTAAGGACTTCACTGAATATTGAAGGGGACTCACTGTACTCTTGGGATAAACAAGTGTATTTCCTCTTTTGATTTCTATACGAAAACAAAGTCAAGTCCTGTGATTCCTCATGAAGGAAATTGAGAAGAATGCATTTTGTCTTTAAATCGATCACTGCAAAATACAGTGCTTCAGATGGAATACTAGACAGCATTGTGGCTGGATTTGGGACCAATGGAAATAGCATTTCATGAATATTGTTTAGGTGGTGTAAGTCCTGATAAAATCTCCACGACCCTCAGTTGCTTTTTTCACTGGGTAAACCACTGTGTTACATGGGGATTCTGATGGTGCTAATATTCTCTGCTGCACTAAAGTGGAAATTGTGTCATATATACCATCACCTGCTTCTTTTGACATTGGGTACTGTCTCACTCATGGCAAAATTTCTCCTAGCTTCAGTTTGATGTTAACTGCACCTACTCCCTTCAATAGGCCAACGTCATATGGACTGTTGGTCCACAGTATACTTGGTACCTGTGCCAAATCTTCTCAAAAAGATGATAGTGTCTTTTTTATCAATGCCATTCTCTGTGGCACTTTTGTACTCTCTATTTTCACCCAAAAAGTGAGGCTTATGAAATACACTACTCAGCATCTAATTCATCATCTCTAAACAGTTCCTCATCTGTCAAATCAGTCTGTGTCCTTCGTTAAGCAATATCACTGCTTTTCATGCTTTTCCTTTGTCATCAGTCCCATGAATGATTACTCTCTCTTCACCCACTATGACAGCTTCTAGTTCTATGGGAATCACCTGTTCTTCCTCATCGTTCATAGGTACTTTTGGTCTGAACAAAAAGTCTGTGGGTAGTCACAATGTTTTGCCCTTTATCCCCTGAAGCCATGTTAACATAAAGGAATACCTCTGAGTCTAATGGTATGCCCCACTGTGCTTTCTGGTCGGAAAATGGTAATACTAATTCTCATGCATTTATATAGTTAATCCCTGGTGTGGGTCACACCATGCCCTGGTCAGTGAAGGATATGGTAATGTTGAGTCTGCTCATCAAGTCCCTCCCCAAGATATTAACTGGTGTCTTGCAGGAGTACAATAGTGGCATGGAAAGGACATATACTCCTATAGTTGTAGGTAAGTTGTCAGTAAAAGGAACCAAATGCTTAGCCCCAGAAAAACCCTGCATGTTCATGGGTATTTCCCCTCCCTAACACAGGGCCTAGTTACCCCTGTAGCTACAAGGAAGGAACCTGTCTTGTCACCTATGTTGACCCCAACCCATGGTTCCTCTTGTGGGTCTGGTGTAACAGATGGTATTAAACACATCAACACATCAATTCACTCTGTGGGCTGTCCTTTTGTGGGTATAGGTACATCTCTTCCCCGGTAAAAGGGTTTCCTCCCACCACAGTCACACTGCCTATTCTGGGTGTAAGCGTCTATGATCCAGCACTTGTGTTCCACGTTGCCATGGTGTTCCATTCTACAGGTGCTTGTGGTTGCATTTGCATTTGCTGTGTCTGCATGGGGGCTTGCTGTGCTTGTATTGGTGGCTGCTGTGCTTAGATCTGACCAAACGTTCAACAAATTCAGACATAACACAATAAAATGGCTCACTGAGAATACTATGTAACATTCACTTGCCCATGCACCCACCACATGTCGGTACCTGATGGTGTCTGACTGGCTCCTTGCTGCTACTCTGTAAAGTTAGCTCTATGATGACTGTTTGGCTAAACATCGTCTGTACTTGTTAATGGGCCTCATTCCGAGTACGGCGCTAACCAATGGCGCTATTAACGCCTTGGTTGACGCCGTACCCGGACCGGCAGCGCCTTGGTGGTTGGCGGAATTACCGCCCCATTCCAAGGTTGGCGGGGCGGTAATTCCCCAATCCCCATTTACCCTTCCCCATTCCCATTCTCGCCCCATAGGGCATAATGGGAGTGGGGAAGGCGTCAATTACGCCACCGTAAATTACGGTGGCGTAATTAACATCAAGGTCCCTTAGCGCCATGGTATTTAACGCCTGCTAAAAGCAGGTGTTAAAAGCACCATGGCGCTAAGGGAACTCGGAGTATGGCGGTAAGGGATTACCGCCACCGCTCTCGTTAGCGGTGGCCGCTATCCCTTAACGCCATACTCGGAATGAGGCCCAATGTCTCACCCTGTGGTGCCATGTTCTGTAAATGTATAACTTCTGTAAATGTGTAAATTCTGTTACTAAGCTGTAAACCTAATTATTCTCATGCGCCCTGCTACCTCAGGGTCCGGTGCGCACAACAAATAAATAAACAAACAAAACAAACAAACATTTGTGCCTGTTGTACAGGTTGTATTTGTGTTGCGTATGTATGATACTGTGTGTGATCTTAGACATAATATTCAGGTGGCTCTGCACTTGATGATATGCCACCCCCCCCTTCTTGGATCTTGCCAATTGTGTTGTAACCCTCCCTTGCCTCTACATACTTGACAATAGTGAACTATAGTTAATTGCTGGTTCCATTCCCACACATTTTTTCAGTTGCTTCTGTAACCCTTGACACAATATCTGATACAAAATAGCTATTGTCTTCTCCCAAGGCTCCCACCTCAAGACACCATCTCTCTTGAATCTCTTGAATCTCTTGAATGTAAGCAACTTTTGCGTGTCATGATTGCACTCATGGCTGATGTATCGGGATATTGCACTCTGAGTGCTCTCCATGCATCTGCCCTACAATGGTTAAACAGTGCACCGTCATGAGTCTTGTTCTCAGCTGTCATCCTATGATACCCCGCTCATTTCCAAATGTCGCCAGCTCTCACCTCAAAGATGGTAGAAAGCAAACATTTTATGTTACCCACGGCTAACGTCATCCTTGCTGTCATTCGCTCAAATTCAGAGATCCATTCATTCACTCGCGATGTCAGAGATGGTAATTTACATCTCAAAGTATCCTTTTCCATTTGTGACCATGGTATATATTGCAGCAATACTTCCCCTTTTTCTACCAATTGAAACTGTATCAATTATACACCATGTTCAAATCCAGCTACGCTCTTCATTTTTATGATGGCGTCTGTCATGCTTGCTTTCTTTTGCCCTGGTAATGTCCTCAAACATATAGGGTTGTTTTTTAAAAACTATGCTATCACCACTTTGGACGTTTTGGGTATGGCACAGGTTCTGCGCTTTCTTCCTTTTGGTTCTTCCAAGTCAGAACACGCTATTTCTTTCCCCAGCCTTAATCCAGTAGAATGGCCTTGTACGGTCTGTTCCACTTCCTCATTTTCACTTTCTGTTGTTCCTCATTTGAAAACATTTTGTCCCCACTTCCATCACTTCCTTCATCTTCTCTGTCCCCAAAATCTAATTTCCTCAAGGGGTGCATCCTATCCAGTCTGCTCATTATTTCACCCACTACACACCCTTGCCTCTTTGTGGAAACCCTGCTACTCTCCTCCTCACACTATGAGCACCACTCCTACTACTGTACAGATTACCAATTCTCCTTTGCATAGCCTCTACCTCATCTGCATCTGGAGGGGTACAGTTTTTGAGTTTCTCCTCCACCTCCTTAATTGCATTTTTCTAAGTGCTTTTCTCTTTTTCTTTGATCCTGTTCCTGATCTCTCTTTTCCTCTTGGAGCACACACCCTTGAAGGATCTTATCAATTCCTTTTTGTCACTTTTCCCTGCTTAAGCTCAGCTCTTTCTATTTCATTATCTCTTTCCTCCTCAATTTTCCTTTGTCTTTCTCTTTATTTTTTGTTTTCTCATGCTTTGCATTTCTTCCTTTTGCCACCTCACGCTTTCCTTTTCTTCTCTCTCACTGGCTGTTTTTCTTCCTTTAGTTTTCTCATTCCTTCCCTTTCGTCTTCACTCTCTTCTTTCTCTCTCTCTCTTTCCTCTAATTCCCCTCTCTTCTTTTCCTTTCCCTTCTTATCCTCCTCTCTGTCTGCTTCATGTTTCCTTTCCCTTTCCTCCTCTTCCTCAATTAGTCTGTCCCATTCTCTCTCTTCCTCCTCCTGTTTTCTTTTCTATCATGCCTCTTCTCCCTGTTTTCTTTCCTCTTCTCCAACTTCCCTTTCTCTTTCTCTTTCTCGTCCATGTTCCTTGTATCTAGTTTAAGCAATATGTGTCCTCCCACCCACTCTTTCAGAGAAATCGCTGCATCTTCCTTATTGCTCTGCCTGCCTTTCTTTAATTCTCATCCTCAGCCTCTGTCAGCCTGGTCTGCAGCTCGCATCGCTCATTAAACTCGCACATGGACACTGGCTTTTGTTTATTTTGTTTGGATCCATTTATAGCATCTTCACTACTGTAATCAGGGGGGGCGCATATAGAGGGTTAGTGTACCCTGATGCTGCTTTCAATTCTTTGTCTGATGGATCGATGTTCTGGGCAGGGGTAGTCGTCGTGTGCTGTTGTGCAAGTCTATGTGCGGTTTGTTTTGTTGTTGCAGTGTAGTGAAGTTTGTGCGGTTTGCTGCGTTTAAGGCTTGTGGTTGTGTTTGGTTAGTTTGTGAGGTGTATGCAGAGGGATGAAATTGTTAGTGGATTGGTTAGTTGCCAACATTCACAATTCCATCCAGGTGTGACGCAAGCAAACATTCACAGTTTTATCTAAATGTGACGCAAGCTGAGGTTAAGGCTTTCAACTGAGTGTGGCACATACTGACATTCACAAATTCCATTCAGATGCGATGCAAGCCAACATTCAAAAATTCCATCCAGATGTGACGCGTGCTAAGGTTGAGACTTTCAGCCGAGTGTGGCACATGCCAACATTCACAACTCTACCCAGATGTGACGCAGGCTGAGGTTAATACTTTCAGCTAAGTGTGACACATGCTAAGATTCATAATTCCATCTAGATGCGACGCAAGCTGAGGTTAATACTTTTAATAAACAGAATGAAAACAGAGACTCGTTCACTAATTTTGTGAAACCTGTTTGTGTTAATATGATGTCCCAAGTATGGATTATTGATATGTAGGGTTGACTTAAACAATATATTTCGGCGTGAGACTTCATTAGCCACCTTCATCAGGAGATATAAAAAATGTATATACAAATTTAAAATAAAGTAAATTACTAATCTAATAACAGCAAAGATACAATGATTACCTAATAAAACAAAATGATTGCTTTACCATTAAATAGTGATCAAAGAGTACACTGCTATATCTGATGATCATTTCTCAAATGGGCATAGAGTACATTCAGGACAGATTTCTTTGAGGTCTGAACCTGTAAAAGTTGAAATAAGATATTTATTTATTTATTTATTTGGGATTTGTAGAGCGCACTATGTCCCACGGGCATCGAGGTACTATAAGGATAATTAAGAGTGCTTGCTTGAGGGTCACTGGAAGCGGCCCATGGACAGATGCTTAATACAATTTGCTTGGTTACAGTTGGGTTGGTTACATGCGCAGAGGTTACATTGCATAGTACAGTGGATGGGCAAATTAATGGTAATATATACATTGCATAGTGTAATACAGTAGCAGGGCGAAGGGATGGTTGCATATATAATATATAGCGCTGTGGGACAGGCCCTTTCAGACAAACAGTCTAGTTTTTATGGCAGCTGATCTAGTGCAGCTGACCTAGTGGATGTAAGGTAAAAGATATAATGCAGATATCCTTAATACAAAGAGAATGTGGTAGAATGTAAACAAGAGTGAATTACCTGTGTGTGAGGCAATTAGATGTCTAGAGGGAAACCATGCTGTGTCACAGGGACCATTCTGCCTGACTTAGATCTATGCAGAAAACCGAACATTAGTCAAGTAAATAGTCAACAAACAAGTTTAAAGTATCTGACATTGTCCATGGGACGTACTTGAGCAATGATTGAGGGACTGAATCACAAACTGCAACATAAATGCCTGGAAGCAAACCTTCTTACTGAAATTTGCAGGTAAATTTCGCAGCACACACGTATGCAAAGACGTCATCGTGCGGGACCTTGATGATGTCACCACGCTGATGCACTGTGACATCAGCCTTTAAAAAAAAACTGAATGGGATATGAAAGAAATTAATATAAGGGTGAGATTCGCTTAAATAAAAAGTATATATATATATGTATTTAAGCACCAATTAAAATTAGAGACGAGTAGTCTCTTAAAATCCTATGGGGTGCGAAAGTGAGAGGAATGCTTATACATAAATACACACAGAAGAAAGGCACGTGAGGATTTTCCATATATACAAATCAGTGAAGGAGACCGTTCATTGATCCCTGAAATGTGTGTCTTCATTTCATGGATCCACCGTTCCTTTTTGTGGAGCAAGGGGCATTCTACATTGATGGAGGATTTCATGGTGCCAATGATCCACCAGAGCAGTTTGTCTGGTGTATGTTGGAATTCAACGGAACTGAGATATTCTTACACCTAATGTGCGATCTATTTTCTGATATGCGGACATGGGGTGCTCTAATAGTGTGGCCGATGCATCTATGGCCACATGGACACTCGATACAGTAAATGCCTTTTTTGGTTTTGCATTTCATCATATCCCTTATTTGCCAATTGGTATCTCCAAAGCTGAATGCATTCATCTTCTTTGTAAATGTGCACACTGTACCCTTCAATGTAAAGTAACATCTGTACAGCCTGAAGGTATGTTGAAAGGATAGCTTTTCCTTTTCTGCTTGGGCAACAAAAAGGCAACTTAAAGAGCATTTACCCAGGGGGCATTCTTGATTGGGGAACCTGCAGACATTAGAAATCCTCTCTCTGCTTCCATAGCTTCTCATAGGCATGAAGAGAACTAAAGGCATAGCCAGAATCGTTACTGTTTTATAATTGGACAATATTGTGAGAACAAGCCATTTAGCAATTTGTGTATAATACAGCTGGAAGTTATGAATTTTTAAGAACATCTCGAGAAGAACACATTGCATATCCAACAGTCATTCTACCATGTATGTCTCGTGAGTGGGCTGCATCAATAAAGTAAGAACATGATTTGGTAAAGGAAAATCAACGAGGTCTTTTTCTGGGAAAAGTGAAACCAGAAGCTACAGTCATACAATTGTGAGGGTCGTCATGCACTGGGGTCAGCAATGTTTCGAGATGAAGAAGAATTAAGAAGGGGGCACCTTTTTAATGTCGTGTTAGTGTTGTTCGATCAGATGACGTGCAAATCAAGAAGTGAACAAATGCTGTTGTTTTCAGTAATGAAGTTGTCACTGCACGGGGGACTCCAACAATAAGCAATGAGCACAAAACAAAACGCTCTGATAACTCAACTGCTAATGCACCAGCAGCTACAGATTGTAAACAAGGAAGTAAATCAGCAGCGACAGGATCTAAAGCAGTGCTGCAATAGGTTAATTGTTGGTGCACTTCACCATGTTTCTGTGTTAATACCACTAGAGAAAAGCCCACTTTACATGACAATAAAATGTGAGTGTTGAATATCTCTAAGCTTTTATTCAGATTTGCAGGACAATTGAAGGGGCTCAGGAATATCTAAACATTTTATGTTTTGCAAAGGCTTGAGAAGGACAGCATAATTGCCCAACCACTGCTGACAATAACCACTCATATTTAGGAAAGAACACATCTGTGTACCAGTGGTGAGTTTTTGCATCTTCAGAATTGTAGTAACGTGGTTGTCTGTTGAATGGCGAGCACCTGCAAAAATACCATGTCCCAAATAATGGGCCTCATTACAACACATAAGAGTTATCACTGCATTACTGCCACATTACCAAACCGCTGAACCACAGGTTTGGAGGTAACACAGAGGAAATACCTCGGGCACGATACTGGAGGTATTTCCTCTGCCTTACTGCCCCAAAACAACCAAATCAACAGTAATACCATCAGAATCCCCATCGAGTCTTATGGGCATTAACACTGCCTACCACCACTTGTAATCTGATGGTAATACTGCCTGTGGTAATACCACCAGACCAAGTGGTGACAACGGTTATGTAGTTTGTGGTACCTCTGTGGTATTACTGCAGAGATACCACCAAACTTTTAATGATGCTGAATGTACCCAATTGTAATTTTTGCTAAGAGGCTTTGTGCCCTCTGTTGTCTAATACAGTTAAAAGTGCCAAAGTATCTTGCTTACATGCCTTATCAGAGGTTTGCACTGAAAGGAGATCATCAAAATAGAGCACAAGTATTGAGTTTCCAGGGAACACACTTGTATCTAAATCTTCCATTATGATCTGTGAGAATATTGGAGGGGTGTCAGTGTTGCACTGGGATAAGTTGGTTCATGTATATTGTAAATGGAGGTAAGCAGGAGCTAACAAATATTAATAGTTAGCATGTAAAGGGGTAGACATGACAGCAGAGCACGCATTACGCTTTGTCTAAGAAGAGGTTGGCTCCAGGCTACACCATCCAATTCTCATTGTATGGCAGTGGTTCAAGAAGAATGCAGCAAGCACTAATACTGCATCCTTACTCCCATACACAACCTCACCTAGAGCATCATTCTGGCCTCCAGCCACCCAGATAAAACTATTGAGGTTGTGGGTCTATTTTCAGGAATCAACACCACTGCATATATCAAAATCCATGAAGATGTACATCAGAATGTTAGTGGTCAGAAGAAATGTATTTGCTTCCTCACACACCCATAGCACAGCGATATTACATACCAGATCTGCTGGTATCGCCTCAGTTAGATGAGTCACAGAACTCTCTCATAATCCACAAGGACACAAGGACATCTATGTACCCCTGAAGATTACTTCTTTACCACAGGTTGCCTGATTGGGAGGATCAACATAGTTCTTGAAGGCCAATAGAAGAACATTGGACCAAGTTGCAAAACGTGGATTCTTCAGAAGCAAAATTATGGACATTACTCCACCTCTTCTTATAATTTTTAACCTTCAGCAAACAATTAGGCTAAACTTCAGGTAGGCAGTGATATCATCAGTAATCACCATACAGGGATTGATTGACAAAATGTCCATCATTTTGTGATACTCCTGGTTTTGGCTAATGACCCAAACCATTATACTATTCACATTGGGCTTTTGTTTTGTATCTTTTGGTTTTCCTTATAAATTGTTATGTCTGAATGGTATCCATCTGGTAAGTATGTGGATGATAGAAATGTAGAAGGGTTTGTATAGACACCCATGAATATGTGGGAGCAGGTTTTTGCTCCAGGTTATGAATATTGATTTATTATTAAGTTACATTTATGTTATATTGAGAATGCATTTTATGTATAAAATATCTATGAATTAGCAGAAATATAAAAATAAAAAAACACTTATACATGTTTCATGAATTGGTCTATAGATTATTGCAAAAAGGTATTTTCTCAGTGTATTTTATAGGTAATAGCATGTGCATTTTAGATAATCACAGACAGTGACATGCACAATGCCAACCTATAGCTGTGCCAGGGTATATTCGAATAGGCCTTGCAGCACATGTGTGGAGTGAGAATGTATGTAAATTAATGGATGGAACCCATTGCTCTTGGGCTCTGATTATCAAGATGGAAATGCTGGGTGCAACATCAACATTCAGAGGAAACAGTTTCTACGTGTAGGCACTGACCTGTGATTGATGATTGTGCAACTCGCTACTTAACAGTTATTTTCGTTTTCATATTTTTTTAGGGAAGGGGTTCTGATGAGGGGACTGCTCTTCTGACCCTCATTACGGGAACCTGCATATGGACTCAAATTCAATCTGTGCTTATTTGGCCAGTCAAGACATTTAAGGGCCGATTCATGGAACAAATGTGTGCCGAGAATCGCAGTGCAAGCAGGCGTAAGCTTGTGCAAGCGTGAAAAAGCATGCGCACGCGCACGTGTGCGATTCGTGGAAGGCCCTGCGCATGTTTTCCTCTGGATGTGTGCCAAATCCGTGCGTGGTGCACACAGGCGCACACATCATTGCAACATCCAGAACGCTGTCCGTGAGGCACACAGCAAAAGTGCACAACGTTAGCATACACACCAAAAAGGGGGCGGAACATAGGGCGTAACGTGCGAATTGGGGAACAACACGTGAAAATAAGGGCATAACTGGGTATGTACTGCTGGGAAGTACACGGAACACCCACACGCAGGCGAACCACACGTATTCATGTAATTGAATAGGGCAAGCCCACGCAGGGCCAAAGACACGCACAGGCCTAAACACGTCCGCCACACGAAGGCAGGTGGCAGCGTCCCTGCGCATTACATAAGTGTGCACAAACAAAAAACGCGTATATACAGCTACGATGAATGTCCCATTCAGTTGCCCCCTAGGACAAATGACGTGTCACGCAACGCACAGGCATCCCCGAAAAGCAAGAAAAAGAGATAAGCGACCCTTGTTGCCTACGTGCGTGTAAAAAACACACGCATTAAGCTGTGGCAGCCAGGAGCCCCAAAAATACGCACGCGATCAACACACAGGCTAGTATGCCCGTGAAAAAAGGGCTACGCGACAAACATGGATACCCCCAGTGTGAAAAATAGTGTGTGCGACTCACCGTCTGCCTTGTGTGTAGAAGAAGAACGCATAGCCAACACCCACCCGCTGTGAAGTAATCACGTGTGAACCCCAACGCCTGGAAAACACACGCACCGCATTCAACGAAAAGCATGCACAGAGCGATGGAAACCCACGTGGGACCCTCAACCTGTGCGAGGTAAATGCCCGTGCGCGTAACGTCACAGACGGGCTTACGCGCTAAGGGTCTTTCCACGAATTACACGCTGACGTGCAGTTTTTTCACGTGCCAAATTACTCCGTATCAAGCTGACCACGCGACAACACACAGAAGACCACCCTCCTGCTCAGAAGGCCATTTTCCTGCCCCCCAGAGCCCCGAGCACGCTCCCACCTGCCATCTGCTGCTGCCTGCCTGCCTGCTGCCCATGTGCCCTGCTATTTGGTGCCTGCACGTCAGCCATCTGCAGGGGTTCAGTTGCTGTGTCAGCCCCTGCTGGAACAGAAGACTCCCGACTGGTATACCATCGCTCCACAGCCCAGCCCCAGGACCCAGTTGCCCACCCACACCTGCCTCGGGGGTCGCCATGTTGAGACCACTGGCGACCCCCAGCCAGAGAGGCAGAGGGCTACCAGCTTCAGCGATAAGGAAGTTGGTATCCTGGTGGAGCAAGTTCTAGGGCATTATGATGCCCTCTTCACACCATTGCGGGCCGACAAGGAAGGATGGAGAGGATCTGGGAGGACGTAGTGGTTGCCATCAACGCGGAGGGGGTGGCAACCCGTGACATCAAACAGGTCCAGAAGCGCTGGGAGGACTTCAGGTCCAGGACCCTCAGCAAGGCCCGGCGCCTCTTGAAGGCAGAGGATGCAGATGGGTGCAGGGTCAGCCTGACCAGCATCCAGACGAGGGTCCTGGAACGCATAAGCCCAGCACTCCACGTCCAGATCCTTCAGAGGCAGACCCGTCTGGAGTTGAGCGGTAAGTGGCCATGCATTGCTGTGTGAAACAGGGCATGTTGCAGTGTGCTGGTATCTAGCTACTTGCCTGTATGTGTGACATAGGCCATGTATGGATGTGTGTGTGCAGGGACATCATGGTGCTGCATGTGAGATCAGTCATGAGTGAACCACATGGATGGTGCATGTGTTACAATGCAACATGGGGAGCATCATGCGGAATGCACACATGAATACATGCCTGTCTCTGTTCTTGGACATGGATGGGGTGTGAGAGATGGGTGCAGCTGTCATGGACATGTATGGTGTACATGTCTGTGTGTCTCAGTAGCGTGTGTGTGACTTTGAAACGTCATGGATGCATGACACATGTCCATGATGATGTGTTGATTCACTGATGCAGTCTAGTCATCCTTGTATCCACTGTGCCTGTGGTGTACAAGGCCAGATGCATGAGCCTCCGGTGATGTGTGTGCATGGGACCAGTATGACCCATGATGCATGTGAGTTTGAAGACAACATTTATGTCAATAGAGACCCTCGTACATGGATGCTAATGTTGATTGCATGCGCCGTGCCTGTTTCTGCATGTGTGTTGCCTGCATTGACCCATGTGTTGTGGAGGGACAGGAGGGAAGTGACGTTTGACAGTGCCACTCATGTGCTATTGCTTCCTGTCTAGGGGACTATTGTACAGTACCCTGATGCTTGTGTTCCATGTCTCCCTCTACACAGCATCGAGTGAAGAAGAGGGCGGATGCCTCCACCGGCCGGCGACGCAAGGCCCAGCCACCCTCCCAGGAATTACCATCATCCGGGAGTGAGGGGACTGATGCCGCGTCTGCCACTATGGCTGCAGCAGAAGGGTTGGGTGAGCCCCCACAGGGGCTTGCGATGGCGGAAGACGGTGCAGAGCCATCCAGGTTGGTGGTCTACACAGAGGAGGAGGAAGCCGCTACTGAGCCGCACATGGGGCCTGGTGGGGGTGGTACCACTGGTGCAAGTGGTGCAGTCCAAGGCCAGGGCAGGTGGCAGCACAGGTCGCCGCCGAGGGGCCTATGCATGTCACTGTCCCTGACCCTGTGACTGCACCACCATGCACCAGCAGGGATGCCCCGTCCCAGGCCCGTCTGCAGGTAGGGGGGAGGCCCACATTTTTTGGCACTCCACTACCTGTGGACGAGGAGACCCATGACCGTATGGCCTCCATCCTGATTGGTGTCGCGTTGCGCACGAGTGACATTCGTGATTACGTGCGTGCTTCCTCGGGGGACCACGCACACCATCACGAAGAGCTGTGTGGCACCGTGGCACAGTTGGGAGGGGCCCTAATCGGAGGGTTCCTACATGTGTCGGGCACTCTGCTGGCCCTCTCCTCCTCTGTGGAGACTATGCGCCAGTCGTTCTCCCTGCCGTCTTCCGCCCCAGATTCCACCAGGGCCCCCTGTGGACCTGGCCCAACCAACGCAGCCAGCTTAGTGGAGATCACATCCCTGCCACAGTCGGGAGTCGGAGGTCTAGCAGGGGTGGACACCCCACCAACTGGAGACCAGCAGATGGAGGATGTGCCGGCATCATCGGGCAGGGCACATGGACAGCAGCAGCAGGCTCAAGGTGGGAGCGATGATGGCTCGGGGCCATCAACATCAGAGGGGCAGGCATCGGCCGGAGGGCAGGAGGACCCTGGAATGGGGGTGTCTTTCATGTGGCAGCGGTTGGGCCAGCGGATAGATGCGGAGCGGCGGCAGGTGGAAGAGGAACGGCTCACTATGGTCAGGGCGGAGTTCTCCATGCGAAGGGCATTGAGGCGGGCTGAGTGCCTCGAGGCAACTCGCAGGGAGTTGGAACAGGCCATGACTGCATATCTGCGAGACCTCTGGGCCAGGGGAGAGGCCCGCCTCCGGGACATCGACATGGAGTTCGATGATGCCCTGGCCCGGGACATCACAGAGTGAGCCGTGGGACTTGCCCGCCGCCATTGTATATAGTTAATTAGTGTTAGGTTTCCTTTCTGTTTTTATTTCTTTTGGGGCGCTTGGACTATGCCCCACCTTTTTGTATATAGTTGTTCATTAGGTAGGGTTTTTTGTAGGTTTCCTTTCTATGGTTGGGCTCATGGACCCTGGATTTGTACTGGATCAATGGTTTTGTCTTATTTTTTCACTTTGGATATGTTTTGACGGAAAGACACTTTGGACCCATGTGCTTTTGGATTGATTTGGATTCTGCTTTCACACATTTTTAATTTATATTTTGGACATGCAGATTTTTCTTCTTTATTTCCATTATTGTGTGTTTCATTTTTTTTCCCTTGCTTTTGTGTTTAATACATTTTTATTTCATACTTCAATGTGTGGTATCCTCTCTTTGGTTTCATGCATGTCACGATGTGTGTTTTCTCAATCACATGCACCCATTGTGTGTGTGTGATGGAAATGTGTTCATGTGCATAGTTGCCATTTGGGATGTATCATGTGATGGGGATTTCAATGTGGGGTGGATGTAACACTTGGTTGTGTGTTTGGACTGGGGTGGCGTGGGGTGTGATTTGGGTGGCCATAAGGCCCATGATTGTGGATCATGATGACGTGTTGGGGGGGACATGAGTCGGGGCCTGCTGGCAGGTGCCTGTCACTGCTGGGTGGGTGAGTGGGTGGGGGGACATGAGGTGGGGCCTGCTGGCAGGTGCATGTCATTGCTGGGTGCGTGAGTGGGTGGGGGGACATGAGCGGGGCCTGCTGGCAGGTGCCTGTCACTGCTGGGTGGGTGGGGGTACAGGAACATGAGTCGGGCCTGCTGGCAGGTGCCTGTCACTGCTGGGTGGGTGGGGGTGCAGGGGGACATGTGTCGGTGCTCACATGTGCATGGTGACATGTGGGCTGCCTGCAGGGCCTGGGGAGGGGGGAGAGGGCACACCTGGGAGGACACACACTGGCAATTCACGTTGGGGCACCCCAGGAATACACGTACCCCTCCCGTGACAGCGAAAACGCATGTAAAACTCCCTGCGCACCCCTCAGAATACACGTACCCATCTCGCACTAGGCCTATCGCGTGTGATACTTCATGCGCAACCCTGAAATACACGTACCCCGCTCGCCCAAGGCCTATTGCGTGTAAAACGTCCCACGCACCCCTCAGAATACACGTACCCCTCCCGCAGCAGCGAAAACACGTGTAAAACTCCCCGTGCTCCCCTCAGAATACATGTACCTCTCCCGCGGCAGCAAAAATGCATGTCCCGCGCACCCCTCAAAATACACATACCCCGCTCAGCCAAGGCCTATCGCGTGTGATACTTCACGCACAACCCCAAAATACACGTATCCCGCTCGCACAAGGCCTATTGCATGTAAAACGTCCCGCACACCCCTCTGAATACACGTACCCCGCTCGGCCAAGGCCTGTCGCATGCCATTCCTCTTGAAATTATTGGACAAAGCCGCACATTGCCAAATCCAACACTTTCTGGAAACCCACTCCATCCTAGGGACCAGGCAATCAGGCTTCCGGAAAGGACATGGCACCGAAACAGCCCTGGTGGATCTGAAGAGTCAGATCACCCAAATCATGGATAAGGGCAAGCCAGCCCTACTGCTCCTCCTAGATCTTTCAGTCGCATTCGATCTGGTTGATCACAAGACCCTCACCTCACAACTCACACACTCAGCTAATTTCTCTAAGGAATCAGCTCTCTGGGTCACCTCCTTCCTCGAGGGCAGAGCCATGAAAGTCTTCTCAGACACTGCTAACGCCACCCACACTACAATCCATTGCGGGGTCCCTCAAAGATCCTGCACTGCACCCACACTTTACAACTTGTTCACTAAGCCTCTCTTTGACAAACTCGACTCACATGGTATCACGTACATGAATTACACGGACGACACAAGTACTTCTACCTCTCTCAGGATTATACCATGAAGACGCCAAGGCACTCCACACGATCTACTCCATGATCCAGGCTTGAATGGCAGTTAATGGCCTCTGCATTAATGGAGACAGGACTGAAATCATGATACTAGGTCAACAGAGCACCCTAAACAAACTGGATAAACTGTATGCCAACTTCTCCATTGACAACTCCATCATCCCCGTATCCACAGCTGTCAAGACACTGGGAGTATACATAGACTCCTCACTATCAATGACCAGACAAGTCAGCGCAATCACTTCCTCATCTGCGCAGACCACCAAACTAATAAACGCCATCAAACCATACCTCTCAAAACCTAACTGCCTTTCAATAGCCAGAGCAACCATTGGAGCCAAACTAGACTATTGCAATGCCCTTCTAGCAGGCACATCAGCAAAAAACCTAAACAGACTACAAGTCACACAGAACAATGCTCTCCGGGCCGCTCTGAGCATCCCAAGAAGAGAGCATATCTCCCAGGCCAGACACCCAGCCCAATGGCTCCCG
The DNA here is from genome assembly GCF_040938575.1 of Ambystoma mexicanum. Classification (NCBI taxonomy): domain Eukaryota; kingdom Metazoa; phylum Chordata; class Amphibia; order Caudata; family Ambystomatidae; genus Ambystoma; species Ambystoma mexicanum. Next base: position 480,474,934 of record NC_090922.1, read on the forward strand.
GTCAAAGAGTGGATCACACTCAAAATCCTCACCCTCACACACAAATGCCTCTCTCTTTTCACCCCTTCCTACCTATCAGAGACTATCTCCAAACCCTCCTCCTCACGTCCCACCAGGACGCAATACACTAACTTACTCCATATCCCACGCACCAAAAGAGCCAAAGCCGGTGGCCTAAGCTTCCCCTAAATTGCTGCCAAGTCCTGGAAAACTCTAACTGCTAACATTAGAGCAGAAAACTCACTCCCGATTTTTCGTAGGAAACTGAAGACCTCTTTCCTTGCACAATAATAAATAACACTTGCTAACCTATGTAAATATACTGCACTGTAAATTTGTACAAATGTCATACTTGCTCCTGTAAATGTATGTATTACTCCTGTACATGCAACTAAGATATGTCTGTAACAAGCGCCACGATGCCCCCGGGCTGACGTGCGCGCTACAAATCCAAATAAGTAAATAAATAAAACGTCCCGCGCACCCCTCTGAATACACGTACCCTGCTCGGCCAAGGCCTATCGTGTGTAAAACTCCCCGCGCACCCCTCTGAATACACGTACCCCACTCGCACAAGGCCTATCGTGTGAAAAACGTCCCACGCATCCCTCTGAATACACGTATCCTGCTCGGCAAAGGTCTATCGCGTGTAAAACATCCCGCGCACCCCCAGAATACACGTACCCCGCTCGCACTAGGCCTATCGCGTGTGATACTTCACACGCACCTCCCAAATACATGCAGGCACCCCATCCACCCTGGACATGCCCCACAGGCAGCCCACGCCACAGGGGGGGTGCTTTTTCTATGCTATTTACCTGGCACGAGCGGGGTACATGTATTCAGAGGGTGCGCGGGGTGTTTTATACGTGTTTTCACTGCCGTGGGAGGGGTACGTGTATTCTGAGGGGTGCGCAGGGAGATTTACATGTGTTTTCGTGGTTGGGGGGCTGTATGCTGGTCCACTGGCCTTTGCGCCATGTACTAGATTTGTGCGCTGGTCATGGCACACGGGGTGGGGTTGGGGGCGTAACTGGCGCTGCTGCAGGGTCGCTGCGCCACTCTGCGCCACGGCTGCTTATTGATGTTGAAACCCATGAATACGCTGTGCGCTGAAATGGGTTTTGGCGCACGCGGCTGGCGCAGCTGCCGCACGAGCACACTGTGTGCCAGCCGCGTGCGCCTCTTGTGCGCCGAATTCTATGAATTATCCCCTTAGTAATGAGGGGTGCTGATCGAGGGGTGAAACCTACAAAGGCAGATTATTGTGAATTTCTTGCTAAGGCAGTTAAGGAGATCTGCAATACTTTACTGGTAGTTTGGGCCAAGACTTACAAACTATTTATGAAGCAATCACACTGCAATGATTATTTCTGCAAGTCTGAGATGTTAGGTAGAAATTAGCATTGCTTGACTGCGAACCAGACCTTCTTTCTGTTCTCTTCCCCGTTTTTGTTGGTGAGAAATCGCAGTGCATTAATGCGCCACTGTGTAAAGCTCAGTGTAATCTTCAGGCACCTGTTGTAAAGATTTGTGTGCAACCTGCAGGTTACAAGTTCAAAAGATTCTATTCACACTGCACACTAATCACAAAAGTCCATGTATAAGTTGCATATGTTTAATTAGTTGCAAATCAGTCTGACACGTGTTTATAGCTTGGCGCTCTTCTTCTGAGGCTGAAGATATCATGTATAATGGTATTAATTAGTCAGACAACATGATATACATCATAAACAAAACCAAACAAAATGGCACAATAACAGGGCAGTTAACCAATGGTCATAGCAAACCGTTTTCATAAGGTAAGGAAAATCACAGGGGTGGTGTCACATTGTTTGTACAACACAATATGATATTAGCCATCCATCAATGCCATTAATGTAAATGATAAAAAAGGATATCAGTCTCCAAATATATCCAGCAGATTAAAGATAGAATGAGGGTAAGAGATGGGAAGGGGAAGGCAAATACAAAAAGATAAACAAAATCTTGTTAGAAACGGAGTAAGATGGTTCAGTATGTGTGCTCACACCAAAATTCACGTATGCCATGTTATAGCATATTGGTAAAAAATTACTGTTGTGAAGCTTTTGTTGCCAGTTTGTTTTGTAAGGGGGAAGATGTGTTGTGATGTGCTTGGTTAGTCTGATGTGGTTTGTCATGTGATTTATGATGTCACCAGAGTGCCTGTGGAATGTTGATGCTTGAGTGGGAGAATGCTGTGATGAGAGTTCCATGTTGTGTCAGTTGAGCCCTCCCTTCCTGGGTGATGGGTGCCGGTGTCTTTCTCTTTACCTTAGTCTTTCTTTCTCCTAATTGCTTATGTCTTAATCTTGGAACTGTAACTGTAACATAAGAACTGAAGTAAATTTAAGAAGTAACCTAAAGCTGCCTGGACTGAGCTTTATTACAATTACCATTTAAAAAAATTACCATTTCCAAAGCTCTGACGCTGTGAGGTGAGGATAGAGAAGAATATGGGTGGTTACTCTTAACCAATTAGCTCATAAGCAAATCTTGAATTAAGGTGGCTAGATATTGTTGTTGCCACTTACCAATTTGTACATTGATCGTGGGTTCACTGATAATGCAATTCTCCACTAAAAATAAATATTTAACAAGTCAAAATCAATTCACACAATCACTGGTTTGTACAACCAGCCAATAGTTATTAAGTAGTTTAAATCCACATACCTATATTGACTGCAGTTGCGTAAATCCATTAGCTCCTATGAATTATTAACTTCAACCATGCATCAATTATGCATTAATAATCCGTCCAAAGGCATGTTCACCATTCAAAGATCAATTCCTTAACCCGAATGTATGAGGATTAAAGAAGAAAGAAAAACGTGCTCAATTTCCTCATTCCATTGCCTCATTGCATTTTATCATATAACTGATAATCTGATTTCGATGAGGTGGTGTTAACACAAGGTTAACACTTGTGAGACTGCTCATGGAAACCATGGCATGCTTAAGGTGAACAACATCACCTGGAGAGGTAGGCAGGACCTGTACCAGGAACCTCCATCTACAGAGGGATCACTGGGAGCCTGTATATCAACAATGAGGACAAAATGATATACCAGGGAAATAATCTTCCTAGAACAGTATCTACTAGCGGAAGTCACAGGCATAGACTTATGCAAGAAAATAATGTACAAAGAGCTGCAAATAGGCTTGGTAGAAATGGATAGTAAATTGCCCTTGGTAAACAAGTCTAGGCATTCAGATGTTTGCATTAGTGCAGCACCTGAATCTGGGGCAACGACTTTGGAAAATACTTCAATAGCAAATGAAGGGCATTCCTGGACAAGGGATGAGGTAAAGGATCCCTTGAAGGAATGGAGAAATCAGAATATAATGTGCACCTTCAACGGGAGAGACCACGACAAGAAGAAGGCCTATAAATGTACTTTAATAGGCGCCATTCAAGAAAATTAGGATTTATGAAGGTTGCTTTCAAAAATGCTAGTGCAATTAGGATATTTTTAGATTGTATGTATTGTGGAGGTTGCAATGTACGTTTTTATTTTGAAAATCTTTTTTGATGTAAAATCCAAATGTTGTCATCACCATAACTCTTGGCATTAACTTATTTACCTAGCGCTGTGTGAAGGGAATCCTGTTGCTCCGCAGATTGATGGTATTACCACACTCACAAACCAAACTTCACCCATTATTGATCTTTCAAAAGTAGAATAAGATTGGGCCTTTGCTCCAAATGAAGGTCACATAAAAATGTATCTTCGAAACAAGCTGGAGAAGTGTATATGACGCCATTCAACTGCACAAACCAGCTGATCTCTAGTATGGGAGGGAATAGAGGTCCAAAAGGAGGTAAAGCCAAATACTGCTGTAACCGCTGTGAATTTACTTGCCTGGAATGTGTCGGGAATCGGAAACAAAGTCTATGATGTGGTCTGACTGTTTTTTTAAAGATCCTTTAACATAGTGTTTCTACCGGAAACTTGGATGCAGGAGGATTTTCATCTGCGTGATTATCGAGCATTTGCAGCTAAGACTTAGCAAAGGATGATGCGCATCATAGGGGTGGTCTTGTCACTTTGGATGGGGAGTCAGCAGGTTTCTACATATAAAGATGTGTCCCCAATTGTAAATCAATGGTTACTGCTCTTTTCAACTGTATCCAGAGTCTCAAAGTTGTTGGTTGTTTATATATATAACCAACCTAAAGCAGGCCCCCACAATTTGAATAGCTACTTCGTTGGCGGGGGGGTATAACCTGATGGTGGAGGGAGATTTAAATGTTAAGTTAGGTATGCCAGGCCCCTCGTGTAACGATTTAAGGTCTTTGGAAGAGCAATGCGATATTCCACCAAGAAATATCCTATTTACAAATCTCTTTTATGTATCATAATGAAAGAACTTGCTATGGTGCAATTGAATGGTAGATGTCCGGGGGTCCTACTGATGAGCTACACATTCAGGAGGGCTGATTATGTTTCTAGCATTGTTAATGCTATAGTAGATATGGGTTTTAACCAAGTATTATAGATTTGCATATTATGCACCGAGTGAAGAGTGACCATTCACCCTTAGAGTTATCATTTAATTTTCATGGGCTTGGCCCATGTCTAGATTCTACCGATAAGAGTATGAAGGCTCAGTCTGCTCCTAAATACACTACAGAGGCTATAGAAATCTATATACAGGTGGATGAAATTACAGGGATTACCTCACACATGTTTTAAGCTAATAATGAGTTAGGGGACCTAGTTAGCCTATTTGAATATCTGATATCCAATATTAGGTATAGGATACTAATCAACTATAGATACCCGTCTAAGGAGTATCTTTGGCTAAACATGCCCAATGGTTTGATGCGGATTGAAGAACGACAAAAAAGAATTTGAACATTAACATGAAGTAAAGGGCGACTCAGCGGTCAGCAGTTTACTTTTCAAAAAGATTCCAAAAAGCTACTGAAGAACAAAGAAAATACTTACATTGAGAAGCAATGGGATGTTTGTTTGTTTGTTCGTTTTATTATTTATAATGCGCGGGCATACCGAGGGTATCAGGATGCAGCCTTTACAAGAATTTGCAAAGCTTGGTTACAAGTCATAGGGTATCCAAAGCGACAGTAAGGTACACCGATATTATATACATATCAACAATGAGGTACATGGATATTATATACATATAAACAAGAAGGCACACATGGTTACATTGTGTGCGGGTAGCATGAAGAGGGGACAGCCTGGCACTGGAGTATCTTTGACGGCCTACGTTTTCAGCCATGACACTACCTTGGATCGGAAGTTCTGGTAGGGCAGGTCAACTCTGAGATTAGGCGGTAGGGAGTTCCACAGTTTGGCTGCTTTCACTGGGAAGCTGTTGCCCCCTATGGTGGCACGTTTAAAGTTAGGGACAGAGAGGCAGTCTTTGTAAGCAGTTCTGGTAGGTCTCAGGGAGGACTGTCTATGGAATCTATTAATCAGGTAAGTAGGGGCAGCGTTATTGAGGGATTTGTGAGTGAGCGATGCAGTTTTTAAGAGAATTTTGTCTTTAATGGAGAGCCAGTTGTTCTGTTGACTAAGTCCTGAGATGTGCTCTCTTCTGTGAGCGTTATTCTGAAGAGTTTGTAGTTTGCTAGTGGTAGCCTTGGAGGATCCCAGATAGAGGGCATTACAATAGTCCAGGCGGGACAGTATAAGGGCTCTAGCGAGGGTAAGGCAACTGGTGTCAGACAGAAATGGTTTAGCTGTGCGGATTAATTTACACGTATAGGCCGTGGAGGAATCCAGGGAGCTCACCTGTCTTCTGAAGGAGAAATTAGAGTCCAGGTAGAAACCCAAAGTTTTGACCTCTCGTCCAACCTTGATGTTGCTACCATCGATCATGAAAGAGTTGTAGGCAGGGCCAAGTTTCTTTAAACTGGACGTAGTGCCTAGGATGATAAATTCTGTTTTATCATCATTCAGGCATAGTCCATGTATGGCCTTCCATGCCTGGATGATAATGTACACCCTATTTAGCAAGGCCAAATCCTTTCCATAATCTCCAGAAAGCGGAAGGAGGATCTGGGTATCATCTGCATAGTTAGTGTAGGTGATACCGAGATGATCCAAATCATCGAAAAGGGGCTTGGTAAATATGTTGTACAATGTGGGGGAGACACAGGAGCCCTGTGGGATGCCACAAGTGATGGGTATGGGGTCTGCCGCTGCAGTAGGTGAGAAGACCCTCATGGTTCTACCGTTGAGAAAAGAGGTAATCCAGGTGATGGCCTCAGCAGAGAGATGAGCTGATGTTTGGAGATGTGTGCATAGGACAGAATGATCGACCAGGTCGAAAGCTGCAGACAGATCAAGGAGGAGGAGTAGGGCAACTTGGCGGTTGTCTTTAAGCATATCGATCTGAGCTTTCAAGTCAATGAGAGCAGTTTCAGTCCCATGATGAGGGCGGAACCCTGACTGTCTGGAACCTAGTAGATGGTGTTCTTCCAGGTACTTCTGAATTTGTACATAGGCACCCTTGTCCAGGATTTTTAGTAGAAAGGGAACGGTCATTATGGGTCTGTAATTTGTGGGCGTGGCTAGGTCAAGTGTGGGTTTTTTTAATAGTGGAAGTACCCAGGATTGTTTCAGATTAGTGGGGATGGAGCCAGTGTGTTAAAATGGGTATCACGTGAGTGAAGCGTACCTGAAGACTTGGAAGAAGATCTTGACGTGGCAGCCAGACTGACGACTTTCTTGCGATGAGCGAATGACACGAGGAACCGGCCTCTCCGCCACCCAAGGTTGAAACAAGGTGGAAGATGGACCGACTCCCAACGCCACGGGACGCACTCTCCTGATTTGCGTGGCGTCAGGACAGTGCAAGCACTGACAGGAGAGGCAGATGTCGAATGTCCATAGACTGTGAGGTCAGAAGTTGGTGGTAGAGCCGGACAACCGCAACCACTGGAGAAACAAGGATGGCAGGCAGGTGGAAGGTCCGACTGGAAACAGCTGGGAGACTCAAAACCCCAAAGGAAACAGGTGACAGCTCAGGCAGAGTGTGGGAACCAGACCCAAGAACTGAACAACGAAACCAAACCCCAGGTACCGGACTGGGAGATAATCCAGGAGCAGGACTGGGAAACCAACCCAGGAGCAGGACTGGGAAACCAACCCAGGAACAGGACTGGGAAACCAACCCAGGAACAGGACTAGGAACCCAACCCAGAAGCAGGACTGGGAAAGGACAGAGAAGGGGGGCCCAGGGGGAAAACGAAACTGAACCAAAAGATAGAACCCTGGGACCCAAATGGGACACCAAGACCCCAAGGGGAGAAGGACCAGATCCACTGCTGGGGCAGGAACCCAAGAAAGGATTCAGGCAGGAGCGGGAGACTGAGCAAGGCCGGAACAGCAAAACGAGCGAAAAACACGATCAGGGAATAACCGCGTTGAGACGCGACTTGCCCCTGATCGAGGCTTGTTTTATAGGATGGCCGGCACTCGAGAGGCTTGAAACGCAAGCCGTCTCGTTACTGGGTGCCGGCACATCCAAAGCGAGGCTCGGAACGCAAGCTCTCGCCGTGGAGAGGGCCCAATCTACTGCGCATGCGCGGAATCGAGACCGTGGTCTCCCGCGCATGCGCAGAGGACTCCCGACGGGAACCCCAGAAGCTCTCCCCATGGCGGATCCCCGCAGGCGAAAGCGCGGGTAGATCCGCCAAGAGGGAGGAGAGCGAGTAGGTGCAGAGGACCCCGGTCTCCAGGTAAGTGGCGTGACACAGTGGTGAAGGAGGCATTAATCAGTTTCGTGATGGAGGGGGAGAGGTCACGGGCGGCATCCTTGATGAGTTGTGCCGGGCACAGGTCTCCCTGACAATTGGAAGGTTTCAGAGACATGATGATTTTTTCTACTTCAAGAATCGTGACTTTAGAGAAGTTGAAGCAAGTGAGATCTGTAAGCATGGGCTTATCTGGTGTTTCTGAAGGGATAAAGATATTTTAGCAAGTGTGGTAGCTACGGATAATGTTAATCTCTTTTGGAAACTGGTTGCTAAAGGCTGGGTAAATGAGAGAGGGAACGAGAAGGCACAATTATACAAGAGCGATAGATGTCTCAATTCGGAGAGATATTTAATAAGCACCAGGTTGTGGGGAACCAATGCGTGGGTCAGGAGGGCAATACGAATAATATTACATTTTCCCAAGAGGAGATAATGGTTGCTGTTTCCTCTCTTAAAAAAGGGTAGGGAAAGCAGTGGGTCCTGATGGCCTGAATTCTGACATTTTTACTAGTTTCACCTCAATGGTGGGATCCGATTTTGGAAAAGGTGTTCAAAGCTGTTGTAAAGTCAGATGTGGTTCCAAAGTCCTGCAGCGCTCGTGTGATAGTCCCAGTATTTAAAAAGGAGGGTTTGGAGGACCTGCACTGCTACAGGCCCATTTCCTTATTGGATAATTCCATCAACATTTTTTTTCAAAGTGCATATTGGTAAGAGTGGAGGTGTGGGCACAGGATAACATCATTGTTAAACTTTTGCATGCACGTCTCAGATGGGGTTGTAGTACTGTGGATCATTGTTTTAAATTGAAAACTTAAATCCAGAAATATTGTAGGATAAGGGAAGTAAGTATCTACACAGCATGTCTTGATCTTGAATGGGCGTTTGATTCTATTGAAACTTGTTATGGCATACACTCCATGAAATAGGCATGCCAGGTGGCCTGTTGAAGTCAGTGCAAGTGATCTATATGCATACTGCGGCCTCAGTAAGATATTATAGGTTGGGCTCTGCAATGCTGTTGTCTCCCACCAACAAGGGGGTTAAATAGGGTTGCCCATTAGCCCCCTTAATTTTTATTTTATTTATGTTCGATTTTGATCCATTTGTATCCACCAATTCTGAACAGAAAACACTACAGTGCACTTCTCTAAGCAGCTGATACGGCCATTATTGGGCTAACATTGAAGGGGATTGAAGGGGCCTTTACTATACTAATAATTACTTAGAGAAACATAGGGCCTCATGACAAGTTTCATTACGGTAGCACCCGTAATGAGGCCCATAGTCTGAATTAAATAAGTCCAAGACTAAAATTATGTTTTTTGGCAAGCCAGGTAAAACTTTGAGGTTGTCCTTCAATGGAGTACCAATTAAAGAGGATGATTATCTGTACCTCTGAATTCTTTTTTGTAGCAACAGATCTTGGGCTACACACATAACGCAGCTTGCTGAGAGAGCTACACTTAGATTCAAGGGGCTTCCTTGTTTGTACTGCTTATATGGAGGTTACAGACTGGATACTTCAAAGGAAGTGTATATGGCCAAACTTTCTTTTATGATGCTCTATGGCAGTGAAGTTTGGGGATATCTCAACTGCAAAAAGGCGATCCAGAATATATCTTTGGCCAAGATGTGGGGGTCTCCCCCTGGAACACCAGGCAGGTGTTCTTAGGATTGAGCTGTGGTTGTTGAATATGGAGTCGAGGGTATATGTACGTTACTTAACATATTTCTGAAAACTCTTCTGAGTTTCTGAGTTGACCACAATGTGAAAGAGGGGTTCCCAGACATTAAATCCTTGCCATGCAGTAACAAATATAAGTAGTATAATACTGTAAATACATTTTGGCTCAGGCATGGAGGGTGCATTTCAAATCCTGGCCCAATGACCCACCTTAATTCAGCTATGTAAATGATGGGCAGTAAGGCTAAGGAGTCAGATATGCACAATATACTGTCTTTCTGCTCTTTGGACACATATGCTTAGCTGAGGGATTTTCCTTTGTCAGCTGGGCGCTTTCACCAAATTACATCCCCATCCACTCATAGGATTGTGTTACATTTACTTTTAAATGTACTTCCGCTTAACAACGTTCTTTGGCTTGGATAGCAGATTCATCCAAATGTATTTGTGGTCTCGTACTAAAGGCGTTTTTTGTTGATTGTGCTGGTAAATGCTATTTAGCACGCAAAAGCTTTTGCTTCTACCTTTTTTTAATATAATAAGTTGAAAACATGTAAAGTAGCAATGCGCTTTGTAATCAACTATGGGATCTGACATTTATTTATAATTTTGTAATTATGATACTGTAGCTTTGAAACTCTGATTGTTCTGGATGAGCAGGTGAGGACCTGCTTTGATGAGACTTTCATTTGTCTAGAAACATTGTCAAGGGTGAAAAGGGGAAAAGAGGAGAAAGACAAGGAGAGATGGCCTCAGACAGGCCAGGAGTAGTAGAGGATGAAGAGGAGGTAGAGGAAGAGAGGGTGGACTGGATGTCCTGAGTTTTAGTAGTGAAATGAGAGGCCAAGGTGTGCAGAGGTGCAGGGAGGGAACGGGAGAGGTAGAGACTCCAGCAGAATTGGCCAGCTCCTTGCAGATTTTGAAAAGTTTGGCTGAGTTGTTAGATATGCAGAGATGCAGGCTTGGATGTAAGCTCTCTTCTTAGAAAGGACAGAGAGTCTGTGCTGCCTTTGGAGCAGGCGGCAGGCCAGTTTGTCAGGGGGTGCGCCCAAGGCCCTCCACTTCCTCTCCGCCACCCTGCACTTGCGTTTAAGGGCAGCAAGGTCGAATCGTAGCAAGAGTTGCACTTGAATTTGGGCTTCAGCAGATCCTCATGACAGGGGCAAGGATATCCAAAGTGTTAGCGATAGAGAGATGAAGGTTAGAAATGCTGCGTCAGGGTGTGAGTCCACCAAAGTTGCAGGAGGAGAGAAAGTAGCAGCAAAAGCCTCAACTGACACACGCTTCATGGGCCGGATGACCGAGAACATAGGTGTGAGTGCTACAGTCGGCTTGACCTGTGGAGGAGAGAGAGAGAGGTGGGAAGAAAGGAGAAAGTGATCACTCCAAGAGAGAGGAGTGGTGAGAGGGTTAGAGAAGGGGAGGTCTGAGGAGATAAGAACATCCAGGGTGTGCCCTGCAGAGTGAGTCGGGCCAGAGGAAATAATAGAGATAGAGAGAGAATCACAGATGTTTTGATAGTCCTGAAGAAGGGCTGGTAGCATCCAGGTGGATGTTCAAGTCTCTGAGGAGGAGAAGGTATGAAGTAGAGGCAAGGAGCAAGGAGGAAAAGTCAGCCCACTCAGAGAGGAAGAGGGTGACCTGGTCAGACAGCCTGTAGATAGTGCTCACAGTGAGAGGGAGGCCAGGAGAGATGGAGAGCCTGCAGACCAGGCATTCAAAGGAGGAGTAGTGCTGCACTATAAAGATAGAAGCAGGGATCCACTCTGGGAAAATCAAGGCTACACCCCCACCGGGATGGTTGGTTCTGGGTTCAGAGATTCAGAGAGGATCGTATAGCCATCGGGAAGGAGAGTGTCGAAACTCATGAAAGAGCTGGCCATGAACCAAGTCTCGGTGAGACTGAGTACATCCAAATCGAGCTCTTCCAGGAGATGGCAAATGTCAGAGGAGTGTTTTTGACAGCTGAACTAGAGTTGAGAGTAGTTATGTGGAGCAGGTTGCCATATTAGAGGGATTTCCACAGAGGGGTACAGGCCAGAGGTACACCCTTTGGAAGTGTTGGAGGTGCCCAAGGATGGGAAGAGGAGAAAGGAAGAGACGACAGGCTAATCAGAGAGGGAGAAGATTGTTCCACAGGGGTGGCAGAGGAGGGAGTCAACCGGGTGGCCAGAGCAGCATCAGGTGGTGCCATATAGGTTGCAGAGGAAGGAGGTGGCAGAGGAGCCAGTGAGGGGTAAGAAGGGATAGCAGGAGAGGAAAGGAAGTTTATAAGGTGCAGGAAGCGTCTATCAAAGAGGAGGAGATTGGCCTGAGGGCCCTGTACCAAGACGGTGCCATTTAAGTAGACATTAATGATGGTCTAAGAGGAGTGGAAGCAGGCCAGGAGGGCCTCCCACTAGGTGCCACCATTAATGGGAGAGGAGGAAAAAGGGGAGAGGACAGAAAGCATATGAGGGGTCCATAGGCCTGGAGAGAGAACGACAAAGAGGATTTGGTGAGGGTCTGTCTGGAGGAAGCACTGGTGTAGGTATCAGCGATGGGAAAGCCTGGGTTGGAGACCAGGATGTCCCTTTTGAGTGTTTTCCTATCAGACTTAGTGAGAAGGGATAGGATAGTTGATAGAATAGCAGTTAGAGAAGATAGGGGTGACAGAGAGCACAATAGGGGGTGCAGGGTGGAGAGTGAGGTGGGGTGTCGGTGAGCAGCCCAAGCAGCAGGGGGATCAAACACTAGGGGCAAACAGGAGGGAGGCACACAAGGGGGTCACACAGCACAAGAGGGGCAACAGGTACATACGACACAGAACAAGATCACTGGACGTTGCAAGGTCTTAGCGTGGGTGGAGAAGAACAGTGCAGGCAACAAGTACTCTACAATGGAACTCAAGGTCACGAGAATGCAAGTACAGTACAAGAATACAAAGCAGAAAGTCAAAGCGTCCCAAGAGGGGAGGAAGGTAAAGGCAAGGATGTTGCTCATAACAATACAATAGTAACCCAGCAGACAAAATCACACACAGATATGGTACAAGGAAACCTGGAAGTAAGAGGAAATGCAGGCAGTGCAATGGAATGACAATACAGCAGTGAATACAATATGGTGGAAAGACAACACAATGGTCATAGAACGTAGGGGACCATTACATGGGGAGAATGCAGAGAGGGAAGTGTGGGAGCAACGCAGCAATCGATACATGGGGAGCTGCACAGCAAGGGATGTATGGGGAGCAGTGCAGCGAGTGATGCATGGGGAGCAATGCATAGAGGAATACATGGAGAGCAACACAGAGAGGGATGCATGGGGAGCAATGCAGTGAGGGATGCATGGGGAGCAATGCAGAGAGGGATGCATTGGGAACAATGCAGAGAGGGATGCGTGGGGAGCAACGCAGAGAGGAATGCACTAGGTCAGGGGAGCAGGGGCAGGTTGTGAGGGGGCGCAAACGTGAATGTGGGAGGGGGTGCGGGGCCTAAGTTGTGAGAGGAGTGAGCAAGGGATGAGCAGATCATCCGCCTCCAACTCCCTCAGGGTTAGTCACTTCTCCAAGCAGCGAGTTGGTGGTAGATCTCTTTCTTCTGCTGGGGCCTCCCTCTGGAACAGCCTCCCTGCCTCTCTGAAACTTGAGGAGAACCATCTCCGTTTCTGGAAGCACCTTAAGGCCTTCCTCTTTGCTTCTGTTTTCTCTCCTCGTCTCCCCTGCTGATCTCCTGGCTGAATCTGAACTTGCACTGGTTACCTGGCTAATCGAGCCCAGGTCCCCTCCCCGCCAGTTGCACACCTGCACTGCCCCCTGGCAACCCTTGCACTCTGACTGTTTCTGTATACCTGCAGCCGCTACTAGCACTTGACACCTGATGTCTGCACTTACCCTTGCACTGGCCACCAGCTGGATGCACATTTATTTATTGTCTTTATTTACTACTGTTATCCTATGTATTGCACTGCCCCCTCCTCTTTCCCCCTGCACTTTTCCCCTTCTCCCCTCCCCTGCACTTGCGCAATCACAATGTCACTTGGCCTAGTAGAATTGTTGTGTCTGTCTTCCTCCGTTTCCCCTGCCTTGCCTCGTCGCGCCTTGAAACACTTGTGTATAGGCGCGTTATAAATGCCATATCATATATAGTAGGCCTCATCATATGTATTAGTTGCTTTGATTCACCGGTCAGCGATGTGATTTTATGATTTTTCTCGTTATCTTTTGTATTTGTTTAATATGAAACAGACTTTATTATAACGCTAATATGTACTGTTGTAGGACGTATTGCCTATTGAATAAATAATTTATTTTATATTCATTTGTGTGCCACATTACAGATTTATTCAAATAGAATTGACGATAGCCACGTACTCTAGTGGGGGTATGACTCCATAGAACTAAATCTTGAATTTGTTCATTGAGGGGACCCCCGCTTTTTGTGTGACAGTTCGCCCAAATCATTGACTATTCAAGAAATAGCAAGACTTTCTAAGGTATATACATTTATTCTTGGTTGTGGTGTTTGAAGCACAATTAGCTACCATGATATCGGTTTAACCACTTTATATGACTCAGAAAGACCTGTGTAAAATCAAAGGGTTAGGGTGTAGATTGGTATAGATTGCGCAGTTTTTGTACACCTGCATAAAGTACTTTTTAATCCAATTGTAACTCTGGACCCTAGATTAGGGTTTGAGTTATTTAGTTTGTGATTTGCATGGTTGGTACATTTTTGGATAGTTGCGCAGATATTCTAACAATATCTTAATTTAAAATTTTAGATCACAGTTATTTTAGTCTGTGCCCTTATATTGATGAAAATTTCATTTTGTACTTAATTGCTAGTAGTAGTTATTAAGTCTGCTCCTAGCGCAGATTATCTGATATATGCTGTATTTTGCACTTTAGCTTCCAGGGAGAGGGGGAAACCTATAATGGTGCAGTGGAATGAAATAAATCAGTACTTCCAATATTACACATTTAGAGGGAGTGTTGTGGTTATTCCCCTATTATTTCTAATCCCCTAGAGATAGTAACCCAAAATACTTTCATGCCATTAGTATAACTGTCTCCTATTATTTATCAAGGGCCTAATCAATGTGAACGTTTCTTAGATAAATGCGTACTGGGGGCTAATTCAAGGCAAAGTGGGAAGACTAACCCCCTACAGGATGACAAGCTCCAATGCCAGGGATGTAAAGAACTCTTCTTTTTCAGGTGTTCGTTAGAGTCTCATAAGCAGCTTTTCACATAAAATGTTAAAGACATCAAGGAAACTCTTGCAAGCCTGTTGGCGCTTGTGTGGGAATTGAGACTGCCCGTTAACCCAGATATGGTAACAGCAGTGAAACCCAAAGCAGGTATACTTATTCTCAAAAGGGATGTCCCCAACCCTGGTATGAGACCTTATATAGGTAATGCTGTTCATGAGAAAGAAGCTCTCAAATATGGAATGAAAAACAGAAGAGGTTATACAAGCACATGAAGCAAAGAACTGCTCGAGGATACACCAGGGGCTTTGCTCAATTAAAGAGCAAGCCCCCCCACCCCATGTTGTCTCGAGCATAATGCCCCTAATGATTTAATTGTTTTCTTGGTAAATGTACCTAAACTGGAGAATTATAATCGCAAAGAAATGGGGGACAGTTTGATCAATAATGTCATGCATTGGTTGAGGGTAAAAAGGGGCTGTTACTCTATCATAAAATCATATATTGTTGCGTGTCCTAGAATACCAGCTTCATTAAACAGGGATATTATTACAGTGCAGCTGGCTAAGAAACAACTTGTGGATGGGTTGTAAAGCATGGAACAGCGTACCCTCCCACCCCTTGGTTTGGAAATCGAAATTAAAATTAGCATCGCCGGGGTTCATGTAAGCAAAGGAATTGGGAAAGCGGCGCCTCAGTTTCAATCTATTTCCTCTATCAAGAACCGACTGCAGGGTTCTGTCCCCCTGGTGCCATGCTGTAACCGAAAGGAGACTGTTGTAGGTTTGAGTATTACAACAGCATGCACGCAGGCTCCTGCATTAGGATCTAGTCCACCTGTAAGCCCAAAACAAGGTCTGATAGTTCTGGACTCATTTACAATGTTTTTGTAATAATGGATCTGACTCAGGGCATTATCAGTCTTTGCCTTTCTATCAAAATCTTATTGACCTGGACTCTTCTAATGAAGTCGTTGACTGACAGGCGCAAGGGGAGGGGTGAGGGGTATTCTAATGTTAGTAAGCATGGCCATTTATGTCTCTGCAACCACTCAGACTCATGGCTCCACTGAGTTCTTGGAACTCCATAACACGCTTTGTGATGGCTTGTTACTCTTCTTGATACATTTGCATAATCGCAATTCAAAAAGGGGGGAATTGGCCTTTTCTCCTTTTACAGGAGATGATCAATATTTAGAGATTAAAATTCCATGTTTTTGTAAGATTCTTGGTTACTGGGGACTTTAACAAACATTTTGAGCCTCTTGGCTGTATGTGTGAATTATTGGAGGAAGAAGATGTAGTGTGGGGCATAGGCCAACTTAATGCTAATAACCTCAAGCGGGATATAAAAATGCAGAAGAGGTAGCCATCCTATTGTCAACTATTAGCTTAAGGTCTTGCATTGGTTGGTTTCACGGGTGATTCCCCACGGAGATGACCTTTAATAATGGTGCTAACAAGAGTATGATTGATTGTACCCTTGTTAATGTGGAAGCCTGGTCTTTACTGAGGGACATTTCAATTGGGCTAAGACCCAAGAGTGATCACCACCCCAAATTCTGGATGTGATGCAAACCTTCATGGGTTTGTTAAGCCCAGATTTTCAAGCTAGTAGTGTACCATTGTCTATAACTGGACCCGCTAGGTGTTCAATTAAATGGGCCCGGCTAAATCAGGATCAAATGTTGCCTTTGGCTTATCATAGTATCTTACTGTTGCTGGAAAGATTCCTTCATGTAAATCCAGAGAATGTGGAGGAGACAGTATCTCTCCACTAAAGCATGATTACAATTCTTGGAGGACATTTTTCGGAACCACATAAAGCAGTCAAGCGCAGCGTAGGGCACCCTGGTCTGACAGTGATTGTCCTAGGGCTAAGAAATTGCTTATATGTCAAACCAAGTGGGGTAGGGCTGATGGCATGTTGGCAGTTTGTGAAGCTATAAATAGGCATTGCATACTGCTATGAAAAAAGGCAGATTTGGTAGGAGAACTATGGTCATCATTGTAAGATGCAATTGACAATGACAGAAACAGGGAATTCTGGACCCTTATGAGTGTGGGGCAACCTGTTGATAGCAATAACCTTCAGTGTTGCATAGCAGAGTACTCATGGGTAGAGCATTTCTCTGAATTGCATAGTAAAACAAGAGATTTGGTGATGTTTGTAACACTGGTTGGTGAGTATCAACTCAAAACATTTACCCGCTGGTTCTTTTAAAAGAAGAGGTTAGACATGCACTCAAATGTCAAAAGCTTGGTAAGGCACTGCGTCCTGGTAAGGTCCCAGTAGACTTTTTCGGTAATATAAACATGAATCTAGATTCCTTACCTAACGTAATTGTTTAATATGGCTCTCAGTTATTGTAAAGTGGCGCCTTCCTGGACTAGTGCTGAAATTGTGTCGATCTTTATATATGCTCAGGCAGTTTTGGAGCATCCGGAGGCATCAGTGTTAGAAAAGGGGGCCATAAATGATCTCCAGGCATTAGCACTCCCGATCAAAATCTTTCCTTGCACTTGATCTGTGAAAACTATGTTTCGCTTAGGCATATTACTATATTTGCTGTATTTATGCATTTCTGTACAGCTTTTGACGTTGTTCCAAGGGTTCAACTCTGGAACATACTCGAAAACCTAGGTTTGCTATCCTCTATTTTGAATGCTATCCGGTGACTTTATTCTGGAAATGCACACACAGTGAGGTGGGGTATGGATGGTCAAATCCACCAAACCCTTTAGTGTAGAAATGGGAGGGGGTGAAGCTACATCTGCAACTGAATGAAGGCCTTATCAAGCAGGTGGAATATTAGGATTATTTAGGGCTACGAATCATGGCACATTGCCGCTGGGATGCTCAAATTGCCAAGGCAGGACTTACATTTGTCAGGCACAGTGGAAGATTGATGAAGTTTACTAAAGAACAGGTAGACAACTTTGCTCCAATTTGACATTTGCTTGCCTTTATGGTTAGATGGGCTTGCTCAGAAGCCTGCAAAACATATCCTAAGTGATCAACATGTTCTTTCCAAGTAGGGCTGAACACTGCAATGGCATCTAAGTATGCCATGCAGACGTCCTCCATCCCATTCAGAACTTGATTGACCATCCTTTGGAATGTAGCAGGTGCATTCTTTAATCCAAAAGGCATAACCTTAAACTGGTAGAGGCCTGATGGAGTTGAAAATGCAGTTTTCTTCTTGGCATGTTCTGTTAGGGCTATTTGCCAATAGCCTGACATCAGATCAAATGTACTGCGGTACTTGGCTGCACCAAGTTTATCCACCAGTTCATCTGTCCTTGGTAAAGGATGGGCAGCAGTCTTAGTGACTGCATTTAGAGCTCTGTAGTCCACACAGAATCTCAACTCCTTGGATCCAGCCTTTGGTACTAGAACACCTGGACTAGACCATGAACTTGTAGATGGCTCTAACCCCGAGATCAAGCATCTTGTTGAGCTCTTCCTTTATGTGGGATCTTACATGTTCTGACATTCTGTAACCTCTGCTTTTCACAGGTAAACAGTCACCAGTTAGAAGTTCATGCTGGCCCCAAGGGGTCAAGCCTTGTGAAAGTGAAAACAGGGGGGCAAACTGATTTAACAGAAACTTGCACTCATCCTGCTGTTCAGATGTCAGATTACAAGAGAGATTAACGCCTTCTATCTTCTCATCTAAAGGTTGGCCTTTGAGTAGGTCAGGTAGAGGTTCATTCTCCTCCTCCTCTTGAGCTGAAGCTAGAAGCAAACCTCCTACTTCTGGTCTCGAGATATATGCCTTCAAATGGTTGGTGTGAAAGACTCTGGGAGCCTCCTTAGGTTTGCCTAAATCCACCAGATAGTTCACCTCTCCAAGTTTGCCCACAACCTTGAAGAGTCCTATCCATTTGTCCTGCAAGGCCCTCTGCTTTGTTGGTGCCAGAACTAGTACAAGCTGGTCTTGAGTAAACTCAACCATGTTGGCCTTCTGGTCATGCCAGTGTTTGACCAGAGCCTGACCTGCTTTCAAGTTATCACTTGTTTCTGCCATCATGTGTAACATTCTCCTCCGGAAACCTATCACATAGTTAGTCACTCTGAATGGCTTGGAGGAAGGAGCACTCTCCAACCCCTCCTTAATCAGGGCCAATGGACCTCTGAATGGATGGCCATAGAGAAGTTCAAAGGGACTGTATCCAACTCCCTCCTGAGGGACTTCTCTATAAGCAAAGAGAGGCATGGCAGTAGAATGTCCCACTTTCTTGTAAGGGGTTCCTATAAAGCACCTATCATGCTCTTCATAGTACGATTAAACTTCTCTACCAGGCCATTTGTCTGTGGATGGTAGGCTGTAGAGAACATGTAAGTGACACCACAGTTTTTCAACATGGCTTGCATGTAGTGGGACATGAAATTGGATCCCCTGTCGGATATCACTTTTTTAGGAAACCCTACTCTGGTGAAAATACCAGGTAGAGCCTTAGCCGGAGCCTGACCCATAAAAGTCCTCATAGGTATTGCTTCAGGATACCTAGTAGCATGGTCTACTACAACCCGGATTAACCTGTTTCCTGAAGACGTGGGAGTGTCAAGGGGACTAACAATGTCGATGCCCACCCTCTCAAAAGGAACTCCCACCACTCGGAGAGGCACCAAGGGTGCCACATTCTTGGTTCCACTCTTGCCAGAGGTTTGGCAAGCGTGACAGCTCATACAGAATTTGTCAACTTCTGGACCCATCGTAGGCCAGTAGAAGTATAAAAAGAGCCTTTCCTTGGTCTTTTTGCAACTCAAATGACCAGCCAAAGGTATCTCATGGGCCGACTGTAGGAACTGGAGTCTGTTTTCTAGGGGCACTACAAGTCTTTTGCAGTCACCAGGGATAGACTCAGTCAGTTCACTGTAGAAGAGGCCATCTTCCCAGTGCAACCTATGCTTCCCAGCTTCTTGCCCATCAAGCTGAGATGCTGCCTGTTGTCGAAGACCTTCAAGAGTAGGACACTCTCTTTGTCCTCTGCTGAAGTCTGCCCTGTTGGGTACACCTTCTTCCAGTAAATACTGCAGCTCAGGATGGTCAACAGGATCCAGATCTCCAACTAGAGTTATGCCTTCTTCCAGATCTGACTCTTCAGAAGCTGGCTCAACCACACAGAGTTGTACCTCACAATCAGCCTCAGCAGGTGGAGTCACATGTGTGACTTTGGACAATCTTTTGGATGTCCTCGTTGGTAGCACAGGGGTGCTATCTGCTTTCTTCTTGGATTCTTGGAGGTCTTGGGTTTCCCCTTTGCCTCTTTCTTTCCTGAAATAGCAGTGAGCAATTCCTGTGGACTTGGGGTGATAGCTTTCTCTATCAATTCCCTTGGAGAGCCTCTCAAGGTCCTCTCCCTTGCAGGCCTAGTGAGCTCCTGTTTCATTTTACTGGGCACAACTCCAAGAGTCATTACCCAACAGGACTCTCCCAGGCACTTCACTCTGCATATTAACAGCTATCTTGACAGTCATGTCATTGCACTGGATGAGAGCTGGTAACTGGGGAAGCATTTGCACAGGACCTCCAGCTAACTTGATTAGGTGTCTGGGTGCCTTAGCAACATCCTCTACCTTGAAAAATGATTCATCAACCAGTTATTGCAGCTCCACTGTCTCTGATGGCAGGAGTCTCCTGGACATTTACAAGAACACTATTTTTAAAATACTCTTTAGTATTATCTGGGATGGAATTATAGACATCTAAATTCTGTTGTTCCCACAAACCCACGGACACTAAAGAAACACTAGCTGAGACTCTCATGGGTTCATCAGCCAGTAGGTGAAAGTATCCACTTGCTATAGTTACTTCTTCCTTTGGGGAGAAGGCTACGGAGACAGTGTGGACCCCTGAAGGTGTACCCTTACATCTGGGATCCCCTTTCAGATGGTCAGTTGACCCACAAACATAACATTTCCCAAATGTTTTGATGAATGGGGGCTTTTTCTGACCTCCATCTGGTTTGGGTCCAGATGGTACACTAGCCTGATTCGGTTTCCCTTGTGGCTTACCCTTATTGTTTTATTTGGGGCCCTCTTTTGGATTGGAGGTATTAGAATTCTTCTTGTTATCTTTGATTGGCTGCTTTCCCTCATCCTTCTTCTGAGTTGCCCCAGAATCCTTTTGAGTAGCCCTGTTGGCAACCCACAAGTCAGCAGCCTTAGCTAACTTCTTTGGATCCATCTCCTTAGAATCAGCCAAGTGCTGTCTGAGCTCAGGAGAGCAGGCATCATAAATTGACTCAAACATAACAAGATTTCTCATGCCTTCATACGTGTTTACACTGTAACCCTTAACTCAACCATCTAAGTTCTTCAAACATTCACATACCCAGGTAGCCCAAGGGGTACCATCATGCTTTTTGAGGGTCCTAAACATCAAATCTAGCAATTAAAGCTAGCTTCACACACTCATAATCCATCCTATCCACCTCCCCCAACTCCATCACAACATCTGATGCAACAGTGGGTAGCCTAGAGAAGAGCAAAGGAAGCAACTGATTCCATCTAATGTCTTGAATCCCATGGTTATAATCAAACATTGCTAACCAATCCAAAATATCAAGCTTAGCCTCATACATGCCAACAATTTCTCTAGGCAGACAGGGGGCCTCATTACAAGTAGAGTGCAAAGGGAAACTGGGCACCGGTAATGACACCAGTGCCGGTAATCCCTTTGCGGCCTACTTAGCAGGCGGTAAGGACGGGGTCGCCAAGGGACACCAGAGTCAATAACGGTACCGCAATTTGCGGTACCGTTATTGCTGCCTTCCCCCTTCCCATTGAGCCCTTTGGGGGAATGGCACTGGTGAATGGGGAATTACCGGTCCCTCCGACCTCGGAATGGACCGGTAATTACTCCATTCATCAGGCCGGAGTCGGAACGATTCTGGCGGCAGCCATGCCACAAATAGCGGGGTGGTTACCTTCAAAGTCGGAATGAGGGCCAGGGTCTCTTACGACTGGAAGACCAAGAAGACTCTGGGAGAGACGCATTTTCAATAGACAACGTTTTTGATGCTTTTGTTCAGTTTGAGCATTAATACGTTTGAATTCCAATTCAAGCCTCATCTTTTCTAGAGCAATGAATTCGGGACTGAGTGTAGGACCTGATGGGCCCCAGTGGACAAAGGTTGAGGTTGCTGAGCAGGGAGAGGAGCGGTAAGGCCTACATAGTGAGACACATCTGCCTCATCTAACTCATCCATAATAACTGACACATTATCATCCTCATAATTTTCCACATTTGCTGAGGGATTAGGTACTTCAGACCCACTCTCCAGACTTTATTTCTCTAACAACCTTTCAATTAATTCTGACTTTTTGCCTTTAACAGAGAGATTCCTTTCTCTACACAGATTTTTCGGATAATCAACAGTGTAACTAAGGAGGGTCTCCTGACTGTAGCTTTCCATATCAGACATGATTAAAATGAGCTTCTTAGTGATATTTAGCCTTGTGGTTAGTTGATCCAAGGTAATAGCAGCACTCTAAGTGTAATTTCTATACTTCATCCTCACCACTGTACACCAGTGTTAGGCAGAATCATATGCAGTACCCTTTGGGAACACCACACACAATTAAGACTACAAGTACATGTACAAATTCACCTTTGGTACAAGCCTGTATAACACAGTAAAGTGGTAGCGATGGCTGAGCAGCCAGACTTATCTCAAGAGTAAAGTGAGCAGTATCAGAAGTTACACAAAGGACAGTAATTACTATGGTTCAAACAGACACTGACTCAAGGTTTCTGAGTAAAAGAATATACATTTATTTACACATTTATTTGTAAAACAGTTCACTAAGTAAAGTAGCCAAAAAAATCACAATCTTAATATACTACACAACACCCAATCAATTCTGGCCAAGTTAAGCTCAAAATGAAGTGTGAGCAAAATGGCACTCCAGCAACTTAAAAAGGGAGGGAAAGACAAGGTTATACAAAATTAAGCAGCACCAACAAGTAAGTAGGCAGGGCAATCTAGAAAAGGCTTGCTACAATGAGGATTCTAATCAATAGGCCTGGGCCAATGTTAATGTTTCAGAGTCTTTGCAGAGGATCACACAGTTCAGAGTAGTTTGCGGTTAAGTCTTTGCCAAGAGTTCGAAAAGAAGTTGGTCGGAAAAAAAGTTATTTAAAAGAGTAGAGAAGGACAGCCCTCAGTTTGGCGAAAGATTTAAAACACTTTCACTGCGGTTGGACGGAACGAACAACCGTGTTTGAACAGTACCTTAGAAGAAGAATAATGCTGTAGCTGAGGCAGAAGTTCCTGGAAGATCCTGCAGGCTCACGGTTCCTGAAGCAACTGTCGGACTGACACGAAGGAGGAAGACTGGAGGGTCCTGCACTGCCCAGGGAAGAAACCAGCAGCAGAGCAATGCAACAAATTAATGGTGCACTCCTTAAAACCCAAACGGGGTCCAGACCTACTGGTTATCTGGTTCACTGTAGCAGTGCACAGCAAATTCAACCAAGGGAGGGAGGCCTTGCTTGGTGTTTGGCAAACTGGTTGGTCCCACCAGCTCAAGGGAAGAAGATTCCTTGCAGATCTTCTCTGTCGTCGAAGTTTGGAGGTTCGGACCCGCAACAGGGCTTCACTGGGAGGTTCAGTAGTTGCAGCAGTCCTCTTCCTTCAGCTTCTCTTCAGTTCTCTCCATCCAGTGGCGACTCTGCCTTCCAAGTCCCAGAGACTTGCTTTTTATGCAGTTTACCTCCATTCACACAGCCTGGCTGTCAATCACACAGCAGGGTGGCTGTCCTGGCAGGACAGGCACCTAGCCAATCAAACAAGAGTGTGACTTGGGTCTTCAAGGAGACCCTGTGCATGGGGTCTAAAACCCCTCCCTCACATCCTGTCTACCTAGACTCTCAGGCGCCTAAGGAGGGCTTCTGTGCAGAAGCCCGCCAAAGGACAGCGAACAAAGGAACCCAAGCTGGTTTGGAGCGCAGAGTAAAACACAAGAAAGACCTTTACAAATAGAAATGGTGAATAAACTGAGCCGGAACCAAATAAATGTAAATGGGGTCCAGCGGAATTAATTTCGAGGCTACTAGCATAGCCTAAAACAGTACCAAGGCTCTTTTCATAGACCGTGGTATGAAAAATATGGTAGATACCACTGCCACCAGCCAAATCTTAAAGAAAGGGGAACAAAATAATGTTCCATGAGAGACAAAAAGGGATAACTATTATCCCTTTCCAGTACTCTATGTAAGATAGTTTGTACTGGGTCTGTGAATTTAAAAAGACTAATAAAGTGAATGGCAACTTTACATGTTCTGGGAGACAGTAGTCAGTCCCATAAAATGGAGTTTAAAGTGGGAAGTCTGAAAAAGACAACCCTGTTTCACTGCACTAAAGGTGCTGTATGACACACAGTAAAAAGCTGATGCCTATGGAGTAACTTTGGGGCCAAAACACATCCCTGGTGGACTCCCATATTTATACCCACAGCTGTGGTAGTTTACCCGCCTACACCCCATTTTATTACTGCCTCAAACCAGTGTACAGTATTTGGATAGCCTTCTGCAATGTGGTTGGGATGTCAAGTCCATCAAGAGTGTTCCACAGTTTTAGCCTCAGTACCCTTTCGAAGGCCTTTTTAAGGTCAATGAGCACAGAATAAATACACACCTTTCTCAACCTCACATATTTATCACAGAGTAATCACAGCCAAAGCCTTTGGTCAAAAGTTCTAGTTCCATTCTGCAATCCCGCTTGTAGATGATTGAGGACCCCGTTTAACTCAATCCATGACTCAAGGCGGCCCAAAACAGCTCTAGCAAAAATGTTACCTCCTGCATCCAGCACATCTGGTTCTGTGGTATAAAAATCAACAGGGACCTTCTGTGGACCAGAACGGTAGGACAACCCTAGTGCTTTACTAAATTCCCTGATGCTCTATAGTAATGTGGAACCCTCAGACGAGGTTTCTGTACCTTGGCCTGGGCTCACAGTTCCTGATTCACTCAAGTTTCTAGTTTCATGGAATAGGTCCTTGAAATACTAATGCCATGTAGTTTCAGAGGTACAACACTGAATAGCACTTTGGTCTACTGGATGACCTGTTCCCATGATTGCCCAAAGCCTTTTGGTATCCCTAGTGTTGTTTGCCAATAGCAAGGAGTTCCAAAGTTCCTCCACGTGAACCAATGTCTTCATCTTGATGAGGGTCCGATACTGTTCTCTTGCCTCACGTAATGCTGCTTGCACGTCCTTCTACAGCAAACAATTGTTCTTGTCTAATGAGAGTACCTTTTGCTCAACAGCATTCTCCATCAACCAGGCCATCTGGTGTAGTGAATGCTGCTTAACCACTTTATTAGTGTGGGTAAGGAACCTGCCAAGGTTATTTGTAAGATTCTCATGCACAGCTAATATATCAGTATATTGACTAGTGTCTATAGCAAAAAGGCTCTCTAGGACTGAGAGGATGCTTCTGTAAATAGCTGGAAGAATTCTTTCATGATCCAATCTCTCCCATTGCAAGGAGCACCTAGAATGGCCAGCTATGGTTACTGGAACAGTGGGTCTCTCAGGTAGCTCTGGGACCACACATAGAAAACACTGGCCACAGTAGGAACTGATGTAAGATGGTCACTTTCAAATCTTGACATCACTTCAAAGTTCCTACAAGAACAATCTATCAAATGTGTGCAATATCCGGCGCTAAAGGTTTACTAGCAGGGGAATCACTGGGGAACCTACCATTGCAGGCCTTTAAGTTGGATGTCATATAAAGAATGGCCACTTGTGCACTTCCTTATTTTCTCTAAGATTTTGAGGCTGCTAGTTCCTCAATTCCCCAATTCTTATCTTCCTCCTCCATATTGTCATTCATAATGTCTAAAAGCTCATATTGGAGATTAAAGTCTCCCATAATCATAATCATAAATGGATTGCAGGGCTTGTTATTAGGATTGGATAAGCAGGAGCTACAACCAGCCCCTGAGTATCCAGCAGTAACTGGTTACCAGGAGCTACCACTGGAAAAGGAGAACCTAATGCATAGTGTTACGCAAATCTTCTACATAAAAAGCAATAGTATAATATATCCATTATCTATGAACCCTTCTGCTTTCAATGTCATGTAGATGTGTGATAATGATTATTTATATATTGTCCCACCCAAATGCACAGGGATCAGTTGGCCTGGGGAGTCAAAAGTAGCTCCTGGTAACTGCTGCTTTTAAGCTAACCAGGCTCTTCTAGGCTATAGGCAGAAGCTAAATAGCTCACAGCTCCCCTCAATTCTGAACCCTGGACTGTGGGAACTCGTCCTCCAGGCATCCACCCTCTCTCGGAGGAGAGCAAATAGCCTATTTCCCCCTTGTGTGGAGTGGCAATTGTACAAATTAATAAGTAATACTTTAGTGCCGTCCACAAGCCTCATATGTAATTCCACAAAATCTTTTGAGCCATTATCAATAACTCTAACACTTGTAAAAAATGCAGCATTGATCCCTATTAGTAATCCTCAACTTAGTCTGCCTCCCTTGCCTTGGACAGCTGGGATGGAAAATGTTGCATATCCCTGCAAATTGGGTGCTGCTAATGCCAAGTCCCCTGGAGGCTTATTATATCATTGGTGCGAATAAACATTGACCAATTCTCAGCCATTATATCTCTGAACCCCCGTGATGTTCCATGAAATGATGTGCTCCTTCAACCCTGAACATAACTCATCCACAAGAGAACATACTACAGCTCTAGAATCAGGGGCTGTCCCATTGAGTGTACAAGCTCTATCAGTGATGGGGTGCACAACCCGTCAGTCAAGTAACTCTGGCATCAAGTTATCAGAAGTAGTTTCATGGGGAATGGATAATAATGGGGTTGGCAATGACAATGGCAGGTTTTGCCTCCTTCTTTGCTAATACTTAAAAAGTCCAAAGAAAGGTAGCAGGCGCTCCTCTCCAGAAGGAACATGGCATGATAACCAGTTCTGAGATGAGAGTTTGCAGCACACGCTTTTTGCTCACTGTACCTTTCACAGATAGGAAATATCCATTTGCATATCAGTCTTTGTCCCGCCCACATGGGCAGTCCAGCACCGAAATGCTATGGCAATTCCTCTCTGAACAAGAGTACCAACAGCAACCCCATACACGTGTTTCAGCCTTGTTGGGCCTCATCAGTGAGGTGAAGCTGCGCCTCTCTGAGCAGTGAGCAGGGAGTCCACGTCTGGTTGCCGCGAGGTAACTCAGAGTGACCAACCCCAAGTTCCCTACAAACATTTCAAAAAAATTTAGCAGGCGCTCCTCTCCAGAAGGAACATGGCATGATAACCAGTTCCGAGATCAGAGTTTGCAGCACACGCTTTTTGCTCACTGTACCTTTCACAGAAGGGAAATATCCATTTGCATATCAGTCTTTTTCCTGCCCACATGGGCAGTCCGGCACCGAAATGCTATGGCAATTGCTCTCTGAACTAGAGTACCAACAGCAACCCCATACACGTGTTTCACCCTTGTTGGGCCTCATCAGTGAGGTGAAGCTGCACCTCTCTGAGCACTGTGAGCAGGGAGTACACGTCTGGTTGCCCCCAGGTAACTCAGGGTGACCAACCCCGAGTTCCTTACAAATATTTCAAAAAAAGGTAGCAGGCGCTCCTCTCCAGAAGGAACATGGCATGATAACCAGTTCTGAGATGAGAGTTTGCAGCACACGCTTTTTGCTCACTGTACCTTTCACAGATGGGAAATATCCATTTGCATATCAGTCTTTTTCCCACCCACATGGGCAGTCCAGCACCGAAATGCTATGGCAATTCCTCTCTGAACAAGAGTACCAACAGCAACCCCATACACGTGTTTCAGCCTTGTTGGGCCTCATCAGTGAGGTGAAGCTGGCCTCTCTGAGCACAGTGAGCAGGGAGTCCACGTCTGGTTGCCCCCAGGTAAATCAGGGTGACCAACCCCAAGTTCCTTACAAATATTTCAAAAAAAGGTAGCAGGCGCTCCTCTCCAGAAGGAACATGGCATGATAACCAGTTCTGAGATGAGAGTTTGCAGCACACGCTTTTTGCTCACTGTACCTTTCTCAGATGGGAAATATCCATTTGCATATCAGTCTTTGTCCCGCCCACATGGGCAGTCCAGCACCGAAATGCTATGGCAGTTCCTCTCTGAACAAGAGTACCAACAGCAACCCCATACACGTGTTTCAGCCTTGTTGGGCCTCATCAGTGAGGTGAAGCTGCGCCTCTCTGAGCACAGTGAGCAGGGAGTCCACGTCTGGTTGCCCCCAGGTATTCCCCATTTCCCTCAATTCCCCAATTCTTATCTTCCTCCTCCATATTGTCATTCATAATATCTAAAGGCTCATATTGGAGATTAAAGTCTCCCATAATCATAATCATAAATGGATTGCACGGATTGTTATTAGGATTGGATAAGCAGGAGCTACAACCAGCCCCTGAGTATCCAGCAGTAACTGGTTACCAGGAACTACCACTGAGAAAGTAGAACCTAATGCATAGTGTTACGCAAATCTTCTACATAAAA
This sequence comes from Ambystoma mexicanum, assembly GCF_040938575.1. Taxonomy (NCBI): domain Eukaryota; kingdom Metazoa; phylum Chordata; class Amphibia; order Caudata; family Ambystomatidae; genus Ambystoma; species Ambystoma mexicanum. The sequence goes on from NC_090922.1 coordinate 480,503,080, forward strand.
AGCAATAGTATAATGTTTCCATTATTTATGAACCCTTCTGCTTTCAATTTCATGTAGATGTGTCATAATGATTATTTATACATTGTCCCAACCAAATACACAGGGATCAGTTGGCCTGGGGAGTCAAAAGTAGCTCCTTCTAGGCTGGATAGGCAGGAGCTAAATAGCTCACAGCTCCCCTCAATTCTGAACCCTGGACTGTGGGAACTCGTCCTCTAGGCATCCACCCTCTCTCGGAGGAGAGCAAATAGCCAATTTCGCCCTTGTGTGGACTGGCGATTGTACAAATTAATAAGTAATACTTTAGTGCCGTCCACAAGCCTCATATGTAATTCCACAAAATCTTTTGAGCCATTATCAATAACTCTAATACTTGTAAAAAATGCAGCATTGATCCCTATTAGTAATCCTCCACTTAGTCTGCCTCCCTTGCCTTGGACAGCTGGGATGGAAAATGTTGCATATCCCTGCAAATTGGGTGCTGCTGATGCCCAAGTCCCCTGGAAGCTTATTATATCATGGGTGCGAATAAACATTGACCAATTCTCAGCCATTATATCTCTGAACCCCGGCGATGTTCCATGAAATGATGTGCTCCTTTAACCCTGAACATAACTCATCCACAGGAGTGCATACTACAGCTCTAGAATCAGGGGCTGTCCCATTGAGTGTACAAGCTCTATCAGTGATGGGGTGCACAACCTGTCAGTCAAGTAACTCTGGCATCATGTTATCAGGAGTAGTTTCATGGGGAATATCTTATTTATTTATTTGCATTTGTTAAGCGCACTTGCAGCCCATGAGGCATCGAGGCGCTGTTACAGAGGATACACAGATTTAAGATTACATTAGGGTGCAGGAGGCTCTTAGTTACAGGTTAGCAGGCATATAGGCAGTAACAGGTTGAAATCATACAAAGAGTCTGGTTTTGATATCTAATAATGGGGTTGGCAATGACAATGGACAGGTTTTGTCTTCTTTGCTACTACTTATAAAGTCCACCCTGCATGATGTGGGTGTTCTAATTTGAATGTTTATTTTCTCCCACCGTGTAGCAGCTGTGCCTTCTGACGTAGGTGTTGTAGACGGCACCAATTTTGTGTTGGGTCTAAGGGATTCCTTAGTCAAAGGATCAGGTAGCTTTATGTTTGATGCTCTCGGTAGTAGACCTACCTCCTAGTCTTCTCCCCTGGAGTTACTATTTCAATGCCTTGTAATATAGGAGGATTCATACTAATTGCGACTTCTAGGTCTGGCTGTTGGGAGCACCCTCTGCTCCGTCATCACAAGACCCTCAACTAAGTTACCTTCCACCATCTGGACCCTAATATAGACCCTCATTGTAGAGCCCAGAATATGATCACATGCAGCAATGTCTCTTCTTATAATGTAGTAACAAACTTTTGTGGCTCTCAGGCAATAGATGACCTTATTTGTTAGACTGTCCCTAGACTTCCTTTGACTGTTCACTATCTTTGGGACATTAAGCAAATAAAAACAAGATTTGGAGGCATGGGATTGAAGAGGTACTTGCCTGTCACTCTTGCCCGGTTCTTTACTGTCTCCACATTGCCTGGTAGGAGGGTTCTTAGCCTCATATATGCATTAATAACCCTGGCAATTAAATCATTTGCCCCCCTGAATTAACCCTGGGGTGCGAATGGCTATCACCCCCTTTTCGAGGGCAGATAAGGGCCGTAACGACCTACAGCCCTGATTAGGCTCAGGCTAGTGGGCTGTTATCGACCATGTCCACCCCTGGCGTGGGTTGATTGCCATATTTCATCCATTCTGCCCATGTTCTCTGAACAGCCAAGAATAGGCACACTGTAGTGTCTCTCATATAGTAATCAACCTTGTCCAGAGTATTTATTTTTTCATGCAGGTTCATAAAGTGCCTAAACATAAACCCAGCTCACAGAGCACTCCACATCATGCCAAAATGGTATCCATGGTGACCCACTGCTGGTAGTGCCATATGCAGCAAGTTATGACTATCATATAGTAGCACAGTTGCTGGGTACTGGACGGTGTCCGCTAGGTAGAACTGTAGGCAGACTGAAGAAAGAGGGATAGGAGGAAAACAGATAGCAGAGTGATGTATATAGAGAGACTATGCTCTGGCTTGCACTGAGTGCCCACACTATGCCATGATATGACTTTCTTTCTCTGTACGCGCCTCATATTGTTTGCATAACTGAAACTTGGCTTAGACATCTGGGCCTTAGTTAAAACAAGCCCTTCCTTCTCACTATAATATTATTCATTTTGATCGTACTTCCCCACATCCCGGCGGTGGGGTGGCACTGATATTTTATTCTGATTTTACCCTGATGGTAATTCCATGTAATCATTCTATAAAAATTGAAGCATTACTGATTTGTAGTTTATGTTTCTTTTGTAACACATATTTTAATAGTAAATCATCCTCTTGGTGCAGACTCAGCTTCTTGTGACTAATTTACTGCAGAACTTCAAATCAAATTTACTGACTTATAGTTGGTGATTTTAATTTAAGATCTAATTCTTCTTCTGGGTCCTCTTCCCAATTTCTTAATGCAATGTGTGAAGGCATCATGAAGCAAGCCACAGAACTTGCCCTATGCTAAGGTGGGGTTTCCCAACCTGAACAAAACTAAGGAAAGTCTGAGTCAGAAAGTTCAACTTAAAATTCTGTCTGTTTCCAAAGCCTGTCTTTGCCCTCACAACTAAAGCTAAGAAATGTGCAGGGATGTCAACAATAAAATAAATGGTGATCAAAACAAAGTTCTGAGCTTCTTCCAGCTCCTAGCTTCCTTTTCAGCTCCCCTTCCCCAAGTTCAAGAAAGTTCCACAAAAGTCTCGGGATTACCTTTTCCAAGTTCAAAACAATTCCACAAATCCTTGGTGCTCCCTTCCCCAAGTTCAAGGCAACACAGTTTCAAAGAAAAGGGTCTTGAGGCTTCTGTCCTCAAGACAGCATTGCAGTTCATCAGGTCTCAGGGTTCCCTTCCCCAAGACGTCAACTTGCCAACTTATACTTCAAAGTTCAACACAACTCAAGATCACTTAAATGACTCCTTCTCAGTTTACTTCTGCAATGTCTTTAGCTTTCACAATTGAGGGTTCCCTGGTCTAGGCGCAGTTGTCAGACCACAGGGTCCGCCCATTACAAGTCGTGCGACCAGGAACCCTAGGCTCTTCAGCTCACACAGGTTCTTTTGTATTTGCTCCTGTGTACAGATTCAAATACACTTAGCTTCTCCTTGTCGGCCTCTTTGCTTTATGTGAAGTTTCATACTCTCTTGGCTTCTCCTGGGTGGCGTCTTGGCTTTGCCACAATGTGTCACATATACTCTGCCAGTCTTTGGCTTAGACTCATTGTATTCATGCATAATGATCATTGGATGGTGGTTTTATTTCTTCCCCACTTTTCTGTCATTCCCTTTTGCAAACTTCCACACTTGCTGTCTTATTTTGTGTGTTGCTTTCAAATGGGAACTTTCACATTGATCTTTCATCAGGTCGTAGCTGTCCCCAAAAAAGTTTTCATTCAATTCGGTATTCAATATTCGTTACTATTTACTTTGCTGCTTAATTTCCATTCAACCTTTGGCTTTGGGTTTGTTTCAATCTGTACATGCCATTTGGTTAATTCAGCATTCGTCTGGCTTTCACACAGCCCCAAGGAGCACCCCAGCTTCGAGTGACATTCCCCCTCACTCACTGATCCTATGCCTTCCTTTCGGGCAGCTGTGTCACTGCACTTCTGTTTCGCCTGCTGGCTTGCCTGAAACCGTGAGCCTGGCCCGCACTTCGATGCTTCTTTGCGCTCGCCAGCAGCTCTGCTTCCCTTCCGTGGATGCTGGCAGTGACTTTGTTTCCTTTTTTTTGCCTGCAGCTCCAGCTGCGCCTTTCTGACCACATAGGCTCCAACACCTGTGGAATTCTGACTGCCCAACTTTCCCTGGGCTCCACAGGCCCTCGGGATCAAATTCCAGCATCTTGGCTCCTCTGCATGACCCACCACGGCTGCTTCCTCATAAACAGGGCTCCTTACTGGTCTCTCCCACAGAGCCCTCCCTGGTGGTTTCTCCCACACAGCCCTCCCTTTTCGTCCCAGTGTCGCTGGTTTCCTCCCTTCTTATACACCTGCAACCACTTGACAGGTTGCATGTATGAGTTCCCAATTAGTATTGCCTGACTACCATTAGAGGGGCATGCCTGACCTTTGTAGTACTCTGCAGGCATCTTCCTCTTCTCAGTACTGGAATGATGAAATTACCTACTGGTGTTCACTGCTCCTAGTTGCCTCTTCCTCGTCCCAGTACTGTAGTAGGTTGAATGCGGAAAATTGAGGGGAGCTGTTTTACAGTAGACCATAAAGGCCGGGGGAGGGTTTGGTTGGTACTCAGAAGGGAAAGGGGAATACCATGTCTCTCCTGTCTCACCCTTAATCCTTCTTTTCTTCACTCTCTTCCTGGTGGTTCTAGATTGGTAATATCTCCTGGCATTTTGTTGGTCAGTTGGACAGGGGTAGCTATACCCCATAACTGCTTCTAGGATCGAGGGTTTCTCCTGAATTGGAAATGCAGGATACTGCGTCTCACCTAACGACATCTGATCCCCAAGGACCCTCTACCCAGTTGATCCTCCCTTGCTTTTCCACCACCAGGGTCAGGATCCAAAAGTGATGGCCTTTCCCTGGCCAGCTGAGTCTTCTCAAGGGAGTACCAAGGGGAGTAGATGTGAGGACGCCCTCAGGTTTCTCTCAAATGCATAATTTGGATTTTGTGCAATTGGTTTTTGGTCCCTCTCACTATGTGGGTAACACACAGGACCTGATTTTTGCTTCTCATAGCTGAGGACCCCACGTGAACGCCAGCACCAGACGCACTGCGATATGGGACCCACTTGGCCCTTTCCAGCTCACAGGACCCTGAGAGATGCCGGCCGTCAGTAACCTACGGCTTTCTTTAAGTGCATTTCGCACCCGCAATCCAGCAACCATTTGAGGATTGTCCACAGCATGCCACTGATATCGCAGCAGCAGATTCAACGGACCACACCGCAACTGGTGTCCCTCCAGTCGTACCGCAATTGGGGAAGTGAGCCGACGCTGTGTGCAGCGTTCCAATAATACCGAGCCGTGCAATTGATGCGCCGGTATTATGCAAAATCCTCTGTTCTATCACTTGAACAGCGATGCGATCAAGTTCCCTCACTGACACCTTTGAAATCATTTTATGAGTGTGTCCCACGTTGCCGCACACGCCCTGTGCCGTGAGGGAGTATTTCCAATGGCACAACGTTCCGAGACTGCGAGACCGCCCCCCGTTATATTTATTCTTGGTTTGGCAGTACCTGCAGCCTCGAAATTTGATTTATTCCTCCTAAATTCTACCATTAAGGAACATATTCATGACATCAGTACACCACCCACAAGGCCTTTTGTGAAGAAATGACCCATCCTGAAGATGGCCACAATATCCACCTTTGTATGAACATCTGAGAAAATGTCCAATCTAACTTCTGGCCAAAACATGTCGACTTTTTACATCTCAGTAAACTCCTAAAGTTAGGCGTTTCAAAATATCATTACATAGGGCTATAGGGTGTATTTATTTACCCATTTACCTATTAATTCCCCTTTTTTCTTTGGTGTTTTCCCTTTTGCCTTGGTTGTTTATGCGCTGACAAAAGAGTTTTGTTTGCCTTTGTGTTTTTTACTATGCAGTTGTATTTAATTGTTCCCTTTTTAACTTTTATATACAGAATTAAAAGTTGTTCTCATGTATGCATCTGTATTTGACCTTTTGTATCTGCTGACCTTGGTGTGAATGTTGTCATGTAGATTGTTGTGAGTGTGACCATAAGTGTTTCAACCTCCTCTTAGGATCCTTGTAGTGAGGGGTAAGCAATTCTCAGTGCCGGGTTTCCCCGACACATTTTTTCCTCCTGATGAAGGCCAGCATATAGACAGGCTTCAATCAAGCCCTACCTGGCCAAAACACACCGTGTCGATCCCCTGTGACACAACTGTGCCATCCCCCTCTCGTGTATGTTTTGTAAAAACTGTTGTGTACACCTTGTGTGAACCACACTTGGGACCATTCTCAGTCCCGGGCGCACCCGCTTTCAACTGTAGGTTCTTCCTACCTCATTTTGTAAATGTGCCTCCATGTGGAGTTTTGACCTCAATATCTCTGAGGTTGACACTTACCTGTGTTAGCACTGTTTACAATCAATCTGGTCCTTTTTGTCTCAAACCTTCGTGCTTATCGAAAGTACTTTAAAGTAACTATTTAGTCACCAAAAATGTTCGGTGTTGTTTTGAAATAAATATAAAAACATTCAGAACCACACATCCGCTTGTAGGATCTTCCATCCTGATTATTTTTCATATGTATACATGTACCCACCTAGGTAAATCAGGACTCCGCCAGGTGCCCTAATTTTCTATTGAGTGGTTGAGGACAGGAGGGAGGAGGAGAGGTCAGCTCACTCAGAGAGAAAAGAGTAGCAACAGTAAGATAGTGGCTAGGAGAGATTGAGAGCCTGCAGACATGTATGCTTATTAGTTTGTATGCTGAGATGGGGATGCAGGGTTCGGGTCTGTATGGGTGTATGTATGCATGTAGTATGCTTGTTAGTTTGTATGCTGAGATGGGGGAGGGGGGTTTGGTTCTGTATGGGTGTATGTATGCATGGTGCATGCTTGTTAGTGTGTATGCTGAGATAGGGGTGGGGGTTCGGGTCTGTATGGGTATATTTATGGATGGTGTATGCTTGTTAGTTTGTATGCTGCGATGGGGTCGCGGGTTTGGGTCTGTATGGGGGTGTATGTATGCATGGTGTATGCTTGTTAGTTTGTATGCTCAGATAGGGGTGGGTGTTCGGGTCTGTATGGGTATATTTATGCATGGTGTATGCTTGTTAGTTTGTATGCTGAGATGGGGTGGGGGTTTGGGTCTGTATGGGTGTATGTATGCATGGTGTTTGCTTGTTAGTCTGTATGCTGAGATAGGGGTTGGGGTTCGGGTCTGTATGGGTATATTTATGCATGGTGTATGCTTGTTAGTTTGTATGCTGAGATGGGGTGGGTGTTTGGGTCTGTATGGGGGTATGTATGCATGGTGTATTTCTGCTAGTTTGTATGCTGAGTTGGGGGGTGGGGGTTCGGATCTGTATGGGTGTATGTATGCATGGTGTATGCTTCTTAGTTTGTATGCTGAGATGGGGAGGAGGGTTCGGGTATGTATGGGTGTATGTATGCATGGCGTATGCTTGTGCAATGCACACCCCTCAGTGCCTCCTGAAGACACCCATGGGAAAGTTGGTATTCTGAACATTTTAAATCACATCCCATTTGTCAGATCAGGGTCTACTTTAAAATGTGCAGAAAAGCCCCCTGGTTTGTGCAAATGTGTAATGGGGGAGAGGAGAGGACTTTTAAATGCACACATTCAAATGCCATTTGTGATTAGCACGTCTCATTTGAGACAAAAGAAACTGCAAATGTAGTTGCAAATGTAGACTGTTCTATGTCCTTATTTTATAAAGCTTGGTAATGTTTACCCTGAAAAATAATAGCTCCTTATTGGTTATTTAGGATGCTGCCTCTTCCTACACATCTGTACACTTCTCTCCCTGCTTATGACCTAGGTGAAACAATCCCTTCCAGGTCTATTTTGATCTCTCGCATCCTTTCCCAGATCCCATATGGGTTATTGCAGCTCAACACCCAAACACTGGTTTTGTCATGTTAATTGGTGGGAGGACCAGGCACCTTTTCTGCTTCATTACCTGTTCATTTAATGATAAACAAATCCACAGGTTCATGAGTAAATAAGCTCACCTATCAAGTGTCTGTAAACGAGTTTGTAAACAAGGCACAAAGGGCAGGGAGCAGTGTCTTTGTGTCCTAGGAGGAGGAGGCAGACCGTGGCTTTCTTGTGGCTGTACTTCCTGCTGGGCTTGGCCTCTTTCCAAGCAGCTCATTTGGTAGAGAATATCCACCTGGTCCCCCAGTGTGGTGTTGCCTCCTGACTTCACGCTTTGAAAAGGTGCATTGTGAGAACAGATTACTCATTCTGAAGTTTGGGCGATAGTTAAAAGTTTTGTGGGGGCAGTATGCAGCATGGACGCACACACAAGGCAGCCGACAACTGCGCTGACACTTTTTAATGGAATGCAGTAGAAAAAGGAGGGGAAGAACAAGTGTTGGCTGAAGCCAACCGGTTTCTAAAACGTCAAGTACCAGAATGAAAAGGGAAAACAGGACTGGATGAGCATCTCAAAGATGGCATGGGGCGTAGGTGCATAGGTGTGTTTTCGTTTGGTAGCCGTCATGTGGTGTTGGGTGATGTTTTGTAATTTTGCAATCTCATCTCCCAATTCCAGATAGACAAGGCAGCAGACAGGGGAACGATCAAGAAAGTGCCCGGATCCACCTTCATGCAGACAGCCTAGAAACTGGGAACAAACATAGACTTCAGACTCCCGACCAGGTAAAAACTGTTTCTTATGACACTACAGTAGCTTGGGTTCTCTGTGTGGCTCTTTGAACAATATAAAGCTAAATCAGGCAAAGTTAAGATATGTACCTCCTTCGCCTTTTGTTGAAACGTGACCCAAGAGTATGGCCGACCCAAACAGCAAAGTATAGCAGTCCAAAATACTGTCCCCGCCACTGCCCTCCTATATTGAGCACTAACTTTCCAAGGCATGTACTCCTTATGGCAGTTTTAGTTTTACAAAAATGACTTTTCGAGAAAGTTGAGGTTTCCAACAGTGCATTTCTAAATTTTGTGCTCTGGCTGAATGTTTGTTTTGAAGGTTGGATGTGTACGGCGCAGCTCTGCCACAATTTCAAATGGCTACTGTAGAAGGGCCAGCCAATCTCTGCATTCACCACCTTAATCTCAAACATAGCAGTTTGATGTGCTATGCAGCCTGCTATTCCTGAAGGAAGTATCCATCAATAAGTGCGTGAAAAGGTATGCTATGTTCTTTATCTGATCTTGTTCTTTTTTTGCTTCTAGGCCTGTCTAGGCTTGTCTAGAAAGTATATAATTTGTATATACTCTAGACTTGGCCCGTCGTACTGGGAGCATAACAGTGCATAGTGTATCTTCCCTGAAGTAGTATTGAATCTGCCCTTTACTGTTGGTACTCCATCTCAGTACACAGGCCCCAGGGTGCATTGCATCACTGTTTGTGCTCCAAAGATGTCCCTGCCAAAGTTCAGTGCAGTAAAAAAAAGAAAGATTGACCAGGAGTGTTAGGGAGATTTCTCACACAAGTGCTAAATTCCCTCTACATTAGAGCCATCCAGCTCTTTTGCTATATGTTTGGGCTTTGAACTTTTCATTTTCAATGTGTGCTCATGGACTATGGAGTCTCACCCACCTCATAGGCATCATCTTTTTACTGTGTGTCACCCAGCACCTTCAGTGCAGTGACACAGGGTTGTCTTTTCAGACTTGCCACTTTGAACTCCATTTTCTGGGACTGACTACTGTCTCCCAGAACATGTAAAATTGCTGACATATTTAACGCCTTTCAAAAGTAATCAATGATTTAAATTTGCCATTAAATACTCTGGTAGACGTGACGACTGATGGGGTGCCAGCCATGGTTGGGGAGCAAAATGGTTTTATTGGCTGCTTGAAAAGACACTTGGGCGAGAAGGCTGTCTAAAAAAATATCCCTGGATCATACATCAGGAGGCATTATGTGCATTCACAGGAGTCATTGACTTCATTGTGAAAACTGTTAATTTTATCCATGCACGCTCTTTAAATCATAGATTGTTTCAGGCGTTTTTAGAAGAGGTAAAGGCGGATTATGGTGATGTCATATATCACACTGATGTTCGATGGCTTAGTCGTGGCAATGATTTGAAGCGATTCTTTGCTTTACGCCAGGAAATTAAAGCATCCTTTGATGAAAAAGGAATGGACACTTCTGTCATGCAAGTTATTGACTGGGTAGCTGACTTTGCTTTTCTGACTGACCTGACAGGCCATTTGAATGATTTAAATTTAAAGTTGCAAGGAAGCCAACATCTAATATCTGATCTGTTTCAGGTATGTGAAGGTCCGGAAGGAACTGCAAAATGTTGTTGAGAATCGTTTCACACAATTCAAATCACAGCAAGCCTCTTTTAAACTTTTTGCAGACCCTTTCTCTGTTGATGTTGAAAGTGTGCAACCTGAACTTCAACTGGAAATTACTGTCGGAGGAAGCATTAAAGATGGTTTGGCAGTACTTACAATTGTGAGCACATTTCTTCACAAATGAAACTACATAAATCCAGCCTAAGGACAAGGCTCACTGACCAACATCCCCATGCCATCCTGAGAGTATTTGTATTTGTATTTGTATTTATTTTTATTTATATAGCGCCTTACCCGAATGCGCTTTACAGTTTAACAACAAGAATACACAAAACATAGAACAGTAGAAGCAAACAATATAAATGAATTAGACCAAAAAACAGTATGTAGAACAATTTGCATGTGAGAAGGAGGAGAAGGGAAGGGGGATGGGGAAGGAAGGGTGAGGGAGAGAGATTAGGGAGTAAATTACATAGTAGGAAGAGAGATCATAGGGAGGAAGTGGGAGAGTGGCTAGAGCTGAGATGGGGGTAATAGAGGAAGAGAGAGAAAGAAAGAAAGAAAGAAAGAAAGAAAGAAAGAAAGAAAGAAAGAAAGAAAGAAAGAAAGAGAGAAAGAAAGAAATAGAGAAAGAAAGAAAGAAAGAAAGAAAGAAAGAAAGAAAGAAAGAAAGAAAGAAAGAAAGAAAGAAAGAAAGAAAGAAAGGGAGAGAGAGAATAGGGTGTCAGGGGGAATGAAGGAGTGATTTCAAGGAGGAACGAAATGAAGACTAGGTGGGGATGGAGCAGATGGAAAGAGGCAGGGAGTTCCAGTGTAAAGGGGAAAGGAGCTGAAAGGAGCGGAAACGAGAAGAGGCACATGTGGGGAGGGGGAACAGAAGGTAATAAAAGATCAGCAGAGCGAAGGGAGCGAGAGGGGGAATGAGAGGAGAGAGGAGAGATGTAGAGGGGCAAGGTCATGGAGAGATTTAAAGACAAGACAAAGGAAGTGAATTTTAAGTTGGGAGTGGAAAGGAAGCTAGCCTAGGTTGGAAAGTGAGTAAGAGATGGAGTCAAGGGGAGAGAGAATGCAAAGGGTGCGGATAGCAGAATGGAAGTTGGATTTGAGGGGGGCAAGGTGGGAGGCAGGGAGACCAAGGAAGAGGGAAGAACAATAGAAGAGGCGAGAGAAGATGAGGGAGGAGATTAATAGTTTGGTATCATGAAAGGTGAGAGAGGAACGGACTTTACGGATGTTAAAGAGGTAGTAGCGACATGCACGAGAAGTAAGGGATATATGATGGGAAAAGGAGAGCGAAGGATCAAGGTAAATGCCTAGGTTGCGAGCATGGGTGGAAATGGGAAGGTTAGAAGGGGGGAAATGATTGGAAGGAGGGGGAGTGGGAGGAGTAAGTGTGTTAGAGGGAAAGAATAGTACTTCAGTTTTATCAGTGTTAAGAGAAAGATAGTGAGATGACATCCAGTTTTTAATGGCGGTAAAACAGGAAGAGAGCTTTAGATGTAGATCATGGGTAAAGGAAGAGAAGGAGAGATATAGCTGGGTGTCATCAGCATAGCAATGATGAGAGATCCCGAAGGAAGAGATGATAGGGGTAAGGAGCGAAGTGTAAAGAGAGAATAGGAAGGGACCCAGGACAGAGCCTTGGGGAACACCATGGTCCAAAGGGAACGTAGGGGAGGATCGACCACCCCAAGAGACAGCAAAGGAACGTTGGGAGAGGTAAGAGGAGAGACAGTTAATGACAGAACCTTTGAAGCCAAAGGCGAAAAGAGTATTGATAAGTAAAGGGTGATCGACAGTATCGAAGGCAGCCGAGAGGTCAAGGAGAATGAGAATAGAGGATTGCTTAGAGTAGCAAGCGGTGAGAAGGGAGTTAAGGACATAGGTGAGAGCGGTCTCAATGGAGTGTTTAGGGTGGAAGCCAGATTGAGAAGGGGGAAGGAGAGTAGGAACAACATCACTGGAGACCGAGATCCAAAAACTGATAGCTGAGAAACGTGGCAATGTTTCTCAGTGATCAACTATGTCTGGTTTAATGTTTCATCCTGTATGATTTGTATATTTATTCTAGTGCCAATATGTCCTTTGCAAAGAAAGACATGATAAAAGTGGAATGGAAAATGTGTACTACAAAATGTAAGTTTTAAATACAAATAAAGACCGGTGCACCTCCAAAAAGTTATTCTTTTTCCATGTGTCTAATAAAAATGAGGGCTTGAAAAGGCCTCCCACCCCGCAACCGGCCCCACCCCACCCCTTCCACATATACTTTCTGGCCCACTATAGGCGACATGTAAGGTACATTCGGCCCTCTACCAAAATCACTTGTGCACCCCTGGTGTACATAGTCAATCTGCAAAGGGAGGTGGTGCAGTAGATTAGAGCATGCAGCATTAGAATGTAGAAAGTAGTGATATTCCATATAACATTTATATCTGGGATTACTTAAATGGTATGGGGCCAAAATAAATAAAATTAAAGGCATGAAGCTTTGGTTTGTCAGAGGTTTATGCAACTATACAGAAAGGGCTGCAGCTCACAACCTGTGCTCAAGCTTCAGCTCTTACTAGCTGTCTGCATGTACGAGACTCTCCAAAGCTTCATTCATCAAAATTATAGGGTGGATCAGCACATTTTTTAAATCAGAATACTGTGGGGGTCAGTACATGTTTGTAGGTATGCCACTGGTAATACTGGCTGGATATTGGCAAACTGGCCTACCATTACAGGTGCCTGATATCCTGTTATTATTGGGATATTCGCGGTTGCCTGCAACAGCGGTCTTTCCCCATTCCATGGTGTCCCATAGGGCTCCATGGAATTGAATGCCAGTATTACCAGCACCAGCATTACCGGTGCAAGTAATACTGGGACGTTTTTGCCTGTGGGGGCCTGATTTACCTCCAGCTCTTAGTGTAGTTTGGCGGTGCAGTAAAAGTACTGCTAACAGAATTACCAACACTTTTCCCACCACTTTTCCTGCACTGCCAAACTTGTAATGACCCCCTGTATCTTCTAAGCTGTCTATTGTAGACATTTTGTATTGTGCTTCTGACTCACATTTTCTGATTTTTCATTTTGCCAAAGCATTTTGTTATGACGACAGAGACTGGGAATGGGTTCAGTAGATGAATTGTGACCAATGTGGTCTGGTTGTGACCTATCCACTCTGATTGACTGTTCCATTGTAAAAGTGATCGGGTTTGGGGTCATCAGAGCCTTGTTTCACACCTGGTCATATGATGGCTTCTTTCAGAGTTGAATGCAGCCATTTCTCATGAGACAATGATTTCAAAAAAGGATGCTTGAATATCCATTCTGCCACCTAAGTGTGTGGGCATTGCAGTCTCCAAGGAAGATATTTTAAGAGTGTTCTATCAGTTACGTAGTGGTGTTATGTTAATTGTTTTTCAAACAGGTTATTATGGAGAGATTACATTTGTATAGCACTGTCCTGATCTCGCCAATGAGTTTTTGTACCGGCATATAGCAGTGACAGACCAGTAAAACAACAGCCATCAGTTGACAGTAAGGGTTAAATATATTCAGGAACATGCAGGAGCTCTAGGTTAACATTATTGTCGTCTTTACAGAATGATTTTGCAATTGATGCAATGGGGAGGATCAATGCCTGCTCAGCCACTCATCCAGCTGCCCTTCATTATTTATTTGTTTATGAGCATTGATTATGAGTAGATGCACCTTGGCTTTCCCAAAATAGCTATGATCTCTCTTCTGCCTTTGACACAGTCAATCATGCCATCCTGCTCAAATGTCTCTGTGATAACCTGGGTATCACTGGTCAGGCTCTGGCGTGGCTGACTTCTCTCACCTCCGACTGACCCTCCCAGGTCCATCTTGGGTCCTTCCTCTCCGATATCTTTATCTATACCTGTGGTGTCCCCCAAGGGTCTAACTTCTCTCCCTGGCTTTTCAACCAATGCCTGGCACTCCTTGCCCACTGCATTGCTGCTTTTTGCCCCAACTTTCAGTGCTATGCGGATAACACCCAGCTCATTTTCAGGCTACCCTCGGCCTCCTCTGCTCCCTCCCTCATCTCTGATTGTCTTTCTGCCATCCATGAGTGGTGTGCCGCCAATGACCTCTGCCTTAATGCCAGTAAGACTGAGATTCTACTCATCGGCACACCCGGTCCCTCCTTCCCTGCAGCTCTCTGGCCGGCCTCTCTTGGCCCTCTTCCTGCTCCCACCTGCACAGCAAAAAATCTAGGAGTCATCTTCGACTCCACACTCTCCTCTCCTCACATCTCCGATGTCTCTAAGAAGTCACACTACCACCTGCACCTCCTCAGAGGTATACTTCCTTTCCTCTCCTTCCCCCAGAAGTTCACTGTCTCCAGAGCCCTGGTTCTCTCTAAGCTGGACTATTGTAACAGCCTCTATCTAAATATGCCTGCCTCTACTCTCTGCCCTCTGCAACTGATCCAGAACAGGACTGCGAGGCTTGTCCTTGGCCTCAAGCCCAGGGATCGTATCACTCCAGGACTGAAATCTCTTCACTGGCTCCCAGTGGCTATGAGGATTAAGTTAAAAAACCCTCTGTATTGTCCAAAAGGCCTTCTGGGGCTTGGGACCACAATACCTTCAACTCTCTCTTCCTAAATATCTTCCTTCTCGAGCTCTCCGCTCATCCGCATCCAACTACCTCAGGGTCAGTCGCTTCTCCAAGCAACGAGTTGGTGGTAGATGTCATGATCTCTGCTTCCAAAAGATCAGGACTTGCCCGACTCCCTTGGAAGCAGACCCATAACCCCGGTTCCGAGTGCCAGCCAGTCCCAATTGGGACCTTTTGGACCCTGTCCTGGCGCCAGTGGCACCAGGCTCATAAAGATGCCCAGTCCCAGCGCTGGAAGCGCCGGGCTCATAATGCTTGGGTGGACTTACCTGCAGCAGACCATGCTGCTTACTTACCTGCCAGTTGAACCCCTGATCCTCTTCTGTTTGGGACTACTTTTCCTGTTGGGTGGGGCAGGAGCCACTCCCTAGGTTCAGAACACTGGAACTCTTCTGGAAAGCAGGAACTCTTTTCTTACCTAGGCGTGGCTGTGGAAGGAGACACCTAAGCACTACAGGAGGCTATTTAAACCACACCCGATGGATGAATCTTGCTTTGTCTTATTCTGCATTCTCTGCAGCAGAACGCTCATCGTGTCTTCTGCTTCTGATCCTGGGCCTAAGGGAACAAAGGCTTACCATCCTGGAATCCAGTCTTCAGCAGCACCTGTAAAGACAAAGAAAGAACAGGTTAGCACTACGGTCTTCAGTGGCAGCGCATCTCTTACCTGGTCCATCGACTGTCACCAACGCCTCGCGCTGCATTCCGGCATCTGAAAGACAAAGGCTTACCTACTCTTCGCACGCTCCGGAGGCCTTCGGCGCTGCATCCCGCATCTGAAAGACAAAAGAAGGTGCGTTTAAAGACATTGGGCAACTTTATTACTCACGTGCCATTACTCCTTCCCACGCCGAATCCAGTGGGTATTCCAGCACCCTTCAGCTTCTCTAAAGCTCCGAACTTGTACCTGCAAGATAAAAGGGACAGTTAGTGCGCATCGTGAAGCAGGCTACAAGCGCTTACTTACGTGCTTCCAGGCGCTTCTATTCCTCACGCGGGTTCGATCCTCAACTCTCATCAGCCCGCCATCCGCCATCACCGGAACCCTGCAAAACAAGAGATATCATTACAAAAGACTTTTAAGACATTTGAAGTGCCCAGAACTTACCGTTCGTGCAGTTAACGACGGACAGCAGTCCTCTGAGGTCAAGAGGCCTGCACCCTTATCCAGTGAAGAAACTGGTTACGGCACCCTGCCCCGAGGCAGATGGAGAGCTCGGCGTTCACTTACCTAAGGTGAGGGCGTTAACCTTTGGGGTTCTACAGGAGAAGAGAAAGGGAAGAGGAGAGAGGCACCCAATAACCCCAGTTCGTTAATCCCATATTTTCTATCTGCAGACATCTTACTCTTCAAGTCAGACATACAGTGCACAGAGGTCCAGCCCAAAGAGCCAACCGTGTGTTACACATCACCTTTGAAGATACGGCATTCACCCAGTCAAGACCGGCGCCTCTGCGGGAATCAGGTGAGCGTTACAGAACACAAAGCCTACCGCAAAACTCCCACCCAGGCGCTATGGAAACCTCGGATACCGACCAGCTAGCCCAGTTACTTGGGGAACTAAGAGCAGAAGTGCATGCAGCCCGTCAGGAAACGAATGCTCTAAGAAGGGAACTGATTATTTCCAAGGAGCGAACAGACGATCTCGCTAGACAATTGCTACAGTCACAAGCCGGACAAACTCTGTTACCCGCATCAGGGGCAAATCTTCCTTCAACATCCTCTACGAACCCAGTGCAGATCAACCTACCTGGGAATGTACCTCTGGCTCCGCCCGAACGATTTTCTGGTGACCCAAAGAGGTTTGCAGTATTTATTAATCAGTGCCGGTTGCACTTCTTATGCCGGCCAGCAGCCTTTCCAACTGATCAAGCTAAGGTAGCTTTCGTGCTTTCGTACCTTAGTGGCAATGCGGCAGACTGGTCGATCCCTCTAGTTAATCAAGATGATCCGGTTCTCCATGATTTTCAAGCTTTTCAGCTCAGTATGGAAAAACTGTTTGCAAGACATTCACAGGGGCAGGCCTTGGACAATGAGCTCCTTTCATTGCGACAGGGTAATCAAGACCTTTTGGCTTATATTGCGTCTTTCAACAGACTGATAGTGGAAACTCGATGGCCTGAGGACAAAAGGATTACGCTGTTTTATAGAGGTCTACGTGGAGAGCTCAAAGATGTGTTAGCCCAAGTAGTGAATCCCCCGCAAGACTGTTCGGACTATATTGACTTAGTCGTTCAAATTGACCACAGACTGCAGAACAGGAAGGCCGATCGTTCCAAGTTTGATGCTCGAGTATTTTCCAAACCACCAACTCCTACCAAAGGAGTAGACTCCGGGGAACCCATGCAAATAGGGGGCCTGAAAGGACCACTAACACAAAAGGAGCGGGAAAGGAGAAAACAGCTGCAATTATGCCTCTATTGCGGAAACTCGGGGCACTTTCTTCGAGACTGTCCGGTGAAACCAGCCAAGAAGGCAGTAGGAGCTGCAGTTACCAGGGTCACAAACTCTGAGCAGGGAAACGACCTCGCCCGACAAGAATAGAGGTCCTCTTGCCGAGCGTTAAAACCAGTTCAGTGACCTCGCATTTCGTGATACCTATGGTCCTCATTAGCCCTGAACATCCGGATCGATTACATGCGATTGAAGCTTACGTCGACAGCGGTGCCATCGGCAATTATGTGGATCATGAAATGGTTTTGAGGATGAATCTGACTCTTTGTCCAAAGGCTGTAAAGGACGTCATTACTATGGTGGATGTACGGAGATAGCCTCCGGACCAGTAACGCATACCACCCAAGAAGTGACGCTAGTAAGTCAAGATGGACACCATGAGAAGATCGTGTTCGATGTGATCAAGGCCCCTCAGTTCCAGATTATTCTAGGAATTCCTTGGTTAGAGAAGCACAATCCTCAGATCGATTGGCGAGCAAGAACGGTTCAGTTTCCAGAATGTGTCTCTACTTGTCACCCTCGACCTGGTGTTGCACTGGCAGCAATTTCCTCGGAGGCTCCCCAGTTACCTCCTGAATACCTAGAATTCCAAGATGTTTTCCGGAAGGATCAGGCTAACTCTCTACCTCCTCATAGGTCTTATGACTGCCAGATAGACCTGATACCTGGATCTACTCCTCCTTGTAGTAGAATTTATGCCCTCACCGAGCCTGAGAATCTTCACCTCCGACAATACCTGGATCAATACCTAGCGAATGGGTTTATTCGTCCTTCCAAGTCCCCTGCTTCCTCAGCTTTGTTCTTCGTTCCAAAAAAAGAAGGGGACCTTAGAACTTGTATAGATCATCGCGCCCTGAACCAGATCACCGTTAAGAATAGATATCCATTACCTTTGATCCCTGAACTCCTGGACCAAGTCAGAAAAGCATGCATATATACAAAGCTGGATCTTAGAGGAGCCTACCACTTGGTACGAGTAAAAGAGGGCGATGAATGGAAGACGGCCTTCCCCACCAAGTATGGGCTATTTGAATATCAGGTCATGCCCTTCGGACTTTGCAATGCCCCGGCCGCCTTTCAATATTTTATGAACGATGTCCTCAGAGAGCTCATAGATGTGTGTGTTGTTGTTTACATTGACGACATCCTCGTTTATTCTTCATCGGAAACTGAACATCGGAAACACGTGAAAATGGTCCTCGAGAGATTGCGTCAACACAAACTTTTCGCTAAGTTGGAAAAATGTGTTTTCAACGTGACTGAAGTTGAATTCTTGGGATTCATATTATCACCTAGTGGAGTGCGTATGGATTCAAAGAAGGTCGATGCAATTCTCAAATGGCCATCGCCATCCTCCGTAAAAGGTGTTCAAAGCATGTTAGGCTTCGCTAACTTTTACCGCAGGTTTATCCCCGGATTCTCTCGAATAGTCCAGCCCATCACCGCCTTGTTAAAGAAAAACAAACGTTTTGAATGGTCTACCGAGGCGGAACAAGCTTTCCAGAATTTGAAGACTAGATTTATCTCTGCACCGATCTTAAAACATCCTCGCCCAGAACTCCCCTACATCGTTGAAACTGATGCTTCGAGCTTTGCCATGGGGGCAGTTCTATCACAAAAGGACCCAGTAACCAATCAGTTGCATCCCGTGGCATTTTGGTCCCGCAAATTCTCGCCTCCTGAAATCAATTACACTATTACTGATAAGGAACTTCTAGCTATCAAGTCCGCCTTTAAGGCTTGGCGGCATTATCTTCTGGGGGCCCGACACACCGTTACTGTGATTACAGATCACCGAAACCTGCAATATTTGAAAACCGCAAAAGCTCAATCCTCTAGGCAACTCCGTTGGGCACTATTCTTTGCCGAGTTTGACTTCATAATTACCTATCGACCTGGTACAAAAAACGGTAAAGCTGATGCCCTTTCTCGGATGGGAGTGGAAGAACATTTGATCAATCCTAAACCTGTACCTATCATTCCCGAACAAAGAATTCTAGGTGTAATCGCCACACAATCCATAGAGGAAGTTAAGGATAAAACCAGGCTACTGGTAACTCCAGCAGACATACAGAATTGGCATCTGCAGGGAAAGGACTTTACGGTGAAGGACAACCTATTATATTTCCAAGAACGGTTATACCTGCCCAGCACAGATTTACAGAAAAAGGTAATCTCTTGTTATCACGATTCTTTAATGGAAGGACATCCCGGTATGACCAAGACCTCGGAAAAGATCAAGCGCTACTTCTGGTGCCCGTCTTGGAAAAAAGAAATCAGAGACTTTATAATGTCCTGTGGAGTATGCGCCCAAAACAAGAGTCAAAAGGAAAAACCAGCCGGCCTCTTACGCCCTATTGACATCCCGCCTCGCCCTTGGCATACGCTTTCTATGGACTTCATCACCGATCTACCTCCATGCTCCGGATACAATACGATCCTAGTAATCGTGGACCTATTCTCCAAGATGGCGCATTTCATTCCACTCAAAGGCTTACCAACAGCAGCAACTCTGGCCCGAGAATTTCTCGAAAACATCGTCCGACTGCACGGTTTTCCTTCAGTTCTAATTTCGGATCGAGGTAGTCAATTTATTTCTCATTTTTGGCGAAGTTGCTGTCGGTCGGCTCAAATTGATGTGAGACTTTCGACCAGCCACCACCCTCAAACCGACGGACAAACCGAGAGGACCAATCAAACTCTGGAACAGTATTTGCGCTGCATGCTACAACAAACTGAAAAAACTTGGAAAGATATCCTTTGGATAGCCGAATATGCCTACAATAACTCTGTCCACTCGGGAACTGGGAAGACCCCGTTTTTTCTTTTATACGGTAGTCACCCTCGAACCTCGGAGTTGGATCCACTCCAAGATCTTGGAACACCAGCAGTAGACCACCTGCATTCTACAATCACCCAAGCCTTTAAGGAAGCCGTTTCTCACCTTCAAAGGGCTAAAGAACAATACAAGAAAGGAGCAGACCAACATCGGAAGGAAGCCCCCCAATATCAAGTAGGAGATCAAGTCTGGTTATCCACCAAATATCTACCTCTAAAAGGACCACGCACATTCAACCCAAGATACCTTGGTCCCTATTCCATCACTACCATAGTAAATCCAGTAGCGGTCAAGTTGGACTTGCCCCCTCACATGAAGATACATCCGGTCTTCCACGTCTCTCTATTAAAACCCGTGCAACCTCAAACCCGACTAACTACATCTCCAAAACCTATTCTAGTTGATGGAGAACTCGAGTTTGAAGTCAAAAGCATCCTGGATTCCAAGATCCCCAAATCTAAACTATTTTACCTGATTGACTGGAAAGGCTACGGTCCCCAAGAAAGATCCTGGGAACCTGCAGAATATGTCCACGCGCCTCGTCTAATCAAAAGATTTAATCGAACATTTCCTAACAAGCCCAAACCCCCGGAGAAGCCCGGTTTGGGAGGGGCCTTGAGGGGGGTGCTGTCATGATCTCTGCTTCCAAAAGATCAGGACTTGCCCGACTCCCTTGGAAGCAGACCCATAACCCCGGTTCCGAGTGCCAGCCAGTCCCAATTGGGACCTTTTGGACCCTGTCCTGGCGCCAGTGGCACCAGGCTCATAAAGATGCCCAGTCCCAGCGCTGGAAGCGCCGGGCTCATAATGCTTGGGTGGACTTACTTGCAGACCATGCTGCTTACTTACCTGCCAGTTGAACCCCTGATCCTCTTATGTTTGGGACTACTTTTTCTGTTGGGTGGGGCAGGAGCCACTCCCTAGGTTCAGAACACTGGAACTCTTCTGGAAAGCAGGAACTTTCTTTCCTAGGCGTGGCTGTGGAAGGAGACACCTAAGCACTACAGGAGGCTATTTAAACCACACCCGATGGATGAATCTTGCTTTGTGTTATTCTGCATTCTCTGCAGCAGAACGCTCATCGTGTCTTCTGCTTCTGATCCTGGGCCTAAGGGAACAAAGGGAACAAAGGCTTACCATCCTGGAATCCAGTCTTCAGCAGCACCTGTAAAGACAAAGAAAGAACAGGTTAGCACTACGGTCTTCAGTGGCAGCGCATCTCTTACCTGGTCCATCGGCTGTCACCAACGCCTCGCGCTGCATTCCGGCATCTGAAAGACAAAGGCTTACCTACTCTTCGCACGCTCCGGAGGCCTTCGGCGCTGCATCGCGCATCTGAAAGACAAAAGAAGGTGCGTTTAAAGACATTGGGCAACTTTATTACTCACGTGCCATTAGTCCTTCCCACGCCGAATTCAGTGGGTATTCCAGCACCCTTCAGCTTCTCTAAAGCTCCGAACTTGTACCTGCAAGATAAAAGGGACAGTTAGTGCGCATCGTGAAGCAGGCTACAAGCGCTTACTTACGTGCTTCCAGGCGCTTCTATTCCTCACGCGGGTTCGATCCTCAACTCTCATCAGCCCGCCATCCGCCATCGCCGGAACCCTGCAAAACAAGAGATATCATTACAAAAGACTTTTAAGACATTTGAAGTGCCCAGAACTTACCGTTCGTGCAGTTAACGACGGACAGCAGTCCTCTGAGGTCAAGAGGCCTGCACCCTTATCCAGTGAAGAAACTGGTTACGGCACCCTGCCCCGAGGCAGATGGAGAGCTTGGCGTTCACTTACCTAAGGTGAGGGCGTTAACCTTTGGGGTTCTACAGGAGAAGAGAAAGGGAAGAGGAGAGAGGCACCCAATAACCCCAGTTCATTAATCCCATATTTTCTATCTGCAGACATCTTACTCTTCAAGTCAGACATACAGTGCACAGAGGTCCAGCCCAAAGAGCCAACCGTGTGTTCCACATCACCTTTGAAGATACGGCATTCACCCAGTCAAGACCGGCGCCTCTGCGGGAATCAGGTGAGCGTTACAGTAGATCTCTCTCTTCGGCCAGGGCCTCCTTCTGAAACAGCCCTCCTGCCTCCTTGAAACTTGAGGAGAACCATCTCCGGTTCCGGAAACACCTCAAAACCTTCCTCTTTGCCTCTGCTTTCTCTCCCCCTCTCCCCTGCTAAATTCCTGCCTGAAACGGCACTGGTTACCTGGCCACCCTTCTGACTCTCGGGCCCAGGCCCCACCATTTGCCCACCTGCACTGCCTCCCTGGCAACCCCTGCACTGGGGACTGTTTTCTGTATCCCTACAGTCCCGCTACTGGCACTTATGTGTGCACTTCCTTGCACTTGCCACCAACGGCCTTTTTATTTATCTATTTTTATTCTACTGTCCTATGTACTGCATTTTCCACTCTCCCTTGTCCATGCACTTTTCCCTTTCCCCCTCCCCATGTACCTGTGCGATCTGAATGATACCTGGCCTAATAGGATCATTGTTCTTTCTTCCCTTTTTTCCCCCTCCCTTGCCTCGTCACGCCTCGAAACACTTGTGTATAGGAGCGTTATAAATGCCATATCATATCATCATATCATATCAATCTTTAATTCGTTTTTTCCCCTTGGTAGAAGTATATGAAATAGAGGGTTTTGCATAGGTTTTTTTGGGATATTTAATTCAGGCCTAGTACTAAAATGCAACACTTACTTAAGCTTTGAATATTTCATTCTTAAAATTAGTGCAAGGTCAGACCTTTCACCAATTGCTTAAATGATTTATAATCCTGTTAATTATAATTCCAACTTCAAGTTAAAAATCCATCAACTATGTGAATACTTACAAATGCTGGAGAGTAAGATAATAGTTTTATGTGATTTAAATCTACACAAATACTGTCAGAAGTGTCCTTTCATTCAGAATTGTCTTTATTAGAAATGTTAGGTCTAAAGCAGTGCCAATTTGGTCTTATCCTTGCCACGGGCCATCTTTTCAATTTCAGTTTAGGTTTTAACATGAATGTAAAGGAGATAGATGTATTGCTTGTTTCCTGGTCAGACTCTGTCCTAAAAAATGTTACTGTCAAATATGACCACAAAGTCATGGGTGATTCCAAATCTAGTGGCTCTAAGCAAAAGATTGAACTTTGCTGGCAATTAAAGACAGTCGCAGTAGCATTTTTGAAGAACACCATAATGCTTTGCCATTTTATTGGGAATAGTTCTGATTCTCCTGAATTGTTGTTATCTAATTTTAATGATAACATGATTACAGTTCTTGATATTTGAGCACCTACTATCACATTCAAAGTGAAATCTATTAAACAGAAAGAACTTTCCACAACGAATTTCTGAAGAATGTTCCAATCATGCACAACTCTTAAAATGTATCTTGAGTTGGCTACCTTAAAAGAGAATATTAATATGGTGTTCTTTTTCAAGCTGTGTATGATTCCTTAGCTTCTTTTTTTCATTTCCAATAATGCCACAATTCAGGCTTCTCTTACCGCTCAATCCAGGTTCTGTGGTTCTCCCTTAAATGCTGCAAATAATAATTCTAAAGGTATTAAACATTATAAATGTCGTTCTGTGAATAATAGGGTTAAACATCTAAAGCCTATATCTTCATCACGTGATCCACGCCCATCTTCAAGATCATGTACTGTGCCACAGATGGCCTCAAGAGCACACAAACTCACAGGGGAGGATCAAGGAGTTTTCATATTTTATTTTCAATGGGCCTAATGGCGGTTTATAGTGATATTTTCGAATTCAATAATTTCGAATGCATTCATTTCGAATCAATAATGTCGAGAAAAAAATGGTCGAATTTATTTATTTTTTATTTTTATTTTTTTATGGGGGGTTCCCCCCAACCCCTTCTTTTTTTAAATAATCCTTTTTTTACTAGCCAAACCCCCAAAAAAACATATAAAATCAATAAATAAATATTCAACATTTTTTTTTACATTCTTTTTTTTTAAATGAATGCATTCGAAATTATTCATTCAACATTTTAACTGCACACCCCTAATGGCCAATCCTCACTCTCTAACCTAGGGATGGGCAATTCTACCCTAAACCAGGCTTCCCTCAATCCCAGGATTGGTTCTAATGATTGGTGCCCCCTATTATCTGACATCTGTCTACCATCTTGTGATGGCCTGAAGGCAAGTGCCTGTAACACTTATCTCTGGGGCCCAGCAGGAGTGCCTGGTCTGGTCTGTAGTGCTGGTCTTTCATGGTTCTTCCAGACCACTCCCTTCCCTCTTCACACTGCTGGATGAATATCCAGTGGACAGAAGACTGAGAGTGATGTGGTATACGTTGGTGGTTTTTGGTTCCCTCAGGAGAGTCTATCTGGTTCTCTCAGGAATCCTAGGTCAAGGAGGATAGGACTTAGATCATGGGCATCCAATCCAACCTAGCACCACCTCCCTGCACCAATCCTTGTACAGTGACTACTTCCACCATTGGCTCACCTTTATGTTTGCTTGTAACAGTCTGTTCCTCTCTTTGCAGGTTACTCCAGTTTCTTCACTGGGTAGGGTGACCCAGACCAGCTGTGGCACGACGTTACATTTGAGGAAGTCTTTTGGAGCACGAGGTAGGATCAGTTCCTAGTGCTACCACCAATGTCTATTTACAGGCTTGGTTATAGTTTTTTTATGTCCTCTTTATGGTGTCTGTATTCTGTGGTTTACTTTGATTGCAGTGCGCTCGCGCTCACATGTGTACCTCTCTCTCTTTTTTCCCTTTGTAGGTCCCAAGAGGTCCTGCTGTTCGGTTCTGACGTGTTGTTTTCAGCAGACCCTCGCCGCGCGCTTACCGGAGCTTGGGGAGCAGAGCATAATAAGTATGGCAAGTGATGGGGGCGGAGCTGAGCGCGGGATCCGCAAGAAGACACATCGATGCAGAGCGGAATTGCTGGATCAGGCGATGTGCTTTGGGTAAGTGTAGCTGCAGATTGAGGCGCTGGAGTCTGCATTCAGCACACCATAGCTGCAGCTGGATCTGGACGAGATGCCGGAGGCGGTGGATCCTGCACAGGGATCTGAGGAGGGAAGCGTTACGCTGGCTTCTCTTCAGCCGGAGAAAATACTAAGTGCTGGGTGTGGCC
This sequence comes from Ambystoma mexicanum, assembly GCF_040938575.1. NCBI lineage: Eukaryota > Metazoa > Chordata > Amphibia > Caudata > Ambystomatidae > Ambystoma > Ambystoma mexicanum. The sequence continues at coordinate 480,528,223 of NC_090922.1, forward strand.
CAGGGTGGGGCTTATATAGCCCTGGGCCTCACCCAGCACCACTAGACCACCACGAGTTCTTGTATTGTAGGCCCACTGGAGGACATTTTGGATTTCGCCGAACGGCCTGTCCTGGGGGCCATTTTGGAATGGGCACTTAATGTTATGTGCAAGCACAATGTTCTTACGCCAAACACCCATCCTCTTAGTCCAGCCATTACCTGTTCCACATGCTGGGGCCTTGGGGATCATGACAGCACTCCCCCTCAAAACCCCCCAAGGAGAGCTACACCGGGACCTGGGGCTCTGGATGATCTCGATGATACCGAGCCACTAGACGTGGTGCATACACGTGGTTTGCTGGCTCCCAGGTTCTGTCCAGAACACCATATCCCTTCCAGTCAATTAGGTAATAGAGTTTCTTCCGAATCACCTTGGAACCCAGGATGTTCTTAACCTCGAATTCAGCTTCTCCCTGCACTGTTATAGGAGGAGGTCGCTTCAACGTATCTCGGGTACCCAGATGCATGGGTTTCAGTAATGAGACATCAAACACGGGGTGTATGCAGAGTGTGGGAGGCAAGGTCAATTCCATGGCCACAGGGTTGATGATGGTCTTTATGGTACCGTGGCCGAAATTTCCTAGGCCCCTTCAGTTGGATATATCTTGTGGCCAACCATACCTTGTCCCCTACCTGGTTTCTTTTTCTGTCTGCAAAACGTTTCTGTGTAGCCTTGGCTTCTAAGAGGGCCGTAGTGGCTTTCTTTGGGGTGTTTTTGATATTGGCGTGTAGACTGCTTACAGCTGGCATGTCCAAATGTGCTGGTGAATCAATGGCTCTCCCATGCAAGAATAAGAAAGGAGCAACACCAGTGGAACCATGTATGGTGCTATTGTAAGCATACTTGGCTGCCCATAATAATTCTACCCAATTCAGGTCCGTCTGGGTAAGCATACACCGAAGGTATTGCTCGAGTGTCTGGTTCGTTCTTTCCGTTTGACCGTCTGTCTGTGGATGATGACTGCTAGACAGATGGATGTAGATCTGAGCCTTGGCACAGCAATTCCTCCAAAATTTAGACACAAACTGGCTCCCCCAATCAGATATTATCGCCGGAGGAAAGCCATGTAACCTGGCGATGTTGGTTAAGAAGAGTTGTGCCAAAGTCCCTGCCGTAGGTATTCCTTTCAGAGCAGTGACGTGTACCATCTTGGACAGAAGATCAACTAACACCAAGATAGTGTTGTAGCCTCCAGAGGATGGCAGGTCCGTGACAAAGTCCAGTGAGATAGTATGCCATGGGGCCCGGTGGAATGGATAAAGGGCAGAGCAGTCCCTGTGGTTTGGTCTTTTGTGTCTTATTCCTGGCGCAGATATCACAAGACTTCATGTACTGTACAATGTCCTTTCACCAAGTAGGCCACCTGAAATGTTGCTGGACCTTTGCCGTGGTCTTCGCTATCCAGGATATCCTGCGGTAAGAGTATCATGGTACGTATTCATAACCTGATTGTGCATTGCAGAGTCTGGCAGGTACAAACGGTTCTGGTAATATGGAAGACCGTTTGCTTCCATTTGTTGTGGTCCTTGAGTTGTGCAAGTTTGAACCTGTGCCAGGCTCATGGATCTCCTGATCTTTTCATGTATATTATCCAATGAGATCAATGAGATACTACCGCTAAGTCCTAGTAGCTTCTCTTCTGGTATAATCGGCACGGGTGTGGGACTGGCATATGCATCTTCTTCATCGTTGCCCCAACCAATCCTAGATAAAGCATCCGCCTTTTCATTCTTTACACCCGGGCAATAGGTGACAGTGAAGTCATATTCTGAGAAGAACTGGGCCCACCGCAGGTGACGAGGGGTTTGCGCCTTGACTGTCCGTACAAACTGTAAATTACGATGGTCGGTGAGAACCGTGATTGGATGTCGTGCTCCCGAGAGATGATGCCGCCATTCCTTGAAGGCAGCTTTGATGGCAAGTAGCTCCTTGTCTGTCACAGCATAGTTAAGTTCTGCTGGGTTGAATTTCCAAGACCAAAAGGCCACTGGGTGCAGACGGTTGGTGTTAGGGTTTCTCTGTGATAACACCGCTCCCATGGCCACATTGAAGGTGTTGGTTTCCACCAGGTATTGCAGTTCTGGATTTGGATGTTTAAGTACCGGGGATGAAAGGCCTGTTCATCGTCGTTGGTCCAATTGAAAGTGCAGTTCTTACAAAGTAAGGAAGTAATAGGATGAACAATCTCAGAGAAACCCGCTATAAATCGCCTGTAAAAGTTAGCGAATCCTAAGAAGCTCTGGATGGTCTTGATTGAGGTGGGCGAAGGCCATTGGAGAATGGCTTCTACCTTGCGGTTGTCCATCTGTATACCCTGAGGGGTGAGTATGTATCCAAGAAACCCCACCGTGGTTACATGAGAAGCACAATTAATGTTATGTGCAAGCACAATGTTCTTACGCCAAACGCCCATCTTCTTAGTCCAGCCATTACCTGTTCCACGTGCTGGGGCATTGGGGATCGTGACATGCCATATCTATCTATCCTCCATCAAGGATCAATCTAGGGTTCCGATCTAGGATTTCCCCAGAAGGTGGTTAAGGGTCATGCTGTCCCGACACCCTGGTCTTCACCCTTTCTATTCCCTCTTCACTATTATTTTTCTCTTCCTCAACATCATTGCCTACTCTTCATAACTCCACCCACTGTCTCTCTGCTCTCTCTGAGTTTCTAGTTCTCCAATGTTCTCTTTCTAAAGTGTACCTCCACCCTTTGATCTTACCCTCTGCTATTTCCTTTCCATTTCCTCCCACCAATACTACTCTCAATGATTACTCTCCCCTTTTCACTCTACTACTAAGTCCCTCCTCTACTTCACTAAAAATCTCCCCTCTCCATTTCCTTACTCTTCTAACCTTTCTGCTACTATGCTCCCCTCTCCACTTGACTACTACCACTCTCCCCTGTATTCTTTACTATTACCAGTCCTCCCTCCACTATTAGTCAGTCATTCTCCTTCCACTCTCCAGTCACACTTTCACCCACTCCATACCTTTCCAATACTATTCTCGCTCAGACAAATAGCATGTATATTCTATACAGACACAAAACAATACCTCACAGTTTCTAGAAATAACCTTCACGCTCCTCCACACTGTCCTTTCTCCTTCTGGTCTCAGAGTCTGCCACCTACTTCTCCTCTGACCTCATCTGAAGAAAGAACATCTTTCTGTTTACTCGTCCTGTTCCCCCCTCCTTCTTCCATTGGTGTTTCCCTTCTTGTTCCCATGTGCCAATCAGCCCCTATCTTCCCAGCGAGGTAGGTGTCCATGGCAAGTGAATATATAAAAATCCCCTACGCTTTTCCTCTCACATGTCCACTAGACTTTGTCAATGGCATCCTGTGCAGAACAATGTCCAAATTCATGACCGAGCTACAGCGCTCCTCATGAAGCCACTCCATGGCTAGTCTGCAGGTGGGCACATCAGAACATGAGAGAGGAGTGTAGCGATCCATACTGCTCATTACAATAGTTGGTGCTGCGTCACACAGCAGTTCACTCTCTATCCGGTGGCAGTGGAAATGCACTGGCAAGAGGCATCTCCCTGGAGACTCCAGTGGGCTGCTTTCTTGTGAGTGATCTGCCAGGAATAATGTGTACATGTGGTTTTCAGAAAGTAAAATAAAGGGACTGGGCAGTAATGTCATACAGAGGTATGGGGTGTCTGATCAGCAATGAGTCAGGCAAAGGTGGAAGGTACAGGGAACTGGGAATCCTCCCAACTGCCACCTTCACCCACTGTGATAAATGGATCTGGTTTCCAGCCTGGTAGGTCTACCACCCTAGGCTGAGAGGGGTCCCCATCTCTTCTTGACAAGGTCAGATTACTGATCATGTCACACATACCACTAGTTGAAGATGTAGCTATTTTTGTAAATGTGTCATTTCAGATAGGGATTGTCTCTAGTTGTTTGAAAGAAGTAATTATATTAACCTAGCAAACATAACCTAAGATGCGTGTCTCTCATCCTGAGAATTACAGGCATATCTCAAACATCCCCATCTTCAGAAACATCCTAGAATGAGAGGAAGCAGATAATTTGTCAATGGAAAAGAAGTGTTAGAGACAGAGGAAGAAAAACAAAAATCTTTAGTAAGATCTTAAATGAAACCCTATAACTCAAATGTCACTATTACCGAAGCAAAACAAGTCATGATACCAGATGCACCACCCCTCGTGAATGCTTGAAAGCGGAACAATACACAACAAAATATGTGCACAAGCCATGCAAAATAAAAATATTGCATTGAACTCTACAACACAGCATGGTGTGAATTCCTCTAAGAGCCTGTGTGAACATCATACGTGCTCCTCATTATTAGCACCCTCAGTGATGGAGCCAGCCAATCAGGAGGCATGGAACGTGGGCTGACACTGCTATTGTTAGCCTGCATTCCAAGCCACCTGATGGCCGGTTCCCCTACCGTCCAGCTTCCCCCCAGTGACCCTGCTTGTAGTTTTCCACCCTCCCCCAAGCCCATTTACCTGATTGCTACGTTGGCGGGACCCGTGCTAAGTAGGATTTTCAATGCTATTATATGCACTGGGAAAATACTAGAATCTTGGTGTTTGGCTGTGGTTCTACCTGTATATAAAAAAGGGGGAAGGGCCTCACCCACTAACTTCCACCCAATGGCCCTCATTACAACCTTGGCGGAGGACCATGGTGCTGCTAGCATCATGGTCCATGCCGCTAAGGTTACGATTCCGCCATGGTGGATGGCGGAATTACCGCCGCATTCCAAGGTGAGTGGGGCGGTAATTCCCCATTCACCATTTGCCCTTCCCCATTCCCATTTTTGCCCCCATAGGGCATAATGGGAATGGGGAAGGCGCTAATTACGGCACCGTAAATTACGGTGCCGTAATTAGCTCCAAAGTCCCTTTGCGGGTTGGATTTTTAACGCCTGCTAAAAGCAGGCGTTAAACACCAACCCGCAAAGGGACACTTGTAATCAGGCGTTAAGGGTTAACGGCGCCGACGGCGCCGTTAAACCCCTAACGCCTGAGTTGTAATGAGGGCCAATCTCTTTTAGATTGTGTTAGAAAGCTGTTTAGGAAAATCAAACTGAAATATTTGCAGGAGTGGGCAGACAGGAATAACGTTATCAGTGATCTTCCAGCTGGATTTAGAAAACACATGGGAACGATGGATCAGTGCGTTATGCTTTTTATGTTTATCCAAAAATGCACTGTTTTAAAGAAAATATATATTTGTATTTGGTATTCTTGGACTTAAGGACAGTATTTTATTCTGTCTCTAGAGTGACTCTCTGGCAGATTCTTGCAACTCGTAAGGTACCAGCCAATCTCCATTGTACACCAGTTATGTTCAGGAAATAAGGCCTGTGTATGTTGTGGTTTGAGTGGTGAACTGACGCGAGCCTTTGATGTTGATATGAGAGTTAGACAAGGCTGTGTCTTGGCTCCCCTACATTTTAATATTTTCAGCTAAGAAATTATTGATGTTTTTTGAGGGAGTGCCAAGACTGTCCTAAAATGGCATCTGTGAAATATCCTGCATTGTTTTATGCAGATTATGTGATTTTGATTGCCACAAACCCACAAGGCTTGAGAAAATCTATCTCTGTCTATTTCTTTGGCAAAATGTAAAGAGTTGTCTCTTACATTGGACATTGATAAATCCAAGGCAATGGTGTTCAAACTCCAATCTTCCAAATATAGACAAGTGATGTTGAAGGTAGGAAGTTCCACACTAGAAAAGGTAAAGTTTTCTGATTACCTGGGAGTGAGATTTCACATGTCTCATGGCTGATAACACAAGTTGATACATCTGCAATTACCCTGGAGAAATCTAGCAGAGCTGCAATGTCTATTTATTTTAAATATGGTAGGGATGCACTATCTCCAACCACGGACTTGTACCACAAACAAGCTCTATCTGCCTCAATGAATGGCTCGGAGATATGGGGGTATGACAATGTTGGTAAAATGAGCATCTGTGAACTTGTACCTTTACCATTGTAACTTTACCATTAAACTTGTTCTTTTATGGGTCGGATTATGGAAGCAGCATGGTCTGGAAAAACTTCAGGATGCACTGTTCCATCTCATGTCATTGGAGGGTGAGGAAAGTTTGAAATGGCTTCAACATGTTAAGAGAAATTTCCAAAGTCTGGATGCAGCTGACATGTGGGTGAATCCCCAAGGTTTGACTCACTTGGCTAATAAGATTTTAAAGAACATAGGGAAAGTGAGAGCTAGCTAAAATCTTAAGGTAGATGTTGCAAAACTAAAGACAAGCTTGGATTATCTTGAGTTTAGGTTACAGCCTGGATTCAAAGGTTACCTGGACACGATTGAAAAATCTTTGTATTTGCATTTTAGGCTGGAGATACTCCAAGTTGCCTTCTATACTCAATCATGGAGGGCTTTGGAGTCGAGTGCATTCCCAATGTGTGGGGTAGTCAATGAAACAACCTTACAGTTTTTGCTAATACGTGATAAGACCTTGCGACGGAGATGTATGTATCTTCAACCAATTTTAAGGGAAATAGGGATTCATTTATCTGTCCTTGCTTTGAGATTCCTGGCCCAGTGATTAGATTCTCATGTTGTTTTCTCAACTGCCCATTACATATAGAGGGCGTGGTGGCAAAGGTGTAATGCTCTGAAATATGTAAATTTAGAATTAGGAGGTTGATGATGGTCTGACAAGGGAAAAACTATTTGGAGTTTTATTAAACTGATATTGCCTGTTTTGTTCTAACACCATTGTGCTGTGTAGGGTGACATGCTGAAAGCAAGAAAACATTCAAAATGCTAAACATTTCCAAGTGCTAGGAAATCTTCATGTATTTAAAACACAGCAATGATGATGGAATGTGTGACTGGGGAAGGGTGTTGGTAGCAAATGTTGCATGTAGACCCAGCGGAGGGCAAAGGGAGCTTTCTATGTTGCAGTTATGAGAGAACAGGGTTAATTGCTCGAAAAAGGTAAAAGTACAGAAAAGGTAATGTGTGGGAGATGTGTGGGAGATGGTGCAGACTACATAGAAATGTATAGAGGGACAAGATGAGAACAGAGGTGTTAAATGTGACTGTATACAAGCTTTGGGTTGGTCAGTGTTTTGTGTGTTGTGGACTCCTTGAGGTGTCAGGGAATAGATAGTGAGTGGCAGGGGTTGAAATCTGCTTAACGGGGACAGTGTAGACCGTGAGAAGCTGTCCCTGTATTGGTGATGACAGGCCAAAATGCAGACCACTGTTCAAGGCCTCAGCCAGGTACATAATTCCATTATTTTCAACGTCACTTTGAATGGTAAATCGCATCTTTCAGGCACCAAAGAAATAATACTTGGAGATCCTGTCTGATAACAGGTTATATATTTGGTTTGATTGGTGTTCAAACTTTGATTGCAACCACAAGGAGTTTAAACCGTGTTGCCCTAGATCGTTACTTTGCGTATTACACAGGGCGGAAAAGTGTTGTATCCATTTAATTTGGACTACCAAGTCTGTCTAGTTATGTGGAGGTTTAAAATTAGCATTCAGGCCATCTGCAACCATTCTCCAACAAATCTGTTGGTTACCTCTTACCACTGCCCTTTCTAGATTGCAAGTCTCTCTACTGCAGTTCTAGTTTACAAAAATTATACTGTTTATACCCTCTTTCCAAATATCGTGCCGCCATCATATTTGCAGCGCTTTCAAATTCTGACTCTCTATTACATATTCTCCTTGCTCTGAGAAATTCGCCCTTTGGATTATTTGTTTATGTAATTTTTTTATCTGCACTGCTGGTGTGATACACAGCCTAGTGGGTTCTTTACAACTACATTTTCTAAAGGGAATGCGTGGCCAGCTGTGATGCGTTGAGCAGCACTATATGTGGGCTCCCGTAAGATCTTTCATTGATGTGCCCATAACCTGATTACATTTGCTTTTTGGACCGACTTCGGAGCTCTGAACGTGCCTGGAGCTTACTCGTGCAAGGGGAGCCATGGGATGGCCCAGGGCTGGCTGTGGAAGATGTTCGAGATGTGGCACTCGCCCTCTGAAAATGGCGCTGCCATTTGATGGAGCGGGCGACAAGGAGGGCACTGCAACAAGGTGTTGGATGGATCCTGCGAGGTCACCACAGCAATACAGAGCAGCCTCTGCAGAATCAGTGTGACGTCTGGTGAGGGTCTTGGATGCCGATGGAGGAAGCAGGTGGTGGAATACTGCTCCTACACGCAGAGAAGCAGCCATTTCAGCGCAAACAGTGAAGATGCAGGGGGGCACTGGAGCACACACCTTGAGTGATGTTGAGCTGCTGGCTGGTGGCGGGTGCCTGCTGGCGGAGCTGGTACGCAGCCTTTAGGTACTGAGCGGTGGCACGCCAGTGTTGCTGCACTGTGAGGCTTCCCTCCACCTCGAGGGTTTGCAAACCAAGCAAGGGCAGCAGGGATTCTGCTTGTGGATGGGCAGACCACGAAGCAGCCTAAGGAGCCTGCTTACTTTGTGGAGGAGCTGCAGCAACGGAGGGAAGAGGGCCCTGCATGCATTGGTACTACCCTGGCAGACACTTGAGGCAGCAGAGCATTGGGGGCACATACCTATTGATTGAGGCTGACAACTATGTGGGGTCCCACAGCTGAAGCAGGGACATTACTGAGGGAGAGATGCTCCAGTGAATGTGCACGCTGCCATTACCTATCTCAGTGCTCCTGTACTGGCTCCTGGTGAGAGGCACATCATGGATGGTGCACTTTGTGGCCACCAGTTATTGGCACTGTGAGGCTGCACTTCATTCCTGGTGCATTGGCCTATGTGGAATGGGCTGCAGGGATTCAGCCTAGAGTCTGGCAGGTGAACGAGCAGACTGGGGTGCCTTGCTTGATTTGTAGAGGAGCTGCAGCGATGGAAGGGCACTGCAGTAAGACAGTGCTGCCCTGGCTGGTGCTAAGATGGGAGAGTGCGGGTGGGGCACAGACCTATTTCTTGAGGCGGACTGCCCTGTGTAGTCCCACGGCAGCAGTGGGGTGCCTTCAGGAGGGAGACATGCTCTGGTGACTGCAAACACACCCCCATAGACTGCCTTTCGGTCACTGGGCTGGCCCCTGGTGACGATTGCTTCAAGGTTAGCGGTAGGCTGTGGCCACCAGTGCTTGTAGATGGATTTTCTGGGGAGGTGCCTGTTCTAGAGAGAGCAGTAGAGTCTGCTTGTGTAGAGGTAGTGTGCCCTTCCCTCGCAATGATCTGACAGTGATATAGGGCTGCGAGTGGCGAATTGAGCCTTTATATCTTGACTACCCATCTGCTCACGGGCTGCACTGGTTATGTGCTGTATAACAATGGGGGACGCGGACACTGCTGGTTTGTGGTTGATGGGGGAAGCCAGCATGAGGGGCCCAGGTCTGGGTGGAATCCTTTGAGTGCCCACAACTGCCTAACATTAATTTGAAATGCTGGACACGCACAGCAGGGGTAGGGACAAGCATACAGTCATGGAGGACTTAACCCATAAGGACAGCTGCGGTGCAGTTGCCTTTGCCTCAGCGGGGGAATCCTCATCTGTGTCAATGAGACAGCAGGGAGAAGACACAATTTGGCAGTGATCACAGCATTGCAAACGTCCTTGAATCAAAAGGTTGAAATGGTCACTGTCAACGTTGGTCTCTTGCGGCAAGATGTGTGTTCCCTTGCAGATTGGCTTGGTACAACAGAAGCGTTGGTACAGGAGAATAGAACTAATATTGTTAGCAATCAATCGGAGGTTGCCACAAGGATGGAGAAGGTTTGAGCCTTGCAGCATTGTGCCGAAGATGCAGAAGGCAGAGCAAGAAGGAATAATGTCCAGATCCTAGACTTGCCAGAGGAGGTACAAAGGGGGGCCTTACCTCCTACGCTGAGCACTTGTTGTTGCAGGAGGTAGTCCCAGGAATACTGACACAGGGCTTCACAATAGAACAAGCCCACAGATCCTTAGCTAAAGGCAGCTGCCTGATGCCCCCCGAGGCCGCTGATTGCAAAGATCCTAAATTATAAAGACAGGGAGCAAGAATTGGCTTTTTCCAGGGATGGAGGAGTGATAGAGCATCCTCAAAGCTAACCATCTATCTGAATTACACACAGCTGGTGTAGAGGAGGAGGGCCGCATTCAGCCTCACCAAAGAAGAGCAGCTGCGTCGGGCAAACGTGCAATATATGTTAATATGCCTGGCAAAACTAAAAGTGCTTTATGATGGTCGATCAGATTTCTTTGAGGACACTACAGCGGCCCATACCTGGATGGACAACAAACTTTAACTGTTGCTGCTGCTCTGTGTCGTGGTATGACTGGCAATCACTTTTGGGCATCCAAGATTAGCAAATGGCGTGAACCTGGTGATTGACACCCCTATTTTTTCCCCCTTGTGAGGGTGCCGCTGCCTGTTGCATTTGCGGCTGACACTTTTCTATGAACGTGTGAAAGTGTTATAGTTTTTTCTGCTCATGTCTGAGGTCCGGCTTGTGGCAGTGGCCGCACTTGATGATTGATGGGATGATTGGGTGGATATCGAGGAAGGTACTGTTTGGGGGTCAGGTAGCCGGTGTCTCAGAGGTGTTGCGAAGGGCCTATGGAAATGAGTGGGACCCGAGGATGTTTCAGCATGACCAGTAGTGTGTGTGTTGTCACATGGAACGTCCACAGTCTGAATGGCTATATTAAAAGACTTTGGCTGTTTGCATATCTGTGCAGAATGGGAGTGGGGATAGCTTTATTACAGGAGACATATCTTACAAGTGACAAACAGAATAAGCGTGCTGGGAAGTGGCGTGGGCAGCTGTACAACCCCCCCTTCTCTGCATTTGCTAGAGGTGTACTTGTTTGGATTGCGCCAACTGTCCCCTTTAGGAACCTGGAACCCAAGGCTGATGATGAGGACAGAATAATACTAGTCCTTGTGCTCCTGGAGGGAAGGAAGATGTGCATTGTAAATTCTTATGTCCTCAACCCTGCCACTATTCTCTTTTTGCTTCACTTTACTCAAGACTGTCTCATTATAGAGGTACCCTATGGATATGGGTGTGATTTTAATTGTACATTGGTCCCGGCCATCCAGATAACACATTTAAAAGGCCTGCTCCTCCAGCGAAAACTTTAAGGGAATTGTTGAAGAACCTTGAGTTGATAGATGTATGGAGGGTGACAAATGCAGAACGGCCCTGTTCGTACTTTTCTGCCCCTCACAGGGTGCATACCCGCATAGACTATTTTGGTGGAGGAGATCATGCAAATTTGATTTTGCGGAATACACGTGGATGCTACACGAGGAGATAGATAAACCTGGGAGGCTATTGGCCTGATTGTGTAGACGAGAGGATAAGAAGGAGACTAATGCTATACAGGATGCCCAGGGAGTCACTGGGCACGGGCAAGAGGAGATTAATGTGGTCTTTGCTAAATATTATTGGACTCTGTATTCATCTGGAGTGGAGGCTTTTTGCCCAGGCATTACCGAAGCCTTGTCTCATATCGAACTGCCTTGCCTCCAAGCGGGCCAGAGGACAGTGCTGGATGCCCCGCTCTCAGAGCTGCTGGTTGCTATTTGAGCATTGCCGTCTAGTAAAACCCCAGGAGCGGATGGATTACCAGGGAATTTTACAAGGAGTATGCTGAGAGGAAGAATACAAGATAAGGATGGTATTTAGCAGCCTGCAGGAATCAATTATAGCCCCTCTGCTCAAAACAAATGTCATCACTAGCCTTCAGCTCTTACAGACCCTTTTTCATGGTCAACCAAGACTTTAAGATTCGCACACCCCTGTTGGCTGCCAAGTTAAAGAGAGTGATTGGCACCCTGGTACATGTGGATCAGACAACACCACGTGGAACATGAGGAAACTTCACATTATAAATAGTACTTGGGAACATGGACTTGGATTGTGCGATCACCTCCTTAGACACTATTAAGGATTTTGATTCAGTATGATGGGACTGGTAGTATGAGTATCTGCGTCAATTTGGTATTGGGGATTGTTTCTTGAGATGAGTGTGTCTGGTGTACACTGGACCCATGGCCAGGGTATGAATGGGTAGGCAGATTTCTAATGGGTGGGTGCTGGGAAAGACACTAAGCAGTGCTGCTGTTTACCCCATGGTGGTTTCTTCTTACGCTAGAGCCGCTCACAGTCTTTCTTAAATCAGAATATTCATCTTGGTTGACGGTGTCAGATACTTAATTTAATTGTATGCAGATGTCTGCTCCTCTACATTATGTACCCAGAGGTTAATTTACAATATCTACTTGATGTGATTGACTGATTTGCTGAGGTCTCCGGTATACATATCATCAGATCAAAATCCTGCTTGTTTCCGCTAGCCAGGCTGCACAGCCTCCGTAGTAGCTCGTTGCCCATCTTAGGGTTGCACTTTTAGATACCTTGGAGTGAATGTGCGGCACAACTTCCCCGCCTCGCAAGAACATGATATGCAGAGGGCTTTAGACAGTACAGTTAAGTCTACGGCTGGAGAAGGCTACCATTGCTGATGATTGGTAGATTGGCACTCTTGAAAACTGTGGTGTTCCCTCGCCTGTTATACTGTTTTGTCAACATACCTTACAACATCCCCCAAAAATTATTTTATAAGTTGGATTCTGTTAGCAGTGATTTTGTTTGGGCGGAACGGAGGTACAGGATTGCACTGTTTACCTTACAATGGAACTGTGGGAATAGAGGGGTTGGATTACCCTCTTTGAAATGTATTACATGGCAGGACAGTTGCAGTTTGTGATGGGCTGGGTTGCTGATGAGCCTTCTTTGGACAACAGTCTATTACAACCTGCTATTAAGCAGTACTTCCTAACGAAGGTGCTGTGGGTACATGAAAGCACATTTTTGTGCATGCCTCACCTCTTGGAGCTGGGGAAGACCTCGCGGCACAGGAGGTGTCGGCTTCTGGGAGTTGCAGACCCTTACTCCCCTAACATCTCCCTGGTTGTGTAGGCGGTGGCTAGGGTGGGAGACCTGTTGCAAAACAGGAAGATGCTGGATTTCAGCTCTTTAACCCAGATCTCAGGAATACATGCAGGCCAATTTCTGTTTCATTCAGGCCTCGTGAGGGAGATGAGGAACTTTGTAAGGGTGTGGAGTTCGATCCAGTATTGGAGGCCTTGCATGATATGTCTGAGGGAGGCCACGTTGTCTCCAGTATATAGAAACTGGTTTCCAGTAAGATGGCGGAGCCAGCTCTAAGGGTGCATTTGCAGTGGGAGTCGGGCCTGGAGAGGAACTGTACAGATGTAGAACGGGTTTGGGCCTTGAAAGGTCTCCAGAAATGCTGATTCAAATTACTGCAACTGTTTGTGACACACAGGACATATATGACCCCAGACAACATTTCTCAGTTGCCTGGCGCAGTACAGCAGGTTTGCAATTGATATGCGGACGATGGGGCATATATGTTGCACATGTTTTGGAGCTGGATGGCAATCACAGACCAAGTGGCCCATGGGGTATTGCAATGTATTCTTGGCCACCTGAAGACTGCCTTCTGGGGATGTTGCCACAGGGGAAGAAACACAGTGCAAAATGAAGGAGCTGAACTGCAGACTGGCCTAACGCAGGTTTGCTATCACATAGAAGGTGAAGGAGGGACCCAGTGTTGAGGCATGGTAGTATGATTTGTATAGATGGGCAATGGAGGACACTTACATCTGTATAGAACTGTAAATAGAGGTATGAAAGAAGTTATCAATGATATGGTTACTTGGAATGCCCTGACACAGGTGATGTTTGCACCCCCGGATGATATGCTCCCATAGAGGACCAAACTGAGTTTGCAAATGGATGCAAACCTCTACCCTGCATTCATGTGCCCTTGTGCCCTAGTGAAGATTTGTTGGGATTCCGGACTGGGACTGTATGAGCAGGTGTTATTGTATGTTTATTTTTATTGTTTTCTTGTCTTTCTTCCGTTTCTTATTGTTTTTTCTTTTGATATTGTATTGTTTGCTATGATGTTATGAACAGTATTGATTACAAGCAATAGGTTGTATGTGTTGTTTGTTATTTGAAATAAAAACACAGTTAACAAAATGACATTTTCTCAAAATAGCAATAAATTGGAAAACATTCTATGCAGAACATTGCATCAGTCGCTGTACAACTATCCAAAAATGGTATATAGGAAAATGGTTACTTTCCAAAATAGATTACATCCAAGTTTTTTAAGAAAAAGTAAACAAGAAAATGTATGTTTAATGAACCCAGGGGCTTTTAAAAAGTGTGAGGATGTGTGATCTGTCCTTATGCACTTGATAAAACCAAAGTAATTAAATGATCAATTCGAAGATAAATCGCAGTTAGAACATTCATGAACTGTAAGACCAAATTTGTGATTTATGCAATAATATGGATTTGGGGAAAATATTAGATAGGAAACACAATAATGAAACTGCATGAATGTATCAAAGAACATCTAATAGGGATTGGTTATAAAGACCAATGTCAACCGATCAGTGTACACTAGAAAAAAGAACACATCAATGCTGATATACAGAAACGGAAAATTATAGTCTGAGTGGATTAAACCATTAGAAAGATAAGGAAATAAAGAGTTTGAATTGTGACAGCATGACACAATTTGGATAAAGTATATGAGAGGGGCTGTAGTGGGTCTTATTCAGGACATGAACAACATATTTTTTTTAATAAACCAGCTTTTACTTAGAAGGGGGTTTGGATTTTAGGATTTTATGTTGTACAGATTGGGAATATGAATATTGGTAGGCAAATTCAAATTCAATTATACGAAAAAGGAAATAATATTTCAGAATATCGCTTTAAGGTGAATGTTTTCTAACACATCTTAAGTAAAGAGTTAAAGCAGGTTTTACACTCAACATCTGACAATGTGCACCTCAATGGGCAGGATGTTTACCGATTTAAAGACTTAATATGTTGATTTTGGCTGATCACGCAAGGGTTCTTTGATATTTCAACATTTTTAATCATGGCTGGAACTCTTAATATTTGGTGAAAAAATGGAGGTATAATTTGTGGATTTTTTCTATTGAACTTACTATAGTGTTCTTATATACACTTATAAACATTAAATAATATAACCTTAAAAAAGTAGGTATCATACCACAACAATAAATGATTTAAGTGTATGGCATGTTGCTATCATCCTAATTTAAAACAATACGGGTCGCCTGATGAGGTCATGACGAAGTCACGTGGGTGACATCGCACACTAAGCGTGCACATTCATTGCGCCATTGTGGCTCTTTTGTAGAAATTATGTACCAATTATATAAGAGGAGATAAATTGTGTGGCAGACACTTAAATGTAAAGCAGAGGTCTTGCCGAGAGGCTTAGCTACATTACAATGCTTTTATAATGCATGGTCATATGTTGAAGGGTGACCTTTGAAAGCGAGAGCCTTTAGTTAATGTAATAGGTTATAAGGGGATATGAGTACAAAACTATGCTTAATTGAACTAAGAATAAATGTTTGCTAGAGTAAGGTGATCCATACTTAAGTGTTACATAGTACTAAGCAGAGTAATTGATTTCATATCAAAATGATATTGGAAATCAAAATATTCTCTATATTGTATATTTTTCATACAGCTGAAAAGTAACAACAGAAGATGAGACTACAAGAAGTTGAAAATTATGTAGCTAACTTGCAACCTTTGGAAGATTGCACCTTATCAATATCAAAAGTACAGGTAAATACACAGTTTTTATTCTAAAACTATAGTAATATTATTCATTTCTTGTGGGAAAACATGTTTTATTATTTTTTATTAATACATTTGGTCAATATACCAAATTTTGGATTTAATGAGCACTTAGCAGAATATATAAATCTTCTGTTTTCAGATGTAAGCATTCTGATTTGAAATTTGGATGAATTTGGAGACAATAGTTAAGAAGGTGAAACCACACTTTGAATGAAGGGAGATTTTAAAAGCTTGTGTCAACACTAATTAGGAAAAGTGCCTCACTGACATTGCATTCCACTCTTTAGATATTCTTTTGTATAAGATTCAAGGTTAAAAAATGACATATTAGTTAATTTTTGGATATTGTGTGTAGAGTTTGTCAATACTGTATGTAGGTGTTGAAGACCATTATTAATTATGTGCTTTGATTCATTGAGGACAAATGTGTCATAGGTCATCTAATAAATAACCAATGTTGTTAACTATGTCTTGATTGTGTATATTTTATGTTTTACGATTATTTTAAGATTCTGTTTTTTTCTTTGATTACCCTATATGCTTCCTTGAAAAAGATCCTAGAAGGATTATAAAACGTGAAACGTGTTGGCACAAAGGAATTAAAGTGAATAGAATCAGTTTTTTTTTTATTATTCAAACCGTTGTTTCTTAGTTCGATCAACAAACTTTTACAACTTTAGTGATGATAATAATTTCCTTGTTTTTACACTTAATATTTACAATACTTCCATCTATTATATTACAATTCTATTCTCTTTTCATTTTTTATACAAATTAATATAATTTAGAAATGTTAACAACTTAGAACTTTTCCATCAACTATGCATCATAAAGCAAGTTGTTAATAAGCATGACTACATGCTTCTCACCAAGGATAGACCATTGCTTCTTTTGTTAATGTTTCAATATCACATTAAGATAGAATCAGTTATTGAAAAATTAAATGACATCACGGGCTTAAAGTAAAAGGAATTACTGTAGATGAATAAGTGATTGTTTGAAAATATTGTGTTAAACCAAGTCATTTATTTGATTTCTCATAAAATTGGCTGTGAATCAGGTCTTTCAATGAATCTGAAAAGTGGGAAGTGTCTTTGCTCTGTGGTTGTTCTTAAAAAATGTATACCTTTCTGTTATCATGGAAACATAATAGAAAATTAGGAACCCCCACAATAGAGGTAAATCCAGTTAATGTTTGAAAGCGAAAATGCTTAGGTCGTTTAGCACTAGTCTGAGGTTAGGTTGCCCTCATGCAAAAATCCTCGTTACTAGGGAGTAGCCATTTGAAGTTCCTCCAAAAATACTAGCAGTTTTTGTTTTGGCCTTTTGCAACCGAATACCCAAAAATTATTTTGAGAAATTTGTAATAAATAATAATTGTTACACTGACCTGAAGGCTTTTTGGCTTATGTCTGGCCACAAAGGTTCTTCTAACACATTTTATTCTAAGAGTGTGAACCATTGTCCTTTTGAATTCAAAATATTTTTCATAGCTAGACTCAGTTCCTTCTCAGTGCACAGATGTACCTCATGCAGAATATCCTGAAAGCTTCTGACCTTTAATAGTAAATTGGTTTCTCGTATTGTCTTATTCAAAATCTGCATAGAGACCAACATATTTAAGCAATGAACCCCCATGGGTGGGGGGACTTTACTGGGCCATGTATTGCCCAGGCAATTACAAGCCTGAGTAAAGGAAGGGCTTAATTGGAGACCGGGCATCACCTACGCATGTAAGGTCCCCCCGCCCGTAGGGGTTTATTCTATTAGTATCTCAGAATGTTTTACCAGGGTGCTTATATGTTTTGAAACAGAGTGTTTGCCATTTCTCAACTTGGAAAAAACTACAAATCAAGATGTCCACCAGGTAGTCCCTTCTCCCTGTCCATGGTGGCCATTGCGACGTCAGGGAGGTGCCGGGAACACTGAGCCTTCCTGGCGCTGGCAAAGGACAAGGGAGCACCAGGTAAGTATGGCATTGGTAGGGGAGAGGGGGATGCAGAAACTCATGTTAGGGGTCCCAGAAAGGGGGAGAAGGGGACCACAGCATGCTTTTACCTGCTGTCCCGCTGGGGAAGCTCAGATTACTGGCTTTACAATGAGATGAAGACCCCGTTTTGAGCTTTCTGATTGGCTAAGAGACCGCCACACCCCCACCGGGTTGCCAATAGTCCTCATGGCGATGTTTTGCATTCTGTGACTGTTCTCTTGAACGTTTACCATGGGCTTTTATGTCTATCCAAAATCAGCAGGGACAAATTGCATTCAATGTTTTTATTGTAGTCCCTTCTGTAACCATTTCCTTTAATTCTGTATGAAAGACACATTCACATATTTGCAGTAGCTGAAAACAAAATATATCTATTTTTCAAACACAATGTCATGTAAGTTATTTGCTGTTTTAATTATGGAATTTGTCATAGTGTGGTATATCCTTTGTTGAATACTGGGACTCTGACAATTTTCTGTTAATGGACAAGTTGCCCCATATGCTTACATTTTCTCTTTTTCAACACAACTGTCGCAGAAAGCCTACATAATTTCATAGCAAGGAAGTTTTACCTCCAAAACAATACGAAAAGAGATTAGGGAGGTGGGTTGTTCCTGTGTACAGGTTAAAAGTACCTGGGTCCTGGGTACTTATCTAGTTCAGCAGATTTGAAAGAGACACTTGGGGATATATTACCCGAAGGGAAGAGGAACATTTCTAATAGGTTGAAGTGCTTTGAGTGTGGTGCACTCAATGCTGTGGGAGAGTTTAATATGACTAATGAGGAGGGCTTAGTAACAGTTCAATTAGAGTTGCTCTGCCAACTGCCAGGACTGTGGCGGCCGTCTGACGGGGATTTGTGTGTGTATAGTGTAAGGTAGTAGAGGGGGTGCTTCTTCCATGCTGGAGAAGTCTGAGCAATCAGAATCAACATTCTTCTGAGTCTTGCTAATGGCTTGACCATGACATAAGGCAGATAGGAGAAGAAGAGGAGGGCAACCCCAACGTGTGTTTATTTGGATCTTCTACTCATAGTCATATTTCAGAAGATGCAATGGATCTGTTCTACGTGGCCCTGGGAAAAGGAATTTCAAGTTGGAGCTGGCAAGGAGAGGGTATTATGGATTCCGGTGCAGAAATGAAACGGGAGAGGACCAAGCATAGTATGATATGGTTTTCACATGAAGGAGGGTGTTTCAGTAGTTCTGTATATCATAAGACCATACACCACCTTAAGATGCACTCTTATGTATGAAGCAGCTTTATTTTAATTTTTTAAATGTCCCCTGTGCCAATCCAAACCTCACTGATTAAAGAAATATTTATTGGACACAGCCCTGGAATGAAAGAATCGTTACATGCTGCTTGAATATCGCTTTGTTCACAAAAGTGGTCTCCTTCATGGCTCTTTGTGGATTCAGCAGTTGATGCTCATCAGAAGGGTTCAATAGAAACAATTTATTTTTCTCAAACATTCCAGTCAGCCTGGACATCAGGCCTCAAGCTCGTCGGCAGATGCTCGAAGTGGAGGAGACAAGTTTGGTTGCCCATGGAACTAAGATGGCCACTTGTGACTTCAGTGTCCCACAAATAACATGATTGCCTCTATGACAGACTTCCACAGTGTGACCAATACATGCAGAAAGGAGGTCAGGCAGGGTCACATATACAATGGTCCTCTTCATGAAAGCAGACTCTCCTCGTTCGTGATTCAGGTCCTGCAAGCTTCTTTCACACAAGCAGCAATACTACTCCTAATTACTATGCTAAGGATGGGAAATTGACTCTTTGTCGGTGGAAGCAACACATTTAAACTTTAATTGCATCTGAACACTTTAAGTCAAACTGGAACGCTTTGATCTTTTCCATGCTGAGAATTCCTACATCACAGGCATCTTTTGTAGCACACATTCTTAGGCTGTATGCTTTCACAATATCACCTGCAATGTAAGAACAACACACAGTGAGTTAGTGAGTGAGTGAAAGCTTTATCTATCGCACACTCTACAGTTTTAACTATCTCCAGACACAGTATAAACGCAAAAGCAAGTCACCAAACATAATGTTATACATTTGATTTATCCCTTGAGTGTGGAATTAAACTCCCATCCTCCTCCTGTGATTCCTGAAAGAGAAAGTCTTGCCACTGATGCACATGATAGAGTTGTTTCTGCAACAGAATCCGAATGAATTTGCTGTTTCAACCCATGGAGAAGGTTTTCTGTTCTTGTTATGGAGAAGAACTGCTTCCAGTTAATTAGACAAGTAGTTTAACTGATGGAATATAGCAGAGATATAATAAACAACAATATTGTAACCGATATATCCTGCTGACCTGTGTGCATAGGGGAAACACCTGGGGCCAGATTCCAGAAGCTTTGCACCAGAGCAATTGCAAAGTTGCACCATATTAGCAGTAGGTCGAAGTTTGCCCTAGTGCAAAAATATTGTGGACATATTAGAAATCATTTTCACCATGACAAGTGCACTTTTTTCATGGTATAAGCACTAGGGCAAAAACTGCCCTATTGCAAAAAACATGCACTTTGAATGTGCACCAAGTTATAACTGCCAATACAGTGACACTTTGCACTTTCAACAGTGCAAAGCTTCTGTAATATGGCCCCAGGGGTTTTTATAATCGTTACACAGGGGTATCATATTTGCCAGCATATGTTAGGGGTTGGGGGAATTATCCAGAGGGGAGAGGTAGTGTTGAGTGGCACAATCATTGATTGGCAAGATGTCCTTTAAAGAATAAGTTATTCAGGTCAATTGTAGGTGTAGGATTAAGGAGGCCTACCTGATCTACACAGGTAACCTATTCCAGAGACAATGCACAGATAAGGCCTTCCCTGTTGCACAGATAAGGTTTTTCCCTCTTGCAGTTCTTTGTTTCCAGTCAGAAAATGTTATGGCTTCTGGTGGCCTGTTGGTCTCCAAAGACAGTGAATTACATGGCAATAGAATCAAATGACACAATGGCAGATGCAATGTTTTCTTTCTAATAAGTGTTCAAGGAGTGGAGGGGCCTCATGACTTACTCAAGGTTCCACATCACATGATTTGACCACCTGATGTTCAAGAAAACTGCAGTCCATAAAGACCACAAAATGTGCGTACATTTCTTTCAAGTACATCAGTTTACACAATATATAGTGTAATGCAGTTTGTTTATTTTAAATTAAGTGTCCTTTGCATAGCCATGATTGGTTTTCAAGGTAATCACATGAGATACTTCAATGTATATTGTGACAGTGCCAGGCGGGATAGTAATCATAGGACCTGTCCAACTGGGAAGTTCCATCTCGACGTTCACCATCAGCAGCCCTTTCAGCTTCTCCTATTGTCTATTGTGATATCTAAGTTCTAGAGGATGATACATGTGCAAATTATTATGGTACCTACATGCATCATAAAAGTGAAAATGTGTTTGTTTGTGGCAGCATTTGTGGTGAAGCGTTGTTCCTTATACAATTCCACACCGTTTTAGCAATCTGAACCACATTTTACATAGTTACCCGTTAGGACCTTTCAAACATTACTAGCTACATGACATTTGGACACCCCACCTCTTTCCCTGGATTTCAGCACCTTCACACATGAGATGGATGCCTGAAATCGGCGAAACATCAATGTAGTCGTAGAAGTTCCAGTCCCGACACGGGGAACACAACTCGAGGTCCAGGCTTTAGGATGCATGTTTTCCAAGATATTTGCACCGCAATGCACCACTCCCGGATGAGGTGTGTGGAGAGAGAGCAAAGAAGGTCCCAGTATGCAGCAGCACACCAATTCTCGCCACTTCCTAACCTCTGCACCGGGGTATGGCAGCCAGTCACACATGTCCATTTTCATTGCAGTTTACTTCACGGTGCAAAGCACATCAAACAATAAGCGAATCGGAACAGGGACCTACAGGATCAGTGTTATCATGTCTGTCTACAGTACCCATTCGGAGAACGAGTACTTCTGCTAGTAGTCTAATAAAGTTACTTGAAAGATAGGTCCAATAGGGAAACACAGACAACGCCAGCCTCTACACTATGTACCTTTTATAGGAATGTTGGCTACTTTGCTGCCTTAGCCTACAGAATTAATATTATGTGATAATGACCCTCTGTCTATAGTCTATTTAATGCATTAAAGATAGCCAAGGAAGGATGTCAATATTGAATGCAATCAGTTATTTTAGAAGCTTGCTTGCCTTTAGAAACATCCAGTATGTCCTGGAAGGACATGATCACCACAGTGACATTTTTTGCATTTCCTGACATACTGATTATATAGTACAGGGGGTACTTACCAACAGGTCCCATGCTATGCCAATGCACACTAGTTTGCCAAGCCCAGCGATTTAAAGGGGTTAATAGGATTGAACCAAGTTTGATCCAAACCAAGTGTTTTCAGAGCATTCTATCTCATTCTTCATTTGTGTCCTCGCTCTATATATGCAAATTCTAGAGAAACAACCCCTGTTGGAGATACCACCTTAGAGCAAGCCACCCTCTATCTTCATGTCTCTTATATAACGTTAACTGAGATGAGGTTGTATGAAGACTGTATAGGTAGTAAGGTGAGAACAGGTGGAGATAGATGGAGAGTGAGACCGAGGGTCGAACATGAGCAAGAGTTAGAAGCATTGAAAAATGTAAAAAAGCAAATGAGGGAAGGGTGACAAAATGAAAAGTAATAAAAGAAGCAAGCAAATTATTTCAGATCAGTCAGATACTCTGTTAATTATCTTAGAGATTTCTTTCTAGCTGCCTGAAAGAACATCTCTGTAGGTTACCATAAATTGATTTAGCTGGGTCTGAAGTCTGCATGAAGCCACACCTGCAGCTCCCTATCATTTGACTCCCAGTGCTGAGGAGCCAGACATCTTGCAAGCACAGAAGCACTAACCCCATACTGCAACATGGTGACAGGGAAGCACAATGAACCCTTATATTGTGCCTGTAAGGTGAGTCCCTTCCAATGCAGCCACTGCTGCTTTACAACATTTGCACTGGCCTCCCTACCTCCCCCACCTCCCTTCTGCAAGTCTGCAGTCTTACCCGTAAGCCAGCAGCAATTTGGCAATGATTCAAAACATCAAACACGAAGCATTCTTGGTAAGTGAAGATACATACTGACCCTCTTAAGAGTCAATAGATTATTCACTGTGTACTGAAGTTTTTGATGGAAAAATATGTGTTGCTATTACTTGGCACGGAGTAAAGGGATTCAGATTGATAGGAATCTGTCAGGTTTTAATCGTTAAAATGTTGGTGGTGTGGAATGCTTTGTCTTTTACATCATTAGAAAATTGGAAACTTTTGACTGCAGAAGTTAACAAGAGTAATAATGAACATGGTTATTTTTATGGAGAAAATTGCATGACACCCTGGACTCTCACTTAAAAAAAGCATTGGCAAAGCCAAAAGACCTTGCATCTTAAATTTAGTATTCCTGGGTCCAGGGGTGCAGGGTAGCTTTTAGGAAAAGAACAACAGGAGTAACAACAACATGTAGTGTATAACAAAAGTGAAGAATACATCAATGTACCAAGCAGCTCGGACACAAACCATGCTTTTAAAGGTATCATTCACAAATCTATCCCCAACTTACAAAGTTCCACTTGTTCCAACAAAATGGCAGGGTAGGGAGGTTTCATCATAGGAGATTTGCTCGAAGCCAAATCCATCAAATTAATTCTGCCAAATTTGGCCGCAAATATATGTGGAGGTGTGTAACGGTAATAATTAAGGTGGGGGAGGCAACGCAGGGCTGCACAGTGGTCTCTCCCGCATACATTTGCATATAATCTCCTCGATGAAATCACATAGAACCAATATGGCCACTGCTGTAACAGAGCTTTCACTAAGATGTGCATGTTCTGCACCATGGAGTGGTTGACTGGCTCTGGGCCACGCTTTACTTTGTATCGTCGAAAGCTGAGGAAGAGAATTAAAACTCTCTTTAGCCTCTGATAAAGCTGAAAGAAAAAGTCATTGGCATATGCATGTAAAATAAGCGCGATACAGGCCTTCTGATTGAGAAGGGCACCAACGTTTGCATCTGCCTGCTCTATATGTACACAAATACCTGCCACAAATAAGAAAAAGTGCAAAAGGTGCACCCACCTCAACTCTTAACTCATAACATATAGGTAATCGATGGGAAAACTCATTGCTCATATTGATCCTTTGAGTTCCTATATGCCACCTAGCGCGAATTGCTCTAGACCGTCCAGGATTTGGAGACTGGGAGACACCAGCTATGTTGCCCGCTTTTGTTAACAAGTATTGGCAAAGCCAATAGGTCTGGCTTTGTTATAGTAGAGAGTAATACTTTCCCCCACCCCTGTGGGAGCTAATACAAAACATATTACCCTGTACATTTACAAATCCTGATCCTTGCACATTGTTGAAACATTTTTGTGAGAATTGTCTTAATTGAACGCAATAGTGTGACAGGGGCCTGGATACAAACCATACATACACAATAATCCCTCACTGGCAGATTCCTGATGAAGATAGGTGAAAATGGAGAACATGACGATTAAAAAGTAATTTTTGTGCCTCCAAAAAGATTTTGGGCGTGAGAAAATGTGCCCAGTGCATCTTGAATGAGTATAGCAGCACGAACATGGGCACAGTGCCCACAAGCGAGAGATCTGAAGTGATTTGGTATGTTTTTGTCCCACCTCCACACGTGAACAAAAGAAAAGGTATATTGAGTGCCTGTTGGACAAGCAGTAGAGGAGGATTCTAAGGGGTGATTGTTGGGATCTGCAATGGGATCATAACCCAGCCCACTCCAGAAACTTCTGTGGTCCATCAATGGGCACTGGAGCCGGCCCATAGAGCAGGGATGGGTCGTGCCTGGTCCTTTTATGATGCAGCCCATTGTAAGATACTAGTGTCATTGCATGTGAGCTGAATCTAGTGCTGCCACCAGTGCTGCTGATGTCAACAGACATTTAATCCCTAATCAGTCGAGGCTATTGGTGATGAATTATTATCATATTTCGGACACTACAAAATCATTGGTATCTTGGCTCTTAAATCGTAGGTGCTATCTAACATTGAATATGTTTAATATTGAAGATATTTAATATCAAAGCACTCCTCCTCGAGGCATGTCACTTTCAAAAGCAAGGGCGCATTAAGTAGCCCCAAATTCGGTGAACATTAGCGACTGCTGGCCATCTTTGTCACATTTAAATTGGCACACCTTTGGGATTCCGATGTCCTTAGATTGAGAAAGTATATATGCCCACAAAATTGCTGGACAAGTAGCGTCAGAGTGCAACGTCTAGATACCATTGCAAGACCAATGGTGAGCATTATGCTGTTTCTTTTTTTAATGACATTTTTATTGATTTGATAAGACAACAAAATACAAACAAAAGGGCATTTCATACATTACATGAAAGCAAGATGCCGGGACGTCATTTGGGGACACCAAGGCTTGCAGCTGTGACCCCCCATGGTTACAGACTCAGAGCTGCTCCCCCTGACATCTCCTCTGCTACTCCTCTACTGGAGATTGTATTTTCTTTAAATAGATTGTTGTTTTCAACCAGCCCATGCTCCATGATGCCTCCCTTTGAGTGGTGGGTGCAGCGCAACGTTATCTGGACTGTACTGAGTGCTTAAGCTCATGGTTGCTAATCAAGCAACTGATCCCCCGACATCATTGCAGACAGCCAAGCACCATCAATGAATCAATGTAACCTTCA
This sequence comes from Ambystoma mexicanum, assembly GCF_040938575.1. NCBI lineage: Eukaryota > Metazoa > Chordata > Amphibia > Caudata > Ambystomatidae > Ambystoma > Ambystoma mexicanum. The sequence goes on from NC_090922.1 coordinate 480,553,668, forward strand.
CTTCCTTTGTCATCCACAATCCTTCCCTGACTCCATAACTAAAGCGGCCTTCACTCTTTCCCATCTGAGTGGCATCGCCGCCGCCTGGGCCAACCCGTTATTGAAGGACAACATCCCTACATTGTACGATTTCGATCTGCTAGTGGCAGAAATGACCAGGGTGTTCGATACTCGTACAAAGCACAAACCAAAGACCTAGAGCTTTTAGATTTTGCCCAAGGAAAAAACAAATTGGTTGAGTACATCACCCGATTTAACCAGCTGTCACTAGAAACTGCCTGGCCCGAAAACAAAAAGGCAGTTGTATTCTACAGAGGGTTAAATGACACCATGAAGGATGCCCTGGCAGTGCTACCCACGTTGTTTGCCCAGTACCCTGAACTGGTGGATTTAACACTCCAAGTAGACGCTCGAATAGCCGAATGCAAGACCGAAACAGGAAGGACACCCTAGTATTTCAATCCTTCCAGCCCACTTCCAGTGATCCTTAGGGAGAACCTATGCAAATAGGGGGAATACGTAGTCCTATTTCCGCCACCGAAAGGGAACAATGTAGGAACTCCAATGCCTGTTTCTATTGCGGTCTGAACGGGCACTTTGTTAAAGAATGTCTGCGGCCTCCAAAACGTCCCATAGGTTTTCAGAAGGCTCGTCCCTACATCTGGGGGCACGGATAAGCCTATACTCAACCCCCTCCATACTAGTCCAGCCATACAGTCTCACATGACCCATGATGGTAAATGCTTTATTGTTCTCTACTGATGACACTAGACACCAGACCCAGTTATTAATAGACTCCCGGGCCACAGGCAACTATATAGATATATCACTTGCCGCGTCCTTGAATCTACCAATACAGAACAAACTCTGCCTGAACCTGTACAACCCGTAGATGGCTCTCTACTGGTTTCAGGTCCCATTAGGCAACAAACCGCTCTTCTGACACTAGCCATTCATGATACTCACCGAGAGGTTATAACCTTTGATTTGATCACCACTCCACAGTTCGGTATAATCCTCGGAATACCATGGTAACGGGTTCACAACCCAGTAATTGACTGGACCCAGGGCCAGGTGTTCTTCGAGTCACCTCATTGTCAGGAACACTGTTTATCTTCACCTACAAACATGGATTCCCCTTCCCAAGCTCTGGTGGCCATGCTCAGTTGTCCCTTGACGATTCCCTATCAATGGCTCCAGACCCTCCTAATCACGCCGTAGGTGCAATCATGCCTGGCATCCCCTGAGACTACCATGACTTCCTTGATGTGTTCAACAAAGGTTGCGCGGAGCATCTAACCCCACATCGCCCATACGACTGTCCCATCGACCTTGTCTCTAAGGCTGTCATACCATGCAGTCGTAATTATTCCCTATCCCCATCCGAAGACCAAGCCCTGAAGGAGTATATTCAGACCTCACTCCGGTTGGGACACATTAGATCTTCCCAATCCCCCATGGCCAGTCCCATTTTCTTTGTACTGAAGAGGGAAGGTGATCTTCGGCCCTGTGTAGATTACAGGCGACTCAATGACATTACCATAAAGAACCAGTATCCCATACCACTGATTAACCTTTTGCTTGACCAACTAACCCGTGCCACACTGTTTACCAAGCTTGATCTCAGGGGGGCCTTCAATCTGGTCTGGGCGAGACAGGGCGACAAAATGGAAAACTGCCTTCTTTACCCGGCACGGGCTGTATGAATATACCGTCACGCCCTGGTTTATGTAACGCCCCAGCTACGTTCCAAAGGTTCATGAATGAACTATTACCCGATATCATTGTCATCTATGTGATTATCTACTTAAATGATGTCTTGATCTTCACCCCATCCATGCAAGTACACATCGAACATGTCCGAGAGGTTCTTGCTCGTCTGAAGGCAAATTCATTATACGCTCTTACACCACTTATTGGGGGCTAGACAGCCCATCTCTGTTTATTCCAACCATCGTAATTTGCAGGACCTTGCTACACTGAATTCGTGTCAATAGCCGCCAGGTCCGTTGGCACATAATCTTTTCGGCCTTTGATTTCGTTATTCACCACCGCCAGGGTTTGTACATGGTAAGGTAGATGCCCTGTCATGCCTGCCTGGCGGTGATTCCCTTCTTAGTCTTTCCTGATACCCTGTTGGACAAAAAACATTTAATCTGCCTCTGTACCCACCCCCATGCTTACTGAAGTCTGTTTGTCAATGGGTGTCTGACAACCCGGATGGGGTACACAACTGGGACCCAGTGTTTCAGGATGGTCTACCCTTCGTAAAGAAGAGACTCTATCTACCCATGCAGGAAACGCATACCCAAGCTCTGGAGTGGTCCCATGATGCGATTATCAACCGTCATCCAGTCCAAAAACGCACCTTCGCCCTTCTCCAACGCTGGTGCTGATGGCCCACTATGAGTAGGGACACCTACGAATACGTCACCAATTGTTCCATTTGTGGCCAGTGCTAAAATCGTAGCGGACGTCCCCTGGGCCTGCTCCAATCTATTCCCCTTCCGCCTAAACCATGGCACACGGTAACCATGGATTATATCACGGACATGTCACGAATAAAGGGGTACGACACAATCTGGGTGGTTGTAGACTCCTTCTCCAAAATGGCACACTTTATTCCTTGTTCGGGTATCCATTCGGCTCCTGTCTTGGCTGGTCTCTTCTTTCGTTCAGTGTTCTGTCCCTTTGGCCTTCCCTCTATACTAGTCACAGATCGGGCCTCTCAGTTTACCTGACGCTTCTGGAGGGCACGCACAAACTTATTGGGTATTGACGCATGATTCCCTTCATCCTATCACCCCGAGACGGATGGGCAGACAAAACGGGTTAACCAAACTCTCGAGCAGTAGTTGCGCTGCTTGTCCCTCCAGTACCAACACTCATGGCATCAGGTTCTGCACATCGCTGAGTTTGCCTATAACAATGCTGCACACTCTTCCACTGGCTTCTCACCGTTTTACACTTTATATGATCAACATCCCCGTGTTCTGCCTATTCCTGACTTTCCTGTCTCACACACACCTGCGGTGGACATCTGCCTTAGGGACTTAAAAGCCCTACAGACTCAGGCCCTCGCTAATCTCAATGAAGCCCAGGTTGCTATGCGTCGTGCGGAAGACAGGAAACACGTAAGAGCACCCTCTTATGTGGCAGGCGACAGGCTGTGGCTGTTCACCAAGCACCTCTGTATTCCTGGTTGTCGGAAATTGCTACCTCAGTACGTAGGGCCCTACAGGATTACCAGAGTCATCATTCTGTTGCGTATCGCCTCTCCTTGCCGGCCGCCTGCCACCTGACGCATTCACCCTGTTTTTCATACCTCCCTTTTGAAGCTCTGTCCTGTCAACTCCTGGGTTGTTCTGCCTCCTTCACCTGTCCTGCAGGGTTCCTTGGGCGAGTATGAGGTCCATGAGATCCTCGATTCCAGATTCATTAGGGGACGTTTGTATTACCTAGTGGATTGGGTGGGGTTCGGCCCTGATGAAAGGTCCTGGGAACCCGGGGATGATGTCCATGCCCCTCTCCTGGTGTCTCAGTTCCACAAGTCTCACCCTTCTTGCCCACAGGGACGTGGGTCTTTGGGGGGGCTCTGTCACACATTCCATCATGCATCATGTACGCCCGATGCTACTATTTCACGTCATGAAACCTCCAATATTCACACACTATAATCACGTAGTACTCAGGTTGATCCTCCCAGGTTGCAACCTGGGGGCCGAGTTGCACGCTATCTCCCCGGTATTCTAAAACAGAAGCATACTTCATTGCGGCCACACTATGCCTGGTGGCTGCGGTCGCACTGTGATTGGAGGTTGCCTGGGAGACTGAACCACGTCCAGGAGACACGATTGCACGATCACGTGAAAAGGACATGGTCACATGATTGCTTTACCAAGGTTATGTTATAAAGTAATGCCGGAAGCACCGTACGGTGCTTCACAGCTGCGTTCTCACACCAGTTTACGGCATTTACTCAAGTTGCTACGAACTTCTATTAATTCTGGATTTTGACCACGGCTTTCGTTCTAAGGACCCGCTCTTGTTTCCTCCACTGCTACGACACTTCTGTTTTGGTTCGACTCTTAATTGCTATGGACTCAGCGAGGCTATACGGACTGCTCTGCTCTTACGTTTGGTTTTGGCACTTTGGATTTGCAGATGTTTCCCACGCTCCTGACCTCGGTCTGTGTAACTGGACCGCTTTGGAATTTCCCTGTTCTGTACTGCGCTCAACATACTCAGATTCCTACCTGAGCTTTCATCTGGTTCCACGTCAAGTGCCTTCCAGTCACAGGTGTTACAACAGCTGGTCAAACACCTTTTCCTTCACTTGCACCACTCTAGTGGGGATCTGTCAGGTATCCTGTACACCCTTTCCAATTACAAGTATTCCCCAGTATACCCATTGGTAGGTGGCATTGCCTTTATTTGTGATTGAATTTCTGTACATATTGTCCCGTGATTACTTCACTTAACCCTTGTTTCCATGGCAGCTACATGGGGACCCAGTGCATCGTTCCAGCCACCTGTGGCCTCAATGACTGGTCAGTGAGTTATTTATATCTCTCTGATCGGTACTTGGGGACGGAGGTATTCATAATCTTCGCAAGAACAAGTTTTGACAACCAGCTTGTCATGGCCCCCACTCATGGTAATAGCCTTCACATCACTGGGCTCATTGCTTCAGTTTGAAATGCCATTACCAGCCAGTACAAAAGAGCCAGCAAGTCATTAGCACCGTCAAAAAGTTAAAGTATGTGGAATTCTTGGATTGTCTGTGAGAAGTATGCCAACATCCAGCAATTAGGGATGAAGATGACATGTCAGAAGGATATGGAGCCAATGAAAGGGTTTGCGTAGCCATTTATGAGATCTATAGAAAGTACTAACTCATGTGGGACCATACCGGTCATATTGTTGTTCTGTGAGTTGGTTTCCTATGCGCACTTGAGAGAATATCTTTAAAAGTGAAGGAGCTACTTTTTTTGGTAGGTGCCATTGGTAGGTGCCAAACGTGCCAAAAGATGTCAAACATGCACATTAATTCAACGTCTAATATAATTAATTGAGTTGTGCATCTGCTACCACAGTATGTGTGCAACCTAAAGGTGACTGGTTCAAAAACCATTTGGTTGATTTGGTTTACTAATAGTATCACACAAGCTGTATTTGGCATTTCATTCTCACGCTCCCTCTCGCTCTTTCTCTCTCTCATTCCCTCTCTTTTTCTCTTCCTCTCTCTCTATGAATGTGTCTCGCTATGCCTCTGTCTCTTTCTATGTGCAGCCAGAGAATCAAAAGCATGTTGTTTTTTGCAAAAGCAGCTATTAAGAAAAACAAAAAAAGAAATAATGTAATTGTATTATCATTGTAAACTGCCTCTTTTAAAATTCTACAATGTTCCTTTCTATTAATCAGTTCCCATGTATATTTTAGTCATAATTAGAAGGTTACAGATGTCTTAATTTGGCAAACACATTTTCAAAACATAGAACAGCCATATATCCTAATTTCTGAGAGAGGAATCCAAGATCGACAGTCTGGTACACTCCTGTTGTAATATTCTGAAGCACACATATGAGAACGGACAGGGAGACAAATAGCTCCATTGACAGTGCCCATCTGCTTTGCATAAAATCAAAGAGCCTTTTGGAAATATAAGAATCACTACAGATCTTTATGTTTGACAAAAATGTATGTAGAAGAGCATTGTATGCTTCATTCACTAATTAAGTGTCTTCTACCTTCACCCACTCTACTCCACCTGTTGAGAAGTGCAGCGGAGTGAGGTTCCTTATAGGTAAGGGCCTCCTCCTCTTTTGAGTATGCCCCTACTCAACTTCTCTCTGCTACTCCTATCGCTGTTCTGATACTCTATCAAGCTGTGGCCCTCTCAACTCCTTCTTCGCTGACCTCAATGTTCTCCTTAAGTCACACCCCACTGACTCCCATTGTAAATATGAGTGACTGTCACCTTCCACACCCATCTTAAATGTATCTCCCCCCTATCTGGCTACTCTCTATTTCCTGAAGGACCAGCCTACATACTCTGGTGGACACTCTTGTTACCTTGTCTTTCTCTATAATTTGCATTCGCCCTCTGACCTCTCCATTGATCCATCCCCCTCTAATCATGTCATTGTTCACATCAACGTCTCAGTCCCATCACCCTGCACTCCTCCTCTCTCATCTTAAATGACCAAGAGGAAATTCAAGCAAGACTTTCTTGACCCTTAACATCATGTGAGGACATCTCTCCTGTCTTTCCCCCTATTCATGCCTTGTTCATTGACCGTGCCTTCACTCACTTTCACTACACACTTATGACTCCCTACAAACACCATCCTTCATGCAGATTCCCATCTTCCTGCCCCCATCCACGGCCCTGGACCACCTCTGAGATCCAGACCATAAAAACAAACATATGCCATCACTTGTGAAGCTGGTGCAAATTTTGAGGGGTCGGATATGTGAGGCGGACAACTTTGTCAAGGTTTTTCTACGAATGCCATTTTGTTAAATCAGAAGGTTGGATTAATGCCTCACTACCCCTACCCTGATGAGGATATACCTGCCTAAAATAAACTAAAGGAAACACTGTAACAAAAGATATTTGTCCCTCACACGTATGCATACAACAAATAAATTAAGTAATTGATGGCAGTTCAAAGAGAACATAATTATTATAAGAATTGAGTTTGTAATGTTGCAACAGTCTCTCCTTATAACCTGGGTTAATTCCCCTTCCCCAGGTTTTATCAGGATTATTCTCCACAGTTCCAAAAATAAATAATGAAATCCTGGGTTGCACCAATGTTCCAACACAGTTCTTTGCAACTTCAACTTGTCAACAGAATGTTCCAACACTGTTCTTTGCAATTTCAACTTGTCAACAGAAAGTCTTAACACTTCAATAAGTCAACAAAGAAATGAAGAAGGTTATTTTTCTCCCCATAGAACCAGAGATAGATGTATGATCTTCTGAAGAATGATAACTCCTTTACAGCAGTTTTAGCAAAGTTCCTTTTTCAGCACCTTAAACAACATAGAGTGTCTCCAACAGCACCACTGTATTCTACTTCGCCAAATTCTACCTGGTTTACTTCCATGTCAGGCCTACTACTACATTTCACACCTGGTCTACTCCCATGCCAGGCCTACTCCTCATAACATGTGCAATCCGGGTATACTCCCCTACCCGAACAGCGTTTCAAAATAATAAGAGGTTTAGATCAACTTACAAGAGGTTTGCAACCACTCTTGAATGAAGGATAGCACAAGGGCAATGTGCTGGTCTTGGAAGCAAGACCACAAAGAGCAACAGATGTTCAAATCCTGGATCTGTGCTTAGAAACCAAACTGTGCATTATAAAAAACCAATAAAATAAAATAAATAAAACTTCACAGTACTCATAATTTTGCAGCTTCAAAATTTTAACAACTCTTCGGGGAAAACAAGATTCTCATTGGTGCTCTTTAATATTCCTCTGCAAATCATGCTCCTCTCCTTCTGAATAACCTTTTCCAGAAGGGCACCCCTTTTGCCACTCTTGTTTCCCCACTGCACCAGTAACCAAATACTGGCAAGGATATGGTCTTATTCCGCTTCTCCCTTGGCATAGGCAATGTGAGTTTATACCAAAATTTGCTATAGTCACAAGCATTAGTTATTGCATTAATCTTTATTAATATTGCCCCCTTGGTTTGCTTGATACTCCACAAACTCACACACTTAAAGTTACAGTCATTTGGTTTTGTAAAATGCAACTTTCTCTGCTTTTTAATAGTTTGGTATCCAAATTTACTTCTAAGACCATTTTCACTCATACGCGGGTGCTGCTTTCTAATATTTCGGCATTCCGAATCACTTCTAGGATAGTTTCCACTCACGCATGAGTGCTGCTTATTTGATGAACTCCTGCCTTGAGCATGCAAGCGGGTCCAGAGCACTACAGGGTCACTACCAACTTGGGAACTCACCAGGTAAATCGTGCACCTCCAATCACCTCGCTGTTCGCAGGATGTATGCTTTTGTGGCTGCTTGCAACTCGGCAAACTGCTTCTCCTGGTCCGCCATTGCCCGCACCACCTGCAACGGGAGCTTCTCCAGCTCCCGTGGTCCTCTGGTGCATGCCAGCCATCGGAGATAGCCCCCTGGGAAGGAAAGTTTCCCTCGCTTTCGTTTTCAGCTGTGCATCCTCTGGAGAACAGGTCCTCAGAGGGAAAGCTTCCCTCCTGCACGCTTCCTGATGCGCAACCCCTGAACTTCAAGCTAGTGGAGACACAGACCCTCTTAGGACCGGCAACTGTCTTCTGCCGAACAGTGGTCCCGGCCTTTTCTTCCTCCACTAGCCTCTGCCTCGGCTGCACAACAGCTTCCTGCTCACTCTGCTTGTGCTTCTTGCTCTCCCTACTGCTCTTTCTCATGGCCTGCACCTGAGGGGGCCTTTTAAGCCTCGCAGTCTCTCGCAGGTGTGGGTAATCTGAATTAACAATCTACCCACTCCAGCAGCATTGTACCTTTTTAGCCCTCTTATTTGTCCCAGTACTTATGGTATTATGGGACTTCAAGTCCCTAAAGGCAAAATAAGTTTTTATTATTTCTTCTGTTTTGCAATATGCCATTAGGGGGTTGGTGTTTCAGGGAAAGTTGAATAAGGGGGTGTCCCATTCCTCCTGACCCACTTCTCCCGTCATGTGATCCCCCTGCAGAACACTCCCCCCAGAGTCGTGATCAGAAGTGTCTGCCTTTCCCTGGTCACCTGAGAAGGGTCCCATGACAGGTTTTCTGGGTAACTCATTACTGATTCATCAGAAAATTCAGGACATCCATCCCATTCCCAACCTACAAATATGTCCTGGCTGTTCTCTCTTCTGCAATTGACTCGGGACTATGACAAATCCTACTATTTCACAAACCTAATTTTCTCCATTTGAATTACCAATACAAACTTTCATCTACCCTTCAATCTTTGCTCACACTCCCAAGCCAATCTCCATTGCCTCCTCGCTTTCTGCTAATGACTTTGCTCTCTACTTTGTCAATAAAACCTCTAAAATGCTTGAAGCTGTCTTGCTCCCCCACCTTCCTTGTGTCCTCTATCTCCTCTGCTCCTCCTTCTATGCTAGAATCCCTCTTCACTACCTCTCCTACTGTATTAGCACACATCCGTTGCATCACCAAGACATCTTGCGCTCCTATTGACCCATTTGCTCATCAAACGGTCAAAGACTTAGCCGTAATGACATGCCTTTATCTCTCTGAGCTCTTTGACCTGTCTCCGCTGAACTCTTCCTTGCCTCCTTCAAATCTGCAACTGCCCAGCTCCTTTTTAAAAAAAACCCTCTGCAGAACGATTTTCCTGGCGCACCATCCCCCAGTTCACATCACACCCCATTATTCAAAGGTCCATAAAGGGGTGGTCTTTAATGAGAGCACCGAGTACCTTGAGGAAAAAGGCCTTGCAGATCTACTTCGATCTGCCTTCCATAGTAAACACTCCACCAGACTGCACTGATACATAATTCCAACTTTCTCTATGATGTTCACCACTCAAAACTCTCTTCCATGGTCATCCTTTCGGACTTCTCGAACACTATCAACAATGTTAACACTGTGGACGAGGCTATCTTCCTCACCCTCCAGAAGTGTGATTTCACAAATATGCTCTAGCCTGGGTTGCTTCCTACCTGCAATGTTGCTGCTTTTCAAATCTTCTAGAACTAGCAAACCTCTAACCCCACCACTGTCAGTGTCAGTATCCCCCAAGGATCAGCTCTGCACTCTCTGTTACCTCTGCTCTAGATACCCCTATATCATCCTATGAATTTCACTATCACCTCTTTGCTGACAACACACAAATCTTTTTCTCCTTTCCTTCCTTCACAATAGCCATCTCGGAAGAGGTTATTGTCTCACTGAAAACCGCCACATGATGGCTCTTTGTTCCCTCATGCTGAGTTGTTTCTGCCAGCCACCAAAGTCAGCCCCATCTCCTCCCCATCTAAGCACATTGCTCCCTCAACCAAAGCTCGCAACTTTAGGGTCCTCTTTGAAAGTTGCCTCCAACTACATTTATCACTACGAGCTTGTTTTAACCTTCTGAACATTTGTAACATTCATACATTTTTTACCCACCATTACGAAAAATCGAATTTTAACCCTTGTGCCCAGCATACTCAAATATTGCTCATGTCTACACTTTGGCCTTCCTCTCTACTCCTTTCTTCCTCTAGACAAAGTCCTCAACGTCGCTACCCCAACTCACTGCAATACACCCAGATCTTCCCCCACGGCTGCCTACGACACCATGCTTATTGGTGCTCAATGCATAACTGCTCCCTTTTCAAGTTCCTTCTCCTAGCCTGCAAAGCTATCAATGGTCTTGCTCCTCAGTAGCTAACTGTATCTCGGTCTACTCACCATCTCATTCCCTCTGCTCATCCTCTACACTGAACCTCACTGCCCCATGCCACCACGTGTCTTCTCTCCCTCTGCTTTTTCTCTCTACTTGCCTCTCTCCATTGGAACCCGCTGCCCGTTGCAATCAAAGCCGGGCCGGCATTGAATCTCTTCAAAGCTTGGCTCAAACTTCACCTATTGACTAAAGAGGGAGTTTTTCCACCACCCGCTCCTCCTCCCTACATGACCCCACCACTCTATACTTGTATAATCGTTCTGAAGCAGATTTTTAAGTGCACTATAAATGCCATTAAATAGAAATAAAAGAAATGTGACCAGAACTCCTATTAAGTTTGCAGAACTTGCTCCCTACATTAATGTTCTCTTCATAAATAACATGTTTCTTTGTCACGTGTCTATGGCCAACTTTCTTAACACCCTCCCAAACTTGCTTATTACTTGTTCTAATAATTGTGCTATTATAATGCACTCTTCTGGGGCATGCCTCCGCTATCTGAAATGTATTTTGCAAGTCATTTCTGATCGAAATTGACATTTTTCAAGCCACTCATCCTAAAATTAAACTTTTTGTTACATTGAAACATATTTATTGATTCAGACGGCCTCAAGATATGGATGTGAGGATAAAAGGGCTGTGACATCAGTCACTCCCCTGGGGTCCAGGGGTCTTCAGGAGATCATGTTTTCTTTCACTGTGTACTATTTTAGAAAGGTCTCAGGCTAAGGATGGCTTTTCGCATTCTCAGTGCCATATGCATAGACATCATAAGAGAAATATTTATATATGGAAGATGGTATTTTTACAGTACAGCAAAGCTGTAAGAATGCAGTAGTAAGCGTTATAAAATTGAATTCTAATTTGGGGCTCTAATGGCTCGCAGTCCAAATATATAAACCTAATTTCACTGAGGGTCTTTAATGTGAAGGGGGATGGTGGGTGTGAGAAAAAAGTCAAACTGCAGGAGAAGCAACTCAGCTAGCATGGAATGCGGCTTTCACTGAAAAATGAGGTCTGCATTCCTGGTGACCTGATGCAGATGGGTAGATTCACAAAGCTTTTTTCCAGATTTAAGCGCGATATACAATTGGAAAGGTTTGTATGTTTCAGTTGCACATACTTCACAAAGCAAGTCATACACGGCTCTCTGATCAAGTGGTGTCTGCAGAACCTGCTCATGTTTATGAGCAAGCAGCTTAAACCCTGAGCTTCTAACTCATGCACAACTTACCAACATATCTACCTCAGATGGCATTTAAACGAAACGGCCGTGATAGGGAACATGTTTGGGACGAAAATACTGTTTGTGAAAATCCACAAATCGTAAATAACCCGAGTAATGGTAAGGATTTGCAAATACATTTCCCACAACTATCTTCCTAACTTATAGCTAAGCGTATACACCTTTATGTAGCCGATAGTTGTGTGAAAAGCACAAAATGCTGTCAATATGGCACTTTGTGTGCAGGAAGTGACAACAGAGAAGTGAAACTTATTGTAAATCAAGCATATGTTGCCCATGTTTTTTGTGCTAATTTTATCCTGTTTTACTTTCCGGCCACACTGAGGTGTAATTTATGGATTGCATACATTACTCTCGTAACTGGCAATCTTCGTGAGTTGGCTAATCTGTTCTTTCAAATAGCTCTTTGACGTTCTGATGCCATTGTTTCTAATGGTCACATGACATGAAATGATCTAGGAAATCTGGCATGCACATTCAAAGTTGAGAGCATAAACTGGCCAATGTACATATGGAATTTGAATAATTCACAATCATTTTACAGTTTTACAGTCTCTCCGTCCAGTATTTTAAGATTGTAGACATTCGAAAAAATACCTGCCATGCCATTGTGAAGTGATAACATTCAAAACTGTGGATTTGGCCAATGGTCATATGTCGGCCACATTGGATGGCAGCTGGTGTCACATGGTCTACCAGACATTTCCAGGTCCTGAAGTAGCAGCTAAAGCCTTCTAGTCTACAATGAAAAATACTGTCTTCCACAAAGGGGCCTTCTTTTGTGTGTCCCATGTAGTCAGAAGAAGATATTGTAATTGTTTTCAAATACATGAAAGTCTTCGTCCACATGAATGAAATTCAAACAAGAAACATCACATTGACAAAGATCGCACAGATGGAGCCTCCATAAATCATGCAAGGAAAATCATCACACAGGTTCACCTGGTCTTTCTGCATTTCCTGTAAAGTCGGCACATTGGTTCTCATTCCCAACGCAGGTAATATTTCCGACAGCTGTGCAGCCACTGGCTGACTGGTCGGTGCTGCAGTCTGGACACTTGAATCCATTTGGGGTCTGGAGAATAGGAGGAACTAAAAGACATCAAGGAAAGCAAAAGGCAAGTCAGTGATTGTTCAAAACATATCTGAAAAATGTAAAATAACACACATTAGAGAACGGCTTTCCTTCAAAATAGTTTATTGATGCCGATTTTTTGTAATGTTAATTTGCTTATTATGCTAATATTAGCCACATGTGCTGCATAATATATTTAATTCTGTAAAAAATAGAGATGGTAATTTTCTAGGCTCCAGAGTGTAAAAGTCAGGTGTAAAAGCATTCATGCCTTATTTTTTTCACTCCCGGGACCTTTTCCACAATGTGGAGGCAGCGAAGGAACACAAAACAGAATTAACTTTTCCTCTGTGCATTCCTCCCCAGACTTTAAAGCACACAAATTTACGCTGCACGAGGTGCGAAGGGAATATAACTGTTTTTAATACCATAATGTAATATACAGCCAATATTTATATGCTTTTTCAAAACAGGGATTAAAATAAAAGAGTAAGGAGGATTGTGCTTGTTTTCTCAGCTTCTATTTTCCACTCGTTTTGTAAAAGTGAAAAAATGCAGGTAGGTTGCCTAACAATGCGTAACTGCTAACGTTGGTTCTCCCCTTCATGCAATTACCACTTTTAATAAAATTACCCTTTTTGACAAACTATTAACCATATGGGGTAAAAATTGAATTTGGATTAACACCCCGTAGGGGGTTTCAGATGGCCTCACTGCCAATCAGAGAGCACGGAATGCAGGCTTTACCTCAAATCGAATCCCATGTTCTGAGCCTGCATTCCATCCCATGTGAGAGGGGGAGGCAGCCATTTTTCTGCTGGGCAACAGGTAAGTGGGCATATGTTCCCTTCCCCCCTTCCCCAGTTCCACTTCCCTCACCCACTGTCCTCGCCCCATCCCGACCCCACTTATCTGCAGCCGCCTCATCACTCGTCCGCAGCTGGGACACTGTGTTTTGGCGCTTCCCCTCCATATCAATATCCGAAATGGAAAGGGAGAAGGGACTATGTGTAGTTCCCTTCTCCCTTGACCATGAGAGCCATCTTGTTTTGTCATTTTATTTAAAGTTGAGAAACAGAAATCATGCTCTTTCTCAACTTCAAAAAACGATCGGCATCCCGGTAAGCATGCTGGGATGCTCATAGCAATAAAACCCTGCATGTGGCAGCATTACCATGTCTGCCTTAGTAAAATATACTGTGAATTTCCTGGAGGCTTGTCGTAAAAGCACCTGGCTCTACTGTATTGAAACCCTCTTGCATTGATACATGTTGAGTTGAGAGAAGAAGACAAAAACATTTAGTACTCTCCTCAGCAGTGATTTTAGAGGCTGGACATTGAAGGTACCAATTAATTATCCCCTCATGTTCTGTGGTCTTGAAGTAATTTCAAATGGATTCCCGCCTATCCAAATCTGCACCAATACCATGCACCCCCCTGCCCTTTCAGCCCAACAGATTCAGCCAATGTGCCCCTTTATCTTGCCATCAACCTTTCCATGTTACCTGTAAAGATGGCTTAGTAAAATAAAAATACAACAAAGTAACCCAGAATGTGAAAATCAGTCATACCAAACAAAGCATGTTTCATAAAAGGTTTAAAAACAATATCAGTGGATGGAAGTGGGGCGTTCTCTGTCTTAACAAGTAACACAGTTGGTCATTTGTTTTAACCCTGGTAAACCGTCTTTATCGGTCAAGCAATGTCTCATTTTAGTTCAAAGAGGTAAACTATTACCAACAGTCGAGTAAAGCAGATTTTGGGGTTGTCCACCTTCTGCCCACATATGAACGTTAAGTGGCATATATAGCATTACACTGTCCCTTAAACCAGCAAGCAAGATAGGTATTAGGAATGGCAAATGTTTTCTGTAAATCACCCCACTTTCAAACCTCTTAGTCTTCACCAGGCAACGTTTTAGCATAGTTTTGTTTAGTACCTATCTAGTACTTCCTCCTTCTTCTAGGAGTGTTCTTTCGGAATAGGATCAAGCCTTTTGTTTGTTCATCCAATTGTCGCTCCTTCGTCTTGTCCTTGCAGTTTAGGTGGTTGTGTGCTTTCATTAGATGGGGCCTGTGCATCTGAAACAAGTGCAAGTCCCAGAAGGTCTTTCCCTTTGAAGGTTGTACAAGGGGTTATCTATTTTGTAAATTAGTATAAAAGGGAGGCCCCACTTGTACGGGACACCTTTTTTCCTATTGTTATCTCTTTAATTCCCCTTCTTTTTACATAGTAACACCATCAAGCCCTTGTACAAATGCAATAAATGGCATTTTAAAACCATTTCTTCTCATTGCCAGACTTTACCCATAGTATTGTTGTTTGCATAAATGAAAATGCACTCTTTCTCCAGCATGGGGTCTGGCATGGATTCACATGCTCATGAATATTCCCCGTCGTCAGGCTGGGAATCCTTGCTAAAGAAAAATCAGTATCAGTTTCGTTTCTAATCTGTCTTTCGTAGTAGTAACCAATCACTGATCTCTGCGTCATACTGACCACAGCCAATGACTGCCATCTCCCTAAGCCCCGCCTCTGGCAGCCAGCTTCAGATTTTTACCGCACATTCAAGTGTTGGGATCCTCGTGCTATTGTTCTCGAGCTCTAGTGCGTTTTCGCGCTTTTTCTTAGGAAAATTCTCTCTTTTTTCGGTCAAAGAGCCTCAAGCTCCACCGTTTCTTTATCCGATCAATGGGGACCCGTGTCGGATTATTCTACGCCCCTCAAGGGTGAAGATTTCGTCGAGCCACGCTTTTGGAGGACTCCAGAAGTTTCTCAGGCCCATCTCGGACATGGCCCAGGAGAAGGGAAGCTCGACGCCCGGAAAGCTGTTCAGGGACTGCCCTGGATGCCAGCTTCAGAATGTCTTTAAGAAGGATGAACACTCCCTTTGCCTCCGCTGCCTGCATGAGGACAAGGGGCACGTGGAGAAGGACTGTGCGTTTTGCAGCAATATGTCGGAGCGGACCATGAAGGACCGCCATCTGCGTCTCGCGAACTGGCTGGAAGGGAAGAGCCCGTCAGGCGAGAAAAAGAAGAAGAAGTCCGAGCGGTCTTCTAAGACCTCTGAGGGCGCCCCGGCGACGAGGGCCCAACAGAAGGCCAAGCACAGCGAGTCCGCTGGCACCGGGAGCGCTGAACGGTCGAGCTCTACGGGTGCCAGGCAGGGCGCATCCTCCCCGGCGCCATCAACCACGAGCCAATGCTCTGGCTCGGGTAAGAGAAAGGCCGAGTACCCGGCAAAGCTCCTGGAGAGACCCCGGTTGAGCTCGAAGGCCCCATCGGAGGGGGAGCGAGGCGGTGACCCTCCCCCCAAGGAGAAGGCGGTGAGCGCACTTAAGGTGGTGAAAGCCTTGATCCACCCGGCCAAGGTCTCTATCGAGACAGTCGCGGCGGCCCTGGATCAGCCTGTGGAGGCTACACCAGGGTTGGCGACCTCGGGACCCATAGTCTCCCTATCACCGCGGAGGGAGTCCTTTTTCATGCCCATCGACAGGACCCCCGTGAAACCTCCCACGGAGAAGAAAAAGGGGGGGCAGGAGGTCGTCGTGGATTTGGCCTCAACCTCTGAAGAGGAGCTGATCGAAGTCTTAAGCCATGGCGTTGGCGTGGAAGAAGACCAGCCCGTCGGGAGGGACCCCGACGTCGGAGACGATGATAACGTCGAGGGTGCCGACGGGGCTCCTGACCGCCCGTCGGAATCCCCTCAACCAGTGCCGCAAGACAACTCGGCAGCCGTTTTGTTGGCTATACAGTCCTTATGCTCGGAGATAAGGACAAGATTGCGGTTACCACCAACGGAGGAACCGCTCCTGTTGGGGGACCCTGAGCCAGGCCCTTCTGGGAGCCCTCCTCCTAAGAGAAGAAGGATTCATCCTCCACCTCCTTTTCAACCATCGCGCCCTGCTCAGCCCTCCTCCCCGTCCACGACCCGTGGGGATGATAAGGGGACGGACATGGACGCGACGGGTACAGACGAAGAGGCTTACGACGAGGATCTCCCGTCGTCACCTCCTCCCCGGGCTTCCCCACCCGACGAGATTGGATCGTTTCATGCCATGATCGCCAGGGCATCCGAGCTTTTCCAGCTCTGCCCGGAAGAGAAGAAGAAGGAAGCTTTCCTTTATCAACGGCGCGAGACCAAGAGGAAGACAGTCCTCGCTGTACCTCTACTGGACGATATCTTGGATGAGGGCCTCGCCCTCCTCAAGAACCCATCCACAACGCCTGCGAGAAGGGATCGGTACGAGAAGAAGTACGGGGTTCCGGACGCGGCCCCCTTGTGCCTTCGGGCACAGCCGACCCCGGACTCGGTCGTCTCCGCGGCGGCCAGGAAGAAAGCGGGGGGGCCTCGGCCTCTACGTCAACCTCCCCGCCGGACGGCGAGGGAAAGAAATTGGACACGATGGGACGCAGAGTCATCTCATCGGCAGCAACGACGATTAAGGCTGCCAACGCCTTGGCTATCGTAGCCCGCTACGACAGGGAGTTGTGGTACAAGATCGCCCCCCTGCTGGACTTCCTACCAGACGACAAGAGGGCGGAGGCCCTAGAGATCTTGCAGGAAGGAGAAGTGGCGTCGGACCACGCTATTACGATTGCGACGGACATCGCTGACACTGGATTTTGCCAGTTGGGCAACGGCATGTGCCTTAGACGGCGTGGATGGCTCAAGGCAACGGACTTCCGGCAGGACGTGCAGACCAGAGTCTTGGACATGCCGTTCGACGGGAGCAACCTGTTTGGGAAAACAGTGGACGATTCCCTAAAACCATCAAGACGGACACAGAGACGGCCCGGGCTCTTGGTTTTCTCCAGCAACGACGGCCGCCCTTTTGGAGCACCGGAGGCAAGCAGGGTGCCTCCAAAGGTTCCGGCGGCGGATATTCCACTTACCGTCAAGCGGCCCGTTCGTCTTCACAGGAAGCCTACAGGGGACGAGGCAAGTCAGGCGGACCCCGCCGTCGTCGCCAGGGAGGACAAGGCGGCAAAGCCTCGTCGAAGCAGGACTGAACCGGCCGTGGGGTCGGGCCCCCACCGAAGCATCCCGGTGGGAGGCCAGCTGGCGAACTTCGTCAGCATGTGGGAGTCCATCTCCACCGACCGTTGGGTGCTGGACGCCCTGGCCCAGGGTCACGTGCTCGAGTTTCTAAAGAAGTGCCCGCGCGTCCCCCCCGTGGCCAGGAAGGAACATCACGTCCCTCAACTTCTCTTGGAGGTAAAGGCGATGCTCAAGAAGGGCGCCATCAAGCTTGTCCCAAACAGGCTTCGGGGCTCCGGAGTTTACTCAAGATACTTCCTCGTGAAGAAGAAGACCTAGGACGACTGAACAAATTCATCAAGCCACAGATCCGGATGGTCACCCTCCAGCACGTCCTGGGTCAGCTGGAGGAGGGCGATTTCCTGTCGTCGTTGGATTTGGAGGATGCTTACTTCCATATCCCCATCCTAAAGGGACACCGAAGGTTTCTCAGGTTCGTGGTCCAAGGGCATCACTACCAGTTCAGAGCCCTTCCCTTCGGATTGAGGTCGGCACCCAGGGTGTTCACCAAGTGCCTTGCACCGGTGGCAGCATGGCTGCGCCTGGAGGGGATCCACGTCTACCCCTACCTGGACGACTGGCTCATCTGAGCAAAGACAAGGGAGCTCGCCGCGGAGCACACTGTGAGGACCGTCCAGCTACTCACGGACCTGGGATTCTCCATAAACTATGCCAAGTCCCATCTGGTGCCCGCGCAAGACGCACTGTTTCTGGGAGCGAAACTCGACACAGTGGTGCTTCTGGCCTCTCCGTTGGAGGAAAGGACGAGGGCCATCTTGGGCAAGGTGCAGCGGATGCTGGTTGTGGACGCGGCCAGGGTGAGGTCCATCAAATCCCTCCTCGGAATGATGTCTTCTTGCATTTATCTCATCCGCCTGTGCAGGCTTCGGATGCGCCCGTTACAGGAGTTGTTGGACGCTCGCTGGATCCAGACGACGGGCAGCTTCGAGGACAGGATCACACTCGACGAGAGCTTCCGAAGAGCGATCCGGTGGTGGGGCACCCACGCGCATCTGACGGCGGGCATGGACTTCCAGACCCCGGGCCACCAGAAGACAGTGACCATGGATGCCTCCCTGGAAGGGTGGGGAGCGCACACCGAAAATCTGCACGCGAGAGGCCTTTGGCTTCCTACAGAGAAGTCCCTCCATATCAACGTCCTGGAGCTCCGTGCAGTGTTTTGGGCCCTCAGGTCCTTTCTTCCGTCCCTCAAGGGCAAGGTGGTGAGGATCTTCACCGACAACACCACCACCATGTTCTACATCAGGAAGCAGGGTGGTACCAGATCCCCAGCCCTGTCCAAGGAGGCGCAGGATCTGTGGCATTGGGCCGTCGCCCAAGGGATGTTTCTGGTGCCGTTTCATCTGGCAGGAATAAAAAACACCATCGCCGACTCGCTTAGCAGGAGCTGCGCTCGTGCCACGAGTGTGAACTACGACAGGATCTAGTGGACCGCCTCTTCCGACGGTGGGGCACACCCAGATCGATCTGTTCGCGACGGCGACGAACTCCAAGTGCCGGAGGTTCGCCAGCCGGTTTCCCCAGCCGAGGAGCATGGGCGATGCTTTCTCGTTCCCCTGGGAGGGCCTGTTTCTATACGCGTTCCCTCCATTGCCGTTGCTGATCCGGCTCATCAACCAGCTCAAGAGGTCACGGTGCAGGATGATCCTCGTCGCACCTGCGTGGCCGAGGCAGATATGGTTCCCGGACCTTCTGGACTTGTCAGCGTCCCCGTCAATCAAGCTGCCAGTGGACGCGGATCTTCTCTCCAGGGAAGGAGGCACCATCCTCCATCACGACCCGAAGTCGCTGAACTTGCAGGCCTGGCTCCTGCAGCATTAGAGTTTGGAGGCTACGGCATACCGGCCGACTGCAGAGAGGTTCTTGCAAAGGCCAGGGCGTCCTCAACTCTTAAATGCTATGGACACAAATGGAAGAGGTTCTCTGTCTGGTGCCACGCACATAAGATTAACCCTCTATGGATTACGGCTCCCCAAGTACTGCCGTACCTACTGACGCTGGCCAAGGCTGGACTGGCGCACGCGTCCATCAAGATTCATCTTGCTCGATCTCCCGATACACCAGAACCACGGGACGGACGTCTTTGTGGTCTCATCATCTGGTGAAAGAATTCATGAAGGGACTGTTTAGATCGTTCCCGCCGGTGAAGGCTCCGGCCCCGGCGTGGGAGCTCAACGTGGTGCTGACCAAGCTCATGGGACCTCCGTTCGAGCCTCTGCACTTGGCTCCGTTGAAGTTCTTGTCGTGGAAAACAGCGTTTCTTGTGGCCATCACCTCCGCACGACGGGTGGGAGGGATCCAGGCCCCCGTACTTGACTTTTCACGACAAGAGGGTAGTGCTCAGGGTGCACCCCTCCTTCATGCCCAAGGTGCCGTTGGACTTCCACCTCAACGAACCCTTGGTGTTGCCTGTTTTCTTCCCGTCGCCTTTGTCGCCGGCTGAAAGGACTTTGCACTCGCTGGATGTGGCTAGAGCGCTGAAGTTCTATGTGGACCGCACGAAGAGTTTTCGGAAGACGTCACAACTTTTTGTGAACTTTGGACCTGTCAATCAGGGGAAGGCTCTCTCGAAGGCTTCCATTTCCAGATGGCTCTCCGGCTGTATCATGTACTGTCATCGGTTGGCAAACCGACCGCTGCCTGGCCATCCGAGAGCCCATTCCACCAGAGCGATCGCAGCTACCACGGCGTTCCTATCTGGTGTGCCCTTGCTGGACATCTGCAGGGCTGCTACGTGGAGGTCGACGCACACCTTCACGAAATTCTACTGCGTCGATCGGGATTCCAGGGAGGAGTCCAGGGTCGGCCAAGCAGTGCTGCGCAACCTGTTCGCCTAAGGTGAGCCTGGTGAGGAGGTAAGAGATGTTTAATGTTGAGTTTTGGATGTAATGCTTAATGTTGAGCCTTTGCCACCTCCCGTGGTTGTGCATGTGTGTACTGCTATGTATTCTTTTATTCATGAGCATGTGAATCCATGCCAGACCCCATGCTGGAGAAGGAACAAGTTACTTACCTGTAACTGTTGTTCTCCAGCATGGGTCTGGCATGGATTCACATGCAAACCCTCCCGCCTACCCCTCTGCGGCTCTTCACTTGGTCATACTGCCACTTCACGTGCTACCAAATCTGAAGATGGCTGCCAGAGGCGGGGCTTAGGGAGATGGCAGTCATTGGCTGTGGTCAGTATGACGCAGAGATCAGTGATTGGTTACTACTACGAAAGACAGATCAGAAACGAAACTGATACTGATTTTTCTTTACCGAGGATTCCCAGCCTGACGACGGGAATATTCATGAGCATGTGAATCCATGCCAGACCCATGCTGGAGAACAACAGTTACAGGTAAGTAACTTGTTCCTTCAATGACATCTGGGGACAACCTATTCTATGCTGATCTTGGGTAAATAATCTATGGGTATGTTCAAGGCAAATATTGTTAGTTTCCGTCCTTGCAGAATCTTTTGGAAGACTGAATGTAATCAGTCAGATGGTCATTCACGACTGATGCTGAGAATCCTCTAACATGACTGATACTGCACCTCTGTCAATTTTCCCTGCCTTCTTCTATGTTATGCATGGCATTGATGCTTCTGTTAACCTCCACAATATGCATTGGCAACTCTTGTAGATGATCAGTGTGCTCCTCTCATCCATTTTCCAATAAAGGACATCTTTTCATTGCTCTATGACCCTGACTTCTCTTTTGAGATCCACTATCTGGGTCTGTATGTCTTCCCTAAGTGCTGACATATCAGCCTTGATCTCCTCGGATGTCTCCTTCAGGAGATGTTTCATGCTATCTTTAGTGTTTGGCAGTTGATGGTCCAGGGAATGGGCTCACCTTGAAGCAGTTGCTTTTGTCATTTTCTCATATCGATTTCTGATTTTTGATATTTTCATCTGGGCACCTTGAGGTTCTTTTGAGATTAGTTGATGCCATCCTGAACAAAGCACAAATTGCAAAGGTACAGATTATCTCTGTGGCCTATTGCGGCCCTGTCACAGTGCCCCCCGCCTGACTTTCTGTGCCTCACCAGGAAAATAGTACACTGCTAGTCACAGCTTTGAGTGGCATCTTAGGGCACTGGTTTGCGCCCAATAACCTGGTCTGAGGTAGCCACATCTTTTCTTTTCTCCTGTGGCCCATTTACCTTGCTATTCATGCTTTATCAGTGTGAAAATGCAACTCTTTGGTTGCAGGAGAAGTTTGTGAGAAGAGGTTTTCCTCCCTCCACAAGTTGCTTCAGTTAAGCGCCATAGGTGCCATTTTGATGATGGTGGCCACACCCGGGTCAGAGGCTCAAATGAACTCTGACAGGCTCAGCAAAACTTCCCTCGTCCTATCTGTAGTAGTGGATGTCTTCTGATGGCCATCCTTCCGTTTTTGGCTACTTTGGGATAAATGCAGTGCCATTCTTTAAAGTATTTTGAGGGCTGGAGTTTAAGCTTACAGGAGCCATGACTCATGGTTGTCCTGCATCGCCACATCCCATACACTCAGTTATTCTTAACTCTGCTAAGCACTGGTCACATGTACTTTACAAAGCAGTTAACATTCCAATGACACTTTGTTTAATGGGAACCAAACTTCTGTTTTAACACAGAAATGTACCATCAGGATTGGCATAACTTTCATTGTCTACTAAGTGACCTAGCACTGACCTGAAATTGATCAATGTATCTCAAAAAAGCAAAACTTCCCTTTTATGTGAGACAGGAGGTGATAGGGAAGCCTGCACAATAGTTTCATGGCATTTACCTAGGCCTCTCCCAGAAGTAAGGCTTACTCAGGCATTGACATCAGGTACTCAGTTTGCCAACTATATCCAACATATACCGAATAAGTTCCATCATTTGTCAGCTATTGTTATGATATGCTTTAGCACTGACAACAAATGCCAGATATGACTATCATATGCCAAATATTGCCATCAAAATACAAACACTCACACCATTTCCAGGTTGTGTTGCCATAACCCAAGGTACTTTCACTTGTGCCATCAAATGACCAGGTGATCATGCCAATGTCAAGCACGTGACCAATTAGTATACAGTGTCATATTCCATTGGGTCCGATTAAGGTTCATGCCCTTGGTAACTTTTCTGAGCAGAAGGAATGCTGAAACTGACAGGCTAACAACAATGCCTTTTGAAAAGGGTGATTTCTAAGAAATATGACATTTTCGTCAGTTACCAAGTAGGTCTTTGTTGGGGAGAATTCTCATAAATGTGCAGATTTCCCTTACCTTTTGCGACCCCCAGCAACTTTGCTGGATTTCTAGGACTTTAATTTTTACCTGGAAAGAGTGTGAACCTTTTTTCCCACTCTTTCATGTATTTTGATGTGTGTTTTACTTTTGTGTTCTTTGGATATGGAGTTTTAGACAACTCCATATGCATCATCTTTTCTTGTGTGTCACTGACTACTGTCTCCCAGTGAATGTAAAGTTAAATTGACTTTGCTAGTCTTTTTAAATTGCTAGACCCAGCACACACTGCGTTACAGCAGAGTGCTGGAGGGAACACCTAGTATTCCCTAGGCCTACAAAACTCATGTAGCACTCAAATGCTACCCTTTCCTCTCAGAATGGCTGGTGGCAGTGGTAGTACCATGATTTTCCCAACCGCAACCCGTTTAAACGCTCCGGTAGCTAAAATCCACCAGAGCCATGTTTTTCAAGATGGCATCTGAGCCCCCTCTGTAAAAACTGAATTGTACGATCGGACTGAAAAAAAAGGTCTGACCGTACAAAAAGTCAGAAAAATGCGACCATCAAAGTTTGAACCTTTGATGGTAGCACTGTAGGTAAGTAACACAACCGAAAAAAAGAAAAAAAACGGGGGCTGCGTGGGTGTCCCATGCAACACCTCGCTCACTATATTGTGGTATACTGAGCGGGGTATTGCGGGCGACACCCCCACAGCATACCCGTAAAAAAAAAGGAAAAAAACAACAAAAAAATAAGAGGGATATAGTGTGGTATAGTGAGTGGGGGTTGCGGGGTAAACCCCTGAAGCTCCCGGAAAAAAAAAGAAGAAAAAAATAAGAAAAGGACCCTGCTATGCCGGTTCCCGATCACAGAAGTGAAAGGGAACTGGCGCCGCAGGGACTCAGCATGTAAAAAAGGTAAGTAGGGTTTGTTTATGTTGGGGGTGTGGGTGGGGGTGTGTTGAGGGTATGGGTGGGGGAGTGTTATGGGTGTGGTTGGGGGTGTGGGTTTGTAGGGGTTCTGAATACGTGTTTGCATGGGAAATGTGCAAACCTTTTGTGGGTCGCACAATTTTGCATGCAAACTTTTCCATCGCAGACTTTTCTGCAACGGAAAAATCACGCAAATCTGTAAAAACAGGTTCCAATCTACTTTTTTAACCATTTCTTTTTGGAAAGGTCCTTCTAATGTTTGTCTCTGCACACCAAACCATGTTTGGTCCCTTTGTTTGTTTGCCTTTGGCGGGCATCAGTACTGAAGACCGCCTCTGGCGCCTGAGTGTCTGGAGTGGATGGGAAGTGAGGGAGGTGCCCGAAACTCCCTGTGCTTAGTCCCCTAGGAGACCTGAATGCACTTTGGCATGATTGGCTGGCTGACTGTCCGGCAAGGACAGCCACCATGATGGGGGAGTGGCAGCTAGGCTGGAATGAATGGGAGAAAACTGTTTAAAAGGCAGGTCTCTGGGACTTGGAAGGCAGAGTCGACCACTGGAACGAAAGAACCGAAGACCAGCTGAAGGAAGACGACTGCTGCAACTCCTAGACCATTGGTTTGCCCGGTGAAGCCCTGCTGCAGGTCCAAATAGCATGAAACTCCCTCGACAGAGAAGCCCCTTCAAGGACTACTTCTTCCCTTGAGCTAGTGGGAACAACCAACTCGCAAGCCTCCTGGAAACCATCTCCATACTGGTTGAATTTTCTTCAGAGTGCTGTTGAAAACTGGATAGCCAGTGAGAAGGATACCAGTTTGTGGACTTTAAGGCACTCACACCTTAAACCGACGTTTTGCCAAACTTGTGGATCCTTCACCGTGCAGTGCAGGAACCTCCCGACGTCCTCCCTCTTGTCCCCACGGCTGAGGCCCAGGAACAGCAATATCTGCAGGAACTTCCAGGAACAATTGCCTCAGCCACAGCTTTTATTCATTACCAAGTTACTGTGCAAACGCGGTTGAGAAATCCTCTCTACCGCGGTGAAAGTTTGTGAAACTTTCCCAACTTTGGAGTCTTGTTCGCTCCTAATCCGACATATACGTCTTTTTCGTGCAAACTACTTCCAGGAACATTGGCAAAGACTTAACCGTTTACTACCAGAACTGTGCTATCCTATCCAAGACAATGATCCATTGACTTTGGCCTAGGCCTATTGAATTGAACTGCCTCTTGTAGTGAACTGAAAATATTTGCCCTGCCTAAGAAAAGTATTTGTGTTTAATTCTTATAACTTGTGTCTATTACCCCCTTTTTAAAGTTACTGAAGTGCCATTTTGCTCTCACTTCTGGGGAGCCTAACTTGTTCAGAAACATATTGGTTGGCTACTCGAGTGTATTGAGCTGCTTATTGCTAGTGGAATGTTTTCTAAATGACTGTGTAAATAAATTAATATTGTTTTACCAAGAAACCTTCAGTAAGTGTTTCTTTGAACCACTGTGATTGCAAGTCCTTTATGTACCACCTTGTACTGCTCACATCCCTTTTGAGATAAGCCTGGCTACTCAGCCCTGCTACCACAAAACTGTGTAGTACAGACTTATACCAAAGGTGAGATTGTGCGTACACCTGTAGTCTTAGCTGTGTGTAGTGTTACTAAAGGGTACTGCATGTAATTCTGCCTAACAGTCTTCTATGTATTAAGTGCAGGATTAACTTTCTGTGATAACCTCCTGCTTCCTGGTTGTGAAGTGTGGTCACACACACACACACACACACACAGTACTTTCAAGCCTTACCCCATTGCACTTCTGTTAGAGGTTTGTAAACAGGGCAGCCATGTTGACCCAGTAGCACAAAATGGGGACCAGTGCAGAGAATTTCTGACCTAGTTGTGAAATTCAGTTTTAGTTCTTTTCTTTTGAATTATATTTCAAAAGTATGTGGCAGCTCTGATTTGCTAGTGGGAAGTTATCAGGAAGTTTCATAGATATTTTGTTCATTTCATGACAAGAGGATTCCACTGCAGAGGAACATGCAAACATTGTTCAGCATACTACCGGTCACCAGCTGGGTTAGAGCATGGCAGAACCAAAACATGAAATACCAATACAGGAAAATATCTTCACAAAAATGAGGACCACAAAAAAGACACATTTGAAATGTGTACACACTCAATTAATGCCATAGTTCCCTCATTAACTTAAATGTGAAACCGAACCATGCCTTTAACAGTGTGTTTAAGGTTTCTATTGTGGCGTTAAGCTCTGTTCCAAGGGCTGGAATTGGGGGTAACGGCCAGGCAGCCTAACTTCACGGCCCATACTAATAGCCACCATGGAAAGGGGAACGGGGCTCCATATGGAGCCCCGCTCCTGTTTCCATGGCGGCCTGCAGGAGCTGAGAGGTAGAAGCGGCTGCGGCGAGGAGTGTTGCCGCCACAGAAATAAGGTAAATGGGGACTGGGAAGGACTGAAACAGAACGGGACGGAGGGTGGGGGAAGGGTAAGATGGCAGCAGGAGGAACAAGCCATCAGATGGGATAGAACGTGGGCTTTCACCAATGGTTCAAGCCTGCGTTCCTAACCACCTGATTGGCTGGCGCCCCCCACCAGGGTGCTAATGGTTCTTACATTGACTAGCAA
The DNA here is from genome assembly GCF_040938575.1 of Ambystoma mexicanum. Classification (NCBI taxonomy): domain Eukaryota; kingdom Metazoa; phylum Chordata; class Amphibia; order Caudata; family Ambystomatidae; genus Ambystoma; species Ambystoma mexicanum. The sequence continues at coordinate 480,580,260 of NC_090922.1, forward strand.
AGGCACAGTCTGAGGGGAAATAGTGATTAGTGTTCATGTTTGTGTTTTATGTGAACTAGGAGGAGGATGGTGGAGTGTTTTACTTTAATATCTCCCCAATCTCCCCAGAGTCCTGCACATGCTGTGTTGCTGCATTGGTTGATTGAGTCTAGTAGATGCTGCAAGTGCAGGTGGAAGGGTGAGTAACTTAACACATGCAAGGGTCACTCATCTTTCTTTCTCCAATAGGCAGTGGTTCCATGGCATTTTAACAAGGGGCTGCGAGGGTCCACAAAGCATGGCATCTGCCAATGCAGTCAGATAAAAAGACAAAAGCCTGTGCCGTGTCAATGTTGGCAACAGTGATTTGAGAAGGTGCATGGCACCCACATGTGTAACTCCTCTAGTTTGGCTGAATGCACTACAGGGAGGAAAGAACAAGCTACGACTATGTGTGGGTATCTCAAATGCAAAAACACCACACAAAGCATTGCTTTTTCACCTCTCATAACAAACAAATACTTGGCAGACAATAAATAAAATACACGGTGTACTACTTTACTACGTATTCAAATTGTATTCAGAAATGTAATTGTTTTCTTTTGAGTTTGGAAGATAAAGAGGCAGTGCACCAAAGAAAATTGCCTTCTTACCGAAGAGGTTACCAGGCACTGACGTTAGGCATGCACATATTACCCTCCTTTTGGTTTTCAATAATTGACAAGTATATCCCTGCTATCCTCCCTTTTCCCCCTTCAGGAGAATGCTCATGATAATATTCTACCTGAGCAGGGATAAAAGAATGGTAACTATACAGAGGTTGAAGTGGGCACCCAAAAAGAGACACACAGCACCTTTCTTCTGACTAGTGCTATCAGATCATGCTGATGAAAGGGGAATTGGTCCATAGCACACAGATACTTTCTCCCAACTCTAGGCTGAGTTAGACAATAAGATATGGTGATTGTGCCTTCGTCTGAGAAGAGGTTTGGCCCAAGCTGCAACATCCAATGCTGATTGGTTGACAGCAGTGCAAGGCAGAAACCACCTGCCAACATCCTGCATCCTTACTCTAATGCACAAACACCCCCGATTATTTTATTTTGTCCACCATTCACCTGGAAATATAAATAGTGATGTTGTAATCCTATTTGCAGGATTTAAAGCATTTGCATATGTTAGAATGCATGAACATGAAAATCAAAAATAGTAGGTTGTATGGAGAAACGTATTGACTTCCCCACACACTCAAAGTCCGGTGATATGACATACCTTGTATATCCCCTGAGTTACATGAGTCGGAGTCACAGCACTCTCTCTTAATCCACAATGACATGTCTGTGCCCCGGAAGACTACTTCTTTACCACAGGCTGGCTGTTTGGAAGGATCGAGACAGCCCTTGAAGGCCAATTGGATGACATAGGGCCCTGTTGGAAAACACAGATTCTTAAAACGAAATCCCATCATCTGGACCACAAGGAATTTCACTCAAATAGACATAAGAGAGGCTTCTTTCTGAAAGCCTTTTCAGCCTGCTGTTAGATCCTCTTGCTCTTTAGTACAACATGTTCTAGAAGCCAAAAATGTTGCCATGTGCAGCTCAGTCGGATAATAAGCAACAAGGTTCTTTTCTTACACCTTTATTTATTAATGCTCAGTTGCACAAGTAAACAGAATACCACACAGCTCCTTGAGTATAATTAGGCAGAGTAGTTTACAAAGTAAGGCACAATAAATCCAATCCCCACTTTTCCCCTGTTATGGATCACTGGCATACATGCACAATGTTGTAACTTGCATACTCAATATGCTAAAATACAATAATTAGGCTAGTTATTCTTATGCAGACAGTGGATTATCATTAATCAGGTGCATCTTATACTTGGACCAAATATTCGTAGGTCGACGAGTCATTGGGAACATAGAAATACACACTTCCTCCAAGATATTAGCCCACTCAACGGGCCACTGTTCTTGAGTAGGAGCTCTCTGGTGTGTCTATCACAGGAGGATACATCTTTTGGCTGAGAGGAATTCAAGATGTAATAGTGTCCATGGGGAAGCGTCAGGGCTATCATATCAACTAAATAAACAGACAGCCGGCAGTGACAGTAAATGGCATCCTACAATCTTCCCAATGGTTTTACACACCTCCTGCCATAACTTCACTAAGCCTGGGCAGGACCACAACAGGTGTATGTATGTTGCCTCTTCTGATTTGCATCTGGGCATAAGCCCTCACAATCCTGCTTAAAATGCTGCATTCTGGAGGGGGTAGAGTGCAGTCTGTTAAGTATTTTGAATTCTATAAGTTGGAAGCGAGAGTTTAGGGTTACCTCCCATGATGAGTAACCCATTCTAGGCCAGACATTGTCTATTAGTTCCATTCGTACATCTGTGGCCCACTTCATGCGAACTCTGGCGGTGTCTATAGAACCTTCTGACATTATCAGCTTATACAGAAAGTAATTTGTGGGCGACGCACTATGGATATTGTATGATTTAAAAAAGGTAATTCAAATTTAAAAAAAAAACATTTCAGGTCCCTGGCTTTAGGGACAAAAAGATACGATGAACATATGGTTCTTCAAAAACCTATCAAAACATACCGAAAAACAACTCAAAATGTAATCCTAAATGTGTATTTGTCTTACTTGTTTTTAATACAGAAAAGTGTAATAAAGAAATGTAAAGTCAAGTATGTAACAACATGTTCTGCTCACATGTACTTTTATACATTTTCAAAAAGCAATAACATCTTGGATCATGCTAAAACATTTTACAACATGCGATTCCGCCAGCCTGATGTATGGAATAAGTTGCCCATGTGGCATCTTTTATGTTGGAATCATTCTACGCAAAACCAAGACATGTTGAAGAGAACACCATTAGGACTAAGTCAGAAAAGTCGGCAGGAGAACAACACTTTATTCAAGTACATTATTCAGCAGCTCAGATAGAGGTGACTATATTAGAACAGGTTCAGCAATCTAGGCGCGGTGGGGTTTTAAATATAAATCTCCTCCAAAAAGAAATATTCTGCATGGAACCCCTTCTTGTCACTGCGGAGAATTAATACAGAATGGGCCTTACATGTTATTTGTAATCTGTTTTCAACATATTATATCACCACCAACACAATACATCCTGGATCATGTCCAACATGTTGCTAACACCTTAATAGCACTGTAACTTGCAATGATTGCATTAGAGAATGCAGAGACTATAATGTTATCATGTGCTTTTTATATCTTCCACTGACTATTTATGAACATCTTTTGTCATGAATATATGTATTGTAACATTTGATTGCTCTACAACACGCAAAGGGATGAGAGAAGTAATGTAATGTGAGCATTTACTTCACACGACTAATAGTTTAGCAGCTATCCCAGTGAAGCCGTTTTTTCACAATTGGTTATCTTCATTTAAGTAAAGTACATGTGTTAATCATGGTATGATATGATAAGATATTTTATTTATATCGCGCTCATACACAAGTGTTTCAGAGTGCAACCAAGCAAAGGGAGGGGAACAAGGGAGAAAAAAAACCAACGATCTTACTAGGCGCAGTGACATTAAGAACGTGCAAGTGCATGGAAAAAGGGAAAAGGGGAAAGTGCATGGAAGGGGGAGCGGTGGAAAGTGTGGAACAGAGGAGAGAAGCAGAATAAACAATAAGTGCAATAAATAAATAAAAAAGGCAGTGAAAAGTGGTAGTGCAGTCAGCAAGTGACAAGTCCATGATTAGTCAGGTAGGGTATTATCTGATAAGTGCAGAGAAAAATGGGGGACTTTATGGGTACAGAATACAGATCCCAGTGCAAGGGGTGGCCCGAAGGCAGTGCAGGAGGGAGGCAGGGTGAGCAGGTAACTGGGCCCAAAGCACAGAGGGTGACTAGGTGCACGATGTCGAGAGAGAAAAATAGAATCAGCAGGGGAGAAGAGGGGGCAAAAGCAGAAGAAAGGAGCACGGTCTTGAGGTGCTTCCGGAACCTGAGATGGTTCTCCTCAAGTTTCAAGGTGGCCGGACGCTGTTCCAAAGGGAGGCTCCAGCCGAAGACAGAGATCTGCCCCCAGCTCATTTCTTTGAAAAACGACTGATCCTGAGAGAGTTAGAAGTAGAGGAGCGAAGGGCTCCAGAGTGGAGGTATTTATGGAGGGATAGTTGAAGGTATTTTGGATCCAGGCCCCAGAAAGCCTTGTGGACAATGGAGAGGGTTTTAAATGTAACCCTTGCATCCACTGTGAGCCAATGAATGGATTTCAGGGCTGTAGAGATATGATGCCAGGGCTTGTGGCAAAGGGCAAGTCTTGCAGTCTTGTTCTGGATTAGTTGTAAAGGGCAGAGAGGAGAGGCAGGTAGATTTAGAAAGAGGCTGTTACAGTAGTCCAACCTAGAGAGAATCAGAGCTTGGGAGACAGTGAGCTTCTGAGTGTAGGAGAGGAAAGGCAGAGTACCTCTAAGGAGTTTCAGTAAGAAGTTTGACTTTTTAGAGACATCAGAGATGTGTGCGGAGAAGGAAAGTGTGGAGTCAAAGATGACCCAGGTAGGGGTAGGAGGAGGGCCAAGGGAGGCCGGCCAGAGAGTGAGCGGAAAGGATGGTGAATGTGTACCAATGAGGAGGATCTCAGTCTTGTTGGCATTTAGGCAAAGATCGTTGGCGGCACATCAATTTTGAATGGCGATTAGGCAATTGGAGATGAGGGAAGGAGAGGAGGTGTCGGAGGGAAGCCTGAAAATGAGTTGGGTGTCATCAGAATAGCACTGGAAGTTTCAACAGAAAATGGAAATGCAGTAGGCGAGAGTTGCCAGTAGGTGAAAGAGATTATACATATACAAACATTTCACATATTATTAGATATATTGACACTGTTGTGTCCACATTCTGCACATGTGGGTGAAGATAATATGAGCACCAATTAAGTAGTATTAACAGTAGAGGCATACCACTTAAAAAAGAATATAGGGCCTCATTACACGGTAGGTGGTAGGGGTTTACCGGTACCGGATAGGGCACCGGTACTGGTAAACCCCTACCGCCTTACTACGAGTTCCCTTTGCGGGACCCGACTTTAACACCTGGTTTTTTCAGGCGTTAAGGACGGGACCCGCAAAGGGACCTCGGAGCTAATTACGGTACCACAATTTGCGGTACCGTAATTAGCACCTTCCCCATTCCCATTATGCCCTATGGGGGCAAAAATGGGAATGGGGAAGGGCCTTGGTGAATGGGGAATTACCGCCCCCGCTCACCTTGGAGTAGGGCGGTAATTCCGCCATCCACCAAGGCGGACTCGGTACGGTACCGGCGGCAACCATGGTGCTAATAGCGCCATGGTTACCGCCTACCGTGTAATGAGGCCCACAGACTCATTTGCTGGCAGACCAGAGGTACAGGTAACTAGTAGACGGCACATTACTGTCAGCCACTTACATCACTGTAATTAATACTTAAAATCCTGGAAGCGCTTGAATAAATAGTGACGCAACGTAATCCTCCACTGCGTGCAACCAAATGGTAATATATAAATGCTTAATGCTTAATGATTTGGAGGCGCAATGATGTAGAAAGTCGTAACATAATCCATTGGTTCAAATAGAAACATTGGCCCTCATTACAGGGTTGGCAGAAAACCTTCCAGTATGCGGCAGGTTACCAGCAACCCCATAACACTGTTTCCCCCGCCTGACTTCCTGGTGCCACCGGGATATTATGGCAGGCGGTGAAAATGGTAAATCCCCACTCCTGTGGAGTCCCATAGGACTCCATGGAAATGGGGACACTGAAGCAACAGCACGGTTGCTAATGGTGCCGGTGCTCCAGTGACTTCCGGGTTTTCATGCCGGTATAGGCAAGAAAACCCGGCAGGTCAGGCCTTCTGGGGAATCCATGGCCCCTGCCAGCATTGTTGTAGTACGGCCGTCCGGAAAGGTGCCGGTACGTTGCTACCAGCACCCTTACTTCTGGAATGCCATAGTCATAATGAGGGCCATCGTATCTTTAAAAATGTTTATTTAAGATCCAACATCGCGCGCGATCCACACCATAACGCACAATCACGTCTGACGGACCATGTGATTAAGCGTCTCAGTACAAAGCCAAACACTGGACAGGAGGCTGTTTTTGCCGCTCCTTGTCCTGCACTCAGTTCAGCGATCCAAAGGCAAGACAGCTTATATGGAGAGGATATTCCTTCCATATTCAACAGACTATTTATACATTCTAAGACTGCTTTTTCATCTTTTAACAGGATTACCGAGGCATACAATTAAGAAAATAACATTGCCCAGTTTTCCAGTACGTGCCTTTACTTAAAATGAATACTAAGAATAACAGCAAATGAGGGTGCCATGATTCACAACCTTATTAATGGTCTTTCTTCAGGACTGATAACAACAGGATTGTTGAGGCCCTAACAGACACTGTAGTATCACATTACTAAGCAAGTGATCTTTGTTATCAGCATACTATAGACATTGTGAATTGCATCGTGGATGGAAGGTTTGGAATACATCCTAACCTCTGGCATTGCTCTCGACAACCCTCCAGACCATCGCTCTTCGACTGCCAGGCCATAACAGAAGGGGAAAGACCATATGCAAATAAGGCTTGGATCAACCCCAAAAGGGGCAGTCCAGCCCGAACTGCTTGGTCACATCCTTTCTGCACAAGACCATAAGCATCCCCAAACTTGTTTCGCCCTTGTTGGGCCTCATTAGTGAGGATTAGCTTGGGTCTCTAGATCCAGCAGGCACGGGACCCACGTTTGGGCATACCCGTCCCAATTGTGGTGACTTACGCAAAACAGACAGCCACTTGTGTATGTTGGAACCATTACCAGGGATCAAATGCCATTATGGTTCACTATGTTCCTCTCCATTTGGCTGTGGGGGGTAGCTGTATCAAGTTTAAATCAAAAGTATGCAAAGGGCGTGTGTGCAGCTACCCAGTATAATTGGAAATCTGGAGCTGTGAACCCTCCCCTGTGATGTGGTTCAGTTATTGCATGACCATTTCAGGCAAACTTCTCCAGAATGCCACATGAACTTAGTAACTAATGCATATAGCACTTTAAAGAATATATGGCCGGCCAGATCAGTATATTCTGGAAGTAATACAAGAATTTGGGAAGCACCACTATCTTCAGGGGAGAGATCTTGCCCGCAAATGTAACCGGTAGCTGCAGTAATCTATTCATTTGTCCTGCTAATACTGCCATGTAGGCCTGATGATTCTTTATATAACGAGTCCCATGTGTCCCCGATCTTAACAACTAAATACCAAAAGCCTGTAGGGGTCCAGATAAAATCCTTAATGTCCACGGGCTTCCGAGTGCTGGCTTGTGAGGGGATAAAGTTCAGATTTAGACCTGTTCATTTGTAGGCCCGACAGGGCACCAGGCATAAGGCACATCTTGTAGGATGGGTTCTAGATTCATCTGCGGGTTACTTATTTACAATAAAACATCATCAGCATATAGTGAGATAATGTTGTAACTCCTCCTATGATGAGCCCTCTGTGTGAGTGATGTGGCCTCTTCATATCTGCAATTGGTTCGATGATTATGCCAAATACAAGTGGTGACAGCCTTGACGGGTACTTCATCCAATCAGTCTGGCTTCAGCATCCGGGTGGTGCAGAGGTTGGGCGTGCGATCCGTGTGTAAAAGACATAAATGCGCAATGAATTGTGGTCCGAACCCATAATGCACCAGTACTCTGTACATGTATTGCCAGGGCACCGAGTAAAAGGCCTTTTGGGCGTCCAGCATGGACAGTACCGCCTGCACACAGAGGTCTATATGAGCCATGACTGCAAATACTCTGTGCAGATTCAAGCTGGTGGAACTACCAGGTATGAAGCCAGAATGGTCTGGATGTTGCGAGGAAACAGGAATGAGAAAAGGACACAGAGGACACATGGTGTTGGTTAAAGACTTTTATTAAACAGTAAAGGGGTTGGAAAGTGCATCACTGTCTCTTATCTAGGAGGTATTACCCAATCTCAACCAAAACTAAGGGTCTGGCCTATGTCCAAAGCAAAAATTGCCTTTTCCCGAAATCCTATCCTAGCCCTCAAATTCTAAAACTAACTCTAAGGTATTGACTGTGACTTGAAAAGTACACACAAAAGTTCAACAAAAAGATACAATCCAACACAATTTCCAAATGGATACTGTTCACAATACCAGGGAATGGGTCCATTCCCCTGCTTTCTCTCCACCAAAAACAAAAGTTCCAAAGTATAAGTAAGTTCTTTAAGGTTCAAGAGGATGCCTCTCTCCTGTTGGTGTTACAATCCACACCAGGGGAAATAATTCCCTTCCCTAAGTCTTTTCTACAAACGTAATTCAAAACCCCAAGGGCATCCCTCTTCTTTTTGATTCTCTTTTCAAAGTGACACAATTTGAGTGCAGGTCCCAGATTTGCAAGGCACCTGGTATACTCCCCTGCCAGGCTCTCTCATGTAGCTCATTTACAAAATTTGGGTGCAGGCCCCAGACTCACCAGACACCTGTTATACTCTTGTACCATGTTCTCTATTTATTCCTGTATTTCTTGCATTCACACAGTTCCCATATTCTGTATTGTTTTCACCAAAACACTGGGTCTCAAACCCACTTTCGTTTACTTCCTTTGTTGAATGTCCAATCACCTGGTATACTCCCCTGCCATGTTTTCTCTTTATTCTGTTATTTCTCAAACTACACCATTCCAATATTCAGCATTACTTTTGACAAAGTGTCGGGTCTCAAACTCTCTTTCATTCACTTTCTTTGTTATATACCCCAGTGACTTACCCTCCTTGCTTGGGGTCACCCAATTTATGTACCTGGTGCTTGTCACTACTGGGTGGAGCTGCCGACTCTCCCCAGTGACCCAGCTTCCCATCACAGGGCTCATCGGCTTTCTCTGGCGTTCTTCAGGTCTCTCGTGGAAAACACATGGAAGAGCCTAGCGTCCCGCCTCCACTTCACAGGCTTACCGGCTTCGCCTGGTGGCTTCCATGTCCTTCATGGCTTCCGCCTTACTCCTGAGCCCTTCTTCGAGTTCGGGCAGAATAGGCACTGCTTCTTGGTTCCCGCGGTCACCAGAAAGGATCCTCTTCTCTTCCCGCTGGGATCCTAGCACGGCAAACCACATACTGCAGTCCTTCTTCTCTCGCCGTCTGCCCATTCGTCTGTGGGCTTCTCATGCCGGCATCCCCGGCAGTAACTAATCAGTTGAAACTCTCCTTTATCTTCAGCTTTTCCATCTTTAAACTCCTGCTTCCAGGAAGGGAGTTGCTTAGAGCCAATCGGCTTCCGCCAAACACTAGACGGCTCCTTCTTATTCTGCTGATTATTCGGCATTACTCTGCCCTTCTTTCTCATCTCAGTCTTTATTATTCTGTTGGTTGCAAAATAGTGAGGGATACTATCAGCAGGCTTTGAGGGTTGTTGAAGGGGGTGATCACAATAATCCATTAAGACATGAAGAATGGAAAGGGTATCCCTAAACGGGGAAAGTGGATTCCATGTCTCATCTGATGATGCCGGGGTCCCCCCGCCCCACTGAGGTTTGCCTCCCTTTATGTGATCCTTCCACAAATAGCCACCCCAGGATCAGGATCAGGTAGTGGTTGCCATATGAGGAGAGGCTACCCCTGGGAACAGAGTGATGACATCATCAGATTCATCAAAATGTATATTATGTGTTCCATAAGCGGCATAAGTCTATTTGGCATTGATTTGGCAAATAATTTTCACATCTAAATTTATTTGCAACATTGGCCTTTAGGACCCACAGTCCTCAACCAGTTTCCTGGAATTCAAGAGCACTATAATAATAGATTCTCTCATAGTTGCTGGTAGCCATTTACGCGACATAGCCTCTTCCCACACATCCAAAAGTATTTTATTTAGAAGAGTTTTGTGATGTTTTTCAAATTCTACAGTAAGTCCGTCTGACCCAGGCGCTTTGCCTGAGGGGAGGATATCAATAGCTGTACAATGTCTTCTAATGTAATTGGTTGTTCCTACTGTGTCCTGGCATCACCTGATAGCTGTACACTTAAAACAACAATTTCAGAGTGGTGCTTGGAGCATGCTGAAGGTTGCCCTGCTTATTTAATCACAGAGCCTGCCTGATGACATCCTCCGGGAGCAAATTCTGGGCATTTTGTGTGCCAGCTGGAGGTGACACTGATCCAGTGTTAATAGAAGGACCGCTAGAGGTTCAGTGAACTCCGGTAAAGGATTTGACTCTTTGGGAATGCAGGAGCTTATATGCGGTGCAACTACGTGTGATAATGGGGGAATTGGTGTAGCTTGGTCTAATTTATCAAGACTAAATTGTTCTAATCAACAACTGGAATACTAAAATCATAAGTGGCCTGTGAAACTGTAAACATATATTCGCCCAAAGCCCTCTCAAGGATACGGGGAGGCGGTCATTGGCTGGGTAGGGGGTGTGGCAAACGTGAGTGCGCCCAGTTCCTTCCTCTGAACAGACCCATTTTTATTTCCAGAGGTGCAGGACAGTTTGTTGGGGTTGGGTGGTAGGGTGGTAGGGTGTAGGGTGGCATTGAGTTGGGTGTGTGTTCGTGGCCCTCCAGTATATTGAATAAGTCGTGGCTGGAACAGTGACAAAGAGGGGGTTGTGTAGCACTGCCAACCTAACACATGCAGACATAGTGAACGCTTGCAGTTGTCTATGCAGTTGTCCATGCAAATTAAGGTTGATGATTTTATGATTGGCAAGTGACAGGCGGTTCTCCAGATATGGGATTCTTTTGTAGGGCCAACGTCTGAGGTGACTGCACTGGTTTTGGAAGCCAAAAAGCATGTACATACCTCCCTTGACGACCACTCTTTTAATCAAACTACAGGGATTGGTACACTCTTTGGGTTGCTGCTCCATTTACAGGGTAGTTCTGCATGAATGGTTGAGGGCAACAAACAGGCAAGGCTTTCCTTTCAGATCACCACCTGGTCCTCCCACTTCTTAGGACAGCCGACTGGCAGTGGAGGAGGGTGCGAATATAAGCGAGATGAGTCGAACTCTGGCACATTCCAATGTAGATATGTCAATTTTCCTATATCAAACGAAGATGGGTTTTGAATCGATCAATTGAAAACTGCACAGTCTTGTTTATAAAGTTGACCGTATGCAGCAGCGAATTGAAAAGGAGGGCGGAAGGATCTCCAAGGCAGAGCATCATATTGGGGCACTGGAAGACTCAAGTACAGAAGTGTGTCATGCTATGAGATCTTTGCAGCAGGAAGTAACTGGGTGTGAGCCAAAAATGATGATCTGGAGGCCAGATCTCGGCAGAATAACACCTGTATAATGGGGGTTCCCGAAACCACAAAGCCATAGAACATGAAAGTATTTATTGAAGCCGTATAATAGATGTATTGGCCCACCAACCCCTGTCTCAACAATTTCTGGATGAACAAGCCCATTGTGGGCCAGACCCTAGGCAGTGTTTGCCCATTAATTGAATTACAGGTACAGAGACATGATTATTCGGAAGGCAAGGGAACTCAGTGATCTTCAATTCCAGGTGTCCAAAATTTCTATCTACCCAGAATTCGCCGAAACAGTAAAGAAGGCCTGCATATCATTTTTCTCTGTGAAACGTCAGTTGCGAGAGCGTGGGCTACAATATGCCATGCTCTATTCATCCTAGTTTAGAATGATTCACAATAAGAAAATACACTTTTATACGGATCCGGTAGAGATGGTGTTCTTTTAGGAATCACTTCCCAAGTGTTGATGCTACTACAGGGCATGAGGACCATGGTTACGATACCGGTCGGACATATAAACCACCTATTGTATACGTTTACTGTGGCTATATGAAGTGAGAGTACTTGACCGTTCTCTTATGATGTCGAATATTTTGGTGAGTCTTCACCGCCGAGAAGGGCTGGGGCACTATGAAAAATAGACCTCAAGAATGTAATAAAATTGCCTATCCTTATTTAGTAGTTCGATTGAAGTGGGTTGGGCCTCCGTGTCCGTTTAGGAGTGAGGCAATATTGCTGTCATCCCTGGGATATCTCCCACTGTTTTTGGTTTGGGGAGGGTATGTGTTGATTAGTGGGGATTTCACTACAAGTTGGGGAATGGCAGTGGGACAGAGTTGGGGAGGTGTAGGGGCTCAAAGGAGAGGGGGTTTATCTGTTCAAATCGGTGTCAGGATAAATAAAGAGAGTGACGAATGGTAGAAGTAATGTTCCAGATATAATATTTTTGGAAGTTTTATGGCCACGAACGGGATGGGCTTAAGGTGGTGAAATGCACACACGTTACACAGTTGGAATGTTCAAGGTCTAAATAACCCTGCTAAAATGAGGGCATTTGTCACGTACTGTAAAAGACATCGAGCAAAGATCCTCATGCTCCAAGAAACGCATCTAGTGGGGGCAGCGAACATCAATTTTACAATATCCTGGGGAAATGCACGTTGCTACGCATCCTGCTCCAGATTCTCTAGAGGGGTCTTTACCCTTTTACACAGGTCCCTAGGGTTTAAGGTGTTGCAGAAGGAATGTGCTCAGGAGGGTCGTTATGTTATTAGCTCTGGGGTATTAGCATCTACACGTTTGACACTAATCAACATCTATGGACCAAACATTGATGATCCAGGAAACATAACGGGAAAGCGTCACTTTTATTCTCAAACTCATTTAATAATCGTTGGTTTAGATTTCACACTAGATACTATATATAAAACCCCACTTCTGAAATATATAGTGAATTCAGCAAAGGCAAGAGGTATAGTATCCACTCTGTGCTATCAGGGGCAAGATACAACCCCTAGGACAGATCTCCCTTGTCGAGGACGGTGGGAGGAGGAAAAAAGGCTGGGTCTAGACACTAAGGTGTGGTCCTATATGTGCATGTAAAAGTTGCCTTTGAATGCTAGGTTTAAATTGATTCAGAATAAAGTGTTGCATAGCGTGTATTTGACCACATCCCGATAGAGTAAGTTTGATAGCTTTGTTAATGGTAGGTGCCCTAGATGCAGAGAGCCAGAGGGGGGTTTCTGCATGTGATCTGGACATGTCCTAAATTGTCTGAGTCCTGGAATCAAGTGTTGGACATGATAGGATGGATATTACAAGTTGAAGTCCCAACAGAAACTTTATGCTGCATGTTTGGATGGCTTCCTGCACTGAGTAAGAGCGCTAGGAAGCTACTTTCTATTGGATTATTGTTGGCCAAACTATGTATCTGGATGTCATGGTCCAGTTCGGAACCACATGTGTTGGGTAAGTGGCTGAGAGACCGGATCTGGTGCAATTATACAGAATCTGAACTATGTAGAACAGCCCTGTTTAGTACCAGGCCCAATGATATATTGGTACAATTTAGAGACTTCCTCAGAATTATGCAGCTGCTTGAGGAGGATGTGAAAACGCATAGGCAGATCATTGGGATGTGTATACTGAATCAGTTCACACTATTTAATGACATGATGGGCTCACAGGTTTTATCATTACAAGTGGCTAGCTATTCTGGGCATGGCTGGCAGGAAGTTAAATCAGGCCCAGAATTTCTTTGTGGACAATACATAGACTGCATGTGGGGAAATAGATGCATCCATACACTTCTCTGCTCTATGTTGTACTATTCCCAAACGCATGTATGCTTTTGTTTCTTTACTGATGTACTTACTGTGCTTGTATCACTATTTTTTCTGCTGTGAACCGACTTAAATAAACGTTGTTAAAAATAAAACATGCTAAACTACAATTGCACCAGGGTCTGTGCTATGGGCCTTGTGGCACCTTTGTGCAGTGAGAATGCTTTTTACTTCATATTGAGACCCTCAATCTAAGGGCCTACATCTTAAAGACCAACCAGCAGCAGAGTATGCCGTATCAACCGGCAAAGAGAATTGTTTCTACGTTTAGGAACTGCTCTTCAGACCTTCATCAATTGAACCTGCAATTGAAAATGTGATCTCTGCTTGGTTGGCCATTCAACGGGGGTATTGATCACAAGGTGAAGCCTACAAAGGCAGATAATTGTGAATTTTTTGCTGAGGAAACCAAGGAGATCTACAAAACTGTAGTGGGGTTTTGGGGCAAGAACTGAAAAATATCTGTGAACCAATCAGAGTGCCAAGATCATGTCTTCAATATCAATATGTAGGTGGAGAATTGCTTTAATATAAAGATAGCAGAAGGAGGAGGGGGCTAGGGGAGATTGATGTAGAAGCATAGATAGCTAACCAGTCCTTCTTGGTCAGCTCTGACCACTTTATTTGTTAATGAGATATCTCATAGCATAAATGAGACTGCTTCATAAAGCTTAGCGTCATCTTCAGGTCACAGGCTTGATTCCAAATAAGATAGCTCCCAGGATTATTGCACCTGTTGCAAAGATCTGTGTGTAACCTAGCAGGTCCCAGATTCCCCTTCCAGTAACATCACTGAAAGGGTTACTGCTCCTGTGCAACTTAATTTTGGAGTAATGGGTTGTGTGTCATTTGTTAATTGGGGGAGGATTTCATCATGGGTAAGGATGCAGCTTGACTGACCAGACTTATGGGACATGTCAATGAATGTTAATCATTCATTTGTTTCACCACTGCACCCATATGCTTTTCATTAAAGGTTGACAGGGTGCGTTGTCCTTGTGCCTAGCATTAGTGATCAGAGAATTTGTCACATATGTTATGGCTTGACTGATGTTTACAACATGCATATTTTATATTAATTAGAGTAGATAGGCTGAAAGCAAAGGCACTAGCTCCTACTCCGTGTCTGGGGTTTCTTTGATGTTTCCCCCTTTACAAACCAGAGAAAATTACTTTCTTAAACATTGACTTGGTGTTCCCAATGTATCCCCAAATTATGCAGTGCCTAACGGGGTGGGATCGGGATTAACGGAAGATGATCTTGTAGTAGCACCAGCCTTGCATTGGATAAGAGTGTGGAGTAATAGCAAGGCAGCATTAACTCATATTATTACACTGGCCACACCCCCTAGCGTTGCCCGGGTCTGTAGCTGACATGCACGTGGGGGTCTGCTATACCCTTGTGCATGTTATATTGTGTCCTAACTGCCTATTTTTAAAAAGTCGCAAAATCAGCAATCTCCCGGGATCACCTATACTGATAGCACAGGGCTGAACCCCGCCCTATGCAGGGCGAATGGGTCGGGTTGGTCAAATTTCACTATCGCCAGTACACCCCAGACGGGTATGTCAACCGTAGGCCAAAATGTCAGCCCACCAACTGTTATGGGGCTAGAGCCAACCCCGAACATACAAACACCCTTTCACAAATATATAAATAGATTTATATAGACCAATTCGGCCTCATTGTGAATTCCAAGGTCCGGTCACAAAAAGTGATCCTTGTAGAGTATTAATGAACTTTCTCATTTTTTTAACCAAGGTTATATGGATTTAACATCTTGCCGACATTTAAAAACCTCTTGAGTGAATTATTATTATTCAGAAAGCGATAGTAAGGAATTAATTAAATAATGTTATCCTAACATGTACTTTTAATTTTGCATAATATTTTGGAATATTTGACATACAGTAATTCTAAATCTGAGTGATGCTTAAAACACGTGCCGGACTGAACTGTCTGTTAAGGCAAAATGTTCTTCTAATAGCTCAGCAGAGGATGAAAGTAGTTTGTAATATCATTCTCTTCAAGAAGACTTACAGAGCTATGTTTTTCTCTCTGGTTTATATCCATACTAAAGAGTTTAATTCAAGGCCCATCCTAAGGGATATGGGTTTTACGCAAGACGACCTGTATTATGCTTTCTATTGATACCAGAGCTAGTGTTATGGCCTTGTTATCATAATCATATTTGCAGCAGGCTATGAAGGTAGGAACATCTTTTAATGCTTTTCAATTCTGATTTCATTCATGTCTCGCTCCCATGAGTCTATTGTGTATGTTAATCTAAGTGCTATGAATCACGTGTGTAAGTTTATCATCATGTTTTAATGTGAAATGAAGTGAACATAGTTGCGAGTATTTGTGTTTCTTGGTTTTTATTCTATTCTATTCTATTTATTTAAATGTTTATTATTGGATGTATTTTTGCACACGTTTTATGAAATTGACTATTCTGAAATAAACTCAGATGATGATGAAATGAATTCCAACTCTCCGGTGTAATGTGAGGATGAGCTGCATTGATTTGTTTTGGCACAGGGTATTTCATTGAGGAGCGAGCTGGGAGCTTATAGAAAGATCATGCAATTGAGGTTCAGCTTCCTAGGCATTTGGACGAAACTAGTTACATGGTGATATTTGTTCTTTTTTCAACTCCATAAAAGGGAGGTTCATTAGTGTTAAGATGGATTTCTAAACTCTGACCTGGTGGGCAGAGGTTTAGGAGGCCCCCCTAGTTTAGTGGAACAGGGGAACCTTCTGGACAAACCAGGCCAATCTATGTTAGCTTGGCAGGCGGTCAAGACTAAGGGGGTCATTACGAGGTTGGAGGTAACCATACTGTAATTTGCACCATGGTTACCCCCTTTCCAGGTACCGGGTCCGGGTTCCTTAAATGTGGAATTACTGGGCCATTCCAACCTTGCAGGACCCGCTAATTCCTCATTCGAGGAACCCGGACCCGGTACATCCCCATTCCCATTCGAGCCCCCATAAGGCTCAATTGGAATGGGGAGGGAGCTAACAATGGGCCCCTTAATAACGGGCCCGTTGTTATCTCCCTGGTCTGCTAGCAGGACCCGCTAAGGGCCCCTGGTTTTACCAGGCACCCTTTGCGTGTCCTGCGAGCAGACTCGTAATAGGGCGGTAAGGGATTAACGCCCCCGGCACCTTTACTGGTGCCGTTAAGCCCTTACGGCCCACCTCGTAATGACCCCTAAGTCTCAGCAGGGGTGAGATTGATCGGAAGCCCATAATAAGCACACACAGTAAAACGCAACAGATTACCCTTAGACAGATTTATCATAGGCCTTATAATCAAAACACAAATAAACCACATTTATGAAGAAACAGTACCACACAATATCATACACTATCCAACACTGAGGTCCATAGCATTGAGACTTGCAGCCCACTGACTATCCATCATAATGGGCCGGCCCTCCAATCTACAGTATTGAGCACAAAGTACCTCACGCCTGCTCCACCCTGTTGGTCAATGCCCTGTTTTGGCACCACTGTCACTATGCCTGCCTCATCATGATTGCAATTGCACCTAATGTACACTACTTTTTATTTTCGAACTTAGGTCATTACATACCTGTGCTTTATTCCTTAAACTGCTATCATTGGTCGACAGCCTCTGTATGTAGAACTGACGCTATCTGCTAAATATCTATTCTAGGTTGCAGTACATTTGTGCTCTGCTCCCCACCAGTTATCATTGGTTGGCATCCTTCTGTATGTAGAATTGACCTTATCTGCTAAATAACAAATCCAGGTTGCACTATATTTGGGCTTTGTTCCCTAACCGACTCCTTCTTCACACTGTGCCACCCTAACACACTACAACACCACACTGTCGAACCTAACGTGCCCTTGTTGTACTTGCTCATTGTGCTCATACTGAACCCAATCGAATGTGCCTATGTTGAATGCTGCTTACTATGCTCAAGCTGAACCCAGTCTAATGTGCCCGTGCTAAACATTGCTTACTGTGCTCACATTGAATTCAGCCCACCAGACTTATGTTGAACCGAGCCCTGCCCATACCAATCCTAGGTCTATCTTGCCCATTCCGAATTTAGCCTACCTCTGTGGCTCTACTTGTAGACTTGTGTAGACTATAACGACCTACAACTGTCACTAGCATTGATTTCCTTCTGCTGCCAATGCTCTAAAGTGTTCCTAACTGAACTGTTTTATACCACCACTGCATTGCAGCGTCTTAACTAAACTACCTGTCTGTTGACACTCTAGTGCTAACAGTGCCTATATTTCACTGCCTCGACTATTACTGCACCAAGGCATCACAACTGAATTGCCTGTCTGACACAATATAGTGCTAGGCCTGTTGTCCAGATTTGACAGTATTACTCATATTTAACAGAATGTACCTACCAGGTATCTATTCAGCACCCACACTGCCCCACCTATCTATCCCCTGTTGTCCTTCCACCAGTAATGACAGACTAAGTGCCAGGCCACCCAAACTACACGAACCTCGTGCCAGGGACTCCCCCCATTCTAAACTGACTAACTGGACTCCACCTGTGTACATAGTCACTCCCACCATTCGACCCATGAACAGACCTAAGCACAACCCAACCAGCTCTGTGGCCAAGCACAAGCCTCACAACATACCCACTCCACCCATTCCTACCAAAACCATCACCCCTCCCATTAGGGGTGCCTTAATAAATGCACGCTCCTTAGTCGGCCATGCTACAGACATAGCAGACCTCATTCTAGAAGAAAAACTGGACTTTCTAGCCATCACCGAGTCCTGGCTCCACGCAGCTCCTGTCCCAGCCTTCATGCTAGCTATCCCAGATGACTACACTATCCTCAGAGCAGATAGAATAGAATCCAGAGGCGGAGGTCTCGCCATAATTGCCAAAACTCACCTCAATATGAGACTTGCCACCTCAGACAACTTCACATCTTGTGAATCGCTAATAGCTAAACTGCCCACTGCCAACTCTCAAACCCTCACCATTCAGTTATTCTACAGACCCCCTGGGCCTTTAGGCTCTTTCGAGGAGGATCTCACTACCATCCTTATTAACAACCAAAAGAATACGTCCCGGAGCCTCCTCCTAGGAGACTTTAACTTAGGCCTTAAAGACCCCAAAGACCCTCAGGCCACCTCATCGACAAAACCCTATCGGAATTAGGATTCACCCAAAGAGCGACCCTCCCCACCCACAACAAAGGGAGAACCCTTGACTGGGTCGCAGACTATAACTGTGGCTTCCATCACTGCCATCTCACCTCAGCCGTGGTCCGACCACCATCTCCTTACCTTCTCCCGCAAGGCCTCATGCCCCACAACTAATAACCCACTAGCTTCAGCCATCCCAACGAGAAATAAGAAAAACATTACAGCTGAAAAACGTATCCCTCTCATTCTCCCAACCCTGAACCTACTATCAGCAACTTCCAATCCTCACTCCCTCATAGATGGCTACAACAAAAGTAATGAGATCAGCTTTAGATTCCATTGCACCGTTAAAACTGAGAAAAAGCAAACCCAAAAAATACCTGAACACATGGTTCTCTCCCTATTTGAAAGCTCTCAGATTAGAGAAACGAAAAAAATGAACAGGTTTGGAGACAATCACCCTCGGATAATAATAAGCTGAACCTCAATAAAATAACTGCAATCTACAAAAAAGAAATCATAATCGCTAAACAAGAATCCTACAACTTGAGAATATCACAAGCCAACTCTAGTACAAAAGAATTGTTCACCATCATCAAAGAGCTGGAAACACCCATCCCTGTCCTTGACACATGTGTGAAAGACAAACAATGGTGCACCAGTGTCTAAAATGTCCTTGTTAATAAAGTTGCAGGACTACAAATCAAAATTAACAACAAGAAAGAATCCTTAACCCACTCAGCCCTCTTAGCCAACACCTCCTCCCTTATCCCACCCCATAACTCTACACCTAACCCCCTTTCCCGCTTCAGCTTCTCCAAAGTCTCCACGTTAGAGGTGGAAAAAATCATCCTCAGCCTCAAACCCTCGAACTGCCAGGGCAACCCCTGCCCCTCACAAATCATCAAAGATGCGGTAACAGACCTCTCAACCTTCATTACCAAGCTCATCAATGCCTCCTTCTCCTCAGGTAAAGAGTCTTGGGTTCTCCCCTTATTCAAAAACCTTCCTTAGACCCATCAATACCCACGAACTACAGGGTTCCACCGTCCCCTTCCTGCTAAAAATACTAGACGAAACAGCTTCTCTCTAAATACAACAATACTTAGAAATACATCATCTCCTGGGATTCCGGCAATCGGGCTTTAGACCCCAACATGGGACCGAGACTGCTCTCATTGATCTTAGAGCTCAAATTGACACCCTTAGAGACAACGGGAAAACTGCTCTACTACTTCTACTTGACCTCTCAGCAGCATTTGATTTAGTAGACCACAAAATTCTCTGCAACCACCTAGACTTGGCAGCCCACTTCTCGCAAGAAGCCATCGGCTGGATTGAATCTTTCCTTAACAACAGGTCTATGCATGTCTTCTCTACATCAGCCTCCGCCGACCCTATCCCCATCACATGCAGGGTTCCCCAGCGATCATGCATCTCCCCTACACTGTCCAACGTGTTCATGAAGCCCCTGTTTGATGATCTTGACGGTCTGGGTATCACCTATACCAATTACGCCATGCTACCCAGATCCTCATCCCGTTGACGGGAGATTACGACAAGGATTTGGCCTTGGTGAACAGGGTGTACCTCATCATGCAGGCATGGATGGCCTCTCACAGTCTATGCCTGAATAATGACAAGACCAAGCTCATCATCCTTGGTTCCACTCCTAACTTAAACAAACTGGATCAAAACTACACTAGCTTCAGCATAGATGGCAACTATTTTAAGGTAGCCAAGGAAGTTAAAACTTTAGGATTCTATCTAGACTCCACCCTATCCTTCCGTAAACAGGTTAGTTCCATGGCCTCATCTACAGCCCACACATGCAAACTAATAAGAGCAGCCAAACCCTTCCTTTCAACCCAGAGTGGTACCACCTTAGCCAGAGCCCTAATCCTATCAAAACTGGATTATTGCAATGTCCTATATGTAGGAGACAATAAATATGTTACAAACAAAATCCAGATTTTGCAAAACAATGCTCTCAGAGCAGCGCTGAGTATCGCCAAAAAAGAACATATCTCCAACATTAGGAGAGCCCACAACTGACTCACCACCACTGACAAAATTATGTTCAAGGTAGCCTCTTTGACACACAAATGCCTCAACAATGCAGCCCCTCGCTACCTAGTTGACAGAGTCAAGAGATGCACCCCCAACTGATCTACCAGAACTGCCATGCCAGCCTACTCACAGTCCCTAGGTTCAAACAAACCAGACCTGGGGGCAGCAGCTTCCAGGTGATAGCAGCCCAACACTGGAACTCCCTGCCACCAACCTTAAGGACACCTCAAACCTACCCCCACTTTAGGGGCAACTACATTCAGTGGATAAAGGAAAATGACCACTAACCTCACCCTTGCTTGCCCCGCTATGTACATTTGTAAATTGCCTGTTATTGTATCTGCCTTTGTAACTGCAACTGCACTGACCCATGTACACACCTGTAATTACTGTACAGCACTGTAACCAAGCTGAGAATGACCTTGCTGCTCTTGCGCCCTGATACCCGTGGCTCTGGCGCGCATTACAAATGAATAAACATAAACAATAATGCGATTAGCCTTAGGCTGATGATGGGGGAAGAAAATAACCACAACTGTAACAGTAAAAGGGTTAAATCAACACAAATATCAGTTTAGGCAGTCCTTCATCAACAATCCCTAACTTATGAAGTCCACCCCTAAGTAGAGAGGAGCCTCGTGCTGAAAGTACAATTGTGCGTTAACAACACGCGGTCATGCGTAAATGAAAAAGTGGGTTCTCTTCAGGGGGCTGTAGCTGCTCAGGAAGGGGCTTGAGGTGATGAAAAATAAGTTCCTATTCCTAGGAGAGGGTCTACCCTTGCAGATAGAGTGACATTCGGAGTTCGCGAATAGATGGGTAGCGCAGGCTAACCCAGCCCAGGTGAGTATCTTTTGAGGGACACTCATGTGCAAAAGTGAAAGGATGTGCCAGGGGGCCACCGGTAAGTTAGGAAAGTACTCACTGAGCCTCGACACAGACTGGACCAAACGTTGGCAGTCTAGCCCACTTTGCCTGTTGGTGTTAACCCTGCAGATTCAGGAGGCTGCGGCTCTCAGCGGTTGCGGTATGGGACGATCGTCTGTGACGGGAAGTTTGCTTTTTCTCAGCCTTTGAAGGAAGAAGAAGATTTGTTCCAGCTTCAACAGGGCGACACAGGGATGGCAAATGCTCATGGCGTGGTGCACTCTTGTAAATCACAGCCCAGAGGAACTAGGACAAGGAGATTTGGTGGTAGAGGGCCCAGGACCACAAGCTAGCAATTCCTCAAGTCTCGAGTCCCAACTCGGGACGGCAGCGTTCCTGTGGTGATACCCTGCGTTTGAGTTGGTTACTTCAATGGATGGCCCAGGAAGTCTTCCGAAGAGGCTCTTTGCGAGGGTAAGTAGGAGAAGCCAAGCATAGTTGTTCCCATGACTCCAAAGGGGTGAAGCGCCCTTGTGTGCCTTCTTGGTTCCATGAACAAACAGGTGTCTGCGGGGACAACAGCGGGGTCAGGGTGCCAAACCTTCAAAGCATGTCACTGGCGGTTCCTCGAGTTTGCTTTCTTATTAAGGATACTTGGCTCCTTATGAATTTCAGTGTGAGCCTCAGTAGATCGACCTGGAATGGATGCTGAGCCCCTTCTCTTATCCAAGATTCGATTCCTGCTCAAATCTCAGATAGCCAATGGAATATCTGCTCTCTTGCATGCACACCAGACGTGGGCCAATCGTAGCCCACGGTGGTTCCAGTCATTCATGGCTACCAGACATACTTGCACCAGTAGTGTGGATTGGGACCAGACAGTCCCAACCCTCTTCCTGGGCACTAGCACATGTGACAAGCAGGAGCACGCGAAAGTTGAGGTTTCCGCGGGAGGCTGCATGCCCAAATAAGGAATAACCAGGTCCCTCCACCTGGGGGAAGGCAAAGGGACAAAATGGCCAAAGGACAGAATAAAAGACGTTGTGGCATGACCATTTTCGGCTCTGGCCACAGTCTTTGGCCAAACACGCTAAATGCGGTTTGGTCCACAAAAAACAAAGTAAAAATACTTTAAATGTAAACTGCTGCCACCAGTTCCTCCTAGGCACACTTGTACAAACACCAAAATTCCTCGGAGGATGGCTAGGGTCATAAAGTAAGAGGACCCCTATGCGCGGTACTCTAAGGTACTTGGCACATAGATAAAAAAGTTACCAAGAAATGGCAACAAAGTGGAAAACTAAGGGAGACACAGTTTCCCAGTACTGACAGCCTGAAGGGCATGTCAGTTTCCCCATAACAAATGAGCGAAAGCCCAGAGGAGTGTAGCTGAAGGCTGTGCTCCACTGGAAAAAGTCAGGTTAGGTACTCCAAACAAAAGCAAAACGTTTGGGAGGTTCACAAACGGAGGGAAAATTGCACCTAAGGGGAATCTTTCCTAACAATTAGCACATGTAGTATGTACAGGGGAGGGCCTTCAGAGGGTGCAGCAGAAATCATGTGTACAGAAGTGACAGCAGGCATTCAGAAATCAGTCATGGTGGAGTGCAGCCTCTGGCAGAACAGAGTGCATTGAAGAACAGAGATATAAACGAAAAGTAAGAACAGGAGCATGGCATAATGAACTCATGTAGAACTGGGATATTAGGCAGGAGTTTCCTGTCCTCCCTATGAAAGCTGAAGAGTGTCCTGTTCAGAGATCTGAAATCTAGACCGTGCCTCTATACTCAGTAGCTGTCCTGTCTTCATATACCTGCATTATCAACTCCATGCACATCCTTGAAGCTCATATTGTACTTTCCAGAGAGACAAAGAGAGAGAGAGGCAGTGTTTATAGGGAGACTGTGAGCCTTTGGAGGTGAATTTACATCTTGTAGAACCAACTGTGAGTCTCGGTAACACCTGTATAAGAAACGACTGACTTCGTCAACTAGGACAACCAGTTGGACAATATGAAGTTTTACATGGGCTTGAGGCATGGCTTGATGTGGAATTGAATGTGTTGTTTTGTTGTTTACAGGTTGATTAATTCATTGATTTTTTATAGCACTCTATAGTCTCTAAGCACAGGATTGGGATTCAAACCTCGGTTTTGCTCTGCATTGTCTTTATTCCAAGACAAACGTGTTACCCCTGAACTATCATACTGGCCCAGGTTTCCAGACTTCAATATGGTTTTGGAGTGAGGTTTTAGATCTCAGTGCAACTGACACAGAGCCATAAATGGGCTATGGTTTGTCATTTTCTCAAATGGGTAGCATTGGAGAGACATTGATGCAGCCTTAGGTTAGCTTTCTTAAAGATGGAGTATGAGCTATTGTTCATAGTCCCAGGTGTGTACACTACAGAGGAAACAAAAGCTGAGAAGACGAGATTTGCCAAGACCAATTCTAATGCATGCCACAAGAAGATGATAAGGTAATGGCAAGGTAGGGAAAGATATTGTCAAGTGGGAAGATGGTACCAGTCCTTTTCCCCTAATAAGGGATTTCGGAAGTGTTATTTCTTAACTGGATCTACAGATTCTGACTTAACAGTCCATATTGCACCCACCACCAGGCTTGAATGTGGATTATTTTGTACTGGCTTTGGTTTACTGCACATGTGATAAGATCGGACCGAAGGGTCTCAAGCCCATCTCGGTTCTTCCATTAGATAGGGGTTGGAAAAAATGAATTAATCATGTTCCATGAGTGTTCTCTGTTAGAGTGTAGTGTAGTTCTGGACTGATTTGTTCACATGGGTGAGCAAGCACTTGGATCCACTGCTGTGAAGGCTCCAAGTCCTGTACAAGGTTGCAATGAGAGAGTTACACCAGATCAGGGAGAGGTAATGGTTTTGTTATTTTCAGTTTGCTGCTGCTATTCCCTTCATGTTTACAACCCAGCCTTGGCTCATAGGAAGCAGATACCCATGAGATGGCGGGTGGTATCATACCACTGGTGGTCTCCTCTGTGCAGGATAAGTGTGCTCCGCTGTGGTGTTAATGTTAATGTTAATGTTAATGTTAATGTTAATGTTAAAGGACATTTGTACTGCGCACTATCACCACCGGAGTGGTCCCCTGGCGCTCTGGCGCCTCTGAAAGAGGGGGGGAGGGCGGGTGAGTTAGTGGGTGGAGGTTGGAAAAGTGCAAGAGAGCAGTGATGTACTGTTGGCAGGCTCAGCCCGGTGAGTCCGTCGGCTGGGCCTGGGGTGTATGCTGCCGGTAGTCGTCGTGTACTGATGTGCGCGTCTATGTGCATTTATTGTTTTGTTGTTGCAGTGTGGTGAAGTTTGTGCAGTTTGTTGTGCTGGAGGTTTGTGGTTGTGTTTGGTTTGGAGTTTGAGAGATGTAAGCGGAGGAGGAAATTGTTAGTGGTCTTGGTTAGTTGGCATCTATATCCTGGTTGACCGGTTGTGCTCACGTAATCTCGCTCGATACGGTTCTTGGGCATCATGTGCCTCTGGAGGTTCGTGCTCGTTTTGTATACGAGACCCCTTGAGCATCTCACTGCCTCTTCCGCCCGTTCTGTCAACAGCGTTGCATGCGCCCCCTGCAAGTGTGTGAGAGGTTGGTGATGCTGGCCATGTTTAAGGATGGATTAGGGGGAGGGGCAGTCCAAATTTATGGGGAAACTCGTAAAACTCTGCAGAAATATTTGTCATAGTTATGTTGAGTTGGAAATTTCATTGTAACAGAGGGGAAATAGTCTGTAAATGTCCAAACATTTCAAAACCTGCATTTAATTTCTAAAATATCCAGAGAATTTTAGAAATCTGTGCTCAGAAGTAGTCTGTATAGTCTACAGTAAAATGTCCCACCCGCCCCTCCCAGATTTGGGCTGCCTCGGATTTAGGGTGAAGAATTAAATGGAAGGATGGCCTTGACCTGCTGCAGAGTTCTCTGGAAACCGTCACGTGAGAGGTTTGAATGTGGACAGTGTACAAATTATTTTCCATCATTCCAGGATACATATAATGTGTGCCATTGGGGTATGTAATAATAATAGCTAGAGCACTGTGCAAAAAACGTAACTTATGCAATATAATCCTCAGCGAGAGGGGCATAGGCCAATAAGGAGGCCAGCAATGCAGGCAGAATCTGCCAATAGAATTCTTTACCTGCTTTCTGTGCCTCTGTCTGTAAAGGATGGCCATCTGCAAGGGTGTGGGCTGCTCATCCATAATGGGTGACGGGCGTCATGTCACATAATGGATGAGCCAAGCAAGCAGCTGAGGGTACGCTCCTGTGCGGAATTTAACTGAACTGCCAAAGGGAACCGGAGTGCCCAATGAGATATGCCAGACGGGGACATTTTGCTTCCCCAGCCTTGCATGACCGAGTAAGGATGCAGGCTGCTAGATGGATGAATGTGAATGTGAGAGCCAGTGCTCCTGTGCCTTGGGCCAAGCAGCAGCATGATGGAGGTGCTCTGGCTCCACTGTGTATATGCAGGAGCCAGAAAGCACTCTCATGCCTCCCACTTCCTGCTCCACTATCCATTCACACGCCTTGTCCCCACTAATCTGTCCCTGTTGTCAGCTGCAACTATGACTGCCTTGGGAATAGTATTGATATTATAATTATTTATTAACTGTTTTTTTTATAACACGCTTAAATTAAATTATTTGCCAAATACAAATACAAAAAGAATAATGATTTCTAAGCCCGGACCTGCAATTCGAGCCTGTGTTGCTTTGCATCACCTTGCTTCCAAGGCAAGCGCGTTGCCACTGAAATGGAAATTACGCCCTCTACCTTTTTCAGCATCTTAGTTTGTAGTTTATTTTAAGGGAAATTGGATACAGGTATAAGTGGTAACCACAAATTCCTTTAAAAAATGCTATTAGCACACCATCCCATTTTAAAGCTTAAAGTCTAAACATTCGATGATCTCCCATGATCTTTTAACCAATGTTGCGTAGGTGAATGGTTTCGTTTTAGGTTACTAACTTAGCCCACTTTTGAGAGGCTTAAATTGCCTCTCTTTGCCGCTCCCACAATTGACACGTTATTGAAAACTGGGCTCCTGCTTTGTTTATGATGGCGTTTTGAGACATTCCATCCACAGCTACTACAGCAGAACGTTTCATGTAAACGTTCAAAATCTCGGAAAGTTTCAAAACAGGTGACGAATACGCTGAAAAAGTGATAAGAATTTTTGGCAGTGCCATGAATTATGTCTTGGTTGGCAATGGAGCCACAGTTTGCACAAAACACTCACCATTATTGCTTTTCTCCAGACCTTTGACGCAATGTGTGACGTTATCAGGACAAGCTGCAAACACGCCACTACAACTCTCAGCGTTCATGTTGGTGCAATGTTCACAAATAAGAGAATTCCCTGAAGAGAAAGAGAATGTTTATGCTCTAAGTTTCTCAAGATTCCACTTAAAAAGACACACAATGATGTCCAAAAGGAAAACTTAAACGACGTGTGTCCTAAAGAATCACCTGTTGCATCTTCTCATTGAAATATGGTAATGCATAGGGTGCAATTTATTTATTCAGCACTGACGAAGAATTCACATAAACACATGAGAAACTGATACTTTTTAAGGAAAATGTTCTATAGCATTAGCAGAAAACTAACCATTACATATCCTGTTTCACTAAAAATGGTTAACTTTGGAACAATGGATGTCCCGTGCTATGAGAAATGATGGTTGCCGGTGTCACCACATTAGCTATTCGAGCACAGAAACGTAACAGCATAAGAACGTACACCCTGGTTACAGTAACACGATATGTGCAAACCATATATACTCTGGAAATGGGCCGCAGCGAACCATCTAGGTAGAAAACTAAGGCTCAATGAGATTTTATTTTGCTTGAAAACTCTGTGCGAGATTGTGGTACGAGGGCGTGTGTATTCAGCAGAACCAGACTCATAGCTCACATACCATCCCCTCCAATGCAGTCCTCTGGCAGAATATGGGGGAAAACATTCTCCCTTTTGGATCTTATTGCAGAATAGGTCTCCAGGAAAGATGGTGTTCTGCAATTAAATCTCAGTGGTGGGGTGGAGTAGAGGGAGAGTGTGTGCAGAGGCACATGTATTTCACAGTAGGATCACAAGTCACAGACCTCCCCTTCCTCTGCAGCCCTCAGACAGAACCTGGGGAGGAGGAAAACATTGTTTCAGAAGTGGTGAGAAAACCAATTCTTTTCCCTCTCCCGAGATTCTAATTCAGAATTTAGTGTTCAGTGTAGAGAGTGTACAGCGGAACATGCATTTCAGAACACATACTGCAATAGTGTCTGAAAGTTGGGCCATAGAGCGCAATGCGGAGGGCAAGAAGTGCCAGGTGTTGGTTGAACAGCCAGGGAGAGAGATTAGAGCCTTGGGGAACACGACAGGTAGAGATAGAGATAGAGGAGAGGAAGGAGCCAAGTTGGAACCGGGAGGGTCGATCGAAGAGGAAGGAATTCAGACAAGCCAGGGCCTGATTGGTGATACCCAGGTAATCACAGAGACGGTTGAGCAGAATGGCATGGTTGACTGTGTCAAAGGCAGAAGAGAGTTCAAGTAAAATGAGGACACAGGGGCTGTTGGAATCAAGGTTGGAGAGGAGGTCTTCACGGATGTTCAGGAGAGCAGTTTCTGTACTCTGGCCGCTCTGCAGCCAGACTTATGGTCATGGAGACAACCAACAAATTCAGTGTGCAGATTAAACTGGGAGATGGCCAGCTTTTCAAGGAGTTTGCCTACGAAAGGAGTAATGGAGATTGGACGATAGTTAACCAGGGAAGAAGGGTCGGCAGAAGGTTTCTTAAGAAAAGGGTGCACAAGGGAGTGCATCAGGAGGGCGGGGAAGACTCCGGTGGTGAAGGAGTAGTTGCTGCCAGGTGGTCAATGTGGACCTTGATGGTTTTGGAGAAACAGTGGTAAACCTGTTTTGACAAGACTTTCATAGATCAGGCTTGTCTAGAAACCTCATCTGAGGTGAACAGGGGAAAGGCAGAGAAGGAGGGGGAAGAGGTGGCCGAAGAAGGGTAAGAGGAAGAGCAGGGAGTAGAGGGAGGAGGGGGGGGGAGAGAGAGGATAGGATGTCCTGAGTTTTAGAGATGAAATGAGAAGCCATGGCCGTGCAGAGGGTCTGGGAGGGGGCAGGAGAGGTAGAGACTGCAGCAGGATTGGTCAGCTCCTTGCAGATTTTAAAGAGTTTGACCTCGTTGTTAGATGCCGCGGAGACGCAGGCTCTCTTCTTGGTGCAGACAGAGAGCCGATATTGCCTTTGGAGCAGGCGGCAGGCCAATTTATCAGAGGATGTGCAGGAAGCACGCCATTTTCTCTCCGCCACCTTGCACTTGCGTTGAAGGGTGCCGAGGTCTGAGTAATATCAAGAGTTGCACTTGACTTTGGGCTTCAAGCAGATCCTCATGACAGGGGCAAGAACATTGAGAGTATCAGATATAGCAGAGTGGAGCATGTAGAGGGCTGTGTCAGGGTGTGAGTCAGCTGGGGGTAGATAGGGGGGAGTGAGAAAGTGGCGGTGAAAGCCAGTGCTGGAGTTGGATTGGCCTGGATTGGCCTGAGCGGTAGAGAGGGTAAGATCGGAGGAAAGGGGAAAGTGATCACTCCAGGAGAGAGGAGTGTTGAGAGGAATAGAAAGGGGAAGGTCCGAAGAGATCAGAACATCCAGAGTGTGCCCTGCAGAGTGAGTAGGGCCAGAGGGTAGAATAGAGAGTGACAGAGAGTCGCAGAGGTCACGAAAGAGTCCAGTGGAAGGACAGGAAGTATCCAGGTGGATGTTGAAGTCTCCAAGATGGAGAAGATGAGTGGTTGCGACCAGGAGGGAAGAGGAGAGGTCTGCCCACTCAGAGAGGAAGGTGGAGATCTGACCAGGAGGCCCATAGATGGTAGCCACAGTAAGGGAATGGCCAGAAGAGAGAGCCTGCAGATGAGGCATTCGAAAGAGGAGTAGGCCTGTGTAGCAAAAGCAGAGGCAGGTATCCACTAGGGGAAGATCAGAGTACACCACCTCCAAAATGGTTGGATCTGGGCGCAGAGAGGATCTTGTAGCCATCAGGGAAGAGAGTGTCAAAGTCTGTGACAGAGCTGGCCGTAAACCATGTCTCTGTGAGACCGAGGACATCAAGGTCAAGTTCCTGCAGGAGGCGGCAGATGTCAGAGGAGTGTTTGACAGCTGAGCAAGAGTTTAGAGTGGCAATATGGAGAAGGTTGCTATCCTTGAAAGACTTCTGGGGAGGGGTACAAATCAGAGGTATGCCCTGCGGAGGTGTAGAAGCAGCTCGAGGCAAGACAGAAGAGGAAGGAGGAGAGGGCAAGGTAGGCAGGGAGGAGGCCTGCCTACCCCCCTCGCTGTCCTATACAATCTACCCTATACATTTTGTACCCAGTTGGCAGATTATTATCAACAGCGACCTGAGCGGTATAATGTAGACAGGTTTCCGTAAGCGCAAACACATCAGGTTTATACATGGTAATGTAGTCAGCAACCTCCGCCCAGTATTTAACTAATGAGCGGGTGTTCAACAGGGGTACAATTAACAGTTTGTCCGAGAGTATTTTATCGTCGTCTGTTTTGATGCCTAAGGTAGAATTACCGTCCCTGAAGAATTCCTCTTGGATCAGTAGAATAATCTGATTACTCGGTGAGAGAAGGGTCTGTATTACTAAACCCTCATTAATATTAGTTTCCACCGCATTGGATTGATTATAAGTGATCCAGGAATGAGGTAGCTTGAAATAAAGTATCTTATATGGTAACCAAAAATGGAAGGGGAGGGGGACTTATGTGTATTATATCTGCCTCTGTAGTAATATCACTGCCAGGGTGCAGAGCTAACAATAGGTATTTTCCCAGGATTTTAGCCCATTTGATTTGAGCACGGGTTCTCACTGGAATTGACTTAATTAATACTGCAAAATAGGTAGAGGGGCACAATGGCAGGGAGTCTTACCTAGTATTTTAAGAAAGAACTGGAATAGAAGGCAACAAACCTCTCAATCGAATATGTGCGCCCTTCTGGAATATATGTTCTTAGAGCAATACATTAGAAATACTGCATTTAATACCAACTACATAGCTTTGGATGGAGATTTGGATGGTCCTACTTTTGTCTTAACCTCACGAAGTTGTGAGTGCACATTTGGACTTTTATAGAAAAAGCTATAATCAGAAACATCTCTTCTGTATCTTCCATTTGTAGTTCTCTGGCAGACTGCTCTTTTCTTTGCACAAAGGCAAGCCTCACTAGTTTCACCCTCCATTAACAAGTTACTTGCCATGGTGGCATTAACGTCTGGAAAAATGCCTATCATCTGCCATCTCAGGAGAACGGCTTGTTACGAGATGGTGCAGAGTTTGTTCAAAAATACTTGGTCATTTTACCTATAATTCCTGGAGCTATTAATCAGAGCTGTGTTTTTACTAATGTTGCCACATTCTGGGCCAAAATCCTTCGCATTCCTTAAGACTAATGACTCTGACATCATCATCTTTGAGTGCCTGGAGACCATGCAAATGGCAGTGGTGTGCGCCTAAATCAACATAACATAACATAACATCTCCAGAACAATCTCCTTTCCTTGATTGCTTTTTCCCACATCTACCGTTTGTTGATCCTCAGTGATTCCAGTAATTCTGAATTCACGTCAAGGCCTTCATTTACCATGGAGTCACTTAGTACATCTTTCATGTTACTCCATAGATTATAATATTTCAACTTTACTTTCAATACTCTCTAACATTGTGTAAATAACTCTGATGCAAGTTTAACTACGATAGACCTCTAGTTTCTGATGGAAGTGTTCCTCTTTGTGAAGTTTGCGCAATTTACATAGATTGTATAAAGACATTTATGACACTGCTTACACCAAAACAATAGATTCTACGTAATTTGACCCTATTTTGTTCTATACTCAAGACTGTTAATGTTCCAGAACATAAGTTCCTGCCTGATAAATTATTTTACTATCAACGTAATAGAAATGTGTTTACCAGTAACATAGTCTTATCAGCAATTCCCACCATTAACTTTCGGGATGAGGAGGCTGGCTTTCTGTGTTCTCTTCTGACTCCCAATTAGTAAAACTCATTTACGGGCAGCGGGTTCTCTGTGCATTTGGTAAGTGTTTGGTTAGCAGGTTCTCCGTGAATTAGGCCTTCCGCTTTTGCTGAGTTAGGGGCCTAATAGAAGGGCCTCCTATGACACCATTCCTTTCTCAGTCGACCTCGAACTTCTGAGCAACAAATTAAACAATTTAAAATATGCAGATTTAAGAAAATAATGCAAAGAAAGTAATCATATCTCACCTTCAGTGATCACAGCAAACAGGACGGCCACGGCTGTGAGGAACATCCTCATGGTTCTGGTTGTGGATGGAGCTGGGTGATGCAGAGGAACCTAAAGTGTGCAGCTTCTCTTATCCTCTGTACAGCTCCTCCACAGGACATGACTTTTATACTGTTGAAATGAGGAAGGGGGAGTCGTCCCTATTTGATGGGAGGAGGAGCAGAAGTGGCAGGTCTGCTGTTCCAACTGCTGTGTGATTGGGTGCACTGTTGATGCTTTGTGGCACGCCCCTAGCAAACCTCTAAAGAACCGTGTAGCATGATGTAATGCACTCAACAACATCAACTTGGTTAAATGGAGAGATGTTTCTTTTCCCCTCCTTCGTGATTAAAGTTTCAAAAATAGATGTAAACGCATACCAGAAAAAAAGTTCATCATTATGGTGATAAAGGTAAAACGTGTGGAACCACTTCACTATGATGTCCAGGTAGACTGATTTACTAGACAGCGCAGAACACTCTGTCCCACTAAGTGTGCTGGAAGTGCTCCTGTTTATCCCACTTAACGAAATGGTGCAGGAACGACACAAGAGGTGCAGTACTGTGCTTTTGAATGTTGAATGACCCAGGCTTAAAATCCGCACTGCTGGTTTTGCAGCTACTGTGAAAAGGGAACCCCACACCGTTCCAAGCGGAAGTGGAGTTAGTAGCAGAGAAGTCAGACATAACTTGAAGTGATACTTGTAAGTGGAAAGGAAAACACAATTTCAACAAGGGCTCAAGTCGAGAGTGCACGCTGGTGGATGGAGTCCCCCACGTTTTTTCAGGCGTCCCCACACTTTATTCAGACAGCACCTTGATATGTTAATTACTGCTGGGGACGCCATATTCCATTGGCATGTAAATGAGTCCCCACACTTTTTTCTTTATCCAGTGACACACGAAGCATTGCAGTGTTTGGATAGTGCACCAACTGCTGTGCACCTTTTAAGTGGCATACTTTCAAGTCCTGGTCGTATCTAGTGAAGGGACACGCAGTTTAAATGCTCTATCTATTCAGTGTTTTTTTTGTCTTTCTTTCTTTGTTTCTTTCTTTCTTTGTTTCTTTCTTTTTCTTGTTACATTTGTAAAGCACCTAAACACGCAGGCATCAGGGCACTTTTAAGGAAACCAGTTACACATAAAGACATAAAAGCAAAGGCATGTGCGGCGCCGGATGCTTACTTCACACGCAAAGACATTTCAGTGAATGTACTCAAACCATATAACGGTGTAGTTCAGCAACGAGACAAGTTTCTAAAGCCTTGCAGAAGGGTCACTAAGATTCCTCTCTCCCCTTTGAAGTGGAAGGGCGGTGAGCTTTGGTGAATCGTAGAGAGGTGTGGGATACGAGTTGGGATCAAGGCTTGTTTCTTTTCTATTTTCTGTTGTAGGGAGGTAAATTTGGATCGCATGGCCTTTTGCATATCTATGCACCATGGCTCGTCTTTGGAAATGGTGGTGGGGAGGGTGATGCTGTTTCTAACTCTCTCAGGATTCTAAAGAATTCCTGGGAGTTGGAACTGGCATTCGATATTCTTGTGTAATAGGCCGTCCCGTTGGCTGTGATGGTAGACTGTTTATATTCTTTGGCAATTCAGTTGAAGGAAGCCTTAGACTGACTGATCTGTAGGGCCTTTCCTCCAAGCTGCTTCAGGTTGTCTTTTTCTCTGGAGCAAGGCCTGGAGGTCGGGGGTAAACCAGGAGTTGATGTGACCAACTGGTTTCACTTTCTTGGGCACTAAGGGGGCCACCAAGTTTACAGTCTTGGTCATGGTGTTTAAGTTGATAGCTAGTCAAGGTTCTCCAGTGGCAGTGGTTTGTGATGAGGTGAGATCGACTCCTTGGAGATTTTGCAGGTGCTATGTGAAAGGGTAGGAGCCAAAGCTGGGAAGTATGAGACTGCTGTTTCAGCTGCGGGAAAGTGAATGTCACAATGTGGTGATCTGGCCAAGGGCAGGGTAAGTTGGAAGTAATCGAGATCTGGCTATTCAGATCTGCAACCCAGTCCAGGGTTCTGCCCTTATTGTGGCTTGGGGATGAGACCCGACGATTAAAGTTGAGGTTGGAAAGTGTGTTGGGGACCACTGAGGCGGTGGTGTCTGAAGGGTCATTGAGGCCTAAATTAAGGCCCCCGAGTACTATGGTCCTCAAGGTAAGTTTGAGATGTTTTCCTACCGTCTGAATGAGGTCTTCCTCGAGGGAGGTAGATTGGCCCGTTGGTCGGTAGATGATGTGGATGGTCACAGAGTCTACCGAGGAGGTGGTGAGTTTGACTATGAGAAGTTCATAGTTATCTTCCATAGTGTTGTTTGCCTGTCTAATGTTAAGAGAGTCTCTGTATATGAGTGTGATCCCTCCTTCCCTAGAGTCCCCGCTGTTATATCAGAGTATGGTGAAGCCCTCAAGGAGTGCTAGTGACAAAGCTAGGCCTGAGACTTCATGTAGCCAGGTTTCAGTTATAGCTAGCAGGTCTAGGTCTTGGGTTATGATCAGGTCATGTATGTCAAGGGCATAGGCCGGGAGTGATCTGGCATTAATAAGAGCTCCTTTTAGGATGGAAGGGGTTGAGCTTGTGTGCCAGGGGTTTGTATCTGGTAGTGCGACTGGAGGCTTGGTCTTCCTTCGTGTCAGCTAGGGGTCGCAATGTGTGTTGCATTCTGCGTGGATACGTTGTTGCGGCTTCTGATGTTGTTGTTTGGGGTCTGTCTGACGTTGGTTGTAGGTTTCAGCTGACCTTGTTTGTGTTTGCCAGTGGTGACCCTTGAGGATTGGAGGTGAGAGTGTTTGAGGGTCAATGGGCTGTTTTACTGGGTGTCTCGGAGGCTAGGAGAGAAGGGTTTGGGCCCCAAGCGTATTCTCCTGCCTAAATGTGCATTTCTAGTTAAGATGGACATAGGCAGGCAGTGGGGTTTAATCCTGGTGAATCTTGTGTCCAGTCTTCTATTCTTCACTGGGACTGTGGGTGGTTGTTGGGTGCACATTGGGTGAATCTGGCTGTAGTGTTTGAGGCTGAGGTGGGTCTGCTGCTGCTTGCAGTAGTTTCAGGATCCTAAGAAACTGCATGATGGCATTGGTGTGCGGCTAGGACTCTCCTATTGGGAAGCTGGGTGAGTTGTGCCTGGTTTGAGGTTGGGTCCTCTTGGCTTGGGACCGAAGGCGGTTGTAACACTATCTATTGCATGAGCCTTGGAGCTTGGTGACGGCTCACGGGACACACAATTGGGGTTGTTGGAGGGTGGCGTTGTGGTCCCTCCACCGTACTAGGTGTTATCATGGCACAGTGAGATTGCACATGGCCCCATGTACAGGTGCGGACAAGATCTCAGTAGTGCCTTGTGGCCATCAATGGGCAGGGTCAAGTCAGGTATTGGTGGGCGTCTTAGAAGCGGCTTGCTGAGCATACTGCTTGTCTTGGTTTACCCTCTTGACGGGTGAGTAGAGGCAGAGCAAGGCATAGCAGCCAGTAGGAAGGGGGTCGGGCAGGGAAGCACAGTGATTACTGGGCAATAAAGAGTAACACAATGGTACAGGCCAGATACATCGAAGCCATTTATGTGCAACAAGCCTATCTTCTGTCAGCTGCGACTCGGGTGTGATTGGAAGCTGCAATATTTGCAGCAAGCAGCAGAGAGCAGCAGAGAGCTCCGGCAGCCTTGAGACCCAACCTTTAGATGCGGCCGGTGTCTCCTCCCGGCTTGGGTGAATCACAGCCATTCTTTTGCTGGCAGACCAATCGGCATGCTGGATGCAGGTATGAGCAGCCCAGTGGATTTTGCTCTGCATCCAGGCAGCCATCTTGTCAGGTGCTTGTTCAATGTAGTACCACATATCTTCTCCATGCTTGGTGGGCAGTGAGGGGTCCCATAGTGGATGGTGGGTACAGCGGAGCAGCAGAGATCTCCTGCAGCCTTGTGACCCGGCCTTCAGATGTGTCCAGCATTGCTTCCGGGCTCGTGTGAGCCATGGCCATTTGTTTGCTGGCAGACCAATCGACATGCTGGATGGAGGCATGAAAATCCCAGTGGAGGTTGCTCTGCCTCCAGGCGGCTATCTTGTCAGGTGCTTGTTCTATGTAGTGCCCCGTGTCTTCTCCATGCTTGGGGCTGAGTGGGGGTCCCATAGTGGATGGTGAGCACAGCAGAGCAGCAGAGAGCTACTGTAGCCTTGAGATCCGGCCTTCAAATGCGGCCAGCGGAGTGGAGTCGAGTGATTGGAGCAGTCTGTGCAGTCGGTGCACGTCCGGGACGGCGGACTGCAGCGGTGTGCATGCAGAACTTCACCCACTCATCAATCTCCTCCGAGAAACAAAGGTAATTCTGCACCCGGCTCTTTAGCGCCGTAACCTCCATGCACTTGTAAATACTTGTTAACAGCTGGGAGCGACCATCTTTGAGCCAAATTAGCTTGCCGCCGCAGAACCGCTGCATGACTGAATTTCAAGGCAATATCTGAGGGACAGCATCCATATCTTATCTACTTGGCGCGAGAGAGCTCGACCCTCTAAGTCTATCTTGAGGTATTAAGGCGTCCGCTCTCATCTTCACCAAATATACTCAAATTGCTAAATGAGTGGGTAGTGTTTTATTAGCCCCTCGTTCCTATCTATAAAGGAAGAAGAAGGGGGGGGTTTAAAATACAGTCCCCTCTCCCGTCTCCATTTCCTTCCAGCGGCATTGGCGTGTTTTCGGAGCGAAGCAGAGGGGCCAGTCATCGCTCTGTCACGCCAACACAACAGTCTTCTGGGCAAGGAGTAGCAGTGCCCTCACGAGTTGTTGCGAGTTAAGGTTCATACGCCTTTGTGGTCAGTCCTTACGACCTATTATTGCTTTAGTGCTTACATTTGTGTACTAAGATTCGGGGACTGTTGGCCTCCTGCCTTTGACCCGAGATCTTTGCTTCTGACAGATAAGCAGCCTTACAGCAAGTCTTCCTCTACCAGGTTAATCTCCCCCAAACAGATCACCAATCTTGGGGACTGCGAGCCTGTGGCCTTTGACCCAAGTATTGGGGTGACTTTCTATGCTTCTCTCTAAAATGTATGATCTTCGAAGTGCCTCCCAGGGAGCGCAAACCAGCTGTAACAACCAGAACAATGCTAACGAGGTTGGCAGGATGACTCAGGGACAAGGGATGGGGGGACAAGTTCAAGTTTCTTTAAGCACTATAAGTTGGGGGGTGTATTTCACCATCCACCTAGCGTCTATCCATCAGATAACTTGGCTCCAGCTGGATCTGATATCTGGAAAATGCCGGTGGTGGCCAGGCAGGAACTGGGTGAATCGACTCTGCTGAATTATCCCATCCGTGCCCTATTTCAAGGAAAACTTGACTACACGCTAAGGACGACTACCATGAAGAATGTGATTTCAAATCATCTTATGTCAGCGACAGAGTCAGTGATTAACTGTACTACATATGATCTTCCCAATCAGGGGGCGGAATCTGCACAACTCGAGGACCCCCAAGCTCAATCCACTCCTAATCTCAGTGAAACAAAAGATGAAGAGCTTCCCGATTTGGAAATGGTTGTTCTGGGAAATTTATCGCATGATTCAAACAGGACACTAGGAGAAAAGGGTCTGGAACAGGGAAAGTTGCTTCCTCTCCAAAAGCCCACTAATTTGGCAACCAATCCTCAAATGATGTGCAACCAGCAACCAGCAAATGTATCTCAGGAACTCGTGCCTCCTACAGTAACGGCACTAAAGTTAAGTTCATTGGTCAAGGTTTTTGAAAATTTCAAAACAGAGGTTCAACAGCATACGGGCATACTGCTGGAGATCACAAAGGACCTGGAGATAAATAAAATGACTATGGTGGCCCTAAAATCTGCTATTAATGAATGTAATGGGTGAATCCTTGACTGAACTTTGCAAAGAAACCAGAGAGCAATCAGTAAAAATTGATAATTTGGCAGAACTATTCAGGGAATTAAAAGAGGATTTGGCGATTCTATTGGAGAAATCGGAACGCCCTGACCAAATGACAGAGGGATGAAGCAAAGTAAGCTCCCCAATGCCACTCTAGATCCGATCTTAAATGATGCTCCCTTATCAGCCTCTGTAATGGAGGAGTTTCTACGGTTGGCGCTTTTGGTAGACCTTGAGTCCCCTCAGGAAGATCTGGAGCAGGGGTCGTTAATAAATATATCATCCTCAAATTTGGATCCCTAATTTGGCCAATAATAATCAAGGCAAACCAAAGAGGAAGCATCAGACAACAGATTCCAATCGATTCTTCTGAAAATTAAAGGAAGGTCTGAGTAAGGAAGACAAAAAGCAGAAAGACAAGGAACCCATAATTGGCCAAGGAAAAAAGGGGTAGAAGATCTCTAAATCAAAGGACTTAATGATCATAATCCTACTGGAAATGGAGAAATAGTGAAACTAACAGTAGGAAGTCAAACAGAATCAGTTGAGCCATAAAGTAAATTGCTCAAATTTTCCTATTGGCCAAACGAAAAGGCAAACCTGTCAACCCCCTGGTAAAAATTGCCCCCATCTTTCTGAAAAAGACTAAAAGTGGAGACTCTGAAACTCTGGGGAAGGTCCCCATTGTTATCAATAAAGAGGATCAATGTAGCACAGGGGAATTGAATAACAGCGGTTGTGAATGTCTTCCCCGCCCAAGGAACAAAAGTAATCCCCAAGTGCAACAGGCTGTCGCTTGATTAGAAAATGGGAGTGGCTCAATAATACAACAGGAGTCCCTATGGGGAATAGCAACTTTGTAATGGATCAGCACAAAAAATCTAACCTTATAAACAAGTTTCGGACCTCAATATTTTTCTCTGAAGAAAATTGCCTGTTATGCAAAACGGTATACCACTAAATCGATCAACGATTTTGTCAGAAATGAAGACAATTCCGACTCTGAAGTACTTTACAACAGCAGACATTGAGGTTGTGAGCTTCCCTTTTGGATCTGACACGAACACTGCTGAAGTGGTGTTAAAATCAAGACTCGGCTTGGATTTAATCCTAGGAGAGGCTGAGGCATGGGACCAAAAGGGACTGAGGATTTCACAGGTCTGTCCTGCAGCAACAACTGGACAATCGATGAGTCTTCAGAATCAAGAACGAGCATCGGCTGCGCAGGAGGGAAATGTAGCGGTCCCACTGAATTTGTGGTAAATGGTACCTGAGATAATCTCACAAGACTTCCTGAAAATGGGCATGACTCAGCAGAAGCTCTAGTAAAGACACAGATTAATGTACTGTCATGGAATACCAGAGGATATGCCTCTTTCTCTCAAGAGCCTAGGAAAACACAAATATTTAAGACATTTGATTTAATTTTGTTTCAGGAGACTTGGTTAACCAGTTTGGTGGAGATTGATGGGTTTTCTTCTTTCCAACAGCTGGCACAGGGCTCGGCGGGTGGTAGACCAACAGGGGGTCTGTTTATGGCTTTTAACAATGATGTTTTTAATGCCTCTAGTATACTACCTAATGAAAGATAGGGCATTTTCATGGTGATGGTAATGAAAAGAGGCATTAAATTGGGTTCAAGTTTGATAGTTGTAAACTCGTATTGGAACCCCAGTTCTTACCCTCTAAATGGGTACCTGCAATCTCTCTCAGATTGTCTGGTTGAGTGTTCCTCCCAATATCCAGCAGATGAAATTATTATTGCCGGAGATCTAAATTCACTATGTATTTCCACAATTTTTCTATCTACAGGAAATTCCCGTCCTAAAAGCAGTAATGGCATAACCTGGGTAGATTTCATGCGGGACTGGGATCTTTGTTTGTTTAAAGGCAACATTTGGGGGGACATTCCGAATGTACCGGCCTGGCACAGGGGAACATCGTTCTCAACGATTGATTATTTTTTTGCCTCCACAAACATCTTTGATAGCTGGTTAAGATTTCAAATAGGGGAGGGAAAAATGGATGATCATGCAATGCTAACGGCAACCCCATGCTTTGAAGGCGATTTAGTGGCACCTGTCTTTGACCATAAGTTGTCTACCAACTGGGCAGGAAATTACATTAGGAAATTTGATAGAGGGGGGAAAGTGCTCAATCATGAATTGAGCGTTATGGTAGATCAATGTTCTGACAAACAATTGTCGGGATACTGTAACCCGTGGGGGTTTTCTCCACTTTATCTCTAAGTTGCCCTCATCAGACGCTCGGCTTCAGAATCCACATAAGATTCACAAACATACTTTTAATGTAGAAATTATAGAACAAAAGAAAAGTTGAGACAGCAAAGGGCGGTGTTAAGAAGGTCTCACCGGGATCTCACCGGGATGTAGAGTGTTACAGAGTAAGCATCAGAATTCTTAATAATAACTACAGAAATTGGTTTCGATCACATAGGCATTTTTTATTCCAGCAAGATGGAGAAAGAATGCTCCATGCGCTTTCTCTGAGAAACTCCAGAACCTTTTGGACAATGCTTGGATCGAATAACGACTCTCAGGATCAGAAACAGGATTCCATTATACAAGAACAGGTCTGGATTGATTCATTTGGTGGCTCATGTTTTACTCTTTTCTCTTTTAAATTTGAATGTTTTGATTGATTATTCACAAATGTGATTGGATTGTGCATATTGTCTTATTCTTATTTTTACTTTCATATGTATGTCTTTGTTGAATGTGCTCAAAGTCAAAAAATGTGGCTAATGCACAATAAATAAAAAAAAAATTATAAAAAAAGATGTGGCCAGCCTAGCCTCTGGGCTCGGGTGAACCAAGGCCATTTGTTTGCTGGATTTCCAATCAGCATGCTGGTTGGAGGTATGAGCAGCCCAGTGGATTTTGGCGGCCATCTTGTCAGGTGCTAGTTCAATGAAGTGCCCCATGTCTTCTCCATGCTTGGGGGGCAGTGGGGGTTCAACTGTGGATGGTGGGCACAGTGGAGTCACAGAGAGCTTCTGCAGGCTTGTCTCCCTGCCATTTATTTTAAAACTGCTTAATATGTATGCTACAGCGATCAAAGTGCGTCTTAGAAATTAACTCTGTTTTATAGCAATTCTAGAGCAATTCGCCATGAAAGTACTGCCAAGTAGTTTACATGCCGACAACATCTGCTACAGTTTGTAAAATTGAGGGTCAAGAAATATGCGCATATTTAAGTAATACTGTGGGTTATTTATCACTGCAAAACTTGGTTTGAAGAGGACCATCCAAAGTAGGGGTTCTTCTAGGTAATGCAGTTGGATTCAGAGCAAGGCCAAAGAGTACTAACAGAGAAGTTAGTAGCATCATTGGAAATGCAGCCCCTCAATCTTCAGCAGATCATAAAGCACCATTCTATAGAAGTAAAGTTATATGAGGACACCGCAGCTACAGTGATTTGGGGCACTTAGAGAACAGATACACAGAAGACATACATGTGCTTCATTTACTAAATCACCAAGTTTAAAACTCCTAGACCACGTCATGCACTTCCATTCACTTTACCTTCTCCACACACTCTACCCCAGCATCATGCATCTGCATCGTCCTACTTTACTCTATTCTGGCCTATCATTCTGACAGATGCAATACCCCCCCTCCAATACATCCTAACCTGAAACCCAGAAACACACACAGACAAACACATACATGGGCACACACATGGACACGCACACACACACACCCTTTAGAAGCTTAAACAACCACTATTCTATTTTTCTCGGTTCTCCAGATAAAATTGGTGCCTTTGTGATCTGGTGCTCTTCCATAGCAAAGTCCTTAGAGCATTCTCAGATTAATCACAATTTTCACTCCTCTGTTTACTCAGCAACATTTTTCTGACCACGCCTCTAAATGGTGACGTTCCAAAATGTTCTAACTGATAATGTACTCACTTCACACTGCTACGGATCATCATTGTTATACTGTCTATTGTCCCTTGCATTTGCTTTCTCATCTCCAACTACTCCACACCTGATTACATTTAAGCATCTTTTGTAACCCATAGAAAATATTCCTAAAAACCTCTAGTTTACTGCAACTCGCTAGGTCTTTTTGATACACACTGGTCACACTCCGGTGTTGAGGGTGATCAGTTTGCAGCTACTGAACACTACAAATGAAAGCAGGTCAGTAGTAGCCAGCGATGATAGCCGCTACGCAACCACTCTCCTTTCCTTTGCCTTTATCAAGTTTTCACCTGCTGCAACAGCTGATATAATGATTCTATGTATAGTGTTCTATTAAATCTTTTGCAAGACCATTTGTCTCAGGTTGATGTAAGGCTGTGGATCTGTATTCTATCCAAATACTCCGGTTTCCATCTCACTAGGTGTGAACTGGTCAGTATTGTTTATAGAGAACAGAGAAGTTCTAGGCAGTAGCTTCCTTTGCACACTGCAATTAGTAAAACATATAACATTTGAGGCGTTGACATCAGTTACTGTCGCCACATCTGGCCACGTATAATTTGGGACATCGGGAGGGTAGTGCCTGAGCAGGCAAAGCATGTCCAAAATGTTTCCATTCCTGCTCAGGAAGCGAGCGGCAGTGACTGCAGCAGATGAAGGCCCTATAGCTCCACCTTCCATTCCTGCTCAGGAAGCGAGCGGCAGTGACTGCAGCAGATGAAGGCCCTATAGCTCCACCTTCCATTCCTGCTCAGGAAGCGAGCGGCAGTGACCGTGCCGAGATGAAGGCCCTATAGCTCCACCGTGCATGTTAGGAACCAGGAATCACTCTTTCTGCTTCTATATTTTTGTCTGCGTGGAGTGCTGGAGCCGGAGACCTGGAGAGGAGCACTGAGTCTGAAGGTGATTGGGAAACAGGAAACAAAAAAATGCCATACTGATTTTATGTGTGCATGCAAGGGTGTTGGAAGTGGATGTATTAGAGTGCAGTGTGTATGATGTGTGTGTATGGGTGTTAGTATGCGTGTGAACGAGAACGCAGTGCAAATGTTGTGGGTGCTGCTGTGAGTGATTGATTAGGAAACTGTATGGGTGATTGACTGGTTGGTGAATGGGTATGAATGTGAGAGTGTGTACAAGGGTGCGGCCCATTGGTTACTTGGTTGAGGAGCAGTTAGGGTGCATGGGTTATGCTACAATGGGGCAGGCAGTCTGGACATTTTCTTACTGTGGCATGCCATTTTTTGCCCGCATTAAAGTCAAAGCCATCATGCAGTGGAAGGGGGGATTTTTGCATCCAGAAATTAAATGTTTATTATTGTATATTTGGCAAAATATTGTTTAATAATTTGTTTATGTATTTGTTAAATATCCTTATGACATATTGTGATGAAATGTATTTGTTGACATACCAATAATAATAATTTTTCTAGCAGTAAAGTAAAAGACAACATGATGAGTTTTCGTACATGTTAGGGGTGGAGGCATATATGCAGCCAAGGAGGAGATGATGTTTTCCTAATTTGTGATTGCTTTTTGTACTGGCGTTAAGGGCAAAGTGAACATATGTGTTTTTATATGGTAAAGGGAATAAGGAGATGATTCCTGACTGTTGTATGGCTTTTTTTTTTTTTTTTTACTGTTATGATATGGTAGATGATATGGCATTTATAACGCACCTGTGCACAAGTGATTCTAGGCGCAACAAGACAAAGAGGGGGACAAAACAACAATCTTACTAGGCCTTGTATCAATCAGATCGCGCAAGTGCAGGGAAGGGGAAGGGGAGAAGTGCCAGGAGGACGGGGGGATGAAGAAGTGCAGGTAATCAGAAGTGCAGACAGCGAGTGGCTCATAAGTATGGGGAGAAAGGGCTGTAGGGTTGCAGATACAGACCCCAAGTGCTGGGGGAGCCAAGGCAGTGCAAGGTGCAATGGGACAGGCAGGGACCTTGGTCCAAGTTCAGAGGGTGGCCAGGTGACCAGTGTGCGAAGCAGATGGGTAATCAGCAGGAGGGAGGAAGAGAGAAAGCGGAAACAAAGAGGAAAGTATTGAGTTGCTTCCTGAACTGGAGGTGGTTCTGCTAAGGTTTGAGAAAGGCAGGGAGGCTGTTCCAGAGGGAGGCCCCAGCTGAAGAAAGAGATCTGCCCCCCATTCTTTGCTTGGAAAAGCGACTGACCCTCAGAGAGTTAGAGGTGGAT
Organism: Ambystoma mexicanum; assembly: GCF_040938575.1. Lineage (NCBI taxonomy): Eukaryota > Metazoa > Chordata > Amphibia > Caudata > Ambystomatidae > Ambystoma > Ambystoma mexicanum. The sequence goes on from NC_090922.1 coordinate 480,624,349, forward strand.
GAGCAGAGAGCTCGAGAAGGGGGATGTTTAGGAAGAGAGAGTTGGAGGTAGTGCGGGCACAGGCCCCAGAAAGCCTTGTGGACAATGCAGTGGGTCTTGAGCTTGTTCCTTGGTGCCACTGGGAGCCAGTAAAGAGATTTCAGAGCTGGAGAGATACGATCCCTGAGCTTGAGGCCATGGACAAGTCTTGCAGGCTTGTTCTGGATGAGTTGTGGAGGATGGAGAGTAGAGGCAGGATCATTTATAAAGAGGCTGGTGCAGTAGTCCAGCCTTGAGAGGACCAGAGATCTGGAGACAGTGAGCTCCTGGGGGAAAATAAGGAAAGGAAGAATACCTCTGAGGAGGTGCAGTTGATTGTTTGACTTCTTAGAGACGTTGGAGATGTGAGAAGAGAAGTAGAGGGTGGAGTCGAAGATGACCCCAAGGTTCTTAGCCTCACAGGTATGAGCAGGAAGAGGGCCCAGAGTGGGCAGCTAGAGCAAGAGAGGAAAGGAGGGAGCTGGTGTTTCGATGAGGAGGAAATCAGTCTTACTGGCATTTAGGCAGAGATCATTGGTGGCAAACCACTCCTGAATTGCGGACAGACAGTCTGGAATGAGAGAAGGAGTAAAGGTGGCCGAGGGGAGCCTGAAAGAGAGCTGGGTGTCATCCGCATAACACTGAAAGTTGGAGCAGAGAGAAGCGATGCAGTGTGCGAGAGGTACCAGGTATTGGTTGAACAGCCAGGAAGAAAGGTTAGAGAGAGAGATGGAGATAGAAGTGAGGAAAAACCCAAGCTGGACCTGAGAGGGTCGATTAGTGAGAAAGTTGGTCAGCCGGGCCAGGGCCTGATCAGTGATACCCAGGTTATCACAGAGGCGATTGGGCTTCAAGTGGATCCTCATGACAGGGGCAAGTACAACAAGAGTGTCAGAGATAGAATGATGAAAGTTAGAAAGGGCTGTGTCAGGATGTGACTCAGCCAAAGGTGCAGTTGGAGGAGAGAAAGTATTGGTGAAAGCCTCAACTGACACATGATTCATGGGCAGTGATGGAGTTGGCCTGGCCTGAGTGGTAGTGAGAGAGAGATGGGATGAAAGGGGAAAAGGATCACTCCAGGAGAGAGGAGTGGTGAGAGGGGTGGAGATGGGGCGGTCTGAGGAGATCAGAACATCCATGTTCTGGAGTTGGGCCAGAGGGAAGAATAGAGATAGAGTCACAGAGGTTGCAAAAGAGTCCAGCAGAAGGACAAGAAGCATCCTGTTCTTACAGGCAAGGTCAACATGATACATTTTCTTACATGTCCGTAGGGAAGAACATTTATGCAGCCAGCAAACAGATGTTTTCTTACTGTGGCATGACAAGTTTTGCTAGTGTTACGGGCAATGCCAACACAATAAATGTTCTTACAAGGTTGTGACTGTGGCATGATATTTCTACTGCCAAAAGGAGTATGTTCTTACAAGGGAATACTGGCATATATTTGCTGAGCAAGCATGAAGATGTGTTTTATGGTATTATTACAGACATTATGGGCAAGGCAACCATGAGTATGTTCGTTTGTGGGAATACTGGCATATATTGTCATTCTGTACATGCATGGGCGCACTCAGCATGAAAATGCGTTTCTATACTCGTTTATAAGGGGCAAAGGCATCATGAAAATGCTCCTGTGCAACATTGGTGACTTGGAATGTAATGAACACTACAAACTGTTCATAAACTGACTGGCTTTTAAACCAATTTTTCATGAAGTGTGCTGTAAAATGAACCAGTTTAACCCATTATTTAAAAGATTTTCTCAGGGGACAAACTCCCTAGTTTGGTTGGTTCAGGCTCCCTTACTACGATCGGTCGCTCACACATTTTCGGCCAAGAACAAATTCTCTTGCCTCCCCCTTGGGGTTGGCCCGACTAAGTTAGCTTCAGGCCCCACTTGTAAAAAATCCTGGCTACGACTCTACTTGGAATATTGATGCATTAACCGAAAAATAAAACGTGGCAGACAAATTAATTCATATATCAAAATCTCTCTTCACATTGGCAAACATTGAACACTGCCTGAATCGCAATGCTATCATTATGTTATCTATTCCTGTAGAGCACTCTTTCACTACAGTTTCTGGCATCCCAGAGCTAAAGTGATAGGGCAATTAAACACAGGTTAGGATACTAAAAACAACTGGGTTACAGTGTATTTTGGAATGTGGTCCTCTGTCAATGTTTACTTCTCTATTTTTCATATGTCAAAAGCCATTCAGATGGGAAGGACCCAGCGGCATTGAGTTTTTTAGATATGTTTTTATTTCATAAGTTTGGTCTTTGAGTGATGATCTGTCCGATATATCTTGTCTGTGAGCACTGTATGCATGGAAGATTGAATAGCTGTGAGTCTAGAGAAAAGACATTTCTCTTTTTCTCTTATCCCTTTTAGCTAGGCAGCGCACCACCTGCTCCTAGGGATATTTCACTCCCAGGGATAGTGTAGTCCTTCGTTGAGGGCTGGAGACAGTCTAGTTAGTCTGTTGATTCAATCTAAGCAGTAAAATAGCTTGTCTACTCAGGTCACCCTACAGTCAATCCTGGTCTACCATCAACAACTCCTATGTTATCTCCTTGTTGACAGGTCTCGGGTTCCGATTGGTCACACAGGCATTTTCAAACATTTTGTTGGTTTGTAAAAGTTTGACATATGTTATATACATACTACAAGAGTGAATTTGGAAGGATTTGGTGACCAGGAGTGGTTTTTTGGAAAATCATGCGAGAATTGGCATAACGCATTCTCAAAGGGAGAGGGTATAGAGGAAACGCATGGGCCTTGAAAATGACCGGTAGTCGAAACACGTGTCGGCTGTTCACAATTTCAAGAATTAAGATACTTTTGTGATTTATCACTGAAACTGATTTTTGGAGTAACATTGAATCTGTATGAACCAAATTTAAGTGACCTTGAACTTGTATTAGGAGATGTTATTGATTTCCTGTGGTTTGAGCGCGAGATAACTTCACGAACAATAATCTCTCTGTTAATTTATTTCAAACTTTGTGGGAAGTTTGAGGGAATGGTATTAGTCGCTGCCACCTCTTTGTTTAGCCATTTGTTTTGAAAATTTAATTCGAGAGTGGAAACTAGCGCACACGTAATAGAGAGATCCCACAACCTTATTCACCACCAAAACACCTTACACTTGCCTCAGCACTTGCTTGAGGCGCGCACACTCTGCAAGTGGGCGGAGTCAGATATCGTCCTGCAGGTAAGAGTTAGCACAAGCACAGGATAACTTCAACAGCCGTGGTCTGCCACCAAACCACCTTATACTTGTCTCAGCACTTGCTTCAGATGCGTGCGCTGAGGCGTGATGCAGTTTTTATAATTCTCTGCAAGTGGGCGGAGTCAGCTCTTGCTCCGCTCTTGCTCCGCAGGTAAGAGTTAGCACAAGATAACTTTAACAGATGTGGTCAGCCACCAAACCACCTTACACTTGTCTCAGCACTAGGTTGAGGCACACGCACGCCACAGGTGTTTTTATAAAACTCTGCAAGTGGACAGAATCAGCTCTTGTTTTGCAGGTAATACTTAGCAAAAGCACAGGATAACTTCAACAGACATGGACCGCCACCAAACCACCTTACACAGGCTTGAGGCATGTCGCAGGAGTTTTTATAATCCTTCGCAAGTGGGCCGTGTCAGCTCTCATTCCGGAGGTAAGAGTCAGCACAAGCACAGGCTAACTTCACCAGATGTGGTCTGCCACCAAACCACCTTACATTTGTCTCAGCACTTGCTTGAGGCGCATGCGCTCAGGTAACTTGCAGGAGTTGTTTTTAATCCTCTGCAAGGGGGCGGGGTCACTGTTTGTTCCGCAAGTGAGAGTTAGCACAAGCACAGGATAACTTCAACAAACATGGTCCACCAAACCACCTTACACTTCCCTCAGCACTTCCTTGACAGAATGGACCACTGCAGACTGCCTTAATGGGACTTTGTGGGATTTGTTGTTCCAGGCAATTTTGAATCCCTTCTGTCCTCTTCTCTAATCCTGTGGCTGCTGGATCCTAATATGCCACCCACCATCTACAAATGGTAAAGCACCCAGCAGAGTAGACTGCCAAACACTACCTTAGCTGGACATTGTGGGCTTTGCGGCTGCAGGTGGTTTTGAAGCCATTTACCTCTCTCCTCCCTTGGGTGCTGGATCCTAATGCTCCTGGACCTCCTCCAAATAATAAAGTGCTCAACTGACTAGACTATTGCAGGTTCCCTTAGAAGGACCAAAGACTGCCTTAATGGGCATATGCTGAATGAAGCAGACAATGAAGTTGAGTATTTGGAGATTGAATTGATAATTAAGAGGTATGCTGGCTTGCAGTGTATGTATATGTCATATTATGATCCTTACCAGCAGTTGGGAATCAACAAACTTAGAAGAGGTTCAAGTTACATAGGTCAGGATGCTTACTAGTCAGGCTATACAAAGCCCATCTCTTCAGCACTTCCTTTAAAACAGTGTATTAGACCTGCAAATACACAAGGCACTAATATAATGTTCACATAATAGCAAAAGGGAAAGGGGATACTTTAGCAATGCAATTATATATAAAATGCAAAAGATACAGGACATCAAATGTGGGATTATCGACCACATTACATGTGTGTACTTTGTGTAATTGCATTGCAGACATTAAGAGTTGGCTAACTCAGTGAACGTGTTGCCCTCATGTCCTGAACATTTCGTATTATACTGTCAAAACATAGAGTACAGTGTGTCTAATGAGACAGTTCTAAAGCAAATATGGCACTTAGCCAACAGGATCTGGTGATTGAAGCAGGCTGTAGCAGGACGGGTTATCGCTGTGAGATGGTGAATGCAGGAAAGCTGTGTGAATAGGGATGTCTGCCAGTGGATAGTTCTGGCCAAAGTTATTTGGATGAACTATCAAGGCTATTCTGAATTCAATAGTTTACTGTTTATGGAGGCCCATCTTTTAAGCACAACAGCAATAACCTGAGACAAGCTTACAAAGAGAGTCGGTTAGTTGCTGCTGAAGAAGTTTGCTTTGGAATTTTGGAGGGCTGCATCTAATATATTTTGCTCAGAAAATAATTTTTGCAAGGTTCCTAACATAACAATCTATTGGGAAACCATGCAAGGACAAAGGAAGACTTTCTGAACACAACTTAATGCAAATTTGAATTTGTAACTCAGAATTGTAAATTGACTTGCACATACTTCAAACGTATGGACCAAACCCAGATATGTAAAATGCACACTTTCTGAGCTTGGAATTTTTAGGTGGGTGGGTTGTTGTGTGACGCTGCAGAGCTGGTGAGAGGAATTAGCTACTAAGCACTGGATGTTGTCTTTAATACTGAGAGGTTTGAAACAATCTGATACAAATAAAATACACCTTTCTACTGTGGACGAGTGTGTCCATGTCGGAGGCCTAGTTTGCTGGGTAAAGCAAAATAGCTTGTGTCTGAGGCTTGTCACAAGGATTTGCAATGTACATTTTCACAAAGTTAGTGCTACACCCACAAGATGTATGCCACACCCATATTCTTAAAATCGATGTGATGTTATTTGGTGGATCATTTTAGCATTTTTAAAGATTTAGATTTTTGCTCCGGACTAATTTTGGGCTTCCCCACACAGAACCTAACATTTTGACTAGGTGGTGAAATAAAACATTAGACATCTCTACAAATCTTTTTCCAATGAGGTTCTGTTGTATGGTGGGAGTCTCTTCACAAATACATTTTGCAATAATAGTGAGTTATAGAACCAGATTTTCACCCAGGACATGTGCTTTTGTATAACTATGACGGAATGTCTAGTGACCTGCGTCAGTACAGAATGAGTAGCGGTTTCTAAACTCCTACACAGCCTCACAGTACTAGTAGAACAGCAGTGATCTCAGTCATGAAGGTGAAACAGGGACAAGATGAAAAATACACACCTTTTGCTTCCTTAAGATAGCATGGGCCAAGGGAATGCTATACTCTTCAAGAGGATATGAGCCATCATAAAAGCATCTAAATAGCAATGGTGCAGTATTTACCAAAATAAAAGAAATATCCAATCAAAAGTGATACTTTATTTAAGCTAAAAGGACAGATATTTTTGTTTTAAAGCTAGACACCCACCCCTGTAATGAAATAAACAGTGAATGCGTACTTTGGGTGAATGAGGCACTCGGATTATTGAAAAACAGCGGTCTGCGGTCAGCAGTCTTCTCATAAAAGTCAATCAAGAATAGCCCCCCCCAAGGAATTTAGTGTGGCCTTAAATTAGGGCCCATAGAACAAGGCTAGGGGCATGGGACCACTGTTAGTTTCCTGTACTGCGTTCAGCTGGTTTTCTGGGTGCTTTCCAGGATGTGAAATCGGGTTTGAGGTGGTTTCCGCTGGTTCGACAGGATTCAGCCATAAGGTGCAATTCAACAAGCAGCAACAGCTCGAACTTCAAAAAATTTAAAGAAAAGCTGTGGTGTTCAAATCCAGGCAGTTTTAAGTTTTGATTGGGTCTTGATGCATAAAACCGCTAATTTGACTCCAGCGCTGATCTGGCACATCCGTATCCAATGACACAAAGTAGTTCAGAGACTCAAGGATTGAAAAGGCTTGGGATAGGCAGACATTGTTCGGATTGGCATGAATCAAAGGCGCTCAAAGTAGTCTGAAGTGTAGAGTGTCAAAGGCAGCTCCATTTGGGGCTTTGCGAGCCCTGAAGGTGTTTGTAGCACTGTCAATGGCTCAAATCAGCTTTAAATGGCAGAGAGTGCCAAATGCAACTTCATTTTGCCTTTGGGTTGCTGTGAGACCCTCCTCTGCATCTCTGAGGCACGGCATGTCTCTCCTCTATCCTACCCAGCTAGCAAGGTTGCAAGGACACTTGCAGTGCTTGCCACTTCAGCAGGCAGACTCTTGGGTACCAGTGTCCAGCTGCATTCAGGCCTTTTCAAAATCAGGTCACTTCAAATGTTTCCCTGGAGCAGTTGTCAGAAGGTCTGCCCCATCCTTGGAACTCCTATCTTCACCCCACTGGCTGGGGACTTTGAGACGTATATTCCCCAAGAAGGTTCCAGGGAAATCTTGTTGAAAGCTTCAAGAAGATGGTTCCATGAAGAAAGACGATTCAATTAAGGTTGGCCTCACCCTCTTATGTGGTCATTTTACCACAACAGATTGGTAAATTTCAAGACTTCTGAAAGGCATCAATCCTTGCTGTTGTAACAACGGTTATTTTTGTGATGCCAGCTCACAAAGCACCTTATCTGCTGGACGGTAATGGGGTCTCAGGATAGAAGTGTGGCCTGGACATATTCCGGATGGCTGGACCCTTCTATTGGGTACTGTTTCTCTCCCTAGTTCCAATATTCGCCCCCACCCCATTTCTGCCTAAGTTCAAAAGTACTCCAGTAATTATCTCTCTGGTGTGATGCAGGGTTCCATTTGAAGCTCCAAGCCCTCATCCCACCTCTAGAGGAGGTCTGTCCTGCTCTCCCAGGAAGGTATCAAACCTTCCCATAAGAGAACAACAAGTTTCTGGGGCAGGTCCAACATCTGTTGCGGGTGGGTCTCCTAACACCAGACGCAGTACACAAATGGCTCCTCTGGTGCAATGGTCACATGGTCACAGGAAACCAGTTGCTAATCAAATAATATCAGATTGAGGTCTGGCAGTTTGAACTGCACCTCTTCATATGCCACTATATCAAACTAGTAATAGTATTAGATTTATATTTAACCAAATTTCTGCCACCAGGACAAGAAGCAATGCAGGTAAATATGCTTGAAGTTGCCCCTGCCAGTGATTCTGAATTATGCTGGGCTGGCTTATCCCATGTGAGAGGCGAGCTCTGGGCCAGTCATCTGTCCACCTGGTGGGTGTATTCTACTTAAACTACATTAGTGAATCATCATTTGCATTTGTGTGTTGCCACAAACCTAAATATTGCGCTATGAAAAAGTAAAAATGATGCTGCTGTAGCCAACATTTTCTTGCAAGCTAAAAGAATGTTGTATGTTATTGGCAATAGAAAAGGCAGAACATGCATTATATACATGCTTTATAAAGCACATGCTGGATCCAGTATATTTCCACAAAAGTCGGGGAAATGCTGATAATTATGCAGCTCAAATATGCATTTAATTCTCTGTGGAATCCCACACAAATTTGCTAATATATGGCTTAGGTCGGAAAACTCAAGTTTGTTCACACAAATTGTTCGTCTTGCGTAGCTCCTCTATTTGAATCATGAAGATAAGGGGCGTCATTACGAGTCTGGCGGTAGCCTTGCCGGTAAATTCAGCAGGCCGCCGCCAGACTCGTGCATTTTTCCGGAAACTCAGCAGGATTCCGACCCCGGTGTTCTTGGAAGTCAGGCGCTGGAAAAATGTAAATCCCCATTCCCATTTGAGTCCCATAGGACTCAATAGGGATGAGGGAGCACCAGCATCGTTAGTAGCAGTGCTGGTGCTTCCTGAAAAGTCTGCTAGCGGCCGCCGTTCCGGCCGCCAGGCCACGCCTAGTGGGCAGGGTGGCAGCCGCACGCAGACTCAGACGGTAAGCTTACCAGCACCATTGTTACCGGATCGGCATGCTCATAGCGAGGCCCAATATCTGCAAGTATATAAATGTATACTGTTTTATATGCCAAGGCATGATTTTGATTTGTTGTATCTTGAATCATAACTTGTTTATTTGGATTTTGTTGCAAGAATAACCTCCGAAAATGTCTACAATGTGTTATAAAAAATGTGGGATTAATTTGTAGAAAGATGAACTGAAGAATGCATTAATTTAAAAGTTTCACTTTTTTTCATTTTCGAATTTTGGGCCTCATTAAAGTTTTGTGGTAAATTTATCAAAATATCAACAAACTCAATTGCTGTTACCGCAGCATGGTACCATGGAGTTCATTACAAGTGGTGCAAATGCCCCATTTTTAGAGTCCATAAGAATCCATGGGGATTTTTGGCAGATTTACCACCGGCAGAATTACTACATGGTAAATCCGCTGATTTATGGAGCTAAAGTGGAGGATTTACTTCCAGCAGCAACTTGGAGGTGAATCCACTACTTTTCCTCTGAAGATCAGCAGATTTACCACATGGTAGTTCCGTCAGCTGTAAATTCATCAACAGTTATAATTGAGCAGTGCAGAAAAAATGGTGATAACGGAATTACTACCACTTTTTTCATGTACCACCAACATTATAATGAGGCCCAAATGGTCATGATAAAGTTGTTCCCTTGTATATGGATGGCTGTCAACAGAAAAGGCAGTAAATGCATTGTATACATGCTTCATAAAACACATAGGCCCTCATTAGGACCCTGGCGGAAAGGTGTTTACGCCAGCGTAATGCATGGCGTACCTTTCCGCCTGACTACGAGTTCCCGTAGCGCCATGGTGATTTCTACGCCTGCTTATTGCAGGCGGAAAAATCCATGGCGCTACGGGACTTGTTGTTAATTACGCCACCGTAATCTACGGTGGCGTAATTAACGCCTTCCCCACTCCCATTATACCCTATGGGGCAAAAATGGGAATGGGGAAGGGTAAATGGGGATTGGGGACTAACCGCCCCGCCAAGGTCGGAATGGGGCGGTAAGTCCGCCAACCCCCATGGCGGAGTTGGCAGCTTTGCGCCATGGACCATGGTGCAAATTGCACCATGGTCCTACGCCAGGGTCGTAATGAGGGCCATACTGATGTAGAGTGCCGGTAAAAGCTACTAACTATAGGTAGGCCAGTCAGTCTGACCACCAAGATAATTAGATTTTGAGGTAAGAAGTTTGAGAAGATGGACATATAGTCTGGCTTGTTACTTAACCAATAATCCCTAAACTCTGGAAGCATTACTGTTTGACCGTGGTGCTAAAAGCTTTGAGTGTTTTGCAAAGGAAGACATTATTTTTTCCTCTGTGGAAGGGAAAACAAATTCTGTTCTCCCTATCCATGGCAGCCATTAAAAAAATAGGAAAAAGGTAAAAACATAAAATGGCCACCATGCAAAGGAGAGAAGAGACTACCTGTAGTCTGTTCTCCTTTCCACATGGGAGTGTTGCAGATTGGGAGCAGACCTTCTGGGGACAGAAGTGATGCCAGCGCGTCTGCTCCTGAAAAGGAGCCAAAAGAAGGTACTTTGGGGCTGGGGAATCTATTGGATGCGGGTTGGGAGCACTTACCTTGATTACCGTCTGATAATCAACACATTCCAAGCCTCCTCATTGGCTAGAAGGCTGGCCCCACCCCTGCCAGGTACTAAAACAAATTATTCATAGATGTGGAAGCCCTCAAGGGACTCTGCATCTCTGAGGAAGAAGATGCTATAGAAGAGCAAACATGAAAAAGAGAAAGGGTATTTGCCGAATGAATGTAAAGAAAAGGCAGGAAAGATAAGTGAGATTATGTGGATCACTTATTAGGGAAAAGACTATGGGATATGATGGAAACATTACATAAAATCCACATATGCTTGGTTTCAATAGGTCATTGTGTGCTGAACAAATCTACTGGAATTATGACTGACAAAGGATTCAGGTGAAGAGAGGTGTGAAGACTGATGTCAACTTGTGTTTCAGTTATGCCTTTGATTTATGTGACATGGCCCCCTGGTGGGATTCAGTTGTGCTTAGCAGGGTGCCCCTAACTCCATCCAGGTCACCTCTGCACCATCGCCGGCCCATAGCAGGTAACAGTCAACTGTCTCACTAGCCCAAGCAAGGTCACCCAGGGTGCTTCCAGAGGGCAGGAAAGGAAGGACAAAGAAATAATTATTGGTGCACTCCTAGTATTCGGAACAAATCTTTATTAAACAATTCAATTAAATTATGAAAAAGTTTTAAGGTGCGGGGAGGAAAAATTGGCCTGGCACAGAACCACCGTTATGCAAAAAAAGAGAAAAGAGGATCCAAGATTGGAACCCTCCCATCCCCTGCACACTATTATATACCGTCAACAGACAGTTAAGGATTCAATTCAGAATATAGAAATGTTAATACACAATTGTATGAAGTATTTACATATACAATGCTCTTTAAACCAGTTTTTGATTAAAAAAAAGTAATATTTAATCATTGTACAATTTCATCAACAAGATTATTCAGGTGTCCAATATCTATGGCTCACTTGTTTCGAGACTGTTTTCTCTTCTTCTTAAGCCTAATTAGACTGTGAATATAATACAAAAGCAGACACTATGAGTATGCTTGCCAGTGTCGGTGTTCATAACACATCTTTCAAGTCGTCTAACAATCACATATAACATTGTTTAGAAAAGGAATATTCAACAGGTTGATTTTCACCATGTAAGAGAAAATATGCAAGTCAGTAAATGACCCCTGGGATGTGGATCCACTCTTCCCAAAATCTGGTTTAACAGGTATCACCTGAGGATACATGGCTCACTGGAGTGAAATATTTGTAACGAGTCTGGAGAACCATCACCCCAAAGGTATAACCTTCATCTAGGTCATTTTACGTAATCCCATTCAATACTGGAGAGTCTATGTCATATAGGTCCCCTCAGGAAACCCCATGGTCTGTACATATGTACCTCTCCTGTAGTATAGGATGCTGCTTAATCTGTGGAAAATTGTTAAATTATTCCAAAGTACGCCAGAAGGTGTAACACGCCACCTAAACAATTAAAGCAAAAACCAAGCCATCCTGTCATATTTTCGCCTATCTATTGTGGGTAAACGTCATAACATGCGAACGGAAATTAATAACTATACTCACTGCATCAGCGGTTCTTTGAATCACATCTGTGTATTTAGCAGATGTATCTTACAGTCTCCTGCTAAAGGTGCTGAGGATAATAGCAGTCTCAACATGTGGAACTCAGCGCTGATATATGTGGTTAACTGCCTCTGGTCACTGTAAGGTAACCATGTTCGATCAAAATTGGGTCTTCAATCTCAGAGGCATATCAATGAACACATCACTAATAATGTTCAAATACATGCATCACTCACCATTATTGGTAATGCAATCCGTTATGGGTATTATTTCTTAATCAAACCGAGGTACGTGGAAAAACCTCTGTTTTTGTAGCGGTTGACAGAATGCGCAGAGAGGCACGTGCTTTCGGGCTGAAATAAATGTAGCATTTCATCACCGTCAGATACACATCGATTCGGATGTATGAACCGCTTAGTGAATACCCACTCCGTAGATCGAATCCTACCTTAGAGCCGGTGGACTACAGAATCCCCTCACTAGTGTTCGGATGCCGGCCTTGGTTGCCACAGTGATGGCTCCAAACTGTTAGAATCGAGAGCACACCCTTTTAGCTAGACTTATAGACTAACTGCTGTAAACTGTAAGCGACAAAGGACTCTATTATTAACTGTGTTTGCTGAGCGGCCATCTTAGAGTAGACCCAGTAAAACACGTGGTCAATGTCTCAAGATGGTCTAATCTTGCATTCATTCGAAATTGAAAGTCCCCAATAGGGTAAAAATGAATGAGATTCAATAAGGTTGTACAACAGTTCATTTTTTTTAAAAAAGGGGGGAAAACAAGTTATTCACCAGTGAATTGCGAAAGACAACGATCCACATCCCAGTTGGTACACCCCATTAACATGAATGATGGGATACATTTATAAATTGTTTTTGAATGCCATGTAAACATGTACATTTCCTTGGTAGCCGATACCCAGCGTGCTGATAGCTTAAAAAATTGATAAACCTACTGTACGTCTTGATAGCAACAGTGAAGATGGTATTGCGGGTAACATCAGTTCATTCTACTCACAGACATTATACTCCTTATTGTAAATGTGATATACACACAATTTGCACCCATTACAGGTATCATCAATTAATTACATCCACAGATATTATAATATTGATTGTAGATGTGGTTACGTAATCCACATTGCATCATGGCAAAGCATTTAGTCACAGTCACATAACTTTGACACCCAATTCCATCCTGGGTGAACATAGTCAATCATATTTCAACCCAGGCATCAGATGAAACACTTGAGCAAAAACTCATCATTGAGATCCCTAGGGTACAATGTATCAATGAAGTGGATCCAGTACTTTTCTCTTCGTGACAGCAGAGATTGGTAATCTCCCCCTCTGTGTGGACGTTTCGCAACCTCTATAACTTGAAACTTCAGTTGGGCTATTGTGTGGTGATATTCCACAAAATGTCTTGCTAGCAGTGATTTCACACTCTTGCACCTGATATTAGATTTATGCTCCGTCCATATGTCTTTGGCGGGTCTTGTGGTTTGTCCCACATATATTTTCCCACAGGGGCATTTGATGGAATAGATGACCCCCGAGGGGAGGCAGGTTGCAAAATTTCTCCGTTTTGTTTTTTTGCCCGTATGGGGATGAGAGATTGTCTCTCCTTTAACCACATTATTACAATGTGTGCAGCTTAAACACAGGAAAGTTCCCTTCTTTCTAGTTTACAAAACACGTTGCTTATCTTTAGTGGGCCTCTCAGCCCTTAACAATGTATCTCTAAGATTGTGTCCGCGTTTGAAAGCCATCATCGGTGCCTTTGGAAACAGTTTATGTAAAATAGGATCATTCTGTAATATTCCCCAGTGCTTACTCATGGTCTTGCTTATTTGGAAGCTTTGATAGGAAAACTTTTATATATAAAGGAGTGGAGTAGCCTTGCTTTCATCTCTGGTTGTCAGCAGATGATCCTTGCTGATTAAGCTGGATCTTTGTTTAGCCTCATTCAATACTTCCTCTGAGTATCTCCTTGACTAAACTCTTTCCACCAATCGGGAGCATTCTGTGTCTAGCCTTGCTGGGTCCAAAATAATTCTCTTCAATCTTAAAATCTGGCTGTACGGTAAGCTTCTGAGCATGGACTTCGGGTGAAAACTTGTGTAGTGTAAAAGATTGTTGACATCAGTGGGCTTATAATAGACAGTGGTTACAATTCTGCCCTCTTTAATTTCTAGACGAACATCCAGAAAATGTAATGTTGGTGTTCCAATTTCCATAGTGAATTTGATGCTGTGATGTACTGAATTAAGGTAGTCCAAGAAAGATGTCAATTCTTCTGCAGTGCCACACCAAATGCCAAAGATATTGTCTATAAAACGTTTCCACATCAATTCTTTAGAGGACCATACAGGGTGGTCAAGGACATACTGTTGTTCGAATCTATACATGAATGTGTTGGCATAAACAGGGGCCATTGCTGACCCCGTAGACGTGCCTGTTGCTTGTAGACAGTATTTGCCTTGAAATCTGTACAATATCAGATTAAGTAGTTCTAAGATGAATTGTGGATTGCCCTTAGGTTCTGGTGAATTGAGCAAGAGCCATTCCACTGACTCAATCCCTTCATTGCGTGGGCTGAACGTGTAAAGACTACACCCATCCATACTGAATAAAATGCACTCTGGGCTTAGAGCTATGATGTCTTTGAGGCAATTCAAAAAATCTGTGGTGTCTCTAAGGTACGTGGGGATCTTCTGAATCAGAGGTTGTAGTAATCAATCAACGTATATGGCAAGGGGATCAAATACACTATCTGATCCTGCCCCTATTGGTCTCAATGGTGGATTGGTGTGGTTCTTATGAATCTTGGGGAGACCATAGAATACAGGTGTTGTGTTATTGAATATTGGTTAATCAGACATTCACTTATCTTTTCACTGATCCATTCATTGTCACATGCTTCACTAGCTGTGCTTTCTATGAGAGCCTTAATCCTGTGTAGGGGGTCGCTGTCCAGTTTGATGTAGGTGGTTTCACCATTCAAAGGTTCCAGACATTTATTGGTGTAATCTGAGGTGTCCATTACTATGATTGCCCCTCCCTTGTATCCTGGCTGGATTGTCAGATCCTCAACCTTGGCAAGTGTCTCAATGTGATCTAATGGACAGTTCTTCACATTCAAGGGTGTTGTTCTTTGGTAATTGATCCTATTCTAGTCTGACAATATATTCTTCCCAAATAGGTTCAGAATAGAGTTTTGTATGTGGGGGCCAAAATCACTCTTCGGATAGAGTTCTAATCTTTCATCTCCATATTGTGTACACTCCATGTTTCACTTGGTCTCAAAATAGATTTTTAATTGCAATTTCCTTAACAGTCTGTGGAGACAGACTTTCTCCTCAAACAATGATGTACTGCAAATTGGGACAAAAGATAGTCCCCAGTTCAAAATATTGAGTTGGCCACTCACCAGATTTTTACTGGAGATATTAACTACCAGATTCTCACCTACTTGTTCTTTCTTTTCTGTTTCTTTCCCTCGGCTTGTTTTTTCTCTTGGTTTTTCTCGCAATCCAAAAAAAACGCCAGTGTTACCTGGTCCTGGTGATGTTTGCGGTCCAAATAGGCTCCCAGAACTTCTTTCGACAGTTTCACTCTGGTTGTTACTTGCCTCTATGGGTTGCTGTATTCCCTCTGATTGGATTGGGTCCCCTATGCTACTATTACTACTACTGCTACCAGTATTGGATGAATTGGGGTGTTGGGGTTTCCTTTTGTTCTGATTGCGATGATGGTAGTACTCCTGCCAGCGGTACACAATATTATTTAGATAATCGAAAGTATCCCTCTTAAACTTTGTGAGTTTCCTCTGTTCAATGTCTGATTTATATCCTGCGAGTTTGGAGTTCACTTCCA
The DNA here is from genome assembly GCF_040938575.1 of Ambystoma mexicanum. NCBI lineage: Eukaryota > Metazoa > Chordata > Amphibia > Caudata > Ambystomatidae > Ambystoma > Ambystoma mexicanum. The sequence goes on from NC_090922.1 coordinate 480,639,963, forward strand.
CCAACAGTTCTGACAATTCCTGTGCTGATTTAAATTCAGAGAATTGGATCTTCAATGCGACAATCTCTGTGTCAATCGAGGTAAGGGATTTTGAGAGTTCTTCAATTGTAAGAAGGATAAGGTCCAATGAACACTTATTTAAGATCTGGTCCCACATAGCCGTGAACGACTTACTTTCACTACAGAAAGTGGGTCTCAAGTACACCCTCAGGAAAGGAAGGACACCAACTCAAACAATCATTGATGCTTTCCCGAAAGAACACCTGGACCTGACATGGAAATAGAACTCATTTATTTTATTTTATTTTTATAGCAGGAGCCTAGCTCGAGAGCCGCAGATCGCTTTACAACATGAAGGTGCTATTACTTGGTTTAGTATTTTATGAAGTAGCATAGTACGGTTGGTGGAGGGAGGGTTCATTATTTGTCTGGTTAGTATTGTTGAACTAGAAGCTTTATAGCGTTTTGCAGAACTTGAGGCTGGTGGGGCATGGATTGAGTTCCGGATGGTTAGGACATGGCAAGAGAAGGACTGCTTGTGAGTCTTTTCTTTATGAGCTAGTTTGTACACCAACCTTTTGATAGTTTTCCCATGTGAGGTGGGAGAGACCCGAGAGGTATCGAGTCTAGCCAACAAGTCCGACGGTGTTCTGTTTGAGATTGCTTTGTGAACGATATGTGCAGTTTTGAAAATGATCATGATGTGGAGGGGAGCCAGTGAAGCTTGGGCAGTATTGGAGAGATATAGTCGAATTTGGGGCCGCTTGTAATGAGGTGAGCTGCAGAGTGTTGGTCTGCCTTGAAGGAGGCCAGGCAGTATTAGAAGTATACCAGAAAAAGTAGTGGAACTGTGACACAAGGTGGAGGGGGACATAATTAGCAGGAAGGCAGCAGCGTGCAACACAATTCTCAAGGGTTGCAGCCATGCTGATTGAGAGCCAATTAAGTTGAAACAGCTGTCCCTTTAGCTGTAATTGCCATTGGGTAGTAAAGTGGAGAAGTGTGCTCTAACTTCATAAAGAACTGTTCCGGAATGGTGAAAATGGTTTCAAAAAGTAGTTGAACTGTGAACAGTAAAAAATAAAAGTAGTGGTACACCACTCTGGACCATTGCTGCTTACTTCGACCACTGAGGCCAGGTGCTCAGCTGCAAGCCCAACAAGGAGGATATTTCCCGCATCAACGTGTGACATCACAAGGGCTTGGATCACTATGCAGAAGCCATGCAGGGGGCCCAATGGTTTTATTTTGTGGAGATTTGCAGGTACAAAGTTTGCACCTTTTTGTCTTTGCGCTTTTGGCTGTCAACAATGAAGACCAGGGATTACGTTGAATCATTCTATTCCATCCATTGTTTCATCAGTCAGTGTTTGGTGAAGGGACCAATGGGGATGAATTATGCCTTATTAGTACCCGGCGAGGGCGCAATCAGAATGCAAGAGCCATTCTGATTGGCCCTCTCCGAGTCATTACCAGGCCAGGAATCCCTCTGTCGGGATTCCACGGCCTTTGTCCCTGGCGGGGGGTGTGGCAGCCCCTCAGCCAATGAGGAGGCTCGAAGCTAGGCCATCCCCGCTCCGTGCCTCCCCGCGGCTGAGAGGCTGCCTTCGCCCCCCACCGGGGACTCGGGTAAGTCTTTATTTTTTTTTAAATTCCCTTCCCTCCCTTAACTTACCTTCTTGTTCCTGCGTCCCCGCTCTACGCCTCCACACGTTAGGGGGCTTCCCTCATTCCCCGCCGGAGACGCAGGTCAGTTTTATTTTTTTCCCATTTTCCCTTTCCATGGTTGCCATTTTCTTGGTCGTTTATTATTTTTTTTCTGTCCCGAAACTCTGCAGCGTTTCTGGACAGAAAAAAATGCTTTTAGTGCCCCGGTCACGCACATAATGCGGGCCAGGGTACTAATAGGAATATGAACCTATTATTGCTATTAGTACCGGGGCTTTGCTCAGGGCCTATACCTTTGGGCCCCGGGGCATTACCTGAGTCGGTAATGTCCCCGCCGCTCGGGTCATATTGCTTAAGTGGTGTTCAGCTTGAGGTAGGCATTTGACATAAATGTTTGGACGGAAGCCAGTCATTTAGGGGGGCCAGTGAGGTCCAGGGCGCCATTGACCATAAGGTCCAGCTGAGGATCTATAGCGGAATGATAGATGGCTATGTTCAGCCAATTTAAGAGAGTTCCCAACTGTACCATGTATAGATTGGAGTTGATTGGGGAGAAGGACATGGGCGGACCCATGCATGACTGGGAATCAGTTGGATTTCAATGAGCTCATCTGTATGGCATGGTGTCTGCCAGATCGGTAGGCTGCAAACCATTTTAGGGCATTATCAGATATTCAAACCTGTTGCAGAGGAGGGAGAGGAGGAAGAGCAGTGTTATCTGGACAACTGTGTTGAATGCAGCCGAGAGGCTTAAAAGAATTAAGAGGCACAAGTTCCCTGTCTCAGTGTTTTTCAACACATCATTTACCAGTTGTATGGTTGCAGTCTCTGTTCTGCATTTGGGGTGGGAGCCACACTGGTAATTGAAGAGGATAACTTGCTGGTCGATTTTGGCAAGCAGTTAGGTTGCAACTAATTTCTCTATAACTTCATGATGAACAGGAAGCTTGTGATGGGTCTGTAGTTGGTTTGATATACTGGGTCACGGAAGGTTTTTTTCAGAATGGGTAATTTGAGACCTGTTTTCAATATGTCTGGGAATGCAACTGTGCTGAGGGAGGTGTTTACAATACAGAGGAATGTGATGGGGCTGGCCCGGTGATTTTTTTAACAGGGAGACCGGAAGCAAGACGTCTTTGTAGGGTTGCTAGGTTTTAGGGAAGACAGACTGTCTGAGAGATTCATAGGAGAGAGAGGGATGGAATCGTTTCGGGAACTAAGTGCCTGTGGGGGCTTTGTCTGGATTTGAGACATCAATGAGTACATGGATAAGGGTACCCTGGTCTATCCTCAAAGATTTGTGGACTCCCTCCACCGTGTCCAGACATCCCTATTCCCCACAGCAAATTCTGAGGCATAAATCTAAAGCACCCTAACCCTTACTGTCTAAGTCTAATCTGGAAAAAGGAAGGGTCTAAAGGCTTGGGTCTACTTCATCGATCCCCCTCACAGGATTTTCTAATGGGACCCTTACTGTGGTGTGCAGTTATATTTTAGAATTCAATCATTTCGAAAGTCATAATGTCGAAAATATGAATTCGAAAATATAAATGTCGAAAACACAAAAACTCAAATGATTTTTGATTTTTTTTCGAATAATGTTCCATGCAAGTTAAGTGTTTATATTATATTTTATAATTCATCAACATGTTAATAATAATAATATCAACATTACAAATATATATATTAGTAAAATGGCAAAATAGTTTCCATAGTAACTATATAACTATATATTTTAAATATAATAATATACAATATCATAAATAACTGTAATAAATAATGTTCTAATTATTCTGTAGTCTTTTTTTAACTTTGAATTAACAGTTTACATTTTCTCCGCTAGATGGTGCAATAGGATTACAATTGGGAATGTTGATTATGTTGTTGTTTGTTATTGTTATTTACGTAAGGTAGCGTAAGTCCACGTTTGCGTGGGCGCCATTTTTAAAGTCCATTTCGGAAGTGTTGCCATGGCGTTCGGGTCTCCGTGCTCTCTGTTCCTGGATTTTTTTGTATTTGGATGTTTTTTTTCCTTGGATTTCATGGATTTAATGGATTTTTTTCAACATATGGACTGTTCCTGTTGGATTGTGGATGTTTTCTTGGGCTTTTTGGATTTTTACACTTTTTTTCGTTTACTGGATATAACTTTTTTGACTGTGGATGAGGATATTTTTATTGGTTGGATTTTTTTTTTCTCCTTTGGATTGGGTTCTTCACTTTGGAATCGTTGGATTTGTTGGGTTGGTGTTTTTGGCTACTTTTGGAATTGACATGCCGAATCGTGGAATCTTCAAAATATTTTCAACATTTTAAATTGTATACAATAGAATCTAGGTAGTTTTCTTTGTCATCTTGGTTACATTTTTGTACTATTTGCTCAATTTTTTGGTCATAGGCCCTCATTACAACTCAGGTGTTAAGGGTTTAACGGCGCCGTCGGCGCTGTTAACCCTTAACGCCTGATTACAAGTGTCCCTTTGCGGCTTGGTGTTTAACGCCACCTTTAGCAGGCGTTAAAAATCCAACCCGCAAAGGGACTTTGGAGCTAATTACGGCACCGTAATTTACGGTGCCGTAATTAGCGCCTTCCCCATTCCCATTATGCCCTATGGGGCAAAAATGGGAATGGGGAAGGGCAAATGGTGAATTGGGAATTACCGCCCCACTCACCTTGGAATGGGGCGGTAATTCCGCCATCCACCATGGCGGAATCGTAACCTTAGCGGCATGGACCATGATGCTAATAGCACCATGGTCCTCCGCCAATGTTGTAATGAGGGCCATAGTCTCTGTATTTTTTCCTTTTTAATTGGGCGTTTGCTAGTGAAATGCTTTGTGATAGACGAAATTCTTGATGGGATTGTTCATATTGTAATTCTTTTAAAAAGTACCATAAATTTGGGTTTTTCGTGTTGAAATTTTTATTAATTCTGTTATGCCATCCCTCCAATGCATTATTAGTTTTCGGTCTCCCTTCCAATACAGCTTGGTAGCAATTCCATAATTGTATACTATATTTAGGCCTTCATCTTGTGCCACTTCTTGTTAACTGTCCTAACCAAGTGTTTTCCATGTAGTCTAACAAGTCTGAATTTTCCTCTTCATGAGTTTTGAAATAGTCACTGTCTATTAAATGTTCCTAAACAGTTATAACGTGATCCTCCTTAACAAATGCCAATCCGAAAAGTTTTTTCATGTTCTCCTGATATGTACTGTCCTCTGTGTATTTTGTGTGCAGTCCCAGTTTTTGCAGTTTTTTCCAAATGGCTTGCGTGAAATGAAAAAAACATCCTTGTATGTTGGTGTCTGTATTTATTGCCGAAAATGCTTTAATTTGTGCCATTTTTTCAAAATCCATGATTATATTTGTCGGTTTTGTTTCTGGTACTGAGTCCTTAATTTTTTAAACAGGATTTTGTAAGTCTCTTCACTTTTTTTGGGCATCAATATGTATACTAGGGGTATGAGTCGTTTATTTATTGATCCATGTATTGTAAAAAATTGTTGAAATGGCTGGGGGCATGACTTGAATGTTGCAACTTTGCCACATTTCGCATTGACTAAGTTGTTGGAAATTGCTTGCTGTTGAAAATATCAATATTTTGTCATATTTCATTTCTATTGTGGCATGATGAAAATGTTCTCCCTTTTCCGTTGTTTTAAACACATCTGGGATGGTTATATCGTTGTACATCCTGGGTGCTGGTGGAAGATTTTCTTTCTGTTGTTTTTTTTTCTGTTCACTGTTCACTGTTCGCTGCATTTGCTTTTCTCCAGGCATTTGTGCAGAGATGTGTAATGGCAATTTGTCACATACTGTCGCAAATACAGAGCCGCTGGCTTGATTTCGGTTTTCGACTGCCTTTCTCTTTAGTTCATTCAGAGTTTTTTTATTATTATATTTGTTTTATCTGGAAGACGGTTGTGTTCTCCTTTTATTTTTATATTTGAGGCTTCAATTATCACCCGTGCTGTACATTTTGTTTTCCCATATTCAGTGCATTTCCAATATGTGCGTTCATTTTTTTGTGATTCCTTATTGTAAATGTATCCGTTGTGAACTAGTTGTTCTCCTCCCTTTTGTGAAGTTATATATTCCACGTTTGCTGTCATTGTCAATCTAAAACAATAGAAAAAATAATTTCACTATTTCTCTCACACATTACTGGAAGTAAACCGTTCAAATTGAATATCTATATACATATTTGTTATGGTAATATTACCTGTATTTGCCTGAAGTAGCTGTATTGAATGTCCTTTAGTCCGATCTGACGTTAGGTTCAGTCAGGTAATGATGGTTTTTCACAACCGTCATCTGTTCCTTGGTATCTAGACAAGGTTCTTTACTCTTGAGTTTCATCTATTCGTTTTAACCCTTACTAGTCTTCATTGTGTGGGGTTTTCGTTATTCATAATGTATGTAATGTATTTTATTTACGGGTTTCGGGGGAGGAGGGGTTGGGGGGAACCCCCTCCCATAAAAACGTTACTATTTTTGACATTTTCCATTGGTATGTTATCATTGCTTTGTCGACTTTTTTTTAAACATTTTTTTTCGAATAAGTGTCTTTTTCTATGTTATGTATACGTTTTCGATATATTTTTATTCAACTTTTGTTTCCGACATATTTGCATTTCAGCATTATGTTTTCGATATTATCACTATAAACCCCTTACTGTAGGTTGTTCATGCTCTTTCTCTCTCTCTCTCTCCCTCTCTCTCTCTCTCTCTCTCTCTTCCTCTCTCTCTCTCTTTCTCTCTCTCTATAATTCTCTCTCTGTGTTTCTCATTTTCTTTCTCTTGCATCAGACTTACTCATGCTCTGTCATTCTCTCTCCATTCCACTGCCTCATTAATGCCATTTCTCCTCGCCTTTGACTTCTAAACTATCCCTCTTACTCTCTCTCTACTCTCCTCCCACCTTTAATAATCCTTGACTCCCTCTCTCTCTCTCTCTCCCAGCTTTCCTCTCCAGAGCCTCTCTCCCTCTGCTTTCTCTTCTCCCACACTGCATTACTCCCTGGGTTCTGCTCCTGTCTCTCACTCTCTCTCATTCTCCTCTCCATCTACCATCTTCCTCTGCCTATACTCTGCCCCACCCTACTGCTCCTACCTATTCTATACTATCACTCTTGTATCTCTTTCTCTCTCTTTCTCTCACTCTACTCTGCTCACTTCCACTTTCACGCCCATATCTAACTTCTTCCTTCCTTCTACTCTCACACTAATTTCTCTATGTTTTGCTCTCTCACAGACTGTACTAGTCAGTCTCTATAATCCCCCATACTCTACTACTTTAGTTGGTAACACTCTTTCTCACACAATACCTTACCTGATCTTGCTCACACCATCACCACAGTCTTCAGAATACTTCTCTCCACCACCTGCTCCACTCTTGACTTCACCCAAACACCTTTCATCCTTGTTCTGTCTGGCTGGGCTTGTAAAGCCCTGGTTACCCCAGGTTAGCCATCCCCATGTTCCCACTAGTCTTTTTGGTCATCTGTTTTCTGTGGCCAATCTAAACCTAGACTTTCCCCATGAGGTTGGGTTTGTACAGTATAGCTTTTAAAAATGCCTTTTAAGCCCTAGCCTCTTTTGGTCACTACCATACTCTCCAGGTTAAAAGGGAATAGTCCACTCTTGCTGTAGGGATGTTCCTCACCAGGCAAGTTTGCGAAAGTTTTTTTTCCCTTTCCATCTGGTGCAACAATGGATGGAAGCCTCTGCATGACTGGTGCTTGGAGATAATGAACACTGTGCAATGTTCTGTTCTTTCATGTGGATCCAGTCCGGATTCTTCCTGCAGCTACTTGCAGTCTTGTGGGATGGGTAGTTCTGAAAGGGAAAGAGAAGAGACCTGTACAGACAAGAAGCTGCAAGGCTTGCATTCAAGACAATGGTGCAAATGCTGTTACACCATAATCCACATTCAGGGGTGTCAGGGATTGGCTCACTCCAACTTCCTCACCTGGTTTCTCTGATAGGATCATCTCTAGGAACTGCCATGATAGGCCTCCTGCCTAGGAGGGGTCCCTGCTCTCTTTTGGCAGGGTCAATGTTCTCCCCTCTGGCCTGACTCACACTGCAGGGCCACTCTGGATTTCTGATCTCCTCAGACATTCCCCTCTCTGTCCCTCTCACAACTCCTCTCTCCTGGAGTGATCACTTTCTCCTTTCTTCCCATCTCACCCTCTCTACCCCACTGGCCAAGCCAACTCCATCACTGCCACCCTCCTTCTTGGTCATCCGACCCATGAAGCGCGTATCAGTTGAGGCTTTTGCCACTACTTTCTCACCCCCGCCCATTCCCCTATGGCTGATTCTCACCCTGACACAGCCCTCTCCACGCTCCACTCTGCTATATCTGATACTCTTGATATCCTTGCCCTTGTCATGAGGAGCCGCCTGAAACCCAAAGCCAAGTGCAACTCCTGGTACGACTCAGACCTCATCACCCTTAAACGCAAGTGCACGGTTGCTGAGAGAAAATTGCATGCTTCTTGTACATCCTCTGACCAACTGGCCTGCCGCCTGCTCCAAAGGCAATACCAGCTCTCTGTCCTCACCAAGAAGAGAGCTCATATCCAAGCCTGCATCTTGGTGGCATCTAATAACTCGGTTGAACTCTTTAAAATCTGCAAGGAACTGGCCAATCCTACTGCAGTCTCAACCTCTCCTGTCCCTTCCCAGGCCATCTGCACGGCACTGGCTTCTCACTTCATCTCTAAAACTCAAGACATCCTGTCCTCACTCTCCTACTCTCCCATCCCTCCCCTTATTCCCAGCTCTTCCTCTAGCCCTTCTGCAGCCACCCCTCCTCCCTCCTTCTCTGCCTTTCCCCTGTTCTCCGCAGACAAGGTTTCTAGAGAAGTCCGACCTATGAAAGTATCGTCAAAACAGGTTCACCCCTGTTCCTCCAAAACCATCAAGGACCACATCGACTCCCTGGCTCCTGCCCTGGCTGACTTCTGCAATCACTCCTCCGCCTCTGGAGTCTTCCCTTCTCCCCTTAAGCACTCCCTTGTGCACCCTCTTCTTAAGAAACCCTCTTCCGACCCCTCCGGCAAACTACCACCCAATCTCCATCACTCCCTTCCTGGGCAAGCTCCTGGAGAAACTGGCCATCTCCCAGCTTAATCTCCATGCTGATTCTTTTAGTAGTCTTCATGACCATCAATCTGGCTTCAGAGCTGCCAGAAGTACGAAACTGCTCTCCTGAACATCCATGAAGACCTGCTCTCCAACCTTGACTCTAACACTCTGTGTGTTCTCATTTTGCTCAATCTCTCTTCTGCCGTTGACACTGTCAACCATTTCATCCTGCTCAACCGCCTCCATGATAACCTGGGTATCACTGGTCAGGCTCTGGCATGGCTGACGTCTTTCCTCTACAAACGACCCTCCCAGGTCCAACTGGGGTCCTTCCTCTCTGACATCTTTTTCTCCACCTGTGGTGTCCCCCAGGGATCTAACCTCTCTCCCTGGCTGTTCAACCAGTATCTGGCACTCCTTGCCCATCGCATCACCACTCTATGCCCCAACTTTCAGTGCTATGCGGATGATACCCAGCTCATTTTCAGGCTACCCTCGGCCTCCTCCTCTCCTTCCCTTATCTCAGGCTGTCTGTCTGCTATCCAGGAATGGTGTGCCGCCATTGACCTCTGCCTTAATGCCAGTAAGACTGAGATTCTACTCATCGGCACACCCACTCCCTCCATCCCTGCAGCTCTCTGCCCGGCCTCTCCTGGCCCTCTTCCTGCTCCCACCTGCAAGGCTAAAAACCTGGAGGCCATCTTCGAATCCACACTCTCCTTCTCACATCACATCTCTGACGTTTCTAAGAAGTCACACTAGTAGCTGCACCTCCTCAGAGGTATTCTTCCTTTCCTCTCCTTCCTCCAGAAGCTCACTGTCTCCAGAGCTCTGGTTCTCTCCAGGCTAGACTATTGCAACTGCCTCTTTCTAAACCTGCCTGCTTCTACTCTACACCCTCTGCAACTCATCCAGAACAGGACTGCGAGACTTGTCCTTGGCCTGAAGCCCAGGGATCGTATCTCTCTAGGACTGAAATCTCTGCACTGGCTCCCAGTGGCTGCAAGGATTAAGTTCAAAACCCTCTGCATCGTCCACAAGGCCTTCTGGGGCATGGGGTCTCCATACCTTCAACTCTCTCTTCCTAAATATCTTCCCGCTCGAGCTCTTAACTCATCCGCCTCCAACTTCATCAAAGTTAGTCGCTTCTCCAAGCAACGAGTTGGTGGTAGATCTCTCTCTTCGGCTGAGACCTCCCTCTGGAACAGCCTCCCCGCCTCCCTGAAACTTGAGGAGAACCATCTTCGGTTCAGGAAGCACCTTAAAACCTTCTTATATGCTTCTGCTTTCTCTCCCCCTCTCCCCTGCTGAAGTCCTAGCTGATATTGAGACTGCACGGGTTACCTGGCCAGCCATCTGATCTTGGGCCCAAGCCCTGCCAGTTGCACGCTTGTGCTGCCTCTCTGGCAACCCCTGGACCTGGGGGCTGTTTTCTGTATCCCTACAGTCCCCAAACCAGCACTTATGTCTGCACTCACCCTGCACTTGCCACCAGCTGGCCGTTCTTTATTTATGTTATTATTTATTATCCCATGTACTGCACTTTCACCTCCCCCGCCCCGATTTTTTGTTTCACCCCCTTCCCTTGGACTTGCGCGGTCTGAATGACACCCGGCCTAGTAAGATTGTTGTCTGTCTTCCCTCTGTTCCCCCTCCCTTCCCTTGTTGCGCCTTGAATCACTTGTGTATAGGCGCATTATAAACGTCATACCATATCATATCATAATGAAGAAGGTATTTATTTCATGCATTTCCTCTTGAGAAGCCAGCACCTCATGGCAGGTGTGGGGTTAGCGGAATACTTGACTACTCTGAAAAAAGGCTTTGGTCCTGTTAGTGGGTGCCCCAATGGTGTAGGTGTAGTAAACTGACTTACTCTCAGAGATCATGTGTCTGCTCTGGGCACGCAGGGATTTGAGGGATGTGAGAACCTTTATGCTGTGGTCCTTGCACCCCTGTTTTTCAAGCATCTGATTGAGCGTTTTTGGCGTGAGGTTGGATGTTTACCAGGATACATACAGTTTGACCTTGGCATGACTTTGGGGGGCGAGAGTGTGCACTAGTTCTTTGTTGAAGTGGTTAAAGGTATTGAGAAGGGCCTGAGGCACTCACTGTGGTGGAAATGTTGGGAAGGTTGCCTCTTGTTGCCTAGTGGGACCTTCTTGAAGATGTGCACAATCACAGGGTGTTCAGCATGGCCCCTGTGAGGCAGCTTTGTGTTTGATTTGAGAAGGCTGATTTGCAGGGTGGTCTGTCCAGTTGAGGGGGATCCAGAATGAAAGGAGCAGGTTGGAGGTGAAGCTGAGGTTCAGCATGTGGACTTTGTGGTGCATGGAGGAGGGTGTGATCTTTTTAAGATCCATGAGAGAGAATGGGGAGTCATGTAGGTGTTTTGCTGTTTGGGACTCAGTGTTGTTGAAGTCTCTGATGAGGATGTTATTAGAGCAGGAGATCAATCAAGAGAAATATAATCTATGAAATTACCACCCCCTTTGGGTGGGTTATAAATAAAATGGAAAGCAATTGAGTTGTTGTTTGAGATGCAGAATCAACATGAAAGGGATTGGAAGGTGCAGTGTCTAGTTGTCGGTATTTCTGTGCATGGCCAGAAAAAAGGGGTGGGGCCAGATTGGGCCATTACTTTCCAAACCTCAGGGAAGACACCACAGGGGAACCCACACCCTCTATACATAAGAGAGCAGAACATGTGCCCCTTTCCCGCCTTAATAACAAAGGAAAAAAACATGCCCCCTATAACTGCTTTCAGAGGAGCTGGTAATATTAACACTAACCTGAAGGAAGCAGGAGAATGTCAAAAGATGCTTCAGGGGAACAGAACCTTCCAGAAACAGACATGATCTGAGAGCTGCATGGAGCAGACAGGCAGGAACAAACAGAGCAGGCTAGTGCGCATGAAGAAGGCTGCCCCACCTTCTAAACCCTCTGTCACATTCTTCCCACCCTCAGGGGACCTACAGGAAGGAATCAGGAATGACTGATCAACAGTTCACCCACCTATGCTTACCCAGCTGCTTGTCTGAGTACCAACCCAAGGGAGAGGCTAAGGGAAAAGACAGATCAGCACTGAACACAGTCACTCCCTCAGCATTTGGAGCAACAGGAGGATGGTGTCGGTGGAAAGCAGTAGAGCCTGGAGAGGATCACATAGCAGTTCAGTTCAGAGAGGCTTTTTTTTGGTACTTGGCCATAAAAGCATGTGTAAATATAAAGAATAACATAGCACCACTAAAATAAGAACAAGATTATTTAACTTACATTAAAAATAGTAAGACATGCATTATTAAAAATATCAAAGGTCTTGGAGACAAGATGGCTGCTGGCAGACAGTAGACACAGTCTATGAAGCTCTGCTCGTTCCCCCTTCAGCAACCTCTTTTTTATGAGGCATTGAGAATGTGAGGTATCACCCTCTTAATAGAGACCCTCTAGAACGCAATCCAGGACCACAATGCTGCAAATTCGGACACCGTAACGGCAGGTAGAATGGGGGTGCCGGTGCCACATCCAGGGCGGATCGGACACTGGAAACGCGGTCGCAGCGAGATCTGCAGAAACAAATTTGTTGGAGACGATTCACCTCTGAAGGTAAACTGAAGGTCCCGTGTTGTGGTGGTCCCCAGACAGAAGTGGAGTGGCAGATGGAACGTTGTGGTCATGAACGGAAGTGCTCCATGGGAACTAAAGGCGCGCATGGGTGATGCGATAAAGGTGCTCACTATATCCAGTCCGCTGAGTGTGTAGCTAAGCCAGGGCTGGAAGGAAGGAGACTCTCGCTGGCCTGGTTCGTGGGATGGACTGAGAGTTTAGTCAAGGTAAGGAGAGTGAAAGAGGATCCCGAGAGGGAAGGAGTGTGCACAAGGAAGGAGAGATGACGTCTGGGGGTGCCTCCCCATCTCATTACCAGTGATTTCACAGGATTAATATACATGGCAAGTCAAGGTTTGCCGAGGGCCCCTTCACCCCCCTTTGGTCTCTTACTCACGGAGTAAATCTCAGGGATGAGTGTGACTGTGTGCGAGGCAGGGTTGTGCACATACAAGGGAGGTGCCGACCATGGCGGCATGAAGAAAGTGATCTGTGCATAATGATAATGCCCGCCTCATGAAGTGACCGATCAGAGGACTTTGGGCCCTGCAATATATCAGTGATCCTGCAGTTACCTCAGCAGGGAAAGTAGAGGATTTCAATGCCAAGAAGGAAATCCAAAGCTTTAGAGGTGCGAAAGAAGAGCAAAGCTGGCCCTTGGAATGGGACAAATTCAGTGGCATTGAGGGCCTCATTACACGGATGGCGGAGAACCATGGCGCTATTAGCGCCATGGTTCATGCCGGTAAAATACCGGCACCGCCTTGGCGGAAAGGGGAATTACTGCCCCATTCCAAGGTTGGCGGGGCGGTAATTCCCCCTTCCACCATTGCCCTTCCCCATTCCCATTTTTGCCCCATAGGGCATAATGGGAATGGGGAAGGCGCTAATTACGGTACGGCAAATTGCGGTACCGCAATTAGCTCCCTGGGTCCCTTTGCGGGTTGGTTTTTAACGCCTGCAAAAAGCAGGCGTTAAATTCCCCAACCCGCAAAGGGACCTCGTAGTAAGGCGGTAAGGATTTACTGGTACCGGTAAAATACTGGTACCGGTAAATCCTTACCGCCATCCGTGTAATGAGGCCCTGAGTCCCGAGATCAAATCAGGAATAGTGATCCCCAGAAAAATATGGCCACATAGAGTCCCTAGAAGAATATGGCCACATAGAGTGACATTGTGATGGTTGCTGCCAGCGCCACAATGACAAAGGAAGATCTGCAACAGGGTCCAAAGACTTTCATATGTAACCACATCTATTGCGGAACTCAAGGGGAAATCTAGCAGTTAGGTGAAAGAACGAATACTGTTGAAAGAGCGTTGAAGGACATGGTTAAAGAGGTGCGGGTGACCACTGTACTGCTGGAAGACTTCAGCAGAGTATCCCACAATGAGGAGCTTCAAACGGAGGACTTAGAAAATAGATTCAGACTATTAAACATACACATTCAGAATCTATCTAAGGAGGTTAGGGACAAATGGCTCAAATCGCAAGTCCAAATAATATTTGGCGAGCTCTTGGAAACCATGCAGGCAGAATCCATCAGAATAGACAGAGTGCACTGAACAGGTTGAAAGGGCAGAGGGGATAGGCCATTCCGAAGAGACGTCCTGGTGGCTCTGACATCGTATTTAAAGGAGGAGATTTTTCAGGCTGCAAGGAAAAAACCTCTTCTGTAATATAACGGCTTCCAGATCCATCAAGATCGAGTACCTTACAAATAAGAAGAGATGTTCCTACTGGTGAGGGAATTGTCTAGAAGAGACAAAGGATACAAATGGACTTTTCCATTTGGCCTGGTATTTACTTGGTAAGAGTCCCAATATCGAATAACTTATGCGCAGGAGGGTTGCCTTTTGCTACCGCTGAAAACGGGGGTCTAGGAGTGTGCTAAGGGTGGTGGGGAAGGACAGCAAAGGAGGAAAAAGCCATGTGAATGGTGCACAGAGGCTGAAAATACATGTAGGAAAGCATCAAAGGGGCCTCAGTCATGGTAGGAACTATATGGCAAGTTGCTTTGCAAGGGCAGATCGCACTCTAGACATGTATTGGAATGATGAGGAGGATGATGAGTGAATTTGTGGCAAGGAACAGTAAGACCTCACTTAGAGACAGTTTGGGCGAGAGGACAGAGCAGAGGCTGCTGATCTGCTTCTATCTTGTCTCCACCTGGGGGCAAAGGAACCCTGACAGAGGGGGAGGCGATGGGTTCCACACATGGACAGAGGGGACCGCATGGTCCCAGGGGCTGAGTGATGGTTCAGAAGTTTGTGGGACAGGAAGACTTGGTAGAGGAGCGAGCGGGGGAGGGAGGAGGGGTCAGCACAGATTGTGATTGGGTCTATATGCATGATTGAGGTAAGAAGAGGAGGTCCTGGCTTGAACAGAGGTACGCAGCAGGTGGCACCCCAATATACAATCCATTCAGGTGGTTAACACTAAATGTGAGGGGCATGAACTCCCCACTTAAAAGAAAACAGGTGGAGCAAGTTATAAGGGACCACAGACCGGAAGTAGTAGCACTTCAGGAGATGCGTCTGCTGCAGTGTGACAGAGGTAGAACACTGCAGACAACTTTCACTCCCACTTTATGCTCTGCTTTCCTCAGATGCAGTGGGTATATGTGTCCTTGCTTTGAAGTCCTCCCAGCAGCGCTCTGCCTCCAACAAAGAAAAAAGTAGGCAGACTTGTTAGGCAGAATTATATGCAGTACCCTTTGGGAACACTACACACAATTAGAACTACAAGTGGCAGTACAAATTCACCTTTGGTACAAGCCTGTACTACATAGTAAACTGGTAGCAATGGCTGAGAAGCCAGACGTATCTCAAGAGGAAGTGAGCAGTATCAAATAGTTACACAAAGGGCAGTAGTTACTATGATTCAAACAAACACTGATTCAAGGTTTCCATGTAAAAACAAATGCATTTATTTACTCTTCAGTTGTATAACATTTCACCAAACTGAAGCAGTTTAAAAATCACACTCTTAATACACCACACCACTCCCAATATGTTCCAGACAAGTTAAGCTCACAAAATGAAGTGGGAGCAAAATGGCACTCCAGAAATTTAAAAGGAGGGTAAAGACAAAGTTAGGCAGAAATTGAATAGCACCAACAGGTAAGTAAGCAGGGCAGTCTAGAAAGAGGAACTACAGTGATAGAGTCAAATCAAAAAGGCTTAGGGCCAAAGTCAATAGGACAAAAGTTTTTTGCTCAAGATCACACAACTCAGGGTAGTTCGCGGTTAAGTCTTTGCCAAGACTTCCGGAACGAAGTTGATCAGTAGAAAAGTTAGGTTAAAGAGTAGAGAAGGACGAGCCCTCGGATTGGAGAAAGATTTCACACACTTTCACCACGGCTGAACGAAACAAACAACCGGATTTGAACAGTACCTTTCAATGGAGAAGAAACTGTAGCTGAGGCTGACATTCCTGGTAGTTCTCGCAGGCTCACGGTTCCTGAAGCGACTGTCGGACTGACATGAAGTAGGAAGACTGGAGGATCTTGCACTACCCAGGGAAGAAACCAGCAGCAGAGCAAGCAACAAATAAAATGTGCGCTCCTTAAAACCCAAGCAGGGGTCTGACCTTCCTGGCTCTC
Source organism: Ambystoma mexicanum (assembly GCF_040938575.1). Taxonomy (NCBI): domain Eukaryota; kingdom Metazoa; phylum Chordata; class Amphibia; order Caudata; family Ambystomatidae; genus Ambystoma; species Ambystoma mexicanum. The sequence continues at coordinate 480,655,938 of NC_090922.1, forward strand.
CGGCCCACTGTAGCTCTGTACAGCGAATTCGACTAGAGAAGGGAGTCCTGTCTTGCAGTTTGGGCGAACTGGTTGGTCCCACCAGTTCAGGGGAAGAAGATTCCTGAAGGATCTTCTCTGTCGTTGGAGTTCGAGGATTCAGACCTGCAGCAGGGCTTCACTGGGCGGTTCAGTCATGGTAGGGGTCCTCTTCCATCAGCTCCTCATCGGTTCTTGCGTTCCAGTGGCGACTCTGCTCTTCCAGACCCAGAGACCTGCTTTTTATGCAGTTTTCCCCCATTCACACAGCCTGGCTGTCAATCACGCAGCAGGGTGTCTGTCCTGGCGGGGACAGTCACCCAGCCAATCAAACAGGAGTGTGACTTGGGTTACCAAGGAAAACCATGGCAAGGGTCCTAAAACCCCTCCCTCACATCCTGCCTACCCAGACTTTCAGGCACCTAAAGGACGGCTTCTGTGCAGAAGCCTGCGAAAAGACGGTGAACAAAGGAACCAAACCTGGTTTGGTGCGTAGAGACGAACACGAGAAAGACTTTTCCAAAATTAAATGGTGACTAAACCCAACCGGAACAATATTAAAAACAATATGGTCAAGCGAGTTTAAGTTCGAGGCTACCAAGATAGCCTAAAACAATACCAGGGTTATTTAAGATACCCGCGGTAGAAAACATAGGGTAGTTACCACTGCCACCAGCCAAGTCTTAATGGAAAGGGAGCAACCAAGGCTCCAAGAGAAACAGACAAAAAGGGATAAGTATTAACCCTTTCCAGTACTCCATGTTTGATGGTTTGTACTGGGTCTGTGGATTTAAAAGACTACATAAAGTTAATGGCAACTTTACATGTTTCTGGGAGACAGTAGTCAGTCCCAGAAAAATTGAGTCAGTGGGAAGTCTGAAAAATAACCCTGTGTCACTGCACTGAAGGTGGAGTAGGTGAGGCTCCACAGTCTATGAACACAAAAATGTAAAACACACACAGCAAAACACATGTAAGAGTGGGAAACAGGGCTCACACTCTTACCAGGTAAAAAAATAAATCCTAGAAATCCAGCAAAGCTGCTGAGGGACTCCCTAGGTAAGGGAAATTAGCCATCCTGGAGAATTCTCCCTAACAAGACTCAGACACTGCACACCACTTTCACTCCCACTTTCCGCTCAAGTATGCTATGCTTGAGAATAAGTAAACATGGAATTCAAGTTGTCTTAAATTTCCCCTTCTATACCCAAAAATAATCCTTATCAAATGGAATCATGCCCCTTCATGTATTGTCCTCCATCCCTTCTTCCATGCTTCCCCTACCAAAGTGTTGCATAGACCACAGAGCATTAGAAAATGTGTCACCATCTGTTAATACAAAAGAAAGAAGATGTAGATGAGCTGGGGCTCTCCGTTCTTACACCAAAATGGAAACCACTCAATTTCCAGTTGTATGGGTATGTTATTGAGTTTGGCGTAATGAATGCCACATAATAGAGTTCCCAAACATGTGAGAGCCATTCTCTCTTCCAACTTGTAATAAGTGTGCACTATTTGGGAAAGCTTACATATGCAATCCTCCATCGATGGGAGGCTGAATATAATGAAAAGAGGGCCTAAAGGTCTTTGGATCCCATCTAGTTCCCTTATCCACACCAGCAAGTCTGCCCGGTATGTTTTAATACATTCCCACCACCATTCTCCAATGCAAATAAGGCTCCTATTTCCCACAACCTCCCCAGCACTTATTACCAGACCCTGGAAACGTCTTGGCCATCTTCTGTGGGGTAGTTGCCATCTGAGCAAATGTTTAATTTCATGGCGTTTAAACATGTAGGAGACAAAGACTTTGGGGATTTCTCACATAAAGACCCACAGAAATGATCAATTATGGAAAAGATCTAGATACTTTTGGCATTGCATGCGGGCCCAGGGATGTGATGGATACAACACTGTGATTAAAAAGTGATGCAACATGGATATCAGACCCTTACTCTCAACTTGTTTCAGCAGGACCATCTCAAAGTCAGTTAACAACCCAGAACATTTTCCATTTGTCCTGTGAAAGTACTTCATTCTAGAGCTACAAGAACAGCGGTTGTTTTTCTTATATGTAGTTGTCATTCTAACAATTCAATGCTAAGAAATCCATTCTTTACCTAGAGCTGGACGCTCTCTCAAGCCCTTCCTCGAACCAAAACTGAAAGCAAGATGCTCTACCTATTTCATAAACAAGGTAGCCCAAATGCAGCTTAATGGTGATGGCCATGAAGTGAGTGTATTAATATGCATTTTAGATCTCTATACCCCCTAGCATGTGACCATGATTGGTTCCTGAAAAAGATATATTGGGGTCTTTGTATTAGGACCCCACAGTCATGGCAGGCTGTAAAGTTAGATTTTCAAAAAGGCCCACTGCTTTCAACTAGTGTTGCAAAGTTATTTTGGGATGGCTCTTAATTAGGCCATCTTATATTAGGAGTCAGCATTTGGCAATCCGACTTCCAATTTATATGCAGACAAAATCACTGTCCTGTAGGCTTTCCTTGGGTGAGCTTCATTCCATGGAAACTTGAGAAAAGCCTTTAGTATCTCTTCCCTAAGCACTTTAGACACTGAGAATAGTAGTATGGAAAACAGGAAGAGAGGCCTGGAAGGGTCTCTAATTTTGTCACAGAGTCTATTCGTCCAAGAAAGGTCCAAAGTCATCCATTGCTTGATATCCAAGAGAGCTTGGCTTCAAAACAAAACTTAATTGACTTCAAAGGTTATTGAAAAACATTTAGTTAGCATTGGTCTTATTTAATGGGTGTCACACTAAATACACCTGGTTCTGTTCATCTCTGGGGTATAGTGACATGATCATGCAGTTATCAAGATTAATGTTGTACATGGACATTCTCCAAATATATTCAGGATCTCTATCAAGTTGGGTGGGGAACAATGAGGCGGTGTTAAATATAGAAGTACATCATCCTAAAAAAGGCTAATCTTGAACTCTTTCTTGAACTTTGCTAGTAGGGGTTAAGGACTTACCTCCAGCTAAGTGCTGTAGGTAAATCTGACCCCTATCAGCAAAAAGAATGCCTTGATTACTGCCATGGCCGCTAATAGAGGCAAAATCCCCTCAGGGTCCTATGGGACACCATGAAATAGGGATTTTTCACCCTTACCGACACTTGAAATCTCTCGTTAATGCCAGCAGACCAAATGCAGGTAACGGCATTTCTGTTTTCCAGTATTCCGGTGGATTTACTGCCAGAATACCAGCAAACCTGTAATGAGGCTGAGTAACTTCAGGGGAATACTTTATCAATTTCACCAGGTGTTCAATAACTAACGCAAACAATAAAGAAGAGAGGGATCAATCTTGGCATGTATCTCTCTTCAAGGGAAAAGAGTAAGATGAAAACCCATGAACTCATACAGTAGCCGCAGGAGCAGAGTACATTTGCCTCAACAATCTCAGCTAGTGAGGGCCGAATCTGAAAACCCTGCTGACTCAACGGCAAGAATCTTCAAATGACCCGTACAAAGGACTGTATCTGTGTCAAAGCAGGACAATGTCAGAGGGTCTTGGTGGGGCTCGATAGATCAAGTATATAATTTACCTTATGTTATCTACTTCTTTATGGCCCCTTGTGAACCCCACATTGTCCAAATGGATTAGGTCAGGAAGAAATGGGCCTAGTCTAGATGATGGTACCCTTGTCAACATTTTAGCATCCACATTTAAAAGGGATATTGGCCTTTAGGATCAACATTGAGACAAGTCTGTCGTCTCCTTTGGCATCACTGAAGTGGACGCCTGCAGGAAAGATTGGGGAATGCCATGACCATCTAAGTTCCAATTGGCATTGTACAGCATTTGGAATCCCATCAAACCGGCCTACCATTACTACCCTCCTCGAACAGAGCTTTTTTACATGCACATCTTTCCTCCTGAGTCGTCCACCCTTGCTCTTAGAGAGGTGGCTGTTCCCCAAGGCGAGAATTCAATAACAGGGGTTATCATTTCCCTCTCATTCTCATCTCCCCTCTTATAATGTTTTTTATGGAGGAGCATAACATCAACAGAGTTTCTTCTGAACTCTTGGATCACCAATGTTCTTTTCTGGGGAGAGTTTAAGACTTTAACTTTAAGTGAGGCCACCATCCAGTCCCCAAACCCCCCACAGAGTCTAGGCATGAACCCTTCATAACATGGGATGTGGTCCCACTTTCCAATCTGTTCCATTTCCAAGTGTGAGAAACATTATTCCCTTCCTCTCCTTCCCCCAGAAGCTCACTGTCTCTAGAGCTCTGGTTCTCTCCAGGCTGGACTATCGCAACAGCCTCTTTCTAAATCTGCCTGCTTCTACTCTCCACCATCTGTAACTCATCCAGAACAGAACTGCAAGACCCTCTGCATTATCCACAAGGCCTTCTGGGGTCTTGGTCCACAATACCTTCAACTCTCCCTTCGGAAATACCTTCCTACTCGACCTCTTCACTCCTCCACCACCTCAAGATCAGTCGCTTCTCCAAGCAACGAGTTGGCGGTAGGTCTCTTTCTTTGTCTGGGGCCTCGCTCTGGAACAACCTCCCTGCCTCTCTGGAACTTGAGGAGAACCATCTTCGGTTCTGGAAGCACCTCAAAACCTTTCTCTTTGCTTCTGCCTTCCCTCTTCCTCTCCCTTGGTGATCTCTGTCTTTACTGTGCTGGGCACCTGGATACCCTCTGAATTCTGGCCCAGATCCCTGCCCACCCAGCTGCATACCCGCACTGCCTCCTGGCAAACCTTGCACTTGGGTCTGTATCTGCAACTCTACTGTCCCCTTATCTGCACTTATTGACACTCATTGTCTGCGCCTAACTCTTGCACTTTCCACCTGCTGGCCGCACTACCTGCTTTTTTTTTCTTGTCTGATCCTGTGTTCATCACTTTACACTCCTCCCCTGCCGCTTGCACTTTCACCCCCTTCCGTCTCCACTGCACTAGCGTGTTCTAAATGTCAATGGGCCTAGTGAGATCGTTGTCTTGTCCTCCCTTGTACCCCTCCCTTGCTTTGTCGCGCCCTGAAACACTTGTGTATGGGCGCGCTATAAATAAAATATCATCTCATATCATATCATATTCCAAGTGCAAATTGCAATGAAGGAGTGAAAATCATTAAAACTATTTTTCCATGCAAGACATCCTCCCTGCTAAATTCCCAAGTAAAGGTTGCCATTGGTCTCAAACGGGTCTCAACCACTTTCCTCCTATCGAGTCACATGCCCCACAAAGTACCCAGTAGACAAGAAATCCAATGACATGGGCATTGCTAGTGGAAGAGAACCCCTGCCAAAGCAAGCTCGCTTGTGTGTGAGAAAACCATTGGATAAACACTGTAAAGACGCCATGGACAGATACGTTCTCCAGCACCTCTTCCGATCCATATAAATCATGTATTCCCTCCGCCCAGCTACACCCATTAAGTAACTTGCTGTGTCAGTGCCTCTAGAAAGGGGAATTTAAGTACACCCTGTGATTGTAGTTCCACAATGTGTTCATTCTCCCTCGTGTGTCCAAAACAAACAGTGAAAGGTGCTCCTCAACAAGAGTAAACATCCAAGGCGAATTCAGCTGCTATAACAGCCACTCTAAGGCTGTGGACCGGAATCTCCCCCAAAAATGTGGCACACGGGTTGAGATGCAGTAGCTCACCTTATCACTTGCGCCAAAAAAAGGAGCAGGCCCATTCTGAAAGGGCACGCTCTTTCAGGTGCCCCTTTGCCCTCCGTTGTGCATTTCTGCATATCAAGAGGCGTTTCTGGGCATTTAAATTCTCAAATGCGCTTTCAAATGTCCAGAAATGGGAGTCATCCCATTGCATATTTCGAAGCAAATGTGGAGGAGTGGGGGCGAGGGGGGCAAATCATGACATGGTCATTTCTGAACCTGCTTTTGCACTTGTATTTCCATCACCCAACATGGATGGAAATGCTTTTTATTTCTCGAGCATTTCACCGAGATGGACCCTTTTAACAGCCAGTCGAGGTGATATGCACCATCCAACACTAATGTTGCAAGGGGGCTGGACAGAGCATCTTTGCGCTACTGTCCAGCCCCTTCTCAAATGCTTAGGTCACCTTTGGGAATACGGTGACGTGCATTTTAGTAATGAGCGCAAATGAAAATAGTGCATCATCTCCCCCTTTTTCATTTTCGCTCATTTGTGAGCATCTGTCCCTCTATGTCTGTGCATCATACATGTGAATATATTTGGGCCAGAGGTTCCAATGTGTCAGAGTAAAGTTCCCATTTCACGTGTGAAGGATTTCAGGTCTTAAGCACCATAAAGGTTGGGGGTAAGTTCAGTTTCTTAAATGTCCTTGAGAAACCTTGTTTCATCCTTGTATTCGATCAGTAGATAGAGGGGGCATTCAATCCTGACTCATCACTCTCTCCATGCAGATTTCCATAGTGTGCTGAATTTCCTCATGTTGGCTGGGGAGAAAGGCATATTTCAAAACTTAAAGGTAAGTGCAAATGGGAACCCCCGCTTATTTCTCACATACTTCACCCTTAGTCCAGATTTTAGGGGGTCTACAAAATCTCCGCCTGGCAGGGTGAACAAAGAGGGATGCTGAAAAATGTGTAGGGCGCTCTCATTATTTTGAAATTAGTCTTTGTCCCTGAGCATGTTCAGAACTTGGATTTTGCCAATATAATAGTGGCATCTAACAACGATCACTCTAGGGCCAATTGCAACTTTGGCCCCATGACGCTCTCAGTCCAGCTGGGTGGTAACTCCCCCTTCTTCCTAATAAAGCATGTTCACCATGTCTGTCTGTGACGAGTTGCTCGACTTGCTGAGTTAATTCACCTATAAAGCGAAGCTTGCATCTGCACTCTCTGGTCTCAATATCATCTAGCTTCATTTCAAGGTTTTTATTCTGAGTATGTAATTCAATTATGCAAGATAAGCACTTAATTTACTATTCTCCATTGCCGTGATGCTTGCCTCCACCTTGGACACCCTTCATTTCAGTTCTCTGATCAGAGCCTGTACTTTGCAGGGCAGGGCTCTGATCTCAACCAGGATATCTTTGATATCTTCTTTTGTTGTCCATTCTAGAGCGAATAGCTGTGGTGCCTGTGATTAGTATTGTGCCTCGATGCCTGATCGGAGCTGATCATAATGATTAAGCCAATCAGGGATGTCATTTAGGGTTTGCCAGGGGTCACACCTGCGACCCCTGAGGTCTCCCTTGCTATACCCCTGTGGTCTCTGTTGCTATCGCCAAAAACATATATATATATATATATATATATATATATATATATATATATATATATATATATATCTTTTTTAAATTGAGGCTCCTAGGCTGTGGCCAGCAGCATGTGGGTCTTTCGGGAGTGGCTGGTTTACTGATAGCTATAGCTGGTAAGATAGCTCATTGGGTTCAGTGCTCGCTGCTGCAATGTGTGATAAATCTGCAGGTTGTAGGTTCCACTCCAGGCAAGGTGAACTCAGCCTTTCACCCTGCTGAGGTTGATAAATGAGCACCAACACAGGTTGGGAGATATTGCATGTATATTTGTTCTATACAAAGCGTTTAAGCGTAAGTACTACATAATAACACATCATTATGGTTTAGCCATGAACGTCTGCTTGCATTCACAGTAATTTGGTAATATGGGCCTATACGCACTGATATTAAAGATACATATGGTAATCCATTCTAGTATGAAATGTATATCACTTTACAGTGATATCGTAACCATATTTGTCATAGTGTACTTAGAAACAATCCTATGTGATGCCACTGTTTTGTCAAGAAGTGAAAGGTCGTGTTCCATCGCTTCCTGTGATGTCACTTTGGGGTGGTGTCAAATGACATCACTTCCTGTGATTTCATCAGAGTTCAAGGGTCGTGTGATGTCACTTCGGCTACCCCTGGCATTTTGGTGAAATTAAGTTCCTGAAGCCAATTTTATTTATTTATTTTATTTATTTAAATTTTTGTAACGCGCCACATGCCCATGGGCATCAGGGCGCACACGAAGACAAGACAAGAACAGATGAACACAGAAAGGCAGAAGAGGAAAGAAGAATCATAAGCGGGTGATTCCAGGTTAAAGAGATGAGTTTTTATGGCCCGTTTGAACACAGTGTGGCTTTGGATCTGCCTGATCCGAGCTGGTAGTGTATTCCAAAGAAAGGAACCCTGTGCATCAAGGGTGGTACCTCCAAATTTAGCTGTCCTGAATCTGGGGGGTTTGAGGATGACCGCAGTAGATGAGCGAAGATTCCTCTGTTTTGACTTGATACTGATGCGTGCAGACAGATATATAGGACTGCTGAGGCTCAGGCATTTGTGCGTCGTAGTTAACACCTTGTGTGTTATATGATGTTTAACCGGGAGCCAAAGAAGTTTTTTTCTGAAGGTGGAGATGTGGGTGCGACGAGATTGGTTGAAAATAGTTCTGGGCCACCTGCAGAGATTGAATGTTGGTAACTGTAGTACCAGATAGAAGACTATTACAGTAGTCTAATCTAGAATTAATCAGTGCCGTGGACAGAAGAGCACAGTTTTTTTCAGTGATAAATGGGCGAATATATCCTATTCGCTTGTTGATCAGTCCGCAGCTAGACTTGATGTTAGAGACGTGGGACTTCATGGATAGCTCTTCATCAAGGACAACTCCCAGGGTCTTAACTTTCTTTTGGACGCCGATGATATTATCCGCAATAGGGAAGCTGGCATAGTTAGGATCAAGTTTAGTCTGGGTACTTTTAGATGACACTATTAGGAGCTCAGTCTTTTTATCATTCAAAGCCAGGGAGTTACAGGTCATCTAGTCCTGTATGGCTTTATATATGTTATTGATGATTCCGACACCATTACTATATGAGCCACTCAGTTGTTTGACTACCTGAGTGTCATCAGCGTAGTTTGTGTATTGCACTCCTAATTTACTTAAGAGGTCGAGAAGAGGGTGGATGTACAGATTAAAAAGCAGAGCTGACAGACAGGAACCCTGTGTAACTCCACATGGCTGAAAGATAGGGGAGGATTGATTGTTGCCTACACATACCCTTACCATTCTAGGACCTAGAAAGGAGGCTATCCATCTAGATGCTGTCGTGGAACAGTTGGCGACCTCTCTGAGCCTTGACACCAGTAAGCTGTGATAAACCAGGTCAAAGGCTCCGGAGAGGTCCAGTAGCATAAGCAGTGCAGCTTGGTTTTTATCTGCTATGCCAGCCAGGGTGGATTTAAGATCGAGCATGGCCGTCTCAGTCCCATGACGAGCTCTATAATCCGACTGTCGGGTGCCGAGAATTTTATGTTTCTCGAAATGAGCCTGTAATTGCAGGTATGCAAGTTTTTCTAGTATCTTGAGGATAAAAGGTACATTTGTTATAATAATAAATAATAAATAATAATATATTTATATATAATTGTAACGCTCACCTGATTCCCACAGAGGTGCCGACCTTTTCTGGACTGCTATGACCTCTTCTAAGGTGATGCGCAGGACTCGGAAGAACGACTGGACCGGACCCCCAAACCTCGCCTGTCTGGCCCGTAGAAGAATCCTTCTGTAGATGGAAAAGGGGATTAACTGTCTGCTGGATAATGTGTCGGATTCCCCCCCCTTCCTCCTCTCACACTCCTCGAACCCCCTCCGCGATTCCCCATAGAGTCTCACCTTAGAGTCTGAAAGGACAAGCTCTCCATCCTGCTTCCGATGCAGGGGCGCGTTGATTTCCAGTTACTTCACTGGATCTCGGGTTTGGTGAGTATTCAACTCCGCTTGACTTTTCTGATATGAGGCCGTAAGTATTCAGTTGCAAAAGTTCAAGCCTTAATTGTCCGTTGTCCTTTTCTCTATTTCAGATGCAGGATGAAGAATCCCCGTAGAGGAATGGATTCGCCAAAGGTAAACTCTGGTGAGTCTTTTTGATGGATGGTTCCCTTAGTGATCTTGCTTTCACCCACTAATGCCTGTGTCTTTTTCCCCTTAGGGGCCGGGGTACGGAAGTGCCAAAGAAGCGGCGCCGACCCGAGGAAAGATTGTCCCAACAATAATCAGGTAAGTTTTAAGGTGGAAGAATCAGGCCTTCCTCAATCTTTTCCTTCGCTCTCCTTTGTTTTGTCTCTTTTTCTCCTTAGGCTCTGAAAGGCGACGGATGGTGCCAATGGTCGCTGAAGAGCCCGAGGGCACCTCGTGAAGGTGAGTGGAACGCGGCGCTGCAGCAAGCGATGCGATGCGCTTCTAAAAATAATGTCTTTTCTCAGGATCGTCGGAGTGATGGTTCCGGACTCCGGATGGAGGTTGGTAAAGTTCAATTATTCACCTTTCTCTACTTTCCTTCCTTTTCAGGTGTTCCAGGTTGCAGGCGGGCGTGGCTGGAGCCAGGATGCAAGAGCAGACACGGTGAGCGTCCAGCTGCTAGATGCAGAACAACGCGAAGCATGAGCTGCTGTCTGGGTGTGGTTTAAAGAGCCCCCAAAGTAGTTCCAGGAAAGTATTCTTCCTCAGCCATGCCCGAGTGGTAAAATGGTCCCATAGGTAAAATAGTCCCTTTCAGACCTCAAGGAGGTCTGGATCCGGCAGCATGGTCTGCATCAGGTAAGTCCATCCAAGCACTCCCATAATGAGTCTGGCGCCTATGGTGCCAGGACTGATGCCTTCTATGAGCCTGGCGCCAAAGGCGCCAGGACAATGTCCAAAGAGCCCCAATAAGGGGTCCCTGGGGACATGATGTCTGCTTTCGGGGACACTGGGCCTGAACTGGATTCCCGGGAGTAGGCATCATGACAATAATAAAGGTTATGGGCCTGTAGTTATCATTGCAATTTTAAGGGCCACAAGACCATGAACAGGGCTACTCCACTCATTTACTGTGACCCTAATTAAGGCCGAACTGACAACCTAGTCTGTTGCGCTCGCAAAGATGACCCAGCTGCTCGCTCTGTACTTACTCTAAGCCTAACACTTCAGCAGCACTTCCCCCTTGCAAGATTACTGCTCCAATATGACACCTCTGTTCTCTGTGGTGGTGCTGTGATTTCTGCTGAATATTCTACTTCAAGTGAGCTCAATAGGGGCCTCCTAATGCTTCTCCTGGGACAGCATTGGGTCACCTCACCCGAGGCTGCTCCTGGTGTGCCACTCAGCCCCCACATCTGCTGCACTTAATTCTGTGACTTTGTAATCTTCTTAGCGCCCAGTGCTCGTCCTTGAGCCCTCCTTCTCTAATCACTCCTTCCTTCCTAGTGGTGGCATTGAGGTACACCCTGATCTCAAGACCCAGTTGAATCACATTATAACCAGTTGGGACCCTGCAGCCGCAAGAACTAAGGGATGGGGCGACACCACTCATGGCTAAAATATTGAGTGGACGGACATTGTCCAAGCACAGCCCAATTAATCTTCCCTGCTAGCCCCTAGTGCACCAGTTTGGCCCCACACAGTACCACGTCATTGGCACCCCTCCTACATCGAGGGGTGGGACTGCATCCTCTCATCGTCCGGGCCGTTTCACTTACGGGGCTGCCCATGGGAAGCGTGAAGCTCCTCTGATGACTAATAGGGTACAGCTTGGCCCCCAGATCTCCTGGGTACGTTCTGAAGCCAAAATATTAGAAACTGCAGCAGGGGTGTTCATTTCTTCCAGGTGGGGACCGTGGAGCCCTCATCTGAGCTGACATCTTGTCTGCATGCCCTAACGTTTTCCATGGCTTATGATATTTTAATTGCTTTATTGTAAAATAAAAAGTTGAAAAACATTGCATATTGTTAGGGCCTCATTACAAGTATGGCGGCAAGTACTAAAATTGGCAGCAACTCAGTTACCACCAATTTTACCTCTATGCCAAACTATGAGCTCGGGCCTGGAGTGGAGGATTTACTTCCAGGATAATCCTGGAGATACATTTTGCCACTCACTGCTGTTAAATCAGCAGAATTACTGATGCAGAAATTCTGCAGTGGTCATTCAGCCATAAAAGCCCCATTGAGTCCAATGGACTGAAAATAAATGGGGAATTACACCAGCACCGCCACACGCAATCTGGCGGTAATTCCACCGCACAAAATGGCGGTAACAGTAATTCAGTTGGGCGGTATTGCGGTAGATTTTCCGACCGGGATAGCGTCAAACTCGTAATGAGGCCCAAATACTGTTTAAAACATTTTGACCATTTCATAACCTACTTCTGAATCACCTGGTAGTCACTGGTGTGATGGGACACGGAGCAGCTGAGAGCCTACTAGATATTTCCATATCCAACCATTTTTCTCTGAACTACATTCTAGGTGTGTACCTGGCACTGAGGTGCTCTAAGCACTATATTGTATTGGGGAACCTGTAAGAAATGGGTAAAGTGGGGAGAATGTGTGTCAGCAATCTGTAAGATGGAAGAAAGTGGCAGGAGATGGGTTACACCGATGACCGAGTGTTTCTGAGTACTTTGAGAATAAGGGCCCAGCGGGCACAGTATCTGTGTTTGTGCCTTATGTCCAAAATACCCCAAAACAAAGAAGTGGATTTCGAAACAAGCTGCAGGATCCTCTCATTTAAGTGCATTGTTAAATGCACAGAAAATGCAGCCCAAAACACTGCAGTCTGCGGCAGTCTCTCTACGCTGTTGTTTTTGTGGGAGGACCCACTTATACCCTGTATACACCGCGGAGCGGTGAGCGGAGCCATGTGCTGAGGCTTGTGCAGTCTGCGGCAGTCTCTCTATGCTGTTGTTTTTGTGGGAGGACCCACTTATACCCTGTATACACCGCGGAGCGGTGAGCGGAGCCGTGTGCTGAGGCTTGTGCAGTCTGTGGCAGTCCGCGGCTGATTCTCGGCTGCCTGCGTGCCCGTCCTTATGGAGCCCATTGAAACTATAAACCTAATTCCCGAACTCTCCTATCTGACGACTCCTGCTGAGTCAGTTTTGGAAGTGCGAAGACTCAGGAGCAACCGTAAAGGCTCGGAATCCCATGTACTCCTTGCACAGAAGTCTTTAACCAGAAAGGTGAAGGAGGTAAGGACTGGTATCAACCCGTCTTCCACTATAACTATTTCACCAAACAAAGTTATGGAAATGGTAAGACCACAGTTTGATTTTGAAAATCCTTTTGATATTCCTCAGCGCTCCCCATTTCTGTCCCCCATTAATCCCTCCATCGCTAATCCATCGGAGACCATGGAGACTGTGGAGATTATGACTCATACAAGCCACTTCAACTTTCCTGTCGCCGTTGCTAACAAAACGGCATTAATACTTTGTAATACCTCATCTGCTGTTTCACCTCAAGCAGAAGACCCGCCAATGCCCCCGATTTTTCCCATGTCACCTGTGTTGCGGGCCGCGGCGTTGGAGGCGTGCCCCTCCCCTGGGGGAACACGCGAGCCGCGTTCACCGCGACTCAATCCCGCGGCGACGATTTTTTCTTCCTCCCCCTGTGCGACTTCTTCCGCCCAGCCTTACCGCCAGCCCTCCGGGGTGGCGAGTGGAGCGGAGGCCGTGACTGTCGGAGGACGGCCGGCCGCCGCTCCTGAGCTGGTTGCCCCGCCGGGGGAGCGACGTGATATCACGTCTACAGAAGTCGGCCTGCCTGCTGGAGGACAAGTTCCGGGCCGGGAACCAACGAAGGCCAGCGATTGGAGGGCTCCACCAAGGGAGGTGGATTTTCCCTCCCCCGCTGCAACTAAGCCCAACCACCTCCACCAGCTACAAACTGTGGAGGACTTGACTGAAGGTTTGCAGGGCCATCGCCAAAATGTCTCTCCTACTAGCAGTACCAACGTGGGATTAGTAAGCACGACGGTACTAGCACAAATCCATGTACCAAGGAGTCCCAGCACGGACTGGCAGAAGCAGAACAACGAAGGCCTGCAGATTGAAATCGAAAACATGGGTAACAATACATCACCGGGGAAGGCTTTGATTTCACTCTCGGAACCACATAGAAACAAAGAAAAAACTGTTCAAAATGTGCCAATACTCAAAGAGGCTCCTACTGTCATTTTAAAAAAACCTTCTGCCAGACAACTATCGACAGAAAAGGACTTAAGCGATAATATAGAAGTAGATTGTTCTGTGATACAAAACATCAAAACTCCTAAAAAACAAAAGTCAAAAAAACAACCTTCTCTTGACAAAGCCGACAAAGCAGCAAAAACATTGCGTCAAAAATCGTCAAAAGAACCCAGTTTGTGCCCACAGAATATACAATCTTCAAAACTCAAAAAAAAATCATTAACAAAAAAAACCCTTCCACACCCGCTTCTATCAGTTGCACTCAAAGATTTTTTTAAAAAACAATGTAAAAGAAAACTGGACCAAGCACATGAACTTTCGGACGCCGAGATCCTCGAAGCTATCCAAGATCTTCCCCCAGTGTCCAAAGTAAGGAAAGTGATAGAAACAATAAAAGAAAAGTCATTTGGTTCATTCACAAACGACAAACCTACATTGGAAAAAAAACTGGATACTAAAGGAGTTTCAAGACCTATGGACGCTCAAAATTCGTCCATAGTTAACCTTTCTGGAGAGATGATGGAAATTGGTACACCAACAAAAACGATTCCAGGAGGATCGCCCAAAACAAACCTAACACAACCAGAATCGCAAATACAAACACTCAGTAGTACTAAAGCCACGACAGACCAAGTCCTGAACGATTCTGTACAACCCCGAGCCGTGGAGAGCTCATCAAAAGAAACATCACCCCCAAGAGCAATTTCGGTACTGTCGCCACCCGCTATTCACCATCGACCACCTGGCTGTCTATCAGCCGATCATTTGGAACCTGGCAAACTTCTGCCACAACCAACACACTTGAAAAAAGCAGTTCAGACAGATGAATGTTTTGCATTATCCATGCCATCATCGCCGCTTAGATCAAGGGATCGGTCACCACCTAAAAACAGGAGGCTTAGCGAAATATCTACGCCTTGTACTAAGGAAGCAACTCCGAAAAAACCTGACCTTACAACTATCATGTCTGCTATAACAATAGCATTAGCACCTTTCGGGAAACTGTACGAGAACATCAGTGATTCCCTAAAAGATCATATTACAGTTACAGCAATGATGCACACTAAATTGAGCTTTGTCGAAGGTTTCATAACTGCCCTGGACCAAAGGAACAAGATACACAGCGACACCTGGGACTTAAAACTGGCCTCGCTAGACGAACAGATCAATTTTTTAAAATCTACTACCAGAGCTAAAAAAAGCTCGATCAACAAAGAAACCCAGACAACGCTGCTCCCTACACCCATAGAACTTGCACCAGTGTTTGTAAAACAAATTGACAAGCTCCCTCGCATACCAAATAAAGCACCTAAACTTGCTCCACCCAGTGAAGGGCCCCAAAAAGTGACATCCGTAGGGGAACATTATCCTGTGCTGAAACTGGGTGTCCAACAAGATTATTCCCATTTGAAAACAGTGTCTGCTCTCGACTTAGTGTTAGCACCAAAAAAATCGCCAAAAAACAAACAAAAAACGCCTGATGGAAACCTGGCGACACTACATCGGTGCGAAAATAACGTCAGCACAGAGCCAGATCCACTGCCGTCCCCTAGGACCTGTGAGGAATTTGTGTCTCGAAGTCCTCTGATCGATCTAACGCAACATTGGGATACAATAGAAAATATAGAATTACAAGCAGAAAGTGTACCGATTTCCAAGAACGAAACACCAAACGTACTCCCTGGTTCTAAGAATGACAAACTTACGATGACATCTACCAACCTTAATCCGGAGAGTAGGGCCAAAATCACACCAACATTGCCTCTACATTCTCCGAATGTACACCAAAAGGAGATTTCAAAACACGTGGCAACTTTCTCTGAGCAAAGACATGCTAAAAAACGAAAACTGTCAACTACAAAACCTGAGATGCCCCAAAGTTCTCAGGCTTCCATAACAAGAGCCACCCGCTTATTCAAAATTGAACAAAAAACCATGGACGATCGCTATATGATTTTGAACAGAAGAACAGTACTTAAGATCCTAAATCAAGTTGCTACTCTTCGGTCCTTAAATTCAGACGACTTCATCTTAATTGAGCCGTACCACAGGTCCAAGCAAGCAAAAGCATACCTTCACATTAAGTCATCGGCAATTCGTGAAATTTCAGATGGTGTTTATACAGAGCTAGAACAGTCGGGCTTTATACTTACTGAGATCCTGGTCCAGAACATAAGTAATAAGAGTGAAGAAAACTCCAAGATTTCACCCAGCAAAAAAATCAGATTTAAATCTCGTACAGAGGACTTATATGGCTCAGCGGGACGGAGAAAAATCTCACCCCATCGGAGAGAATCCAACTATAACCCTACTAGACCAAACAGGGACCGCCCTAGTACTTGGGGCAAGCCTAGATATGACCAATCGGAAAACGAAAGAATACAAACAAGAAGAGAGCCTAGAAGCCATAACGACTATGGGAGATCCCAAACTCGCCGATACTCCCCTAGAGTACGACACCAAGATAATCGACTTTCCCCACTCCAAGAAAACGAAAGCAGGAAAAACCCATCGCACTCTTTGACAACCGACCTGGACAGTGTGCCAAAAAAGGGTCGCTGGTCTTGGATACGAGATGTCTTAACACCAGGACTCAAAAGATAGCAGCGAACAGGGGGCCCAACTTCATCTTTTCAGCCCCCCCATCTGAGCCAAAATGACCTTCAAAACTCACTCCTGTCCATAGCATCATGGAACACCAGAGGCCACATGCACTTAACTGAACACGACAGCTACAACTTGGGAAGCCACGATATCGTTTGTCTTCAGGAAACGTGGCTACTGGACAAACCGGTCCTGGATGGTTACAACATAGAGATTTCTCCGGCCCATAAAGGCCCGCTCGGACGTCCATCATCCGGCCTACTTATTATAGCCGTCCGTACAGGCTCAGGGATACACATCTCTAAGAAAATAGAAGCATCCTACGGACTGCTGGCAATTCTGGCTACATGGCCGGAGAAATCCTCGCCAAGAGGCAAAATCTCCTTCGAACCGTTTGCCATTATCAACACATATTGGAACCCCCAAAAAACATCACCAGAAACCTTTTGTGATGCCGCCTCTAACATCATCGATGAAATCAGAATCAAGCATCACATTTCGAATATTGTTATCTGTGGGGACTTAAATGCAAACTGCGTGGCTTCAAACGCGTCAAAAACAAATGCACTATCCAGCACTCTGGCAGAGAGAAGAGGTAAAACATGGCTAACACTAATGAGCTCTAGAAACTTCCATAACGCTGCCAATGCAACAAAGAGCCAAAAATTGATCCCTACATGGGAACGCGACAACTCATCGGCTACCCTTGATTATATTTTTGTTTCTGAACAAATTTATCACCGCATAACCACCTTTGAAATAATTAGAACCAAGGCGAGTGACCATAACCTTTTGAACCTTATTTGCAAAACCGCTGCTCATGATCAGCAATTCTACAAACAATTGATTGAGATAAATTCCCAGGCAACCCGCCTTTGTATGTCTACTAACGATATCAAATCATTGACTGCTAACTATAAAATGTTAACCTCCGTTATTGATACTGAAGATGCAACTTTCAGAGACAGCTATATTCCACTACTCCTTCCGTTCAAAAAACCACGGAAATTTCCTAACTATTCTGCGTCACAACATAATCACGTCTACAACACCACTTTGGTAACTAAACGTAGGACGCTAAGGAAAGCAAAGAAAAAAGCTGCTGCTTTAAACACAACCACCTCATGGGAAATTTACCTCACAGAAAAGAGGAATTACAAACAATGGCTGAGACATGTACGGAGTACCCTCTACCAGTCCGACGCAGAAAACATGCTCAAGGTGTTAGCCTCGAAAAAATCGCGGGATTTTTGGACTATGATAAATCAAACAAACCATCACCCGAAAGCTGCTATGACCAACTCAGTCGCTGAAAAAAATTGGGTCAAACATTTCTCTGATCTTTTTGAGGCACCCTCAATAACCACCACCCCTACAAAGCAACTGCCAGTGAGAAACTGGGTGGACCTTTCTGACGAAGACGTGATAAAAAAAAACATCACAAGATTAAAATCATCCCGAGCCCCAGGTCCGGACGGGCTAGCAAACTCGGACCTTAAGCAAAACCCTGACGACTGGGCTGCAGTAATGAGCCTAATCTTCAAAGATTGCAGAGATCAAAAGATAATACCAGACTCCTGGACCCAGGCGGTCATTGTACCGATTTTCAAAAAGGGCGTTAGGGAGGACCCTTCGAATTATCGTCCTATAGCCTTGTTGGACGTTATAGGCAAGGTCTTCGCCACTATGCTTTTGAATCACTTCCAGAGCTGGGCAAGGCTATCCCCCTCGGCAGACCCACTGCAAACTGGTTTTCAAAAAAACGCAAGCACAGCAGCTAACATAATGATCTTGAGCATCATCAAAGACAAAGTATTGTCGGGAGCACCAAGAGTCTTTCTAGCATTCGTTGACCTTTCCCAGGCGTTCGACCGAGTGGACAGGTCGAAATTGTGGAAGAAATTGAAAGCGTGGAGGTGTCCTGAAGACATCGTGGACCCTATAATCGCCCTTCATTCGAACACCAGGGTGGCCGTTCGCCTGAACAATCAAGGACTCCTATCAGATCAAATTCCCTCTCATCGTGGAGTGAAGCAGGGTTGTCCGCTGGCCCCCGCACTCTTTATATCCTTCCTAGGCGACTTTAAAGATTCCCAGGATTCGATCAGGTCATTTCCACCCAAAGTGGGCAACGTAGGGGTCAGCCGTCTTCTATACGCCGACGACCTGATAATTTTGGACCATACGCAGGTTGGTCTTCAGCGACAACTTGACAATCTTGCCCAATACACAAAGGATAACAACTTGGAGATAAATAAAGCAAAAACTAAAGTCCTGATCTTCCAAAAACAGGGGAATAAAAAGAAAGAAAATCTACAGTGGTTCCTTCATCAGGCAAAAATTGAAGTTGTTACAACATTCAAATATTTGGGAGTGGAAATTGACAGTTCTAAGAACGCCAACACGATGCAACAAACTCTATGGACAAAGGCGAAACATCTAGCATCCCAGCTTCGAGCAGTCCATAGAAAATACAGCAAATTCAGTCTCCTACCCGCAATCCATTTCTATAAAGCTAAAGTAATCCCATCTCTAACGTACGGCATGGATGCAACACCAACAATTCCATCGACGCTCTGGACCAAACTAGAAGGCCATATCTGGCGAACAGTACTTGGACTTCCTAAATCTACATCCTCTGCAGCAATAAGACGCGAACTAGGTCTGCTCTCTATAGCTGCAGTGGTGGCACAAAGTGGGATTCAGTTATTTAGAAAAATAAGAAATCCAGAGAGTCTTCAAATATACCGTATGATCAACGACGAAATCAGCAAGGGAAACAATAAGCTACTCAAAAACTGGGTTGAAACCCAACAACAATTCCTGCAGGCGATAGCCTGTTCAGAAGACGAACTAATCAAGAATCCGTTAAGAATAAAATCTAAAATGGAGTGGTTAGACTGGATAAATACGAATGAAAAAGCAACATCAAACAAGCTGTTAATCCATCTACCACCCGTCTTTAACAAACTTAAAGAGCCTATGGAATACTGTAAAAAATACCCCAGTAAGCTGTCTATGAAAACTCTACTGAAAGCCCGTCTTAATCTGCTTCCTACAAAAGAAATTCTAGCCATCCGAGCTGCTATTAAGGAGAAATCATGTCGTCTCTGTAAAAATTCTGAAACTACAGAATCCATAAGACATCTCCTGATGGTTTGCCCAGCGCTCGCTCAGGAAAGGGACGCCTTTTTTGGTCCCTTGTTTACAAACTCCTTCATCAACGACGAAGATATGTGGTGGAATCGCCTAATTACAGGAGCCCAAACTAGATGGCTAATCCCGACGGCAAAACTACTAAACATCACCATGGAAAAGATTAGCCATCTCTCTGATATCTCTGACATCTAACGAGAAAAGCCACCGAACTTTGATAAATTTTGGATGGTGTAAACACTAATATTGTTTTAAACATTTATTGGTGTGCAACTTTCAACATTTCAATATTTCTTCTTCTTTGGTCAGGTATACGCAACCATGAGAACTCCTTTTGTAAAAATCTAATATAGATTATATACAAAAAAAAAAAAAAATAAAATAAAATGGCATGGAGTATTTTCTAAGATTTTTGGAACCACTAGGTAGCACATAAGGAGCACACCCTACTCTCTTGGGTGGTAAATGCACAACAGTATTAGAATAAGGATCCTGGCATTAGCAGAACACTTTCCTACAGCAAACCGAAATTAAACAATAAGGACCCCAAAAGGAAAATTAAAAACAGATCAAGGCTAATGTGTGTTGCAATGGTCAGTATTGGTTTCAATGTAGAAAAAAAGGTTTACATTGCGCACGCCATATTGATGACTGTGATAGACGCAAAGTTTGTTGCAATGTTGCAATCTGGTATGTATGTAGTATGGTTAGTTGGAATGGGGTAAGTGTTACTATTAGTGTTATTTTGTGTGTAGTTTGATACATTTTAGATTTGCATACACATAGCAACATAATGATAATTATGCAGGCACAGTGTGAATACAATGTAGTTGTGTTGACATGCAACATAGTGCCTAAACATGGGAAGTGAGGAGCTTTATATGGACACGCGAGAGGCAAAATTCCCAGATAAGGAAACCACTGTGAGAGGATGTGGTAGTCCTGACCTCACGTATACAAATACATATATACAGAGTTTTATTTTTAAGAGAGATGGGTTTGGAGCATTTGTGGAACAGGGTGTGCATGATGAATACATGGACAGGCAGCAAAATGCATTTGATCAGTTTTGATAGTATCAAATGGTAATTGGAAGCCAGGACAAAATGAAGTGCTAGAGGGTTATAGGTTTATGGCTTGGTGCTGTTGTGGGTAAGGGACATCATCTTCCTGAGAACATGGGAGCTTGTTATTCAGTGACCAGGGAAGTTCAGCCACATGGAAGGGCGACTTGGGGCCAGTTAATAAAGCAGTTGCAGAGGTGGTAAATGGTTTAATGGTTTCAATTAGGTTCTCAGGAAAATGACTAGGATGTGGTCCTGAGGCCATGCAGACTGAAATGGCAGTCACAACAAATTAGCGTGAAAAAGGAAATGCCATGGACGCCAGCAAGTCTGGGAAGATAAGATGTTTATTACCGGTTCAAAAGAAACTTTTCTATTTCTCTGCCGCCTCATATTGATGAAGTGTTATTGTAAAAGCCATGTGCAGCACACCCAGGGTAGAGGGCCCTGACCAGCTGGAACTTCTAGTAAATGAGGATTGTTGTAGGTGAATAAGTAATCATGGGATGATGGATCAACTATGGAAAGAGCTCAAAAGGGGTTGTACTTGTAAATATGATCTACTGTAAATGTATGTTGCAGTGGATGGGGTTCATGTGAATGTATCCAAATAGGATGTGGGAACTTTAGGGGATTAGATTTCTTTGTATAGGGTTAGCCAATCACATTTGGGGGGATGACTTTGTAACGAAATATGTGGGAGTGTGTTAAATGTCGCAAACATGTATATAAAGTCTAACTTTTGTGTGGTTCGGAGAGAATCGTTTAGTTCTGTTTTTAAGGAGTTATCTAGCCCATCCACCCCCCAGTTGTTTGTATACTATAAACTTGCTATACTGAAAAACATACACTCACTTCTTGAGAGGTGGGCTTATTTTGGATAGCGATATCTAAGGTCTTCCTGACATGTGTGATCACAATACCGGTCACAGTGAGTTGCACTGCACAGGGGCCTGCTTCGTAATGCTTCTTTTCTGCTGGTTATTTCTCTTTGGCTCAGCTAGGGGAAAACCTAGAAGAAGAAGTTGCTAGCACTGGGCCTGGGAGACACAAAATAATGGTCCAGATTCTCAAAAAATGTTTGGCTCAACAGATGAGATGTACTAGTGCATCTCCTCACTTGCACCAAAAACAGGTGCAGCCCAATTCACAAAGGGCATGTGCTTAGATTTGCTCATTACAATGTCCTTCCCTCCCCTCTGCCCCTCTGCACATTTGCACAAATTATCAGGCATTTAAAAGTGCATCCTGAATTTACAAATGGAATGCATTTTGAAATGCCCTGTAATGAGCTCACCCCCCTGCGCCGTTTGAAACCAAACTAATATGCAAAGGATTTTTTTCTGGCCATTTCATCAACACTGGACCGTTACAGACCCATTTTGGTCCCAGAGACCACATGGTTTCTGGTAGCCACACACACTCCCAACACTATGGCCCTCATTACGACTTCAGCGGTAGCCATGCCGCTATTGGTGGCATGGCTGCCGTCGAAATCGGGTCCGGGTTCCCAGAATGTGGAATTACAGAGCCATTCCGAATTTGGAGGGCCCGGTAATTCCTCCCTCCAGGAACCCAGGCCCAGGCCTTCCCCATTCAGATCTGATCCCCAAGAGGGCTCAATTGGAATAGGAGAGGGTGCAAACAACGGGCCGATTACGAGCCCGTTGTTTGCTCCCTCTTCCCCTCGCGGGACCTGGTAAGCACGCCTAGTTTGACCAGGTGTTACTTACCGGGTCCCGCGAGGGGAGGTTGTAATGAGGCGGAACAGGTTTAACGGGTCCGCCTCCTTTAGTGGAGCCTGTTAACCCATTCCGCCTCACTCGTAATGAGGCCCTATGTAAGGGGTTGCTGGAAGTGCATCTTTGTGCTACAGTCCAGTCCCTCCTGAATGCTCAGATCACCTTGGTGAGAAAGGTGACCTGATCATTTCTGAAAGCAGCAGAAATTATAAGAGTGCATTCTTTGCACTCTTTTCATTTGCGCTACTTTTTGAGAATCCGGCCCTTTGTATATTCCTCACTCAGAATGGATGTGACGGCGGGCTCCAGTCTTTTTTTTCTTAAAATCATTGGGTGCACAGGGTTCAAAGAAAAATAGGGACTATGGCAGTGGGACCCTTACTCTACAATGGTTGCAGTTAGAGGACAGCCAAGGACTCTAAGGAACTCTTTTCTTTTTTTAAACTCTTCACACTGCACAGGGGGCACACACATAGAAGACAGAGAGCTCTACTCTTCTGTGAGTGCTAGAGAGCTTTAATCTCTGATGCAAGTAGGGAAAGCATTCTGGGCAAAGCACGGAATGTGGCAGAAGGGACCCTAGGCTTTCTTGCAGAGACCCTGAATAGTATTTGAATAGTAAGAGCACTACGCATCCAGATGGGTGATCTCTCTCTCTCTCTCTCTCTCTCTCTCTCTCTCTCTCTATATATATATATACATATATATATATATATTACCTGGACGTGGTAGCATCCATGTAGTTATGGTTAAGCTGGTGTTTCCATAGGAAGAGCATTTTTTGGGCGGCTCATAACTTCGCTCCCTCTGGACGAATCCTCACGAAACTTTGCAATAAAAAGTATATGCCCAGTCTGAATTGTTCTGCAATGTTTGGAGAGGTTTGGTCCAGGGGGGGCAAAGTTATAGGGGGGGTCCCAAAACTTTTGTTTTTTCCCATAGACATAATGGAAAAAAACTTTGCTCACGCATACAGCCCAAACCGCTGGACGGATTTACACCAAATTTGCGGCAGGAGCGGGCGCTTGGTCCCGAAAGCGTGCTTTTGCAAATTTGGTGTAAATCCGTCCAGTAGTTTTTTAAAATGACCAAAATGTAAGGCAAAAAAATTAGTGATATCTCAGTTCGCTTCGCGGACGGACTTCCCGGTTCGCTCCGCGGACAGTGTCCTGATTGGCCGGGCGGCTTGCGCGATGTCCACGGACATCCGACGTGTTCGCTGATTGGACAGCGTGGGGCGTGGAGCGTGTCAGATTTTTGGTGGCGCCCGACATCTTGCATTCGCGGACGACCGCGGACAGCGAGGTGATACTTGGTTTAAAAATTGTATTTAGTGGAGTGTGTTGGTGTGTAAGAGTGTTTGGGGAGGGTGGGGGAGTATGAGATAGGTGCAATGTTGTATTTTTTTTATGTGCTAGATGCTTTTGTCGTGTTCGATTTGTCTGCGGACAACACGGCTGTTCTGAAATGTTCATAAATAAGCAGAATGGATTCGGTGTCAAGTTGAAAATGTTCTAAGAAGACTTGTGGGGTCCTGGAATGTTCGCCGGGGGTGTCCTGAAGACGTTGTCTGTATTGTTCATTGTCAAGCTGAAAGTGTTCTAAGAACACTCGCGGTGTCCTGAAATGTTCGTACATAAAGAAAATGGGGGTGTTCTGAGGACGCTGTCCATATTGTTTGCTGGCAAGTTGAATGTGTTCTAAGAACACTCGCGGTGTCCTGAAATGTTTGAAAATAAACAAAATGGGGGTGTTCTGAGGAAGTTCTCCATATTGTGTGCCTGCTTAGCTGTATCCAATGAGGGAATGGCACAGAGAATGAAGTGGAAATGGTGGAAGGGCTGTCTAAGAGTTATGCGGTCTGCGGACAGGGTGTGCTACATCCAGGGTTTTCCAGCAAATCCAGCATGGAAAGAAGACTATAGGGATCAGCCAATCAGATGTTGAGGTTGTGGATTTGTGTTCAAAGAGACTGTGTGTAGTGAAGATGGCAGAAGTGGAGAAAGTCAGGGTGTTGGTGCTCGGAGATATGTCTGTGCATGGTTTACAACAGTATGCTCAAAGCAGGCATGTTGCAAAGAATTTCGATGTTAAAGGAGTGGAGGTGGTGTGGAGCACTGTGCCTGATTGAAATGTACAGGGAATTGTACAAGTTTGTGAAGATATGGGCAGGATCAACAGTCCCCATGTGGTAGTTTTGCACTATGGTGCTTTCCATTTGGGCTTTGTCAGTGCCCCTACTTTGTTGGCAGATTTGGAACACTTGGTTCAAGCAGTAATGAACATCCTTCCAAATGCCAAAGTAATTTTTTCTGGATTAGTACCTAGGGCAATATGGGACAATAGTTCAGTTTTTTGTCCTCAGCAAAACAATGCTAGGTGTGTCATCAACCGAGGCATGTGTGCCTTCATGCTTAGAGCTGGTATGTTCTTCTGTAATAATGAGAATATTGGTTCCAGTAATGCTGTTTATTTTAAAGAAGATGGCATCTCCTTATCTTTTATGGGAAATGCCACTCTGTTTTGGAATGTAAGGGTTGCTTTGAAGAAGGTTATGAGAAGATTTCAGGAGTAAAGTAAGAAAAATAAAAAAAGAAAAATACAAAATAACAGGTGTCTGTCAAGCATCAGCAAAAAAAAAAAAAAAAAAAAAAAAAGGGCTCTTTTCAGAGCCAACCTCAAAGGGGAAAAGGGGCACAATATTTAAATTTACATTCACTAAGCTCAGATTTTCATTATGTTCGCGGACATGGCGGTAGTCCGCGGACATCGGAAACACTAGCTAGGGGTTCAGTATGTTCTATGTTACATGTATATAAAGTCAGGGATATTATGGTTAAGTTGTGCTACTAAAAACATATGAAATTCAGTAAAAAAACTTTGTTAAAGGGACGTGTTGTGATTAACTTTGCATTCATCTGGTGCAAGTGACTAGAATCTTGAGATGGAATGCAGGGCTTAGAATGTTTATCTATGAGTGAGTTCCAGGTTGGTTAGTTGCAAGGATGTAAGCCCTGAGAGAGGATGCCGGTGGGTGTCCTATGTCCCCTTTTACTGTCAGAGTCATTTGTGGCCAAACCCTGAACTCAACACTGGCGAGGAGGATGGGATCTGGCTGTGCTGGGGGGACAGCACCAAAGGGAGACACCCACCGCCCCCCCCCCCTCTGAGAAATGATCCTCTCTCAGGTAAGAGCGCTGGATGGCTGTGAGGCACTGCAAGTGCAGTGAGGGCAATTGAGGTCCAGACAGAGGTGCTACAGAGGCAGAGGGGGCAAGAAAGGCCCAGACAGAGGCGCTACGAAGGCACTGGAATAACAGAGCAGCTATGGATGTAAAGGTGCTGCATGAGGCAGTGGAGAGGTTCTGCCAGGGCAGTGAGGCGCTACAATGGGCAATGAGATGTTGCAGAGGCAGTGAGGCGCTGCATGAAGAGGTGCTGCGAGGGCAGTTAGGCGCTGCAACAGGCAGTGAAGAGGTGCTGCAGAGACAGTGAAGCGCTGCTAGGGGCAGTGAGATGCTACAGAGGCAGTGAGGCGCTGCATGAAGAAGTGCTGCAAGGGCAGTGAGGTGCTGCGACAGGCAGTGAAGACGCGCTGCAGGGGCAGTGAGGTGCTGCGTTAGGCAGTGAAGAGGTGCTGCGTGAGGCAGTGAAGAGGTGCTGCATGAGGCAGTGAAGAGATTCTGCAAGGGCAGTGAGGCACTGCAAGATGCAGTTAAGAGGTGCTGCAAGAGGCAGTCAAGAGGCGCTGCAAGAGGCAGTGAGTGGTCGCTGCAGAGGCTGTGAAGTGCTGCATGGTGCAGTGAAGAGGTGAGGCGCTGCGAGGGCAGTGAAGTGCTGCACGGGGCAGTGAAGAGGCACTGCATAGGGAGTGAAGAGGCACTTCAGTGACAAGGGTGTGCTGCAAAGGGCAGTGGGGACAAGAAGCTAGTGTTGAAAGGTACAACGGTCTGCTGTAAAGTGCAGTGGGCTCTGTGAGACTTATGGTTATTAGAAGGAGCTGTGAAGTTCATTGGAGCAGCAAGGTTCATTCATTCATTGGCATGGTGAAGTTCAAGGTGGCAGTCTCTCATAAAGCATTTAAGAGAATTGAGACTGTACAAACATTCAGAAGAGTTGGAAGTTGTTAATGGATCTAGGAGGGGCCTGGGGCCCATGGACTGTGCAAACATCTGTTGCGCCAAGGCTACAAGCTATTGGTCATAGTGAAGGCAGCTGAGATCACTGACAAAGTTATCCGATGTCAGCGCTTACCTTTGACTGGAACCGAAGGTTGCTGCAGTTGGCTTGAGTGGAGTCCTGGAGTTCGGCATGAGTGCTGCAGCGGGAGGCCTGACTCAGTTATGAAGTTTGATGGGGATGGGAGCTCTGTGTTCCTCCGTTACTCTCTATGCAATGGTGAAGTAGGAGAGAATGCAGAGGTGCTGGCGATTAGAGTTGAGATACTAGAGCGGATATATATTAGTTTATTAGAGTGATGTTGTAGGTACATGTCTCTCTCTTTAATTGAGTTATGTAGTTTAACATATTTCTCTCCACAGGCGGACTACTGTCCATTACATGTGTTGCATGTGTAAAAAGGTGCAATGGTTGAGGTGAACCGTTGAGCGGACTACTGTCCATTACATGTGTTGCATGTGTAAAAAGGTGCAATGGTTGAGGTGAACCGTTGAGCGGACTACTGTCCATTACATGTGTTGCATGTGTGAAAAGGTGCAATGGTTGAGGTGAACCGTTGAGCGGACTACTGTCCATTACATGTGCTGCATGTGTAAAAAGGTGCAATGGTTGAGGTGAACCGTTGAGCGGACTACTGTCCATTTCATGTGTTGCATGTGTAAAAAGGTGCAATGGTTGAGGTGAACCGTTGAGCGGACTACTGTCCATTACATGTGTTACATGTGTAAAAAGGTGCAATGGTTGTGGTGAACCATTGAGCGGACTAGTGTCCATTACACTGTCTGTATAAAAAGGGAAATGTTGTTCCTAGACTTTGGTGCCATTGTTTTGGCATATGTTGGTAGACATGTATGCGGTGATGTGTGAGTGAAATAAGATATTAAGGTTTTGAGTGTTTATTAAATCTTCATTAGAGTTATTAAGTTGATAACAGTGTTCATCATTAGCTGTTCTATGTAGGCATATTAATATGTTCTCTCCACAGGTGGACTTTTAATTTTAATCCACAGATGGACATTGATGTTAATGTTAATAGATTTTGAAGTGGTGACAGGGTCTAAACCTTTTGGAGTTGGTTGTGGTTATATATGAAATGCTTTGAATAATCTTTTGTTTTTCAGGTGGGACTTTACTGGACAAATCTTTTGATGAAATATTGATCTTGCCACCGATACTTTACTGTTCTTGTTGTTGTCCCTATAGGGGAAAGATGTGTTGTGATTAACTTTGCATTCATCTGGTGCAAGTGACTAGAATCTTGAGATGGAATGCAGGGCTTAGAATGTTTATCTATGAGTGAGTTCCAGGTTTGTTAGTTGCAAGGATGTAAGCACTGAGAGAGGATGCCGGTGGGTGTCCTATGTCCCCTTTTACTTACCTGACTCTAAGAACTGTATTTGGTGTACCTAAAGTTAAGTAAATAAGTTAACAGTTCACTGGAGTGTCAGAGTCATTTGTGGCCAAACCCTGAACACAACAGGACGTTATGGTTAAGTTGTCCTACTAAAAACCTATGAAATTCAGTAAAAAAACTTTGTTAAAGGGACGTTATGGTTAAGTTGTCCTACTAAAAACCTATGAAATTCAGTGAAAAAACTTTGTTAAAAGGGACGTTATGGTTAAGTTGCACTACTAAAAACCTATCAAATTCAGTAAAAAAACTTTGTTAAAGGGACGTTATGGTTCAAAGTAAAACGAAAAACCCCTGAAATTCGGCAGTTATGGTAAAATAAGCAAACATAAGTCGTGCCACTGTGCACTGCTAACACTAACACCCAGGACATCAAAGATGACATCACAAATGTCATTGATGACATCACTAATGACATCACATGGCTGGCTCTCCCTTTTTTTCCTTTACTGACATATCTAAGCCACTTAGTTTTCTTCAGTAACAGTCAGGAAGTAAACATTGAAAAGGTACTATATTTGTAGACTTAGGGTCAAGTCATATCATATGAAACATATATATTGCGGAAGACACAGGCTTCAAAGAGAGCAATCCTTTCTGTGCATGAAGATAATCATTACAGTTATCAGCACTTTCTCATAGTTTTATTTTTATTACTATACCTTCCCTGTATATGCTCATATTTGTATACATTGTACTCACACTCCTTTCCTTAGGGTTCACTGACATCATTTGATACACATACATACAGTAAGTAGCACCTTTGAAACAGAGCAATCATTTCTCTGCATAAAGATAATGGCCCT
The DNA here is from genome assembly GCF_040938575.1 of Ambystoma mexicanum. Taxonomy (NCBI): domain Eukaryota; kingdom Metazoa; phylum Chordata; class Amphibia; order Caudata; family Ambystomatidae; genus Ambystoma; species Ambystoma mexicanum. The sequence continues at coordinate 480,684,902 of NC_090922.1, forward strand.
CATTACGACCCTGGCGGAGAACCATGGTGCAATTTGCACCATGGTCCATGGCGCTAAGCTGCCAACTCCGCCATGGTGGTTGGCGGACTTACCGCCCCATTCCGACCTTGGCGGGGCGGTAAGTCCCCAATCCCCATTTACCCTTCCCCATTCCCATTTTTGCCCCATAGGGTATAATGGGAGTGGGGAAGGCGTTAATTACGCCACCGTAAATTACGGTGGCGTAATTAACAACAAGTCCCGTAGCGCCATGGATTTTTCCGCCTGCAAAAAGCAGGCGTAAAAATCACCATGGCGCTACGGGAACTCGTAGTCAGGCGGAAAGGTATGCCATGCTTTACGCCGGCGTAAACCCCTTTCCGCCAGGGTCGTAATGAGGGCCAATGTGTTAGGTTATGAACTCTTTCTGCTACTACTTCTGTTTTTTTGCTTACTTATCTGTCCCTGTATATACTCATATTTGTATGTGTTGTTGTCTCTTTGTGTTTTGTCAGTATTAAGTGTAATTATGTATTAAGTGGGTTTTGTTAGCTACTTATTACATGTTAGATTATGAATATTGCACCTTTATCATGTATACTGCACACACTGTCTAAGTTTCTGCATGAGTTGCTTAGTATACTGGATAGAACTTCATAATAGAATGCTATTTATAGGAATGCCTTGCTTAATGCACTAATTAGCTCATGATATTTATTCAAATGATCCTTCACACTTTTTGGTCAACATTATAAGAATCCTTCCTACAGAGTTTTCATGAAAAGTAAATGCACATGTGATGTCATCTTTGATGACCTGAGTGTTAGTGTTAGTGTTAGCAGTGCACGGTGGCGCGAGTTATGGTTGCTTATTTTACCATAACTGCCTGAATATATATATCAGTGAAAAAACGTTGTTAAAGGGACAATATGCTTAAGTTGCGCTACTAAAAACCTATGAAATTCAGTGAAAAAACTTTGTGAAAGGGCCGTTATGGTTACAAGTAAAACTGAAAAACCCCTGAAATTCGCCAGTTATGGTAAGCTAAGCAACCATAACTCGCGCCACCACTGTGCACTGCTAAGACTAACACCCAAGACATCAAAGATGATATCACAAATGTGTGTCATACTTTTAATTAGTTCGGGGACCCAAACACTGTCCGTACAACATCCGTGCGCATGCGTACAACTAACCCTGTGCATTTGGTGTCCTATGGACAGCCGTCCCATTCGCAAACGTGTCCGCGATGTCATCATGTGACCGTACCCACTGTAAGCGTAGGTCCTTGTCCGCAGACACAGTCCGTGCCCCCGGACACTAAAAAAGTGTTTTTTTGATGAGCAATCCAAGGTATTTTACTGTGAAACTTCAGCCTTGCACCCTTGCACATGTCCCAGACCATGTCCCTACCGATCTGGATACTTTTCAGAACTTTTTGAGCCCTTTTTCATGTTTGAATTGTGCGCGGATGGCGCGGCTGTCCACAGAGCGCTCCCCAGCACCCCTATAAAAGGGCACACCCCAGATCTGCTTCTCATTCTGCTTTTGGATTTCCAAGACAGAGCACTGCTTCTCTTTGGCATTCACTGGCATTGGCTGTCATTCCTGTCTTCACAGCTATTCCTAATAGCTCAACAGGACAATTGGTGCAGGTTGCTGTTGTGTTCCTGCTGTTCCTGGTTCCTGCTTCCTGGTTCTTGATAACCTTCCTGATGGCATCCTAGGCTGCTCCTAATGCTACTGCCTTGGCTTCAGCACCACCCCCAACCCCTCCACCACCTTCCCAAGGGCGTGAAGGTGCAGAGAGTGACACAGAGAATGACGAGGTTGAGGTAGTGGAAGTCCCTATTACTAGCAGCCCCTGTGGATCTTGGGTGTGGACGCTGTTTACCACCATTGGAGGGGTACCCCAAGCTTGTGCAGAGTGGAGTTCAGTCGTGGCAAACCGGGTTTGTACAGTTATGGGACTACCTTCATGCAGCAACACCTAAGATCGTTCCACACAGGGGTGATTGGGAGGGTCTTCCCCTGCGATAAAAGTAGTAGGTTGAGTTCCTCTACAGCAAGCTCCGGTTCTGCTCATGTCACCACAAGAAAAACTGCTGCGGGGCAGTGCAACCCTGAACCAGCCTCCCAGGCCATATGTGATGCAGTGGACCATTACCTTTCGAGGGTCACACTATTGTGTATGTACTGCAACACAGTACTCTGCAGGGGGAGATACTTCAAAGTGCTTTCGAGGATACGGTCCGGGAGCATGAGAAAGTCTGCCACCTACCTGATCAAGGCCCACCCATTATCTTCCTCTCTCCACCTGCCCTTTCTTATCCCCATGGTTGGTGCCCCTTGCTTACCCTCCCTTCCCTTCCTTTCCTTGTGTGTCTTGTTAAAAAAAAGCAAACAGAATACATAACAAAAAAAAAACTGTTTTCAGAGCTGCCTTTCACAGTTTAAAAATAGAAGTCCCAATGAAATGCTGCAAGGCCGGTGCATTTTTAAAAGTCTGCGGACAGTCTGCAGCCATTCACATTTTTGGGGTACTGCGTGTTAGGGAGAATTATCATAAATGTGCCAATTCCCTTCAGTTTAGAGACCCCCAGAAACTTTGCTGGATTTTGAGGACTTGCTTTTTTTCCCCGGGAAAGAGTGTGAGCCTTTTCACCCACTCTTTCATGTATTTTGATGTGTGTTTTACATTTGTGTTCTTTGATTGTGGAGTTTTCGATAACTCCATAGGCATCATCATTTCATGTGTGTTATACAGCACCTTCAGTGTGGTGACACGGGGATGTCTTTTTAGACTTCCCAAAAGTTTATATACTTTCTCTGGGATAAACTACTGTTTCCCAGAGAATGTAAAGTGAAATTGACTTCACTAGTCTTTCCAAATTCATAGACCCAGCACACACCATCTTACAATGGAGTGCTGGAGGGGTAACATAGTATCCCCTGTGTCTAACTACTCATGTAGCAGTCAAATGGTACCCTTTCCTATTGAAAAGGCTGGTGGCAGTGGTTTTACAATGAACTACCATGATTTTTCCCGACCGCGCACACCGGTAGCTAAAAATCGCGGAAGTCATGTTTTTCAAGATGGCGCCTTAAGCCCCTTTGTTTAAATAGGTCACGATATTCCTTTTTTGCCATTTCTTTTTAGAAAGGTCCTTCTAGTGTTTGCCTCTGCGCACCAAACCAGGTTTCGTCCCTTCGTTCATGTGCCTTTGGCAGGCTTCAGGACAGAAGACCGCCTCTGGTGTCTGAGTGTATGGGGTGGGCAGGAAGTGAGGAGGTGCCCAAAACTCCCTGTGCTTAGTCTTCTAGGAGGCCCAAATGCACTCTGGCATGATTGGCTGGCTGACTGTCTGGCAAGGACAGCCACCCTGCTGGGCTGGGTGAGTGACAACTAGGCTGGAATGAAAGGGAGAAAACTGTTTAAAAGGCGAGTCTCCAGGACTGGAAGGCAGAGTCAACCACTGGAACGAAAGAACTGAAGACAAGCTGGAAGAGGACGGCTGCCGCAACTCCTGGACCGTTGGTTGGCCCGGTGAAGCCCTGCTGCAGGTCCGAATTGCCAAACTCCATTCGACAGAGAAGCTCCTTCAAGGACGGCTTCTTCCTTTGAGTTGGTGGGACCAATCAACTCATAAGACACCTGGATACCATTCTCAAGGCTGGTTGGGATTAACCAGGGAGAGGGACACCAGTGGGACACCAGTTTGTGTTCTTGAATCTACAACTACTGGAACTGAAGTGACTCCATCTTGTTTGCTTTCTTCAATGATCCTGTGTAGTGCAGGAGTCCCCCGACATCCTCCCTCTTGTCCCCACGACTGAGGCTCAGGAACAGCGAGATCTGCAGGACCTGCCAGGAACCACGACTTCAGCAGCATTTCTTTCTTCATACAAAGGTACTGTGCCAACCTGATTGAGAGAACGCCACTCTCGCGGTGAAAGTTCATGAAACGTTCCCAACTTGTTTGTCTGTTTATTCACTTTTTATGCGCACCAGACGCAGAGGTAACAGGGCGCAGCAACAAGAAAATGCAAGGCTTACATGGTTACACAATATGCAAAATATACAAAATGAAGGCATATATAGTTAATACAGAATACAATATACACATTGAGTGTGGCAATAAACCAGCATGTTACACTAAGTATAGCACAAGTCACAGAAATAGATTAGATTACAAATGAACTTGCGAGCAGTGATGCTGAGTTAGATGAGAGAGATTAGGTGAGTAGGAATAAGTTGATCCCTCTGCGGAGACCGCCTAAGAGGGTGGGAGATTCTAAAGTTCAGTAGCGAAATTACAGGTCGGTGGAGATAAAATGTTGTATAGCCTTTTTTCTGAAATGTAGGTAGGGTTGGTCAGCTCTCAGGTTTTGGGGCAGTAAGTTCCGTAATTTAGCAGCTTTCACTGGGAAGCTATTTCCACCAATAGTGGTAAGCCTATATCTGGGTATAGCCAGGCAGTTAGTGTTGCCCGCTCTACTTGGTCTAATAGAGATTCTTCTATGGAGTTTATCTATGAGGTAACTAGGGCGGCGTTATTTGGAGCTTTGTGGGTCAGAGATAACATCTTTAGCTGTATTTTGTTGCCTGTAGAGAGCCATTTGTGTTGGCGTCTAAAGGTAGAGATATGAGATCTTTTGTTTATGCCAAGTGCTGCTCTGAAAGTGTTATTTTGTAGTATTTGAAGCCTCTGGAAAGTCATTTTATTGGCACCACTATATAGGGCATTACAATAGTCAATTCTAGAGAGTGTAAGTGCTCTAGCCAGGATCAGGCAGCTGTCGTTGGAAAGAAAAGGCTTGCCAGCTCTGATCAGCTTGCAGGTGTAGGCCGTGGTGGAGGCCAGGGATTTTATCTGTGTGTCAAAGGATAGTGTGTAATCTAAATAGAAACCAAGGGTTATTACTTCCTTGGAGACTTTGATAGTATTCCCGTCAATATTGAATGAGGAGAATTCCTAGCCTAATTTTTTGATGTTGGCCTGTGTACCCAGGATTATCAACTCAGTCTTATCATCGTTTGGGCATAGGCCGTGAAAGGCCATCCATGTCTGGATGATAAGATATACCCTGTTCACCAACTGAGTGTCCTTACTATGATCCCCAGAAAGCGGGAGGAGAATCTGTGTATCATCTGCATAGTTAGTGTAGATGATACCCAGATGATCCAGATCATAGAACAAGGGCTTGGTGAAGATGTTGTATAGGGTTGGAGAGACACAGGAGCCTTGAGGAACAATGCACAGGATGGGGGTAGGGTCTGCGGCTGCCGATGGAGAGAAAACTCTCACGGTTCTCTCGCTCAGGAAAGATTCAATCCATCTGATGGCCTCAGGAGAGTAGTGGGCAGCAGAGTCGAGGTGTCTACAGAGGACCTTGTGGTCCACTAAATTGAATGCAGCTGAGAGATCAAGAAGGAGCAGAAGTACAGTCTTCCCTTCCTCTCTCAGCTTGTCAATTTGGGATTTGAAGTCGATTAAGGCTGTTTCCATTCAATGTAATGGGCGGAAGCCGGATTGCCTGTCTCCTAAAAGTTTGTGCAATTCTAAGTGTCTTTGAATTTGGTTATAGGCAGCTTTATCCAGTATTTTAAGCATAAATGGTACCGTGGTGATGGGACAGTAGTTGGTAGGGACGACAGGATCTAATGTCTGTTTCTTGAGGAGAGGGAGCACCCAAGACTGTTTTAGGTTAGCAGGGATAGTGCCTGAGGTGAAGGATGCATTGATCTATTTAGCGATGAACGGAGATAGTTCTCTGGCAGCATCTTTGATTTTTTGTGCTGGGCAGACATTGCCTTTGCAATTGAAGGGAGGGCTTCAGAGAAAAGATGATTTTTCAACTTCCAGGGTGGTCATTTTAGTGAATTGGAATGTATTGTTATGTGACGCCAGTGGGACACTGGGCAGAAGGTTTTTGGGCGAGTGCTGGAGATTCAGCGCTTCTTTCTTCTTCTGAATTTTATTTTGGAGCATGTTAATTTTATTAGCTAGCGCATGTTGGATGTCTGCGCACTAAGACTTGTCTTTCGTGCATATATTTGGTGTAACTATTGGTGACTCAAGTTTGTTTAATATGGAGAAAAGTTCCTACATACTGGAATTGGATTTAGCAATACGCTCATCATAAGAGTTACGTTTTGCCTGACAGACTTCATTCTTATAGTGTGAAGAGATTGAGGTTAGCTTGGCTTTGTTATCATTGGAGGGTCAAAGTCTCCAATTGGTTTCACTTTTCTTTTCAAGAGACGTAAACCTCTGAGTTGTGGTGTAACCATTTATTTAAATGGGCTTTTGGTTTGCTAGATCTAAGTTTAAGAGGGGAATTTTTATCCCGTGTCTTGAGCATAATGTTGTTCAATTCATGGAGTAGGATACTAGGATCAAGATTTTCTGGCAAAGCATTTAGATTGGGAAGGATCGCAGGGATTACTTTATCAACTGTCATGCTTTTTTTATTTCTGGTGAGACACGGTGGCGCTAGTGGCGGGGCCGTGGGAGTGGGTCTAGTGATAAATAAGTGAAAGGACACTAGTGAGTGGTCAGTCCAGGATAGAGGCATGATAGATAAGACAGTAGCTGTGCAGTTATAATCAGCTATCTAATCCAATGTTCTCCCCTTTGAGTGGGTAGGTTTGTTAAGTTTTTGAGACAAACCGAGTACATTAATTATGTTAGCTATGACTGTAGCATTTTTATCTGTTAGATCGCTGAAGCCTATATTAAAATCCCCTAATAGGAGTAATTGGGAGGATGGTTTGAGGTTATTAGTGAGTATGTTATACAGATCCGCCTCAAATGTGCTGAGAGGACCGGGCGGTCTATATAGAAGGTGAACAGTGAGAGATTGTGAATTATTTATCTGAAATTTGGCGGATAGGATTTCACAAGATTGTGACAGTTGGGTGGGGGCTAGTCTGAGGGAGAGACACGTTTTGTAGATAATGGCGATGCCACCTCCTCGTGCTCCATCTCGGTCTTGTCTGACTATAGTATAACCAGATGGGATGGCTAACATAAGCGATGGTCCGGCCGCATTATGTAGCCATGTCTCGGTAATTGCAAAGAAATCCAGGTTACCTTCCATGATAAGGTCAGCAATGTCGATGGCATGGGCGACGAGCGATCTTGCATTAAGAAGTGCTCCTTTTGAGAAGGGGGGCCTCAATTTCCACTTTAACCTGAATAGGTTTAGCTGTATTATTATCAAGCACCTTATACTAGTGATTTTTTAATTGGGAGGCACTCGTGATGGAACTTGAGTGTGGAGGTGACAGACTGGTGTGGTAAGAATTTAAGTTATGCTGATAGTTAGCTTTCAGGTTGATAGGAGGTAGGGATCTTCTCGGTGGTTCATGTAGTTTAGGTAATCTGGCACGGAGTCTCAGGTTTCTATTAGGCGAGGCACATGGTATAGAAGCAAAGGTTGCAGTCCCTAAGGCTCTGTTGTGTGTTGATTGGAGGGGCCTGACATAATAAGTGTCTGTGTTAGTCATTTTGGGTAGGCTAGGCTCTAGGATAGGTGCTGGAAGGTGCTTGGTGAGGCATGCTTGGCTTCTAGGACCAGCGTGTAAGGTGACAGCCATTATGCAGAGCACAATTGTTAGAGTTAGCATCTTTCTTAGTTAGACAGCAGGAGAGGTGTTTGTAGTAAGGCACCTATGCGGTATAACAATTAAGCAACCCAAGTACGGTGGTGCCTATAGGGCAGCTAGGCGTCTGGGCCGGATCACAGTTGGGACGCAGGAAAAGGGCAAAGCCAATGTGGTAAGTGGGCGTAGTTGAAAATATCATTTAGTAATCAAACAGCACAGGTACGCCGATACAGATGGGCAACTGGGCAATTAGGGCAGATCATAATTGAACAGTAAGTAAACAAACAGCAGTAGTCAACAACATAGGGCATTGCACGTAGGCTCCTAGGCCAGTTCACTGCCAAGCTGCATGAGTAGGGCAGTACTAGTGTGGCATCTAGGCGAATTTACAATTAGGAGTATAAACACTACATTACGGTAATGCCTAAAAGGGAACAGGAATTTAGAGTTATCAATATAATACAGCAGCCATATGTTAATGCATGAGAGGCAGCTGGGCGTGATAGTGATGAAACAGCTGAAATCTAAACATTTGTAGCATAAAGCAAAAGGCTACTGAATCCCTGATCAATAGAAGCATAACAGGTTAGGTGAAGATTATAGCATAGAACAGTAGACTGCAGAGTCATTGAGCACTGGTAATAAATGGCAGTCGGAACGGTCAATTATACAAAGGGTACAGCGTATATGTAAGTCTGATGTTGGGCAGGGTAAACATTAGCCATTGTACATATAGTGTGGGCAGGTACTCCTTACCAGAGAGTTAGGGCAGACAGGCGTAGGTCCGGCTCAGGTCCCATAAGATAGGTAGGTGTATGGGCATGCCAGGTGGACCAAGTGAGACAATACTGGTCATCAGGAGCGCGGTGCAATCAGGCGGCAGCCATCTTGGCGTTATGTGCTTTTAGTACACGTAGAACGGAAATGTAGTGATCAGGTGTGCAGCTGAAGGGGATCATACATTCCGTAATGCAGGCCATGCAACTAACTTTGCATCTGGGGGCAGTTATCATTCGGTGGCAGTGAGGGGTCTCCCACCAAACTGTGGAAGTCGGGATACAGGACTGCCGGTGGTTGATGGTTAGTTGCCACAGCAGCAGGAGGAGAAAGGGGCTCCAGCTCCTGTAGACACTGCTAGCAGCTTGCATTCTAGTGTAGGTGTGGAGCGCAAACGTCGAGTGGGTTAAATTAGAAGTTGCCAGCGCGATGTAAAGGACTGATAACCTTCTCCAAGGTCCATAGGGGACTGCCACTATCCGCAGCTATCAGCGGCAAACTTGCAAGCCTAATCAGCTTGCGACCCAACCAATGATCCTTTTTCATCTGAACTACTTCTGAAAACGTTTGCAAAGACTTTACTGTTTGATACCAGAACTGCTCTTTCCTATCCAGAACACTTGCCCATTGACTTTGGCCTGTCCTATTGACTTGAATTGAACTCCTCCGGTGAACTGAAACTATTTTCACTGCCTAGAAAGTATATGGGTCTCATTATGACCCTGGCACTGACGGAATGAAGGGCGCCGGTACGGGACTGGCCCCCTTCATTCCGTCAGGACTGATTACGAGGTTACCTTTGCGGGACCCGGATCAGACGTCTGATAAAACCAGACATCCTTTCCGGGTCCCGGTGGGGAAGAGGGAGGTAACAAACGGACACTTGTAATGTGCCTGTTGTTACCTCCATCCCCATTCCCATTGAGCCCTCTGGGGGCTCAAATGGGAATGGGGAATGGTTCCTGCAAGGAGGAATTACCAGGTCCTCCTATGTCGGAATGACCCAGTTATTCCTCATTGCAGGAACCCAGTAATGGAGCCCGGTTTGCAGGAAGCCATGGAGCCAATAGCTCCATGGCAGCCTCCAAACTCGTAATGAGGCCCTATGTGATCTATTCTACTTTTGTCCTTTCTGCTCACTGCTAAGTAACGGAACTGCCATTTTTCTCCTATTTCAGGGGAGCTCAAACAGTCTCAAAAGCTTACAGTTTTGTATTGAAATGTATGGGTATATAATATTAAGTTGCCTTATTCTAGTTGAATGTTTTCAACTAAATGATTGTGTAATAAATTACTAAGGGCCTCATTACACGGATGACGGTAAGGCTTTACCGGTACCGGTATTTTACCGGTACTGGTAAATCCTTACCGCCTTACTACGAGGTCCCTTTGCAGGTTGGGGAATTTAACGCATGCTTTTTGCAGGCATTAAAAACGAACCCGCAAAGGGACCAGGGAGCTAATTACGGTACCGCAATTTGCAGTACCGTAATTAGCGCCTTCCCCATTCCCATAGAACCCTATGGGGCAAAAATGGGAATGGGGAAGGGCAATGGTGGAAGGGGGAATTACCGCCCTGCCAACCTTGGAATAGGGCGGTAAATCCCCTTTCCACCAAGGCGGTGCCGGTATTTTACCAGCATGAACCATGGCGCTAATGGCGCCATGGTTCACCGCCATCCGTGTAATGATGCCCTAAGTGTTTTTACCAAGAAACCTTGAGTATAAGTGTCTACTTGAACCACTGTGATTGAAAGTCCTCTGTGTAACTACTTGTACTGCTTACATTCACTCTTGAGATAAGCCTGTCTGCTCAGCTCGCTACCAAAAACTGTGTGGTACAGACTTATACCAAAGGTTGGTTTGGCTAACACCTGTAGTCCTAATTGTGGGTATTGGTCCCAGAGGGTACTGCCTTCAATTCTGCCTACCACTGTGCTATCAAAGCCATTCACTCTTCTCTGGCAGGAAGTGGTGGCTCTGAAAATAGTCTTTTTATGGGGTTTTTTTTGTGTTTTGAAAACTTCAAGTAGTTAACACCTACTGGAAAAAGGATTGCTATAATTCCAAAAAGGGTCGCAATGTATTTTGTACATTTCGCAGAAAAATCTGATTCCCAGCATGAATAAGATGTACTCCATCTCTGCGAAAAATGTGTGTGATACGAAACATAATATTTGCATTGTGAAAAGAGGACACACCAACATCTCACAAAAAAGCACAAACAGCGTTGTTGACATTGCGTCTCGCTTTCTCCATTTGTGGACCAAATGAAGAAGAACGCACACACATTTGTCTCTGCGCAATACAAGAAAAAATGACTCGGGAGTTTGGAAACATGTCCATGACTTTCCCAAGTCCTTCTTTCATTCCAAATTGCAATTACATTCCAGAGACATGTCCTAAACTGTTCCCTCCACAAGGAATAATAATAATATCTGGATGACAGTGTGTCATCAAAGTGGCACAAAGAGGAACCAAATCTAACCACTTAATTCCACGGACTCCATGCCAGTGCACAATCACATGAGTGAATCCAAGATCTGCAGCCACTTCACAGTGATCTGCATGCACCTCCAACCAATTTTTCCACTACGAGTCACCCAAGATCCAGACAAACTGCCTTCTGAAAGACACAGCCATAGCTATCTGGTCTCCTTTCAGGAAACAGACTTTCTGCCAAAGTCTCTCCTTACACATCACACCCAGTAAACCTTATTGACAATCCCTTGGCCTGTACAGTCTCATTTGCATGCTTCTCAGCCTCAAAATCCCTGTATGCAACACGCGTGATCCGCGGACAGCCACGGTGTCTGCGGACAGATTGTGAAATCTGAGATTGGGGAATGAAAATGTAAACTTCCCCTTTGAGGGTGGCTCTGAAAAGAGCCTTTTTTGTTTTTTGAAAGTGGTTATAAAAAACACCTTTCACTTTGTTATTTTATTTTCTTCCTGATGCCTTCACATTATCCTCTGTAAAGCATTCCTTATGTTTTGAAATAACATAGCATTTACCAATATGGATAAAGAAATGCCATCTGCTTTGAAATAGTCACTATTAACAAAATCAATATTGTCATTGTTACAAGACAACATCCCACTTCTAAAGAAGAAAGCAGACATCCCTCTGTTCACCAAACACATTGCACCATTTTGCTGGGGACAGAAAACATTACAATTCTCCAATACTACCCAGGGAACATTTCAGAAAAAATCACCTTGGCATTTGGAACATCCTCCATCACTGCCTGAACAAAGTTTTCAAGAGCACTCAACAAACTAGGAGGACTGATGTATCCCAAATGGACAGCACCCCAAACCTCCACTCCTTCAAAACCAAAACTGGCAGGCTCATGTTTATGCATAGCATACCTCTCCAAACCATTTACAAACAGATCTCCAACAACCAACACCCACACACAGCCTCTCTTCCTGCAAAGAACAACTTCAACACCTGGTTGGCTAATCCCCACATTCCCCTCTCCATGCTGGATTTGCTGAGAAGCCCCAGATGTGGCATACCCTATCCGCAAACAGCTGCGCTGTCCGCGGACCCCGCAACATAGAGGCAGCCCTTTTTCCCTTTCCACATCACTGTCTGCACCACTCTATCATTGGATGCACATAAAGAGTCACACAAATATTCACCAATATCATCCAAGAACTCTACATCTAACTCTCTCTTCACAATTCAGCACTTTAGATGAACTGTTCATCATTCTGACTACAAGTGCCCTGTGATTGCAAAGTACCTACAGCTAAAACTACTGTAAAACTCTTCAAGATTTCTCCTTCCAGATTCAACTACATCTACATACATCAATACAAACTATAGGTATGAATATTCTGTTTACAGTAAACTTGCAACTCTTTTATAAATGCATGTGAACATGGTACCTGCCATTCACCCTGCATAATCTGCAAAAAAGCATACTCTAATTTCTCCCATCTCCTATAATTAAGTTCACTTACAAATCTACTTTCCAAATTTTAATTTACCCATATCACTCATTGCAATGTCCAACCTGTAATTCTCTTATTTCCTTCTGTCATTTTCACAACCACTTACCCCTTAACACACTATTATTAATTCCTAGAATGCACACAAAACAGGACACCAGCTTTTATCTTACAAAAGCATTATAAGTACAGAAAATGCACTTTTTTAAACAGAATGCCGGACACTTGCAATACTTGCAAAAGCAAACAAATGCAAGTGTACATTCAGAACCGTGCTAATAGGAATGTTGATGTCAGAGAACGGAAAGGTTGCCAGCACTCATGTAGGAAACATCTGTGAAGAAAAAATATTAATGGAATTACACACACACAAACATTCTCCCTTTCAATCTGTATATTTTTTCAAGCTTTTTTTCTCAGCCTACTACAACTTCCACTAATCTATTGCCATACTAAACAGTGCAACAGCAACACATACTTTCAAAAGTGCACCTCATAAAACACACCTATAAATACTCGTCTAACCCCCTTAGCGATGAAGCTGAAACCCCAAAATCCGCCTTCATATACAAAGCTATGCAATTTAACACATACAGTTCCTCTTCCTAGAAAGAGTTCCTTTTGCAAATGTAACTAATCTATTCTTCAAGTGAAATTACTGTGACATTAACACATGTATGTACTAACGTCCTTCTTTCACAATTTCAGTGAAGACCACACTCCTGAAAACCAGCAGTGTCTGAAGTACAAGACAGAACCCAGAAGAAACCTACTGTTTGCATCCAACAAAGTAAGTGCAATACTGTCATAATGGTCTAACTGTTACTCAAACACTGTAAAATTATAGTATTGTAAAACAAACAATAAACCCTACAGCATTAAATTCAGTATTACTAATTGCGCCTCAACAGGTGAACACTTTGTATTGTTATCTCAACACCAGTATAGTAACACACAAATACGAGAATAGCCTTCCTAACCTGAAGTAACATCCCATCAAACAATCACACACCACTACATACATGCCTACCATCATACTCAGACACATACAGTGTGCAACGTCCCAACCCAGACTTTCTTTTTTTCTCCAACAGACACCAAACAATGCCTACCAAAAAGTAACTCTGTAGAAACCAACGCAAAACTTGAACAAATCAAAATAAAAGTGCACAAAATAGGCATCCACCTGTAGCAGAATGTATACAAAAAATTCAAACAAAACAGCTAATGCAGTCACTAAGCAAAACTAAAGCAGCTTGCAGTAAAGCAACTTTGACTCCTCTTTCAAAATGTAAAACTAAACAAAGTTGTTGAAAAGACTGCAGCTACCACTATGACTACACTGCACCTTTAAATCTTGATGTAGCCACAAGTAAGCATACCAAAAAAAATGATTTTACAAAAAATGATCCACCTTGAGTCCTTCAGAACCTTATAAAAACAGGAGAGAAATCATGCTCAACCCTTGAAACCTACCGCAGAAAACAAATCTTGGAAGCTCTCATAGACAGTGAGGTCCTCCTCAAAAGATAATTATTTTCATTAGTTTTAAACAGAAAGAAACCACTAACAGAACTAACTACTAAACTACAACAAGGACTTCTCAACAAACGGAATATCAATAAAGATAGCTTCGCAAACATCTGTGCAGGTGAGTGGAGTCACACCACCAGCACAGAACCATGTTTCAATGAAGAAGCATACAAACAAAAGCAAACAAACCCAATTGCCATACACAGCAGTGGACGAGGTTATGAAAAGGTTAATAATACCATCATGGAACCAGAAATGATGCTCACACACATATCTCCAGCAAACCTAACATCAACTCTCCATTCCACTGAACCAATACGTCCAGTCTACAAATGGCCGTGCACATGAATGTGTAATATAGGCAAAAAATCTTTCACATCTTTACGGCAGTTCCTCAATCCGTGTGTGAAAGGCAAAGACACATCAAAAATAAAACTATAACAAACTATGGACTCCTGTCCAGTGCACAAATACACAGGACTACAAGGACATTAATTAGCCTTCATTTCTGGACCTATTTGCAAAAGCACTTTCCACCATTTCAAAATGATAGGAACACACCATTCAACTGTAAACAATCTTGTTCATAAACTGTACTATGCCAAAAGTCCTGCTTTAGCACTGGCCAATTTAAATAACATTCTTCTACATGGTACAGCCAAAGAACTACTCGACGTGCTGAAGTATCAAACCATGTGTGTGTTGCTGCAGGACTTTTTTTTTAATAATAATAGCACAAAAACTATAGACATAATGTACAAAATAGAAGACAATGAAGATTCCAAGTGGTTTCAATTTTCTCTCTATCTTATAGCAGAAAACAAATATGAAATTACTAACCCCTCAATACTTTTGAGATACTGCACTGCAAAACTTGACAACAACTAAACATGCTATCACAAATAACTTTGAATTATTCCCACTACCAAAACCATTGCAACAACTTAACTTGTATGAGAGCATTATAATTCAAACAGTGCACCCATTTCAAGCAATAATACGCCTTCAATCAAAAACAGTAAAACTACCTCCCACTGAATTACTAAAAGGCATTTGTGGCAAAGTAGTTTATTTGCCATTAGATCTCAAAGAAAATGTACACACTCTGGGAGTGCAACGGCCAATAGAACAATCTTTGATTATCTTAGTAAATGGCATACCTACAAAAGACAAAAATAATTGGCAGCAACTGGTGGACTTATATAAAGTTAGAGAAGCCCTGCAATATCTAAAAGACAACAATGAATACTACAAAGAAATAGATATTGAAGAAAACCTGAGAGAAACCCCAAAATAATTCAAGACTCTTCAGAAACTGGCCATTTCAACTTCTAGATCCCACGACAGAATCCAATATTTTAGATCATTATACAATTCACCCATTGCACTCTAAAGACACCATAGATGATGCACTTGAAACTTACCAAAAGCGGCAAGCCAAAAGATCTCCAATCAGCATATGGGAAAAAAGTGTAGAAGCACAAGCCTCCCTCTACTCTTTCTGACTGGAAAAGGTGGAAGGTACGATGCAAGACTCACACAAACAACAGCATTAGAATACCACTTTTTACAAATGTATTCTGAAGACCCCAGATTCAGACAAAACGTGGAATACATATTCCACCTTCTCTTTGAAAGTGAACTAGCAACTCTATGCTACGGAGTTGCACACACATTGAAATCAGGTACCAATTTTCTAAATATCTCTGCTACACAATTACTACAAACAGTGCAAGAAAAAGATGAAGTTTTACAATCAAGCATTACAAACCTTTTAGTAAACAAGCATGGTACAAAAGAATACTGGTCCCGATGACACGCAGAAGTACAGTGTATGATAAGAAACCTTGGCCCACCCACATGGTTTGTCACATTAAGTTGTGCAGAATATGCATGGGAAGATTTGCACGATTCCCTACACATACCAAACAAAAAAAAACAGCTTGAGGTGAGGTTGAGGCAGTCTCTGGCAGTCTCTCTATCTTGTCTACTGTGGGAGGACCCCATTGAACTACTTAACTTCAGTGTCTACCACGGAGCGATGAGCGGAGCTTGAGGCGAGGTTGAGGCAGTCTCCGGCAGTCTCTCTACCTTGTCTACTGTGGGAGGACCCCATTGAACTACTTAACTTCAGTGTCTACCCCGGAGCGGTGAACGGAGCTTGAGGCGAGGTTGAGGCAGTCTCCGGCATCCCCGCTGCGCACAGTCCTTCGAAATGAAGCCTCATGGACCCTGTGAAGCCTCCTTACACGAAAGCTCTACTATTTCTCCATGTGCGCAGGAACTTCAAACAGAGCACACAGCAGAGCAGCGACTACTAAGAAGTAATTTTAAATCTCTCGACATCACGTCAATGAAACCATCAACACAAAAACCGAAGGTATCAAGGAATATTGCCGTGGCCCCTTCGGCCTGCACTACACCTGGCAATACCCCGTCAACCCGCTTCAATTTTGAAAATCCTTTCGACGGGACCCAGCGTTCACCCTCTGTATCCTGCTCGACTCCCACGGAGCCACTACCCAGTGCTACCGAAGCAGAGGAATGTACAACCGCATCAACCACAACAAACGTCAGAGCACAGCTTTTTCAACATGGCTTATCTGTCGCCTCTACAGACCTATTGAATCCTTCATGCGCCCCAACAAACATAGGCGCTCTTACCTCAGAGTCTTCCGTCTCCCCTGTTGGGCTGGGTAGTAGCACGGAGGATCTCCGGGACCCATTGGACTCTTCGGATTTATCGGCCTCACTGAACCTCCAAGGCGCTGCAGCTCTTTCGACACGCCCACTGCCCATCTCATTGGAGTCTCCTTCCTCCTCCTCTTCCAGCGTCAGTGTCCAGCCTGCACAGCCTTCCCGCCAGGCCCTTACGCTGGCGAGAGGGGCGGACGATTCGACGGTCGGAGGGCAGTCGGCGTCTGCCACTGTGCTAGCAGCCTGGGCGAGAAGCCGGGTTGAGGTGGAAACGGGGGACGTCCTCCCGGTTTACGAAGGAAGGGAGCCTACGAGCGGGGGGACGCGCCTATGTGCCCCAACGTTGGAACCCTGGTCTTCTGGCAAAGCGCATGCCGCACAAAATAAGGCTGCGAGAACTATGGTGGGACTCCAGGCCCTGCCGGAAAATCGTACGACCAGCACAGTGGTGCCCCCCCCCCCGGAGCCCATCTGTCATCCAGAAAATTTGCTGGTGTCGCCAGCCATAATTATGGTCCAGATCCACACAGCAAAGGAGCAAATTGCTTCAGCAAGTCCATCAAGACAAAGAAATGACAGTGACCACAGCAAGATTTCTCTAAAAAAACAACCTATGACAAAATTGGCAAGCAGTCCAACCAAGGATGATTCTCCAACAGGTGAGTAGACCAGTCAAAATATCCTGGAACTAAATGCGGGAAACCGCTCAAGTGACAAAATTCTTTTTCCGCCCAGATTAAGTAAATCCTGCACTGCTAATACATCCTACAAAGTCATTGACGAACTACCGGAAGAACCGGTTTCTGAATCTACTGTTCCCCAAGCACTGGCAAAGAATTTCAAACAAGACGCTAAATCCAAAAAATCACAAAACCTAAAAAGAAAATACAAGAAAAAAGATACAGGAAAAAAAACTCTCCCCTGCCCACTGTTAGCAACGGCGTTAAAAGACTTCTTCAAAAAACAATGTAAAAGAAAGCTGGACGAGGTCAACGAACTTTCCGATGCAGAAATTCTGGAAGCAATCCAAGATCTCCCACCTGCCACCAAAGCAAGAAAAACAACATTGTATGCTAAAAAACAAATGGATCCTTCAAGTGCCGACAAAAGTGAGCTTGAACCAAACAATGCTCTAAAAAGAGGAAGACATTCTATGAAGATACAAGAGGAAATAACTGCACCCATCCCGAAAGAAAGCACTCCAGATTCCCTGCACACCACCATACACCCCGTACACCTACCTATATTGAGTGCGAGTAGCTTGGGAATAATAGAGGCTGCAGCTAACATCAAATCTCCCACACCTCCACAAGGGGAAGATCAAATTGGCGTATTACTGCCACTCGCCACAGAACCCTCTCCTAAAGAAAAATCTGTCGATGACACCGATGTCTCCTTCAGTCCCTAATCACCAACAACTATTCGGAACTCAACCATCGACGCAACTTCCACCGGATCAGCAAACCGGGATACTTAAAAATCAAGATCAACCTACTCAAACAGATGAAAGTCTATTTTTTCCAGAACAATTGTTGAACTCAACACCTCGACCACGTTCGCCACCAAGAAATAGGAGATTAAGCAAAATAGTTCCTCCTAACTCAAAAGACTCGCCGTAAAAAAAAAATGATTTGGCCACCATCATGTCGGCAATTAAAATAGCCCTAGCACCATTTGGGAAGCTCTACGAAAATATCAACGACTCGTTAAAGGACAGCATCACGGTAACAGCAATGATGCACACCAAGTTGATATTTGTAGAAGGATTTATCACTGCCCTGGAAAAAACTAACAAGAAGCACAGAGAAGCCTGGGACACAAAGCTATCAGTATTGGAAGAAAAGCTACGACTCCTCCAAACCACTAGTCTGGAAAAAACGACTTCAGATGATAAAGAAACCCAGGCCCCACTTCAAACACAATCCATGAAAACGGCGCCGCTCTTTAACCGAATAAGCAAATCGCCTTCTCGAACAACGGAGCCTCTGAAAACGACACTCACAAAACTTGCTTCCAAAAAACCATCTGTTCCAATGCCCAAACAACCTCTATTGAAGCGAATAAAAAGCCCTCAACAAGATTCGAGCATGAGGCGCAAAGAAGCCACAGTAGAGCCACCACCCTCTCCTAAGGGAAACGACAAAGAAATTAGAAGAGCCTGCATTGATGAAACGACACCATTATTACCACCCAGCCTACCCTTTCACCACGGTCTGCCGATGAATTTATCTGCCAAAGCTCGCTGATTGATTTATCACAACACGAGGACTGAGCAGAAATCATTGAACTTGACACGGAAAATGGAGACAGCTCTGGAAATCAACCGGAAACTCAACCACGCTCACTTAAAGAAAGCACTAACAAAACTGCACTCTCCAACCCGTGTAAGAGACCTTCTAACTGAAATCAGGCAGATGACTTGAGTATTGAACAACTATATGAAAAATTAAAATCTACCAAATCAGTCGCCTCGACTAAACCATCGCCTATTAAAGAAAAAGAGTCTAAATCCAAATATCAGCACAAATCCTCTTCAAGATCCAACGACAAGCTTTCTGACTCAGTGTGTCTATTCAAGATTGAACAAAAACCGTCAGAAGAGCATTACATGATCCTGAACAGAAGAACTGTTCTCAAAATCCTTAAACAGGTCGACATACTTAACAAACTAAAGTCTGACGACTTTACGCTCATAGAGCCCTACCACAGAAATAAGCAAGCAAAGGCATATCTCCACATCAAAAATGTGGTGCTCCGAGAGATTCCCCAAGAAGCCTACGCAAAAGTGGCCCATGTGGGCTTCATTCTGACGGAGATCCAGAGCTCAAAAAACAGCAAGAGCCAGACGGAAAGCCACAAAACCTCTGTAGCAAAAAACTACAGATACAAATCACAAACTGAGGATCTGTACAGATCGAAAAGACGGGGAAGAACGCCGCCCCGCAGGGAAAAACCTGTCTACCATGAACCTAGAACTTCAGGGAAAGCTCCATCTAGATTCGACCACTCGAAACACTATCGGGATGTTAATGGAAGGTTTGAAGAAAGAAGTGATTCAAGACATTGCAACGAGCTTAGAGGACCATCTGCGACAACCCATACATCATCAGCGCGCCGAAACGACCGAAGATCAGCATCCCCAGCCCATTATGTACAACCTAAGCAACACACTGACCAGTCTACTAGCCATCCAGACCCTAAACCAACAAAAGATACATGATCTTGGCTGCAAGATGCCTTCACTCCCGGTCTCAAGAGATAGCAGCAAACGAGGGGAGCCAATTCTCCATCTCGGCTACCCGATTCTAACAATGAAGCCCAACGGAATTCAACCCTTTCCATAGTGTCATGGAACACTAGAGGCCACATGCACTTAACCAAAATTGGCAGCTGCAACTTAGGAGCCCACGATATTATATGCCTCCAAGAAACGTGGCTGGTGAACAAACCTGTACTTGACGGCTACACCATCGAGATCTCGCCTGCCTTAAAAGGCCCGTTCGGCAGACCTTCTTCAGGCTTATTAATTGCTATTCGGACGGGGTCAAACATAAGCATCACCAAGACAATTGTAGCCACCTACGCTTTCCTGGCGGTGCTCATAACAACGAGTAATGAAAATTATTCCGAAGTCTGCCCTATTATTAACACCTACTGGAACCCTCAAAGAATATCGTCTGGAAAATTCTGTGATGAAGCAGCTAACATCATTGACGAAATAATGATTAAACATAAAACCTCGGATATTCTTATCTGTGGAGATCTGAACTCTAACTGCTTGAAGTCGACTGACCGGACGCCGGCAGCAGAAAGAGGAAAACTCTGGGTTTCGTTAATGAATTCTAAGAATCTTCGAAATGCTGCAAAATCCAACAATCATCCCACTATCCCTACATGGGAGCGCGACCAATCTACAGCCAACCTTGACTACATCTTTGTTGCAGAAAAAATCTACTCGAGCATAGCCTCTTTTGAAGTATTCAGAACGGAAGCTAGTGACCACAACCTGCTTAACCTCACATGCAGAAAAAGGAGATGTGACCACCAATTCTACAACGTTGCCGTTGAGGTGAACACTCAGCTCTCGCGTTTGCGTATGACTGCAAAAGATATCAAAACTTTGACAGACGAATACAAAACTCTCACTTCAGACAATGAAGCAAACGATGTAACATTCAGGACTAGCTACATTCCACTGCTCCTGCCATTCAAAAAACCTCGAAAAGTGTTTGATAATCAGAGCAGAAACTTTACCCATACCTACAATCGGACCCTTGTGATCAGACAACGTCACTTAAGAAAATTAAAAAAAGAGGCAATGACTGTGCACTCCTCAACTCTACGGGAATCCTACCTTCTCGAGTTGAGATCATACAAACAGTGGCTAAGAAACAAGAGATCAGCACTCTACAAAGCAGACGCTGAAAACATGATCAAGATCATAGCTAAAAAAAAAACTTGTGAATTTTGGAAATTGATCAATGACATCAAATCTCACCCTAGCTCGCAGATGATAAACGCAGTTTCTGAAGAATGCTGGTTTAACCACTTCTCTAAATTGTTTGATCACCCTCCCACGGACACCGAGAGGACAAAGTCGCCAATCAAATCCCAGTGGGTCGACCTATCTGATACAGATGACATAAGAGCAATCATCATGAAACTGAAACTCTCACGTGCACCTGGACCTGACGGGCTAGCAAATACTGACTTGAAACAACATCCAGAGGCCTGGTCAGCAGTCTTCAGCCTGGTATTCAAACATTGCAAGTAACGAAAGATAATCCCGAGCTCCTGGAAGCAAGCCATTATTGTCCCAATCTTTAAAAAAGGCACGAGAGAAGACCCTTCCAACTACCGCCCTATCGCCTTACTGGATGTCATTGGTACAGTCTTTGCTACCTCTCTCCTGACCCACTTCCGGAACTGGGCAATAACTTCTCCAGCCAGGGACCCTC
Source organism: Ambystoma mexicanum (assembly GCF_040938575.1). Lineage (NCBI taxonomy): Eukaryota > Metazoa > Chordata > Amphibia > Caudata > Ambystomatidae > Ambystoma > Ambystoma mexicanum. Next base: position 480,706,418 of record NC_090922.1, read on the forward strand.
TCCAAACGGGTTTCCAAAAAAATGCCAGCACTGCGGCTAACATAATGATCTTAAACATCTTAAAAGAAAAAATCTTGCTCGGTGCTCCCAGAATCTTCCTCGCCTTCATGGATTTATCCCAGGCTTTCGATAGAGTAGATAGATCGAAACTGTGGGTCAAACTTAAGAACTGGAATTGTCCAAATCAGATCCTCGACCCTATTATCGCCCTGCATACAGATACTCATATATCAGTCAAACTAAATAATCAGGGCTTACTCTCCAATCCCATACCGTCCAATCGAGGAGTCAAACAAGGCTGTCCTCTGGCTCCAGCTCTTTTTATCTCCTTCCTTGGTGATTTCCAAACCTCACAAGAACTGATTAGATCGTTCCCCCCTGAAGATCGGAAACACAATGGTTACCAGACTCCTTTACGCAGACGACCTCATCATTCTGGACCATACCCAAGTGGGTCTTCAACGCCAACTGGACAACCTGGCCATGTACACCAAGGAGAACAATCTGGAGATCAACAACTCTAAAACAAAAATACTGATTCTGCAAAAGCAGGGGCGAAAAAAAAAAGAATCCTTGAAGTGGTTTTTGAACCAATCAAAAATTGAAATTGTTCCATCATTCAAATATCTTGGAGTTGACATTGACAGTTCGAAAAAATCTCTAAGTATGCAGAAAACTTTGTGGTCTAAAACAAAAAACCTTACAGCCTAACTACGTGCAATCGATAGAAAATACGGCAAATACAGTCTCCTTCTGGCAATCCAATTCTATAAGTCAAAAATAATTCCAACACTGACATATGGCATGGATGCCAACCTCTCAATTCCAATGACCCTATGGCCTAAACTAGAAGGTTTCATCTGGAGAGCAACATTAGGCTTACCGAAATCGACAGCTGTGGCAACCATAAAACGTGAACTTTGGCTGCTCTCCATGGAGGCAGTTGTCGCTCAGAGCACGATTCAGCTCTACAGGAAAATCCGGAACAAGATAGCCTCGAAATATACAGGATGATCTCTGAAGAAATATCTAAGGGGAGCAACAAATCCCTTAACAACTGGGCTGATAAGCAAAGGCGCACACTGCAAGAAATAGCCTGCTCAGAAGAGGAACTAATCCAGAATCCCATGAGAATAAAAATGAAAAATGGAATGGCTTGATTGGATAAAAACTAATGACAACGCTGTCTCGAACAAACTATTAACTCATCTGCCGCCAGTCTACAACAAACTGAAGCAACCGATGGAATATTGCAGTAAATATCCAAACAAACGCCTCATGAGAACTCTGCTGAAAGCCCGTTTAAATCTCCTCCCTACTCAAGAGGTCCTGGCAATTCGGGCCGCATCCAAGGAAAAATCCTGTAGACTTTGTAGAGACCCGCAAGCCACGGAATCTATCAAACACCTTTTGCTGGTTTGTCCGTCCATTCACCATGAAAGAGAGGCCTTCCTCGGCCCTGTGTACAAATCATCATACGTCGTCGACAACACCATCTGGTAGCATCGTCTCATCACGGGAGCCCAAACGAGATGGCTAATAGTGGCTGCCAAACTAATAACCATCGCTTTGGAGAAAACTTTGCAAAATCCATAAAAGAGAACTTTCGACAAACACTTGTTCAGGAAATCTACATCTGCACAGAAAATGACACTTCTTCCTTTTAGACAACAAAGAAAGTTCTTTTGTAAAAATCTAAATTGATTAAATACAAAATAAAAAAAAGAAAAAAAAGAAAATATACATATAAAAACACCAGGAGAACTCTGCTCTCTAGATCCTGTAAATGTATGAAGATATTTCCATCATCGCTTTATTGCCATGCTACACTTCATTTGTAATAAAACAGTGCCTCCCCTCAGAGAAGTGCAACACCTTCTTTGGAGAAAAGAATACCAAGCCAGAGGAGCACCACACATCCACATGCTTTTGTGGATTAAAGATTCTCCTAAATTTGGTCAGGACAGTGATGCCACTGTTTTGCAGTTCATTCAGAAATATGTCACTTGTGAAATCCCTTCACAAATTACACATAGTGACCTACATGCACAAATTTTACAATTTCAAAGACACAAGTGTGGGAAATATTGTCAGCGCAAATATAAATACAAAGGGAAATACTACACCAAATGCCGCTTTGGTTTCCCTAGACCAGTTTCAACAACAGGTCAAGTGAACAACTTCATGTCTTCAGTTAGACATAGGGGGTCATTACGAGGTTGGAGGAAAGTAACAGTCCTTACCGGCATGGAGCAAATACTGTGTCTGTGTAGTAAAGAGCCCGCAAATAGAGGGCTATTACGAGTTTGCGTGCACAAGCTTAGCGCCATGCCGGTAACGACATTACCGGCATGTCGTTAAAGTCCAAAAAATGGCCCTTAGCAACATCATGGAAAGCGCAGACAGCACTACCGGCATCAACGGAAACAGCATTAGCGGGCATCGCTGTCAGCGGTGACCGCTATTAGCGGTGCCCATAAATAAGCGGAACCGGAAGTAGCGTCATCGCACAGGACTGGGAAAGAGCACAGCGGCCATCTTGAAAAACACAATCCATTGCTATCCTTAGCACACAGGACCTGGAGCATATTGCTGACTACATACATCAACCTCCCACAACTAAATCATGCCCAAGACACATGCCATGATGATCTTGGCCATCTCATGCCTCTAGAGGAGTGACCCAGCCGACCGGCTAAGGCAGCGAAACCGTGCCTTCAACAGGCCAAAGGTCTGCTCGATGACCACACGGGTACGGGTATGGGAACGATTGTAGTCCTCCTCATGCCTGTTCTGTGGGTTTCAGACAGGTGTGAGGAGCCACGCTTCAAGGGATAGCCACTATCACCTGCATGAGAGGCAATAAAAGGTATGTGTTAGTCGATTCACGATAGACAGCTGTACTAGTCACACATGCCTGCAGATTATCGTTGGTCACATGCACATGTACCTGGTTTTATGCACACAATGTTAATGCCCTCAATGTGTTCTGTGCCATGGATTTATGGTGTGGGTTGCATCTCCAAGATGATACACGGTGTATACTGCCTTGATGTTGCTCATGCATTGTGGACGCATACCGCTGTGTTTGTGTCAAATTTGTGATGTGTTGTGTTCTGTATGTTTTTCTAACTGGCAGCACTGGCAGTAGGCTCTGCAATATTAGGCATTCAGCGCTGATTATTACGATGGTGACATGCTGCACTTCTGTGGTGGTGGCGGCCCTGTGACAAGCAGTGGATTCCCTTGGTGATTTTGTTCAGTGCACTCCCATGGATGCCTGTCCTGTGTAGTTATTTGCTGCAGACATTTACATAGTGAATATTCACAGCATGTTGCTGGATTATGTTTCAGAGGGTGAGGTACCATGATGGGTGGTGGACGTATTGTGGGATGTGGGGTGTTTTTTTTAAGTTTGGCATGTTGTGATAGATGTCCAGCTTACTTCATTGCTATGGGATTTGGTTGTCATTTTCAGTTTGGGATGCTTTGGGGCACAGTGTTTTGTGATGTGCACATCGTGCTGTGACATCAACAATGACACCATGGTGTTGTGTGCAACTAACCCCCATTTCACTGCTTTGTGCCTGTCATGCAACTTACCCAGCAGCCAGGCACGTTGTCCTGCATGTCGCTCCATGTAGCGTGGAGTTCCGCAGGACCATTGAGACATGTGTTGATCCAAGATATCGGGCACAACAATGTGTGATGATCTTGCTGGCGTCACATACCATCTGCACATTAATGAAGTGGTATTGCTTGCTGTTGAGGTACGCCACCTCCATTTCATGCGGGACGACCAATTCAACGTGGGTGCAGTCGAGGGCACCTATACAAATTGGCATGCCTGCCAGTGCATGGAAGCCAACTTTTGTGTCGAAAATCTCCTGGGGAGTCTGTGGTAGAGATATGTAGTCCCTAGTGTGCTTCAGGAGGGCATCCAGCACTTGGTTCAGCATGCGAGAAAGTAAGGGTTGTGATATGCCATGCATGCGCCCCACTGTGTGGTGGTAGGGGCCTGTGGCAAGGAAGTGGAGCACCGACACTACCTTCAGTAGAGGGGGGATGACAGTGTGTATTTCAATGAGGCTGACAATGTCATTGTGTATCATGTCCACAATGGTGGTGATGGTGTCCCGGTCCAGACGGTACATGGTGTGGATCTGCTCAGGGGTTAGGTTGAATGGACTGGCTCTGATGCGAGGGATTGGGGGCTGCCTGCATGGTACCACTGGCTGCACTGGTGGGGCATGCTGGGCCTGTCTCACCCTCCTTCTCCACCTGCGTCTCCTCTGTGGTGCCTGCTGTTGTTGTTGTTGTTGCTGGTGTAGCAATGCAAGCATGTCCTCCATCCCCAGTATTGCTACTACTAGTGGAATCATTTTGGTCTTGGAACGGGTGTGGTGTGTGGGTGTGCTCCTTTTGTGCTGGCCCAGACTCCATTGCCTCCACCTGTGCTGATTGGGTGCACCTGTGGCAGTTGGGAACACTGCACATAGCAGTTTACGGGTGCTTTGCGATTCCGGTATTGCCGGCATGCCTATATCTTCTATCAGCGCCTTCATGATGCCGGTATTTGCATGTCCGCCTGACTTGTGATGTCCTCCTGTTAGCGGCATCTGGGTATTGCCGACCTGCAGGCCTGCATGCCCGCGCCCTTGCCGCTATTAGAGGCACCGTTATTAGCAGTGCCTCTAATACCGGGTTCTTAGGTCGGAATAGCCCGGAGCGGTATGCGATGCCGGTAATATTTTACCGGCATCATTTTTCCATTACCTCCAACCTCGTAATGACCCCCATAGTGTCAAAGGTAAATGACCTGAGAACACATACTGCATAAAAAGAACAGAAGGATCAAAGTACATCAATGATTACAATGCAATCATTGCCCTCCTATGGAATGCAAATATAGATGTGCAATACATTGCAGACAAATCCACTGCAGTTGCACGATATGTCACAGCCTACTTATCCAAAGCAGAAAAAACAGAGCTCAAAAACCTCTGGGATGACATATCATCTGACAAAGCACTGTCACAGAAATTGTACATTTTAGGCATAAAAATGCTCTCCCATAGAGAACGTGGCTGCTACGAAGCCGCAGACTGTTTAACTGGTACTGCCTTGAATGGAAAATCTGAAAACATAATATGGCTAAGCCTTGGTCCTGCTAAATCCAGAAAAAGAGCACTCAAATCATATGAAGACATAGTAGCAATAGCCAAAAATGATCCCAACAGGCAAGACATTTTGGAAAAACAATTTACTAGACACATACTACCCAAACAGGAGTACCACTTTGGAAACCATGTGTCTATACCAAGTGGCCCAAAACTTCACATACAAAAATAATATTAAACCAGATGAGAAGAAAGGTAGATACAAAGTCGAAAATTGTGAAGGCAGCCGAGTGAAACCTACCAAACGAAGCCTAATTAATCATATTAATTTGTCATTAAAAACTCCTCAAAATAAATAACTGTATTACAGTATTACAATTCTCTACTACAATTTTTTAAATCATGGAGAAAAGAAGATTTATTAGATACCTTTGTCTCCTATGAAGATGCTTTCAAAACAAATGCAAGCACTATAACAGACATAAATGTTTCGCAGTACAAAACAATGTTAGGCAATGAACAGCAACAAGAACAAGAACTCCAGGCACAACTAAATATAGACGCTCCTGACAGCAGTCAACCTTCTCTAACAGGAAGCCAAGAACCACTTGGGCAACCACTCATAGCGAATGAGGCTGAATTAGCCATGACTGAAGTAGAAAACACCATGTACCAGTATGAAGAGTCTACAGAAGACTTTCCTATTCTCAAATTACAATTAAACAATGAACAGCGTAGCATTTTCCTAGAAATAACAAAACAAATTTAACATGATATGCAGCTTGAAACTAAAACTTGTACCTGCCAAGACTACAAACCTATACTGCTATATGTGAGTGGTCAAGCTGGTTCAGGGAAAATATTTGTAATAGAAATCATCATCAAGTTCCTCCAACAATTGGCAAATAACAAACTGTCAGCTGTTGTAACTGCCCCGACAGGTTTAGCTGCCTACAACATAGGCGGTGTCACTTCACACAGATTACTACTCCTTCCAGTAGAACACCAAAACAAATTAGAATACTACAAACTTTCTCCAGAAGCTGCAATGGAACTACACAGAGTTTTGAAACAAATGAAAATGCTGCTAATAGATGAGGTGAACATGGTCTCCAACCTAATGTTGGCTTTGATTCACCTCAGATTACAGGAGGTCCTCAAAACAGACTACGAAGAGCTCTTTGGAGGAAAACACATTATTGTTTTCAGAGATCTTCTTCAATTAACACCAGTTAAAGGTGAAACTATTTTTAAAACCTTAGGGGACAAACTATGCCATAAAACTCTTGACAGCATAGGAAATGTCAATCTTTGGCAACATTTCCAATACAAAGAATTAACTGAAAACATGCGTCAGTCTGCAGACCTCACCTATGCCAACATTTTGAAAAGTATTCGGATTGGTGTTCTATCTAAAGAAGCACAGAGTATCTTGAATACCAGAAGCATCCATGACCTATATGGCCATAACTCATGTGCTACTGATGTCATGGAACAATTAGCACACAAAAATGTAAACTGTATGTCATTGATGTCAACTCGTGCAAGCTGTGCACAATTCAGTGAAACAATGTTGAATATAGAAATGCAACCAATAGTTCAAATTTGCTCCACAGGCCAACTGGACGTGCACAGTATGACACTACCCATGTGTGAACAAGCCACAGCACGACTTAATACTTTAGAAAACTATCTCTAACACAGCTGGTTTAGAGAAAATGTTAAAATTATCTGTAAACTGTAGAGTAATGCTCAAACGTAACCTTGCCGTGGAGCAAGGACTAGTTAATGGAGCACATGGTACAGTTGTTGGCTTTCAAACATACCCACATGACAACAACATTCAGTTTGTCAATATTCACTTTGACAAACTATCAGAGGTTAAAAGGATAGGACGTTCAACTGCCCTATTCCTTTTTTTCAAAGACATGTATGTATGCAGAGAACAATTTTCTCTATCTCTAGCATACGCAGTCACCATTCATAAATCACAAGGTCTTAGCCTAGATCAAGCATTGATAGATATTGGCAGTACAATATTTAAAGAAGTCATGAGCTATGTAGCACTATCATGCCTACGTACACTTGAAGGACTATTTCTAGTCAACTTTAATGCAAGTTAAGTAAACTCTGATATTTCTTGCATTCTAGAATACAATAGACTATGTGCACTCAACGCACCCCATCTCAAAACCTATCCTGTTCCTCAAAAAGCAAAAGTTTGTAAAAGAAAACTAGTTCAGACTCACATTATACATGATCTAACAACTATACCTCCAAAGAAATTAAAAGAAGCTAATACTTCATCAATGACCACAACCAAAGAAGGATCTACTGCACAAACAAAACCAACTACATCTTCAAAGAAACAACACACACTTCCAACAAATGTCTTAGACAGAGAACTGCCTGGTCCATTCAAATTTTCAAATACAACTGGTCGAATTGCTATGCAAATGTAGCAATCGAAATTCTATTCCAATTTCCAACAATTATTGAAAACATTTACTAAATAGGACCAATTATGTTTGCAAATGTTAATCCTTCACAGAAATGCAACCAACAATCCTGACAACACTTACAGTGTTTCTGGAATAAGGCAGGAATTAGACTGCTGTGCTGGAATGGTCAGATTCACTATAAACACACAAGAAGATCCACAAGAATTTCTAATGTACTTACTACAAGTTCTGGAAAACAAAAAACATACCTATAAATGAAATCTTCCAGATTTCATACATATGGAAACATACATGCACTCTCTGCAACCATGTAGCACAGGAACAAATACCTAATTAACACTTTGTGTATGTATCCATACCTAACTGTGAATCCATTCCATTTCAGCAACTTTTACGAACTGCAAACCATGGCAGATTATGTACTACTTACAATTCTGATAATCGTTCCACTTTACAAATACAGTCACATAGTGAATAGGTATTAGTAATGCTTTTACATTACACTGCAGATTGTACCAAAAACAACGGCAAGCTGACTGGATTCACACATGGACAAGTATCAGCTGGTAAGAAAACCTTCACAACAGTAGGCATAATCTACCATGCAGGAGCCACAACCAATGCAGGTCACTACACTGCATACATAAAAAAGAAATGTGGATGGTTCGAATGTAATGATACTTCCATTACTCTAAAACAAAGATTACCAGCAAATCTTGTAAATGCTTACTTAATATTCTTAAAACCAAAATGTACTCCCTTACCTGAGTATACACATCTACAAAATGTCCTCAACAGCCGTTAAATCCATAAACTAATAGAATAGGACAACAGCTATCTAACAGTGAAAAACTATCAACAGTTAGAATAGGCCAACAGGTCTATAACTACCTCACAAAATTCTTAAACAACCAAACAGATAAAAGAATACTGCTAAAATGCAACAAGAAATAAACAGTTAGAATACGTCAACAGGTATCTAACTGCCCCAAAATTCTTAAACAACCAAATAAATAAATGAATACTGCTAAAATGCAACAAGAAATAAACAATTACAATACGCCAACTGGTATCTTATTACAACAATAGTACCACCACTTCCAAACCAAAAACCATACACCTGTTCAATTCTTCCTACTGAAATCAACCACCGAAAAATATTGTACCATAACGTAGAAAGGTTTTTTTTAATCCTGCATGGATGTCTTTCCCACAGATCCAATGATTTTACGAACAAACACAGGAACTGGGCAAATTGTACACTGGTTTGAAGCATAATGCTTCTAAAGCACTAACTATGAGGGTCGATAAAGTACAGAAATGTCTGCCATGCAATGCATTAATTCATTACAAACTACCTTAACTAACATATGATCTTTTCTTTTATCACAGAGAATGAAAAAACAATGTCTGCTCCAATTTCACATACCATGCAAAAACTGCATACAACCTTAACAAAGCAAACAGTAAGTATACAATGATTGGAGTCACAAACACTGCAACATAACACACCCATGAAAGCAAACACCTGACCACTCACTGTGGAAACAAAGAAATTGACATGAGGCCGGGAAGCCCAAAAGGAAACACACCAACACAGGTTACAAAGGACATACAAAGCGCTTTATTTCAAAGTTACAAAGTTACCAAAGTCAATTGACATGCGAATAGCTATTCGGCCCTCTGACTAACACACGAACCTTCAACGTTAGGTTCGCACTGAAAGTGGGAGAGACCGATCATCGGGATGCTCGGGTTTTTATACATTTTGTACTGCATTGGCCAGCCCTCTTGTAAGTTAACCATTCTTAGAACAACGGCTAGGGTTCGTAGCCAGGTCGAACATGCAATTTCCATATATTAGATCGGTTTCGCTGATACAGTTACATATTTACACCTAGGTTAAACAGAGGACAGGGTCTTAGTTCATGACCCTAACAGGTAGCCTGCGGACATATTATTCATTCACGTGTGCGGAGGTCACCATAGCCGAAGTCTTACTCGAAATGTCATTCGGCCTCCATTTTGTGATTCGAGGTGACTTTCGCACGGCAAGAGTACCTAAAATGGCGGCTAAATCCAAGATGGCAGCTTTCACGATACATTAAGGTCAAGACCTTGCCGCGGAACCTATGTTCATAATATTCTTCAGACAGCTTGGCGTAGGCCAACATACATTTAAACAATGCGATTGGGGTCACAATATTATTTCGATTTCCACAGACCCTCCTTTTGGCCTATGCCAAGTGCTAAAACATTATTTCCTAATACTCTTAAAAATACTTGAAGGCATTATCATTCATAGGTTCCGCATCATTGTCTGAAATGTCAATAGCCATAAAGTTGTTCATAAGAACTTCTTGCAACATGAATTCTTTAGATGCTGTCTTCGGGGTATATATTCTACGCCCTATTGCGCTCATAACTTGGGCACAACATCCCCCTATCATTCCGCATATACTCGGGAGGCATTGAAAACAGCAGCAAAGAAATAGCAGAGTCCCTAAAATACCTAGAATAACAGAAAGCACCTTCCACCCCCAAGATCGTAGAGAATCCCAAAACCAAGTACTAAGGCTCCAGTCTCCTACAGGGATATGGACTTCAGAACTAAGAGTGTGTAAATTCTGAATTGCTTTGAATATTGTTGGTGAAGAATCTGGTACGAAAACACAGCAAGCGGACCCCACTAATTTACATACTCCACCTCGTTCAGCTAAAATTACATCTAATGCCATTCGATTTTGAAGTGCTACCAATCTTATCGCCTTTTGCTCTAAGGTCATATTGTAAAGTATGTCCGTGGTCCGGTTGATTGTTTTCTCCAACACCCTCGCTAATCCCCTGATGTTTTCTGAATTTGCTATTTGTCCCCAGAAGGGAACTACTGATTTGGCTATATCCCCGAACACTTGTCCAGGGGTATCTCCATCATTATCCCGTCGCGGGCGAGCCTTAGATACCTCTAAGGTACTGGCTATAAATATACCTGGTAACAATATCCCTAAATAACAAGTCCCCTGCCAATCCTTGGGCAGCCAGGGAAAAGCTAAACTACCACACACAAAATAAACCGGTCCCCCTACATACAAAGGCCTATTTTCCCCAGTCAAATTTACAATATTTATACAAGGCTCGAAATCTCCCATTGGCCTAGTGCCGTTTCTTTGCACACAGAAAGGGACAGAATCAGGACTATGATTTACAGAATAAGAAGGAGGTATGGCATCCTTATTGCCTATCGGAGCCATCTTGAAAGAAATTAGATTTTGAAAAGGAAAAGAAAGTTTATCAGACGGCCTAATAGAAGCGATATTAGGTCTACTCCTATTTGCGAAAAGCGAGCATCCCAGGGGAGTCAATTCACGTTTTTCAAATTCATTCAAATTAGTCCCATCGAAGTTCCCTGAGATGCTATCATTCCATCGGCCAAAAAAGAGTGCTCTAAGAGAGGCATAGCAAGAGGTTGTTAGAGGTAAGGGATGTATATACCATCCCAGTCCCTTGTTCCCATGTTGTGGTAAGTGAGTGCAGACCCAACAATTACTTCTATTAAAAATAGCATGCGTAGCATTCATCACTATCATCAAAGTGTTATTATAATATTTCTGTCTATGCCGAGAGTCCCTAGGGGACAGAGTGTGAAGGTGTACAAAGGGAGTCAAAACAGTTGGTACAATTTTGGTCGGTAACAGAGGCTTCAAAGGATAAATTTCTTCAAAGTACCAAAGTCCCACAGCAGCAGTTGCAAAACTAACAATAATCAAAACGAGAACACAACAGTACGTTTTCGGGGCCCAGGCACATTGTCCATTGTTCGAATTGGTCACCTCCTTATCTAATAGTTCAATACGAGGAGCAACGGTGAAGGCGGCAGGCATCATGGTTATCCCGATCGACGACCCCAATGTTCGTTGCTGGCGGCACTTCGGCCGCGCGACTTCTTAGTCCTTCCCAACCCTGGCCAACAGAACCCCCCCTTTTTCTTTGTTCCAAAAAAAAGGGAAGACGATAGTATTTCAATCACTCCTTTTTCTTCCAGATGCACGATACTCGTGCGGCAATTTTATTTGCGTGGTCGAAGGTTGTACCGGATGGTACCCAAGTTTGTTAAATCCGAAAGCAAAGTATCGTCGCTCCCTGAGGGGAGCGTCGTATCAGTAGCGACGGAAGTCGCAGAGCTCGAAACAAGGTTTTCCGGAAGTGATTGATCAAGGGAGTGTGGAGACAAAATGGACGGCTCCCCGAGCTCCTCAGGCTCAGAGAACTTCTCCGACGCACTCACAACGCTGCCTGCTACTCCGAGATCAGAGAGTGTAGCATCAGCGAGGGGTTCTGTTTCTTCTGTAACGTGTGGCGCCGGGTGAGGGATCTTCTTGATATGTGTTGCGTGTATCCAGTTCTTCTTTCCTGCCACCCGCACTGCCGTCCTGGTGACCAATAAAACCTGGTAGGGTCCCCGCCAGCGAGGCGCGAGACAGGAAGACCTTTCGTAGGCCTTTACCAGGACCCAGCTGCCGGGCAATATATCGTGTCCTGGGCCCGTAAACCGTACAGGTAAGGCAGCGTTCACCTGGTGGTAAATGAAATACAGATTTTTAGTCAATTGATTACAATAGTCTATGAGCAATACATTCTCCACATCCCTTAGGGCTTTAGGTTTAGGGAGACCCCAAATATTAGCAGGCCTTCCCATTACTACCTCGAATGGAGAGAGCCCAGTTCTAGTCTGGGGTGTGGTGCGCATAGCTAACAACACAATAGGTAAAGCATCTGGCCATTTTAATTTAGTATCGGCACATGTTTTTGCAAGTTTGTTTTTCAAAATACCATTGTGTCTTTCTACCAACCCCGCACTTTGAGGGTGCCTAGCTGAATGAAAATGTTTCTCTATCCCTAAGGCAACACATATTTGCAACATTACGGCTGCGATGAAGTGGGGGCCGTTGTCCGACCAAATTATCCTCGGGAGCCCAAATCGAGGAAAGTAGTCTTTTACCAAGATCTTTGCGGTGGTCATGGCGGTAGCATCTTTGACGGGGAAAGCCTCGACCCATTTGCTAAAAGCACAAATGATAACAAGAACATATTTCAAGTTATTACATCGCTCCATTTCAATAAAATCAAGGTGAATGGTTTGAAAGGGGACAGAGGGGGGCCCGAAACTTCCCCTTGGAGTCACTGTCCCTTTACCCACATTGTGCTGCAGGCAAATCATGCAATTTTTAACGTGTCGTTTTGCAGTTTCCAAAATTTTATCATTCACCCAAACCTGCTGTAATATCTTCGCAATTTGCTGGGCACACACATGTGTTGGACCGTGTGCCATCGTAACCATTGCTAATACATAAGAATCAGGAAGCAACCATTTCCCGTCAGATGCGTCCACCCAACACCCTTCGTCATCCAATTTCCCCATGCCTTCAGCCCATTTCCTAGATTCTTCAACAGAGGCATCAGTCTGAATATCTCGCACAGACCCAATGCCTTCATCTATTATACAACCATCTCTCACTTCCCTCGATGTGTACATGTCTGTGCTAAGGTCTGTAGCTGTTTGTCTAGCTATCGAATCTGCAAAAGCATTTCCTCTTCCCACATTGTCTATGACCTTGCGATGTGCTGCACATTTCATGATTGCTAATTGTTCAGGGAGTGAGAGCGCTAAAAGTAGTTGTACTATTAAGGGACCATGCTGAATCTTGGTCCCGTGTGAGGTCAGAAACCCTCTTTCCGACCACAGTTTTCCGAAATTGTGAGCCACCCCAAAGGCGTACTGACTATCCGTATAAATGTTAACTCTATGCCCTTGGGAGAGCTCACAAGCGCGGGTCAACGCTATAATCTCTGCGGCCTGCGCGGAGTTATGCGGAATCCTTTTAGTTTCTACGATCTTGTTCAAAGTAGTAACTGCATAAGCAGCTGTAGATGTGCCATTCGGAAGTTTAAAACAGGAGCCATCACAAAACAGCTCCCCTTCCGCATTCTCCAAAGGAGTATCTGAGAGGTCTATTCTGCCCTTTGTTTCTTGTTCGGTGGCATACAGGCAGTCATGTGATCCGTCATCGCCGCAAGTAGTAGTTTGCGGGAGAGGCAAAAGTTCAACCGGATTGAGAACACAACACCTTTTAATTTGGATATGAGGAGCAAATAAAACTAATTCGTACCTGGTCAACCGGGCAGAAGTAAGGTGTTGTGTTTGAGTTTTATTCAATAGAATATCAACAGAGTGAGGTACCATCAAAATTAAATCGTGGCCTAGGACCATCCCCTCACTCTGTTTTACAGACGCAGCGGCAGCAGCAACAGCGCGCAGACACCGCGGCAAAGCGCATGCAACAGGATCGAGGGCGGAGGAATAATAGCCGCACGGCCTATTCTTCCCTCCATGTTCCTGTGTTAACACAGACAAAGCACATCCATTACATTCATGCACATACAACACAAAGGCCTTATCGTAATTTGGTGTACCCAGAACCGGTGCTGAACACAGCGCGGCTTTGAGAAGCTCAAATGATCGTTGATGTTCCGATTCCCATGGCAATGGCAGAGAAATGCCCTTCTTCGTCAAAGCCAACATCGGTTTTACCACTAGGGCAAAGTTCGGGATCCACAGTCTACAGTAGGACGCCATCCCTATCAGGGCTCTGACTTCCTTCTGTGTTTTTGGGACAGACATGCCAGAAATGTGTTTTATTCGTTCAGATGTCAATCTTCTCCCCTCCTTTGACAGGAGGTAGCCTAAATAGGCAATCTCCTGACAACAATATTGAAATTTCTTAAGTGAAGCTTTGTGACCATTTTCAGCTAGATGAACAAGCAACAATATAGTGCCTTCTTTACAAGCTTTCTCAGAGTCTGCAGCCAGGAGCAAATCGTCTACATATTGAAGCAGCGTGCAAGTAGGTGGTAATTCAAGGGTGTCGAGCTGCTCTTTTAAGGCTCTACTATAGATACCAGGACTTTCAGTATACCCTTGAGGTGCCCTTGTGAATGTAAACGAGCATCCACCCAAGGTGAACGCAAACAAATACCTGCTCTCCTAATGTATCGGAATACTAAAGAAGGCGTTTTTTAAATCTACGACACTAAAGTGTGTAGCCGTAGCAGGGATCATTGTTAAGATCGTTGTTACATCAGGCACGATTGGAAATTGTGGGACTACCACCCGGTTAATAGCACGAAGATCTATTATAAACCGGTACGGAATTGCATTGTCGCCTTTCTTATATACTGGCAAGATCGGGCTATTACATAAGCTACCTGTAATCTCTTCGATCACTCCACGATGTACAAAATCGGAGACAATGCATTTCAGAGCGCGCTCTCCTTCAATTGAAATTTTATATTGCGGAATGCGCGGTAGCTTAACCCCATGTTTCACTATTATCTTAACAGGTTCGATGTGCAATATCCCGACATCATTATCGTCTATTGCCCACAAACATTCTGGGACAATGTCGAATTCGGGAGGTAGAGGTCGGGTCAAGTATTGGGAGTTAAAGGGTTGCTGTGGTGAAACTGTTAATCTTATTCCGTCAGGGGAACAATGAATCACTGCATTCAGTTTTTTCAACAAATTCAACCCCAGCAAATTTTCTCCACAGTTTGAAGTAAGAAGAAAAGGGCACTGGTCTGTAAAAGGACCCAAAGAAACGGATACCGGCGCAGAAACCGGACAAACAGTTGGTATGCCAGAGAACCCTATAGAAACCTTTGTTTGCCCTGACAGTGGGATGTTTGGAACCCTCGAATGGTCGATGGAGCACTTTTGTGCTCCAGTGTCGATCAAGAACTGATGTTTTCTATTCCCCACCAATAATTCAACATAGGGGCCCTTCTGAATAACGGGAATAGGTAAAGGTTCCAAACGATGCTTCGGGCAATCCTAGTAAGGCAAAACTTCATCAAAGGGAAGTTCTTCAGAAAGATAGGCGGCGGAAGGGTGATCAAATATATTTCTCGAGTCCATACTCGGAGTCTGATTTTCCCGTGAAAAAGGTTGCTGTGGATCTTGTAGAAGCTGACCCCTATCAGGGCCCCCTGCTCCGGGGCGGCCCCTTGGTCGCCTACCCATACCTCCAAATGTGCCTCCTGACCTCTGACGAAGGGCAGGGCACTGCGCTCGCCAGTGACCTTCCTGGCGGCAATAAGCACACTGATTAATATTTATAGAATTTGGAGGGGTATTCCCTCTTGGAATGTACTGACCTCTAGTCTGTGTCGTACCTCCTCTGGGGTTCCTGACAATTTGCTGCAACAATACCTTAGTTTTTAGGTCACCCCTTCTTTTTTCGATTTTCTCTTTTTCATTATTAACCCGATTCTCGTAATACTGAGCCATATGCAAGACTTCTGACTGAGATTTTGCCTGCCAAGCGCTCTCTGAGGACATAATTTGTGACTGGATGTCGGGCAACAATCCACGCACAAATTTGACCACAAACAACCTCTTCCCCGACTCTGTACCTAAATCCTGTCCACTGAAGTCGGAGAACACCTGTTCGAATCTATTAAAGAATTCAGTAGTACCTTCAGTTTTCCCTTGGACGCAGGCCGTAAGCTTGTCCCAAATAATCCTTTTTTCTGGGATTATAGTTTTTAATTTAGCAACTATTCTATCGGGTAAAGTGAGTATTACCTGGGGTGGTTTCTCACCAGCTGGTCGTTCCCCATCTATTCTAATTAAGTTTACCCATGTATCCCCTAACCCTGGCACATCATCTATTGTTCGTACCTGTTTCCATACATCAACAGGTAAAAGCACTGGAAACAATAAATCCATGTCACTTAAGGTGAACACAGAAGACTGCAAGACGGATTCTATTTCTTTATAAAAACCCTGTCGGGTTTTTCCTAATATCAGGGACTGATTGTCTAATCGTGTTCACTTCTTGTCGGGAGAACGGGACGTGAACAAACTGCGATACGTAATGTGCAGGGATATCCACCGCGGCAGCACCAGTCGCCGCGTTGGTGGGGATTTCTAATTTTGGGACAAGGGTCGGAGGGACCTCTCTCATAGGCAACTGAGATATAGGGACCTCCGACCGCTTACTGAGCAATAAGGCCAGATCGAGCGCTAAAGCAGCTGTAGAAGTGTTGGGCGAAAAAGTTCTTTTACAAATACCCAATAACTCTATGGGGCAACCAACCTTCTTCCTTATACATTCCTCCTGTAAGTGCTGTACCATTACTTGGATTACCTTCCTTTGCATCTCTACCGTGTATTGACTATATGTGTCATACACCTCATCTGGCGGTATCGATGAATCTGAGATCCATCGAATCGCATCTCTAGTACAAATCCGTACTTCCTCAGGTGCTGATCTTCGGCACGAAAGGAACCGTTTCTGTGCATACATCCTGTCGTCCTCATCATCCTCGTTTTGTAACCTTTCAAAATCCCTCCTAAACTCAAACAATCTGTCAACATGTCCATATACTTTCTGCTCTGTATCCCTTGAAAGTGCCAAGGCATTCAGATCTCTCACCCCTTGTGGGAGATCCGAAGTCTGCAATCTACCCCACATTACACCTAAATGCATCCCCAGTCCTTCAATAAAAACGTTTTTCTCGGGAAAATCGTGCAAATTAGATAGTGTTGAAAGTACATCAGTTTGATCACCTTTTTCCATGCAATGTTTAGCCCAAGCAAACAGTTCCTGTTTCCTGCCCGCAGGAACAGTACTACGAGTCACAATTTTCGACCCTGCACCGGGATCTAATTTAGTGAACACGGGACTCCCCAGAATCGGAGGTGTAGGTGAACCTAACAAGGGTGCAGGGGAAAGAGGTAATGTAATAGACGAGACAGACAGAGGAGCGACAACCAAAGAACTAGGGGCAGTAGGCTGCGCAGGAGGAGTAGGAATAACGATAGGAGCAATAGCAGGAACGGGCAAGGTGCCCACAACGGGAGCATACGGAGGTGGCGCTGAAGAATCGGGCCTCCGTTCGTTTAATATTTTCTCGATAAACCCCTCGGAAACATGGAAATCTTTAGAGGGGTAAATTTTCTGGACCCCGAGCGAGAAAGCTCTATCCATCTTCTGGGTTTCATCTAATCGTTTTTCCTTGTCATACAACAATGCCTTTTCGGCATTCGTTTTATGACGTCGTGCATGTTTATCCCTACTTTTAAGCTGCTGTAATGCTTCCTTTTTCCAATTTTGTAACACATCAAAGGCTGCTGGCCTAGCCTTCTTTTTAAGCAAGATCGACTCTAAGTATTCAATACGGGGGATCTCAAAGCTACCATTGACTGGCCACTGAAATTCGGAGGCATTTCTGGTCTGTCTGTGCCAAATGTATTAAATACAATACTACCAATGCCATACTTACAGTACATAGTACACGCCGGCGACCCCTCCTGTGGTGCCGGACGGCTAAATTCCAAAGATTGTCGATCGCTGCGGAACAGAACCCTAAAGCAGCTAGACAATTTCCCAGGTATTTCTCAAAAAATTGGTGTTACCTGGTCCAATAATTGTGTCTGCAGATACAATACGCCAAATTCAAATTGTCAGGGTTAAATTAAGAGCCGGGTCACGACTGCACCTGACCAAACCTAAGGAGGACCGTACGGTTTACAAAGGACTTCAACTAACAAATTTTACCTGCGTTCAGTGGTTTCGGCAAATCTGCCCGCCTCGGAATTGGACCCTCGTCAAGATGCCGTGTCAGACCGCACGACTATCGCCCAAGGATCGGATCGTGCAGCGCTGCCGAGGTATCGCGTCTCGATCGGTCGGGCCCGCAGAATCACACCGTCCGATCCCGATTCGATAGTCTGCGTCAACCTTCAATGATCCGGCATCAATCATGAGGGTCCCTATTCGGGCGCCAACTGTGGAAACAAAGAAATTGACATGAGGCCGGGAAGCCCAAAAGGAAACACACCAACACAGGTTACAAAGGACATACAAAGCGCTTTATTTCAAAGTTACAAAGTTACCAAAGTCAATTGACATGCGAATAGCTATTCGGCCCTCTGACTAACACACGAACCTTCAACGTTAGGTTCGCACTGAAAGTGGGAGAGACCGATCATCGGGATGCTCGGGTTTTTATACATTTTGTACTGCATTGGCCAGCCCTCTTGTAAGTTAACCATTCTTAGAACAACGGCTAGGGTTCGTAGCCAGGTCGAACATGCAATTTCCATATATTAGATCGGTTTCGCTGATACAGTTACATATTTACACCTAGGTTAAACAGAGGACAGGGTCTTAGTTCATGACCCTAACAGGTAGCCTGCGGACATATTATTCATTCACGTGTGCGGAGGTCACCATAGCCGAAGTCTTACTCGAAATGTCATTCGGCCTCCATTTTGTGATTCGAGGTGACTTTCGCACGGCAAGAGTACCTAAAATGGCGGCTAAATCCAAGATGGCAGCTTTCACGATACATTAAGGTCAAGACCTTGCCGCGGAACCTATGTTCATAATATTCTTTAGACAGCTTGGCGTAGGCCAACATACATTTAAACAATGCGATTGGGGTCACAATATTATCTCGATTTCCACATCACCACAACCCAAAATGCTTGCTTGCATGGGTGTCTTATATTGCAATGTTTGTGACCAGTGCCTACAGTCTGGGGTGCATGGCATGTACAAAACACTGCATACAGCCTCAACAAAGCAAACAGTAAGTATACAACGATTGCAGTCAACACCACAGCAAAATAATGCACCCCTGCAAGCAAACACCTGACTACTAACTACAACCCAAAATGCCTAGAGTCTTAGATATCAACATTCTTAACACAGTCGAACAAACCAACTACCACACACCATGTCCACTGTCCTATAAATACTATTAGACTGCTGACAACTAATATACAAACATTTTAAAACATACCCCCCAATAAAGCCCACATACCACAGTCAAAATGTTTGCTTGCATCAGTGTGTTATGCTGCAGTGGTAGTGGCCAGGGCCTAGAGTCTTGGGTGCGCGGACAGCCATGGTGTCCACCGATAGTGCAGTGGGGGAAAAGTCTGAAAAACACATTTGGGGTTGTTTGTGATTGAAAGAGGGGCTGGAAAGGTTGGGGTGTGGATTAAAGATGATATAGAGCTGTTTCCCTAGGTGAAAAAAGGGTTTGCAAATGCTGCCTAGTCAGCAGCCAATTTTAGTGTCCACAGACATTATTTAAATTACAGGGGCTTCGGGGTGAGTTTTGTTATTTGAAGGTGTATTGTACATACTGTTTATATGGTTTAATTCTATTGTGGTGGCTGTGGCCAGTTGCCAGATTCTTGGAGCCACTGGCCACAACCACCACACTAGTAATATGTGTATAGTAATAATAGGTAATATAGTGGGAGTATAAAGTGTTTTTGATATGGTGGAATGATATAATTGAACTGTATATGGTATTTATGATTGTAGAAAAATTGCGGATAATGCTTATGAAATATGTATTTGTTTATACTTTGTATAGTTACTTAGTTGCATACAGTAATGACGCTGGAATCTCTGGTTCATTTTCTGTGGAAAAATAAATGTAAAATGTGTTAAGCAGGATAGTTTACAAGCTTTAATTGCATACAAGTTTACATATACATTTACTTTTTTTGACCCCCATAAACAGTACATTCTATGTACTATGTTTGGTTCAACATTAGTGTACGATACACTGTTGCTGTATTGACATTAATAAAATCATTGGATCATTGGAAAAAAAGAATCCATACAGGATTAAACAAAAACCTATTAGAAGTATGTGAGTGTTAGTGTGATAGCATGTTTGTTTGAAGTATGTTGTCATTAAGGGAATGTTTAAAGTAGTTAGATACCTGTTGGCTGATTCTTACTAGTATTTTGGATTTAGTTAGATACCTGTTGGCGTGTTCTAACTGTTGATTGTGCTACAGTTTAGTGGGTACATTTTGGTTGAAGCAATATTAAATAGGCGTTTGTTAGGTTGGCTGGTAGCCTATGTTTTTGAGTAACGGAAGTGTTGTTACATTGAACCCAACACTTATTTTTTGACATGTGCAGTATAGTGCCCTGAAGTGGTTGTGGCACCAGTGTGCTACATCATCCCGCCTGTTACGAAGGTTGTATGTAAAGCTAGTGAGCTTACAGTTATTTTTGGTATCACCTGCATTGTACCTTAGAAGCATTAGTATGACATATTGGCTATGTAAGTTTATTTGTATGCTGGAAATATTGTCTGAATTGCAAAAAGGCCATAATATGCCATGATTTGCATTCTGAAGACGCTGGTAAAATGGAATAGATTCACAATTTGGTATGGCTACATATAGAAATCTTTTGTTAGGGATGTGCTCTTGTGAACCATGCTTGCAGAGAGTCCATGTACATTTCCACATGTATGAAATCTGGAAGATTTCATTTATATAGATGTTTTTGGTTTCCAGTACGTGTAGTAAGTACATTAGGAATTTTTGAGGATTGTCTTGTGTTTTTATGGTAAACTTTACTATTCCTGCATATTAGTCTGATTCCTGCCTTATGCCTGAGACACTGTAAGTGCTGTCAGGATTATTTGTGGCATTTCGATTAAGTACGAGCATTTGCAAACACAACTGGTCTGAGATGTTTAAGTAAATGTTGTGAACAATTGGTGGCAATTGGAAGCAAAGAGTCATTACATTTGTATAGAAATTTACCCCAGTTGTGTTGCTGAATTTAAATGGACCAGAGAGTTCTGTCTGTGCATCATTTGATGGGCCTGCAGCTCCTTTTGCAAAAGAGACATCTGTCTCTTTGTTTTCTGATGGACGTGCAGTTGATTTTTGTGTTTGTATTATTTGATGGAGAAGGATTGGTCGTTGTTTCTTTGGCATATTTTTGAGAGATCTGTTATATGTTCTGCTTGTTTTCATTCTCTTTTAACTTCTTTGAGGTACAGGGTACATATCTAGATGGGTGGTGTACAGGGCATGTACCCTGTTGTATTCTAGGATGCTAGAAATATCAGTGTTGACTTTGTTTGCATCAAAGTTAACTAGGAATAGACCATTGAGTGTACAGAGATGTGAAAGAGCTACGTAACTCATACCTTCTTTAAAGACTGCCAGTGTCAATCAATGCGTGATCTAGGGTTAGACCTTGCGATTTGTGAATAGTGACAGCATATCCTAGAGACAGAAAGAATTGTTCTCTGCATATGTACATGTCTTTGAAAACAAGGAAACCTGCTACAGTGCAACACAGTTTTTTAACTTCTGCAAGTTTGTCAAAGTATATGTTGAGAAACTGAATGTTGTTGTTATGTGGATGTTTGGAAGCCAACAACTGCAACAATGGCTCCATTGACTAAACCTTGTTCTACGTCAAGGTTACGTTTTGGAAAGAGGGACACCAGTTTGTGTTCTTGAATCTACAGCTACTGGAACTGAAGTGACTCCATCTTGTTTGCTTTCTTCAATGATCCTGCGTAGTGCAGGATTCCCCCAACATCCTCCCTTTGTCTGTCATGACCACTGCTTCCAAGGAGTCAGGACCTGCCCAACATCCTTGGAAGCAGGCTCATAACATATACTATCGGCACCAGCAAGTCCCAATAGGGACCTTTTGGACCTTGTCCTGGCACCGGTGGTGCCAGGCTCATAGCATGGACCCGTCCCGGCACAGGAAGCGCCGGGCTCATAACAAGTGTGAGAGTGCTTGGGTGGACCTACCTGCAGCAGACCATGCTGCTTACTTACCAGCAAGATGATGTTTCACTCTCTTCTGGCAGGGACTACTTTTCCTTCTGGGTGGGGCAGGCACCACTCCCTGGATCATTGATGCTGGACCTCTTCTGGAAGCAGGAACTCTTTTGTCTGGGCGAGGCTGTGGAAGAAGACACCTAAGCACTCCTATGGACTATTTAAACCACGCCCAATTGATGCAAGGTGCTTCGCGTTATTCTGCATCTGCAGCAGGATGCTCACCGTGTCAGCTCCAGTGAATCTTCAGTTCCGGATCCTGTGAATACGAAAATTACCTGCTGGGAACCTATCCTCAGTCTTCAGCAGCTCCTGCAAAACAAAAGGCACAGGTTAGGCAAAGGCAGAGTTGGCGGTTCAACTTACCCGATCCATCGGCAGCATTCAAGGCGTTTTTTCTGCATATCTCGTACGGCATCTGGCCTGCAAAGACAAAGAACATTGGTTAGTAACGCTTAGTTACAAAACTGCTTACTTGTGTTACGCTCGCTCCAACTCTGCTCGCGCTGCATTCCGGCACCTGTAAAGACAAAAGAGACATTAAGGTGCATTCTACAGCCCTAGAGCAGCCTTTCTACATACGTGCTTTCGTATGCCCATCATCTTGTTATGCTCTCTGCCACGAACCTGTGGGGAGCATCTTCTTCGGCACCGACAGCATCTGAAAGGGAAAAGACAGACATTAAGGAGATAAGACATTTGAAGAGAGCAACCTAAAGGGAACTTTTATACTTACAAGTCACGCTCGTGCAGCACACCGCGGCATCGCTCTCAACTTACCCTCTGCAATTAAGAGGCTGAACTCATATCCAGTGAAGTAACTGGACTCAGCGCCCCTGCCTGAGACGCAGGATGGAGAGCCTAGCATTTACCTATTTAAGGTGAGCACAACCATCGACCGAGTACCACGGGGAGAGAGGGGAGAGGGAGAGAGGGGCTTGGAACTTCTCCCAATGTTCCAGGCACTAATACCTTGATTTTCCACTTGCAGACACCTCACCCTTCAGGTTAAACTTTCGGTGAGAAAGGGGCCGAATCCGGGAGCCAAACGTATCTTACGCCTGACACTGAAGACGGTTGCATCGCCCAGCCAAGACCCGCGCCTCCGAGGGAACCAGGTGAGCGTTACATTGTCCCCCTGACTGCGGCTCAGAAACAGCGAGATCTGCAGGACCTGCCAGGAACCACAACTTCAGAAATATTTGTTTCTTCATACAAAGGTACTGTGCCAACCCGATTGATGGAACGCCACTCTCGCGGTGAAAGATCGTGAAATGTTCCCAACTTGCAAGCCCAATCAGCTTGTGACCCAACAAATGATCCTTTATAGTTTAAACTACTTATGAAAACTTTTGCAAAGACTTTACCGTTTGATACCAGAACTGCTCTTTCCCATCCAGAACACTTGCCAATTGACTTTGGCCTGGCCTATTGACTTGAATTGACCTCCTCCGGTGAACTGAAACTATTTTCACTGCCTAGAAAGTATATGGGCCTCATTCCGACCTTGGCGCTGATGGAATGAAGGGGGCCGGTACGGGACTGGCCCCCTTCATTCCGTCAGGGCCGATTACGAGGTTCCCTTTGCGGGACCCAGATCAGATGTCTGGTAAATCCAGACATCCTTTCCGGGTCCCGCGAGGGGAAGAGGGAGGTAACAACGGGACACTTGTAATGTGCCCGTTGTAACCTCCTTTCCCATTCCCATTGAGCCCTCTTGGGCTCAATGGGAATGGGGAATGGTTCCTGCAAGGAGGAATTACCGGGTCCTCCTATGACGGAATGACACGGTTATTCCTCATTGTAGGAACCCGGCAATGGAGCCCAGTTTGGAGGCAGCCATGGAGCTAATAGCTCCATGGCTGACTCCAAACTCGTAATGAGGCCCTAGGTGATCTATTCGACTTTTGTCCTTTTTGCTCACTGCTAAGTAACGGAACTGCCATTTGGCTCCTATTTCAGGGGAGCTCAAACTGTCTCAAAAGCTTACAGTTTTGTATCGAAGTGTATGGGTATATAATATTAAGTTGCCTTATTCTATTGAAATGTTTTCTAAATGATTGTGTAATAAATTACTAAAAAACTTGGTAATTACTTTTTACCAAGAAACCTTGAGTTTAAGTGTCTACTTGAACCACTGTGATTGAAAGTCCTCTGTGTAACTACTTGTACTGATCGATTCTCAAAACGGTTCTAAGTCACAGAAAGGAATCAACAGACTTCTTGCTCTATGGGCATAAACTTTTTTTATACAAAAAGAAAGTCTGATATTTTATTAGGTGTCATCTAACACTCTTCCCACATCAGGTGGAATTAATTATCTCAAAATTGTATTAGTTAAGAATCAATACATTTCATAAAACAATCATAAAAATGATCATAGTACATAGAATATATACACTATGTTAAAACAACACAAGTAGGCACACCATGGGTGAATAACATTGCAATAATTTCTTAAGGATCACAAAATGTGTACATATCACACTCTGATTCCTATGCCTCACTACTTTCAGCCTATTTCCTATTAGTGTATTTCAAACAACCCGACTTGTACAAGTTTCTGTCCTTATTATACAAACATGCAGGACATTCTTCAGGGGAAAGTGTCTTATGCCGGAATTAAAAATCTTCTTTTGTTGGGGAGAGAACCCTGTCAATAAAAGATAGACACCCTATTAGTCTTAGGTAACAAAGTTTCAATCTCATTTGGTATAAAAACTACACCCTCATCCCTCAAAGGGTAATTTAATATGTTTTTTATTACATACCTATTTTTCCCATTAATAACTCTGGGGCCTGTTCTGATACTTGCTGCAGATTCCCAATTTCTTCAGGAATTCTTGCGTATCCTCTTCTCTTCTCTACGCTAGTGTACAATAAAGACCAATTAATACTTTGGGACACCTACATCTTCCCATATCTATTTCCTTTAAGTGTCAGGTCAGTACGAGACGATAAAGCTTACCTATCTGGACAGATCCAAACGTCTAGTTTTCTCTGGCTTTTCTCAATTCAGGATAAGGATAGATGGTCGCCATCCTGGGTAACAGAGTAAATACACTCTATTACAAGTCATTAAATATGGGGAAATAAACTAGTGCAGTGAGGCACAAAAAGTCAAAAATAACTCACTTGTTTGTGACTGGGGCTCAAAACCTGGTACACCCTGTATCATTCCTGGGGCACTCTTGAAATAAGGAAGAGTGTAACGTCGCCACTCCCTTCTCAGGGTCAAGCTCTGTGGAGATAGAAAAACGTGCACAACCTCTCATCAGTCCCACCTCTGGGTCAAAAAGCAAAGACCAAAAACCTCCACCATCTCTACTGGCACCTCCCCACTTACTTAAAAGTCTTTTCCTTTCAAGGTGCAAGTGCTCCAACTGCTCCCGTTGCACTGCAAGAATCTGCAGTTGTGTATTTCAATTCGTGGGTCAAAAACGTACCCGCGCAACGTCGTGACGTCATCACGCGCGCACAGCAACGTGCTGATGTCACGACGGTGACGTCATGATGTCTCGACGCCGCGCGCACACACGCGCGATTCCGGAAAAGGACTCCCGTGTGTGCTGTTCTGGGACTTGTGGGCCAACCCAAAACTTACACTAGATGTTTACTAGTTCTCAGGTTGCCCGCATTACTTATTTAAGATCAAATAGTTCTCAAAGTGATAACATTGTATGCCATCATATCCCTATCACTTAAGATGATTCTCCATTGATTTAGTGGAGAGATATGATACTCGTGAGAAACTCAAAAGGTACCCTCAACATGTCAGTGTGCTGCTGGGGAAAGGGACATAAAGTAATGACAACCCTTAACACGCTGAGTATCCTTAGTGATCAGCCTCCCCTTACTTACGGAATTTATAGTTGTTACACAAACATCACGTAGCATTTAGCTACACCAATTTCAGAAAAAAACGTCTAAATGTTAATCATAATGAAAACAGTAAGAAAGGCCCATAATCTCCATATTTCAGTACAAGAAAAAAGTCAACAACCTATCATTAGGGACAATCACAAAACAATAGTTATTGAGAAGGCATCATATGCAACTTAGCTCAACCAATATTCAAAAGGTACTACACAATGGTAATCAGATTTGGCATAGTAGAGCGACACATCACCTGAGTATTTCAGTGCCAGATGGGCAACACACACATTTAAAGGCCAGTCACCAAACAGCAATACCAAGAAACTACCTGCCACAGGTAAGTGACATTTTCCTTTAACTCCTTAATTTCCCGGTTATTATAAAGAGATGGCTCATGACCCTTCTACTCAGATTAGAGTGAACACTGTAATGGTTCTCCAATCACGTAGTTAGGCATTATGCCATTCAACTCCCTCGTTAAGACTGTTGATATGACTTTCTGATAAAAAAAATTAGTTTCTGGTCCAAATGTAGTTGTTTCTTATTGATTACTGTTTGTGATTGACCCTTGATTTGTTTCAGAATGCACCACTCAAAATCATTACATGAATGTTTCATTTTCACAAAATGCTTTACCATTGGAGCTTGTTCCACTTCATTCCTAATGCAGCTCCTATGTTCAATCATTCTAGTTCTGCATTTTCTGTTAGTTTTGCCAATATATATACGTTTACACGGACATATAATCAGATAAATAACATTGTTTGTGTTACAATTAGTATGTTCATTAATGTTCCATATCCTCTCGAGGCCCAAATCTACAGTGTCTTCTTTGTTTGGGTGCACATCGAACAATTTCCACAAGGATAATGCCCTACTACTGGAGGTAGACCCCATAGGTTAGTTTGTTGAGAGGGCTTCTTTTTCTCACTCACATCATTTCTCATTACCAGATTACGTACAGTGGTGCTTTTTTTAAAGGCCACAATAGGCCTCCCTATTTCCTTGGTCATAATCTTATTCCAATTTCTTGTAATAATACCCTTGATCTTGTACGACAAATTGCTAAACGTATTGACAAAAACTACAGGCGTCTCTTTAGTCCTTCTTTCTCTCTGAATTTGCTGGTCAAGGAGAGATTCCCGATTATTGTTAAACGCCCTCTTGGCTGCTTTTTTTACCAATGGGGTAGGGTAGCCTCGATGTACCAACTTGGTAATCAGATTGTTTGCTCCGTTATCATATGATTCATTAGTGCTACTGTTGTTTTTCAACTGTAAGAATTGTCCGAAAAGGAGGTTATTCTTCACATGTTGTGCATGGTGACTCTTAAAGTGCAACAGAGCATTCTTGTCAGTGGCTTTAGTATAAGGTCAGACAAGAAGTGACCCATTCTGATGGTATATACAGATATCTAGATGGTTTACTTCCTTTGTACTAATATTACTAGTAAATTTCAGATATCTGTTTTGTTGGTTTAACCACTGTAAAAAGTGGCCAGCTTCCTCTTCACTCCCTTTCCAAATGACGAATACATCATCTATATAATGAAGCCAACAGAGAATATTATTCTGAAAAGGATTACGTTTGTTATACACTACAGTTTCCTCGAACATGTTCACATACAAATTGGCGACATTGGGAGCCATAGCAGAGCCCATTGCTGTACCTTCAATTTGTTTGTAGAAATGTCCCATAAATTGAAAGAAATTTTCTTTGAGGGCCATCACAGTGCACTATTTAATAAAAGAGTTAGAAACCGGATTCTCATCATCTCTTTTCAATAAAGTCTCCTCCACTACCTCCAATGTGGCCAATTGCTGTATGTTGGTATATAAAGCTTGAATATCTAAGCAAATAAGTAGATTAGTCTTGGGGTCAAAAGTGTTCCCCTCTATTCTGTTAATAGCATCCGTTGTGTCTTTAATATAACTTCGAGGGGATTGGGTCCTCCGACTTATTCCATATCTATGACATGTAATCACCACAGCTGTGCTGCTTCGGAAACTTTTTCGGCGTCTGCGTCCTGCGTCGATGACGTCGATGCGCCGTCGTCGAGGACCTCCTCCGACGTCCGACGTCATCCGATGTGATAAGTAGGACGCACGACGCCCATAGCCTCAGTTCCGTTTTTTCCGTGAACGTGTTGCTTCGTGTTTCTCGGTTCTAAGCCTCGACTCTTTGGAGTTTTGTTCTTTCTGGTTCTTCGAACCTGTTCGTTTGTGAATTTACCTTCGGCGATGTCTTCCACTTCGTCTTCAACCCCGCGTCCGTGCTTTAAGAAGTGCGGGGAGTGTGGGTCCAAGATGTCGGTGACTGACTCGCACAACGCCTGCCTCTGGTGCCTCGGGGAGGCCCACGACACGGATGACTGTATCGACTGCCAGTCGCTCACGTCCAAAGCCTTATGCGAACGTAAGAAGAAGTTGTCGGTAGGTCGGGTGTCCAAGCCCCGGAAGTCGAAGTCGGCGGGGCTTTCGACGGATGATTCGAGGGGTGACTCTCCGCGTCATCGTCGGAAGTCTCGTCCGTCTTCTTCTAGGAGTGGGTCTCGCCACTCCTCAGCCTCTTCGAGGCATTCTCGGAAGCGCCGTCACCGGTCGCCTTCCAGGTCCTCTTCTGAGGATTCTGCACGGCACGTCGGTTACCCCACCAGCCGTGCGACGCCGGAAGAATGGGCTTCCTTCGGGAAGAAAATGTTGGCGATTCTTGAGTCGCAGGGTACTCAGCCGTCCGCGCCCCCGAGTGGGGTCGGCCGTGTGAGGTCGAGAGAAGCCGCTCGCAAGAGTGGTCGGCACGAGTCACGGGAGCGGTCCCGTTCAGACAAGGAGGCTCGTTCTCGCCGTACCCGTTCCAGGTCCCGGTCCTCGATGCGTTCGAGACCGTGTGCTCCTGCGCAGTCTTCGAGGAAGACATCGACGTCTGAGGCGTCGAGGGCGTCGACAGGCTTTCTCGAGGCTCCGGCTTCGAGGACGTCGTCGAGGCCGTCGACGATCAGGTCGTCGAGGGACACGCTCGGGGGCTCCGGCTTCGAGGGCTGTGTCGACGCAGCCGATACTGGAGGCGCTGCATCTGACGTCGACGCCGATTTCCTCGACGTCGACGCCGATCCTCTCGGCGCCGTTGCCGGTTTTCTCGGCGTCAGCGCCGATTCGCTCGACGCCATCGACGCCTTTCGTGTCGGAGGTGCCCCGTGTCACGGGTGTAACCCCTAGGAAGGCTCTGGTTAAGAGCAAGCACTCTCGGGTGCCTTTTCGCCTCCTGGAATATATTTCGGAGGCGGATGAGGATTCTGATGGCCTAGTCAGGTGCCAGATGATATTGTCTCGGGCCATAGTCAGTTTGACGATTTGAGGCAGTCACTGCATGATGCCAGTGGACTGGACACCTCTCCGGAGGTGGAATTTTGTAGGCCTGAGCCTGGCTCCCATGCCGATTCCTCGTACCGGCGCCTTATGGCTAGGGTGTCTGAGTATCTGGGATGGTCTGCTCCCCCAGGGGAGTTTGTGCAGGATGATCTGACGGACATCCTTGATGTTGGTCCCCCAACTGACCCGGTACTGCCGTTCCATATGGCTTTACAGAGAAGGGTGGCGGCGGCTTGGACTGCTCCGGAGAGTCTCCCGGCGGTGGGCAGATCCTTAGCGCGTAAATACCGTCCAGCCAGTAGCGACCCCTGCTACTTGACCAGGCACCCCACTCCGGAAAGTTTGGTGGTGCAGGCGGCCACGGCCCCGGCAAAGCAGGCGTCGTACCCTACCATCCCTCCTGATAGGGACGACAAAAGTTTTGATGGCTGGGCGAAGAAAGTGTTTTCTTCTGGTGGTATGGCGCTTCAGGCGGCCAACTCCATTTGTGCCCTGTCTCGTTTCACACACACTCTGTGGAACTGTGTTGCGTTAGCGGCTGAACATATTCCCGTAGGGGATGAACGGGATGGTTTCCTTGCTATGGTCCAGGATGGTAAGGATGCCATGTGTGAGTCCGTTCAGTCGGGTCTGGACTTGGCTGAATGCATCAGTAGGTCCATGGCGGCGAGCACCGTGATACGCAGGTTTGCGTGGTTGCGGAAGTCGGGGTTTGCTCCTGATGTGCAGTCCCGGCTCCTCAACATGCCCTTTGATGGTGAACACCTTTTTGGCAGCAAGGCTGACGAGAGCCTTGAGAGGTTGCAGACCTCAAAAGCTGCAGCGAAGTCGTTGGGCGCTGCAGTTCGCCAACCTCCGCCTTTTCGTCCTAGGGGACAGCAGTGGAGGGGTGGTTCCTTTCGCTATTACTCATCCTTCAGTAAAGCGAGAGGAGCTGGCAGTCAAAGAGGCCAACGCAGGGGTACCAGAGGTGGATGACAGGGTACCCGTGGTGCCAAGGCCGCTCGGGCAGTTGCCTCTTTGCCCTCAGGTAACGCCGCAGCCGCTCCCACTCAGTCGTGAGGCCATGTCCCATGGTTCGCCGGTTGGGGGAAGGCTGGCGCAGCATCTTGTAGAGTGGCAAGCCATTACTTCAGATGTGTGGGTTCTGGAGATCATAACCCACGGCTACTGTCTTCCTTTTCGGCACAGGCCTCGCGACAATCCACCGGGGAACCTCTCTTTGCAGAGTCCGGATCGGCTCCTTGCGCAGGAAATTCAAGCCCTGCTGGAGAAAGGCGCCATAGAACTGGTGCCTGTAGCGGAGAGGAACAAGGGATTGTATTCCCCTTATTTTTTGGTTTCGAAGAAAGACGGGGGATTGAGACCCATCATGGACTTGCGCGGTTTGAACATACTCCTCAGGAAGGACAAGTTCAAGATGGTTACTCTCTCTCAAGTCCTCCAGGCCCTTCAGCTTCAGGACTGGTTGGTGTCACTCGACCTCAAGGATGCTTACTTCCATGTGCCGATCCATCCCAAGCACAAGAAGTACCTGAGGTTCGCGGTTGGCGACTCGCACTTTCAGTTTCGGGTCCTGCCGTTCGGATTGACCTCCGCCCCGAGGGTTTTCACCAAGCTCATGGTGGTGGTGGCAGTGCATCTCAGGCAAGGGGGGATTCACGTCTACCCCTACCTGGACGATTGGTTGATCAGGGGGAGCTCTCCCGAGCTAGTCCTGGATCATCTATCGATCACCTGTCGCTCCCTTCACAGGCTGGGCTTCTCCCTCAATTTAAAGAAGTCCCATTTGACACCAACACAGCGGCTCCAGTACATCGGAGCAGTGCTCGACACTTCCCTGGGGCAGTGTTTTCCTCCCCAGGTGAGGGCTCTTCACATTCAGCAGATGGTGCACAAGTTTCAGCATGCCCAGACGCTCCCAGCGTTCGAGTTCTTGAGGTTGCTCGGCCTCATGGCATCCTGCATTCTTCTGGTGCCAGAGGCTCGCCTGCGGATGAGATCTTTGCAGTGGGCACTCAAGACGCAATGGTCGCAGTCCTCCGGCAGGATGTCGGACTCGATTCAGGTGCCGTCCTCGGTCGCCCGGGACCTTCTGTGGTGGGCCGTCGAAGGCAACTTGATGAAGGGGGCTTCATTTTGGCTTCCCTGGCCGGAGGTGACGATCGTGACGGATGCATCCCTCACGGGATGGGGAGCTCATGCCAACGGGCTGACTGTCAGCGGTCGTTGGTCTCCGTCGGAGTCCAGACTCCATATCAATCTGTTGGAGCTGAGGGCCGTCAGGCTAGCCCTGAAGGCTTTTCTGCCGTCTGTGCGAGGGAAGAATGTCCTGATCCTGACGGACAACACAGTGGCCATGCACTACCTCAACAAAAAGGGGGGGGCAGGGTCACTTCCTCTGTGCAGAGAGGCGATGCAGCTCGAGTTCTGGGCCATCCAGCAGGAAGTTTCGATCTCGGGAGTTCATCTGGCCGGAGCCGAAAACGTGACGGCGGACGCTCTGAGCAGGCAGAGCGCAATCTCTCACGAGTGGGAGTTGGCTCAGGAGATTCTCCTGGAGATCTTCGCCCTTTGGGGGACCCCTCAAGTGGATCTCTTCGCCTCCAGTGTCAACCGGAAGTGCGAAAGGTTTTGCTCGCGGGAATTTCCTCCAGAAGGAGCCTTAGGAGACGCGTTTGTGGTGGAGTGGTCATTCCCGCTGCTGTACGTGTTTCCTCCAGTCCCCGTCATCCCGCAAGTGCTGCGGAGGTTACGGAAGTTCGGTTCCCGGATGATCCTCATTGCCCCGGCGTGGGCTCGGAGGACATGTTACCCGGACCTTCTCGACTTATCCATCTGCCCTCCACGTCGTCTTCCCTACCGAGACGATCTGCTCTCACGGGAGGGGGGTCAGGTTCTCCATCCAGAGGTCAGATCCCTCAACCTTCACGCTTGGCTTCTGAAAGGTTGAGGTATAAGGATTGGGACCTCCCTGAGGACGTGATGGAGGTGTTGCTTTCGGCCCGAAGGCCGGCAACAAAGTCTCTGTACCGTTGCCTTTGGCGTAAGTTCTGCGACTGGTGCAGAGTTCAGAATGTGGATCCTGTTGCATGTGACATCCCCATGGTTCTGTCCTTTTTACTTTCTTTGGCCCACAGGGGCTTGCAAGTGGGTACCGTTAAGGGTTACCTGGCGGCGCTGTCCATCTTTAAGCGCTCGTCTGAAGAGTGTTCTTACTTTAAAATCCCTTTGATTTCACAGTTCCTGAAAGGGCTCACTAATGTGTTCCCTCCGTCACCTTTCCTGGTGCCCGGTTGGGATTTAAACCTGGTTCTTAAGTTTCTTATGGGTGCTCCGTTTGAGCCTTTACATTCTTGCCCTTTGAGGCTGTTAACTCTGAAAACTGTGTTTTTAGTTGCGGTTACTTCCGCTCGCAGAGTGAGTGAGTTACAGGCACTTTCAGTTAAGCCTCCCTTCACTGTATTTCACAAGGACAGGGTTGTCCTTAGAGTTCGTCCTTCTTTTCTTCCGAAGGTAGTGACGGAATTTCATTTGGCCCAGAAGGTTGTTCTTCCGGCATTCTATCCTCCTCCGCATCCTGGTAAGGAAGAGGAGAGGCTCCATAGGCTTGATCCTAGGAGAGCTTTAAGCTTTTATGTTTCACGCATGTCCCGGGTCAGAGTGGATGATCAACTCTTTATTGGTTACGCTGGAAAGCGTTTGGGGCAAGCTGTGACGAAACAGACTTTGTCTCGCTGGATTATTTTGGCCATCTCGGAGTGCTACCGTTTGGCGGGTAAGGACCCACCGGCTGGCTTGCGGGCCCATTCTACCAGGGGTGTGGCTGCGTCTACTGCCCTGCAGAGGGGTGTTCCTATTCGCAACATTTGTGATGCAGCCACCTGGGCTTCAGTACATACATTTGTACGTCACTATTCCCTTGATTCCATCCGAGCACAGGATCTGGCCTTTGGCAAGGCGGTCCTTTGCTCTGCTATTTGATTGGCTATTCTACATTTTGATTCTAAATTCTTTCCCTCCTCCTTGCTTTGGTACTGCTTTGGGAGTCTGTCATAGATATGGAATACGTCGGAGGACCCAATCCCCTCGAAGAACAAGTTACTTTCTTACCTGGTAACGTTCTTTCGATGGGATGGTCCGACGACGTATTCCATATCGCTCCCGCCCGGCCTTCCCCGCTGCAGAATTTCTTTTGCGATTGCAGCTTACGTTCCGCAAGGCTTTGTGTCTGACTGGCAGTTGACTTATGTCACACGTTCTGGGGGAAAAAACTACAACTGAGGCTATGGGCGTCGTGCGTCCTACTTATCACATCGGATGACGTCGGACGTCGGAGGAGGTCCTCGACGACGGCGCATCGACATCATCGACGTAGGACGCAGACGCCGAAAAAGTTTCCGAAGCAGCACAGCTGTGGTGATTACATGTCATAGATATGGAATACGTCGTCGGACCATCCCATCGAAAGAACGTTACCAGGTAAGAAAGTAACTTGTTCTTCTCATAGTTGGAATAAATGGTCTTAAATAAAAGTCTACAAATTTGGAAAGTGGTTCTAGGAGGGAACTCACACCTGAAACGATGGGTCTACCCGGGGGGTTCTCTAAACTTTTGTGAATTTTAGGGAGAGTGTAAAAAATGGGCATCCGGCCGTTCACTCTAGTAAGATATTCGCCCTCTTGTTTACTAATCATCTGTTCGTCAACAGCCTTCTGCACCTTATCTCGAATGATGTTTAAGAGGTCATTACTGGGATCTTTATCTATTTTTTTGTAATGGTTCTCATCTGATAATAGTCTTTCACATTCTTTTACATAAGCACTCCTATTCAATATTACAATAGCGCCTCCTTTGTCGGCTTGGCAAATGTTTATTTTCTCATTGGAACCCACATTTTTCAGGATCTTCTGTTCCATTATGCTCAGATTGAAATGGTGGGGGATACCTTTAGTTTCCAATTTAGTAATCTCCTCTAAAACCTTCCTTTCAAACACCTTAGATTCTGCTGAATGTGCGTTGGTTGGAGCACAAAAAGTAGAGGGATTTCTCAGACCACTACAATTTCAATTGTTTCCTTTGTCAAAGCGTTGTCCATGAAGAACTCTTTTAGGTGTACTTTACGCATAAATTGGTTAAACTCAATCCTAAACTCGAAGGGATTGTGGAACTTAGTCAGTACAAAATTCAAACCCTTACTTATTAAGTACTTCTTCTTCTTGTACAGTGATCTGAGTATCTGAAAGATTCACTACCAGCCCCTGTAGCTTCTAGTTTGCATACGTTCCGGTTGCCACTGTCTCTGATCCCCTCCTCTTCCTAAAAAAGATTGTCTTTGATTGTTACCTCTCTGACTATTATTTTGTGTGCCTCTTCCTCTAAAAGGGAGGCCTCTTCCCCTATTATTAGGAATATCAGTGTCACGAGACTCATCGTAATCCGAGGAACCCTCTCCACTCGAACTATACGATGTGTTCCGGAAACGTACTCTCCGATTCTGTTTTGCATTCAGTCTAGGCTCTCCAAATTTATAGTCTTTATTGGTGTAGCGAAAAGCCTTCTCATGAGAAAAATTCTGAATGTCCTTTTTCATTCTTTTAACTCTTTCGGAGACAGTTTCGTTTTTAAATTCTTGCATCTCTTTTAAATGTTTGTCTAGTCCCTTTTTAAAGGCTTCCACATCAAATTTGCTCTTAATTTTTTCTTCTAAATACTTTAGATCAATCTCGATTTTTTTTGGCTGTTTCTTGTGCTGTTTCAATAATTAAAATCAACCAGTCATGGCCACTTTTATTAGAAATGTAACTCCATTTTAATTTAAACTCTGGATTGTCTAAGAACAATCTGGGTTAATTTCTCACAGTGAGTCCCTGGGGTAAAGCCTGATTATTAACATACTCCAACATGATGATAGCATGTAATTCTGTGCGGATGAGTCTCTTCCTCATCTGGACTAATTCATCCCATTGGTCATCTTTATCAAGTGCTTCCAAACCCTTATTTAGACCTATTGGTAAAGATTCTATTAATTTTCGAACATACTCATCATCATAAGCTAGACACTTTTCGGATTCCATAATGGGAACCCAATTCAATCCCTCAATGTACACTACGTAAAAAAAAAAATAGGACAAAATCGTGTCACTTGTCACGTCTACCACCGAGACCCTATTGGTCTCCAACAATTCTATTCTCAAAACGGTTCCCGGCTATGGAGCCCAGTTTGGAGGCAGCCATGGAGCTAATAGCTCCATGGCTGACTCCAAACTCGTAATGAGGCCCTATGTGATCTATTCGACTTTTTTCCTTTTTGCTCACTGCTAAGTAACGGAACTGCCATTTAGCTCCTATTTCAGGGGAGCTCAAACTGTCTCAAAAGCTTACAGTTTTGTATCAAAGTGTATGGCTATATAATATTAAGTTGCCTTATTCTAGTGAAATGTTTTCTAAATGATTGTGTAATAAATTACTAAGTGTCTTTACCAATAAACCTTGAGTTTAAGTGTCTACTTGAACCACTGTGATTGAAAGTCCTCTGTGTAACTACTTGTACTGCTCGATTCTCAAAACGGTTCTAAGTCACAGAAAGGGATCAACAGACTTCTTGCTCTGTGGGCATATACTTTTTTTATACAAAAAGAAAGTCTGATATTTTATTAGGTGTCATCTAACACCCTTCCCACATCAGGTGGAATTAATTATCTCAAAATTTTATTAGTTAAGAATCAATACATTTCATAAAACAATCATACAAATGATCATAATACATAAAACATATACACTATGTTAAAACAACACAAGTAGGCACACTATGGGTGAATAACGTTGCAATAATTTCTTAAGGATCACAAAATGTGTGTACATATCACACTCTGATTCCTTTGCCTCACTACTTTCAGCCTATTTCCTATTAGTGTATTTCAAACAACCCGACTTGTACAAGTTTCTGTCCTTATTATACAAACATGTAGGACATTCTTCAGGGGAAAGTGTCTTGTGCCGGAATTAAAAATCTTCTTTTTTTGGGGAGAGAACCCTGTCAATCAAAGATAGACACCCTATTAGTCTTAGGTAACAAAGTTTCAATCTCATTTAGTATAAAAACTACACTCTCATCCCTCAAAGGGTAATTTAAGAAGTTAAAGGAAAATGTCACTTTCCTGTGGCAGGTAGTTTCTTGGTATTGCTGTTTGGTGACTGGCCTTTATATGTATGTATGTATGTATGTATTTAATTTTTGTATAGCGCCGGTAGCCCGAGGGCATCAGGGCGCTTGTACATAAAACACTGGTACTACAAGACGGACAACACGTATGAGACGGACGATGAGTACAAATAGCTATTGCGTAACGAGGTCTCTGAGAGAAGTCCTACGCCCAAGTTCTCATCTAAAGAGGTGTGTCTTCAGCATCTTCCTAAAAGCAGAGTGATTAACTTCAGACCTAAGGGATTCGGGGACGCTGTTCCACAGTTTAGGAGCCAGCACAAGAAAGGATCTGCCCAGCCCTGTTTTTAGCTTAAACTTGGGCACGTGCAGGAGGCATTTTTCACCCGAGCGTAGGTTTCTGCTGGGGTTGTAGGGCACTATGTGTGTTTTCAAGTAGGCCGGCGCTGTGCCATAAAGGCACTTGTGTACCAGGCAGAGAGCTTTGAACTTGATGCGCTCTTCTACTCTGAGCCAGTACAGAGCAAGCCTCTCTTCAGTAACATGGTCTTTCCTTTTCAGATTTTTCACTAATCTGACCGCGTTGTTCTGGATCACCTGACAACTAGATAGATCCTTGGATGCGGCCCCCAATAGGAGGCCGTTCCCGTAGTCGAGCCGTGAGAGAATAATGGCTCTGGCTATCGTTGCCCTGTTTTCTTCATTAAGCAGTGGTTTGATTGCTTTCATAAGCCTGAGATAGTATGCTGAGTTTTTTTGGAGGAAGTTAGTCTGGGCATGAGAGTCGACCACTGTTTGTGTTGCCCATCTGGCACTGAAATACTCAGGTGATGTGTTGCTCTACTATGCCAAATCTGATTAACATTGTGTAGTACCTTTTGAATATTGGTTGAGCAAAGTTGCATATGATGCCTTCTCAATAACTATTGTTTTGTTATTGTCCCTAATGATAGGTTGTTGACTTTTTTCTTGTACTGAAATATGGAGATTATGGGCCTTTCTTACTGTTTTCATTATGTTTAACATTTAGAAGTTTTTTTTCTGAAATTGGTGTAGCTAAATGCTACGTGATGTTTGTGTAACAACTATAAATTCCGTAAGTAAGGGGAGGCTGATCACTAAGGATACTCAGCGTGTTAAGGGTTGTCATTACTTTATGTCCCTTTCCCCAGCAGCACACTGAGATGTTGAGGGTACCTTTTGAGTTTCTCACGAGTATCATATCTCTCCACTAAATCCATGGAGAATCATCTTAAGTGATAGGGATATGATGGCATACAATGTTATCACTTTGAGAACTATTTAATCTTAAATAAGTAATGCAGGCAACCTGAGAACTAGTAAACATCTTGTGTAGGTTTTGGGTTGGCCCACAAGTCCCAGAACAGCACGGGAGTCCTTTTCCGGAATCGCGCATATGTGCGCGCGGGGTCGTGATGTCATGATGTCAGTGTCGTGACATCATCACGTTGCCGTGCGCGCATGATGACGTCATGACGTCACGCGGGTATGTTTTTGACCCACAAATTGAAATACACAACTGCAGAGTCTTGCAGTGCAACGGGAGCAGTTGGAGCACTTGCACCTTGAAAGGAAAAGACTTTTAAGTAAGTGGGGAGGAGCCAGTAGAGATGGTGGATGTTTTTGGTCTTTGCTTTTTGACCCAGAGGTGGGACTGATGAGAGGTTGTGCACGTTTTTCTATCTCCACAGAGCTTGACCCTGAAAAGGGAGTGGAGACGTTACACTCTTCCTTATTTCATGAGTCCCCCAGGATTGATATGGGGTGTACCAGGTTTTGAGCCCCAGTCACAAACAAGTGAGTTATTTTTGACTTTTTGTGCCTCACTGCACTAGTTTATTTCCCCATATTTAATGACTTGTAACAGAGTTTATTTACTCTGTTACCCAGGATGACGACCATCTATCCTTATCCTGAATTGAGAAAAGCCAGAGAGAACTAGACGTTTGGATCTGTCCAAATAGGTAAGCTTTATCGTCTCATACTGACCTGACACTTAAAGGAAATAGATCTGGGAAGATGTAGATGTCCCAAAGTATTAATTGGTCTTTATTGTACACTAGCGTAGAGAAGAGAAGAGGATACGCAAGAATTCCTGAAGAAATTGGGAATCTGCAGCAAGTATCAGAACAGGCCCCAGAGTTATTAATGGGAAAAATAGGTATGTAATAATAAACATATTGAATTACCCTTTGAGGGATGAGGGTGTAGTTTTTATACCAAATGAGATTGAAACTTTGTTACCTAAGGCTAATAGGGTGTCTATGATTTATTGACAGGGTTCTCTCCCCAACAAAAGAAGATTTTTAATTCCGGCACACAACACTTTCCCCTGAAGAATGTCCTACATGTTTGTATAATAAGGACTGAAACTTGTACGAGTCGGGTTGTTTGAAATACACTAATAGGAAATAGGCTGAAAGTAATGAGGCATAGGAAACAGAGTGTGATATGTACAAACATTTTGTGATCCTTAAGAAATTATTGCAATGTTATTCACCCATGATGTGCCTACTTGTGGTGTTTTATCATAGTGAATATGTTTTATGTACTATGATCATTTTTATGATTGTTTTATGAAATGTGTTGATTCTTAACTAATAACATTTTGAGATAATTAATTCCACATGATGTGGGAAGAGTGTTAGATGACGCCTAATAAAATGTCAGACTTTCTTTTTGTATAAGAAAACTACTTGTACTTCTCACATTCACTCTTGAGATAAGCCTGGCTGCTCAGCTCGCTACCAAAAACTGTGTGGTACAGACTTATACCAAAGGTTGGTTTGGCTAACACCTGTAATCAGTGGTCGAAGTATACGAAAAGAAGTAGTGGAATTATGTTCCCTGCTGGACTGCCCTCACTCCGCACAAACCCCATTGCCACCCCCCTCCTATGTACAATACAAACCCCCAAACAAATACACCTGTTGTTTAAGGGCAAGTTTCAACTTTTTTCTACACTTTTATTTTAAAATGAAACCATTCCGGAACGGTTTCTTTTTAAAATAAAAGTATAGGAACAGTCAAACTTAATTTAATAAAGTAGAGGATCACCGCTCCTAACCACTCCCGCTCACTTCGACCACTGCCTGTAGTCCTAATTGTGTGTAGTGGTCCCAGAGGGTACGGCTTTCAATTCTGCCTAACACTGCGCTATCAAAGCCAATCACTCTTCTCCGAGACGAAGTGGTGGCTCTGAAAAGAGACTTTTTGTGTTTTTTTTTGTGTTTCGAAAACTTCAAGTGGTTAACACCTACTGGAAAAAGGTTTGCTATAATTCCAAAAAGGGTGGCAATGCTTTTTGTATATTTCGCTGAAAAATCTGATTCCCAGCATGAGTAAGATGTACTAAATCTCTGCGAAAAATGTGTGTGCTACGAAACAATATTTTCATTGTGAAAAGAGGACATACCAACATCTCGCAAAAATGCGCAAACAGCCTTGTTGACATTGCACCTCGCTTTCTCCATTTGTGGAGCAAATGAAGAAGAATGCACACACATTTGTCTCTGCGCCATACGAGAAAAAGTTACTCAGGAGTTTGGAAACATGTCCATGACTTTCCCAAGTCCTTCTTTCATTGCAAATTGCATGGACATTCCAGAGACATGTCCTAAATTGTTCCCTCCACAATGAATAATAATAATATCTGGATGATAGCGTGTCATCAAAGTGGCACAAAGAGGAACTAAATCTAACCACTTAATTCAACGCACTCCATGCCAGTGCACAATCACATGAGGGAATCCCAGATCTGCAGCCACTCCACAGTGATCTGCATGCACCTCCAACCAATTTATCCACGAAGGTCACCCAAGATCCAGACAAACTGCCTTCTGAAAGACACAGCCATAGCTATCTGCTCTCCTCTAAGGAAACAGACTTTCTGCCAAAGTCTCTCCTTACACATCACACCCAGTAAACCTTATTGACAATCCGTTGGTCTGTACAGTCTCATTTGCATGCCTCTCAGCTTCAAAATCCCTGTATGCAGCACGCATGATCCGCGGACAGCCACGGTGTCCACGGATAGTGCAGTGGGGGAAAAGTCTGAAAAACACATTTGGGGTTATTTGGTGGTTGAAAGAGGGGCTGGAAAGGTTGGGGTGTTGAATAAAGATGACATGGAACTGTTTCTCTAGGTGAAAAAAGGGTTTGCAAATGCTGCCTAGTCCGCAGCCAATTTTAGTGTCCACAGACATTATTTAAATTACAGGGGCTTCAGGGTGAGTTTTGTTATTTGAAGGTGTTTTGTACGTACCGTTTATATGATTTAATTCTATTGTGGTGGTTGTGGCCAGTGGCCAGATTCTTGGAGCCAATGTCCACAACCACCACACTATTAATATGTGTATAGTAATAATAGGTAATGTAGTGGGAGTATGAAGTGTTTCTGACATAGTGGAATGATATAATTGAACTGTATATGGTATTTATGATTGTATAAATATTGCGGATAATGCTCATGAAATATTTATTTGTTTATACTTTGTATAGTTACTTAGTTGCATACAGTAATGACGCTGGAATCTCTGGTTCATTTTCTGTGGA
Source organism: Ambystoma mexicanum (assembly GCF_040938575.1). Classification (NCBI taxonomy): domain Eukaryota; kingdom Metazoa; phylum Chordata; class Amphibia; order Caudata; family Ambystomatidae; genus Ambystoma; species Ambystoma mexicanum. Next base: position 480,747,676 of record NC_090922.1, read on the forward strand.
AAATAAATGTAATATGTGTTAAGCAGGATAGTTTACAAGCTTTAATTGCATACAAGTTTACATAAACATTTACTTTTTTTGACCCTCATAAACAATACATTCTATGTACTATGTTTGGTACAACATTAGTGTATTGACGTTAAAAAAATCATTGGGTCATTGGACAAAAAGAATCCATACAGGATTAAACAAAAACCTATTAGAAGTATGTGATTGTTAGTGTGATAGTATGTTTGTTTGAAGTATGTTGTCATTAAGGGAATGTTTAAAGTAGTTAGATACCTGTTGGCGTATTCTAACTACATTAGCCTTTAGAAGAGGTTTTGTAGTAACAAGAATTGTGATGGCGTAATTTTTAGTGAATTGTAATGAAGGACATTTTTGAAGTAGTTAGATACCTGTTGGCTGATTTAAACTAGTATTTTGGATTTAGTTAGATACCTGTTGGCATGTTGTAACTGTTGATTGTGCTACAGTTTAGTGGGTACATTTGGGTTGAAGCAATATTAAATAGGCGTTTTTTAGGTTGGCTAGTAACCTATGTTTTTGAGTAACAGAGGTGCTGTTACATTGAACCCAACACTTATTTTTTGACATGTGCAGTATAGTGCCCTGAAGAGGTTGTGGCACCAGTGTGGTATATCATCCCTACTGTTATGAAGGTTGTGTGCAAAGCTAGTGAGCTTACAGTTATTTTTGGTATCATCTGCATTGTACCTTAGAAGCATTAGTATGACATATTGGCTATGTAAGTTTATTTGTATGCTGGAAATATTGTCTGAATTGCAAAAAGGCCATAATATGCCATGATTTGCATTCTGAAGACGCTGGTGAAATGGAATAGATTCACAATTTGGTATGGATACATATAGAAATCTTTTGTTAGGGATGTGCTCTTGTGAACCATGGTTGCAGAGATTCCATGTACATTTCCACGTGTGTGAAATCTGGAAGATTTCATTTATATAGATGTTTTTGGTTTCCAGTACGTGTAGTAAGTACATTAGGAATTGTTGAGGATCGTCTTGTGTTTTTATGGTAAACTTTACTATTCCTGCACATTAGGCCAATTCTTGCCTTATGCCTGAGACACTGTAAGTGCTGTCAGGATTATTTGTGTCATTTCTATGAAGTGCGAGCATTTGCAAACACAACTGGTCTGAGATGTTTAAGTAAATGTTGTGAACAATGGGTGGCAATTGGAAGCAAAGAGTCATTACATTTGTATAGAAATGTACTTCAGTTTTGTTGCTGAATTTAAATGTACCAGATAGTTCTGTCTGTGGATCATTTGATGGGCCTGCAGATTTTTTTGCAAAAGAGACATCTGTCTCTTTTTCTGATGGACGTGCAGTTGAGTTTTGTGGTTGTATTTTTTTATTTAGAATGATTGGTCATTGTGTCTTTAGCTGTATTTTTGGGAGATCTGTTATATGTTCTGCTTTTTTTTGTTCTCTTTTAACTTTTTTAAGGTACAGGGTACATATCTAGATGGGTAGTGTACAGGGCACGTAGCGTGTTGTATTCTAGGATGCAAGGAATATCAGCGTTGAATTTGTTTGCATCAAAGTTAAATAGGAATAGATCATTGAGTGTACAGAGATGTGAAAGAGCTACGTAACTCATACCTTCTTTAAAGGCTGCCAGTGTCTATCAATGCGTGATCTCGGGTTAGTCGTTGCGATTTGTGAATAGTGACAGCATATGCTAGAGACAGAAAGAATTGTTCTCTGCATATGTACATGTCTTTGAAAACAAGGAAACGTGCTATAGTGCAGCACGGTTTTTTAACTTCTGCAAGTTTGTCAAAGAATATGTTGAGAAACTGAATGTTGTTGTAATGGGGATGTTTCGATGCCAACAACTGCAACAATGGCCCCATTGACTAAACCTTGTTCTACGTCAAGGTTACGTTTTAGAATTACTCTGCAGTTTAGGTTCAAAGTTTTTTTTTTCTCCAATCCAGCTGTGTTAGAGATAGATTTTTCTAAACTATTTAGTCGTGCTGTTGCTGTTGCTTGTTGACACATAGGGAGTGTCATGATGTGCACTTCTAGTTTGTTTGTAGAGCTGATATGCAGTATGCATTGCATTTCTTTTTTAACATTGGGCCTCATTACGGGTCGGGCGGTCCGGAATCAACAGTGACGGTGAACCCGCCATCACTGTTAATTCCGGACCGCCCGATCCCGACCCCTGCAGACGGAAGGTGATGTTTCCGCCAGGTCTGACCTGGCGGGTTGAACACCTCCCGCCTGCAGGCAGACGTGGAAACACCAGCACCATCACGAGATGGTGCCGGTGTTTCCATTTCCCCATTCCCATTGAGTCCTGTGGGACTCAATGGGAATGGGGATTAACCCCATTCCGCCTCCGTGACTCCCAGGACACCGGGGCTGTAATGCCCTGGTAATTCCGGGAGTCACAGAGGCGGAATGGTAATACGAGTCCAGCGGTAACCAGGCAGTTTTACCACCGTGGTTACCGCCACACTCGTAATGAGGCCCTTTTTTTATTGAATTGATTACAGCTTGCAAGGGTTGGCATGACGGACATGCATTTTATATTTTGTTGAGTTAATTGTTCCATGACATCAGGAGCAGATGTGTTTTGCCCATATTGCTCATGCTTACTATTTAAGATGTATTTTACATCTTTAGTAAGCAGACCAGTTCTAATCCTTTTTAAAATGTTAGCATATGTGAGATGTGCAGACTGACTCTTGTTTTGAGTTAGTTCTCTGTAGTGAAAATGTTGCCAGACATTTACATTTCCAGTGCTGCCGAGCGTGTTGCAGCATTGTTTGTGTCCTAATGTTTTGAAAATAGGTTGACCTTTCACTGGGGTTAACTGTAGGAGGTCTCCGAAAACAATTTTGTGTTTTCCTCCAAACAGGTCTTCGTAGTCGGTTTTTAGGACTTCTTGCATTCTGAGGTGAATTAAAGCCAACATGAGTTTGGTAACCATGCTTACTTCATTTATCAGGAGCACTTTCATTTGTTTCAGAATTCTGCGTACTTCAGTAGCAGCTTCTGCTGATAATGTGTAGTATTCTAATTTGTTTTGGAGTTCTACTGGAAGGTGTAGTAGTCGAGGTAAAGTTACACCTCCTATCTTGTAAGCAGCTAAACCTGTGGGGGCTGTTACAACAGCCAAAAGGTTGTTGTTTGTTAAGTTTTGTAGACATTTTCTATTTATTTTAATTAAGAATGTTTTATCAGAACCAGCTTCAACACTTACATACAGGAGCGGAGGTTTGTAATTTTTACAGGTACAAGTTTTAGTTTCATGTTTAAAACCATGTTCAATTTCTTCAGTGACTTCTAGATAAATGGTGACTTGTTCATCATTCAGCTGCGATTTGAGCACTGACAAGTCTTCTTCAGATTGTATATATTGATACATGGTATTTTCTACCCCAGTCATGGCTATCTCTGCTTCATTTACAATGAGTGGTTCTCCAAGTGCTTTGTGGCTTCCTGTAAAGGAAGGCTGACTGCCCTCTGGAGTGTCTTTATTGGTATTACCCAAGTTGATCATTTACAAATGATCGTTTGGTAAATCTAGCCGAATTCAGCCTGTACCATTTGATTGTTTGTAAACAATCAGCTTGGGTAATCACTACCAAACATGGGGAGTTGGGGCTGCAGGGGTGTAACTGCTCCCCATGTTTGGTAGTGATGACTTTCGGGGGTAGCGTGGGTTTCCCACGCTTCCGGAGGTTTGGAGGCAGGGGAAGAGGAAAAAAAAAGAAAAGAAAAGCGGGCACTGCAGCGTCAGAATCGGCATGCGTAGGAGGGACGAATCCGATGCTGCAGGGTCAGTTAAAAAGCAGACGTGAGGCAGCAGAGTGTTGTAGACAGCGCAGACCCTGAGATTTTGCTACTGAGGACAGTCTTTCTACACCCTCCATGCTGGTTGTTTGCTGCTGACACTCCATTTAACCATCGGGTGGCCGCCTAGCAGGCCGCGGAGTGAGACAGCAGAGTGTTGCAGACAGCGCAGACCACGCAGGACCACGTGACATAGGGTGAACTTGGCAGAACTTGGCAGATAAAGGTTCTTTATGGAACCTATGAAGGTGAACATGGAGAGGCAGTTGGTCGAGGCCTGTAAAGGTAAGCAAATAGATGTGTGCTTGCCGGCTCCCCTCGCCCCCCCACCCCTCTCACCCCTTTTTGTCCATCTGCCTGCTCCTTGGATGGCCAGGAATCAAAGACTAGGGAGGGGTCTCCCTTAAAACGTGTTATAAGAGCGCATAAAGACTCAAGAAACACAACACAGCCTAAAATACAGGCTAAACTGAATTGGCTAACTGTTAAGAACTTGGCGTGCTCGCAAGCAATGACTTCAGATGAAACGAGCATGTCGGAGCCGGTGGCACAACCCGCTATTATGAGGGTATGTATGGCGGAACCATCAGTAGTTAAATCAATACAGCACATTGAACACAGGAAAAGTCTAATCAAGACAAGGGCCCGGACATTTAGACATTCCAACCTGAAGTAAATATGTCTGCTTCAACGAAACAGAAACTGATAACACTGGCGGCGTGGATTATATATCACCTCGTACCTGGGCTGGAGGTGCTGGAGTGTCCGGTAGGCTCCCCAGCTGGCTCCCCTGGACTTGGGCAGGAGACGTTGATGGTCAGCGTGGCGTCGGCTTTCTTCCTTCCTTTCCTTTTGGGTGGGGATGAGGCGGGGGGGCCCCAGTCGCTGACCGAGTCTATGGGGGATGCTGCAGAGCGGGTGGAGCTGGGAGAGGTGCTCGGCTCCGCGGGGACACTGGGGTCGAGAGGCTTGGGTGACGTGGCCGCGCTGGCTGGGGGACGGCATGGCGGCATAGAGGGGCTGGGGAGGGGAGGGGATTCTCTCCTCCAGCCGGCCACTGAAGTGCCTGTTGGTGCCGCCTTGGTAATCGCAGAGATTCACAGGGCTGCGGACCAGGAAGGCACGTCGAACGTGGTTGAAAGGAACAGCCCAAATGAGGCTAATGACATGGATCGCGCTGACTCTACTGAGAGTGTAGACAGCGTAGTGCGATTTCAGCAGCAAGATGTGAATGGGGATTTAATGGAACCAGCAATCAGTGGTCAGAATGTAACTAAGGGAAAGGAAAATATGAACTTAGTAGTAAATAATGCCCAAAAGGTTAAATTAAAAAGAATGCAAACAGTTAAAGTGCCCAAAACCCAATGCTTGAAAATAAAACGCGCAAGAAAGCAAAAGAAAAAACAAATAAAGAGAGCAGGTAATAACACACTCTGGATGAACACGCCCAAAGAAAATTCAAGGGAAAAGTTACCGGTTGTAGAGAACGGAGAAGCAACATATACTACAAAGGAAATTTCAGATGCAGAACTGTTGGCTAGTTTGCAACAAGATGAAACTGAACCTAATGGATGCAAATATCGTATAGAAATAGGCGCTGATAAGGCTGACTGTATTTCAGGTAGCGGAAATTATCTCAGCTCCACTCCTATAAGATGGCATTATAGGCAACTTAATAAAAAGACGAGTGAAATACAGAAAGAACATCAGTTGTCGATCAGCGAAGTCCCAAGTGCCAAAATATCAGCTGTTAGTGACCCTGATTCACAGAAGGAACTGCAAATAATAGCTATAACCCAGGAGGCCACTGTCGTACATGAAAACGACACTGATCAGAAGAGGGTAAATCAGACCAAGAAGACCATTGAAAAACCATTGTCAGCACAGAAAACATCTGGGGAAATGCTACAGGAGTTACAAACTAGGGATCCATCAATGGCCCATGATACACAATTGTCACCGGGAAGGGTAAAAGGAATAACAAAAGATGATGGGGACAAAAATGAGTACATTTTGAAGCACAGACAAAAAAGCTCAAAGATACCACAAACAAACCCTCAAATGAGCTTTAATACATCACGTCATCTCAGACCATCAGGCGAATCCACTATTGTAGCTTCAATGGAAACCCTGTCAAAAAAGAAACCAGATCTAATGAAAATTATGTCCACTGTGACTATTGCTTTGGCGCCTTTCAATAAATTATATGAGGCACTGAATGACACCATGCAGGATCAAACTTCCCTGATTGCCCTGATGCATACAAAAATTACATACTTGGAGGGCTATATATTAGCCAAAGAAGCAAATCCCCATAAGCCTATGGGAAGTGCAATAGAGGGAACGCTTAAGCTAAAGAAAGAAAGGACCAACAGAAAAATGTATGAACTCAGACGAAATTGGTCCCAGAATCAAGGGACATGGGCACCCAAACTCAGATGAATCAACTTATGGAAGTATTAGAAAAAGAAAAACCTGCATGCTCAAATGTTTCTAAGATCAACGAGAAACAAGGAAAAGGGAACAATTTCTTTACATTTGGGATCTTTAATCATCAGAAATCTATTGTAGACAACAAGTCAAGCTCTTCAATTTCTAAAATGCATGGCTTGCATAAGGACCCTAAATCTGTAGCAACTACAAAGTTGAAAGAGAATCAAAGACCAGATAAATCCAAAGTGAACTCATGTATCCAAGTGACGTCCGATTCTATAGAATTGGAGGAAGGGAAAACCACGGGGGGCGCACAGGCAATGGCTGCCTGACTGCGGTGTTCCCGCCGAGGCTGGGCCTATTTTGGGGCTTGAGCCCCCCCCCGAGACACCCCCGAGCGAAAACATCGAGAGGCACGAGCGGCTGAATCCCCCGTGACGCCCCCGCTCGAAGGAACGGGCTCCTAACTCCAAGCAGAACCGGAGTTCAGGGAGCGAAGGAGCGCGACTCCACGGATGCCGCGCTCGGGGGCCCCAGAAGCGGTGGAGGCCTTCGCATCGAGAAGGCGGTGGAGGCGGTCTGTGCCCCACCCCCGGCCCCAGGGGGTGGAAGGCGAGTGCCAGGGGAGAGACGCTCCCCGGAGGGGGACCAGTGGCGCCCCCCCCGCTCGACCACAAACAGAAGGATCGGCCGTTCCTCTGGCCCGGCCCCGGGTCCCGCAGTGTGACTGCGCGGGGTAAAAGAAAGCAATGTCGGGGGCTGGACCCCACCAGAAGAGGCCCAAGAGAGGAGCCCCGCGGCACCGCAGCGCCTCGGGAGAGTGGCGGATCGGCTTTCTTCCCACGGGGGCCGAAACTACCAACGCCGCCAACTCACTCGGGGCTCCCCAGCACACAGGACTGGCAAGGGGTGAGCGGCCTCAACCAGGATCCCTCGACCAGGACCCCACCCAGACCCGCGACAGTGCTCCGTAGACACGGCAGGGTGTGGACCCGCCTCACAGCAGATGACCCTGGGGGGGGACAGCCCTGGGTGGCTACAGCGACTCAACAGACCAGGTGAGAGGCCCCCGCCAGCAACCGGCGGGGCGTGTGCCCGCCTGGGTGGACTATCCCATCCCCCTTGGGAGTAGAAGCTTGATCTTGCAAACACCACCCGAGCAATGCACATCGGCACGTCCCCGGGATGGCGTAACACTCCCACAAGGGTTAACCAAATCTAAACAGACCGCGCAGCTGGAGATCAGTGCGCCCTCATAGACTGAAGGAGGACCCCACAGGCTTTTTGCAAATTGCGGGGCGCTTTTGGCATCCTCGACCTCAGCGGGCCCACGGCCCATCTTGAACCCGCAGGTGGTCAGCGACCCAGGTGAGAGGCTCCCGTCCTCAGCTGGCGGGGCGAGTGCCCGCCTGGTGGGCTGCTTAGCCCCTTGCAGGGGATAACCCGCCGCCCAGAAACACCACTGGTGTGACGTCCGACGGCCCGACCCCGGGGCGACACGGGTTCCCCCAGACCGCAGCGGACCCTGTAGTGGGAAGCCAGCAACACCCCATGAGCTGGAAGAAGACCCTACAAATGTTTCGCTTTTGAGAGACAGAGGTTGCTCCCAAGGTCCCACCTCTCTCCGGAACCATGGCCCACCCAGAACCCGCTAGCCAACCTACAATGACAATAGAAAGAGGCTTCGCCTCCATCCTCCAGGAGATTAGAGAAATGAGATCGGATATCGCCCAGAAGTTCGAGAAGCTGGACCAAAGAGTAGACAAAATCGAGGACAGAGTCCTACAAGTGGAAAACTATCAATCGTCCTCTATATCTCAGGAGGTTCAATTCAGTATGCGGCTCATGGCTCTGGAAAAGAGGGACGAGGAGAGAGCCAGGCTAATGGACGATTATGAAAATAGGGAGAGACGGAACAATCTAAGGTTCTTTGGGATTCTGGAAACGGAGGGCGAAACGGAGAGAGAGCCGACCAGATTGGGGAGAGACATCATCACCCTCCTGTTCGCCGAAGAAATGACGACGGAACTCATGTTTGACCGGGTGCACAGAGCCGTGCGAAGGTCGGGGAGCCCCAGATCGGTCCTGGCACGCTTCCACTACTACACCGACAAAGCAAAAGTTCAGTATGCTGCAAGGAAGGCAGGGACGATAACTTGTAACTGCGCCCAAATCTCTATTTTTCAAGATCTCTCAGTTTACACTCTAGCTAAACGAAGGATATGCCGCCCCCTGACACAACTTCTAAAAGAGAAAGGCATTCGTTATAGATGGGGATATCCTTTCTCCCTGTCTTTTGAATACTCAGGCCAACGCACAAAGCTGGTAACGGAAGGGGACATTAAGGGCGCTATTCAAAACTACGTGGGTGATCCCATCCCCAGGAGGGGCCCAGTTGGCCCGGATGCGCTGAGCAGGGGTACCCCCAGTCAGTCCAACCACAGAAGGAGGAAAACCGGCGCTAGGAAGTTCAAGAAATTGAATACACCACCGGCTCCAATGGAGAGAGACCGAGCTGAATCGGAGGGGTGATAATGGTGACCCCACGAGAATCATCGGGTCTAAACAACAGGAGGACTCTGGGGACGCTTTGATGGTCGCAACTTTATTATCCACAAGTATAAGGGGACCCGGGGGGGTCACAACCACGGGTGCAGTGTGAAACTCCATCCTGGGCTCGGGGAACGGTTGCCCACGGGACGGTGGGAGTAGCCCGGACCATACATGGTTTGGGTCCAGACAATCGGGAGGGGGGGAAACAGCTCCGGTTCCTCCTCAAGCAATACCCGAGCCGGGGTGTGCGGATGGGGGGACGAGTTGGGGGGGAGGGGCTCACGTTAGTGTGCTTTGTTATCAGTGCCTGGCCGATGGGAACCGGCTTGTGGTCCAGCCAAACATCCAGGAATGCAGGGACTACATGGGTGGACACCTGGGAGGGGGGTGGGGGTTTGTACACAAGTCGGGGTTTAAGGAGTAGGGAATGAGTTGGGGAGCAAGTTGGGGAAATGTTCTAAAAGAGTTCAAGCAGGGAAACCTAGAAAGCAAGGAGGGAGCGACCACACGACACTGGTGACCAAGAGGGAAGGAGACAACGATTATGGCTGACGACCGACCAGCCCTGGGGGTCGGGACCCTGAATGTGCGGGGCCTCAACACCCCCACGAAAAGATCCCTAATCAGCAGAGAGTTTAGGAGGGCTAAGCTGGACCTACTCTTCGTGCAGGAGACGCATTGGGCGAGGGGAAGGGAGCCCAAGATGCAGGGGGGCGGTATAGAGGAGATATTCCATGCATCCCATAAAGTAAAGAAAAGAGGGGTCGTGATCCTGCTGGCCAAAGGCTTGGGATTTGAGAAAGACTCCATCATCAGAGACCCTGAAGGCCGCTACCTCTTGGTAAGAGGCTCTCTGCAGGGCGCACCCATAACCTTGGCTGCGATATATGCTCCAAATGAGGGCCAAGCCCAATTCTGGGAGGGAGTGAGGGAAAGGCTGAAAACTTTTTTCCAGGGCCCATTGATGGTGGGAGGTGACTTTAACATGGTCCTGGACCCAGCCAGAGACAGACAGCGGGTGGGCGCATTAAACCCTAGGCCCGCAGAAGAAACCGTGTCACGCTGCTTTCAGAGGGTGAATGAGGGCCTGGGCTTGGTGGACACGATGCCCACCCCCCAGACGGGGACCCCCTCTTTCTCGTACTATTCCTCCACTCACAAGGCCTTCTCCAGGATAGACCATATTCTCGTGGATGAGACACTACGTCCATACACAGCGGGTTACAGTATAGACCCTGTACCCTGGTCGGACCACGATCTGGTCAGAATCACCGTGGCAGGAGACTGGAGCAGAGAACGGAGGGGACGTTGGAGATGTAACAACGCCATATTGAGAGACGAGGTACACGCCCAGACGGTCCTGGAGGCCATCTAAGAGTTCTTTGAGCTCAACGATAATGGGGAGGTGGGCGCGCACACCCTCTGGGACGCCTTTAAGGCTACCCTGAGAGGGGTACTCATCAAAATGGGTTCTCGATAGAAGAGGGAGAGGGAGACCCAGGAGAGAATTCTGAGGGAAAAGATAGCACGCCTCCAACCAGGGAGGTCCCCAGTGCAGGCACTGGACCAGGACCACGTGGCCACTCTGGAAGATTATAGGCTCCAATTAAAAGACCTGTTCCTCCACAAAACGGAGAGGAGCCTCCAAATGGTCAAACAAAGATACTACGAGAAGGGGGACAGGGCGGATAGGATACTGGCATGGAAATTGAGGGAGGTCCAGAGAAGTAGGATGGTGAAAGAGGTGAGGGACAGTGGGGGAACACTAGGTTATGACACCCCCCACATAAGTGCAGCTTTTCGCCAGTATTACGAGTCGTTATACGCCTCGGAATATGATGGGGGTGATGCCCAGATCGAGGAGTTTCTCGACTCCATACAGATACCGTCCCTTCCCCAAGAGTTGGCCGGGGGGCTGGAGGGCCGGGTGACCGAGGAAGAGGTGGAGAAGGCGATTAGCGGGATGAAGGTGGGGACTTCCCTGGGGGAAGATGGCTTTTCAGTTTATTTTTACAAGAGGTTTCACTCATCCTTGTCTCCCTACCTGGCTAAGGTTTTCAACTCAGTATTGGAGGGGGATACCCTCCCCGATTCCATGATGGGAGCCATTATAGCGGTTCTACCCAAGGAAGGCAAGGACCCGAGGGAGTGCTCATCCTACCGGCCTATATCTCTGCTAAACATTGATGTCAAAATTCTGGCCAAGGTGGTGGGTAGGCGGATGGAGGGGATAATGCAGAAGCTAGTCCATGGGGATCAGGTGGGTTTCATAAGGGGCAAACAAGGGTCGGATAACATCTGTAAAACAATAGACCTGGTACATTTTGGCCAAAACCAGAATCTCGATGCATGCGTCCTGTCGCTGGATTCGGAAAAAGCTTTTGATAGAGTTTAGTGGAGATATATGTCCCTCCTTCTCCAGCGAATGGGCTTTGGGACGCACATCTTGAGTTGGGTGGCCGCCCTCTATAGAGCCCTTACCGCACGGGTCCAGGTAAACGGCCTACTGTCAGAATCCTTTCCTCTTACCCGGGGAACTAGACAGGGCTGCCCTCTCTCCCCCCTGTTATATGTCCTCACAATGGAGGCTTTGGCCATAGCGATCAGATCCCACCCAGACATCAGGGGTATTAGAAGGGGTGGGGGTGGAATTTAAGCTCTCCCTGTTGGCCGATGACATCCTGGCACATCTGGTGGACCCGGCCACTTCGATCCCTCCCCTTCTGTCCCTGGTCAGCTCCTTTGGGTGGTTCTCGGGCCTGAAGATTAACACGACTAAGTCCGTTCTCCTCTCAATGCGTCTGGTGGATCCAGTACTGGACCCCTTGTCCAGATTTCACGGGATAGCAGTTAGCAAGGACAACGTAAAATACCTGGGCGTCCTCCTCACTAGGGAGTTATCGGAACTGGGAACTTCCAATTACGGGCCCATTTTGTCCGAAATCAAAACTGACCTGGGGAGATGGGGAAAAATGATTCTCTCCTGGTATGGCCGGATGACGGCAGTCAAAATGAATATACTACCCCGGCTCTTGTATCTCTTCACGGCCCTCCCATCCAAACCTTCATAGACTTGCATAAAGGGGTCCGAGACTTCATTTGGCAGGGGAGAACCCCGAGGGTCGGCAGGGCCACCCTGACGCTTCCAAGGGAGGAGGGGGGTTTCGGTCTCCCAGACTTCCAGTTATACTATCACGCAGCACAACTACGGGTCCTCCTAGAACACATGAAGGAAGGCCTGCGGACATATTGTTCGTATTTGGAGGACATGGACGTCCACCCCCTCAAGGTCCGAGACCTCCTATGGTCCCCTCGTAGGTTGATTCCGAAACAAGTACTGTCCCACCCGACCCTGAGGGTTCTTTGGGAGATCTGGAGGGAGTGCCCTGGAACAGCTCATCTTTCATCTTGGCCGTCCCCTATGACCTCCTTGTGGGGGCCCCTTCTGAAATTGGGCAGCAGAGGGTTTAGTCAATCCCAGCGCTGGTCCGACGAGGGCTTGGAATGGGCGGGCCAACTATTCAGGGAGGGCGAGTTCCTGAGTTATGAGGACCTCAGGGATGGGCTAGGAGGTGGGACCCTCTTCATATTCAAATACCTGCGTCTTAAGGGTATCCTCAGCAACCCTGCATGGGGCCCAAACCTGCAGAGACAATTGACTCCCTTCGAGAAGCTCCTCGACTTGGCAACTTCCAGAAAGGGCGCGGTTTCCTGCATGTACACAGTCCTCAACACCCATAACCTTCAGACTAGGAGAGGTTTCCGTGGGTTCTGGAATGATCTGGCGGGGGAGGAGATATCTGAGGATTCCTGGGCTCGCATTTTTTGGATATCGTTTCATGGCAATCTGTTCACCTCGGACATGGAACATAATTTTAAAATCCTGCAGGGGTGGCACAGAGATCCGACAAAACTCTCGAAAATGTTCACAGGAGTGTCACCAGACTGTCCGAGGGGCTGTGGCCAGGCAGGGACCAGAGGCCACATGTGGTGGCTATGCCCGAAAGTGCAGTCCTACTGGGAATCCGTGAAGGACTGGATAGCGGAGGTAACGGAGGTCTCTCTTCCCCTCAATCTGCTGACCATGCTGCTGGGCCTCCCCCCGGAGGAGGCAGAAATGTACCGGTACCCAAGGATGGTGGAAACTATGTTGAGAGCTGGCAGAGTGGCCCTGGCCCAGAAATGGAAGAGCCCGGAAACACCTTCCAAAGACGAGTGGATGAAAAAACTCAAGAATATGTTTCTGATGGACAAATTGACTGCCTTGGTGAACAATGACTCTTGTTCGTTTCTCGCAGACTGGTATGGGGTCCAGCAGACATGGGGATGGGACGTCCATTAGTGTCGGGACGGCACCCCCGGATGGCCGGGGCGTGATCATCTCTGAACAGGTATACACCCAGTGGGGGGTTCCCACAACCCGGGGCGACATCAGCCTCAAGCCAGCTATAATGCGGGTCACTTGTCGCGTCGCTTCAAAGACAGAAGGTACGGGATGAAAGTCTGGTTACCTTGCTATGTTATGTTTGAATTGGATTTGGGGGGGAAGGAGGGGGGGACCATGATAGGGAGGGGGTTCGGGGTTCATGCATTTTTTGTTTCTTTGTGTTTTTTGTCTTTAAAAATGCTAAAAAAAAGTTTTAAAAAAAAAAGAATTGGAGGAAGACATAGATGAGTGGAGTATATACGCCGTGGATGAACTAGAAATCTCAAATAGTTCAAATCAAAGATTCAAAAGAAAGTCAGTAGTACTATTCTTAACAAATCCAGGGCTGGAGCCGAAGAAGAAAAAGAGAACCTTGGAAGGTAAATTAACACTGGAGCATCTGCTGCAAGATATAAATGAGAAAGAGCGGGTCACTGAGAGCAAAAAAAGAAGGACTAAGAATCAGAGCGACCTGAACTCTAGCAAATTAAAACATCAAGCAATAGAAGAAGATAGAATGGCAGATATAAAAAGAAAGCATAAGGAATCTCCGGAACTTAGGGAAGGGCCAAGAAATAGGAGAAATAGTAGAAAGGATTCTCCTATAACGCCATCGACAAGAACTCATAGATTTTTATCAATAAAGAAGCAAGACTCCAGCCTCCACAGAAAGCAAGAACAAAAAGTTTATTTACCAAGGATCAAAAGTGCATATACCTTCAGACTGAAACCAAATGTTGAGAGAGAACGATAGCCTGATCCTTAATAGGAACACTATAAGGAAAATATTCAAGCAGGTCCCAAATCTTCGTCAGCTGCAGAGCAGCGACTTATGGATAGTGGAGCCTTGTGAATCAGGGAAGGTTGACGTTTCCTATCTACACATTAGGTCTCTGGTAATTGGTGAGATATTATGGAAAGAAAAAAGTAGTCTGGAGACACTAAGCTACGAACTTGCGGTTTTACAGCTGACAAATGAAAGCATAGTGAGAAAACATGAGAAAGAACAAAGAAGTCCTCTTAAACTGGAAAGAAGTGGACACAATAGAACTGGGAGCACTGATGGTGATGGCAGAAAATGGAAGTCACAACAAAATATAACTGATGGAAAGGAGCCCATGGACCTAGGAGGGAACAAAGCAGAAGTATTCAGCAATCGGGCCTATTGGTCCGTTTGCCGGCAGGAAAACTTAAAGGGGCCTAGAAGACTGTCGGCAAAGGATAGCATAAGACCAAGAAGAGATGTTGAATCGAATCTTCAGAGGAACCCAAAGGGACCATTTCATCTACGAACTAGTAAACAGGAATCAAGTGTGTTTTCAAATAACCAGGAAAGGAAAACTGCAATCCAAGGAAGTGACACAAGCACTAACTCCCCAGTGCGATGGACATGGAACTCGATGGCTCAGTCCATAAAATCTCGGAATTAGCAATCATATCAGCAACTGCCGGAATCGCATCAGGACATCGTACTCAAAAGCCTCCATAACCGAACTGTATTTAAGAACTACATTGATATGGCATCTTGGAATACCAGAGGCTTTGGACATTTAACAACTAAATCAGATGTCAATTTGGGTCTCTGGGATATTCTTTGCCTTCAGGAGACTTGGCAGATTAACAAACTGGATATACGATCTATACTATTCCAGCGAAAAAAAGCCTGATTGGTCGTCCGACAGCAGGTTTATTTAACAGCCATATGAGTAGGATGTGGTTTGGAAGTAGGGGACCAGATAAAGACATCCCATTTAATCCAAGCATTAATCATCCTTTGGAGACACGCGGATGTATTAACGCATAAAGAAAAAGAAGAAACTATACTACTGGTTAATGTATATTGGAACCCTGAGGTAATCACTGATGATGCCTTTTGTGACTTAATTGAAAGTATTTTAGAAGAGGCAAATGACACTTATAGACATGACTAAATATAGACATGGGGCCTCATTACAACCCCGGCATTAAGGGCTTTACGGCGCCGTAAACGGCGCCGACCCTTAACGCCGGATTCCGAGGTCCCTTAGCGCCATGGAGATCTTAACGGCTGCTTTTCGCAGCCGTTAAGATCCATGGCGCTAAGGGACCTTGTCGTTAATTACGCCACCGTAATTTACGGTGGCGTAATTAACGCCTTCCCCACTCCCATTATGCCCTATGGGGCAAAAATGGGAATGGGGAAGGGTAAATGGGGATTGGGGACTTACCGCCCCGCCAAACTCGGAATGGGGCGGTAAGTCCGCCAACCACCATGGCGTAAACGTAGTTTACGCCATGGTGGTAAAGGTACGACCCAGGCGGTAACTTACCGCCTGGGTCGTAATGAGGCCCATAATAACAGGGGACTTTAATGCAATATGTCCAGAGATTGGGAACCAACGAGTCCATCTGTCAAAAACGTCTCCAATATTGGAAAGAGGAAAGAAGTTGGAGAAAATGTTTACAGCCAGAGACCTTCATAACCTGCATTGGCTACGCACAGAATTAAATGGAATGATTCCATCATGGCAAAGGGAATCACAAACGGGGACAATTGATCATACATATGTGTCCAAAGAACTGCTAGGTTTAATTGTAAGCTTTGCAGTAGTAAAGACCGTTAACAGTGACCACAACTTACTTTCTACAAGGTGGGCAACATCCCAGAAGCAGAATTTTGGCCCCAAATATGAGTTAGAAGTAACTCCAGGGGGAACTCGCCTAAAATTTTCAGAAAAGGCACTTAAACACATTTCTGAAAGTTATGTAGTACCTTCGGCACGGAATATTAGTTCACAAGAGGATAATATTGAAGGAGTTGATTACACTCACCTGTTAAAAAAGTACACAAAATCGGTACAGAAATTGAAACAGTCATCTGTCAACTACCAACATACATACAACGTCGAAGTAGCCAGTAGGCGACGCTTAGTCAACAAATTTAAAAGGATGGCAAGGGCGTCGGGATCACTGGCACATGTAGAACGTTGGAAAAGAGCCCAGCAGGAATACAGAAGATGGATTCTGCAAAAGAGGTACCAACTATATCAGACAAATTCCGAATCGATGTCGAAAACAATATGTGGAAAGAAAACCAGTGTTTTTTGGTCTTTGATAAGAAGCAATGTTTTGGTAAATAACAAAGCTCTTCAAAATAGTAAGGAGAAGAAGCCTGGCTGAAGCACTTTTCTGCTCTATATGAAACAGTGAATAATGAGAAGGGAGTTCAGAATGTGCTGACACAATGGAAAACTGGAACTGGGCATAAATGGAAGATCCCATGGGACGAAGATGTTCTGAGGGATAAGATTTCATAACTGAGCTCGTCCAGGGCTCCAGGGCCTGATGGAATTACCAACAAAGATTTGAAGCAACAGCCAATCTTATGGGCGAGCTTTATCAGCAAATTTTCAAATGAGGGGACAGAGAAAATCCAAATCACTATCGACCAATATCACTCCTAGATGTGATTGGGAACATTTTTGCTGGATTTGCCCTCAAAGCTTTCCAAGACTGATTGGCCTCATCTGAACAGAGTGACCCTTTTCAGAGGGGCTTCATTAAGAACTCAGGAACTGCAGTTAATATCATAACGCTAGGCACAATAAAAGCCAAGGCATTCAAAGAAGGCCAATCGATCTATATGGCTTTTATTGACCTAGTTCAGGCCTTTGACCAGGTCAATAGGGCCCTTTTATGGCAAAAGCTGGAACACATGGGATGCCCAGAGAACATCGTAGCCCCAATACAAGAACTCTATCGGGAAACCTCAATGACTGTAAGATTGAGTCAACAAGGCCTTTTGTCGAAGGCAATCACCACGGAGAGAGGAGTAAAACAAGGGTGCCCATTAGCACCAGCATTATATAATGCCTACATGGCAGATTACGCAGATACAGAATCTTCAGTCAGAATGTTCCCCCCAAAACTAGATGAAACGGAAATCTCTCATCTCTTATATGCGGACGACATTATCCTCCTAGACAGGACTCCTGTAGGGCTCCAGAGGCAGTTGACGCATTTGAGTGAGTATTTGAAGGCAAATAACCTACAATTGAACGCCTCAAAAACAAAAGTAATGGCATGGGAACCCCCAGGGAGTAAGAAATATCCACAGGCAAATTGGTTTGCTGAAGGTCGGAAATTGGAAAAAGTAAGCTCCTTTAAATATCTAGAAGTCATGATAAGCCAATCCATGAAAGAAACAGAAATGAAAGATTTGCTCTGGTCTAAAATAAAGATACTGGCAAACCAAGCCAAAGCAGTGGACTGAAAATATGGAAGATTTTCAGCAGCGGCTGTTCTTAACTTCTATAAAGTGAAGGTACTCCCAGCTGTGCTATACGGGACTGATGCTACGTTTTCACTCACAGAGAAAGTGTGGTCTGATCTGGAGAGCTTCTTCTGGAGAAAGGTACTGAGCTTGGCACAATCAACTCCAATAGCAATCATTAGACGAGAATTATGCCTGATCTCATTGAAGGCGATCCAAGAGCGAAACTCATTAAACTTATATAGAAAACTCCTCTTGGACACTTAACTAAAAGCATTAGAGCTGGTTAGTAAAGAGATGGCAAGAGGGAACATTCCGGCTTTAGATAGCTGGAAAAGCTGAAATATCAAAATGTTAGAATCAACAAATACATCAGTTGAACTTTTGTTAACGAATGCAGACAAGGTGATGAAAAAACTCTTTGAGGTCGACTGGATACGTACAGGAGAAATGGCAAATGAATATAAGCTGACAAAAGCTTTTCCAACTACTGAGATGAAAATAAATGATGTAAGAAACTACTTGGAAAAGTTCCCGAACAAAGATCTAAGTAGAACTTTCATGCGCTTTCATCTGAACCAACTGAAAACAAATGAGATACTGTTTATACGAAACCTTTCATTGACAAACAAGTTCAGATACTGCCATTTGGAGAACTTGATAGAAAGAAGTAGACATCTCCTCCTTGGATGCAAAGGGACTAAAAGTGAGAGGTCAGCTGCTTTGGGAAAACTGCTGATTTCTTTTACTACATTAACAGAAAATGAATGGTGGCTGATCCTGACAAGTGGCGATGATACTCGATGCGTGACTGGAGTAACCACATTCTTTAGATACATTGATTTGGCGCACCGAGAACATAAGGCACTGGAAGGAACAGTGAGGGAGGGGACTAACTTGAATTGAATTACAAGTAATATGTCTCAGTTGACTTGGAAAAGAACCACTTATGGTGACTGTTATGAATCGGACCCCTTTGATTGAACTTTCTAAGTGATTGATATTTTGTAAAAATAGTTTTTCAATTTAAATCAATAAAATATAAAACAAGGAGACGTGAAAAAGGTAAGTAGGGGTGCGTGGGGGAGTGTTTTGGGGTGGTGGTGGTTTAAATTTGGCCCAATTTGATTGCAGCAAAATGGTCTTTGCAGCCGAATTGACCACGTCAATTCCGCTGCGAACAATTGTGCCACAGCCAAATCGTATACATCCTCTTTATCTAGTTGAGTTTCAATTTCTTCCTTTTGTTGGCATTCATTGTCCAGCATATCTTGGTATTGTTTGAAATTGACATTTGTTATATTGCTTTCATTTCATTAGAATGCAGCTTCCAATGAGTCATAGTCACCTAATTATTCTTATTCTTTTCTCCAAGGTTAAAAACGTTGCAATAGGGCCATGTGATACAGTTCTCTATGTTCTGGAGATTTAAAGGATAACTATATATGACTAATTAGGCTGGGCTTGGTAGGTTCTACTAGGCTTCCTTCACAAGTTTAGACTGAATATTTGGCAGTTGTCTCATCTGGTGTAGCATTGTTTTTGTAGGAATAGTCTTGGGCTATGTCGTACAGGCACGTTTTCCAAAGCAGTACTTCTTTTTGGGTAGTATGTGTCAAATACATTTTTTTTTAAATGTCCGGGCTGTTGGGATCATTTCTGGCTATTGTTTCTATCTGTTGGTAGGATTTTGGTATTCTTTTTTGAGATAAAGCTGCACCAAGCTTTAGCCAGACAATGGGCCTCATTACACGGTATGCGGTAAGGGTTTACCGGTACCGGTAAGGGCACCGGTACCGGTAAACCCTTACCGCCTTACTACGAGGTCCCTTTGCCGGACCCGACCTCAATGGCTGGTTTTACCAGCCGTTAAGGAACGGGCCCGCAAAGGGACCTTGGTGCTAATTACGGTACCGCAATTTGCGGTACCGTAATTACCTCCTCCCCATTTCCATTGAGCCCTATGGGGGCAAAAATGGGAATGGGGAAGTGCCTTGGTGAATGGGGAATTACCAGCCCCGCTCACTTTGGAGTAGGCCGGTAATTCCGCCATCCACCAAGGTGGACATGGTAAAATACCGGCGGCAACCATGGCGCTAATAGCGCCATGGTTACCGCAAACCGTGTAATGAGGCCCAATGTGTTAAGATTTGCCATATAAGGCTGTACCTATTAAACAGTCTGCAGTTTCGTAGCGCCCACATTCTCCATGGGACAGCATTATTATACTGAAGCTGTACAATTTTTGTGACAGTGTTTTGTCAGATCATATGTCATCGCAGAGGTTATTAAGCTATGTTTTCTTAGCTTTGATGGGATAGGCTGTGACATATGTTGCAACTGAAGTGGAATTGTCTGCAATGTTTTGTATGTGTTTGTTTGCATTCCACCAGAGGGCAATGACTGCATTGTAATCATTGATGTTCTTGGATGCTTCATCCCTTTTAATGTTGTTTGCGTTTTTAGGGGATTTGCCTTTTATACTGTGTCTGATAGAAGACATCAAGCTATTTACTTGTCCTTTTTTGCAAACTGGTCTAGGGAAGCCAAAGTGACATTTGGTGTCTTATTTACCTTTGGTTTTTTTATCTACGTCAGCAGTGTCTGCCACACTTATGTTTTTGGAAGCGTAAGATGTGTGTATGCAGGACACTATCTGTGGTTTCTGAAGGGATGTCGCAAGTAATGTTTTTTTCAATAAACTGTAAAACAGTGGCATCGCTGTCATGGGCACATTTGTGGGCATCTTTTATCCACAAAAGCATGTGGATGTGTGGTGCTCCTCTGGATTGATATTATTTTCTCCAAAAGAAGTATTGTACTTCTCAGAGTGGAGGGGTTGTTTTATTGCAGATGAAACGCAGCATGGCAAAGAAGCAATGGCGAAAGTACATTGATACATTGACAGGGTCAAGAGAACACAGTTCTCCTGATGTTTTTATACATGTTTAATCTTTGTTTTGGTTTGCAGTGCCCAAAAAGTCATGCAAGTCACCGCATGCATACTCTGCACAATTTAAAGTAACAATCCATGTTGGTGGAACTACGTTCCTTAGCATACAGCATACAATGTATATCAGCGTGACATCATAACCAGTATTCTTTTGTGTCACGGATTTGCCAAGAGATTTGTGATACTTGACTGCAAAACTTCATCTTTGTATTTTATTTTTTGAAGCAGTTCGGTAGCAGTCATGCTTAAAAAATTGAGGCTGTTTTTAACGTTTGTGCAACTTCATAACATATAGTTGCTAGTTCACTTTTGAACAGGAGGTGGAAAATATATTCTATATTTTGTCTGAATCTGGGGACTTCAGAATACATTTGTGAAGATCGATATTCTGATGCACTAATTTTTGTGGACCTTTCATCATATCTTCCTGCTTTTCCTCTAGGAAAGAGTAGAGGAAAGAACGTGCTTCTACACTTTTCTCCCATACGCTCATTGGGGATCCTTTGGTTTGACACATTTGATATGTTTGTAATACATTTTCAATGGTCTATTTGGAGTGTAGTGGGTGAATTGTATACTGATCTAAAATGTTGGCTGAAGTAACAAGATCTACATGTTCAAATTGGACCGTTGCTGGTGAATCTTGAATTATTTGGGTGGGTTCTCTTATGTTTTCCTCTATGTTTACATCTTTGTAGTATTCATTGTTTTCTTTCAGATATTGTAGGGCTTCTCTAACTTTGTTTAAGTCGACTAGTTGTCAAATGTTGTCTTTTTTTGGTACACCGTTAACTAGTATAATCAAACATTGATCTATTAGTCGTTGTACTCCTAGAGTTTCTACATTTTCTTTAAGATCTAAGGCAAATATACTACTTTGCCATGGATGCCCTTTGGTAAGTCAGATGGAGGTCATTTGGCTGTTTTAGGTTGAAGGCATATTATAGCTTGATATTTGTGTACTGTTTGGATTATAATCCTTTCATACACGTTAAGTTGTTGGAGGGCCTTTGGAAGTAGGAATATTAGTGATAGCACGTGACAGCATTTGGTTATTGTCAAGCTTTGTTTTGCAGTACGTGCAAACTATTGAGGGGTCAGTTATTTTGTATTTATTTTCTGCTGTTAGTTATGAAGCTAATTGGAACCATTGGGATTCCTCATTGTCCTCTACTTTGTAGGCCATGTTTACTATTTTTGTGCTCCTTTTGTAAAAAGTTCTGCGACAGCAGACACATACTTGGTCTGGTATTTCAGCAGATGTGTTTTGAAACGTAGCTGTTTCTTTTTTGTATGTGTTTGTTAGGAGGGTGGTGTTTGTAAGGTTTTCAGAAATGTTTTCGGAAGTAACTGAATTTTCTAAGTCAAATTCAGTCCAAAGTACTTACTTTGGATGTGCTCTATTGTTTAAAGGAGTTCTTTGGCTGTTCCATGTAGGAGAATATTATTTACATTTTGCAGTTCTAGAGCATGACTTTTTGCATTGAATAGTCAATGCACAAGATTATGTATAGCGGAATGGTGCGTTGCTAACTTTTTGATGTGGTGGAAGGTGCTTTTGCACGCAGTTCCTAAAAATGCAGGCTAATGAATGTCCTCGAAGTCCAGTGTAGCACCTCACTGGACAAGAGTACATGGTTTGTAAAGTTTTAATTTTATTTTTGCCTGTGTGTTTCACATAGTGATTGAGGAATTGTCGTAAAGAATTAAAGGATTGTTGGCGTATGTTACACATTGAGCTACCTTTGGGTATTAAGCGTGTTATAAATAACCTATCATATCATATCATATCAATGAGCATCACGTCCATTTGTACACTGCACAGTTTGTTTGGGTGAAAGGAATATTTGGTTGAAAGTTTGTTGGGGATGTTTTTTCTACAAGGGTAACTTTTTCCATAATGGTGTCTCCTACCATTTTATACCCTCAGACATCACTGTCAATGCTAATTGGTTTTTTTGTTCTTGTTATAAGACTCTTCATTGAAATATGGTTCTGGGCTGCTTGTGTGAATCCATTCACCTGCCACAGAAGTTTGAAAAGGTATCTATGTTGATATGGTGCATATTTAGAAGTACCTTTTGTAATTTATTAATTACTTTACTTAGTGGTTTCATTCTGTTTAAAATCAATATAAACAATGCTCTCTTTGATATGATCTGATATGGCATTCTTAACATGCGTATACAGAAGTGTTTCAAGGTGTAACGAGGCAAGGGAGGGAAACAGAGGGAGGACAAAGACAACGCTTTTACTAGGCCTAGTGACATTGAGATTGTGCAAGTGCAGGGGAGGGGGAGGGGAAAAGTGCCAGTGGGGAGGGGAGAATGGGCAAGTTCCGAACATGGGATAAACAACAACTAGTGCGGCCAACAAGTGTCAAGCGCAAGGGTTAAAGTGCAGACAACAGGTGTCTAAAAGTGGAGGTAAGGGTATTGTAGGGTTGCTGATACAGACCAAGTGCAAGGGTTGCCAGGAGGCAGTGCAGGGGTCCAACTGGGCAGGCAGGGACCTGGGTCCGAGTTCAGAGGGTAACCAGGTGACGACTGCAGTATTATACAGGAGATCAGCAGGGGGAAGGAAGACAGAAGGCAGAAGCAAAGAGGAAGGTCTTGAGGTGTTTCCAGCACCGGAGATGGTTCTACTCAAGTACTCAAGTTTCAGAGAGGCAGGGAGGCTGTTCCAGAGGGAGTTGCCAGCAGAAGAAAGGGATCTGCCCCCAACTTGTTGCTTGGAGAAACGACTGACCCTCAAGGAGTTGGAGGTGGAGCAGCAAAGACCTTGAGTACGAAGATATTTCCGAAGAGATAGTTGGAGGTGTTGCGGTCCCAGGCCCAGAAGGCCTTGTGGACAATGCAGAGGGTCTTGAACTTGATCCTTGCAGCCACTGGGAGCCAATGCAGAGATTTCAGGGCTGTAGAGATGTGATCCCTGGGCTTGAGGCCAAGGACAAAGTCTTGCAGTCCTGTTCTGGATGAGTTGTAGAGGCAGCAGATTTAGAAGGAGGCTGTTGCAGTAGTCCAGTTTAGAGACAACCAGAGATCTGGAGACAGTGAGCTTCTGGGGGAAGGTGGGTAACTGAAGAATACCTCTGTGGAGGTGCCGCTGGTAGTTATTCATCTTAGAGACGTCAGAGATATGAGGAGAGAAGGGAAGTGTGGAGTCGAAGATGACCCTGAGGCTCTCAGCCTCAAAAGTGGGAGCAGAAAGAGGGCCAATAATGGCCCACCAGAGAGTGACAGGAAAGGATGGTGCAGGTGTGCCGATGAGGAGGATCTCCATCTTACAGGCATTGAGGCAGAGATCATTGGTGGCACACCACTCCTAGATTGCAGACAGACAATCCGGGATGAGATAGAGAGAAGAGGCGGCAGAGGGTAGCCTGAAAGCGAATTGAGAGTCATCCAAATAGCACTGAAAGTTGGAGCAGAGAGCAGCAATGTGGTAGGCAAGAGGTGACAGGTATTGGTTGAAAAGTCGGGAAGAGAGGTTAGACCCCTGGGGAACACCACAGGTAGAGAGTGAGATATAGGAGAGGAAGGACCCAAGTTGGACCTGGTGTAAGCTCACCTGGTATCCACAGGGACACCACTCAGCCCTGGTTGGTTTCCGGAACTTTCTCCCCGATTTCCTGATGGTGTCTTCGGAGGAAGTCTAACCTGAAAACACAGGAGGGCTGGGTTCAAGACTGGCCGACTCAGGTAAAGTATCCTCCCACCACCCCTTTGGCTTCATCCCTTAGGCCCTCTCCTCACCTTGTTGTGGTATTAGGCATGCTCTCCGGCCTGCTTTCTTAGCAGGGGTGCGTAGCCTTCAGTGGGCGTGGGCGAGTTATTTCACTGGCACGTGCCCGTTGAAGTGTCTTTAAGGTAGGTCTTATTGCAGCAGTTTTTGTATAGCGCTGATTGTTCTTGCCTGCCTTTCTTTTGTGAGTATTAATGTCCTTTCTTTCTCCCTAGGCATGCGGGAGATTCGGCAAGGCGTGCTGGTTGATTTGAGCACTGCCGGCAAATGATGGCGCGAGATGTGTGCTGCAATGCGGCAAGTAATACGCTATGCGCTGCGCTGCTTTGTCTTGCCTTTGCTAACCTGTGTCTCCTCTCTTCTTTACAGGTTGCACTGTCCTTCTCCGGCGGATGTGGAACTCTGGAACGGTGCCGGCCGGGAGGTGACAAGCCAGGTAAGCTTCTTGTGATGTTCATGGCTTAAGCAATGCCAGAGTATGCCTTTTCTAATGTTGTCTTTCTCCTTTTCCTTCTCATGTTGCTTCGTTCCGGTAGGTATGCAGTGCCCAGAAGAAGCTGTTCACTGGAGAGCAGATGACAGGATGGAGATTGCAGGTAGGATTCTATTAATGATGTTCCTTTTGTCTCCTCTGCAGGCTCGTTGCTCTGAGGCTCGCGGGTATCACAGGAAACGGTGAGCGTTACGTTGCAGTCTGCAAAGTAACGCGATGCGTGCTCTGTTGCTTGGGTGTGGTTTAAATAGCCTCCCAGCAAAATAGTCCAGGTAAAGTAGTCCCAGGCCACCACACCCAAAACACTATACTGCATAGCTTAGTTCTTAGGAACCAAGCTATGCGAATGCCTCCATGGTAACTGCAGGCCCAATGAAAAGTAGTCCCCCTTCAAACATGTTCTCCACAATGAATATGAGCCTGGCGCCAGAGACGCCAGGACTGACTCCAAGAGAGTCTTGGGAGTGAATGCATGGCCGCCAAGGCCTTAATGGAGCCCCGAACCCTGACCTTACCTGGCAAGTGGACTTGCCAGTGGGGGTCTGGGGTAAGGGTCGTGACACCTGGGAGGGTCGGTCTGAGAGGAAAGAGGTCAACCAGGCCAGGGCCTGATCAGTGATACCCAGGTTAACACAGAGACATCTGAGGAGGATGGCATGGTTGACTGTGTCAAAAGCAGGAGGTCGAGTAAGATGAGTACAGAGGGATGATTATTATCAATGTTAGAGAGCAGCTCTTAACTGATGTTCAGGAGAGCAGTTTCCCTGCTTCTGGCTGCTGTGACGTCAGACTGATGGTCATGGAGACAACCACCAGATTCAGCGTGACGATTAAGCTGGGAGATGGCCAGCGTTTTTAAGATGGGACACAGTGTAGGGGCACTGTAAAGGAATTCTCGAGACATAGACAAATTAATATAAGGAATAACTGGTGGCAATGCGAGATACAATGCTAAGGCACCTGGTACAAATCATGAAAAACTATTGGTGAAATTTTAACGTGGAAAGACAATAGCTGCCTATGGTTAGAAGTGGACTTTTGCAGGACTATATACCATTAGGCAGCAGCTTCCTAATTTGCAGAACTTCTACTGGACAAACATTCGCTAAAGGCACTTTACCCTCCACATCATATGCCAAGGGGGCAAAAGAAGCCTACCCAGTCGGGGGTCACCAAAGACCCTCAGAGCAAAACGAATCCGCTGCAAAAACTGTGGGCACTGGGCCAGGTAACATCTTTGGCTGAAAACACAAGGACATTTACGCCAAGAGCGGAGTCTAATAGCCTCGACTCAGGCAGATTCTTAAGAGGACTTTGCAATGAGCTTCCAGGAATTTCAGGACAAGTTCCTGGCCTCATTTCAAATACAGTTTACTTCTTTCACCCCGGAAATCAGGCAGTCACTATATTACTTTGAGGAGCAAGTAGATAACAATGAACGGGCAATCCAGGAACTGAAACAGGAGAGCAAACAGTCTGATATTGCCCTTGAAGATCTGGCCAGGCTAACACACATTCTCGAAATACAGTGTGAGGACCTTAGAGTTAGATCGAGATGCACTAACATACGAATAAGAATCTTGCCGGAATCAATCATGGATGCTGACTTGAAGGACACTGTAGCCCATATCTTTGCTGATCTAATTGCGGGAGAAGAAACTGCCATGGTTTCTCTGGATCGCCTTCATAAAACTGGCCCAAAAATAAATGACTGTGGTGCTCGTCCACAGGATGTATTGGCAGCATGCACTTCATCACCCACAAAAAGAGCATATTCTAAGGAGGGCACGGGAGTCGTCTAGGATTACTTACAATGGGAATGAGATCCATCTCTTTGAAGATCTTTCGCAGATAACCCTCCAAAAACAACGCAAGATGCAGCCAGTGGTCAGAACACTACAATTAAGAGGAATTAAATGCAAGCGGGCTTTCCATTTTGGCCTGGTCTTTTCCTTAGAAGGCAGACAGCATAGGATCACCTCACAAGATTCAGGCTTGTCCCTACTGCAAATCGAGGACGAAGCGACAAAAGGCTCACAGAGAACGATAATGGACGTTTGGCTGAACAACTTTAGCCCCGAGAGTTTTCGACTGTAACACGTCATGGGAAGAAGGAGAGGGTGAAACAACAAGAGGACTGGAAGGTGCAACTTAGAGGGCCTATCACCAAACCACCACCAGAATAAAGTAGTCTTAATCAAGGTAGTTACATGCAGGCAGATCAAGAACTGATTTAAGGATTATCATGAGAGGGAGAGATGGAGCACACCATCTTGGAATGCATCTATTCAGGTAACAGATGGGGGTACTAGGATGACCCGCAAGTTGCCCTCGGGTTACAGTTGACTCACTGCTGGGGTTTCATGCCCCGGGCTATGTTAGGTACTGTGGCCCACACCAGGGGACATTGTTTGGGGACACAGTTGGGACGGTTGGGGTAAGGGGGTGATGTTTCATAAGTGATGGGCACTCAACGGGGGATTAGAGATATATTGCATGGTATCTGAGATGAATTTCAAGGACTTCGGTGTTCAATCGATCTTCTGATGGCATGATATCAATATGATATGAGGACGATTCAAGTGTTTAACTTTAAATATTAGGGGCCTGAGTGTGCTGGCGAAACCCAGGAAGCTAGAACTGCTCCTGGGGCGTTACCAACCGGACTTGGTAGTGCTTCAATTAACACATAAATGTTTGGCAGACAGCTATAAACTTTGCCTGCGAAGATTCCCGGTGATATTACAGTGAAATGCAGTGGCAAAAGTGGCTGGGGTGCTGATAGTGATATGGTCAGCTCCCCATATCAAAGTGATCTGAACAAAAACACACAAAGAGGGTCGCTATGTATTTACAGTTTTGGCAATAGGCCCAAAGAGGGTAACTGTGGCCTTGATCTATGCTCCCAATACTAGCCAGGAAGGTGTCTTAAAATCAACTGTCTCGCTATTGGAAGCCTTTTAGGAGGGGGAAATAATCCTTCTGGAGGTTTTTATCATGGCTTGGAACCCTTACCCACTCTACGCAACCGGGCCCGGTCACCCTAAGAAAAAGTGGCCCACCCCTCTCCTCAAAAAAGTGGCCCACCACTCGCCTCACGACCCTTGACCGGAAGTGATATCATTTGACCTCACCCCAAAGTGTCATCCCGGGAAGCGATGAAACACAACCTTTCACCACTTGCAAAACAGGAAGTGGCATCAAATAGAATTGTTTCTAAGTATACTAAATTACCGTGAATCCAAGCAGACGTCCAGGGCCAAATGCAAATATGTTATTGTATAGCACTTACGCTTAAGCTCTTTTTTATAGAACAAATATGCATACAATATCATCCAACCTGTGTTGGTACTCATTTATCAACCGAAGGAGGATGAAATACTTTTTGGAGAAAATTTATTTTTTGCCAAACTTGCCCAGGCATAGTCTGAAACCGGCCCCCACTGCCCAGGGACGATTTCGGCCTGGCCACGGTGCCTTCTAATTTTATAAAACAAAAGCTTACAAGTTTAACCTTGGTAGACGTGTGGCCAACAATTAAGGGGCAGGCGAGAGGATGTACTTAGTACTCACATGTTCACCGGTCTTTCTCCCGTATAGATTATGTATGGGTCTCAAGGCCACTTTTGGGAACAGTTACCTAAATCACCTGTCAAGCGATTACACTCTCGGACCTCTTATTATAGACCTGAATATAGCTGGGCAGTTTGGAGGGTATGGGTTTTGGGATTTCCGTCTGAAATCTTGGGGGACTCATGTTAGGCAGAATCATGTGTAGTGCCCTTAGGGACCACTACACACAATTAAAACTACAAGTGGCAATACAAGTTCACCTTTGGTACACGCCTGTACTACACTGTCAAAGTGGTAGCAGTAGCGGAGCAGCCAGACTTATCTCAAAAGCAAATGAGCAGTAGTAGAGATTACACCAAGGACTACAATTACTGTGACTCAAGCAAACACTGACTCAAGGTTTTTGGTTAAAAAGTAAAAGTACATTTATTTTTGACCATCTGTTTGCAAAACACTTCACCTCTATTAAATTAAAACCACAAGTAAAATACACTACATACAACCAATTCACTTCGAATAAAACAACTCAGGGTAAGTACCTTATGATTTTTCAGACTGGTGTTGTGAAACAAAAGACGTTACCGGGAATACATAAGCGATTACTTTTTGACAGTAATGACAGTTCGGTCTCACTAAAGATACGCATATCCGCGGAAAGAAATGTTACTGGGGTAAAAACACACCTAGCACCTGAGTTAACAAAATAGAGTTGGGGGCAAATATCATCAGCAATACTTTTGTCAAGGCAGACAGAATCAGAGAACACTTTCTAACCCAAAGATAAAAGTCAACAGGCCTGCGCCAGTGTTAGGTGGAACAGGGTTCCTGTTGTCGAGGATCACACAGTCAGATAGTTCACGATTCAATAATGCCAGGAGTACTTGGATATTGTCAACAAGAGGAAGCAAAAGTTATAAGAGGGAAGGAAGACAAGGACAAGCCTTGGATGAGGAGAAAAGGGTGCAACCTAGTTCCTCGAAGTCAGACACAGTACCTTATTCTCTGAAGACGCTGGTGCCAAGGCAGTTGTTCCTGGTAGTTTCCTGCAGACTCACAGATCCTGGAGCTTCAGTCATGGGGACAACAAGAAGAACATCTGGAGTGAGCTGCACTACCCAGGGATGAGGCCATCAGTAACGACGGCGAATAAAAGGTGCGCTGCTTTAAAATAGGAGAGGCTCTTCAGATGGCTATCCGGACCACTACAGCAGTGTGCAGCGATTTTGACCACACAGAGGATCCTCTGGCTGTGGAAGATGTGCTGGTTGACCCCATGAGGCTCAAGGGAAGAAGACTCTGGAATGGATCTTCTCTGGTCGTTGAAGAGTAGATAGCTCAGGACTGCAGCAGGGCTTCACAGGGACTTGGTAGTTGCAGCAGCCGTTGTCTTCTCCGTTTCTCTTCATTTCCTTGCAGTTCCAGTGGCGACTCTGACTTCCAGCCCAAGAGTCCTGCCATTCACACAGCCTGGCTGTCAATCACACAGCAGGGGGCTTGTCCGACCCGGACAACCACCTTAGCCAATCATGGCAAAGTGCGACTTGAGTTTCCTAGGATACCCTGTGCAGGGGGTGACTACACCCCTCCCTCACATTCAGCCCACCTAGACACCAAGGCACCCAGAGGAGGGCTTCTTCGCAGAAGCCCACCAAAAGACGGTGAACAAAGAAGGCAAACCTGGTTTGCCACGCAAAGTAAAACACAAGAAGGACTTTAACAAAAAGAAATGGCGAATAAACCCGACCGGAGCCAAAATACAGAACATTTGGTCAAGCGGGTTTATGTTCGAGGCTAATATAATAGCCTGGAACAATACCACGTTCATCTAATATATCGCAGTAGAAAATTTAGGTAGATACCAATGCCACCAGCCAAGTCTAAATGTTGCAAGAGCAAAACAAAGCTCAGAGAGGCACAGACAAAAAGGGATAGTAATTAACCCTTTCCAGTACTCCATGTAAGATGGGGTGTAGTGGGTCTGTAGTTTTTAATGACTACATAAAGTTAATGGCAACTTTACATGTTTCTGGGGGACAGTAGTCAGCCCCAGAAAAATGGAGTCAGGTGGAAGTCTCAAAGACAACCCGGTGTTATTGCACTGAAGGTGCTGTGTAAGACACACACAAAAGGAGGGGCTCATGGAGTGGTGTGCTCCAGAGCCCAAGATCACACAAACAGTAGAAATACACATGGCAAAACATAGGTAAGAGTGGTAAAAAGGCTCACACTCTTACCAAGTGGAAAAAATAAACTCCAGAAATCCAGCAAAGCTGCTGGGGGACTCACTAGGTGAAGGAAATTAGCCATAGAATGAACATTCTCCCTAGCACTCAATATTGAAAGATAAAATTGAAGGCAACATTGTGTAGTTTTTCTAGTTTAATTTGATGCATGAAACCTCTGCAAATGTAACTTGGGATACCTTGACTCTTCACTGAGTTTTCACAGGAGAAGCGGCTTATAGATGCAAATAAAAAATAGCTTTAGAGATAGAGCTGGAGCAAGAGCTACAACAAATAATGGGGAAAATGGAAACGAAAATGGGTCCCTCGATCCAAAGAGTTTATAGAACTGTGGTTGGCAAGTTAAATCTACTGCAAGCATAAAAGGCAGAAAAGTCCTTACTATATCTTAGACAGAAATAATGGGCCTCATTCCGACCCAGGCGGTAAGTTACCGCCTGGGTCGTACCTTTACCACCATGGCGTAAACTATGTTTACGCCATGGTGGTTGGCGGACTTACCGCCCCATTCCGAGGTTGGCGGGGCGGTAAGTCCCCAATCCCCATTTACCCTTCCCCATTCCCATTTTTGCCCCATAGGGCATAATGGGAGTGGGGAAGGCGTTAATTACGCCACCGTAAATTACGGTGGCGTAATTAACAACAAGGGGCCTCATTACACGGTAGGCGGTAAAAAATGTGATTTACCGTCATGGCGCTATTAGTGTGTCCGCCATCGTAGGAGACCGCTAATAGCGTTCCATTACGGGTTAGCGGACACGCGCATAGGGCCATGCCGGTAAATGACCCTACCGCCATGGCGCAAAAGCACCTTTCTGGCTCCGACAAAAGTGCTCATAGCACCTCCGCCCTCATGCTGCACGCTATTAGCGGTCACCGCTGTTAGCGGTCACTGCTATTAGCGGTCACCGTAAAACACCGGAACCGGAAATAGCGTCATCGCACCGGAATGGGAAAGAGCCCGGCGGCCATCTTTAAAAACACAATCCATTGCCATCCCCTGCACTCAGGACCTGCAGCAACACCACGACTGGCAAAACCACATCCCACAAGAACAAACAATGCCCAAGGCCCTAAAGAAAGCCGATGCGCGCCAGCGCAAAGAACGCTTCTCAAACGAGGAATTGAAAATGCTGGCAGACACCCTGGCTGCAAATGCAGACGTAGTGTTCGCTAGCGACATGCGGCGCCCTGCACTCCTGAGAAAAAAGGAAATCTGGGCTGAGGTGGCGCAGAAAGTCAGTGCGGTGGGCTCCACCCCCCGCACCGTAAAGGACGTGCGCAAGCGGTGGGATGATCTGCGCCTCCGTGTACGCAGCATTTTATCGGCCAACAGGAATCTGGCCATGGGCACAGGAGGCGGAGGTGGATCCCCGATGAAGATGCAGGAGTGGGAGGAGACATGTGCCAGCACCATTGGCATAGAATCCATCGAGGGAGTGGGCCGAATGGAGTGTGGTGTGGCAACAACGTCAGACGGAGGTGAGTGACCACGCAAAACACAGCAATGCTAAGCATGAGTCCATCCCCCAAATGTGAAATGGGAATTAGCTAATGGATGGGGTCATCACACACACATGTACACAACCCTGCATATATGCCGTGCACATCCCCACACAACCACATGCATGCAGCACCTCACACACGTGTCACCCTGACACATGTCCGGATGACCCACCCATCTGGCCAACAACCTGCAGGCCCAAACTAGATGTCCAAATCCAAAGAACTGCAGCAACAACAACATATGCATGATGCACGTTGACCCATCACTGATGCTATCCCTGTCTTGCTCCCCCACAGGGTCACATTCTGACAGTGAGGAGCTGGACTCTGCAACGCAGGCCCCACCACCCAAAAAGCAGGCCAAGGGAAAGGATGCAGGCACCAGGCCCAGTACATCAAGGGGCACTGGGATATCTGGAGTGGCCCAGCGTTCAAAAGGCACACACGCAACGACCACACCAAGGGTCGAAATGCCATCCGACACTGTGGCAGCACCCCCACCACCCACCCCCACCACTCAGGAGCCAGTGCCAGAAGGCACGCCGTCCGCAGCCAATAGCTCCGTCGGGGAAGCAGCAGCCACGGCACCTATGAGTGATGTGGACGACCCATGTCCGACACCGGAAGGGCAGCGTACACCCAGCACCCAGCTGTCCCCACTCCACAGCCCATGCAACACATCCAATGGCAGCATCCATGAGGTGCATGCCGGAGATTCAATGGATGGGTCATTCAGTCCCGTGGCGAGCTCACCTGATGTCGGCCACATGCAGCAAGCTGCGCCGAGGAGTAACAGGGGCAGGGCCGCAGACGACACCATGAGCCTGATACGCCAGCGCCAGGAGGAGCTCAATGCCCTGGTTGCCCGGCAAGTGAGCGAGGCTGCCTCGACCAGGGAGGAGATCCGGGTGTTGTCAAGGGACATGAAAGCTGCCATGGACAGCAACACGACGCGCCTATGTGACGAGATGGCCGCTGTGAGGCAGGTCCTAACGCGCATTGCTGAGGCGATGGAGAGCATGCGTCACTCACAGGGAGCAGATCAACCAGCCACCCCCTCGTCTACTAGCTCCGACCAGACAACCATCCTGCGCAGGTCCAGCCGGTCCTTGCGGCGGTCAGACTCACAACTCCCCAATGGTGGTAGTGGAGGAGGGGAGTAGGGCCAGCCTGTCCCTGTTGACACTTGGGAACTAATGCAGCACTGATGTGCACACCATGTTCGGTGGAGTTGTGGGGGGAGGGGGATGAGGGTGTTTGGGGGAGTTGTGGGGGGAGGGGGGTGAGGGTGTTTGGTGGAGTTGTGGGGGGAGGGGGGTGAGGGTGTTTGGGGGAGTTGTGGGGGGAGGGGGGTGAGGGTGTTTGGTGGAGTTGTGGGGGGAGGGGGGTGAGGGTGTTTGGGGGAGTTGTGGGGGGAGGGGGGGAGGGTGTTTGGGGGAGTTGTGGGGGGAGGGGGGGAGGGTGTTTGGTGGAGTTGTGGGGGGAGGGGGGGAGGGTGTTTGGGGGAGTTGTGGGGGGAGGGGGGTGAGGGTGTTTGGTGGAGTTGTGGGGGGAGGGGGGTGAGGGTGTTTGGGGGAGTTGTGGGGGGAGGGGGGTGAGGGTTGTTGGGGTGGAGGGTACATGCACGTTTGAATGACATAATGCTCAATACACACGTAATGGCATGGATAATCACATGACTGGACATTGATCATTGTGTATGTGTGCTTTATTGTTGAAGGGTGCACTGTGTTTATGTCCTCCATACACCCCGTGCCCTGAGCTGAACACCAATTGCACCCTTCTAATCCATGTGCATCAGAAACAATGGTCTATCAGGTGCTGCCGCACAGCACGTCCCTCATGGGCATCGCCACCTGCATGACCTGCAGCCCCCTCTCCTCCATCCTCATCCCCGTCATCATCCTCAGACGGTGGTCGCAGTTCTATGTCAGGGGGCATTGGCACATTCCGTCTGATACACATATTGTGAAGCATGACACATGCCATGGTGATCTTGGCCACCTTCTCATGCCCGTACATGAGTGCCCCGCCCGACCTGCTGAGGCACCGGAAGCGTTCCTTCAATAGGCCGAATGTCTGCTCGATAACCACGCGGGTACGGGTGTGTGCATGATTGTAGTCCTCTTCGTGCCTGTTCTGTGGGTTCCGCACAGGGGTAAGGAGCCACCTCTTCAGGGGATAACCTGCATCACCTGCATGGGTGCAACAATGGGTATGTGTAAGTGTCTACATAATGTGGAGCGTGCACATATCACACAAACAAACATTGCATATTCAACGACATCCACAGATCCAAGCACGCATGGCAATCAGGGTAACTGCAATGTGGGAAGGTGAGGTGGTCCTTGCAAGTGGACATGCACCATGCATGCATACGGCAGGGATTGCCATGTCCCGCCTGAGTTTAAGTGATTTGTGTTTTCTGGCCCTGGCAACGTTAGTGCCACACTGCTAGTACACTGCCATTCCTTAGTTGATGTCCCCATGCTGTTTGATGGCAATTCAGTGGTGGGGTACGGGTGTGCCTCACCACAATGGCTACAGGGGATCCATTTGTATGCACTCATGTGCGCGGACCATTTCTGATGTTGTTCAGCGTACATTTCAGTTGTGATTTTGATATGCATGTTGCTGATTTGTGTAATGGGGGGAATGGTGTGTTGTGCGGTGTGCATGTTGTTTGGAATGGCCTGTTTGGCGTAATGGATTGATATGTTTGTCGTAGCACTCACTTCCAGCATGTGGTTTTGTCTCTGGTCCATTGTGGGCTGCCTCACTGTACAGTGATGCAAATATGTATGTCCATTCTTCTCATGACACCAGTTCACGCCCAGTTGGAGAATGCATCTCCCCCCCCCCATTCACGCCCAGTTGGAGTATGCATCTCCCCCCCCATTCACGCCCAGTTGGAGTATGCATATCTCCCCCCCCATTCACGCCCAGTTGGAGTATGCATCTCCCCCCACCCCATTCACGCCCAGTTGGAGTATGCATCTGGTTGTGATATGCCATGCATCTGACCTACCGTATGCTGGTAGGTGCCTGTGGCCAAGAAGTGGAGCACTGTTACTACCTTCAGTAGAGGGGGGATGGCAGTACGGATGTCAATGAGACTCACAATGTCGTTGTATATCATGTCTACTATGGTGGTGATGGTATCCCAGTCCAGACGGTACAGGGTGTGTATCTGCTCAGGGGTTAGGTTGACTGGACTGGCTCTGATCCTGGGAATTGGTGGCTGCCTCTGTGGTATCACTAGGTGCACTGGTGGTGCTTGCTGAGCCTGTCTTGCCCTCCTCCTCCTCCTCCTCCTCCTGCGTCTCCTCTGTGCTGCTTGTTGTTGTAGCTGCTGCACTGCAATCATGTCCTCTAGCCCATGTAATGCTGCTAGTATTGCATCCATCTTGGTGTGGGAATGGGTGTGGGGAGGGGTGTGGTGTGCTCTTTTGTGCTGCCAGTCTCCATTGCCTCCACCTGTGCTGATTTTGTCCACCTGTGGCAGGTGGGAACTCTGCTGTGCTCTTTCAACGTGTGGTTCGCGATGGCGGTATTAGCGCCTTGCCGGTAAGGGTTCTTTGGGTCTACTACATGCCGGTATTGCCATGTACGCATGGCTCGTGATGCCGTGATATTAGCGCTATGCCGCTATTTCCGGTCTGAGGGGGCGCGCGCTCACGGACTTGCCGCTAATAGTGCCACTGTACTTAGCGGTGCCGCTAATAGCGGTATGTCCGGTTCGTGATTGGGGAGGGGATTTACCGATACCGGTAATCCCTTACCGGTAACGGTATGTCCCTACCGCCTAGCGCCATGGATTTTAACACCTGCTAAAAGCAGGTGTTAAATCCTCCATGGCGCTAAGGGACCTCGGAATCAGGCGGTAAGGGTCGGCGCTGTTTACGCTGCCGTAAACCCCTTACCGCCTGGGTCGGAATGAGGCCCATTATCTTAAAGCCAACAGGGCAGACCACTTTTTAGCCAGACATCTATGCCAAAGAACGGCATCCCAAACTGTTCAGTCCATCCAATAACCTGCAGGGGATATAGTTACGGAAACGCCTCAAATCATCTCGCAATTTCACACTTTTTATTCAATTTCATATTGGTCAGAGTCTCCAGACCTGCGAGCCCAGGCGATGTACCTGGAGGCAGTTACCCTCTCCGGGATAGCATTGGAGGATTGGGAATGGCTTGAGAGGGATAACACTACAGAAGAAGTATTTTGAGTTACACATTCTCTCTCCCCAAATAAATCTCCAGACCCTGGTGGATTTTCCGCCTTGTTTTATAAATATTTATTTATTTACATTTATAAAGCGCACAAAAAACCCTTGGGCATCGTGGCACTGTTACAGAATGCTTACTTAGTTCCGAGAGGAGTACAGCATAGTGACAAAGGAGATAAAAGTGGTTAATAATTACAGAGAGAGTTACAGGTTACATGGTGGGGGTGTTCCATGGTTACAATGGAACTAGTTCTAGGTGGCTTGTGCAGTGGGGCAGACTTCAATACAAGGGGGGAAAAACAGTGACAGTACATAAGATTTATGACAGTAGAATTGTGTAGGGCATGATGGGTCTGTGGTTATAGGGGACCCAAAACAGCCACTCACGCAGTTCTAAAAATGAGCTAGCTACAGTTCCTAAGGAGTGCCAGAGGGTCTAGCGCAAATGTATTAGTTGAAGAGTGTGGTCTTCACCGCTTTGCGGAGACGGTATATGAGGCTTCATTTCTGAGTGAAGTGGGCAAGGCATTCCAGTTTTTGGGTGCTAGATTTTGGAAGCTGGAGCCTCCTGCGTTAACTCTTTTGAAAGTAGGGACGTAGATCTGGTTGGAGTGGTGCTCTCGAATGGTTCTGGAGGACGTGACAGGAATCATTTTTCAGATAGGTAGGGAGGGGCACTGAGAGAGAGACACTTGTGTGTGATGGCCATGGTTTTGAATAGAATGCACTCTTTTACTGGCAGCCAGTGCACTTCTCTTCTTGCCTGTGAGAGATGTTCCCTTTTGGGGATGCTCATTGCAGCTCTGAGGGAATTATTTTGAGTGACTTTTAGCCTTTTGAGGTTTTTGGAGGAAGTTCCTAGGAGAAGGGCATTACAGTAGTCAAGTTTGGCCCCTACAGTAGCCCTAGCTATTACAATCCTTTTTTTAGTTGACAAGGTTTGACCGCATTGATGATTTTGGTGGTGAGTGCTGCAGAGGACGCAATGGCACTGACTTGGCAAGTCATGGACAGAGAGGACTCAAGGAAGCGCCTAGTGTGTTGACTGCCGATGACACATTGATAGGCATGTTGTCAATGTTGAATGTCCTGTATTGAGGGTCGAGTTTGTTGAGCGTGTCTTTGGTACCTACCATGAGGATCTCTGTTTTATCTCTGTTGAGACATAGACCATTTGCTGCCATCCATGTCTCAATGGCTGCATATATGTTGGCTATAGAAGCTGCATCGTTTTGATAGGAGCCCATGAGAGGGTGAAGGACTTGCGTGTCGTCGGCATAGTTTGTATAAGCTATGCCGTGTTCATCTAAGCCATTGAAGAGAGGTAGGGTAAATACATTGTATAGAGTAGGTGCGGTACAGGATCCTTGCAGGACACCACAGTGTATGGTGGTGGGTGCTGCGCATGCATGGTTCAAGAAGACTCTCATGAGTCTCCCCTTAAGAAAGGAGGAGATACAGGATGTGGCTTCAGGAGAGAAGCGGGCAGCATTTTTGAGTTGTTTACATAGGTTATCATGGTCAACAAGATCAGACTAAACCAATAGGTCTAGTAGTAGAAGCGTTGGCTTGCCTTTGTCCATTATTTCACTGAGTTGTATCTTGAGATCAAGTAGGGCAGACTCTATCCCATGGCCCGGGCGGAAACCTGATTTCCTCTTGCCCAGGATGCTATTTGCTTCTAAAACTGCTGGATTTGAGTATAGGCAACTTTGTCCAAACTTTTCAGAAGGAATGGGACTGTGGTGATGGGTCTGTAGTTGCTAGGTGTCTCAGGATCTAGGGAGGGTTTCTTTCGTAGTGGGTGTACCCATGCCCATTTAAGGCATGCCGCAACAGTGTTGGGGTTGAAGGAGACATTAATGAAAGTTTGCACTCTTTGACAAGATTTTCTGGGCAGACATCCCCTTTGCATTTAGACGGTTTGGTTTTACGAATGATGTCCAGCATCTCTGTCTCAGTTGCTTCCCTGAAAGAGAAAAGTGTTTTCTTTGGTATCTGTGCTGGACGTATAAGACACAGGCACGTAGTCTTTGGCAAGGGCCTTGTGGTGTGCCTTGATCTTTTTCTGTAGGAGTTCAATTTTATTAATCATGGCTGTTTGGACACTGGTGCACCATGATTCGTCTTCAAATCTCTCGACGGTCTTGCTCCACCTTACCTTTCCTCCCTCCTCACTGTCTATACTCCTTCTCGCCCACTCCGCTCTGCATATCTTTTCCTACTCACTTCTCCCCCTCGACCCTGTGCCCCATCCCGCTTTGCTGCTTCCAACTACTTCCTCCTTTCCACTGGAACCGCCTCCCTCTCCCCATCCTCTCTATTTCCTCCTATCCTGCCTTCCCTTCTTCTCTAAAATCCTATCTCTTACATTCACCTCCCTAATACCTTTACTTCCACCCTCACCTCTGTCTTTTCCACATCCTACACCTCCTACTGCTTCTCTCACTGTGGTCCTTCTCCACTCATGCTTAACCACATCACTTATGTAAATTGTTCATTATACTGTTTTCTGGTACTTGATTCAAATGTTGTTATGTAATGCTGGTTGTAATTCTTGTTGTCCTTTTGTAAAGCGCTTTGGCGTAAAGCGCGATATAAAATTGTATAGATACAAATACAATTCGTCTTTAACGACATCCTGTGGGTTCGAGACCGGGGAGGCCAATTCTTTAAAAATGGCAAACAATTCTCTAGATTCCGATGTAGCGTTAGAGATCCTATTGTTATATGCTGAAGATTTAACTAGAACAATAGCTTTTTTGTATTGTGCTGGCAGTGATTTGTAGGCATTTAGAGTGGAATCCTGTGTGGTCGCTTGCCATTTCCTCAGCGCTTTATGTTTAAGGGCCCGTAATTGTTTGAGCTTGGTGGTAAACCAAGAATTAGCATGTTTCTTTTTTTTGTCTTTCTTGTACTCTAGCGGAGCAATGGCATCAACTGCTGTTTGAGATGGGTTTTGTAGAGC
This sequence comes from Ambystoma mexicanum, assembly GCF_040938575.1. Taxonomy (NCBI): domain Eukaryota; kingdom Metazoa; phylum Chordata; class Amphibia; order Caudata; family Ambystomatidae; genus Ambystoma; species Ambystoma mexicanum. The sequence continues at coordinate 480,786,882 of NC_090922.1, forward strand.
TAAGCAAGAACAGAGGTGTCTGAAGAGAATGAGGGCTTGAGAGCTGGAATCTCTAAGTAAGGACGGATCCTGTCTTTGGTTAGGTTTCGTGTTCATCTTGTTAGAGCCGGTGGGCCGGGCATGAATGATTTAGGCGTGATACCGCTAGTAGGGATGGAGAAATGGATAAGGTGGTGGTCGGTCCACGGGGACGGAGTATTGTAGCTGATGTCCACACTGCAGTTGTGGTCTACTACCCATACAGTATGCAACCTTTGCAGTGGGTGGAATGGAGGACTTTTTGCTGGTAACCAAAGTCCTGGAGTGCTTTGGCTAGGTCCTTAGCCTATTCATCTTTATGATCATTGAAACCCAGATTGAAGTCCCCCATGAGAATAGATTTAGTGGTGGTTTTTAGATTTTCCCCAAGGAGATGGATTAAATGATCATGGAAGTCAGATAGTGGGACCTGGCGGGTGGTATGCTATGTGAATAGCAATGGTGGTGTTGGGAGAGATATCAATCTTCACTGCGAGGGAGTCCACATTCTCTCAGAGAAATTATGTGGTTTGTCTTACTGCTAGAGTATCTTTAACTATAAGGGCTACTCCCCCACCTTTGGCAGCTGATCTATCTTGTCTGAGGATTGTGTATCCTGGTGGGAGGGATAGTGAGATAGAAGGTCCCGACGCTTCACAGAGCCAAGATTTTCTAATGTCTATAGCATCCAGGTCCAAGTTGGTGATCAGGTCATGAATTTCCAAAGCATGTGCTGGGAGAGATCTAGCATTTATCAGGGCACATTGCAGGGGACAATGCTCTGGCATCGTCTTTATATTGCGTTTGGATGACTGAGAGGTTATAAGGACCTTAGTAGGACTAGACGCTGCATGGGTAGATGGCACAACCGGGTGTGAACGTCGTTAATTGGTTTTGAGGTGTTTTATTTCTGAGGTATGACGGTAGCGCTGACCTAGGAATTTATTTCTTGTGACAATCAATCTGGGCGCATGGCGAAGTGGTGAGATTTGGTGCGGCTGCGGAGTTTATTGAGCCTGATAAATGAAGGGTTATTGTAGAGCGTGGTGGAGATAGTCGGTGGGGTGCTGTGGTCAACTGGTTTAAGGAAAAAAGATGGCAGGAAATGAGTGGGGGGAATGTACTCAGATTTAGGTGGTTCCTTGGCAGCCATGCTATGTTTGAGGTTAGAGGGAGGGTCGAGGGCAGTGATTATGGTAAGCAGCTACTGTGTAAGTTAATGAACACAGCTACTTTGCTAGTACCTGCAATTCAGGTAAGCATCTACAATGCTATTACATGGTCATATGACATAGCACAATTCAGGTAAGCAACTACAATGATAGTACATGGTCATAGGACACAACACAATACAGGTAAGCAGTTGCTATGCTAGTACATGATCATAGGACACTGCTCCATTCAGGTAAGCATCTACAATGGTCAAAGGACAAAGCACAATAGAGGTAAGCAGTTGCTATGCTAGTACATGATCATGGGACACAGCATAATGCAGGTAAGCATCTACAATGCTAGTAGATGGTCATAGGACAAAGCGCAACACATGTAAGCCACTAAAAAGCTAGAACATAGTCAAAGGACACAGCTACTTTGCCAGATTGTCAGTATTCAAATAGAACATGTTTATTATGTAACAACCTTATATTATGGGGAGCAGGCAGAGAGCTTGTTACTACCTGTGACAGTTGTAATAAATTACCATGATCACCTTAGTGTAGGTGTCCAGGGGGGGGTGACAATGTCAACAAGGCGTACGTATGCTTAAGGCAACGTATAACACTCCTATGATGTGGCTATCGGCTGCTATGCAGGACATGCTAGTCAGCAACGGGGCAAATAGAAATAGTAGTCAGGCGACCAGGTGGCAGGCGGTACAGTGCTGAGAATGATGTGGAAAGCTATGGTAGCGGGGCAGGGATAGGGGAGGAAGGTAACAGTGAGATGAGACACAAGAGAAGGGCACTGTGCTGGGGGTGGCACGTGTGGCAGAGAGGAGCACTGGGTACGAGATCCAATCCCTGCAGTGAGGGATTTAAGGCGTGATAGCAGTGCTGTGTATTAATCACATTCTTACCCAAGATGTTTCAGGAGCACTCGGTGGTCAGCAATGTTCATGCGTTGTCCAGTAAGGGTTATAGGTGCTGTTTGAAATAGCTAGATATGTACAGGGCAGCCCTCTAGTCCTCCCGGCTCCAACAGGCTCGGGACACGGCCTTAGGCTGGGGGCCTTTGGCTCGGGACAGGTCGGCGTGTTTGCGGCCATCTTAGGTCAGCTGGAACATGCTGAAGCTGGTGCTCCTCATAGGGCTGGAGGCCTGATATTGGAAGCTACTGACCCCAAAACTCGTATATTTATATAATGCGTTTATACAGTCAGGTCGTATATTTTCCACTATGGCGGAGGCAAATATAGTACCGTTCCCAACGCCTGGAACTGACCCTGGTAGATGCAGATTGTATCACTCTATAGCTCTTATAAATGTAGACGCTAAAATGTATTCCAAAATATTGGCCAATAGGATAGAGGATCTACTCCCCACAATTATACACCCAGATCAATCTGGTTTTATAAAACATTGTCAAACTAATGACAATATTAGGTGTACTTGTCAAAAATGCACCTTCCAGACAATCAAACACTTTCCCCAAATATTCTTGAATTGAAGCTAATAATATATATGTATACCCTTCCTAGAATATTTGGGGAAAGAATTTTAGGGGTCAGGAAAAAAAAGTGATATTATCACATGGAACCGGCCATGCCCCCCAGAATCTGCCCACTGGCCACAACCACCAAAATACAATTAAGCATATAAGTACAGCGTAAGGCACTTTATAAATCAATAAAATACAAAAATACATGCAATACACTGACACATCATTTTTCATTATTATTTATTTTTGGTTTAAAGAAAAACCATTACAAAAGTTATAATACATAATAAACAGAAAGAAAAATCATCAGATACACATATTAGTTACATTTAGTTTTACAAAAAGAAACTCATCACATATTCATGTAATTTACATCTATGCATTGACAACAATATTTAAACTTCCCAGTATGAAAAGAGTTTTTAAAACATACTCATACAATAACCTACAAAACAATTCATGTTTACTAAAATAATATACTTTTTTTTTAAAGAGCAAATATGATACTTTCTGTAGACATATATCCCAGATATCTCCAAATATATGTGATTAATCACAACCTTCACGGACAAGGAAAAGAAAAAAAATACATCAACCTTATTCGAGTCTCCTGAAATAACATTCCATAAATAGCACAATATCAATTTGAGAATTTTGTTTTGGTAAAAGACACAAGTACAGGATACAACTATCAGTCTGTACAGAAGCATTGTTATAATATTAATAAACCACATATTTCTTATATAAATCTGACAGTAGCAAGCTGAAGGCCCACCGTATTTCCAAACAGCATGTATATCCAAAGTGTATCCAAATCAACTCTCTCGTAATTCGGACATATTTTTCAAAATTTTGAATTCTCCGGGGGGTTAATACTGGGCATTCCACAAGGAGATGTCTTACATTTTCAAGAATACCCACATTTTTACAATGCCTGCATGGAATCGAGGCGGTAGACAAGCTGCCCCTACCCTCCATGATCTCACCGGTCTGTAACACGTTAAACCGGAATCTCATGAAAGAGTTCTTCCACTTTTTGCTGGGGAAACGAGACAAATGAGGCTCAGGAAAACCCAAACCTTTAAAGTGAGATACCAAATGACAATAGAGAGTGGACTTGGATACATCCTGCATGGTAGTGGTCCAATCTACAGCGACAATACAGCTTGCTTGCCCAAAAATTAAGACGTGAGAGGCCTTGTCTCATGTGCTGGCTTATGTTATGGTACACGTTTTTTCAATCATTCGTTATCAACTTTCTATAAAGGGAAAGGCAATTCCATTCGACTACGCTTAGGATGGTTTGCAGACCGACTCATACCTTAAAGCGCTGAGTGGAATGCATTTTGGGAGACAGATCATAAATGCTCGCCAAATTCGAGCTTCTATTATTGCAAGGTCAAAATTATCGGAGATAAAAATAAATTGCAAACCATAACAAAGCGTTGATATAACTTTGAGTTTATAGAAGTGCAGAAGGGGTACCCAGGAAAATGCACAATATTTACATTCCATCATCTTCATGTGAGCTATTAAGATCGTAGATTTTTGGAGAAAATGGTTAAGAAGCTGACCAATATTGGCATTATCAAACATGTGGAATCCCAAATATAACATAGAGTTTCTCACTTCTAATTTTGCTTTGTTTAGGAACCATCTATACGGACTGGGCTTTTTAAGCCTAGTAAATCGCATAATTTGATATTTCTGAACATTTATTACCAAACCATTAGAGGTAATATAGTTTGCAAACACGGTAATTAGATGTTGGAGACCGAGTGGTGTTTTATCCATCAATAAAAAATCGTCCGCATATGCACACCAACTAGCTCTCATCCCTTCAATAAATGGAGAAATAAAGGAAGCTGTCTGTAGAGCTATTCCTACATCCGACATATATAGATTATATAAAGCTGGTGCGAAGATGCAGCCTTGCCAAAGACCATTTGATGTCTTAATGGGAGAGGATTGTAGGCCTTTGCTATTTAAGCAAATTTGGACTTCAGGACCTTCATGGAGAAATATTAAGATGGACAAAATTTCAGGTGGTAAACCTAAAGATTTTAGTTTTGTCCAGAGAGATCTATCTACTAAAACAAACATAAAGGACAAGTCCATTGCCGCGAGAGAGACCGGGGTTGCATTTTTCTTCCATGCCAATTCTTGAAGCAAGGTTACCATTAAACCTCATACCTCTGTAGCAACCACTTTTCTAAAGGCGAATTGTAGATTTGTCAGTATCATATTTGTGGTAGACCAGTCTTCCAATTGTTTCAGTATCAGGCTTGTAAAGATTTTTGATTCAGCATGCAATGCATTAGGCCGGTAATTTGAAGGCTGTGCTCTATCACCTTTTTTGTATATAGGGACTATATAAGACAAGTTCAAAGAAGAGGGGATCTGTTTCTTGTTTGAAATATCCGCAAACAGTAGAAATAAGGACTTAGCCCAAATTCCTGGATTCACTTTTAAAACAATATTTGCTATGTCATTTGGACCAAAGGCACGCAATGAGCTTGACTTTACAATCTGGGTCCTGATCTCCTCTATTGAAAACTTACAGGTCCATGGAGTTTGAAGCAATGAGTCAGTTAATACAAAAGGGCTTGCTCGGGCCAGGTATAATGATCCAAAATGGCCCGCCCAAACCTCTTCTGGGATAGGATTGACTTATAATGTCAACTCAGGGGTATCATTTGCATTTATTAAATGCCAAAACTGGCACGAAGATCCATCGTTCAAGGCCATCAACATTGATTCGTTATCCGCCTGTATCATGGAGAGTTTGTGACCTTTTAACCAATTTTTAAAGATTTGTTTCAATTTCTTGTTACCATCCCTTTTAATTTCCCAGGAAATGTCAATTCTTTCAAGGTTTCTCAAATGTCTATGGAATGCTTTTTTACAAGTCGTAACAAATTATCATAAGTATGAGGATGAGTTACAGTATGACAATTTAGTAATCTTCCTTTGGTTAACATAACAATTTTGGAGTTAATATTGGGGATGAACTTAGAATGTGTAAATAAAAGGCACCTCTCTTCAAATGATGTAGTATGATGCTCAGACACAAAATGTTTATTAAATTCTTGTACATTTCATGAGTGCCAAGTGACTCGATTTCTAGCTGGATTGAGATCAAATTTTTGGTGCATATGGGTTTGAAGTATCATATACCTATCACTACATATTGCTACTTCCAAGATCCTATGGTCACTCGTGGAGGAGGGTGTAATATTAAATGAATACGCTTTTATGATGCATTTATATAATCTATGATAGAGGACCGCGTAACAACCAACCAAGTGTGAGGGTCACTGGTCAGGTTAAGTGTCGAATTTAATGAACGCAGGCCCCAAGTCTTAAAATAATTATACCAGAGGAGGCCATCAATTTTATTTCGGGAGCCACCCGGATTGAAACTTCTCTGGGCATTTGCAGGGGGGGTACTCAAGAGTGGAATCAATAAATAAAAAGGACCATTTACGTCCGGAATATGAGCATTAAGATCTCCAAGTACACGGATCTGTAGTCCTTTAAATTAGTCCATCAAATCCACAGTCAGTGTCTCCATCATATCAACAAGCTCAGACAGGTTTTGACCTAGGGACCAATAAATGTTAAAGATAAGTAGGTATATTGGGGGATTACTACCTCCAACCTTTACCACTACGCCAAGAACACAAGGGGGAGAAAAATAGTATCAAGAATAACTAGTCCTTCCCCTAACTTTATCACCATAACAAGCCCTCCAAATGGTCTACCTTGCGTGCCTTTTCTGGCTAAGAGGTACAAAGAATCAAATCCTTCAAAATCCAAGGGAGCAACCATCCAGGTCTCTCGGATACAAATGATATTTCTCTGATTTAATTTTTGGCATAGTTCAGATGAGGCAGAGAGATTTGTGTGACCTCGGGAATTCCAGGAAAGTATTAATAGATCTTGATTTGGGTTACATTTTTTGTTTCAAGGATTGGAGTAGGGATATGGAATCCCTAAGAGATAGTGCGAGCCACCTCTAACTCTGCTCTTTGTCAGGTTTCAGAGCTGGATCATTGTTCATCTTAGGCCCTGCAGAGATAGCTGGCCCACGATCCTGTCTATCTTGAATATCGGGAAGATGACTCGCTCCTCTGCTAAAGATCAATATCTCATATCCCCTACGATTGAATTTATCTAGTTCTATTAATACCTTCTCAAAGACCGTGGGAGAATGAAAGATTACACGTACATGGCCATAGCAGGTGTGATGGATAAAATCTATCCTCTTAATATCTGCAGAGGATAGATTACCTAAAGCTGGAATATCATTAAAAAGTGCTAATGATCTCTCTCTCTTCATGGAGATCTGAGCTCCACTATCAAACACCGTGTATAGAATGATAATCGGATAATCCATGTGAGAGGATTGTCTCCTTTGAATATATTTCTAATCGCTATCCTGGTTAAACATAGAAAGCCTCTTATTTACATCACAGTGGGAAGGTACCACAATATTACCTGAACAGTTCCCAGACGCGGGCACGTTCGCTGCAAAAGCCTCAGCATTCAAATCCGCTGACACGATTGCCAAATTTGGTAAATTCTCTATCAAAGTACATTTGGGCCGGCCCCCTCCCTACCCTTTGAGCCGATTCAAGTAGATTTATATAACTGTGCAGATGGTCCTCTTTGTTGACCATTACATCGGATTTCCATTTAGAAAGTAATAGTTTTTTTATTGTGGAACAAATGAAAGCTTCAAGGGAAAGATTATCAGATGTTAGGGCATCCAATTTTAACTCCTGGAGCTGATCAATACTAGGCTTTTTTAAAGCCATTCCACCGCTCCCTCAAATTGGGCCATTGGAAGTAGAGAAGGGGCCCCTGAACCATACGATTCACTTCTCAAGTTACCTGAAGTGACTTCACACGATCTTTGACCTCTGATGACATAACATCAAGTGATGTCATTTAACTCCTTCCTCGAAGTGACATCACAGGAAGCGATGGGACGCAGCCTTTCACCCCTTGAAAAAACAGGAAGTGACATCACATGTTGTTCCTAAGTAAATTACGAAAAAGACTGTTGCGATATCGCTATAATCCAAATAAATAATGTTGTATACATTTCATACAAGAATGGATCACCATATGTATCGTTAATATCATTGTGTATAGGCCCATATTACCAAATTACTGTGAATGCAAGCAGACATCCAAGGCCAAATTATAATGATATGTTATTATATAGTACTTACACTTAAGCGCTTTATATAGAACAAATATACAATATCACCCAACCTGAGTTGGTACTAATTTATTAACCTCATAAGTGTGAAAGGCTGAGTTGCAGTGTTTAAGAACAGGCTAAATCAGTGACTCACCCCCTGAAGTATGCCTGGAAATAAACTTGAGTCTAGCAATTATTGGATAGAATTCCAGAAAGACAAATTATTTATTATTCCTATTCAATTCTTATTTAGGGTCACTGCTCAAAGTGTTACAATTGTGGAACCCCCTATTTATTTTTAAGAGGCCTGAACAAGAAAGTCAGCCACACCGAAATTAAAGAGCCACATGACACTAGCCACAGACCAGGAGCGTACATTAACAAAAATAAAGTAAAAAAAAAAAATGTCTTTCTTCTTTTCTTTCTAGGGGTAGCAAGGGAGACCACAGGGGTAGCAAGGGAGACCTCAGGCGTCGCAATTGCAACCCCTACGCGACCCCGAAATGATGTCCCTGCATTCGATGTCTCATTGACATGGGGGATTAACAATGTGGGGGCTGGACATATGGGAGATGTTGCTTGGTTTGCTACTTTAAAAAAAAAATTGATAAACTCCTCTGTCGGCATCGTATTGAGTGATTGTTTATGAGAGAGGATAGGCACCAACATACTCTTCAACGGGTTTGTTTTATTTTTAATTTTGACATTGTTATTCCCCTTATGCGACAGCTCTTCTGAAAGAGTATTAGCCGCTGGAGTACTCTCTCCCATATCAATCACCGGGTCCTCTTCAATTTCACAGTCTAAGCCATAACCTAGAATGTTCCTTTGCTCCCGATCCTCCCTGATAAAATTACGCCAAGAATTTTTGCCTAATTTTTTATTTAACGTACCAGAGTTGCCATTAAGATGTTTTTTTTTTTTTGCTATTATTCTTTTTTTCTTTTTTGTCTTTCCAAAGGTTATGATAAAGTACCGGGTACGGAGGTTGTAGGCATTTCTGTCCCGAGAAGCCCTGGCTCTGTCTCCCTCCCCCATACATTGTTCTGGGGCTGCCCCTGCTAGACTGGTACGCCCCTTCCCAGGGACTGCTTGTTTCGGGTACACCCATGAGATGGGGAGTGAATGAATGGAGAGAGGAGTCAAATCACATTCTGTGTTGTGGGTGTCTAGTTTTCGTTGTGTGTCACATTACATGTGGTCTGCCTGAGCCAACCCTGACTGAAACTGGGATGAATGCATTGTGTGCTCTGAAAGGCTGGGAGTTGCCTCCAATACGCATCCACTGTTATGGGTGTCTAGTGTTGGGTGAATGGTCTCAGTGCCTGTGAGCCTGATTGGATGCTGCCTGGTGAATCCACTAGTGTGTAGTTGGATGACTAAGCCTAGCTCAGCCTGAGTGAATGTTTTATGTTTGTATATCAGGAGAGCCCTCATTTAACTCTTTGTCATAAACTGAAGTATGAAGCAAGAAGAAGAAACCTGGAGAATTCTAGAAGCTGGTATCCTGAATCCATCTGGGTTCCAACTCTTCAACAAATACAAAAGTTGCTTTGCTGATTCAAGGACTGATCAAGAGAGGACCTGGACAGACAACCTCTTCCCGTAGCAATGAGGGGACATCGTACAACTGTTGCTCTTCACCAGAAGTGTCCTGGAAGCTAGTTCTGTGTGCATGCAGTCCTGCAGAGGTATCTTCGTGGATCCTGATGAGGAGTGTCTGGACATCTTGAGAGCAAGAAGTCTACCAGCATCATCTAGGTTCCGGAAGCTGTTTGTGACCGCTGGGAAGCCAGAGTGCTGTTTATCACTCAGAAGAGGTGCTACCCTGGCAAAGTGCTGCCTGACGCTCGGAGCTTGCAAAGTTCCAACCAATTTAAGAATCTGCAAGGGACACTGCAAATACTGCATCTGTCCACTTTTCATTAGCTGAGGAAGTACAGCGTCACCACCTGCACACAAGTGCCCGCCGGTCGTTTTCACACCATTTTGAACTGAAGCACGAGTCCCGAGGGTTCAAACTTGGTGGTGGCCTGCAGAGAAGTCCATTGCTTGAGTCTAAGTCAGCAAAAGCCATCCTGCCATCCATGTTGTGGCTGTAGCAGCAAATAACCGAACCACATCTAACTGTATATTACAAAAACCGGACACCTACTTCTGTCACAGCACCCGTCACCACTGAAGATCATCAATGAAAACCAAAGGACTCCTCCGCACCTCCTAAGCCTTTTCAAGCTGCTCAGTGCGTATCAGCTATGTGGGACAGCCGGTGTAGCAAACCAACCAAGGGGACCACTGTGACAGACCTTCACTGCTGCCTTTCTGACACTGCTTGGTTACCTTCTCCTGCTCGACACTGACATTCCATGGACTCCAAAAGGGGTCCATCCTAGAGGGGCATTGTCGAGTAAAACCGAGAAACTCCACCACTTTGCCTCCCAAGGCCCCCAAGGTACTGTGACTAGGAAAAGAGTCTTCCAACCTCAGGGTTCACTCCAGGGATCCAGATTTATGTTGGATCTTGGTGTCCTGTGACTGCCTAGGTACTTTGGAGTCAGGAGATCTGTAGAAAGAAAAGCAGACAATTACTGAACATTTAAGGACTTATTCTCAAAGAAAGCATTCTGCCTATGTTCTAAGTATTACCTGCATTTCTCCTTTAATGTCTGAGATTAAACAGCGCCTAATATTTGTAATAACTGTCAGCAGTTACAACTGAATCCAAGGGTAACTGTGGTATCACATAGATCTGCATATACTGAGTTGACTATTTGATTAGATTTCTGAGTACAATTATTTGCATACATCCACCTGACTTTTTATTCTTAATAAAAGAACTGTGTTAGCACATAGCATAGCGTGTGGCACTTCCATCGTGGGGTCTTGGAGATTCACTGAACCTAAGAACCAGCCTGCATCCCCTCCAGGCCTGGACTGGCCTAGCGGGAAACCAGGAGTTTTCCTGCTAGGCCTCTGCACCCAGGGCCTCTTTTCCATGCAGCATTAGTGGGTAGTGGAGTACTTTAGCTGTTTTGTTTTGTTTTATTTTTAGTTAAATCGCACATTTGTTTAGGAGTTTCAGGCCTGAACTCTTTCGTTCGGTACTGAGCTGCCTGCTCATGAGTTTCTGCAAAAGCTGTTGACTAGTAACTTCAGCAGTCGGAGCCAGACACACACATTGTATAATTTCTGCGCTGGCACACGCATGGCACACGTGCATTGGTAGTGAGGCTTCATTCAGTTTGAACTTGAGCTGGGGTGTGGTCAGTGTGGCGGAAACAAACAGGGACACAATGAAGTATGATCAGGTAAACCTTTCTTTAAAAATGTACAAACATAATTCACTTCCCCTTCTTTCAAGAGAGCCCGGGTGTCATCACAGATTTAAGATGCCACCAGTCTGAAACCTCCCTCCTGGGTGTTACTAAAGGAGGCAACACACGCTTTTTACTGCCCAGTGACCAAGGTCTTGGCTGCACATCTTTGTGATCTGTTGGCTTGTGCGAGGTCACAGCTCCTCTGAAAGCATGTTTCTAGGTGCTGCCTGTTGCCTTTCTTAGCACTCCTGGGAAACTTGAAATGACCCCAAGTGGCAACTTTTATTTATCTCTAAAATAAGGTGCTTTAAAACGTTGCCTTCACCCACACCTAGCTTTGAGGTTCCACAGAAAACAACAGCTGTGCTGCTGGCTGACTTCCCCCAAACCACCCACACTGTTTGAGGATACTGGCTCATTGGGTCATTCAATAGGCTTTGTTTTTGCAGGTTTTCTCTACCTCTTCCTTTCCTGGAAGGAATATCTGTAAATGTGAACCCACGTTTGAAAGCGGATGACCATTTTACCATCATCCCGGGATAGATGCAGGTCATAAAGTGCAGTGGAAAAGTAAATGCATGTCAAAACGTTTTACACTCTTTTTACCGTCCACACCTGTTCAATGCAATGACTGACCTAAATGGGCTTTTAAATGATTTATTTCCCTGGGCAGAGCTTGTCAACAGGTTTGGGTCTGAATAAAGTAATGAGGAACCTTTCTTAATATATCCTATTACCTTTTGATTTTTCTTGTCTGTTGGTGGCCCCCACCAGCTCAGCTACGCCTCCCACTCCCAGCTAACAAACACTCCACTGACATCTGCCTCTTTCTTGTAGACATTATCCTCAACATTCCCGCTCTTACCGAGACATGGTTCAATGCCAGCTCCATCACTGCTTTTGACTACCTCCTCCCTGACGGCTTCAAGATCCTCTGCAAGCCTCAACTTCCCCGCACTGGCGGGGGGGTTGTGTTACTCTTCCCAGAGTTGGTTCCTGCTTCCATCCTACCCACCCAGCTATACTCTTCCTTTGAATGCCTGGTTTGGAAGTTGCTCATCTCTCCCATCTCCACCCTGACCATTGCTACCATTTACTGGCCTCCAGGTGCCACCACCCTGTTCCTCTCTGAATGGGCTGATTTCTGCTCTTTCGTACTTTCATCCACCTCCAATCTCTTCCTCCTGGGTGATTTCAACATCCAACTGGACTCCCCTGACTCTGCATCCATTCTCTTCACCGATCTCTGCACCTCTCTTTCCCTCCTCATTCTCCCTTCTGGGCCAACCCACTCAGTTGGACACACTCTGGACACCCTCATACACTCTGACCTCTCTCTCACCTCCCACTAGTCACCCCTGTCTCCTGGTCAGACCAGTCTCTCCCCTCCTCCCACCTCAGTTCCAAATGGTATATTGGGAGCACAATAAGAAAGCTCAAATTCAGAATCATGGGAGCTATTAAAAATAGGGATCAGAAATACCTATTAGCTGTTCATCACCAACAATAACACCCAGATAAAAAGATGGTAGACCTACAGTTCATGTGCTTGTCAATATCCCAAATGCTGATGAGAGAAGGCATCAGAGAACTTAAACGTAGACAGACAGATGCCAAATGATTACACTCATGGACACGTGCCAAAATGGATTTAACCAGCACAATGAATATTGGTCTTTTTTTGTGATCTTAAGAGTAAGGTACAGCAGATAAGACTCTGATAAAATAGATACGACTCTGGGCTTAAAATCTAATTTCAACCGAATAAGAAACTATCTTCTTTCTGTTCATGATTAAACATATTATCTGGCCAGTGCTCAAAAAATTCTTTCTGTTCAATCATGTTTTCAAATTTGGTATAAACATCGGATAATGGGTGCATCACTGCACACACGTGGTAATTAATATTTAATAACTGTAATGCAATATTTTTTTAAAATATGCATCCATTTAGAAATGTCTGAACATTTTTATTAGCCGGTTCCCTACTAAAACCTATCGGTCCATGCTTACAAAATGGCAGCCCACAACTTAGCAGATGACATCATCACGCAAAACGGCATGCGTGATGACGTCAGTGTGCAAATAAATAGTGGGGGCCATTTTGGAACATCGCTTACCACATTACAACTGAAAATAAATGGGATCAAATGGACTATCATATCCAAAATCAACAACAAAAGGTAAACTACATTTCAGATGAAATTAACAGGCTGTAGACTAACCTTAATGACAGAATCATATCAGGACACATCCATGATATATTGTACTTTCTGTATTATTTCTGAAAGTTTGAAAAATCATCAGTAAAGTAGAGAGCCGTATGCACACTGACAAAATAGGACGTGGGTAAGGCTGTGTGAGTTTCAGTATATTTTGACACTGATAGCAATGAATAAATGAATAGTAATGAGAAGCAATTTTCTTGTTAGATTCAGAAGGGGTGACTCCATTATCTTTTTAATTCCCCAAATTCTTTTTGAAAGGTTGATAAATTTCACAGAAATCCTCCATGTATAGAGGTGGACAAAAGAATTAAGAGGATACCATATGAGAAGTGGTTAGAAGAGTCAAGAGAAAATCATAAGATTTAAGAATAAATATAATTTATTTTGAACTATGAAGAGTTTGAAAATACAAGTGGTTATGATTGATGAATAATCAACTTTAGTAATAATTGGTAGTAATTTTGAATTATGAAGAGTGTGAACATGAAAGTTATTATGACAATAGTACCTTGGATGATCAATATCTGAATACAAATTGGATAGATATACAAATATTCAAAGAATATATATATATTCTTGCATAAAAAACAAAAGGGATCTCTTTTGTTCTTTTTTCGGATATGTTGGAAGCCGCCAATGAAATTCAAGAGACTGTTTTACAGGCGCTTTGTCCTGGGGTGATTTTTGTCTTGTTCTCCACCCTGTTGATCCACTGCTAGTTCTGCTCTTGTCCTCCCCACGTTTAGACAGCACAAATTAAGGCAGTCTTGGTAGGCAGTTTGACACACTCTGTCTCAGGTTTTAACACTGAAACAGTTTGGAACATGCATCGAGGCCTGCCTGGCATTCCATGTTAAAGGCTGCTATTCCAGTCTTGGCAAATAATGAAACAAAAGTTCACACTGGTCCCCCTCTGCCGGGCTCAGACCTTGCGTAACTCAAACCCCCCGCACTTCTCCTTCCTACCCGTCCCATGCACTTGCGCCATCTGAATGACACCTGGCCTAGTAGGATCATTTTCTGTCTTCCCCTCTCTCCCCCTCCCTTGTCTCGTTGCGCCTTGAAAAACTTGTTTATAGGCGCGTTATAAATGCCATATCATATCATATCATAACGTGGGCCCTCCACTGCCGAGCTCAGACCTTACACAGTTCAACCTTGGCCCCCCTCTGCCAGGCTCAGACCTTACACAGTTCAACAACACTTGCCGGGGCTCCCTTCCCCAAGCCATTTACACTTCAGATCTCTCTCTGCCGGGCTCAGACTGCTTTTTGGATGTCGAAGACTATCAAATTTGCAGGCTTCTTCTACAGACCACCGCAGGACCCCTTCCGACTTAGTAGTCATTGCTTAGCTTTTCCTCTCCCCATCTCTCGGGTTAACTTTGTTCACTTTCGTTTATAAAGTTATTGTATTTTTATGGTCTCAAACAATGTAACTTTTACAGAGACTTTTGAGTGGGCTACTCTATTTTGCCTGAGCACTTTGTTACTCAGTATCGCTGATACCATAGCTGTTCTTGCTTTAAAGTTCATTCACAAGTCTGCCTTTGCTCGCATCTCATCCAGTCGCGGGCACTCTTCACTTGTGATATTTTATTGCAAACTTCACTCTTTCTTAGCACACACCGGTCTCTTAGGTCACTTGCCAACTCACTGGCTGTGTGCAGTTCTCTCTTGCTTTTTTGATTTCCAATTCACGTGTCAAGGTTAGTCCCATAGGCTTGGCCTCGCCTCCCCAACTCTGTTGTTCACATGGGAGGGTTGCTGGCCTCTTTGAAACGTAAAGAAGTCTTCAATATTGAGATCTGGCCTTCTCTGCATGTCTTTCGCAGCCTTGTGGAGGCAATGACCTCCCATAGGGAACTCACTGGGTTTTCTGCCTGCTGCATTTGTCTCTTAGTCTGTCGCTCTCTGCTCCAGTAGGTTCGCCTTTGCCATGGACGTTCTGCTCGTATTCGTGTTCCAACTTGCTCACAGTGTGTCTCTAGGTTCTGCCTTTTATCCGTGTGAGCAGAGCTAAATTGGAATCAGGTGTATGCACTTGAAGTCAAGTGCCTGACTTTGCCTGACTTTGCCTGACCCGATTAACAGGACATGTCCAGTACGATGTATGAGAGTTAGTCTCAGTCGCCCTCTTCCTCAGCTTTGTGTTTGTGCAGAAAAGGAGGCAAGGAGTTGAGACACCAGATCCTACAAAATAGGAGGGGCTGGATGTACAAAAAAAGGGGGGATACCGCGTCTCACCATCGGCTGCCCCACCCCCACCCCCTCAAGAACCCTCATCTAGGTAATCCTCCCACACTGGTCCACCCCCAGGGACTGGATCCAAAGATGATGGCCGTGGCCTGGCCACCTGAGAGAGAGATCCCCGGGGACTAGTGGGTGAGACACTCTCTGGTTTCTCACAGTGTGAAAGATGTGCCTCTCATAATCCAAGTTGGTGCGTGTAGTGAAATATCCAATGAGCGCTGTTTTAAGCCATCTAAAAGTGTCTACTGTGTCTTATGGCAGTTCATCTATGATATGCCTTGCGGCCAGACCTACTGTCAGCGTAAGGAGACTCTTCTTTCTGTGGTCATCGATCTGGCCCAGTGCTCCAATGTAAAATTCAAAGTCTCTCGCTGTCAAAAATGTGGATTTTCCCAATGCTTACCGCATTACCCCATACTGGTGGTGCTGCGGGGTACGTCTGCAGGCAATCACTAGCCTCACTCAAAACCAGAACTCATAGCAACCATGGCGTTACGCCAGTGACATCAGCATGCATGGAGGAGGCTAACCTGGAAACGTTTCCTCGTATCTGCTTATCTAGCCAGAGAAATCATCATTTATTATCAATATTTTTATCCTACATTACTCGGAAGTCTGTATTTTTTTCCCAGTTACCCTCCAGCAGTTCTCCAACCTTGAATGTTTTCCTTTCTTCTCTACTGGATTTGTTTCTACTTTGATTTGGTGACTATTTGAGACAGGAATGAATGTTCTGACATTTTCTTTAGATATTTCCTTCTGTATTACTGGCTGTTGTTTTTTTTTTATCTTCACCTCATTTTTTGCACCTGGATTATTCTTCATAATTTTTTATATATACCTTTTTTACTTATACAGGTATAATGGGTAATCTGGATTGGTGGTTATTTTCCTTGGTGTTTCTTCACATAGTAATCTTGTCCTCCTTTTGTCTTTTCAGCTTCTCCTTCCCCCATCAGGGGTCCTCGGTAGACTAAAGGTTGATAGTACTCCTTTGGTCTTCCGTGTTATTTTAATGTTTGTGGGAAACAAACGTTGGCCATGAACGCGACATCCCTCGCTTTTCCCGGCGTGTGCCTATATCTTTGCTTTCAACAACGCACCCTGCAGCTGGGTATTTCTAGTGGCAGTGCGCCACTGATCTGACTTCACTCCCACTCCCCGTGATTCAGTGTCACGCTCCTGTGCCGAACAGGCACTGTGAGCTGTAGATGCCGACTTTGCGATCCAACTTTCCGGTGGTGATACGAGAATGAGCTTATCTGCTCGTCACCATTGTTAAGGTGCCCGGGGCTGCCATGGATAACTACTGTTAACCCCCATACGGCATCCTGCAACAAATAAGACCTGGCTACGGAGACCTTTCCAATATGTCTTTATTAATCTCGATTCCCTTTCTACTGCCCGTGCCCCTGTAACTTACTTTACTCCCCCTTATCCTGGGTTCCACTCCTGTCAACAACTAAAAAACGTCAGGACCCTACATCTCCCTCTTCATCTCTTTTATCCAGGATGGAGGAACCGGTTTTTTTCTTTTCAAACACAGAAGAACTGATTATGGGAAAGCAACGAGGGTAAAAAGGACATGGCAGTTGGGTACGCTCCCAGGTCTAGGCCAGGCCTTGCAGATGGGCTAACAGCATGGCTAATGGGCAGCAGTCTCCCTGGTAATAGGCAGCTCTAGATTTGCTCTAGCTTTAGGCTTTGTGAATCAGCGATGAGGAAGCAGTAGCCAAACTGAGATGCTCAGGGAATCTCTTGATTCACTCCAACGCAAATGGTTGTGAATCAGGCCCTTCATTTCCATTTCTGTAGACCATGTTTACATTTCCCTGCTTCAAATGAATTGGTGTCTGTGTGCCGATTCTGAGATGTGTTTAAACCTAAGAAAGTGTTCATACATGAAGGAGGAACACTTTACTGATAAAGAAAGAATGTGGTGCAGGGAAACAAAAGCCTCAGCTTCTACATGTGCCTGATTTATGGCCTGACAACAGCCCTAGCAATAAATGCAGGGCAGCCACATGGAGGGGATTCTCCTGCCAGCAGCACTGGTTTAGCATGACAATAAAAGGAGTTAAAATACAGCACCTTTAAGGTGCCGTTAAACTCCACTGCACACATGTTCCCCTTATAAATACAGAATTTCTTCGACTGCAGCACCACTTTTCTAGTTTAATGAAAGTTTAAGAAACGTTCTTAAAATAAACAAAAGTGAGATTCTTGTAAGAAATGCTCGCAATACCACCTGAGCACAGGTTTCCCCACAAGTGGTTTAAGCTGTGTTTGCTGCTGGAAAGCACATCTCCCCTCCTCTACCTACACCCACTTCAGAATGGGGGTGCTGAAAACTGGAGGGGAGAATGTCATATATCCACACACTTTATCATGAACTCACAATCAGCCCCTCAGTCTTTATTTATACATTTAAATGTGTGAGAGTACAGGACATGACATTTATTTAGCAACACTAAGGGGCTTATTATACGTTGTGTGGATTGTGAGTGTACAATTCTGCTGTCTGCAGTTACCGACTTTGCCACTGTTATTTCACAAGACTCGCCTAATTCAGAGTTTAACCCTGGCACAGGTGGTACCTCTGGCAGGATACCACATCAGCCAGCGGTAATCGTACGTAATACATATTTTTTAAAATTCATTTTGTTCTAGCCTTTCCCTAGATAATGTACAGTATTGATTAGTACCATCTCTGGAGATGTTTGCAGTCTCGTGCAGAAGGGATGTGACCAAGTTGTTCAGGCTAGATTGCCCCTCTGGGGATAGGACCAAGGCGGATTTGCATATAGTCTTTCCCCTCTCTGTAATGGCTTGGCTGGCTGAAGGACGATGGTCTGGAGGGTTGCCCAGAGCTATGCCAGGGGATAAGATTAATTGTAACCCTTTCAGCCATCACGTCTTTTGTTTTGCTTTGTGATTTATAGCACTACTGTACATTTTGTTATGGACAAAAAGGACCATTCCAACCTTTTTATGTATTACGTGGGTAAAGCAGTAAGAGGAGGCATCAGCGATGCCCACCTTTCCACCCTCTTGCCATGGCCCATTCTCAAAAGATTTTACTGTCTTGAAGGGAAACACCTGTGATTACCTTCTGTGCAGTAAAAAAAAAGATGTATAAAGAGTTTGGACTTCTTTGGATAATTTTTTCGTCCACTTAGGAGGTGGTGGTAAACATAGGCAGACTTTCTGCTGACAGTCCACCAGCAGTATTCCAAATGAGAACCACTGGTGGTATTCGGCACAATCCATAGTTGGGTGGATGATACAATTTGGGTTATTTGGCAGATAAAGCTAATTTTATTTTCACAGTCCAACTCGCAGTTACCCCTAAAATAGGCATTTGGTGAAACCTACATTTATGTCGAGTTACACGTGTCTTTTCATCATTGATTATTTATTATGTGCCATTTAATCTTTATTTGTTAAATTTTTTCTTTAATTTAAAATATGGGGAAACTACCAATGCCATTTGTTTCTACTTCTCTTGCCCCATACCTCTGAGTTTACATCAATGAGTAGAAAGGCCACCTCCCTGGTTACCGCAAATTTTCGACCTTTTGTAAAAAAATAAAGGAATACAATTTAAATAATGTTTACATATGTGCGTATCATGTTTGTTTTTCGAGATCAATTTCTTTGTGTGCACTATCTTCGTGTCCTCTATCCTATTTTTCCTTTTGACCAAATTTATTTTTAAATATATGTCAATGTGTGAAGAAAGGTGGTGGGTTGGGGCTTAGGGCTATGAGATGGGGTTCTGGGCTAGAGGAAGGGTTTTGGGCAGACACCCATGTGGAGAATCTGATGGGATTTCCACCAGGAACCTGGTCTAGGACGCTTCTCATGTGGCCAGGGGAAGGCAGGCGCTCTCTGATCCCGACCCTGAGGTTGGTGGAGTGCGGGAGGATCACATGGGGGGCATCAGACCAGGAAGACTGGGAGGAACCCCTTTTTAACTTTCCCCGTACTCCCGCCCTTTTGATGGTCTTTTGCCATTTTAAAGAAGAATATAAAGTGGACTGCATGCCCCAGAATCCCTCAGGGATTGTGAAGAAGAAGAGGGCTGAAGAGGCATGCAGGTGCCAAGGTCAAGAAGGCCAATCCAATAGCTTTTGGTCAGGTTAGGCAATTAGTTCTAAGGGCCTGTACCTGAAACCAATTAACCTACCTCAGGAGCATTAAAGGCTGCAGCAGGAAGGAGCAGTAGAAAGAAGCTGGAGTAGGAGTTGAAAGGTCAGCAGTAGCAGAAGCAGATGGAGTTGAGCACAAGGCTGGCAGTTCACACGGATATGTTACCACATAAGGGACACCGGAGCAGAGGAAGAGCAGATTTCACCTGTAGACTCTGAGTTGGTCTTGTGCTCACGAACCCTATTAGGCTGTGGTAGCATTGGAAGAGGCTGGAAGAAATAGGCAGTCTTTCCAGGTGCGCCTAAGTGCTGTGAATGCAGAGCCGAAGTCGTGCATCCATCCAAGGCCTGTGGGCAGAAGCAAGCCGAGGCAAGCTGAAGGGTGGAAGACTCTCCCTTAATGAGGCCGGATCGGAGACACCCATGCAGAAAAGGGGTGTGGATCTCAAGAGTGCCTGTAGCAGTAGAAGAAACCAAGGTGGGAAGCAGAGGCAGCCCACAGTCGTTGTGAATGTGGAGTCAGAAAAGGGAACCACCGTACTCCAAATCAAGAGAAACACCTTGACGGGAATTGTAGCCAGCTTTATTCACACTCTTGTATACATCAAAGCGATTAAAAGTTGTTTGCAGAAGTGGGAAGTCTTCCTTACCAGGGAAATGTAACATGCGCGTATGCTACCAAACGTAGTACTTGTGCGTAGGGAAAGCATCACTTTTCCCCATTGTTAACTGGTTGCCGAACGGTCGTGTGGCTCCTATTAACAAGGAGAACACTTCCGTTAATCTTGATAAAGCAGAATTGGCTTTCCTGAAATGTTACAAGCACAATTTGATGTCTGAAGAGGTCAGGCATGAAACAGTGTTTTCCCAATACCTTGGAAGTATAACGCTGACCGAAAGGTGGGATCGCTCATCCTTTGAAGTGGCAGTTGAAGGTTAAAACAAAATCGTGTGTGCCTAATTTCATTTCCATTAAGAGACTGACATCTTATAAAATACTGAACAATAAAGTGGAAGTTGTCGAAGTGGCTGAAGCAGAACATAGAACAGAAAACAAGTATTACCCAAGCCAAAAATACCCAACCCTGTTAAAGTGAATCCAGGTCATGTAAGAACTGCATACCATTACTTTAAAGTTGTTGAAGCTGTTGTTAACCCAGAACCCTCTAGTATAAGGATAATAAGGTTATCCAAGGCTGAAACAGTGGCACTACAGCTTTGGAAAAACTACTGGAGAAAAAGGTGTATATGAAGCTGGGGAAGAGGGCTGGGTACTTGTTCAAATATCTATATTTCAAATCTATAGATCGGAGACTATTCCAGTGAAGAAGAAATAGTCTTGAAGCTAAAGACAGATTTTGTGGTAGCTGCAAGACAGAGGGAAAGGCAAAGAGACTGCTCTGTATTGCCATAGAAAATAGAAGAATGCCTTACCAACCTGTAGCGGTCAAAGAAGTCTTGTTGAAGTTGCCAGAAATGTATAAATTGAAGTAGCAGAAGTGGAAATGTGGTTGTCAACATTCTTATCAGAACTGTAGCAGATAAATGTAGTAGAAGCATAAGTCAACTGTGGGGCAAGGGAGCTTGCTCTCACAGTATCATTAGTAGAAAGGAGTTGCTGAAGAGAGAGCAAACCTAAAGCAGAAGCATCTTGAGGAACTGTATGTTAAAGATGCCACAGAAGTTGTTAGCAGAAGAGTTGTTGTTAAACAGAAGTGGTACTTCTTTTCTTCAACTTTGTCAATTTTTTCCTGGAAGGAGTTTATCCAGGTACCCCATTTGTGCTGTTGTTTTCTTTGTGGAACTTAGAAAGGGAATCTTTTTCATCAAGTGAAGAAGTAATTGTTACCAGTAGACTTTTATGTATGTGAACGTTTGTTTCTTTGGAACTTTTCAAGACTTTCTTTTTCCTTGGAACAAATTGACTTTGGGACATTCCTGGGGGAGCAATTTCTGCCCAGGACAAGTAGAAGCTATGCAAGACACTGTTTGTTTTCTAACCTCTCTTTTATGTTGTTTTTTGTTGCTTTGAATGTTTTTGTTGTTTACTGTGA
The DNA here is from genome assembly GCF_040938575.1 of Ambystoma mexicanum. Lineage (NCBI taxonomy): Eukaryota > Metazoa > Chordata > Amphibia > Caudata > Ambystomatidae > Ambystoma > Ambystoma mexicanum. The sequence continues at coordinate 480,808,769 of NC_090922.1, forward strand.
GGGTTAGCTTTGTGTATGCTAGGAAGTTTTCCCTTAGATTCTAGACGAGTTAGGGAATCCACTGGCAGAGTAGGTTTAGTGAGGGTTTATTTAATAATTTTGTTTGAAATAAAATTTCAAATCTTGAGAAAACTAAACACAGTTGTGAGTCCCACATTACTGACCCCTCATGTCCCTCCATTTAAACAATAAATGTGTTCAAAATCAAATCAAGGGAAAATGCACAAAGAACATGCTCCAGAGAAAATAGAAGTGAAGGAATAAACGTAGAACCATTATGTGGTTAGTTGGTTGAACTCCCCATCTATTCATGTGAGTTGAGCGATCTGCCAGGGACTGCACTGATCCAGCCACCACCCAAAGCACCTCCATGTAGGTGGAATCTGTGGAATTCTGTCGGCTCATCACTCCCTCCAAGGCACAGTATTAAACTCTCAAAGGTGTTTGAGAGCCCGTTATCAGGGCCCATGATGCCCACATCTTCCGAAGTCTGTCAAAATATGTCACTAACATTCTCACGGATATGGGAACACGATTCTCTGAAACAAGGTGTTCAGTAGAATAGAAAACCCAACCTAAAGACATTTCGAAAGGCCATACAATGTCCATGGCAAGTTTCTTCCAACCTGAGTCTGGAATTTGTACATGCTGCAAAGTGGTCGTAGTAGGCTTTTTAGACTTATCACTATTGGCACAAGCCTGACAGTTCTTTACCAGTTCCTCTGCATTTTGCAATAATCCCAGCCAACAATATTATTCTCTTAAACACCTTTTTGTGAGACTCCTACCTAAATGGCCCGCATGAGGTAAATGAAGTTTTCTTTTTCTCAAGCACTGTCATTGTATTAGACAATCTCCTCTGAACAGTCAGATTGCTCTCCAATTCTGTTGTATACTTGTGAGTAACATGGAAGTGTATCCTTCACAGTGTCCCACGCCTTGTGGTCAGCTTGTCGAAGTAACCCTATATCTGAATCCTCTACAGATGCTCTGATCCGCTCTCTTTTGATATCACAGTTTGGACGCTTGCAATTATGCAATCTTCATGATCCTTTACATTCAGTTTAATTTCACTAATGTTCCACAGCAATCCCGAGAAAAAGTTATGCTGGCGTTCTCTTTTCCTTGGGTATACAATATTATTGCATTGTACTTGGTGATGTCAATCACCCATCTGCGTATCCATGGAGAGGTCAGATTCCAATTTTTTGGAATTCATAATATGAATCAGGGTCTTATGGTCAGTCTTAATTATTATCGCTAGACCCCACACAAGAGTCCTGGAATGTCCAAGAATCCATTACACTCAAACAACTTCCTTTTTGTTGAGTAGTTTAGTTCAGATTGTTTATGAAATTTGGAAGCAAATGCAATCTTTACCTTTCTACCATCTTGATTCAGTACTCCACCAAGACCCACACAGTTGGCATCCACAGCGATAACATTGGTGGCTGTGGTTTTAATCATTTTGAGGATCAGTGTTTTATTGACAGTTACCTTTATATCTTCCAATACTTTCTGACACACTTCTGACCATTTAAATGTTACATTTCCTTTCATAAGATTCCTCATATTTTGCATCTTGTCTGTAAAGTTTGCAATTAACTAAGAATTGTATTCTTATATGTACACGTATAGAGGTGGACAAAAGAATTAAGAGGATACCATATGAGAAGTGAATAGAAGAGTCAAGAGAAAATCATAAGATTTAAGAATAAATATAATTTATTTTGAACTATGAAGAGTTTGAAAATACAAGTGGTTATGATTGATGAATAATCAACTTTAGTAATAATTGGTAATAATTTTGAATTATGAAGAGTGTGAACATGAAAGTTATTATGACAATAGTACCTTGGATGATCAATATCTGAATACAAATTGGATAGATATACAAATATTCAAAGAATATATATATATTCTTGCATAAAAGACAAAAGGGATCTCTTTTGTTCTTTTTTCGGATATGTTGGAAGCCGTCAATGAAATTCAAGAGACCGTTTTACAGGCGCTTTGTCCTGGGGTGATTTTTGTTTTGTTCTTCACCCTGTTGATCCACTGCTAGTTCTGCTCTTGTCCTCCCCACGTTTAGACAGCACAAATTAAGGCAGTCTTGGTAGGCAGTTTGAAACACTCTGTTTCAGGTTTTAACACTGAAACAGTTTGGAACATGCATCGAGGCCTGCCTGGCCTTCCATATTAAAGGCTGCTATTCCAGTCTTGTCAAATAATGAAACAAAAGTTCACACTGGTCCCCCTCTGCCGGGCTCAGACCTTGCATAACTCAAACCCCCCGCACTTCTTCTTCCTCCCCGTCCCATGCACTTGCGCCATCTGAATGACACCTGGCCTAGTAGGATCATTTTCTGTCTTCGCCCCTCTCCCCCTCCCTTGTCTCGTCGCGCCTTGAAGAACTTGTTTATAGGCGCGTTATAAATGCCATATCATATCATAACGTGGGTTCTCCACTGCCGAGCTCAGACCTTACACAGTTCAACCTTGGCCCCCCTCTGCCAGGCTCAGACCTTACACAGTTCAACAACACTTGCCGGGGCTCCCTTCCCCAAGCCATTTACACTTCAGATCTCTCTCTGCCGGGCTCAGACTGCTTTTTGTAGCGAAGACTATCAAATGTGCAGGCTTCTTCTACAGACCACCGCAGGACCCCTTCCGACTTAGTAGTCATTGCTTAGCTTTTCCTCTCCCCATCTCTCGGGTTAACTTTGTTCACTTTCGTTTATAAAGTTATTGTATTTTTATTGTCTCAAACAATGTAACTTTTACAGAGACTTTTGAGTGGGCTACTCTATTTCGCCTGAGCACTTTGTTACTCAGTATCGCTGATACCATAGCTGTTCTTGCTTTAAAGTTCATTCACAAGTCTGCCTTTGCTCGCATCTCATCCACACGCGTGCAGACTTCACTTGTGATATTTTATTGCAAACTTCACTCTTTCTTAGCACACACCGGTCTCTTAGGTCACTTGCCAACTCACTGGCTGTGTGCAGTTCTCTCTTGCTTTTTCGATTTCCAATTCACGTGTCAAGGTTAGTCCCATAGGCTTGGCCTCGCCTCCCCAACTCTGTTGTTCACATGGGAGGGTTGCTGGCCTCTTTGAAACGTAAAGAAGTCTTCAATATTGAGATCTGGCCTTCTCTGCATGTCTTTCGCAGCCTTGTGGAGGCAATGACCTCCCATAGGGAACTCACTGGGTTTTCTGCCTGCTGCATTTGTCTCTTAGTCTGTCGCTCTCTGCTCCAGTAGGTTCGCCTTCGCCATGGACGTTCTGCTCGTATTCGTGTTCCAACTTGCTCACAGTGTGTCTCTAGGTTCTGCCTTTTATCCGTGTGAGCAGAGCTAAATTGGAATCAGGTGTATGCACTTGAAGTCAAGTGCCTGACTTTGCCTGACTTTGCCTGACCCGATTAGCAGGACATGTCCAGTACGATGTATGAGAGTTAGTCTCAGTCGCCCTCTTCCTCAGCTTTGTGTTTGTGCAGAAAAGGAGGCAAGGAGTTGAGACACCAGATCCTACAAAATAGGAGGGGCTGGATGTACAAAAAAAGGGGGGATACCGCGTCTCACCATCGGCTGCCCCACCCCCACTCCCTCAAGAACCCTCATCTAGGTAATCCTCCCACACTGGTCCACCCCCAGGGACTGGATCCAAAGATGATGGCCGTGGCCTGGCCACCTGAGAGAGAGATCCCCGGGGACTAGTGGGTGAGACACTCTCTGGTTTCTCACAGTGTGAAAGATGTGCCTCTCATAATCCAAGTTGGTGCGTGTAGTGAAATATCCAATGAGCGCTGTTTTAAGCCATCTAAAAGTGTCTACTGTGTCTTATGGCAGTTCATCTATGATATGCCTTGCGGCCAGACCTACTGTCAGCGTAAGGAGACTCTTCTTTCTGTGGTCATCGATTAGGCCCAGTGCTCCAATGTAAAATTCAAAGTCTCTCGCTGTCAAAAATGTGGATTTTCCCAATGCTTACCGCATTACCCCATACTGGTGGTGCCGCGGGGTACGTCTGCAGGCAATCACTAGCCTCACTCAAAACCAGAACTCATAGCAACCATGGCGTTACGCCAGTGACATCAGCATGCATGGAGGAGGCTAACCTGGAAACGTTTCCTCGTATCTGCTTATCTAGCCAGAGAAATCATCATTTATTATCAATATTTTTATCCTACATTACTCGGAAGTCTGTATTTTTTTCCCAGTTACCCTCCAGCAGTTCTCCAACCTTGAATGTTTTCCTTTCTTCTCTACTGGATTTGTTTCTACTTGGATTTGGTGACTATTTGAGACAGGAATGAATGTTCTGACATTTTCTTTAGATATTTCCTTCTGTATTACTGGCTGTTGTTTTTTTTTTATCTTCACCTCATTTTTTGCCCCTGGATTATTCTTCATAACTTTTTATATATACCTTTTTTACTTATACAGGTATAATGGGTAATCTGGATTGGTGGTTATTTTCCTTGGTGTTTCTTCACATAGTAATCTTGTCCTCCTTTTGTCTTTTCAGCTTCTCCTTCCCCCATCAGGGGTCCTCGGTAGACTAAAGGTTGATAGTACTCCTTTGGTCTTCCGTGTTATTTTAATGTTTGTGGGAAACAAACGTTGGCCATGAACGCAACATCCCTCGCTTTTCCCGGCGTGTGCCTATATCTTTGCTTTCAACAACGCACCCTGCAGCTGGGTATTTCTAGTGGCAGTGCGCCACTGATCTGACTTCACTCCCACTCCCCGTGATTCAGTGTCACGCTCCTGTGCCGAACAGGCACTGTGAGCTGTAGATGCCGACTTTGCGATCCAACTTTCCGGTGGTGATACGAGAATGAGCTTATCTGCTCGTCACCATTGTTAAGGTGCCCGGGGCTGCCATGGATAACTACGGTTAACCCCCATACGGCATCCTGCAACAAATAAGACCTGGCTACGGAGACCTTTCCAATATGTCTTTATTAATCTCGATTCCCTTTCTACTGCCCGTGCCCCTGTAACTTACTTTACTCCCCCTTATCCTGGGTTCCACTCCTGTCAACAACTAAAAAACGTCAGGACCCTACATCTCCCTCTTCATCTCTTTTATCCAGGATGGAGGAACCGGTTTTTTTCTTTTCAAACACAGAAGAACTGATTATGGGAAAGCAACGAGGGTAAAAAGGACATGGCAGTTGGGTACGCTCCCAGGTCTAGGCCAGGCCTTGCAGATGGGCTAACAGCATGGCTAATGGGCAGCAGTCTCCCTGGTAATAGGCAGCTCTAGATTTGCTCTAGCTTTAGGCTTTGTGAATCAGCGATGAGGAAGCAGTAGCCAAACTGAGATGCTCAGGGAATCTCTTGATTCACTCCAACGCAAATGGTTGTGAATCAGGCCCTTCATTTCCATTTCTGTAGACCATGTTTACATTTCCCTGCTTCAAATGAATTGGTGTCTGTGTGCCGATTCTGAGATGTGTTTAAACCTGAGAAAGTGTTCATACATGAAGGAGGAACACTTTACTGATAAAGAAAGAATGTGGTGCAGGGAAACAAAAGCCTCAGCTTCTACATGTGCCTGATTTATGGCCTGACAACAGCCCTAGCAATAAATGCAGGGCAGCCACATGGAGGGGATTCTCCTGCCAGCAGCACTGGTTTAGCATGACAATAAAAGGAGTTAAAATACAGCACCTTTAAGGTGCCGTTAAACTCCACTGCACACATGTTCCCCTTATAAATACAGAATTTCTTCGACTGCAGCACCACTTTTCTAGTTTAATGAAAGTTTAAGAAACGTTCTTAAAATAAACAAAAGTGAGATTCTTGTAAGAAATGCTCGCAATACCACCTGAGCACAGGTTTCCCCACAAGTGGTTTAAGCTGTGTTTGCTGCTGGAAAGCACATCTCCCCTCCTCTACCTACACCCACTTCAGTATGGGGGTGCTGAAAACTGGAGGGGAGAATGTCATATATCCACACACTTTATCATGAACTCACAATCAGCCCCTCAGTCTTTATTTATACATTTAAATGTGTGAGAGTACAGGACATGACATTTATTTAGCAACACTAAGGGGCTTATTTTACGTTGTGTGGATTGTGAATGTACAATTCTGCTGTCTGCAGTTACCGACTTTGCCACTGTTATTTCACAAGACTCGCCTAATTCAGAGTTTAACCCTGGCACAGGTGGTACCTCTGGCAGGATACCACATCAGCCAGCGGTAATCGTACGTAATACATATTTTTTAAAATTCATGTTGTTCTAGCCTTTCCCTAGATAATGTACAGTATTGATTAGTACCATCTCTGGGGATGTTTGCAGTCTCGTGCAGAAGGGATGTGACCAAGTTGTTCAGGCTAGATTGCCCCTCTGGGGATGGGACCAAGGCGGATTTGCATATAGTCTTTCCCTCTCTGTAATGGCTTGGCTGGCTGAAGGACGATGGTCTGGAGGGTTGCCCAGAGCTATGCCAGGGGATAAGATTAATTGTAACCCTTTCAGCCATCACGTCTTTTGTTTTGCTTTGTGATTTATAGCACTACTGTACATTTTGTTATGGACAAAAAGGACCATTCCAACCTTTTTATGTATTACGTGGGTAAAGCAGTAAGAGGAGGCATCAGCGATGCCCACCTTTCCACCCTCTTGCCATGGCCCATTCTCAAAAGATTTTACTGTCTTGAAGGGAAACACCTGTGATTACCTTCTGTGCAGTAAAAAAAAAAGATGTATAAAGAGTTTGGACTTCTTTGGATAATTTTTTCGTCCACTTAGGAGGTGGTGGTAAACATAGGCAGACTTTCTGCTGACAGTCCACCAGCAGTATTCCAAATGAGAACCACTGGTGGTATTCGGCACAACCCATAGTTGGGTGGATGATACAATTTGGGTTATTTGGCAGATAAAGCTAATTTTATTTTCACAGTCCAACTCGCAGTTACCCCTAAAATAGGCATTTGGTGAAACCTACATTTATGTCGAGTTACACGTGTCTTTTCATCATTGATTATTTATTATGTGCCATTTAATCTTTATTTGTTACATTTTTTCTTTAATTTAAAATATGGGGAAACTACCAATGCCATTTGTTTCTACTTCTCTTGCCCCATACCTCTGAGTGTACATCAATGAGTAGAAAGGCCACCTCCCTGGTTACTGCAAATTTTTGACCTTTTGTAAAAAAATAAAGGAATACAATTTAAATAATGTTTACATATGTACGTATCATGTTTGTTATTCGAGATCAATTTCTTTGTGTGCATATCTTCGTGTCCTCTATCCTATTTTTCCTTTTGACCAAATTTATTTTTAAATATATGTCTATGTGTGAAGAAAGGTGGTGGGTTGGGGTTTAGGGCTAGGAGATGGGGTTCTGGGCTAGAGGAAGGGTTTTGGGCAGACACCCATGTGGAGAATCTGATGGGATTTCCACCAGGAACCTGGTCTAGGACGCTTCTCATGTGGCCAGGGGAAGGCAGGCGCTCTCTGATGCCGACCCTGAGGTTGGTGGAGTGCGGGAGGATCACATGGGGGGCATCAGACCAGGAAGACTGGGAGGAACCCTTTTTTAACTTTCCCCGTACTCCCGCCCTTTTGATGGTCTTTTGCCATTTTAAAGAAGAATATAAAGTGGACTGCATGCCCCAGAATCCCTCAGGGATTGTGAAGAAGAAGAGGGCTGAAGAGGCATGCAGGTGCCAAGGTCAAGAAGGCCAATCTAATAGCTTTTGGTCAGGTTAGGCAATTAGTTCTAAGGGCCTGTACCTGAAACCAATTAACCTACCTCAGGAGCATGAAAGGCTGCAGCAGGAAGGAGCAGTAGAAAGAAGCTGGAGTAGGAGTTGAAAGGTCAGCAGTAGCAGAAGCAGATGGAGTTGAGCACAAGGCTGGCAGTTAACACGGATATGTTACCACATAAGGGACACCGGAGCAGAGGAAGAGCAGATTTCACCTGTAGACTCTGAGTTGGTCTTGTGCTCACGAACCCTATTAGGCTGTGGTAGCATTGGAAGAGGCTGGAAGAAATAGGCAGTCTTTCCACGTGCGCCTAAGTGCTGTGAATGCAGAGCCGAAGTTGTGCATCCATCCAAGGCCTGTGTGCAGAAGCAAGCCGAGGCAAGCTGAAGGGTGGAAGACTCTCCCTTAATGAGGCCGGATCGGAGACACCCATGCAGAAAAGGGGTGTGGATCTCAAGAGTGCCTGTAGCAGTAGAAGAAACCAAGGTGGGAAGCAGAGGCAGCCCGCAGTCGTTGTGAATGTGGAGTCAGAAAAGTGAACCACCGTACTCCAAATCAAGAGAAACACCTTGACGGGAATTGTAGCCAGCTTTATTCACACTCTTGTATACATCAAAGCGATTAAAAGTTGTTTGCAGAAGTGGGAAGTCTTCCTTACCAGAGAAATGTAACATGCGCGTATGCTACCAAACGTAGTACTTGTGCGTAGGGAAAGCATCACTTTTCCCCATTGTTAACTGGTTGCCGAACGGTCGTGTGGCTCCTATTAACAAGGAGAACACTTCCGTTAATCTTGATAAAGCAGAATTGGCTTTCCTGAAATGTTACAAGCACAATTTGATGTCTGAAGAGGTCAGGCATGAAACAGTGTTTTCCCAATACCTTGGAAGTATAACGCTGACCGAAAGGTGGGATCGCTCATCCTTTGAAGTGGCAGTTGAAGGTTAAAACAAAATCGTGTGTGCCTAATTTCATTTCCATTAAGAGACTGACATCTTATAAAATACTGAACAATAAAGTGGAAGTTGTCGAAGTGGCTGAAGCAGAACATAGAACAGAAAACAAGTATTACCCAAGCCAAAAATACCCAACCCTGTTAAAGTGAATCCAGGTCATGTAAGAACTGCATACCATTACTTTAAAGTTGTTGAAGCTGTTGTTAACCCAGAACCCTCTAGTATAAGGATAATAAGGTTATCCAAGGCTGAAACAGTGGCACTACAGCTTTGGAAAAACTACTGGAGAAAAAGGTGTATATGAAGCTGGGGAAGAGGGCTGGGTACTTGTTCAAATATCTATATTTCAAATCTATAGATCGGAGACTATTCCAGTGAAGAAGAAATAGTCTTGAAGCTAAAGACAGATTTTGTGGTAGCTGCAAGACAGAGGGAAAGGCAAAGAGACTGCTCTGTATTGCCATAGAAAATAGAAGAATGCCTTACCAACCTGTAGCGGTCAAAGAAGTCTTGTTGAAGTTGCCAGAAATGTATAAATTGAAGTAGCAGAAGTGGAAATGTGGTTGTCAACATTCTTATCAGAACTGTAGCAGATAAATGTAGTAGAAGCATAAGTCAACTGTGGGGCAAGGGAGCTTGCTCTCACAGTATCATTAGTAGAAAGGAGTTGCTGAAGAGAGAGCAAACCTAAAGCAGAAGCATCTTGAGGAACTGTATGTTAAAGATGCCACAGAAGTTGTTAGCAGAAGAGTTGTTGTTAAACAGAAGTGGTACTTCTTTTCTTCAACTTTGTCAATTTTTTCCTGGAAGGAGTTTATCCAGGTACCCCATTTGTGCTGTTGTTTTCTTTGTGGAACTTAGAAAGGGAATCTTTTTCATCAAGTGAAGAAGTAATTGTTACCAGTAGACTTTTATGTATGTGAACGTTTGTTTCTTTGGAACTTTTCAAGACTTTCTTTTTCCTTGGAACAAATTGACTTTGGGACATTCCTGGGGGAGCAATTTCTGCCCAGGACAAGTAGAAGCTATGCAAGACACTGTTTGTTTTCTAACCTCTCTTTTATGTTGTTTTTTGTTGCTTTGAATGTTTTTGTTGTTTACTGTGAGGGTTAGCTTTGTGTATGCTAGGAAGTTTTCCCTTAGATTCTAGACGAGTTAGGGAATCCACTGGCAGAGTAGGTTTAGTGAGGGTTTATTTAATAATTTTGTTTGAAATAAAATTTCAAATCTTGAGAAAACTAAACACAGTCGTGAGTCCCACATTACTGACCCCTCATGTCCCCCCATTTAAACAATAAATGTGTTCAAAATCAAATCAAGGGAAAATGCACAAAGAACATGCTCCAGAGAAAATAGAAGTGAAGGAATAAACGTAGAACCATTATGTGGTTAGTTGGTTTAACTCCCCATCTATTCATGTGAGTTGAGCGATCTGCCAGGGACTGCACTGATCCAGCCACCACCCAAAGCACCCCCATGTAGGTGGAATCTGTGGGATTCTGTCGGCTCATCACTCCCTCCAAGGCACAGAATTAAACTCTCAAAGGTGTTTGAGAGCCCGTTATCAGGGCCCATGATGCCCACATCTTCCGAAGTCTGTCAAAATATGTCACTAACGATGGATTATTAATATTGGAAATTGAGAAAAATGAATCCTGCGCTGATATCAAAGAAGAAGATTGAGATCCCTGACAACCCCAACTCCAAAAAAGCTAAACAAGGGGAGAAGATGGGTGAGAGTTCAGAGAATGGTGACATGTATGCACTGCTTCTCCAGATTGCCCAGGATGTGAAGGAAATTAAGTTTACCCTCAGTGAATTGTCCTCTCAAGTCGGTCAACTGGAGAATAGAGTCACCAAAGTGGAAGAAGAAAATACAACCTTGGCCACGGAGGTTGTAGGGAGTTATAGGGCCTACAAGGAGTTGAGATATGAAGTTTCTGATTTGAAGAGGAGGAACCTGATGTTGGAGGCTGATCAAAGGAACTTGAACTTGCGCTTGCTGGGTGTGAGTGAAGACTCTGCTTTGGACAAAAACCTCGACCACAGAGTCAGAGGAGTACTGGAGGCAACTTTGGGTAACAACATCCTAAAAGAAATGGACATGGATTACTCCTTTAGAGCTGGTAAGCTGGTCCAGGCCGGAAAACCAAGACAGATCATCATGGTGATGTCCAGAGTGAGTGCAAAGGAAAGGATTTTAAAGGCTGCGAGAGAAAAAGGGAAACTTCTGCTAAATGGAGATCAATTGGCGATCTATCCAGATTTCCCTAAGGAAATAGTGGAAATGAGGAAGGCGTTCAGAAGTGCAAAAGCTTTGGCACAAGAAAAAGGGATTAAAACTCTCCTGGTGAAACCAGTGACACTGAAGATATTTTTTGGATCAGGTGTCAAAACCACAGAGGATCCAGTTGAAGCTGAAAAGTGGCTGAGGGCTGGGGGTTTAAACTTGGATAATAGTATTGCAGATTGATGTGATACATGATATATGAAGCTGTGAAGATGTAAGGTTACTTTTCTTTATTGATTCATTTTTTCCTGAAATTGTTAGATGGGAATTGGTTTGTTTAGGTATCAGAGCTTTATTAATGTTTCAAATATGCTGTGACGGTTTTTCGCTCAAGCGTAGGCTTGATGTGGGCTAGGATAATGGGTGTTTTACTCTACGGCAGTACGCGTTCTGTAGATTTTCTATAGGTGATGGTGCTTGTTTTTTGTTTGGACAGAGTGCCGTAGGTGTGGTGCTGTCCGGAAATGGTGGCCGTGCGACACCCTTCGGAGTCTTGCCGGCAGCGGTGTGTTGGATTGGTGGGTGCGGGTGACTGGCCACTGTTGAAGTGCATTTGAGGTAAGGCGCAGTGGCGCTTTCTCCTTGGGGCCGCGGCGCACGTGTTCCGGGCAATACGCCTTGTTGCATGCTCATGTCTTTGGGGGGCACAGTGGGTGTAGGGTTGGGGTGCATGTGTTGTGGCTGAGGGGAGGGGACTGCTCTGTGCACGGCTTTATCCCAGACTGCTGTGGTACGTTGATCGTATTGTTTCCATGACAAAATTGGATGAAGGAATGCCACGTTTGGGAGTATGCTGCCCAATGCTAATCCCCTGCACATGTAACAGTTGTTCTTGTCCTGGTTGCACACCCCTGACATGCTGAGTGGGGTGTATTTGACATGTACTTGTACTGTAATAACGAAGCCAACTGTATGCCATTACCATCACTGCATAAAGAAGGTGAGAGTTGTCGCTACTGGGTACCTGGGGTTCCACTGTAGTCTACACCTTTTACTTTGCATGGGTACGTTTCCTTTCGTGCAGTAACGGAATCAGCTGTGAGAATGTAATAGATCCTGTCATCTAATGTGAACACTGACGAGGCCCATGGTTAAGATATGATTGTGCACCTCTGTCTACTTACCAAATCACAGACAGAATTTTTGATGAGGTTTTTTTTTTTTGCAGTACTGCTTACGTTGGAGAGGGTTTGATTCCATTCTCAAAGCGCAGTGAGTGATGTGCCAACACGTTATATCTGGAGTGCCCAGTTATACAGTACATTTGAATTAACACGGTGGAGGTTGCAGTTTAGTGTCCAGGGAATACCGGAGATTCTGATTTTTATGCTTGGCAAGGTGAGTGGTAAGGCCACCGGGAAAGTCATGGATTGGTGTGTGAATGCCATGGAAAAGTTTAATGCTGTATCTGGCTTCTAATCTCATTTGGTAGGGTGCAGGGACACAGGTATTTTGCAACTCTCTGTACACTTGCTCACACTTTCTAGTGATGATTCACGCTCAATTGCTCAGCATGCCCGCAGTAGTTGGGATTTGTGATGTTTAAACTGATGGTTGTGACCGTAGATGGATTAGTGTGATTCGTTGATGGTTATAATAAGAGAATTCAGGTTTTGTCTAGGCATGTGATTGACACATGGTGTGGTATTTAGCGTTTTTGAGTAGGGGATGTTGCATTTATTCAGGAATGCTTTTATTTGTGCTTTCATTTGCTGGAGAGTTGTGGGAATTCGTTTAGACCAAATTGTATTTTTAACTTCATTTGAATTTGACCAAATGTGGTCTGTGGCACCCTTTATGGGCTTTCTATAGGCTGACCTAAGGGAGGGAGGGGGTAGTCCCGTTCGGCATGTAGCTGGAAGGGATGTTCTGGATGGTTGGGTGGTTCAAGCCCAGGAGTGTTTTTTTATTTTTTGTTTTATTTCTTTACTTGACTATAGGTTTAGGTAGTATTGTGTCTTGTGAATTCATTGCAAGGATTGGGAAACGGGATCTAGCAATGTCTTACACTTATCAGAGGAATTTCAGAGTGGTATCTTGGAATGTGAATGGTGCACATTGTGCTGTCAAGAGGAAGGTGATTTTGAGTAAACTAGGGGAGATGGGGGTGGATGTCGCGATGCTTCAGGAGACTCATTTGTTGGATGCGGATATAGATAAGTGGAAAAGGGAGTGGGTTGGTGATGTTTATGGTTCATCGTTCACTACTTGTTCTAGGGGTGTGTGTATTCCTTTTAGGAAGAATCTCCAGATCACTGGGGTGAAGTGTGTGAAGGATGGGGATGGAAGGATAGTTTGTGTCACTGCACATATTCAGGATGCTCAGTATTGTTTCTGCAATATATATGCTCCAAATGGGGGTGATGGTAGTTTTTTTGTAGCTTTAACGCAAATGTTGCACAATGTAAATGCGATTAATGTGATTTTGGGAGGGGACTTCAATGTGGTTTTAGAACCTGGACTTGATAAAAGTATGGGGGGTGTGGACAATGCCAACGCTCTGAAAAGAACAGCATTAAAGAGACTAATTGATGAATGGAACCTCACAGATGTTTGGAGATTGCAAAACCCTTCTATGAGACAATATACTTTCTTCTCTGCAAGGCATAATGCTTACTCGAGAATTGACCTCCTTATGACCTCTGGCCTCTGTACACAATCATTCCAAAGGGGCGACATCGGATCACTACTTGTTTCGGACCATGCTCCAATCTTCATAGACTTGCGATTGACCTTCCCGGTTCCTAGGTCTAACACCTGGCGGATGAATGTCTCCCTCTTGGACGACGATGAAATTGTGGACAAAATTGTTCAAGGCGAGATTCTTTATATCGATGAACTGGACTGATGAAGTCAGGGTGGAGTTTGTGTGGGAAGCCTTCAAATCATATATGCGAGGATTGTTGATTGGTTTGTCCAGCAAAAAGAAAAAAATGAGAGATGCAGAAGTGAAAAAGCTTACTGTGGACATTCAGGATCTTGAAAGAAATAATATGCAAAACTTTTCAGAGGAGACTATAAAAATATTGAAGCAGAAAAGGAGACGATTGGAAGATTTGTATTCTTCGAAGGCTGAGTGGTTGCTTTTTAGAACCAAAAGCAACTACTATGAAAAAGGTGAAAAATGTGATCGACTTCTGGCACATCGGTTGAGGGTTATGGACAGTGGCAGATCTGTCAATGCAGTGGAAAGACAGGATGGGTTGGTGACTTTTGATCCTGTGGAGATTAATGCGGCATTTCTGTCGTATTATAAAACCCTGTACTCTTCAGAGATCAACTTATCTGAGCGTACAATTGGTCAATTCATTGATGACTGCCATCTGAAGAAAGTAAGTTTGGAATCCTTGGAGTGTATGGAAAGAGATTTGAACGTGGAGGATCTCAGGTTGGCTGCTTATGCGCTGAATTCTGGGAAGTGTCCAGGTCCGTATGGGCTACCAGCTGAACTTTTTAAAATGTTCCCAGAAGAGGAGTTTGCTTTGATGCTGGAGATGCTGCGCGCGTCTTTGAGGAATGGGTGCCTTCCAAGTTCAACAAGACATGCTTCAATCTCCGTTTTTCTGAAGGAGGGACGAACACCAGTGAAAACTGGCAGCTATAGGCCGATCAGCTTATTGAACACGGACAACAAGATTTTCGCCAAGGCGTTAGCTTTGAGGATTGAGAATGCGCTGATGGATATCATAGATGTAAGCTAATCTGGATTTGTAAAAGGCAGACATGTTTCAGAAAATGTGAGAAGATTGTTGCTGACACTATATGAAAGCAAAGAACACCATTTATTGAAGATTCGGAGGATGTTTGGACGCTGGCAGAATCAAGTAGTTCTTCTCCGTTGCCGCCTAGGACCATACTGTCCACGGTGGATGGATCTGGTTATCGCTCATTTCCGCCGACAAGATTCCTGAGAACTTGTTGGAGGGAACTATGGAAGAAGGGTAAGCGCAAGGTATGTGATAATGATTACATCCCTATCTGGTTGAATCCAGGTATTTTGCTGAATGGGAGGCCGCTATTGTGGTTGAACTGGCTCCTGAGTGGTGAACTATAGTTGAGTGATCTGATGGAAGACGGCAAATGGATCAGCTATAGAAGACTTGCACAAATTAAAGATCTCAGAGACTGTACAATGGGTGAATACAGAAAATTGAGAGGTTTGCTGCGGAACCAGAGAACTGTTGATGGCGGTGGTTGGCAGTTATGGCTACCTGAATATAAGACATTAGGTGGTATGGCGTCCAAAGTATATAGAAATCTGAGCCAACAGTACACGCCAGCAGAGGGGTTGTTAACTAAGTGGTCTGCGGTCCTTGGCTCTGATATGACTGTGGAGAGGTTTATTTGTAAAAACGTGACTCTGACATCCATTAATCTTGGAGAACAATGCCGCCAAATCAAAATTCTTAATAGGGTGTTTTGGACTCCCCAGAGACTTTATGCGAGAGGGATGATTGACTCAGAGGCCTGTTGGAGGTGTAAGCATGATGTCGGCTCCTTTGAACACTTGATCTGGGACTGTTATGAACTGAGGACATTTTGGAGGAGTGTCACTGAGAAGATTAATGAGGTTCTATTACTGCAAGAGGATTTTGATTATAACACTATCATCTTGGGTGAGGATGATAAAGTGGAAGATCTCACTTATCCACAGAAATGCTGGTTTTTTAGGGCTGCAAATTCTGCGAAAAAAATTGTTTTGAGAAAATGGAAATGTGATGAGAGGCCGACCTGTTCAGAATGGGTGGAGGACTTGAGGCAAGTGGCCAGAATTGAGAAGGTTATCCTTCGCAGGAACAAAAAGTTGAAATTGTTTGATGATATGTGGGGTGGGTTTTTGGATGACATGTGATAATAAATTGGTCTGTTTTGCTTTTTAGATTCTGTGAAGGTTGGGGGTGGTTATGGGGTGTGGATTCTATGCAATGAGTTCTACGATTACAATGCTGATAAGTTTGTTGTTTGTATGTTTTCTATAAATTTCAATAAAATTAATAATATATAATAAAAAAAAAAAAATATGTCACTAACATTCTCACGGATATGGGAACACGATTCTCTGAAACAAGGTGTTCAGTAGAATAGAAAACCCAACCTAAAGACATTTCGAAAGGCCATACAATGTCCATGGCAAGTTTCTTCCAACCTGAGTCTGGAATTTGTACATGCTGCAAAGTGGTCGTAGTAGGCTTTTTAGACTTATCACTATTGGCACAAGCCTGACAGTTCTTTACCAGTTCCTCTGCATTTTGCAATAATCCCAGCCAACAATATTATTCTCTTAAACACCTTTTTGTGAGACTCCTACCTAAATGGCCCGCATGAGGTAAATGAAGTTTTCTTTTTCTCAAGCACTGTCATTGTATTAGACAATCTCCTCTGAACAGTCAGATTGCTCTCCAATTCTGTTGTATACTTGTGAGTAACATGGAAGTTTATCCTTCTCAGTGTCCCACGCCTTGTGGTCAGCTTGTCGAAGTAACCCTATATCTGAATCCTCTACAGATGCTCTGATCCACTCTCTTTTGATATCACAGTTTGGACGCTTGCAATTATGCAATCTTCATGATCCTTTACATTCAGTTTAATTTCACTAATGTTCCACAGCAATCCCGAGAAAAAGTTACGCTGGCGTTCTCTTTTCCTTGGGTATACAATATTATTGCATTGTACTTGGTGATGTCAATCATCCATCTGCGTATCCATGGAGAGGTCAGATTCCAATTTTTTGGAATTCATAATATGAATCAGGGTTTTATGGTCAGTCTTAATTATTATCGCTAGACCCCACACAAGAGTCCTGGAATGTCCAAGAATCCATTACACTCAAACAACTTCCTTTTTGTTGAGTAGTTTAGTTCAGATTGTTTATGAAATTTGGAAGCAAATGCAATCTTTACCTTTCTACCATCTTGATTCAGTACTCCACCAAGACCCACACGGTTGGCATCCACAGCGATAACATTGGTGGCTGTGGTTTTAATCATTTTGGCGATCAGTGTTTTATTGACAGTTACCTTTATATCTTCCAATACTTTCTGACACACTTCTGACCATTTAAATGTTACATTTCCTCTCATAAGATTCTTCATATTTTGCATCTTGTCCGTAAAGTTTGCAATTAACTAAGAATTGTATTCTTAGATATCGAAAACGTAATGCAACTGTTATTTGTTGGTGGGTGACGGCATGCCCGATATGGTTTCGACAAGCTCTTTCTTGGGCCTAATTCCCTCACTATTGATAACATGTCCTGGGTATACTACCTCCATAACTTTGATCCTGCATTTCTCGATATTGACCGGTAATTCATGTTTTTCTTCCGTCATTATAGCTCTATGTATGTTGTCTTGGAAGTAGAAATCACATCCAAACAACCAAAAGGCTGTTGCATTAATCTCTGAATGTCATGATTCCTGCCCCTCATGTCCCCAGCTCTCCAAGATGTCAGGCTGGAGCCAGGCCACGATCACCTACATGGCCCTCAAAGGCCTCTCCATCCCTCCAAAGACCCACTTGGAGTCAGACTTGGCGCTTGCGGCACCAGACTCACTCACTCCCATGGGATAACATTGGAGATTGGACTTGTAGTGCATTGATGGGAACAAGATGGATGACCCCACATATTTCGGTTCGCAGAACTGCATGTGCAGTCTAGTCTTTTGGGTGTGGTTCAGCCCAGAGACACCTGGGATACCCAGAGACTATCTAAGCCACGCCCAGGCTGAGAAACATGCTTTGTGTTTTCTGCACCTGCAGCGTGACACTCACCGTGTTCGGATCGGTTTCCATTAGGCCTGCATCTTTCTTCTGCGCTCAGCTCCTGCAAGAACACTGTTAGGAACAGCCTTACCTTGCGGTGCTTCTGCCCATTATTCATTGCTTCCTCTGTTCTGCTGGCATCTTCGGCGATGTCATTCCCATCCCGGCACGCTGCTTCCTAAGGAAAAGGAAAAAGAACAGAAAAAAGGCATTAGTAAGCATTCAGCAAATCTTTGCTTATTTTTAAAGACTGTATGAGCTTCAAACGCTTACCTGAATCCCAGCCGCTCCGAGGGAACTCTGTCTCCGGAACTTCTCATCCATCTGCAAGAGGGAAAAGACACTCCAGGTTAGCATGGAAACATCTAGAGGCGCCGCATACCACGCTTACTCACTGCATTTCTTCTTTATAACCGGCATCCACGCTGAAAACGTCGCAGCACCTTAAAGACACAGAAAAATAACTCAGTTCATTACAAATACAAAAGGGTCGCATCACGTATCGCGCTCTCACTCACCTTCAGCGCTACTCATCTCAGCAGCACGTCGCCATCTCCGGACGCCGGCCATCATCTAAGGAAGGAAAGGAACAAAGTTAGAGAACTGTTCAAAAGACTCATTATACTTACTTGTTGGACTCTTGCCAGTGAAGTAACTAGGCAGCAACAAGCCCGCATCAATCAACATGCCCCTGCGCTGAAAGCTGGACAGAGAGCACACTTTCCAAGAAAACGAGGCCCAGTCGCCAGTCGAGTAGAATCCAGGGAAGGGTTCGAGGTCATAAGAGGCCAGGACAGGCTGAGTGACGTCCCCGTGGATACCAGGTGAGCGTTACAGAACACAAAGCCTCACATCAAAATCCACCTGGGCGTCATGGAAACATCAAAAACCGAGCAGTTAGCCCAAATGTTGGGGCAGCTACGTTCCGAAGTACATGCAGCCAGGCAGGAGACCAACACCCTGAGGAGAGAGCTGATAGTAGCCAAAGAACGCACTGATGATTTGAGCCGGCAACTTCTACAGTCACAAGCAGGGCATGCACCATTGCCGGGAAGCGTGCCCTCAATGCCAGCACCATCAAGCCAATCCCGTTCAGATAACCCTTCCTGGGGCAGTTCCCTTGGCTCCGCCCGAACGATTTACGGGGGATGCCAAGAGGTTTGCATCGTTCATGAACCAGTGCCGCCTGCACTTCCTTTGTAGACCAGGGGCCTTTCCGAATGACCAATCCCGGGTCGCTTTTGTGCTATCCTACCTGAGTGGTAGCGCCGCAGACTGGTCTGTACCCTTTGTGGCCCAAGACGATCCTTTGCTGCATGACTTCAGGGGCTTTCAGCAGGAGATGGAAAAGCTGTTCGCCCATCGTACTCATGGGCAGGCATTAGACAATGAACTTCTGTCCCTACGCCAAGGGAATCACCCTTGCCGATGCCCTTTCCCGTATGGGGGTGGAAGAGCAAGGGTATCAGACCCCTGAACCAATAGCAATCATCCCGAGTGACAAGCTCCTAGGAATCACAGCAACCATAACTCTGAAAGAATTACATGAAGAAATCCAAAACCTGATGAGTCCGGAGCAATTACAGGCGTACACAATTGTGTAATGCACAAGGAGAACATTACATGATAAAAGATCAGTTGCCCTACTTCAGGAATCATTTATTCTTACCAAACCAAGAACTACGAGAACAAGTCATGTCCAGTTATCATGATTCCTTGATCGAGGGCCACCCTGGAATCGCTAAAACCCTAGCCAAGGTAAAATGAAATTATTGGTGGCCCACGTGGCGTAAGACATTATCCAATTCATCCTATCTTGTGGAGTGTGTGCTCAAAACAAGTCATCCAAGCAGAAACCGGCTGGGCTATTACAACTATTGGAAATCCCACCAGCACCCTGGCACACATTGTCCCTTGGTTTTATTACTGATTTACCACCCAGTCAAGGGTTTAACACTAATCTTGTGGTCGTGGACTTATTTTCAAAAATGGCATATTTCATTCCTCTTAAGGAGCTCCCAAATGCTTCCACTCTGGCAAAGGTATTTCTTGAAGGCATCGTACGGCTCCATGGGTTTCCTTCAGTTTTAGTCTCAGACCGAGGTACTCAATTCGTATCTAACTTCTGGAGAAAATGCTGCTCTATGGCCCAGATCGACATCCGGCTATCCACCAGTCACCATCCCCAAATGGATGGTCAAACTGAGAAGACAAATCAGACGCTCGAGCAGTATCTGCGTTGCATGTTACACCGAGCTGAAGGAAGCTGGTTCGACCTATATGGATAGCTGAATATGCTTATAATAATTCCCTACACACCAGCACTGGGCAGACACCCTTTTATACCATGTATGGCAGACACCCACGTACTGCTGAGTTGGACGTTCCTACAACCCTGGAAATGCCAGCAGTCAAAACCTTGCACACAACCATTTTGCAAACCTTTAAAAGGGCAGCTGAACACCTACTTCAAGCTAAGAATCGCCAAAAGAAGTTTGCTGTTCAACACCGAGCAAAGGCCCCCAACTACCAAGTGGGAGACAAAGTCTGGCTGGCGTCTAAACATGTGTCCATTAAAGGAACCCAAACTTTCCGCCCAAGATAACTGGGTCCATTCACCATCACCTCCGTGATAAATCCTGTGGCGGTCAGACTACCTTTACCGTCAAACAAGCAGATTCATCCTGTGTTCCGCGTGTCTCTCCTTAAACCTGTTCAACCTGGGACCCGGGTAGCAATGCCACCGCAGCCAGTAGTAGTCGCCGGAGAGCCAGAATTCGAAGTCAAGGACACCCTGGATTCAAAGTACGTCAGATCCAAATCATACTACTTAGTAGACTGGAAGGGGTATGGTCCACAAGACAGGACGTGGGAGCCATGTGAGTACATCCATGCACTTTGCTTACTTAGACGATTTCATCAAAACCATCCAAACAAACCACACCAGACAGAAGAGCCACCTTGAGAGGGACCTTGGGGGGGAGTGCTGTCATGATTCCTGCCCCTCATGTCCCCAGCTCTCCAAGATGTCAGGCTGGAGCCAGGCCACGATCACCTACATGACCCTCAAGGGCCTCTCCATCCCTCCAAAGACCCACTTGGAGTCAGACTTGGCGCTTGTGGCCCCAGACTCACTCACTCCCATAGGATAACATTGGGGATTGGACTTGTAGTGCATTGATGGAGACAAGATGGATGCCCCCACATGTTTCGGTTCCCAGAACTGCATGTGCAGTCTAGTCTTTTGGGTGTGGTTCAGCCCAGAGACACCTGGGATACCCAGAAACTATTTAAGCTACGCCCAGGCTGAAAAATATGCTTTGTGTTTTCTGCACCTGCAGCGTGACACTCACCGTGTTCGGATCGGTCTCCAGTAGGCCTGCATCTTTCTTCTGCGCTCAGCTCCTGCAAGAACAAGAACACCGTTAGGAACAGCCTTACCTTGCTGCGCTTCTGCCCATCATTCATCGCTTCTTCTGTTCTGCGGGCATCTTCGGCGGTGTCATTCCCATCCCGGCACGCCGCTTCCTAAGGAAAAGGGAAAAGAACAGAAAAAAGGCATTAGTAAGCATTCAGCAAATCTTTGCTTATTTTTAAAGACTGTACGAGCTTCAAACCCTTACCTGAATCCCAGCCGCCCTGAGGGAACTCTGTCTCCGGAACTTCTCATCCATCTGCAAGAGGGAAAAGACACTCCAGGTTAGCGATGAAACATCTAGAGACGCTGCATACCGCGCTTACTCACCGCATTTCTTCTTCATAACCGGCATCCACACTGAAAACGTCGCGGCACCTAAAAGACACAGAAAAAGAACTCAGTTCAATACAAATACCAAAGGGTCGCATCGCGCATCGCGCTCTCACTCACCTTCAGCGCTACTCATCTCAGCAGCACGTCGCCATCCCCGGACGCCGGCCATGATCTAAGGAAGGAAAGGAACGAAGTTAGAGAACTGTTCAAAAGACTCATTATAATTACCTGTCGGACTCTTGCCAGTGAAGTAACTAGGCAGCAACGAGCCTGCATCAATCAACGCGCCCCTGCGCTGAAAGCAGGACGGAGAGCACACTTTCCAAGAAACAAGGCCCAGTCTCCAGTCGAGTAGACTCCAGGGAAGGGTTCAAGGTCGTAAGAGGTCAGAACAGGCTGAGTGACGTCCCCGTGGATACCAGGTGAGTGTTACACTGAAATACCACAGCTGCAGACGCCAATCCAAAGGGCATGAATTTGTGTCTGAATGCTCCCAATGGTGACACCAACAATGTCAGGTCTTTTGAATCTTCATCCAGTACAATGTGATGGTAAGCCAATGATAAATCTAGGGTCATGAAAAATGTTGCAGCCTTCATGGTTGTCAGCATCTCATTAATATTTGGTAGTGAGTGTCTGTCGATCCGGATGTTAGCATTTAAATATGTGAGATCTACACACATCCTGATTGACTTATCACTTTTACAAATAATGTATATTGGTGCTAACCATTCTGGATACTCAATAGGTTCTATGATATCCCCCTTACATGACTTTTCTAGTTCTTCTGGTAAGAAATCCTTAGTTCCAATTGGTATATTCATTACTTTGTGTAAAATCCCCTTGAATCCAATTTTTAATACAATACAGTGTTTAAACCCCTCGAGTTTCCTAATTTTATCGTTAAAGAAATTCAGAAACACTTACACTAAGACCTCTTTGGAGGGGAAGTCCTGAGTGGAAATGCACAATATCAGGCTTGCTTCTCCAGGGTGTATTTTAATTTGGAGCGCTGCTTGTACCTCCAATCCTATAACATATTACCCATTCTCAGCCACACTTATCAAAAGTCTCTCTGTCTCTAAATTTAAGGTGAACCCGCTTATATCTTCGAAAGGTGAAGGGGATTCTCATGTAGCCTGTGGCTCTCACATTGGTGGGTATTAAATCCTGCATATCACCCTTTAGTTGACCCTCATAATTGAGGACATCCATGATTGTATATGACAATATGACAGAAGTTGCACTGTTTGGCCAAAACACCTGCAGATGGGCACCACCAAAGGTCCTCATTCATCTTTAATTTTTGGGCTGAAGCCTTGCTGATAAACCCAAAATAAAAAATGTTGGCTGCATCTGGCAAGCGACCCTGGGCAGTGAAAACCAGGTCAGGGCCAAGATGCACTATGTATTGTACTCACTATGACTCATGCGTCTTACCCTTCTTTTCATTCCGGAAGAAGATCATGCTACAGAAGTGGGAGCATTGGCCAACTCCTGGCTAGATTACGGGAATAGTTTATTGGCAGGCTGTCCAGAGAAACAATTGTTGCGACTTCAGAAAGCCCAGCATGCAGCAGTTCGGTTAATCTTCTAAATTCCCAAATATTCATCTATTTCAGGCCTATGCAAATCAATACACTGGCTGCCTGCGAAAGAGAGAATCAAATTTAAGGTCCTGTGCCTGGTCTTCAAGTGTCTCTATAATCTCGCTCCTTCATATCTTGCTGAAAAACTGAGTCGTTACCTTTCTTACCAACTCCTTCGGTCATCAGATAATGAGCAGTGAGAGTACCATCCTCTCACTGCTCCGCCAGGAGGGAACATTGATTTTGTCTGATATTTTGGAACTTCTTGCCTTGGCATCGCCACAGTATGTCAGATCTTGCCTGTTTCCGAAAATCCCTTAAACATTTCTTTTTAAGTAAATGTCTACCTTTTCGGCAGAGTCTGTCAGTAGGAACCTCCCTAGTTGAACATCTCCCTGTGATTATTGATTTGCTGTGTCACCTGTGCCCAGAGGCAGTTTATTCTCCCAGGATATTTCAGCACATTATAAATCCTTCAAACATCTAATCAAAAAGATATGGGGCCTCATTACACGGTAGGCGGTAGGGACATACCGTTACCGGTAAGGGATTACCGGTATCGGTAAATCCCCTCCCCAATCACGACCCGGACATACCGCTATTAGCGGCACCGCTAAGTACGGTGGCACTATTAGCGGCAAGTCCGTGAGCGCGCGCCCCCTCAGACCGGAAATAGCGGCATAGCGCAAATATCAGGGCATCACGAGCCATGCGTACATGGCAATACCGGCATGTAGTAGACCCAAAGAACCCTTACCGGCAAGGCGCTAATACCGGCATCGCGAACCACACGTTAAAAGAGCACAGCAGAGTTCCCACCTGCCACAGGTGGACAAAATCAGCACAGGTGGAGGCAATGGAGACTGGCAGCACAAAAGAGCACACCACACCCCTCCCCACACCCATTCCCACACCAAGATGGATGCAATACTAGCAGCATTACATGGGCTAGAGGACATGATTGCAGTGCAGCAGCTACAACAACAGGCAGCACAGAGGAGACGCAGGAGGAGGAGGAGGAGAAGGAGGGCAAGACAGGCGCAGCAAGCACCACCAGTGCACCTAGTGATACCACAGAGGCAGCCACCAATTCCCAGGATCAGAGCCAGTCCAGTCAACCTAACCCCTGAGCAGATACACACCCTGTACCATCTGGACTGGGATACCATCACCACCATAGTAGACATGATATACAACGACATTGTGAGTCTCATTGACATCCGTACTGCCATCCCCCCTCTACTGAAGGTGGTAACAGTGCTCCACTTCTTGGCCACAGGCACCTACCAGCATACGGTAGGTCAGATGCATGGCATATCACAACCAGTATTCTCACGCACACTGAACCAGGTGCTCGATGCCCTCCTGCAGCACACAAGTCAACACATATACATGCCACGGACTGCCCAGGAGATCTCCAACACCAAAGTTGGCTTCCATTCACTGGCAGGCATCCCAAGTTGCATCGGGGCCATCGACTGTACCCATGTAGAACTGGTGGTCCCACATGCCAATGAGGCAGTGTACCGTAACAGAAAGCTATACCACTCCATCAACGTCCAAATGGTATGTGACTCCAACAAGATCATCACACATTGCTGTGCCCGATATCCCGGTTCAACCCATGATGCAATGGTCCTGCGGAACTCGACAATACCACGATACATGGAGCGACATGCTGGACAACGTTCGTGGCTACTTGGTGAGTTGCAGGCCGACCACATGTCAGTGTGATGTGGATTGTGAGTGGGGGGGAGATGCATACTCCAACTGGGCGTGATTGTGAGTGGGGGGGGAGATGCATACTCCAACTGGGCGTGAATGGGGGGGGAGATGCATACTCCAACTGGGCGTGAACTGGTGTCATGAGAAGAATGGACATACATATTTGCATCACTGTACAGTGAGGCAGCCCACAATGGACCAGAGACAAAACCACATGCTGGAAGTGAGTGCCACGACAAACATATCAATCCATAACGCCAAACAGGCCATTCCAAACAACATGCACACCGCACAACACACCATTCCCCCAATTACACAAATCAGCAACATGCATATCAAAATCACAACTGAAATGTACGCTGAACAACATCAGAAATGGTCCGCGCACATGAGTGCATACAAATGGATCCCCTGTAGCCATTGTGGTGAGGCACACCCGTACCCCACCACAGAATTGCCATCAAAAAGCATGGGGACATCAACTAAGGAATGGCAGTGTACTAGCAGTGTGGCACTTACGATGCCAGGGCCAGGAAACACAAATCACTTAAACTCAGGCGGGACATGGCAATCCCTGCCGTATGCATGCATGGTGCATGTCCACTTGCAAGGACCACCTCACCTTCCCACATTGCAGTAACCCTGATTGCCATGCGTGCTTGGATCTGTGGATGTCGTTGAATATGCAATGTTTGTTTGTGTGATATGTGCACGCTCCACATTATGTAGACACTTACACATACCCATTGTTGCACCCATGCAGGTGATGCAGGTTATCCCCTGAAGAGGTGGCTCCTTACCCCTGTGCGGAACCCACAGAACAGGCACGAAGAGGACTACAATCATGCACACACCCGTACCCGCGTGGTGATCGAGCAGACATTCGGCCTATTGAAGGAACGCTTCCGGTGCCTCAGCAGGTCGGGCGGGGCACTCCTGTACGGGCATGAGAAGGTGGCCAAGATCACCATGGCATGTGTCATGCTTCACAATATGTGTATCAGACGGAATGTGCCAATGCCCCCTGACATAGAACTGCGACCACCGTCTGAGGATGATGACGGGGATGAGGATGGAGGAGAGGGGGCTGCAGGTCATGCAGGTGGCGATGCCCATGAGGGACGTGCTGTGCGGCAGCACCTGATAGACCATTGTTTCTGATGCACATGGATTAGGAGGGTGCAATTGGTGTTCAGCTCAGGGCACGGGGTGTATGGAGGACATAAACACAGTGCACCCTTCAACAATAAAGCACACATACACAATGATCAATGTCCAGTCATGTGATTATCCATGCCATTACGTGTGTATTGAGCATTATGACATTCAAACGTGCATGTACCCTCCACCCCAACAACCCTCCCCCCTCCCCCCACAACTCCCCCAAACACCCTCACCCCCCTCCCCCCACAACTCCCCCAAACACCCTCACCCCCCTCCCCCCACAACTCCACCGAACATGGTGTGCACATCAGTGCTGCATCAGTTCCCAAGTGTCAACAGGGACAGGCTGGCCCTACTTCCCTCCTCCACTACCACCATTGGGGGGTTGTGAGTCTGACCGCCGCAAGGACCGGCTGGACCTGCGCAGGATGGTTGTCTGGTCGGAGCTAGTAGACGAGGGGGTGGCTGGTTCATCTGCTCCCTGTGAGTGAGGCATGCTCTCCATCGCCTCAGCAATGCGCGTTAGGACCTGCCTAACAGCGGCCATCTCGTCACATAGGCGCGTCGTGTTGCTGTCCATGGCAGCTTTCATGTCCCTTGACAACACCCGGATCTCCTCCCTGGTCGAGGCAGCCTCGCTCACTTGCCGGGCAACCAGGGCATTGAGCTCCTCCTGGCGCTGGCGTATCAGGCTCATGGTGTCGTCTGCGGCCCTGCCCCTGTTACTCCTCGGCGCAGCTTGCTGCATGTGGCCGACATCAGGTAAGCTCGCCACGGGACTGAATGACCCATCCATTGCATCTCCGGCATGCACCTCATGGATGCTGCCATTGGATGTGTTGCATGGGCTGTGGAGTGGGGACAGCTGGGTGCTGGGTGTACGCAGCCCTTCCGGTGTCGGACATGGGTCGTCCACATCACTCATAGGTGCCGTGGCTGCTGCTTCCCCGACGGAGCTATTGGCTGCGGACGGCGTGCCTTCTGGCACTGGCTCCTGAGTGGTGGGGGTGGGTGGTGGGGGGGCTGCCACAGTGTCGGATGGCATTTCGACCCTTGGTGTGGTCGTTGCGTGTGTGGCTTTTGAACGCTGGGCCACTCCAGATATCCCAGTGCCTCTCGATGTACTGGGCCTGGTGCCTGCATCCTTTCCCTTGGCCTGCTTTTTGGGTGGTGGGGCCTGCGTTGCAGAGTCCAGCTCCTCACTGTCAGATTGTGACCCTGTGGGGGAGCAAGACAGGGATAACATCAGTGATGGGTCAACGTGCATCATGCATATGTTGTTGTTGCTGCAGTTCTTTGGATTTGGACATCTAGTTTGGGCCTTCAGGTTGTTGGCCAGATGGGTGGGTCATCCGGACATGTGTCAGGGTGACACGTGTGTGAGGTGCTGCATGCATGTGGTTGTGTGGGGATGTGCAGGGCATATATGCAGGGTTGTGTACATGTGTGTGTGATGACCCCATCCATTAGCTAATTCCCATTTCACATTTGGGGGAGGGACTCATGCTTAGCATTGCTGTGTTTTGCGTGGTCACTCACCTCCGTCTGACGTTGTTGCCACACCACACTCCATTCGGCCCACTCCCTCGATGGATTCTATGCCAATGGTGCTGGCACATGTCTCCTCCCACTCCTGCATCTTCATCGGGGATCCACCTCCGCCTCCTGTGCCCATGGCCAGATTCCTGTTGGCCGATAAAATGCTGCGTACACGGAGGCGCAGATCATCCCACCGCTTGCGCACGTCCTTTACGGTGCGGGGGGTGGAGCCCACCGCACTGACTTTCTGCGCCACCTCAGCCCAGATTTCCTTTTTTCTCAGGAGTGCCGGGCGCCGCATGTCGCTAGCGAACACTACGTCTGCATTTGCAGCCAGGGTGTCTGCCAGCATTTTCAATTCCTCGTTTGAGAAGCGTTCTTTGCGCTGGCGCGCTTCGGCTTTCTTTAGGGCCTTGGGCATTGTTTGTTCTTGTGGGATGTGGTTTTGCCAGTCGTGGTGTTGCTGCAGGTCCTGAGTGCAGGGGATGGCAATGGATTGTGTTTTTAAAGATGGCCGCCGGGCTCTTTCCCGTTCCGGTGCGATGACGCTATTTCCGGTTCCGGTGTTTTACGGTGACCGCTAATAGCAGTGACCGCTAACAGCGGTGACCGCTAATAGCGTGCAGCATGAGGGCGGAGGTGCTATCAGCACTTTGGTCGGAGCCGGTAAGGTGCTTTTGCGCCATGGCGGTAGGGTCATTTACCGGCATGGCCCTATGCGCGTGTCCGCTAACTCATAATGGAACACTATTAGCGGCCTCCTATGATGGCGGACGCGCTAATAGCGCCATGACGGTAAATCACATTTTTTACCGCCTACCGTGTAATGAGGCCCAGGGTGTCTGTGATGCATTGGAGTGACAAGGCCTCCCTGTCCTTGTCCTATACCTCCTTATTCTGTGTGTTCTGCTTATTTTATGCACAGGGGAGTCCAGGTTTGGAAGCCTGGTATTGGGCTCTTCATTTTGTTCTCAGTGAACAAAGACCCATGGGATACCCTTAGGGCACCCATTTTAGGGATATAACCCTGTACCCTTAATATATGTTTTGGGCACATGTGTGTTACCCGCAGAGGAGGGTATGGGCTGGTGGCACCTAAATGGTGTTGTGACAGTGGCTCTAGATGTAGACCATTTTTGGGATTCTCAGGCCCTCGTATAGGAATCAATGGATTCCTACACAAAGGCAAGATAGCCACTAGTGGCCTCTCGGTTTTCTTTGACTTACCCCCTTGTTTTTCAAAGTTCTGGAAGCCCTGGCTCTGTGTCACGACCCTCGCCCAAAACCCCCTCTGGCAAACCCATTGGCCAGGTGGAGTCAGGACTCGGGCCACTAGAGCCTGGCATCCTCTTCAAAAGCACTCATGGGGCCAGGCTCATACACCATGAAAAACAATGTGCTTGGGAACTACTTTATTGTATTGTCAGCCAGCATGGAGGCATCCACATAGCTTGGTTCCTAAGAACCAAGCTATGCGGTCTAGTGTTTTGGGTGGGGTAGCCTTGGGACTACTTTACCTGGACTATTTTGTTGGGGCTATTTAAACCACACCCGAGCAAGACAACACGCTTTGCGTTACTTTGCAGCTTGCAACGTGACGGTCACCGTGTCCAGCTATTCCCTCGAACCTCGGAGAAGCAGAACCTGCAAGGAGACAAAATGAACATCATTAGCAGCAACATCTTACCTGCAGTCTTCATCTTTAAACACTTGCAGCTACTGAGAACAGCTTCCTCGAATCTGCACGCCTCCCGGACAGAAAGACCTGAAAGAGGAAGATATAGGCAACATTAAAGAAAGCAGTAGGGACATTTACAAATGACAAACTGCTCAAAAGGCTTACCTGGCTGGTCGCCTCTCGGCTGGCACCACCCCAGACATTCCACTCACGCTGAAGAACACTGCAACCTACAAGGAAGGAAAACACAGGTTAGCAAAGGCAAGACTTTGCAGTGCTGCGCATAGCACTTACCGCATCATAGCGCTCTTAATGCGCCATCATTTACCAGCGGGGCTCAACCAAGCCAGTTTGCCGCGCTGAAGCTCCGCATACGTAAGGGAGAAAAAAGAGACATTTTAAACAAAGAAAGGCATGCAGGATAGCAACAAAACTAAAAAACAGCAATAAGACCTACCTGAACAATATCAAACGGGCCGGCGTCAGTGAAGTATCTGGACCGCACTCGCCCATTAAAGACAACGTGCCCCTGCAAAGAAGGCAGGATGGAGAGCACGCCTAATTCTACCACAAGGTGAGGAGAGGGCGCCAGTGGGATTGAAATCATACGGGGGTGGAGAGAGGATACTTACCCCAGTCGGTCAGTCTTGAACACAGTCCTCCTGTATTTTCAGGCAGAACCTTCCCCGCAGACCACATCAGGGCAAAGCTAAGAAGCATACCAGCGAGTAACCCTGCTGGGTGGCGTCCCTGTGGATACCAGGTGAGCGTAACGCTCTGGTCCTTTTCTCTGAATGGCTGTTGGGTGGAAGGACCATATATGGTTCGGGAGCTGCCTCCTGCTAGGCTGGCTGAAGCCTTCCCAGGGACTGCTTGTTGTTGGTAAACCTTTGGGGTGGAGTCTGCCTGAATGGAGCGAGTAGTCAATATGCATTCTGTTTTGTGGATGTCTGGTTTTGGTTGTGTGACACAATGCCGAAGCCACCCGTGACTGAAACTGGAATTAAAGCAGTGTCATGCACTGAAAGGCTGGGGAGTAGCTCCGAATTCCCATCTTTGTGGGTCCAGAAGAGGAGTGTATTAACATCTTGAAGCCAAGAAGTTCATCTGTGTTGACCAGGGTCTGGAGGAGTTTTGTGACTGCTGCTGAGTATCGCCCAGAAGAGGGGATACTATGGCATACTGCTGCTTGCTGCTTGACAAAAACATTCAAAATCTCTGAAGAATCCTTCAAGGGGCATCCCAAGGGTCACAACCTGCAGTGGAGTGTCCGCCAGTGGGTTTCCCACCACCCAAATCCAAAGAAGATGTCCCAAATGTGCAGACTTGGTGAGGGTCCTCAGTCCAGTCCAGTGGTCGTGTCCAGGTCACCAGAAGCTATTGTGAAGTCTGTGCTGTGGCTGCAGCACCGACGATCTGAAAGTCTGTAAACTGCAAAATCCCAAAATCCAACACCAACTTCTGCCACTGCACCTGTCGCCAGTAAAAGTCATCCAAGGCCTCCAACGGCCTTGCCTTCTTTTTTTTTTTTTTAAACGTTATTTTTGGTATTTACAAATTAGAAACAAAAAAGAAAACATAACATAACATACATGGAAGTAACTGTGCTTCTGATCCCCCCTCCCCTTCTCCCGCCCCCCACCAACCCCCTGGATCACAGCCGAGCCTGAGTTAGTAATAGTCTGCGTTTGGTTGCATTGGTCGTGTTGGGACGTGTGTTTGTGAGACTCTTTCGGGTTTCTGGGGTTGCACTTCTGGAGGAGTCACTGCCTTCAGTGGACAACAAATAAGCGATATATGGGCCCCAGATGTCGGGTGGTCAGGCGTGCTGGGGCAATAGCTTGATGAAGTTTGTTTCCATGTCCTGACAGTATGCTATGTCTTTCAGCCACTGCTGTGTAGTCGGTGTGGGTCGACTTTCCCCAAGACATTGCTATTCTTCTGCGTGCCAACAGTAGCAGTAGCCCTCCTAGTTTACGCGTTGTGGGGGAAGGTATTTGGTGAGTCCCAGTAGAGTGGCCTTGGGGTCGGGTTCAATGGGTATGTCTACTATTGCAGCCGTCCTTTCCAATATTGATTCCCAGAAATGCTGTATTGGTTGGCAGGCCCATGCAAGATGGAGGAAGTCTGCTGATGGTGTACCACAGCAGCCGCACTGTGGGGGGGGGGTTGAGGGATGGTATTGGTGGATTCTGGCGGGGGTATGGTATGACTGGTGAATGAATTTTAAATGGATTAGTTTGTATCTTGTGTTTAGTGATACCTTCTGAGTTTGTGCTAGAATATAGTCCCAATCTTCGTCTGAAAATGAGGTCTGGAGGGCTCTCTCCCATCTCACTTTGGCTGTTGTCGAGTTTGGGGCTGTGTCTGTTATGAGGGTTTTATATAGTATTGAGACCAGCTTACCCTCCCCTTGTGATTGGATGACCCCGTGGAGTAGTTGCCAAGTCTCTGGTTGTTGGGGAAACGAGGGTAGTATGGTTTGTAGGGTGCCTCTGAGGCGGAAGTAGATGAACGTATCAAGGGCGGTGGAGGCCCCGCGAGTGTTGGTCTGTTGGGGGGTGAGAAAGTGCCCGTCGATGAAGAGATCGCCTATATTTTTGAATTGTAGCTTGACCACCCGATTCAGGTAGACTTTCTCTGCGGGACTCCGGGAATGAATTTTACCGGGAGTAAGGGGGAGAACCTGGTTTGAATTTTACATTTTAGTGCTATTTTTTCCCATATAGCTATTGTGGAGAGTACCGGGTTTAGGGATTGGTGTGGGGTTTGTGTCGTGCCTAAAATAGCTGCTCTGAGCAAATTTGGGGATACCAAGGCACTCTCCAGTTGGACATGGGGACAAATGAATTGTGTCGCGTACCAATGCCCCAGGAATTGGGCTTGTGTTGCCCAGTAATAGCGTTCCACGTCGGGGAGTGCCATTCCACCTTTTTTTACTGGCTGAATTAGTAAGTTGTAGGCTATTCTGGCTGGTTTGCCCGGCCAGAGTAGTTCCAGGATCATGCTCCTCAGATGCTGGAGCTGTTTTTGGGGTACTAGTAGAGGGAGGTTTACGAATAGATAGAGAAGTTTGGGGAATATCACCATTTTCACCAGCGATACTCGGCCCCATAGGGTGAGTGGCAATGATTTCCATCTGTCTACGTTTCCCTGTAGTGACTGAATTACTTTGCCGTAGTTATCTTGGAACAGGGTCTGGTGGTCTCTGGCTAAGTGAATGCCCAGGTAGCACACATTTGTGCATTCCCATTTGAAGCTATAATCGTCTTTAAATGTATGGGTCTCTGGGGTGAGTGGGAATATGACTGACTTACTGTGATTGATCTTTAAGCCGGAGAAGTTGCCAAATCTTATTATATCACAAATCACTGGATTTAGGTTTGTTGTCGGGTCTCGTATATAAAGGGCAATGTCATCTGCATATAGTGAGATTATTAATTTATGGGGACAGACCACTTTGTATATGCCTAGCTCGAAGATCCGAGGCAAGGGGCTCCATCACCAGTGCAAAGAGCAGGGCGGAAAGTGGGCACCCCTGCCTTGTTCCTCTCTGGAGATTGATTTCCATCTATCTGGTTTTCCCTAGGATGATGTGGGAGCGGGGTTGATTATACAGTAGGGCTATTAGATAGAGGAACCGTTTGCCGAGGCCCAGTCTCTGAAGAAGCTCAAAGAGAAATGGCCATTCAATGGAATCAAACGCCTTTTCGGCGTCCAATAGGACTTCCACCGCTTGGTGCGAGGGATCTAGTGCCTCCATGACTCCGAACATGCGTCTTATACCGAACGTGGTATTGCGGCCTGGCACAAATCCGGCTTGGTCTGCTATAGGACTGTATGAGCCGCATTCTTCTGGGGGTTTGCCGACTTTGTGTAGCAATATCATGTTAGCCTCTCGGAGGGTCGGGGGGGAGTAATTCGCTTTCGAGTGCCTCCTCATAGACCTGGTGTAATAATGGGGCGAGAATGGGTGCAAAGGCTTTGTAGAACTCGCCTATCAGCCCGTCGGGACCAGGGGCCTTGGTGCTTGGTAGGTCTTTAATGGCCTGGAGAATTTCTTCTGTTGTGATTGGTGCGTTTAGGGGTTCCCTTAGCATGGCGTCTACCCAGTATAGTTCTATATCTGCTAAATAATGGGACAGTTCCTCCTGGGTGGCATTGAAGTTGGTTCCATATAAGTTTTGGTAGAAAATGCGGAAAGTTTCTGCTATTTCTTTTTCGGTGTGCACTAGGGTGCCCTGGAGGTTTTGGATCTGCTCGATCTGTGTAGGTTTACGGTCCGCTGCTATCAGCCTTGCCAGAAGGGCGCCCGGTTTCTGACCCTCTCCTTATTGGCAGACTCGGTGGCCGTGTGATAGGAATTTCAATTCTCTGTCTGCAGCCGCTCTGAACTTGTCGAGTTTGGTCTCAGAGATGCTAGCACCTGTGGTTCTGGCGAGTTTAATTGTAATTGTTCGAGCTCTTTCAGTCTAGATTCACTCAATGACAATTCTCGCCTAATGAGTTTCCAGATGCCTTGTTCTTTGGAGAGACATATCCCTCTGATGTAGCATTTCAGGGATTCCCACAGGGTCCCGATGGATGTCACTGAGCCTTGGTTGATTTCAAGGAACAATATGATTTCTGTGCTGAGTTCATCAGCAAAAGCCTGATCCTGCAGGGACCCAGGCTTGAACCTCCAGTGCCTCCTCCCTTCTGCTGAGTCTGGTGCGGCATATTCGACTGTGACAGCCGAGTGGTCGGACATGGATCTAGGCAGTATTTGGCTATTTGTCCATTGAGCATGACTGTGTGCGGCCACAAGAATGTAATCCAGGCGTGAGCTAGTTTGGTGGACCCAGGATTGGAATGTGTAGTCCCGGGTCTCGCCATGTTGGCGCCTCCAGATGTCTACGAGGTCATATGCCTTGCAGATCTCGAGGACTTGGAGAGCTGCTTTGGAGGTCGTTGTAGAAGTTGAGTGTGATCTATCCTTCTGAGGGTCGAGAGTGGTGTTCATGTCTCCTGCCCATATGATTGTTGCGGATCTTGTTTCTCCCAGGTGAGTCATTACCCAATCAAAGTTATTATGTCCGTATGTATTCGGTCCGTAGGAGTTTATGATAATAAATTCAGTATTTTCCAGAATGCCATGAACCAGAAGTGACCTCCCCTCTTCATCGCCTTTGGTTGCGAGCAGTTTAACTTTCAGAGTTCTTTTTATTAGGATTGCCACTCCCCTGGCGTACGTGGAGTAGGACGCAAAATACCTGTGGCAGCCCCAGACTCGTGCCCATCGATTCTCTGTTCCAGGGAGGAGGTGAGTTTCCTGAACCAGGGCGATGTCTACCATGTGTCTCCGGAAGTATTGTGTCATTTTCCTGGTTTTGGTCGGATTATTGCCCCCTTTAATGTTCCACGTGGCTAATTTGAATGTTGTGGATAGTTGTATTTTTGATCAGATATTGGCCGAGATGTCAGACCTGTTTGTCGTGTGATGTCCCAGTTACGTTGTTTTTGAATTCCTGCTTTCTTAGATGAGGGCCGAATTTGGTGCTTCCGTTGGGTGTCTACAGGTGGTGGCGGGGGGGGTGCGGACCTCCGGTAAGCACACCTCCATAACGTTAAACAGTTTCCCTCCCAATCGTGGGCAACCCCCAACTCGCCTGTCAGCTTTCCCCTCCCAACTTCCCTTAACATAACTTAGCTGTGCCTGGGGCGCTAGGGAACTTCCAAGGTCCAGCGCACCTTTAACTCTAATGCGATTTTCTGAATCCGGGGGATCATTTTGAGTGTCGCAGAGCAGCCTATTTCTGGGTTTCGATGGGCTTCACGGCGGGTCTCCGTTTGCTCGTTCTCTCCTTTGTGGTCTTGGGTTGTCGAAGTTTTGTTTGCACCCTAGCTTATCGAGGAACAAATCTTAAGCCAAGCCTTGTCGAGTTCCACATCTAGTTTTACCTTTGTGGGACATCCACAGGCGGTGTAGCAACCGACATCGGAGACCAAAATAAAAGTCCAGCATTGATGCCTTTCCAACAATGCTTGGTTCCCGTCTTCTTCTTGACAGCGAATTCCCAGTGACTCATTCTTCCAATGGTCTTCTTGAGGGGTCTCATCGAGTACATCTAAGAAACTCCACCACTTTGCTGCCAAGGCACCCAAGGTACTGTGACAAGGAAGAGCATCTTCCATCCTCAGGATTCATCCAGGGGTCTCAGATTCATCTTGGATCCTGTTCTCCTGTGGCTTCCCAGGTACTTTGGAGTAGTCAGGTCTGTAGAAAGAGAAGCATATTATTATTGAACATATTTGGACATGACTGTAATAATGAAGATACGTTAGCCTTTACCTTTTCCTTACAGGTTGTGCAGGTGGGGGGATCCTCAGACAGTATTGCATTCCCATTCTAAAGAAAACATCCTGCCTATGTTCTAATGATTACCTGTCTTTCTACAGTAATGTTTATGAATGAACCCTTGCCTAAGAATGTAAATGCTTTTCAAAAACTCTCAGCAGTTGGTGCATTACAATTGAATTTAAAGGTAACAGTGGTACCACATAGAACTGTATATATATCTTAAGTTAAGTTACCTGTTTAGATTTCTAGTACAAAGTGAGTTTTATTTATTTATGTATATCTACCTGACTTTTATCCTTTAATAAAAGGACAGTGTTAGCACATAACATAGTGTTTCGGCGTTCCTTTGTGGGTAGCTTGGGGATTCACTGTACCTAAAAACCAGCTTGCATCACCCCCTTTGAGTCTCAGCCTTGGTTGCTCATCCATAGCTACCATATAGAAAACCTTGGCTGGGGTGGTCTGTGGCTCTACCCCAACGGTATAGGGGACAGAAATACAAATACCCCCCTGTAGTCTTTACAGTGACCCTGTGTCCACTATCAGGTCTACTGGATTGTAAGTTATTTCCATCCATTCCCATGGGCCCTTCTTCTTGGCGGTGTTTATGGTCAGAAGGAAATCCGGGCCATCATTATCATTTAGGATAGTTAATAAACTACGTGATTCCCAATTTCTTCAATAGCTCTTATTCGGCTCCTGTCTCTGATATTATTTCATGCTCTCCCATAATGTCCAGACATGCCACATTTAAAACACTCCCAATTCATAGCTGGGCATTCTCTCTCCATTGTAGTGTCTGGTACGGCCACATCTGTAGCACCTAGACTGCAGATGTGTACCCTACACTTTGCGATTAGCAGGCTTGTTCTTTCAATCTTTGTTGCAAGGATCCGTTTGAGGCTTTGCTGTGGATCCGATCAGGAATATCTCTTTACTTGCACTATTTCTAAATCATCACCATTGTCTTCACCTTTGATCTGCATACTTTTTTATTTCACAGTGGCAGTATCCTGTTGTACAATTTTCATGCATTTGCTACCTACTTCTATTATCCTCGCCATCTCTATCACTGGTTCCAAGGAGGCATCCTTTGATTGCCACAACTTCTGCTGGATGTGGGGAACTGCCCTTTTCTTCATTTCCTTGTGAAAAAATAATACATCTCGATGAACACTTTGATTTTGTGCCCGAAGTGTTTCTCTAACTTTGTGATGGCTGTTTCATGCTTCCTGCTCAAAGCTGTGGCATGTTGTCCCCAGATTCATCGTGCTTGGTGACATCAGGTAGTGTCCAGAAAATCCTCAGAACTTCTGCCCCTATACAATTCAGCAAGGAGGCCTCTTTCGGCGTTGAACTTGCTTACTCCAATGCCCCTCAAATAGACATGAAAAGAATCTGTCCATTGTTCCCACGGTACTCAAGGGTCACCCGGGGATCTGAGGAATAGGCAAGGGACTGGTACATTTTGCATTGTGTACTTGCTCTTCCCTTATTAATTACACCACTTTCTTTCTTTATTTTTTTCTTGGTGCATCACAAAAAGGCTGTCTTGCCTGTAGTTTACACCTCACAATAGAGATGATGTTCCTTCTAACCTTTCCTTTGATGTCACAATGCATAGAAGCGATACAAATCGCATAGAAGGCTTTCCCTTCTTGGTAAAGATACACGTTACCATGTTGTATGTGGTATTAGGTCCTTTCCTCTAATGCATGCATGAGCACTGTGCTCACATGGCGATATCCCTGCTGTGCCCGTGAAGCAGTGCTCTTGCTTCTGATGGGCTCACGCTGACCCTTTTGTCACCAGGCTGGTGCTGAACATCTTTTTTCTATAAGGACCCCCCCTAGAAGGGCTTGCCTGCGTCCACTGGTGCCATCCCGGCTGATGACACTGCTCTGGCCAGTGGCAGTTGGGAGGGTGGTGTGTGCCACCATTCATTCAGGCCAATGGGGTCCCCTTCTTCGGTGCGCCTCCTCGTCACCATGTGTTGAGGGGCAGAAAGGAACCGACACAAGTGTTGGAGGCACGGCAACCCGCAACACTGCCTCCTTCTCTTCAACGTCCCTCAACCGTCCACCCCACTTACGCACCTTTCTGGAATCCATCCTGAACTGTGCAGTGATACATAACTACAACAGGAACATGTCTCTAACAAGCCATACCAATCAGGAGGACTGACATGTAGAGTCTAAATAAAAGGGTCTGTTCTCCACTCAAGGCAGCGGCATTGGGAGGTAATCCAAAGCAGGGAAGAGAGAGGGCATGTATCTCGCCACTTCCTGCAAGAGCAGGGAGCATGCCATGTGGGAAAAACTAGCGACTTGGCTAAACACTTAGAAGAAGTGTTGGCTACTCTAGCACTGACATAAGGGTGCAAAGTCAGCCTCATGTTCTGGAATGGAGCTTGACAAAAAAGGCATGCTGAATCACAGGTCATGGAGAGGCCTACCCAAAGTGAATGCTGAATTGCTGGTCCTGGAGAGACCTGACAACCTGAGTGTTGAACCGCAATTTGCACAGAGTGAAAGCCCAGAGTAGACGCTGAACCCAGGTCTTGGCGAGACCTGCTGAAACCACCAGGCTTTGTGCAAACTGATTTGGGAAAATCTGGTAATTAAGGTCTTTGTGAAACCTACAAGAGTGTACAATAGAAATAGGGAGCCTCATTCCGAGTTTGGAGGCAGCCATGGCGCTATTAGCGCCATGGCTGCCTCCAAAACCGGGTACGGGTCCGGTCTGGTTCAATGGGAGTTACTGGGACATTCCGACCTGTGCGGACCCAGTGTGTCCCCATTCAACCAACCATTCCCCATTCCCATTTGAGCCCCCACAGGGCTCAATGGGAATGGGGAAGGCGCTAATTACGGGCCCTGCGAGTACCAGGCCTGTAATTAGCGCCCTGGTCCCTTAGCGGGACCCGTAAAGGACCTGTGGTCAGACCACACATTCTTTGCAGCTCCCGCTAAGGGACCTCGGAATTGGGCGGTAAGGGTTTAACGGCACCGGTCTCCTTACCGGTGGCCGTTATCCCTTACCGCCCAAGTCGGAATGAGGCCAAGGTCATGGAGGGATCTATATCCGATAACCCTGGGTCGGGGGAGAGGCTTTATGTGCTGTATTAGTCTGGAAGAGATCAGTCTGGTGGAGCACCAGAGATTAAAGATACATCTTATTTATGTATTGGGTTTTTATAATGTACCTATACACAATGTGTTTCAAGGCGCAACAAGACAAGGGAGGCGGAGGACAGGGATGTCCAAACAGAAACGGTTCTACTAGGCCTTGTGACATTCGGATCGTGCAAGTGCAGTAATAGAAGTGCAGGGGAGAAGGGAGGGAGGGTAGAGACGGAGGGTTAAGCAAGTGCCCAGGGAGGCCAGATGGACAGAGCCCAGGAAGAAGAGAGTGCAGAGGCTGAAGGTCGACGTGTTAAGTGTGAGGAACGGGCTGTAAGGGCTTAGGGGGGCACAGGCCCAGCCAGGCTAGAGCAGAGTGTGGGAGCCAGAGGGGCAGGTGCAGGTTGTGGAAGGGGGGCAACAACTCAGCGAAAGGAAATGGGAATCCAAGCTGTATGGCAAAGAATGCTGAGAAGGGAGGCATCTGGTAAAAGATCTGAAATCTCTGTGTTCGAACAGAACAACCTCAGAGGGTCCAGACTGGCAGTACACCCAGGCAAAGCTTTATTCTTTTGTGCTTTGAACTAGATATGAACATTATAGCATAGGATTTGTGAACTCTACTGCTGGCCAGGACTTGGAACATGTGTGCTTTAGTTTACGGACTACTCAGGATGCTACGGACTAATTATGCACAGGTTTGCAGCTTTCTGTTGGCCACATACTTTGGACATTTCAGTCTAAATTAAGGAGTCCCAGGAGAGATGAGGATTTATAACACCAGGCTCTATTGTTTTGTTTTGGGACTATGCCACTGGAGGTGGTGGACATAGGAAGAATCCTTCACTTTGCGGTAATCCCTTCGTGATACTGTTTAGATTTAGCAGTCACTTTTCATCTGTAGAGACTCCCCGAGGTCATGTAGGCATTTCTACCGACCCATACCGATAAAATCATGCTAATAAAACCTAATAAAGGCTACTAGTTTGAATTCAACATGTTTTCATGCTTGTAATTGCTCGACCTACCTAATATCAACAGAGCAAAGCGGTTACTTTTGATTGTTTATTTAACAATAAATGAACATAAAGAGCACAGAGCGCTAAAGCTATATTGAAAAACACAATGAATGATATCCTTCTCACATTGCCAAGCGGCTGAGCGAATATTATGTGTTGGCAATGACACTGTGCAGCATTTTACTGCTGCTGTGGAAATTATATGCACATTATGTGCTTTGCAAATACGGATTTAGAGACAATACACAGAGAAGAGAAAGTCATTCCAATTCAAACAGATTTAAAGCAAATGTGGCAATCTGCCAGCTGGATGCGGTGACTGAGGCTGTGAATCATTCGACCAGTGCGATATCAATTGAAGTGTGGCGAGTAAATCAGGCATTAAGACAGTGAAAGGGTCAGGCAGAGGCATGGCAGCTGGCTGGTAGTCCTGGTTAAACATACTGCTTAGTACTCTGAGTAACACAAATAGTGCATGTATTTGGTGGAATTTTGAGTTTGATGAATTTGCGGAACTTTTAAATAGCTTGGGTTATTTTGTTTGGGGACACAACATTGTTAGTCTATGAAAGGTCCAGTATTTTACCACTTTATGTATGTGTTTAGGGGATTTACATTGGGCAAACATAGCTGGAGAGCAGTGGAGCAACATGCAAGTGGGGGTGGGGTGCATAGTAGATGGTGAGGGGAAGTGTGTTCAGGAAGGTAGCATTGTCATCATTGATTAGTGTAGTTTCCCTTGAACAGCACCGTTTTTATATCCTTCCAGCAGTTTGAAATGGAGAGAGTCAGGCCTATATTAGTAGCAACGTTGTTATGTGTATGAATGTATTTTTCATCTGGCACTAACTACTTGGATTTCAAGCGTGGCATGCCTTTGGCTCCTGGTGTTGCATTTGCCTCCTGAGATAGTCGGTATCATCCCCCAGTATCATGTTGCCTTGATCAGCAGTGCTCTGTTGGTAATGCAGGATGCATTCCATGTGATGCCAGTTGTGAGTGATAAACAGTGACGTTTCTTGAGTGTGGACTAAATCATGGTGGACACCCTTGAGCAGGGACACCTGCAACATGTGCTTTCTGTGTGTTTAGAAAGCTCTAGTGCTTTGATGATAGTTCTAATGTTCCAGGTCAGAATGAAGGGCATGATTTTTGTGCAGGACAGGAATCTGGAACCAGTCTATATGTTCTTAGAAATGTGTGCTTTGAAGGTGAGGTCAGAGTCAATGGAAAAGCTTTCAAGCCCCATCGCTGTCATCCAGTTCTTTACTTATGTGTAGTCAGTAGTAACTCTAAGGGGGAGCATCCCAGTCTCTGTTGACTTGAATTTCAGGTAGATTTACTCAGCATATAAACCTGAATGAGGAAAATGCAGTGTGTCAGCTGGTGCATGGCATTCTTACAGCTTCCAGATCATAATGAAGCACACTGCTGGAATGTGATGTTGAGATAATCACAGAATTGTGAAGGGTTGACATCTAGTCAGGGTGAAATAGCCAGAGCTTTTTTGATTTTTTAAATAAATAAATGATGCAGGTAATCCCTCTCAGATATATACCAAAAAAAATTGACCGTTAGATCGAGGATGGTGACATACTACTCATTCGCTTTTTTCTCACAGCAATTTTATTCAATATTTCATCAGACATTTTGTGGTACAAAAAACAAACTAGGTTTTTTTTCAATAATATGTTCAATTACATGCTCCATTTAAATTTCTCCACCGTTCACACACTCAGCCGTTCATACACAAATCCTATTTCTCCATATTAACACATAGTTTCATAATACATATAACCATCTAACATCAATAATTTACAAAGTGTTGAGGGGGCGTGGCCTGTGTGCCATGGAGTAGGACGTGCTCTGGTGTGCTGCTCCTGCAAATCCGACGTTGATCCATGTTAAAGCGCACAAATGGAGTTAAATACAGTAAATACTAAGAGCAAAGGCGTCAGAACGTGTTCCCTATCACTGCAGCGACGGGCGAGTGAATTGGATTAGATGCGGCGGAGAAAATAACATTTTTGTGTTTGCCTGTAACAAACAGGTGCCTCCCAAAATGGTGGAAGGACAAAAACAAAGAGACCTCAAATAAATGGAATCTCTGTGCTGCCGACGGTGACTGTGGAGCGCTCACTGATCGGAGCGCATGAAGGAGCATCGTGCCCCTGCGGCACAAGCTCATGTTACATTACAGGGTGCGGGGAGTATTTGTATGGTGGATTCCCGGACAACAACAGTGGGAGCAGGCGGATCGGACCGAGTGCCCGAATAGCTGCGCCACCGGCTGGAATTGTGCGGAAGCTAGCCTGAGCAAGGGCATCGAGCGGGCACGGCGAGAAGAACTCCCTGTGGAGAATAAACAGGGAGTTCGCAGTAACGTATGCCCTTGCAGAGCAACGGAGCGTGTCATTTCTGATGAGATACTTTGCTGTGTTCGAGAATCCTAAGTGTGCTGGAGGTCACATGGATGCTTTCCTAAAACGAAAACGAGCGCTGCTCGCACAGACACAATGTATCGAGCAACCGTGAAGATAGCAAAGCGGGAGAGCTGAGCTGCAATGCAGCACACGGCAGAAGGGGCAGCTGATGTAAGGAGAAGCCTCTTGCCGGTGGTTTAGGCAGTCGGGTGCTGGAATTGAGCACCCAGTAATAAAAACTATTGAGTAACACTATCAACAGAGATGGCTTCACACATATAGGAGCTGGGGGGTGTGTAATCCTGAGCGCTGTGGGTTTCCTGGCATACGGCAGTGTGCTAAAAAGACTGCTGAAGACACACCCAAAAGTGTGCACTGTGCAAAGAGCCCCCCCCCAAAAAGAAAAGGAGGAAAAAAAAAATATATAAAAAAATTCAAAAAATTAAAACATAAATACATTCCGTGCTCGCAGCAGAAGACAGGATGATTTCTGGGACCAATAAAATAAGCTAATACGTGGGAGAGCACAACCCACTCTAGAAATAACTTGGCCAAACAAACCTACACGAAAGCTCTCTTGGACAGCTTTTTCGGACCGGTGGCGTAGCACTGGGTTTGTATCAGAACAGAAAGGCACCTAAGACGGGCGGCGAGGCAGGCACATTCAGTATACGCCTGCTACTACATATATAGGCAGCCAGCCCTGAGGAAGTTGGCCGCAAAGCTACAATGGGGCCGCATATGTGGGTGAGAGTGCGGCGATGGAAACACGGCAAAGCAACTTGATGAGAGGGTGATGCTGTAATTGGGACGGTGTCGCTCACCCCAAGGTGAGGTTGACGGGGGAGTGCAGGCTGATATGTGGGAGAGCGCAGGCCATTGTGGATAATACGGGCCAGCCTGAAATAGCCCGAAGAAACCCTCCTTA
The DNA here is from genome assembly GCF_040938575.1 of Ambystoma mexicanum. Lineage (NCBI taxonomy): Eukaryota > Metazoa > Chordata > Amphibia > Caudata > Ambystomatidae > Ambystoma > Ambystoma mexicanum. Next base: position 480,851,788 of record NC_090922.1, read on the forward strand.
GTGAGAATAACTGTATGCACTAGATGACGGTGACCCGGACGCGTTGTACAAAACCCTGATGGTATTTTGCATGGAAGTGGAGTACCTCCGAGCACAAACACATGTGCGATAAATAATACCAAGGTGCTGCCTGGCACATGTGGTTTGCTGATCGCTGCTGATTGACTAGGGCACGCCACGGGGGAGGCTGGCGGAGCTTTTGAGGTGCTGAAGCCCCCATGCTTGGGTAAGGCCTGGGATATTGGAACGTGGTGTGCACACCCCCTCTCTACTTGTGAAGCATAAGAGGTGGGCGGACCCACGACATACAGCCGCTGCGTCATGTCTAATAAGCCCCTAAGACAAAGAGTGAAGCAACCTACGCTGGACGAGTTTGCCAGAACACCGCCGGGCCCGGAAAGTGCCAAGAGCAGAGACAAGGCCCCCACAGATGGCATGGCCACCGCGGGTACAAATCAAGAGGTCCTCGTGCGATTGCAGACTTGAAAGCAGACTTGAAAGCGGCCTGGGAGGCCAAGCTCGAACTAGTTGTGTCTGAATTGAAAACAGTGCTGGACCTCAAGGTCGGTGAAGTGCAGGAGGAAGGTGAATCTACTCCGGCAGGATGTAAGGTCCCTGTCGGAGAGCACAGAGAGCCTAGAGAAGGAAGGGAGTTCGAATACAGCGGACTGCGCTTCACACAAGATGGAACTGCATGCCCTGGTGCAAAGAGTGGGCAACCTGGAGAGTAGGGCGGAGGAAGCGGAAGGACGCGCCCGAAGAAATAACATTCGCATTGTGGGTATACCGGAGGGAACAGAGGGCCACAACCCCACAGAGTTTGTCGCAAACATGTTGTTACAGGAAATAACCGGAGGAGTTCTGTCTCAAGGATTTGCTGTGGAACGAGCGCATAGGGCTCTGACGAGGAGGCCGCCGCCGGGTAATCCGCCTAGGCCAGTTGTCGCCAAGATCCTTAACTATCGGGACAGGGAAAGGATTCTGGAACACTTTCGTAAAGGTGGAACAATCAAGCGAGGGGAGGCAAACATAACAGCTTACCCGGACTATACCCGGATAGTGCAGCGGAGCCAAATGAACTTCAGGGCTGTTAAGAGGAGATTGAGGGAAGCGGGCCTGAAATACATGCTACTTTACCCGGTGAAATTGAAGGTTTTTCATAAAAATAGAACTTTATTTTTTGACACTCCGGAAGATGCTATGGGATGGCTTGACACGTGGGGTTGCCCACAGGAGCCCGACATCCAGATGGAAGAAGGAGGCGGATGAGATAAGTAAGGAGTAATGGGAGCACAGGAAGATGGTGCGGCTTATGACTATGGGACTTGATTATAGTCATTGATGTGGCCTGCTAGTAGATGGGACCAAAGTAGAATAGATAATGTATTGTGTGCACTGCGACTGCTGCCTTATTAAGGAGCCCCGCTGGGCTAGTCTTCATACCCCCATTTAGTATCAATAGTTAAGTGGCCATTAGGGCGACTTCTCCCTACTGAGCTCTGAGCGTTTTAGACAGGGCTAGATGTGGGGGTGCCTGAGATCCAGAGGTGGAGCTGGGCAACAGTTGGGGAGGGAGTTGTTGGGGAAGGGATGGGTGGGGGGCGGAGGGAGGAGGGGAGTTTGATGTGTATATAGTTTTGGGGAGTTTGAGTCTAAACATGAGCCTACAAGGAATAGTCTTAGAATTGTATCTGTATTGTGCAGGCAGATGGGATTGGCTGGAAGGGAGGGAGAAGGGTACTGATGAGCCATGGGGGATCTTAGAATAGTGACATGGAATGTCATGGGACTTAATAGTTATCTCAAAAGGAATAAGGTCATGCTGTATTTAAAAAGACAAAAGATAGATATTGCATTGTTACAAGAGACGCACCTGACGCGGGAAAAACTGGAACTGGTGGGGAGAAAATGGAAAGGTACTGTAGTGGGGTCTTCGTATTCGGCCTATGCTAGGGGAGTGCTGGTCTGGGTGGCGCTACATGTCCTGTTCCAGCTAATACAGGAAAAAATGGAAACTGAGGGGTGTTTGGTCATAGTGAAAGGGTTGATAGAGAATAAAGAGGTGTGCATTGTAAACACGTATGCCCCCAATCAAAACATGGCGGAGTACTTCCGGACTATGTGCACTAGCCTGAGCTTGTGCGTGGGTGGTGCAGTGATCTGGGGAGGGGATTTTAATTGTGTGCTAAAAGATGGGATGACAAGATAGTTAGGCCTGCCCCAGCAACTAGGGCATTGCAGTCGTTGCTAGATGACTTTGAATTGATAGATGTGTGGAGAACAAAGCATCCTAATGAAAGGCAATATTCACATTACTCAGCGCCACAACATCTGCACACTAGACTTGATTATGTTTTTGCCACACCAGATGTAATGATAGAGATCGTTCACATAGAATATAAAGCGAGGGTCCTGTCGGACCACTCGCCCCTGGTTCTGGGGTGGCAATACTGCCGCCCTAGGGCACGGATTCCGACATGGCGCCTCCGTGCGGAGGTGCTTAAAGACCCGGTTTTTCGAGAAGATATAAGAGACGAGATCATTAGCTATTTTGAGGTGAACACAGGTAGCGTTGACTCGGCAGGGACACTGTGGGAGGCCTTCAAGGTGGTGATGCGAGGTGTGGCTATCGCTAAATCGAAAGGCCTGCAGGATGGGGTCCTGGTCGATTTACAAAGGGTGGAAGTAGAATTAGAAAGAGAACTAAAAGGTGAAAGCATAGATACCGAGCTGGTGCTTAAATTACAGCAACGGTGTATGGAACACTGGGAAAGGCTTTGCAACCTTAATTACAAAAAGTACGTTGAGAGACAACATGCGGGTGGAGATAAAACGGGCCATCTCTTAGCGTGGCTATATAAGAGTGAAACCCCTAGGCCCCCGATTAGGACAATAACCAGTGAAGATGGGGAGGTGGCAGACACCCAAGAGGAAGTCAACAGGGAATTTGCGGATTATTATAAAGAACTATATAAAGACAGAGGAGGAGGCAGCCGGGATGAGATGCTGGAAACTGCAAGATATAGGATTGCCCAAGATAAGTGCAGAAGAACGAGAGGAACTAGACGCACCAATTACTTTGGAGGAGTTGGAGGAGGTTGTTAGGCAGCTACCTACTAGCAAGACCCCGGGAGCAGATGGATTACCCAGCGAATTTTACAAAGCATATGGGGCAGAAGTGCTCCCCCCAACGTTGGAAATGCTCAATGAGGCGTTTGAAGTGGGACGATTGCCGGAGTCGCTCACAGAAGCGATCATAATACCGCTCCCTAAACCAAATAAACCGGGACATAGCTGTGGATCGTATAGGCCGCTGTCGATGCTGAACCAGGACAGCAAGATATTAACGGATGTCCTGGCGAATAGACTGCGGAAAGTAATTGGCAAATTAATACACCCGGACCAAACGGGCTATGTACCGGACAGGAATATTACTCACAACCATAGGCGACTCCATCGGGTGATTGAATGGGGCTGTGACAATGAAGGAGAAATGGCAATAGTGTCTTTAGACGCAGGAAAAGCTTTCGACTTGGTTAGATGGCCGTGGCTGCTGGCTGCTCTGAGAGATGGAATGGGGCTGGGGTACATCAGGTGGGTGGAGATGCTGTATAGTGCGCCATTAGCCAGGGTGCGAACAGGAACAGTGATATCTGAAAGATGGCAATTTAGCAGAGGCACTAGACAGCGGTGCCCCTGGTCCCCGATGTTGTACATCCTGGCTCTGGAGCCCTTGGCAATATACCTGAGGCAGCAATATAATGAGATAGGTATTGAGGTTGGAGGCGAACGGCACCTCATATTCCTATATGCGGATGATTTGCTACTATACTTGAGATATCCAGAAGAAAATCTTCAGTATATTCTAGAGGTGATGGAGAGGTATGCAGGGTTGTCCGGTATAGCTGTGAACCCTCAAAAATCTAGTATTTTCCCGCTGGGCAGTTACAAGGGAATCCCTGTAGAAAGGTTGCCGGTGTTGCAGGTGCCATGGATTGTGGGCTCCTTCCGCTACCTTGGAATAGATGTGTACCATACGGCGGAAGAAGAACATAGACATAATACCGAGATGGCCGTTGGGAAAATCCGTAAATGTATGAGGTTTTGGGAAAAGATGCCTTTAGCGATGATGGGGCGGGGAGCGATGCTCAAGATGGTGGTTTTACCTAGGCTCCTACACTTTTTTAGCAATATCCCACATATGATTCCCAAAAGGTTTTTTGTTCAGCTAAATGGTATGTGTAGAGACTTTCTGTGGCATGGTACCCGGAATAGAGTAGCGCTCTGGAAGTTGCAGAACTTTTATGAAAAATGGGCTGTTAAAATACCTAATTTTGAAGTCTATTATATAGCGAGTCAATTACAGTTTGTGGCCAAATGGCTCTCTGATGAAGCTATCCCTGAATTTGGATTGTTTGGGCGGGACTGTACCCCGTTTTACCTGAAAGAAATTGTCTGGTTGCCTGAGTCTGACATAATGGAGCACCCGGGGATGTTGAGGCTGGGGTGGAAAATGTGGCGACGAGCATGTATAATGATGGGGGACCCGCTCCCGTGTTCACCGCAGGTACCTCTGGTTACTCTGGTGGGTGGAGATAAGCAACTGTGGGTGATTATCAGAACCTACTGGGAGTCGGTAGGGCTAGTAACGTTGGGAGATATATGGCAGGAGGGGACCATCAGGGAGTTTGAAGGACTTGAGGAGGAGGCAGGACTACATGGGGGCCAGTATGTTACGTATCACAGGTTGTTACGGAAGATTCGGATAACGTGGCCCGAGACAGTGTTGGCGGAGGAACCGGACGCCATTATGGGGATGATATATGACATAACTGAAGGGGGGCACGAGATCTCTAGATGGTATGAGATGGTAATGACTAAGGTTGGAAAGGAATTGACACATTTCAGATTGGATTGGGAAACAGAGGTGGGAGCCCAAATGGATGATGGGGTGTGGGAGCGGGATCTGGGATACCACAAGAAGGTAACCAGGAATGCCAGATTGCAACAAATACAGCTGTACGTAACGCATAGAGCGTATATGACCCCGCTGAGGATATCTAGATTCAGGAGTGCTGGGAGACAGGCGTGCCATAAGTGCGATGAAGAGAATGCTGATATGACACACATGTTTTGGTCATGCCCAGTGATTGAGTGTTTCTGGAGAGAAGTCGCACAAAAGCTAGCAGAGAAAGGGGTCACGCTCGCCGTAGACACGGCCTGGGCCTGCCTGTTGGGAGGGTTTCCCAGGCCACGAAAATTGAAGCATGTGGGGAAACTGAAAGACTTGGCGTACGTGCTTGCCAAGCGAAGGATAGCCATGGGATGGAAAAAGTGTCATAAGCCACGGGTGGAGGTGTGGTGGAGGGAACTACAGAAATGGGCAGAGGCTGAAACGGCAGTATGGCAGGAGGCAAGTGGCATGTCTTGGGAGGAAGAAATGGGTACCCTGATGGCGTGGAAAGCTCTGATATCTGGACTATTTGGAAGAATGTTAGATACAGAAGAATCGGATGAAAATGACGCACGGCTGTGTGTAGCAGATAGTGTGAAGAACAAACAGGCTTGTGAAGGGGGGTGGGAACAGGGAGGCAGGGAATGAAGACTAATTGATGTTACTGTAATGACTGTGGATTACCCTGTGTGTTTGGTTTGTATTGTTGGTTGCATTGGAAAACTAATAAAAATGTATTTAAAAAAATAAATAAATAATTTACAAAGCGTTTCTGACACCCCTTTGCAATATAGGTGTGTCAATCTGTGTAAACTCCAGACGATGTTTAAGTCGACACGTGTTTCGGTTGTTTATGCTGAGGTTTTATCTGTAGCCCTATATTGACTTAACCTACCACAACCTTCACCATAACAGAAGCTAAATGCCCATTATGCCTTGCTTCAGGGTAGATGGAGTGAGAGACATCATCTAAAAAATAAAACAATTAAAACCTATTACCCTTGAGCTAATTCGTTGCCATCCTCAATTATTTCAATAAACACAATAAATGTGTGTGTGTAACGTTCTACATTATTACACTACATTGTACTCAGCTCCAATGTAAATCTTTGAGTTACTACAGAAACTGTTGGCGTTGTCCTAAAGACTCAGACGGTTCAATGCCTTCTGGACTGAGTCTGAAAGAGTGGAAAACAGAGGATGAAAGAGCATTCCCCTATGTTCCAAATTCAACTTCAAGTGGCGCAATCATGTGATGAAAAGGATTGTACTTACTGCTCTAGACAGCATGAAGCTGCTTGTGACTAGATCTTCCCGTTCACTGACTCGCCGGACTATTGATGTTTGTCACTGTCAATCATGGGAAGGATGGAGCAGGCTTCCTTGTGCTCCTGATCCTAATATCTGGGATACGCAAAAGCAAGTACCTGGGTGTCATTGAACAATATACAAGGTATCATGAGAACAAGCCATTTAGCAATGTGTGCATTAATACATCACAAAGTTATTCATTTTTAATATTGCGAGAAGAACACACTGTATACCCAACAGTCATTCTACCATTTACTTCTCGTAAGCAGGATGCATCAACTAAGTAAATAAGAACAGGTATTTTCTGGGAAAAATGAAAACAGAAGCTACAGTAATACAATTGTGTGGGTCATCATCTACTGCGCTCAGTAATAAAGTCTCAGGATTAAGAAGGGGCCACCTTTTTAATGTTGTGTTAGTGTTGTTCGATCAGATGACTTCATACATTGTAAGGTGAGAAGTGAGCAAATGCTGTTATTTTAAATAATGAGGTTGTCAGTGGACAGGGGACTCCAACAATAAGCAATGTCAGGAACTAAAGCAGTGCTGCAAGAGGTTAATTGGCAGTGCTCTTCACCATGTTTCTGTGTTAATATCACTAGAAAAAAGCCCTCTTTTCATGACAATAAAGAATACATGGTGTCTTGTAGTTCAGGATACTTAGCACTGGCATACTTCAAAGTGTGTGTGTTTAATAACTCAAAGCTCTTATTCAGATTAGGAGGATATTTGAAAGGCCTCAGGAATTTAGGAATTTCTATCTTTATGTTTTGTAAAGGAATGTGAAGGACAGCATATTTGCCCAACCACTGCTGACAATTACCATGAATTTCTAGGAAAGAACACATCTGTGTACCAATGGGGAGTTTTGGCATCTTCAGGATTCAGAATTGTATTAACCTGTTTGTCTGTTAAATGGTGAGCACCTGCAGAAATACCATGTTCAAAATAATGTACCAAACAATGTACCCTATCTTGACACATTTGTATTTTTGCTAAGAGGCTTAGAACCCTTTGTTGTTTAATGCAGTTAGAAGTACCAACATATCTTGCTTGCATATCTTTCTTGGTTGCATGCCTTATTGGAGGGTTGCACTGAGAGGAGATAATCAGCAAACAGGCCAAGTATTGAGTTTCAAGTGAACACAATAGTATCTAAATCTTTCATTATAATCTGTGGAAACATTGGATGGATGGAATTCAGTGTAACCCTGTGGTAATTTGGTCCATGTGTATTGTAAACAGAGGTAAACAAAAACTAACAAATATTATCAGTATGTATAGGGGTGGACAGCTGAGCCGAAATTACCCTTGGCCCGAGAAGAGGTAGGCTCCAGGCTACACCATTCAATTCTCATTGTATCCCAGGAGTGCAAGAAGGAAACAGCATGCACAAATACTGTATCCTTTTTCTAGTACACAACCTCACCTAGAGCGTCATTGTGGCCTTCTGCCACCTGTATAATAATATTGAGGTTGTGGATCTATTTGCTGGTTTCAATGGCTCTGCATCTATTGCAATCAAAATTTTTGTGGTCAGGAGGAATGTATTCACTTCCTCACACACCCATAGCACAGGGATATTACTGGCACCCTATAATATATCTTTCTCTCCCTGTTTCTCTCTCCATTGGAGTGGAGCAGAGAGGTACATTTTACTTTTTTCCTACAGGGGGGACTGTGGAACACCCTTCAGGTGGCACACAGGCTTCACCCTCTCCCTGACACACAGGAGCTGATGCAACACCCAGTACTTGCCTTCTTTTCACCCAAGCCTCATAGAGACAATGGCCTGGGGCTGGCAGCAGTCTCTATCAGTTATTTAATTTTTAGCACACAGAACACAATTTAATTTCACACAGGGCATTAAAACTCTATATCTGGTCTGCGGAAACGTACCCACCCGGGAAGCAGAAGAGGTCATCAGAGCTCACAGGCGAACTCCAATTTTGTCCGTCAGCCGCACTGCTCATGCACTGACCCTGCGACTTATGTCAGCTGGCCTCTGAATCTCGACCGACACCGAAACACTACAGGCACTTTCTACCTCTCCTGTTAAGGTGGTGATCTGTGGAACTGCCACAGATACCTACAATTAACCCCCACACAAGATCTTGCAACAAATAAGGACACTGAGACAGAGACTTTTAGAACACATCTTTATTCGTCTCTATTACTTTCCTACTCCCCGTGCCCCCTGCCACTTCCTTCTCTCCCCCTTATCTTGGGCTCTGCCCCCAACAACATTTAGAGCGCTTCGGGACACTTCATCCTTCCCCATTTTATATTTATGGTTCAGTACATTACATCATTTCTTCAGTGAGACTATAAGGGCACACTCATGTCCTTTGGACCTTCTCTTGCCTTTCAACCCACTGCTCCTTTGACCTGCCTCTATTGAGTGTCCTCTCCTTCTGACTCCTCCTTCGGAGCTCTCCAGCCCTCACCAATCAGCTTTTAGTGCTAATACAGAGGGAGATGTTGAAGAATAGGCAAACAGTGACATTGTATCAAATCTCAAGAAGCCAGAGACAAATGTAGAGCAAGTGATAGGTACCAAGCAGGGAGCTAGAAACCTAACCAAGAAGAGGATGAGAGAACACACTAGGCTGGGTAATGCCCAGACAGACAACCATAGAAGCCCCACAAAAGGGACCAGGCAGATAATAGGTGCTATCAACAGATACTCTGGTGCTAACCCCCATAAAAGATTGAGAACCGCCAGTAGGATGGCTGACACTATGAAAATCGATGATGGACCCAGGGAAATCTTTAAGGGCATTCCAACAATATATATGGTCAATCTTCCAAGATTGGAACTAGGCCTGTTTGGAAGCGAGACCTCTTTGGTTAACAAATACATTCATTGGATTAGGCATGTGAGGGTTTGCACATCTGTAATAAGGGAGGATATTACCTGCTGTGTTCGGGCTACAATACCATCGGGGGCTGACAATTACATACAAATATCTTTGAGGAGTAAATCCCTGGTCGAGGGGCTTCAATCAATTGAATATAGAACATACCCTCTGCACATGACCAGGATCACGCTCAGACCCTAGATAGTGAACATTGGGGAGAATGAAGGCGGGAGAACCGCAGGCCAGACTCCTGGCGTGGATATCACTGGTCCAGGAAACAAGGGGATGGAAGGTGTAGATTTACATCCAGTAGATCCAAGCACAGAAAATCTTAATCTGAATGCACCATGCAAAATATTGCCACCTGTCTATAAGAGACTGAGGCCACAAATAAAATATGTATTGATGACTATGCAATATTTAAAAATACAGCCACAAAGGGGGAGCAGGGATGGCCAAGTGGTTGGTTTTCAATATGGGTTAAGACTAATACAGAATGAGAGATCAAGGAGAACCCGACCAGATCTCTGGATATTTAGCTTTAATTGCCAAGTTGGCAGGAAACCATAACCTCGTAATATTCAACATCTACAACAGACATCATGGAAAAACTCCTTTGGTGACTGTGAAGATGATGCGAGATATGATCCTTAGAAGGTAATCAGTGGAATATATGAAGACTCATATTCTGGTACTGTATGAGTTAAATCTCCTATTTGAACCCATGAGAGGGCTGCAGGACATGTGGTATGAACATAACCTGGCATGTGGTATACACAACCTGGAGTCTGTTTACCTTACTAAGACACACAAACATGCCATTGAAGTCATCTGGATACTATATGGGTTGAACCTCCGAGCTATCAATGAATGTGTCAGCGTGGGCCAGCCGGCAAAGTTCACTTCTGAGTCACATAACGGCACGTCCAAGATTGACTACATCCTACTGAAAGCGGGAGATTGGAGTAATATCTGTGATTTTGAAGTAAAGAGTCTCCATGAAAGTGATCACAGAACCCGAATGTGTTCACTGAGGTTATATGGGAAGGAAGTATCAAGGAGCAACAAAGCAGATGCACATGCTCCAATTGAAGTGAGAGGCCACGTACATTGCTCAATTAAATGGGCTGATGTAGTAGCAAATAACAAGTCCAGCATATATTCAGCGATAATTCCCAATATCGAGGAAATCTGTTATGAGGAAAACTTGTCCCAATGGATACGAAAAGAATGTGCTTGTCTGACACACAGCTTATATCCCTGTTTTAACACAACCAATACCTGAGAATTGGAGGAGGAAAATGGTTAGTTCATTGAGGAATGTAGACTAGCTAAAAATGAAATCCGGCAATGCCTAGCAGATGACAAGCTCATCAATACATCTAAGCTTTCAGTGGCATGGGCATAACATAAAAAATGTGATTAATAGGAAGAAAAAGGCCTACCTAGTTCAAAGGTGGGATACTCTATTGGAGGCATCTAAACAAAGGGACTCTACGTTGTTTTGGAAATTAGTAATTGCCGTTGAATCCAGCAGAGAACATGAAATTGCATGTCACATCAGCCCAGATAACTGGAGGAATCACTTCTACGAGTAATATAGAGACCCTGAGGCATCCCTAAATGAGAATCAAATGACCAACGAGCCCCTCTCCAATGGTTTGCTGGAGGGGAATGATATTTTCACTCTAACTCTAAATTGATGATGACCTTTTTGAAGTGTGAGGAGTTTCAAGCCACTTGCTGATGATCTCCTTCTGCTGCTATCAGAGATCCCATTTTCCTTGTGATTATGAGGGGTTCTTCATGGAATGTGGCTACATGTTTGTGTGTTTGTGGCTGCTTTACTATTACCACATCCCCAACCTCCAAGCTGGACTCTTTGAGCCTACGTCTCATGTCCTCATACCTCTTCATTTTATCTTTCACTTCAACATCTTTCCTCCTTACGTGTCCATCTTCTTTGTAGTCTTCTGACGCCTGTGGGATGTATAGTATTCGAGTTCTTACATTTCTTCCAAAAATTATTTCCGATAGACATTTCCCTTCTGTCATGTTGTGCAGCATGTTCTGGTAGTCGCTCATCAGTTGATATAGCGCATGTTAATATGGCTTACCAGTTAGGTGTGCTATCTGCAGAGCCCGCTTCAGGTAATCCATGAATCTATTCACAGTCCCTTTGGCTTGAGGCCATAGGGCATCACCCAGTGATTTTAACCCCATGTATTCTGAAAATTATTGAAATTCCCGGCCCGTGAACGAGGGCCTGTTGTCTGATTTGACGATCCTGGTTATGCCATATGCAGTGAACATATTGTCTAGGGTTGGGATGATTTGGTATGCAGCAGTGGATCAAAATAACCAAACGATGGCCAACCCGACATACCGAAACAAGACACCTATTTCTATCACTGCACCTGTTGCCACCGAAAGTCATTAACAAAAACCAAAGGACTTATCCTCACCGCCCAAGCATTGTCAAGGTCCACAATGAGTTTCAGTTTTGGGGGACATGCACAGTCGACGCAGCAATCCGGCCAAGGAGACCACCGCAGCAGACCTTCACTGCTGCCTTTACGAAACTGCTTGGTTCCCTTCTTCTGCTCGACACCGAAATCCCAGTGACTCCTTCTTCCAGTAGGGTCCATCTTCGAGGGAGTTCGTTGAGTAAAACTCAGAAACTCCACCACAAGATACTGTGACGAGGAGGAGCGTATTCCAACCTCAGGGTTCACCCAAGTGTTCCAAATTCATCTTGTATCATGTTCTCCTGTGGCTTCCCAGGTACTTTGGGCTGGTGGGATCTGTAGAAAGAAAAGCAGAAATATTACTGAACAAAAGCACTGGGCATTGCTTTAAAAGTAAAGTGCAACCTACCTTTTTCTTACAAGTTGCCCATTTGGGGGGTCCTCACAGTGTTCCATTTTTATTCTGCCAATGGTCTAAGTATTACCTGCCTTTTCACTTTAGTGTCTGAGGTTCAACAGTGTCTAATAATTGTAATGCTTTTTAATAACTGTCAGCAGTTGGTGTATTATTACTGAATCGAAGGGTAACTGTGGTACCACTTAGAACTGTATATATTGAGTTGACTATTTGATTAGATTTATGAGTACAAAGTGAGTTGTATTTTTTTTTATATCCACCTGACCTTTTATCCTTAATAAAAGAACTTTTAGCACATTACATAGTGTGTGGACCTTCCATGTTGGGGTGCTTGGGGATTCACTGTACCTATGAACCAGCTTGCATCACCTCCCTTGAGTCTCAGCCTTGGCTGCTCGTCCATTAATACCAATTGAGAGCCTTGGCTTGGGTGCCTCTGTGCTTCTACCTCAACCATATAATGGTTAGTAGTAGAAACAACCACCTCCAGTCTTTACAGTCATTTCCTCCTTCCCCGGTCTTTTTGGTATGTTGAATGCATGATCTTGTAAACGTAATCCCCATGTTGCGATGCGTGGGGGCATCCTTGCTTTAGGGTTCCCATAAATGAATAGCAGTACCTGATGGTCTGTGATTATTGTGAAGGGCTTTCCTTATACGAAGAGGTGGAAGTGCTTGCATGCCCCTAGCACGGGCAGTTTCTCTTTTTCATCTTATAACTAAGCCTGCTCTGTCTTTGAGGACTTCTGCTGGCGTACAACACAATATGTTGTCAATGTGATGTATCTTCCCCCACCTGGACCAGGATGGATCCCAGTCCCACTGGGCTGGAATCCACAGTCAGTTTGGCTGCTCTCCTAGTATCAAAGTCGGCCATACTCTCTGCAATTGAGATTCTACTGCAGATGTTTTTGAATAGTATCTGGCACCTGGGTGAACATTGGTATGTTGTGTGCTGTTTGGTGAGGGCCTTTAAGGGATTGCTGATGGTTGCAAAGTCCTTGATGTACCTTGTCCAACAGCTGCCGAGCCCTAGCAATGATCTTAGGTCCGAGACATTTGTTGATCTCATTCAGGGTCGCAACTTTGTTAGAATCTGGTGTCATCCCTTGCTCTGCAAATATGTGCCCAAGAAATGCAAGGTACCCTTGAGAAAGGTGCAATTTTCTCAGTGCCATGCATACTCTGACCAGTCTGTCGTTGTGCCTTTCGTTGGTGGTGCCAAAGACCAAAATGTCATTACTATAGTTTAGGCAGTTCTGTATGTGCTTAATGACATGAATTCTGGCCTGGAAAATGTCTGCTCCTGAGGAAATTCCAAAGCTTAGTCTTTTGTATCTATATAGCCCCAATTGTCTAAAAAACATGGGGATGCATCTTGACATTGGGCTTAACTCTAGCCGATGGTATCCCTTATTAAACGAATGGTTCGCCCAAAAAATGTTATTTCAAAAATGGATAGGCAACATAAAAAAAAACGATTGGCGTTTTTTTTTTCCGAAGTCCCTATGTAAAATTTTGAGCAATTCAAGCTCAAAAATTGAAAAAGCAAGCACATGGGCGCATCCATTTTGTGCTGGCTTTTGCGGCACTAATGAAGGAAAAGCCAGCCATCTGTAGTAAACAAAAGCTACCACTGGGTGGCTTTTCCTTCATTGGTGCCGGGACTCAGAGGACGCGGACCGGAGACTACAGGCAGAAAAGCTGCAGCTGCATCTCGGTAAGTGCTATTTATTTATTTTTTTAAATAAGCACTAGCTGCGTTTTTTTTTCTAAGTTTTCCGGGCTCTAGGAGCCTGGAAAACTGAGAAATAAAACCTCAGCTTTAAAAACGTTGTATTTATGTTTGCGGTCGCTTTTGAAGTGACCGCAAACATAAATACAACGTTATTGTGTTTGAAAACGCTGCGGTTTTTCTTTCTACGTTTCTCAGGCTCCACTGAGCCTGAGAAACTTAGAAAGAAAAACCGCAGCGTTTTCAAACACAACCGCGTTGTGTTTCTGCCTAAATCTGCTTTCCCATTTGGGGCTTTAGGGCTCCCCACGGGCTGGAGGAGCCTGAGAAACTTAGAAAGAAAAACCACAGCGTTTTCAAACACAATACATTGTATTTACCTAAATACGATATTTTTAAAGCTGCGGTTTTATTTCAAAGTTTTTTTTTCCAGCCCGGAAAACCTAGAAAAAAAAACGCAGCTAGTGTTTATTTTTATTAAAAAAATAGCACTTACTGAGATGCAGCTTCAGCTTTTCTGCCTGTAGTCTCCGGTCCCCGTCCTCCGTGTACTGCACCAATGAAGGAAAAGGCACCCAGTCGTAGCTTTTGTTTACTACAGCTGGCTGGCTTTTCCTTCATTAGTGCCGCAAAAGCCAAAGCGAGCACAGCGGTGGGCATCCATTTCACAAAATGGATGCCCCCATGTGCTATCTTTGAGCTTGAATTGCTCAAAATTTTACATAGGGACTTCGAAAAAAAAAACACCAATCGTTTTTTTTTTTTATGTTGCTTATCTATTTTTGAAATAAACATTTTTGGGCGAACCATTCCTTTAAGATCTAGTTTTGAGACGATTTTGGTCCCATTTATAAGGTGTAATATGTCCGTGATGCTGTAGGGCTTGATGGCGTTCTCTCTTGATTGCTTGGTTGGGTCTTCTCATATATACTCACTGCTGGATAATATCGGAGCCCTTCTCTGGCACAGGTACGATAGGCGATACCAATGATGTGGGTCCTGAAGCTGTTCAAGTAATTTATGTAGCTCGTCCTCAATTTGTTTTGGATGTTCACAGGTATGGCCCGGTAGTGTTTCTGCAGACTGGCTTGAAATGGTTTTCTCCCCTGCTCGCAGAACATAGTTGACATATTGCTGGACATGATCCTTCATGTGGGAATTCATATCCACAACGGAAGCAGAATCGGTCGGTCTGCCCTTGAGACGTGGGCGCTGTGGCAACCTTGTGAATCAAGTCTTCCAGCACCTGTGTCATTTTTGTCTTGTTCATGGCTTCTGCCTGTTGTTTCACTACTTGTTCCACTCTTGCCAGCATCATTATGTCTTAGAGCGAGTGTGGTTTTTGAAGATGTTTCTTCTGAAGTTTTTGGGGACTCAGCCTGCAATTATATCAGATCTCAGTGCCACACTGTGGGAGTAGTTTTTGAAGTCACAGTGCTTTAACCTGATCCACAGGTCCATTACTAACACCTCCATGGATTCTCCTCTGTGTTGTATCGTAGAGCGGAAGATGTGCCTCTCCACATTGATGTGCGGAGTGAAATATTTCCTGAGCGCTGTCTTCAGCCCTCTAAAAGTGTTTACTGTGTCTTCGGGCAGTTCATCTATGATATCCCTTGTGGCCAGGCATACTGCCAGTATAAGGAGACACTTCTTTTTTTTCATTCATTGTGCCCACTGCTCCCACATACACTTCAAAGTCTGTCGCTGTCAGAAACGTGGATATTCACCACGCTTACCACATTACCCCATACAAGGATCAAAGATCGCAATATCCTGGTATCGCCTGGCGGCGCCATAGGGGACATCTGTGCGCAATCACTAGCCTCACTCAAACCACAACTCCCCGCAACTTTGGCATTACGCCAGTGATGTCACCACACCTGGAGGACACTAACCTGGAAATGTTTCCTCACATTGGCTTATCTAGCCAGAGGAAACATCATTCAGTGCTCCTCAATGTTTTTCTCCTATGTTATTTTGGAGTTTTTATTTAATCCCAGTTATCCTCCAGCAGTTCTCCAACATCGAATGGTTTCCCTTTGTCTTGTCTGGATTTGTTTCTACTTGGATTTGGTAATTATTTGAGACTTTGGTTCTTCCTTCATTGGAGGCTTTCTAGGATTAACTTAATGATATTTTCTTTGGATATTTCCTTCTGGATTACTGACTGTTGTTTTTTTTTTGTCTTCACCACATTTTTTCCCTCTGGATTATTCTTCATCGTTTTTTTATACAAAATGTTTGTTTTTACTTATACAGGTATAGTGGGTAATCAGGGTTGGTGGTTAATTTCCTTAATGTTCCTTCACATAGTAATCTTGCCCTCCTTTTGTCTTTCCAGCTTTGGGGCACGGTGCAGGGGCAATTCATCCTCCCCATTTTAGGGGGGCTTTGTAGACTAAAGGTTGATACTACTTTTTTGGTCTTCTGTGGTATTTTGAGGTTTGTCGGGAAAAGCAATGACCCTTTGTCATTCTTTGTCGTTCTTGAGATTCGCCCATCTTGGCCAACAGAATCCTTTATTGCTGGTGCCACTGTGGTCAAGTGGCACAGCGAGTAGAGCGCTCGCTTTGACACCCGTGCAGAGCCTGTTAACGCAGGTTCGAATCCCGGCGGGGCCAAACTCAGCCTTTCATCCTTCCGAGGTCGATAAATGAGCACCACACACCGTGGGTAATAATAAGCAGCGCTCAGATACCTGAGGGTTTGTAGCGCTATATAAAAGCCTAATTATTATTATTATTATTATTATGACAACTGCCCTGGGAAACTGTAATGATAATGCCTCTGGTATTCTGGCTTGACCTGGGTTGGGTGGGGTTTCAGCCACTGTGGCTGGAATATTTTGGTATGATATGTTTGGTTCTTGCACTGTGTGTCTGTATGTTCCTCACCTTCTTATGACTTGTCTGGCCTTAGACTTGGTGATGGGGCACCCTGACCGTGCTTGCACCGACTTGTGCGTAGATGGCTGCCAGCAAAGTACTGACAAGTACTGTTTGCTGTGGTTTGCCTCACGTCTGTCTCCTGCTGCTGGATTTTACCCAAAGCGCTTGCTGTCATCCTGCGCTACGCTCGTTTTTTCCTGTTGGTGCAGCCTGGAGGATCTGTAAATCAATTGTCCGGCTGGAGGACGTTTTAGTGTGAAACACACTTTCTGCCTGTCCTGCTCGTCGGATTCAGGAGGTGATTTTTCGACCCATTGAACGGATCGTCCCCATTGAACTGGCACTCCCCCTTTCTGGACCTCCCCTCGTTCAGTTAATCTACCCCAGTGTTGCCTCACAGGAGTCTTTGCTAATACCCCGTTTTCTCTTCTTTTCCTTAAGGTTTCCCTTGCGTGGGAGGCTCTGCCCCCCCGCGCTCTGTGACGCCCGCCCTGCCTCTACAACTACCAGCACCGCTGCGCACCCGCGCCGCGCACCAGCAAAGTACTGACAAGCACTGTTTGCTGTTCGTGGGTCGCGGGGAGCCCTGTGTTGGTTTGTAGAGTGCGCGTAGTGCTATACCAATGTGCCCTTTGTCTTGCTTGTCTACTGTGGGTAGTATCTTGCTGGGTTCTTAGAAAAGGCACCACAGCCTTTGCTCATATCATTTCCACCTAGCAAACTATTTTCTATTTCAGGGGGTATTGTCACAAGTCGGGTACCCATTGGTTCTTGGTGGCCTGATTTTTCACTTTTTGGCTGTCCTCGCCCACAGGAGACTGCAGGCTTCATTGCCTTTGATCTTGAGGGCTTGGTGCGGCCATTTAGGTGATCTGATGTGCTCAGTCTACATCATAAGTGGTTTGTGACGGCAGTAATTCTTAAGTCTTCAACAGTTACTTGGGAAAATTATTTTGGCTACATTTACAGCAGGTCTTATTGTATGTTCATTTGTTGGGTTGCTGTCTATTTTGTTCATCTAGTTGGCGGTTTCCAAAATGCCTAGCAACTTCTTCAAACGCATTGTGTCCACTTACTTTATTCTTTAATGTTGGCACTTAAACCGTTCCTTTAGCCCTAGCCGACTCACAGCGTGGCTAAGAAGGACAAGGAGGTTGCTCAATTTTCCCCCTTAGGCTGTTGTGGCAGGCTGTGTTTTTCTTCTCTTGCTCTTGACTTATTTAAATACAAGACCCCTCCTTTGACATTCGTATTGGAGGTGTCTACAGCAGTTGAGCATGAGCCCAACTTAAAGAAGTGGTGGTAAAACAGGTTCCTTACTGAAACCTAAGAAGCCACACGCTGTGAATAAAATCCTTAACCGTACTCTCCCTCTGCTACCCACGGATAAAAAGTCATTTTTATCTATGTCTAACCTCTCGGAGGAGATGGCTGGTGACCAGGTTCATGAGGGATGTCTTGAGAGTTCCCAAACAGTAGCTCCATCCTCTGTAAAAGTTAGCCCCCCGCCTGGTCCTTTTCCTGCCTCACCTTTGCCAACTTTTTCCGTTCAGGAAGCTAATGAAAATCATGGGGAGGTGGGTGGTTCTGTCGGGCATGCACATGATATAAATTGCTCCCCTTTGCATGATCTTGAAGGCCTTCCCCCTATCTCTGATACTTCAATGTTGGCACCCACAATTGGGAGTGATTAGGTAAAAGAGTGCAGCTTTCATTGGGTCCCTCTTCTCCAGCTGCGTGTTCCTTTCCCTTTCGGGAACAAGTGCACTTCCACCTGCCATTAGGAAAGGGCAGCAAAAAATGTTGTGATCTTGCAAGTGCCCCCTCAGTTACTCCGTTAAGGGGGCTGGAAGGTGGTCCAGCCCCTGGTTACTCCAATGTTCAGGTTGACGAGGGACTGCCTTTTCGAAATTCACTTCCATTAGCACTAGATGTCTTTTCCCTAGGTAATGACGAAGCAGACTTGTCGGCCCCAAAGGGTGATGAAAGATCAGCCTCCACCCCGGTTGATTCTTCTGCCACCATCCATCCATCTGATCCCTTGAGTTTCCCGGTATTTTCGCGGATTCTTAACCTGTTGGACAAGGGGCATGAGCTTACTCATTGTTCTATAAGGGAAATGCAGGGCTCTCTTGCATTCATGAAAGACAAGATGGCTCGATTGGAGGGTTTTATCTTTGCAGAAGAACAATCCAAGCCCTTTTATCTGGCCCAATTTGAAAAAATGTTGGTGAGTGTGAGGTCCGCCTTACAACCTCCTCTCTCCTGCACTTCCACTCATTCACAAGGCTCTCAAACTGACTTTGGGATCCTGCCTCTTCCCCCGCCTCAAAGATCCTACTCACAGGTAGTGCAAGGTGATAAATTGGTTGGATTGGGGCTTGGTGATGCTGAGGCTATCGATCTATTGGAAGTAGCCAAACTCCAACACGATCGCCTTCTGCAGGTGGAACAACTTCTCCATAAGCTGGTTTGTCCCATAACTTAGATCCGTTGGACTGCCTAGGTGAGGAAACCGAAACTACGGAGAGGATTACCGCTTCTCCGGATAGTCCCTCTATATTGACAGATATTATCAATGCCCAGTTCTCTTGTCCCCCCGTGGCTCCTATTTTGCCACCGGAACCTGACAAGGGCTCTGTTGTGCATGAAGGGAGACACTTTGTCTCTTGTAAGGCAAGGAAGTCCTTCCTAAGAGCCCAAAAACGACTAAATCAAACAAAGGCCATGCAGAAGAAAATGGCAACTAAGGCACCCTCTGTCCCTCAAACGCAGGTGCCAATAGACGCAGGGGTACTTGTATTTCCTACTAAAATAAATAATCAAGATGACTTGGGATTGGACCTGTGTGACTTAAACGAGGAAAGCAAAAAACACCTACAGATTGCAGCCGTGAAAAGTGGCAATGTCCAAATTGCATCCCATTCCACGCCTAGGACTCCAAATGCAAAGACACAACCTCAGCTTCACTCCTTTTTTCCTAATATCAAATCTAAAAAGGTGCTTGCTCGGCTCCCTGTAAAATCAAAAGGAGCTCCCGTTCGAAATTCAGCGATTGTCTCTTTGCCCTTGGAACCGCCTGTTGGAGGTAAGGCAGTTGAGTCCCCTACATCGGCAACTCTCGCTGTCAAAAGTGAGGAACAGGGGGTGAATACCCCACAACCCCAGGTTGAAATATTGCAGCACTTGGTGACTTCTGTAGTGCCTAGCAGGAGAAACGCTTTCGCTGTTTGAAAACCCAGCATTGCGAGCCGGGAGGAGGCTCTTGCTGGTGCCTGTGCTTCCTGGAGGAGGCGGGCTTCTGCGAGTCACGTGACGTATCACGTGACCTTTTTCGCCAACAAAACGCCGAGCCATCCACCCTCGCGGCGTTAAGCCCGTGGGAGACAAGCACTCTGGCTGTTGTGCGGCTGTTTGGCGCAGTCGGCGCAAAAATCTACATGTCACCTACATGAGAAGCAACAGCAGCCATCAACAACCGAGGTGAACCAGAGGTAAGGTCTTCTTTGTTCATAGAATCCGTTCACACAACGTGAGACTGCGGGAAATTACATCCTTTGATCACGCTGTTTCCTCTAACTACGTCCTGACAAAAGCCCTTTTTCTACAGCCCTGAAACATCTAAAGCGACTATCTAGCATTGGACTCTCATCCTCGGTAGTGAGCACCTCTGAGGCAAAGCGACTAACTACCCACAGACTTATCTAAAGTTGCTGACACATCGCTTATCATCTTTTACCAACAAACGGTGTAGTCATCACAGATTGTTGATTAAACCAAACTTGATGAAACTTCGCAGTACTAAAGACATGGAAGGGGCAGGGAATGGATCGTACTTAAATCAAAGCTGTGAAGTGATCATACCAACTGCTCAACTTGCTCAGGAGAATACTAATCTGATGAATGGAGAAAAAATTCAAGCTCTGGTACATGCTGGTGAAAAACATAGTACTCCAACAAAAAGCCAGACAAAAAAAAATCCAAGTATCGCTATAATGAATAACTGGAAAAAAGGGTTAGAATATACTATCTCAACAAGAAAAATACAAAGTAAAATAGAAAATCATTTTGGGAATAAACGACATAAAAGCCACAGTGACATCGAAGGCGATTCTTTTATTCTCTGGGAAGACCCAAGACACTCCCAATCCCCGATTTCTAGTACAGAAATACATACTGTTGTAGCACATCTGGAAAAAGAAATCTGTACCTCACCTGAGGAAGATAATGTATTCATCCCAACCCCACAAAATCTACAATCCTCATCAACTGTTGCACAGCTAATGCTGGAACAAAGGGACTTAGAAAGGAAAGATGATGAAGAAACAACAACGAATCCAAATACAGACACATTGAAAGCACTGAACTTTGTCCTTAGTTCATTGGTCTCAGTTTTTGAGATGCTAAAAGGAGAGGTCCAATTGCAAAACGGGATATTGTTAGAAATGTCTAAAGAAATTTCTCTTTGTGACTCTACTCTAGTGGGCCTGGCAAACGCCATAAATGCAAAACTCAGCACTTCAATTCAGGCACTGAACATTGAGATTGTAAAACAAGGACTTGACATCTCCTCTATTCAGCAATCACTGAAAGAAAAAAATCAAATTGAAAACCAAAACAACACACTTTTGAAAGAGATTTTCTCAGCCTTAAAAGGACAATTGTCCTCAGCTCAAACAGAAGAAATCCCAGAAAAAATTCAGGAATATTCACTGGAGGACACCCCACTTTCAGATTCAATAATGGAAGAATTCTTAAGACTAGCCACAGTACTAGAGGAAGAGGCAGATATCGGAAAAAATACAAAAGATACTAAGTCTGATAACTCAAAAGCTAGTCAGGCGGAAAAACCTCAGGAATGGCAAAAACAAGGGGAACAAACATCAAGAGGCAGAAGAAAAAAGAGAAATCGTTTGGCAAAAAGAAAGAGCTCTAAACCCTCACAGTCTAGAAGTAAAAACAAACATAACAAAGGGTCGAAGCAAAACAAAATTGAAAAAGAAAAAGGTAAGACCCAAGAAAAAACACAATCTGCTGGGACTAGTGAGGAGCAGGATGCTATTGTGGGCAACCCTAAAAACCATCGTACTGGCATAAAAGAAAATAGACCCAAAACAGGGAAAGGAATCCAGAAGGCCAAAATTGACATCCCTACAAAGACCAATTTTATTAAAGACAAAGAACTGGACGATATAGTTCCAATAACAAAAGTAAGTATTGGCTTACAAACAGAGGAGTTGATTGGACAAAAAAACAATCTCAAAAAGAAAAGCATTGAAATCGAAAAGGACTGGAAAAAACAGATAAATCTAGAAGAAACAACAAGAATAAAAAAACTAGTCGCCCAACCTCAAAAAGAAAACATAGCCAAAGCAGTCAAATGGGCTCCAATTTTTACACAGAAAAGAATGCAGCCAGAAGCCAAAAAACTGTATGGGCATGCCACTGCCATAAACCAACAGGAAAATTGGAAAATTGCCCCCATTTTTCTAACAACGAAGCCGTTGGCTTTCAAGGACCAAAGCACAACCTTTCCAGGTGTAACTGTTCCGGCAAATATGCTGGGGAAAAACACACCTGAAATAAATGGCAACCAAATCAAGAACGGAGAAGGGAAATTCGTCAAACTTAATACCCAGATGCATTGTGAGGAGAATGCTGTAGGTATCCATTTACTCTCCGAAATATGCAACAAACAAACAGAAAATATATTAGTGGGAAATGCCATTGCCAATGAAAGGGTCTGGTTAAGACTGCGTTCAAACCATGGCCACCATAAATCTTTGAATCGGGGAGTGATTCTGAATATAATACAAAAAATAGGAGACCTCCACTCTTTTAAATCCAATGACATCGAAAGCGTGAAATTCCCGCTATCAAGTGATCCATTCCTGGTTGAACTCATTATGACTTCAGCAAACGCAAAAAAGGATATTTTGCGAAACTCAATTGAGTTGGAATCCTATGGACTGGAAGTTTCATGCAATGATAAGAAAAACAACACTATGGCCAAACACTGCTTTCTCCCACGCCCAAATAAAGAAACAACATATCAAAATGATACTATCCTTACAAAACAAGGAAATTTAGAAAAAGACCTCAACACAAAAGAAAACACCCTCATGTTCCTATCAGACATATTTTCAGAAGTTCTGAAGAAGTCGGGCCTGGGCACACAACGACTTTAGAAAGAATCATGTCAATGTCTTTAGTTGGAACACAAGAGGCTCTAGTGTCATTAGAGACAAAGAAACAAGGGCATACTTATTCGATCAGGGGGATGCAATTCTTTTACAAGAAACCTGGTTGGTCAATCCGCTAAACATTGAAGGGTATATAGTTCACTGTCTGTCAGCTGTACAAAAACCGTTGGGCCGGCCATCAGGAGGCTTACTAATAGCACTAAAAAACCAAATCTTTAAAAATGTACAGGAATTATGGAAAAACCCACAGGGCATTCAGGCATGCAGAGCTGAAGTATCTACACAAGAAACTACGACAACTTGGGTCTTTGTAAACATTTACTGGAACCCTGCAACATCAAAACTAGACTGCTTTTTAGAGAACTTAGCATCTCTATTTGAACTATTAAAAATAACTCTAGTTTCTAGTAAGATCGTGGTAGCTGGAGACTTCAATACAAACTGCCTATACTCCCTAAAAGGAGACAGAGATCGAGGAACCCATAAGAAAACTACTCTGGGAAAAAAATGGCAGGATTTTATGGAACAATGGGACCTTCACATGGTCGTGGGCTCACAGGAAGGTGCTAAAGAACCTTATATAACCTGGAGAAGAGGGAACTCCTCTTCAGCCTTAGACTATATCCTTGTTTCAAAAACTCTGCATGCTTTGCCCTACACATTAAAAATAAAACAAGAGTCTGGCAGTGACCACAGTAGACTGGAGCTGTCACTCGAAAATATTTTAATGACAGAAATTGAACGAGAACTACAGTTGCTTGAGGGGAAGAAAGGAAAAATTAGAGTCGTAAAATATAAAGATGGGGGAACCAATCTAAATGGAAAACTTAAAATGATTCCTGATCACATATGGAAACCACATTGTGATCCACACCGATTTACCAACTTCCTATGGGCAACCCTAGCACCCAAATGTTTAACGGGAGAAGCCAAACAGAAACATCTGCATGCCTTTGACGAATCTATACAAAGAAGAAAAAGAGAGCACAGGAAAATGTTAAGAGTCATCAAAAAGTCAGGACTTTCAGCGGAGGGTATGAAAACTGAAATAAGAACCCAAAAAGCCAACTACAAATCATGGTCGATTTCTCATAATGCTCTTCGGATGCAAACAGATGGCGAGTACATACTTAAAACACTCAGAGAAAAAAATAGCAAGAATTTCTGGGAAGTAATGAACCAGTTTGAAGGGGATCATGTACAATCATTATGTAACTTAGTTTCAGAAGATGGCTGGGTGAGCTACCTGACAGAGATATTCAAGAGTGGTGAGACCCGTGAATTTATACCCAAACCAGATACCCATTGGCAACTCAATTTCTGTGAAGAAGACATACGAGAAATTATAGCCAACTCCTCGACATCAAAAGCCTCAGGTCTAAACGGCTTGACCTATCAGGCACTGAAAAGTGAACCAACATTGTGGTCAAAATTACTATCCGCCCTCTTCAAAGAAATACTAAAACAACGAACCTTTCCAGCTTCCTGGAAAACGGCCCTTATAATACCCTTTTTTAAATCTGGGGATCGTCGTATGCCAATGAACTACAGACCGATAGCATTGCTGGACGTTGAAAGCAAAATCTTTATGAGACTATTACTAATTCATGTCTCGAAATGGGTTGAAGACTGTAACATTCTATCACGCTTCCAAACAGGATTCCGCAAAGGCCACTCAACATCTATTAATGGCCTGATTTTAAACATCCTGAATGAGCAAAAAAGAGGGGGGAAAAAACAAATGCTGTACGGAGCCTGGATAGATCTGTCTAAAGCTTTTGACCAGATTGAACGAGTCCTATTGTGGGACAAACTTCGGAAATGGGGAATGCCAGAATCTCTTCTATCAATTTTAGTGGCACTTCATAAAAACACCAATCTAAGAATACGGCTCGATGCGATGGGTCATCTGTCCAGACTAGTTGAAGTTAATAGAGGTGTAAGACAAGGATGTTTGGGGGCGCCTTTGTTCTTCAACTTGTTCCTGGCGGATATGGGCCACTTTTTAGAAACATCTGCTTTGATAAGCCCAATCCTAAATGGGAGGAAAATCTGCTGGTTGGCGTATGCAGATGACATAGTTCTCCTCGACAGAACACCAATCGGGCTACAACACCTACTTGACAAATTGAATGAATACGTAGGGATAAATAAATTGACAGTTAATCCATCTAAATCGAACATTCTGATTTTCAAGCACCCATTGTCAAAAGCAAAATATATAAACTGGAATATGGGAGGAGAACGGATAAAAATAGTAGAAACCATAAAATATCTAGGATATAACATCTATGCCCATCCAGCAACATACAAAGTAGAAAACGAAGTGTCAGCTAAAATAACACAATTTACATCACAGATGATTAAGCTAAATTATAAATTCTGTAAGTTTTCCATTTTGCCCTTGGTAAAGTTTTATCTCGCCAAAGTGGTTCCAGTTGTTCTATATGGACTTGAAGCAAAACCGGATCTTTGGTTCATAAACTGGGACAACTATGAGGGTCGCCTCTGGAAAAGAGTTCTGGGTCTCCCAAACTGTGCAACCTTAAAAAGCCTAAGATTCGAACTAGGCCTAAAATCTCTTAATTGTATGGCCAACTGGAAGCTCATCTCACTGTTCAGGGAAATCACACTAAGCGAAGACTCGACGCTGTATGGAGACCTCAAACACGAAGCATTATTGAAAAAATCTGCTATCCTCATTTCATTGGGAAGAAAGACGTTGGAAATGCTAAAGAAATTGGATCTAAATGAAGAGACTCTGGCCCTAAACCCACTTAAAGTAAAATGCAGACTAGAAGAATGGGACTGGATTGAAACAGTGGAGAAAGTAAGGGAAGACCCAAATCAAAACACATTTTTGAGGGTAGATAAGAAATTAGGATCTCTCTCATGCTATCTACTGAAATCTCCAAGTAGAAAGTTGCGTTCAGATTTCCTCAGAATGAGACTGAATCTCGTCCACTGTGGGGCTGTCCTGGCAAAACGTAATCAAGGACACATGGCAATAAAATTATGCTTAATATGCTCAAACCCTGCCAAGCAAACATTAAAGCATATTCTAATGGACTGTGAAGGCACCTGGCCACAGCGATTAAGATTCTTCAGAGATCTGGTACGGAGGGAGGAAGACATAGTAACAGACTTCCTCTGGGAAAGAATTATCTCAGGAAAGAATGCTGCACTTACGTTTGCAGCAACCCAGGTGCTAATAGAAAGTGGTGTGACAATCTAACAAAGACCCAAAGGATAAATGTCCCTAAGCATGGTATTCACAGGACTAGAAAAATTTGGCAGGGTGGGTGGACTATTAGAAACTTCAACACAAGTTCGGTCCTTTTTATATTTAATGCAAATCGTTTTGTAATGTTTTTCCCTTTGTAAAGGCTTAAGCCAAAAAAAATAAAAAAATTAAAAAAAATAAAAAAATACCCCACAACCCCAGGTTGTCAAGGTTTCTTTGATTCCGGCGTGCCCTCTCCCCATTGAGGAGGTGTCATGTCCACAACCACCTTTTGTAGAAGCCCCAAATGACACATTGTCCTTTTCGCAAATTCCTAAGGACATGAAACTAATTCTTGGCTTGACCAGTAACCCTGAGATCATCGTCCCTGCTCGTATTAATAGGTCATTTTTGATGAATTCATTCTTTCAGATTCCAGCTTTAAGAAATCTCTCATCAAAGGACCTTGATTGGGTAAAACTAGCGGCCCACAATAACCACAGAGTGTTGTGTAGAGTGCAATCGCAAATTATATCTAAAATGCTCTTGGAGTTCTCAGACGACTTTCACTCTATTGGGCGTGTGCCGTGTTTGTTTGCAGACATGGAGAGTGCCTGGGCTTTTCTTGATTGGGTACCTGACCTCCAAAAAGAAGGCTCTGAAGGTTTAGCTCAAATTCCTTTTGAGTCGTATGCTAACCAACTGTCTCTACAATTGGCTTCGCTTACGCAAGCGCTTAGCGGTTTATCTTGGTTGGAGCCTTTGATAAAAGTGGCGGTAGCCTTGAAAGCTCCTTCCCCTGACTCATAATTGGGTTGCATCACAGTTGCCTCTTGGAATTGCTGTGGTATAAGCAACCTCGGGGCATGGCACAGACGTGTTGGGCTTCAGCTAAAACCTGATCTTCTATTTTTACAGGAAACGATGGCTCTAGGCGATGTAGTGTTAGACAGATATACTTGTTTTTCTGTCCCAGCTCGTCGTGTCCAAACAGTTCGCCCTTCTGGTGGCATCGCTATCCTTATCAACAATGGGTTGAAGGTGGTGTCTTCTTTATTGGATTACTCTGACTCATGCTTATTGGTGGAACTGTTGTTTGAGCATAGAAATGTTCCGTCCTTGTTATTGCTGTCCATATATTGGAACCCGCAGGCGGTGAAGTTGCACTTGGTTTTAGAGAAACTGGATCGAATTCTAGGCCATGCACTCGTTTCCTGTCCAAACCATGAAATTGTGATAGGAGGCGACTTGAACTCATATCTAGAACTCTATAACGCTGCACTGCCTTCCTGTAATTCCTCACCATATGTCCAACAAGCGTTTTATAGAGGCAAACAATGGACACGTTTTTTGAAGCATGGGGCATCTATCCAATTCAACTTGCGCCACATTCCTTCAAAATTTCTTGGAAGCGTGGAACAGCCACTTCTCTCATTGACTACTTATTGGCGTCAAAGGTGTGCACTGGTCTGCTCGAGCCAATTCCCATTCTAGATCTGGGACTGAGCGATTACTACATGCTGTTTTCGCGTCTTCATCTAAGGATTGATGCATATGAAGCCTCGGCCCCTGCTGTTATGGTGGCAAGTGACAGGCATACTATCTCTGTCAAATGGAACCCATCAGTCTGTAGGAAATTGGTCTTTTTGGTGCACAGGGACCTCATAGTGTGCCATGAGGACTACCTGTCGGTTGGTAACGAGGAACAATCAATAAAATAAACTTATTGATGATCCACAGGCACTTGCTTAGCCTAGTGAAAGATTCACAGGCTATGGTTTACCCGCAGGATGTCCACCCTAATTTGGCTCTGGTTGCAGATTTAAAAAAGCAAAAAAATAGGGACCTTCATAAGTTAAGAACTATGTCCTATATTTTGCCGAATTATGTGAGAGAATTTTTTTTTTATTGCAACTCGCTTTAAACAGCAATTAAAGACTCTTCGTCAGGCCGTGTATAACGTAGCCAATCAACATATGATTGAGCTGTTATGCAAAAAAAAATCCTTTCAAAAGCACAAGTTGGTTTTCGGCAGGAAATGGGCACGCAGTTAACCTTTTGCGGCATGCGCATTCCAAGTCAAACGGCACAATCTATATGGCATCGTTGGACTTATCTGCCGCCTTCGATAACGTACTACGAACTCGTCTCTGGCACAAAATGTTGTCATATGGTATTCCGTCTGCGCTTGTAGCAATTATTGCTGCCTTGCACCGTAATACCTCATACAGGGTCCGTATTAATTCTAATGGGCTCTTAACTGACAACATTCCCACATGCATTGGTGTCAAACAGGGATGTAACCTGGCGGCGGTATTATTTGATCTTTACCTGGCCGACATTGACAAAATTTGGAGTGGTTCTAATTCACTTCCGGTAGTCTTGAGCAAGCTACGTCTTAATTGGTTGGCCTTCGTGGACGATGTCATCTTATTCGATAGGGTTCCATTTGGCCTCCAAAATAAACTTAAGATCTTTCATGATTATTTCTTGTTGAATAATATGACTATAAATACAGCTAAATCTCATATTATTGTCTTTACTGCAAAAAAAAATACCCAGGTTTAACTTTGTGATTGGCACACAATCTATCATGAGAAAAGAAGAGATTGTTTACTTGGGTTATCACCGAATAGGATGTCTGTCGATGGATGGCGCATAGTGTTGAAATCCAAGCTCAACCCACTGGCCACCCAAATGAGAATTATTTTTCGAAGGCATTGTAGATATTCACTTATGCCTCTCTTACAATACTACACTCTGAAAGTAGAGCCCATCTTACTTTATGCCGTCGATGTGTGTCTGATGAAGCTGGGGCCTCTTTTAAATCTTCTACAAGGCAAATTTTGGAAAGAGATCCTAGGTTTACCAGGTTATCTACCAAATGCCATCATTTTACATGAACTAGGTCTATATCCTTTAGCAGACAAATATCTCTGGCGGATGGTTACTGCCTTTAGTAAAATGATTTCTCCTCCTCCAAATTCTCTGTATGAGGATTTTAAGTCAATGCTCTCTTATGAGTGTCCCGTCTCGATTGTGGAATTCAAAGAACGTATATATGCCATCTTAATGTCTTTGAATATGTCCCAGCAGGATTTAATTGTCACAACCGCTGGTTCCTGGCGGTTATGGAAGAGGTGGAAACATGGCGGTCGTCAGACCGTGCCGCCACGTTGTGCTCACTAGCGCGGTTTACGTTCTAGTCCTTTCCAACATGGCCGCCGCTGTGCGTACTTCTCTGTTCACGCTCGGCGGTTCGGCGCGTTGCAACTTCTGTATTCTTCTTTGTTGCGAGCGCTCCACTGTACTCTCGCTTAGCGGAGTTCCGCTCCTGTCCTATTTTCCTCCTGTTGTCCTCTCTCTCTCTCTTACCGGTGCTCCTTCTTGTACCCGGGCACGGTTTGCTCTCCTCCCTTCTTTCCTCCTGCCTTACTTGTTTTAGTTTCTCTCTCTGCCCCCCCCCCCGTTCACTACAGGGCCTGCTCTACACTTATTGCTACACCCTACCGTCAGTTTTGCCGGTCTCCCGTATTCCAGCTGGCTTTGGATCTTCCTCTCGTTCCGCATCATCAGATACCTACACTCCAAAGGGGTTTTTGTGCCGTAAGGCTTTTCCCCTTGCCGCACTTTGTCTGTCGCGGGGGGGGGAGTCCCCGCGAATTAATTCCCAAAGGATCGCGGTGGCTTCCTCCCGAGGCAGACCCTATCTACACAAGGAGAGGAGGACTTTTTCTCGTCGACCTCGTGGAAGGAAGTTGGACTTCTCGTCTTCATCAGGTGAGGAGGAAGGGGAATTGAAAGACTCTCAGGGTTTGAGTGGGGTGGACCACATCACGGACAACCCTGCTGATACGCCCACAGCGTCAGACATTGTTGATAGCTTGCAACGCCACCCAGATACAGACATGGCAACTCCCCAGCAACTTCAAGAATTGGTCGCGGCGGTACAAAACTTAAACCTGGAAGTTCAAGCACTTCAAACTGCAAATACCGCTCTCCAACAGAGAGTCACCGCCAGAGAACAGCAAGTCACAGATTTACCGCCTTTGCCTCTGGTGTCGGGAAAATTTGACGGATCTGAGAAAAAAGTCAAAGAATTCTTGGAGGCTTGTAATATCCATTTCACATTCAGACAGAACACCTTTTCCTCTGATCATGCCAAAGTGGGGTTTATGATCACTCACATGACTGGAAATGCCCTAGCCTGGGCTACCCCTCTGGTGTCCCGGTCCGACCCAGTATTACAGGACTATGTAGCATTCAAGGATCTTCTCAAGCAGGCATTTCTTCGCACTGAAAGCGCCCACCAGGCTAGTGAAGACCTGTTGGATGTACGTCAGGGTGGTTCTGACCTACTCACTTACATATCCTCCTTCAAAAGACTAGCTGCTGAAGCCGGCTGGCAAGAAGAGGCTCAATATACCATCTTCAGGAGAGGTTTGCGCGAAGAGCTAAAGGACGAGCTCGCTAGAATCCCTCGCCCTGATTCATTCTCAGATCTCATAAAAGCAGTGGTACGAATAGATTTTCGGTTATCTGAAAGGAGAAATGAAAAAAGAAAGACCCGTAACGTCAGTTCCTACCCCGAGACTCACCCATCGACCTCCTCACCTGCCACTCGTCCATCCACCCGGGAAGAACCTATGCAGATAGGAACAACCAGATCGCCCTTGACAGCTGAAGAGAAGAAGAGGAGAAGAGAAGGCAGCCTGTGTCTATACTGTGGCTCCTCCACTCACCTCTTGAGAGACTGCCCAGATGTACCTCCCAGACGTTCGGGAAACGAACGCCCTCGGTAGTTGGTAGGACGGACTACCGAGGGGCTTTTCTCAGTTCCTATGTAACACTTTCAGTCACTTCTGCTCAACCCTCGGAGGACCAACGTCTTATGGTGATATCCGTCCAGCTTCAGTTCAGAGGAAAGGAAATAGAGACTCTGGCCCTGCTGGATTGTGGAGCAGCCGGAAACTTCCTGGACACCCCATGGGCCGACAAGATAGGCCTTCGTAGGATAGCCAAGAAGGAAGACCAGAAGGTAGAGGGTGTAGATGGTACCCCTCTGTGCTCCGGCCTCATTACCCATACCACAGAGGAGGTACGAGTATCCATTCAACAACACACTGAAGTACTGAATTTCGACATAATCCGAGCAGCTCATTTCCCAGTCATTTTGGGGATTGGATGGCTCCGACACACAACCCTACCATCGATTGGTCGGCAAATCTCCTAAGTTTTCATTCGGCCTTCTGCCAGGAGAAGTGTCTTCCAGGACCCTTGTTCGAAAGCGTCAAGATGGGGTGTGCCCCAGAGAGGAGCACGATCCACTGTATCCTAAACAGTTTCCAGTAGTACGCCGCAGTGTTCCAAGACCAACAACCTATGGAACTTCCTCCTCACCGACCGGAGGACTGTAGGATAGACTTAGTCCCTCAGGCTCTGGTTCCGTTTTGTAGGATGTATCCCCTTTCATTGTCGTAAAAAGAAGTCCTTAGACGTTACTTAGATGACAACTTAGCCAATGGACTTATCCGACCGTCTAGATCACCAGCAGGAGCATCTTTATTCTTCATTCCAAAGAGGGACTCCAAAGACCTAAGACCTTGTATCGATTACCGAGGGCTCAACCAACTTACCATCAAGGACCGGTACCCTATGCCCATCATCGCTGAGATCCTGGAGGCCGTCCAAGGTTCGGTAGTGTTTTCCAAACTCGACCTACGGAATGCCTATCATTTGCTCCGCATCAGAACTGGTGACGAATGGAAGACGGCTTTCCGTACTCCCTATGGATTGTTCGAATATCAAGTAATGCCGTTCGGATTGGTCAATGCTCCCTCAATCTTTCAAAGGTTTATGGACCGCATATTTTCAGATCTCTTGGGTCAAAATACCGTTGTCTATTTAGACGATATTCTGGTTTACTCCCGTCAACCCGAAGAACATACCCGTCATGTGAAGGAAGTATTACGCAGGCTGCGGCATCATCATTTACTGGTCAAGCCGGAAAAGTGTGCTTTCGCTAAGTCCTCTGTCTCCTATTTGGGCTTCATCTTATCCAGCGAGGGAATCGCCATGGATCCTAAGAAGGTCGAAGCTATACTAGGCTGGCCCTCCCCTTCATCGGTTAAAGAGATCCAAAGATTTTTGGGACTGGCCAACTTTTACCGGAAGTTTATTCCCGAATTCTCCCGACTCACCCTGCCCATCACCTCCTTACTGAAGAAAGCCTCCAGGCCATTTCAATGGTCCAGGGAAGCCGAAGAGAGTTTCATCTGCCTGAAAAGAAGGTTCTGTTCAGCCCCTATACTGAGACAGCCGGACCAACTGCTCCCCTTTATTCTTGAGACCGACGCCTCTGCGGGTGCGGTTGGCGCCGTTTTCCTACAAACAAATCAGGGTCAAGAACATCCCATCGCCTATTTCTCAAAGACCCTCAACCCTAGCCAACAGAACTACTCCGTTATAGAAAAGGAACTTTTAGCAATGAAACTGGCTTGTCTTGAATGGAGACATCTTCTCCAAGGAAGCTTACACCCGTTCCTGATACGGACTGATCACAAGAACCTACAGATCCTACGTCAACAAGAGTGCTATAACACCAGACAAGCCCGATGGGCACATTTCTTTGCACAGTTCCATTTTCTCATAACATACATACCCGGAACCCAAAACCAGGTTGCTGACGCCTTATCCCGCAGAGATGAGACCTCTCTGGGATACGAGAAAGAACTCATGTTTCCCCATATCAAGATTATTTCCGCCGTATCGTCTTTCCTGGAAAAAGTGAGAGAAAGATCTCTTTCCCCTGAAGAAACACTCATGAAAGTGGGGAGGACTCCGGTGGATCTGAGGGACGGTCTGTACTTCTCTCGAGGAAGGCTCATCCTTCCTTCACAGGACCTCAGAATACAAGCTCTCCAGTGATGCCACGACTCAAGGGTAGCCGGAAATAGAGGATTACGAGGGACCCTGGAATTACTGCAGAGATCTTTTTACTGGCCCGGTATGCGAGCCGATACTCAGGCATACATCCAGACCTGTCTTATCTGTATGCAAAATAAGCATTCCACTCAAAGTCCCCTTGGCCTGCTTCAACAAGACCCGATTCCATCAGGCCCCTGGAAGCACATATCTACAGATTTCATCGTAGACCTACCAAATTCCCAGGGCTGTACCTGTATCATGGTAACTGTGGACTCCTTCTCGAAGTTGGCTCATTTTTCCACCTTACCCAGAATACCTTCGGCCTCCCTTATGGCGGAAGTCTTCATGAAAGATATCTTCAGATTACATGGTCTCCCCAAAAAGATTGTGTCTGACCGTGGGAGCCAATACACCTCAAAGTTCTGGACAGCCTTGTGCAGACTGCTGGGTATCGAAAGGGCTCTATCTTCTGGGTTTCAACCACAGACCAATGGGCAGACAGAAAGGCTAAACGGTACTCTTGAGCAGTATTTGAGGTGTTTCATCAACCAACAACAGGACAACTGGGTGTCCCTCTTACCAACAGCTGAGTTTTCTTATAACAATTCAGTGCACAGCGCACTGGGAATCAGCCCTTTCTTTTGTACGTATGGGTACCATCCTAAATCCATAGTACCTACCTTCTGGACTGAGACTCCCATACCATCCTTGGAAAACTCTCTGTCTAGATTAAAGGAAGCCCATAACACCGCCAACCAAAGTCTTCTCAAGGCCAATACCCGTAACAAACTACAAGCGATAAACACCGGAGACCTGTACCTGAGTGGAATAGAGGATCTAAGGTCATGCTATCCACTAAGTTTTTACCCCGCTGGGTACGCCCTTCTAAACTATCCCCCCGATTTATTGGTCCCTTCGATGTTCTATCCAGGATCAATCCGGTGGCTTATCGCCTCAAACTGCCTAACAATCTTAGTCGCATACATCCGACCTTTCATGCCTCTCAATTACGTCCCTTCAAATCAGGGAACAGGAAACAGAATACCCCCAGTCTCCCTACTTTGTCTGCTCCCATCTCTGAAGAATACGAGGTCTCCCATATCCGGGATTCACGTTATCGCAGAGGTCGCCTTGAATATCTTATTCATTGGAAGGGGTATCCTTCCTCGAAAGATACCTGGGAACCTAGGATCCATGTACATGCTCCCTGCTTGTTACGTCAGTTTCACAGATTACATCCCGGCAAGCCGGGGGGAACCCGACTTTGAGGGGGGCATACTGTCACAACCGCTGGTTCCTGGCGGTTATGGAAGAGGTGGAAACATGGCGGTCGTCAGACCGTGCCGCCACGTTGTGCTCACTAGCGCGGTTTACGTTCTAGTCCTTTCCAACATGGCCGCCGCTGTGCGTACTTCTCTGTTCACGCTCGGTGGTTCGGCGCGTTGCAACTTCTGTATTCTTCTTTGTTGCGAGCGCTCCACTGTACATTCGCTTAGCAGAGTTCCGCTCCTGTCCTATTTTCCTCCTGTTGTCCTCTCTCTCTCTCTCTTACCGGTGCTCCTTCTTGTACCCGGGCATGGTTTGCTCTCCTCCCTTCTTTCCTCCTGCCTTACTTGTTTTAGTTTCTCTCTCTGGCCCCCCCCGTTCACTACAGGGCCTGCTCTACACTTATTGCTACACCCTACCGTCAGTTTTGCCGGTCTCCCGTATTCCAGCTGGCTTTGGATCTTCCTCTCGTTCCGCATCATCAGATACCTACACTCCAAAGGGGTTTTTGTGCCGTAAGGCTTTTCCCCTTGCCGCACTTTGTCTGTCGCGGGGGGGGGGAGTCCCCGCGAATTCATTCCCAAAGGGTCGCGGTGGCTTCCTCCCGAGGCAGACCCTATCTACACAAGGAGAGGAGGACTTTTTCTCGTCGACCTCGTGGAAGGAAGTTGGACTTCTCGTCTTCATCAGGTGAGGAGGAAGGGGAATTGAAAGACTCTCAGGGTTTGAGTGGGGTGGACCACATCACGGACAACCCTGCTGATACGCCCACAGCGTCAGACATTGATATTAATTGACTCACTGAGTAAAGTCAAAACTCGTTTCTTTAAAAATGCCTGGGCATGCAATTCAGATTTGATCGGTGGCTATTCCTCATTCAGTTCCTATGCTATCTTTAGGCAGGCAGTTACTCCTCGGCTGCCCTATCTATTGTGTTTTCCTGACAATGTTGCAAGAAGGACTTACGTGAGCTTTCGTTTGGATCTTATCCATACCGGTTCCTGTATTAGGAACTGGTCTGGTTATAGGGACCTGGGGCAATGGGACTGTTGCAGATTTTGCTTAGAACATGCTGAGATAGAATCCCTAGAACATCTGTTTATGCATTGTAAATTCTTTGAGCAACAAAGGCAATGCTGTTTGGGTGCATTTTTATCCTCATATTCACCTTTTGAATGCCATTTAGTTTGGCTTCGCTGTATGCAGGGAAACTCTAATACCATCATACTTGCAACTGTTAGGCTTGTTCTGCTAATTGAGGTGCACCTGCTGCCACTAAACAATGGCATTCTTAGTGGGTCGTTTTTGACTCGCTCCACTAAAATCAATTAGCATTTTCCTTATAATTGGAATGTCTTGCGCTGATCGTTTGATTTTGCGTTACTTTCTATCTCCCAGCTATTCCCTCACTTGTTTTCTTATGACTGTAAACAGTTTTGTTATGTTTAATGTATGCTGGGTGGTGGTTTTGTTTTGTATGTTATGTGGGCCACTAATATGTATTTAAAGTGTCTTATTATGTGATAAAGGCTTTAAGATGTATAATTTGCTTTTTTCCTTTTCCTCTTTGTTTGCTTGTTTTTATAAATATTTTGTAAAATACGATCATTGTTTGTAAGTAAGTAAAAAATTTGTAAAGGTGTAAATTAAGTTTTGCTACCAAAAACAAATAAACAAATTTTAAATTAAAAAAAAAAAAAGATGGCTGCTTTGTGGTTTTGGTTTTGTTCTTATTATTGTTCTTCTCTTACTTTTCTTTGGTGTCCCCCATGCATTCTGAAGCCACATGTGCCTTCTTCCTGCACGGCTGTGTGTCTCAGTACTGAACGCAAAGCCATGAAGCAACACCCCTAGATTTTACTGGTGTGTGCGTATATCTTTGTTTTCACGCCACTCCCTGCAACTTGGTGTTCCTATTAGGCGGGCACCAATGATCTGACTTCACTTCTGCTCCCCATGATTCACTGTCGCTCTCCCATGCCTGACCAGGCCCTCTGCGTGCTAGACGCAGCCTACGCGATCCACCGTTATGACGGTGATTTAAGCATGGGCTTATCTGCTCATCAACATTGTTAAGGTGGTGCTCCATGGGACTTCCACAGAAAACTATGGTTAACCCCCACACAGCGTCCTGCAAAAAATAGGGGCGCGGAGACAGAGACCTTTGCACCACTTCTTTATTTGTCTTGATTCCCTTCCCACTCCCTGTGCCCCCTGTCACTTCCTTTCCACACCCTTATCCTGGGCTCTTCCACTGACAACTAAAGCCCTACTAAACATTACATCTCCCTCTTCATCTCTTTTATCCAGGATGGAGGAAGCCATTTTTCTCTTTTCAAAAACCGAGGAGCTGATATGGGAAAGCCACTAGGATAAAAGGGACAAGGCAGTTGGGTACTGTGATGCTGGAAATGCATCGGAGGGACAGGGCCTCCGTATCCTTGTCCTTTACTGCCTTTTTATCGTGTGTTCTGTCGTATTTTCCGCGCAGGAGTTCATTTGGGACTCCTGGCGGTGCAGCTCTCTCTCTTTTGGTTTGGTGAACAGACCCGTGGGATACCCTTATGGCACCCATAGGTGGGGGTACAACCCTGTGCCCCTAGTGTATGTTTTTGGGCACCTGTGGGTGGCCCGCAGAGCAGCGTATGGGCTGGTGGCAGCTCCATGCTGACTTTGACAGGTGCGCTGAGTATCGTCCATTATGGGGATCCCCAGGCCCTGCCATTGGAATCAGTTGATTCTTGATGGAAAACAAGATGGCCCCTGAGGCCTCTTGCTTTCTATTACCTATTACCTTGTTTTCCCAAAGTCCTGGGAAGCCCTGACTCTGTCCCTTCCCCCTGACTGGCTGTTGGGTGGAAGTTCCATATATGGTGTTGTTGTGAAGGCCCGGCCAGACTAGCTGGAGCCTTACCAGTGATTGTATGTTGTGGGTACCTCCTGTGGGTGGGACCTGGGTGAATGGAGTGTGTGACCAATATGCACTTCTTGTTGTGGTTGTCTGGTTTCTGATATAAGAGACAAAGACTGAGACGGTCCTGCCCGAAACTGTCCTGAATGCAGTGTGTAGTGTTGAATGGCTAGGTACTCGTTCCAATCCACATTTCTTGTTGTGAGTGTCTGAGAGGGAGGAGGATGGCCTTCTGTATGATTGGCTGCTGAGAGTGACCCAGCAGTGTGGATGAGAGACAAGATAGTATATCTGGGGACCTCTCACCACTGGAAATTGTTCAGAAGCATTCAGAAGCTGTGTCTTCACGTTAAGAGTAACTGGAACTGCTGATCCTCGGCGCCCAGCTGGAAGACGAAGACTTGCTGTTGCATTTGCTTCAACCTGAACTGAAAGCTGCCGAATCCGTCGAAGACTCATCCGAGAGAGGACCTGGTAAGGCGCCCTCTTCCCGTGCTCCAAGGACCATCTAGCACCGCTAAACTTCGCCGAAGCTCCCTGGAAGTCAGACCCTCGAAAGGCTGCCGACCCGAGATGGGACCGCTGAGGAGAACGAAGCAAAGCACCTGGACTTCGCCGCTGTCGAAGTCCTTTGCCGTCATCCAGGGTTCGCAGGTTTGTGTAACCGCTGGAGGCCCGTCGAAGCTGTGTTGTCCAGCCATGGGGACCACTTGACGCCGTGCCGCCGACGACCGGAGCAGCCTGCTCCTTTGCCTGAGAACATTTAAATCCAAGGACTCCCTTGTCCGCAGCGTCAACCGCTTTGTCCCGCCAGAGAAAGTCGAGGACGACCAATGCGCCGAGGAGCGCCCTTGTTGGGCCACAGTTCTTCCGAAACTCTTTGCGGTCCTGAACAATCTATCGCCGAGGTGCCCCGCACACATCATCCTCGCAGGACGTCGCTAACGAGCACCGCCTGGATCGACATCGGGGTCTTGGCACCCTTGAACTTCTCATCGCCGCCGTCGACGACAAGTTCACCATCTTCGACGCCTCTCGATGATCCATGGCTCCTGCTTTAAAGGGAGTCACTCAAGAAGGATCCTTCAACGCGTCTTCGAAGAACTCTACTCCACCAGGTACATTGGGGCAGTAAAACCTTAATAGGAGGAAATAAGACCAGTGAACAATATATGGACTGGGCTTGTGCTATATATCTTTATTTTACAGGTTGCCAAGGTGGGGGAATCTCCACACAGAACTGTGTCTAACGGTAGAGGCCAGTAGTCTGCCTATTGTTTCAACCATCTTGCGTTCCTTCCTATCTCTATTGCTGGTTTCCTCGTTATTGATTTGTGTGACATTTTAACCGTACAGTTGATGCACTTTAATGAGATTTGATAACATTGGTGGTACCACTTGTTAGGGAGAATTCTCTGTTTAGGCTGAATTTCTTAACCTAGTGAGTCCCCCAGCAGCTTTGCTGGATTTCTGGAGTTTGTTTTTTTTCTCCTGCCAAGAGTGTGTCTCTTTTCCTCACACTCTTGGACATGATTTGAGGGGTTCCTTTGACTGTTAATGTGTTTTATGGGCTATGGGGTCTTTTACTCCATAGGGTCTCATGTGTTTTTACTATGTGTGTCACACAGCACCCTCAGTGCAGTGACACAGGGGTGTCATAGTGGCACTCCACCATAGACTCCATACCATGGGACTGACTACTGTCTCCCAGGGCATGTAAAGTCACCATTGGCTTTACTAGTCCCAAATTATGAACAGAAACCAGTACCAACCATTATATTGTGGACGTGCTGGTCGGGGCAATTCGATTGCCCCGGGGTCTGTTATTCGAGGGTGCACGTCTCTGTCCCCCCTGATCAAGTTTTGGCTGGTGGCAGTGGATACTACTTTTTATATTCGACCGCAAATATATCTCTATGGGATTTTCCCATTGTTCGAGGCTACCAACTTTAATTATTTAATTCTCATAGCCTCGAACATGCCGCCGGTTTATTTATTTAATATTAATTCGCCGGTTGGTATTTTTTGCCAGAACTCGATTCTAAAATGGCATTTGTGTTCTCTTCTGTGACTCCAACCCAAGTCGAGCCCTTTGTTCCACTTTTTGGCGGGCTTCTCCACAGAAGCCTCCAAAAGTGGTGCCACTCTGTCTGGGTACCACAGGGGGGGTGGGAGGAGGTTTAGGCACCCTGGACTGAGTTACCTTGGTAACTCAAGTCGCACTCTTGTGTGATTGGCCCAAGTGGTGAGCCGGCCGGCTCACCACTTAGCATGTTTGATTGACAGCTAGGCTGAATGAATGGGGGTGTACTGCACAAAAGCAGGGCTTTTGGGGCTGGAACTTTAGAAGTCGCCACAGGACCTGAAAATCTGACGAGGGAGAAGCTGAGCCGACCTGCTATGACGACACCACCGGTGGAGCCCTGCGGAACCGACTCTCCACTTCCCAACGACAGAGAAGATCTCCCGGCTGGAGAGTCTTCTTCCCCTGACTGGTGGGCACAACCAGTTTACCTTCTTTTTCTCGCATCCCAGGATGTCTTGTGGTCGAATTGCCCGTGCCAAGCACCCCGGCAACCGGATAGCCACTTACCACTGGACCGCGAACAAAAGGACTGCTCCTTTTAACTGAGAACTCCGCGGCTGGTTTCTTCCCTGGCAGCGCAACGGACTCCTGTCTTCCTCCCCGACGAGATCCTCTCTTCCACCGGACGAAGCACCGACTTGCACCCACTGCCAGGAACAACTGCCCCCGCTGGAGTATTCTCACCACTTTAAGGTACCGTGTCCGCCAGGCCTCCCTTTCTAAAGATTGGTACAAGGTAATAATAATCCCTTAACCTTCTGGACTGGGCTGGCCGCCTTGACCATCTAACTGGTCCCTTTCTTTTGGTCCAACTCTTTCTGAACTAATTGCGAGGCTTTTGGGCACTTTGAACCGTGTGACCTTGGACACATTTCGACCGAGCCTCTTAAAGTGGGTCCGGCCTTGTTAACTTTGACTTTACGGTTTTAACCTGCCTTCTTCTCCTACTGTGTTCTTCCGAAAGTGTTGGGATCTGTTTCTATCTTTGCTCTGCCTTTCTCTCCCTTTTAAACCGATTGATTAGAGTGCCATCTTCGTTAAGCACTCACCGCTGTCTGAAAATAAGTGTTGCCTTACTAAGACTTGACTAACTAATCATTGAAGGGAGTGTATATCTTTTAGTGACCGTGTTTTTGAACTGCTTGATATTAGTGCCAGTGTGTTTTATTAGATGTGGTTTTAAATAAATAATTATATCTCTTTTACACCAAGCTTTGGTCAGTGTTTGCTTGTTCTACTGTGTTCTTTTGACCTATTGTGAATACTCTGTATACTGCCTAACTCTTCTTGAGGGAAGTCTGACTGCTCAGCCACAGCTACCAAGTGAATCTGTGTGGTACAGACTGCTACCAAGTGGGTTTACTGCCAAACACCTGTAGTCTTAAA
The DNA here is from genome assembly GCF_040938575.1 of Ambystoma mexicanum. NCBI lineage: Eukaryota > Metazoa > Chordata > Amphibia > Caudata > Ambystomatidae > Ambystoma > Ambystoma mexicanum. The sequence continues at coordinate 480,892,428 of NC_090922.1, forward strand.
TCTTTTGCAGTGGTCCCAGAGGGAACTGCACATGTTTCTGCCTAACACTGGTGTACAGTTGTGGGATTTGTATTGAGTATACACTTGAGTGTGCTTTTTGAATACTTTAGGACAACTAACCACAAAGCTAGCACTAAAAAAAAGCTGATTTACTAACTATGTCTGCTATGGAGAGTTTTACCCTAGAATCATTGTCTGCCAAAACTGCTGATTGCTTAAAAGTATTGTGTAGACATAAGAATCTCTCTGAGAAGGGCAAGAAAATGGAACTTATAAAAAGATTGTTAGAAAAGCAAAGTCTGGGTGGTACAGAGGAATCTACCCCCACCCCCAGCAAATGTAGAAAACAGTGATGGTATTGATCTGAATCAAAGCCTTGATAATGAATCAGAAGAGGATAGTGAACCTAATGAAGTTAGCCACTCTGAGCCTCTGTCTGTCTTACCTACTGTACCTACTGGGCCTACACCAGGTCCTACATGTAACCTGCTTATTTTGAACTTGAAAAAATGAAGCTTGAATTAGAGTACAAATGTTTTATTGCTCAATCTGAACGAAACCAAGAGCTAGAGTTCAGAAGAATGAATGCCCAGGCTGAGCAGAAGCAAGCTGAGTTAAGACTCAGAGAAATAGAGCTTAATCATGAACTAGAAATGAAAAAGTTGTCTGTGGAAAATGCTTCTCTCTCCTCTGGTTCCTCTAGGAGTTCCAGTCCCAAAAGACCCTGGATGCCTAAGGAATTAGTGGGTATGAACCTAAGTTGGATGTGTTGGATTGGTTAAAAATGTTTGAGTATAATCATGGGCTCCAGGACATCACAGGGAATTAGTTACTTCCCTGGTTGTTCTCTAGGCTTCCCCCTGTTGCAACTGATGTGGTAATGGAGTTGGGGGAGGTGGATAAGAAGGATTATGAATGTGTGAAACTAACTTTAATAATAGCTAGATTTGGGAAAACCCCTTCCCAGTACCTTAAGAGGTTTAGGACCCTCAAAAAGCATGATGGTACCTCTTGGGCTACCTGGGTGAGTGAAACTTTGAAAAACCTAGAGGGATGGATTAAGGGTTACAGGGTTAACACTTATGAAGGAATGAAGAATCTTGTAATGTTGGAGTCAATTTATGATGCCTGCTCTCCTGAGCTCAGACAGCACTTGGCTGATTCAAAGGAATTGGATTCCAGGAAGTTAGCTAAGGCTGCTGACTTGTGGGTTGCCGACAGGGCCACTCACAAGGATTCTGGGGCTACTCAGAAAAAGGATGAGGGAAAACAGCCAAAAAAGGACTCCAAAGAGAATTCTAATAATTCCAATTCCAAAGAGGGCCCCACATGAAACCAAAAGGGGAGGCCACAAGGGAAACCAAAACAGGCAAGTGTACCTTCTGGTGCCAAACCAGAAGGAGGTCAGAACAAGCCACCATTCCAGAAAGCATTTGGTAAATGCTCTTTTTGTGGCTCTACTGACCATGTGAAAGGAGATCCCAGATGTAAGGGTAAACCTTCAGGGGTCCAGCTTGTCTCCTTAGCCTTCGCTCCAGAGGAGGAAGTACAAATGGCAAGTGGAAACTTTCTATTACTGGATGATGAACCCATTGGAGTCTCAGCCAGTGTTTCTTTAGTGTCTCTGGGTTTGTGGGAACAACAGAACTTATATGTCTATAATTCTATCCCAGATAATACTAAAGAGTATTATAAGGACAGTGTCCAGGTGAATGGTCAGGAGACTCCTGCCATTAGGGACACTGGGGCCAGCATAACTGTGGTGGACAAATCAATTTTTCAGGCTGAGGTTGTTGCTAAGGCACCCAAACGCCTCACCAAGTTAGCTGGAGGGCCTGTGCAGATGCTTCCCCAATTACCAGTTCTCATCCAGTGTAATGACATGACTGTGAAGATACCTGTCAGCATACAAAGTGAGGTGCCAGGAAGGGTTCTGTTGGGTAATGACTTGAAAACTCTTGGAGTAGTGTCACATGCCCCCAGACCTCCTAGTAAAAGGTTACAGGAGCTCACCAGACCTGCAAGGGAGAGAACCATGAGAGGTGCTCCCAAGGAGATGATGAAGAAAGAGATCACTCCTGCTCCACTGGAGATGTCAGCTGCTGTCTCTAAGAAACTAGAAGAAAAAGGGAAACCTAAAACTTCTAAAAAGAACCCCACAGCCAGCACTCCAGTGCAGCCAACAAGGACTTCCCCTAGGTTGTCCAAAGTTACACCAGTAACTCCCCCTCCAGCTGAGGCTGAGAGGGAGGTACAACCCTGTGTGGTTGAACTAGACTCTGAGGAAGAGCTAGTGGAAGGCCAGGAACTCATTGGAGACCTGGATCTTGTTGACCATCCTGAGCTGCAATCTTTACTGGCAGAAGGTGGACCCAACAGGGCAGACTTCAGTAGGGGACAGAGAGAATGTCCAACTCTGGAAGGTCTTTGCCACCAGGCAGATGTTCAGGCTGAAGGGCAAGAGCATGGGAAATATAGGTTACACTGTGAAGATGGCCTCTTCTACAGTGAACCAACGGAGTCTGCACCTGGGGACAACAAACAACTTGTAGTACCCCAAGAGAACAGACCACAGTTCTTGCAGTTAGCCCATGAGATTCCTTTGGCTGGTCACTTGAGTTTCAAGAAGACTAAGGAAAGGCTCTCACTCTACTTTTATTGGCCAAAGATGGGGGCTGAAGTATATAAGTACTGCAGGAGCTACCACACCTGCCAGACTTCTGGTAAGGTTGGGTCCAAGAATGTGGCACCTTTAGTGCCCCTCCCTGTAGTGGGAGTCCCATTTGAGAGAGTAGGGATTGACATTGTTGGTCCCCTTGATCCTCCAACCTCCTCAGGCAACAGGTCTATACTTGTTGTAGTAGACCATGCTACTAGGTACCCTTAGGCAATTCCTATGAGGACTGTTACAGCTCCGGCTGTGGCTAAGGCCCTCCTTGGTATTTTTACCAAGGTTGGGTTTCCTAAGGAAGTAATCTCTGACAGGGGGTCGAATTTTATGTCCCACTACATGAAAGCCATGTGAAAAACCTGCAGTTACTTACAAGTTCTCAACCGCATACCACCCTCAGACAAATGGGCTGGTTGAAAGTTTCAACAGAACCATGAAGAGCATGATAGGTGCTTTACAGGACCCCCTTAAAAGAAAGTGGGACCTTCTACCACCATGCCTTCTCTTTGCTTATAGAGAAGTCCCTCAGGAGGGAGTAGGTTATTCTCCTTTGAACTTCTGTATGGTCATCCGGTCAGAGGTCCATTGGCCCTAATCAAGGAGGGGTTTGAGAGTGCACCTTCCCCCAAGCCAGTCAGAGTGACTGACTATGTGATAGGTCTCCGCAGGAGAATGTCGCAAATGATGGCAGAAGCAAGTGATAACTTGAAAGCTGGACAAGCATTGGTCAAGCACTGGCATGATCAAAAGGCTAACATGGTTGAGTTTCCTCAGGACCAGCTAGTTCTTGTTATGATTCCAACAAGGCAGAGGGCCTTGCAAGACAAATGGATGGGACCCGTCAAGGTTGTGGGGAAACTTGGAGAGGTCAACTGTCTGGTGGACTTGGGCAATCCCAAGGAGGCTCCAACAGTATTCCACACCAAAAGACTAAAAGCGTATATCTCCAGACATGATGTAGGAGCTTTGCTTCTAGCATCATCAGAGGAAGAAGAAGAGAGTGAAGCTCTTCCTGATCTCCTCAGAGGCTTACCTTTAGACGAAAAGATTGAAGGAGTAAATCTTTCTTCAAATCTGACACCTGAGCAACAGGAAGAGTGCAAATCTATGTTAAATCAGTTTGCCTCCCTGTTCTCACTTTCACCAGGCTTGACCCCTTGGGGACAGCATGACATACTCACTGGTGACTGTCTGCCAGTCAAAAGCAGAGGATATCGAATGTCAGAGAATGTAAGAACCCACATCAAAGGTGAGGTCAGCAAGATGCTTGATCTCGGGGTAATAGAGCCCTCTACTAGTCCATGGTCTAGCCCAGTTGTGTTAGTACCAAAGGCAGGATCTATAGAACTTAGATTCTGTGTGGATTACAGAGCTCTTAATGCAGTCACTAAGACTGATGCCCACCCTTTGCCAAGGACAGATGAGTTGGTGGATAGACTTGGTGCAGCCAAGTTCCTCAGCACATTCGACTTGACGTCAGGCTATTGGCAAACAGCCCTGACAGACCATGCCAAGGAGAAAACTGCATTTTCTACCCCAGTTGGCTTATACCAGTTTAAGGTTTTGGCTTTTGGATTGAAAAATGCACCTGCTACATTTCAAAGGATGGTAAACCAGGTTCTGAATGGGATGGAGGAGTTCTGCATGGCATACTTGGATGACATAGCAGTGTTCAGCAATTCCTGGGAAGAACATGTGGACCACCTGAGATATGTTTTGCAGGCTCTTGGAAAGGCCAATCTGACCATAAAGGCAAGTAAATGCCAGATTGGACAGAGTAAAGTGCTCTACCTTGGATATGAGGTAGGAGGTGGAGAAATAAGGCATTTGCCCAGTAAGATTGAAGCTGTGCAAAATTGGACAACACCTACTACTCAGACCCAGGTGAGAGCCTTCTTAGGCCTCACTGGGTACTACAGGAATTTCATAGAGAACTATGGGTCCATAGCTTCTCCACTGAATGTCATCTCCTCTCCTAAATTCCCTAAAAAGGTTAGGTGGAATGAGGAATACAATCAGGCCTTTGAAACCCTGAAAAAGGCTCTTTGCAAGCCCCAGTACTCAGAGCTCCTGACTACCACCAAACTTTCATTGTGCAGACAGATGCTTCAAATATAGGAATAGGTGCAGTCCTCAGTCAACTGGATGGGAAAGGTAGGGAGCACCCCATTTGCTTCATCAGTAGAAAACTGAAGGATCCTGAAACAAGGTGGGTAACCATTGAACGAGAGTGTTTTGCTATTGTGTGGGCTCTGAAGAAGTTTAGCCCATACTTGTATGGTTCTACTTTTGTCATTCAGACTGACCACCAACCCTTGAGATGGTTAATGCAAATGAAAGGGGAAAACCCAAAACTATTGAGATGGTCAATCTGCCTGTAAGGGTTTGATTTCACCATTGAGCACAGGTCAGGGTGTCACCACCAAAATGCTGATGGTCTCTCTAGGATGTATGTCATCGACTAGAGGTATGGGATTCATCAAGGAGTGGATTAAATCCTCCTGTCCCTTAGTCTGGGGTGGGGGGGGCGAGTGTTAGGGAGAATTCTCTGTTTAGGCTGCATTTCCTAACCTAGTGAGTCCCCCAGCAGCTTTGCTGGATTTCTGGAGTTTGTTTTTTTTCTCCTGCCAAGAGTGTGTCTCTTTTCCTCACACTCTTGGACATGATTTGGGGGGTTCCTTTGACTGTTAATGTGTTTTATGGGCTATGGGGTCTTTTACTCCATAGGGTCTCATGTGTTTTTACTATGTATGTTACACAGCACCCTCAGTGCAGTGACACAGGGGTGTCATAGTGACACCCCACCATAGACTCCATACCCTGGGACTGACTACTGTCTCCCAGGGCATGTAAAGTCACCATTGGCTTTACTAGTCCCAAATTATGAACAGAAACCAGTACCAACCATCATATTGTGGACGTACTGGTCGGGGCAATTCGATTGCCCCGGGGTCTGTTATTCGAGGGGGCACGTCTCCGTCCCCCCTGATCGAGTTTTGGCTGGTGGCAGTGGATACTACTTTTTATATTCGACCGCGAATATATCTCTATGGGATTTTCCTATTGTTCGAGGCTGCCAACTTTAATTATTTAATTCTCATAGCCTCGAACATACAGCAGGTTTATTTATTTAATATTAATTCGCCGCTTGGTATTTTTTGCCAGAACTCGATTCTAAAATTGCGTTTGTGTTCTCTTCTGTGACTCCAACCCAAGTCGAGCCCTTTGTTCCACTTTTTGGCGGGCTTCTCCACAGAAGCCTCCAAAAGTGGTGCCACTCTGTCTGGGTACCACAGGGGGTGTGGGAGGGGGTTTAGGCCCCCTGGACTGAGTTACCTTGGTAACTCAAGTCGCACTCTTGTGTGATGGGCCCAAGTGGTGAGCCGGCCGGCTCACCACTTAGCATGTTTGATTGACAGCTAGGCTGAGTGAATGGGGGTGTGCTGCATAGAAGCAGGGCTTTTTGGACTGGAACTTTAGAAGTCGCCACAGGACCTGAAAATCCGACGAGGAAGAAGCTGAGCCGACCTGCTACGACGACACCACAGGTGGAGCCCTGCGGAACCGACTCACCACTTCCCAACGACAGAGAAGATCTCCCGGCTGGAGAGTCTTCTTCCCCTGACTGGTGGGCACAACCAGTTTACCTTCTTTTTCTCGCATCCCAGGACATCTTGTGGTCGAATTGCCCGTGCCAAGCACCCCGGCAACCGGATAGCCACTTACCACTGGACCGCAAACAAAAGGACCGCTCCTTTTAACTGAGAACTCCGCGGCTGGTTTCTTCCCTGGCAGCGCAACGGACTCCTGTCTTCCTCCCCGACGAGATCCTCTCTTCCACCGGACGAAGCACTGACTTGCACCCGCTGCCAGGAACAACTGCCCCCGCTGGAGTATTCTCACCACTTTAAGGTACCGTGTCCGCCAGGCCTCCCTTTCTAAAGATTGCTACAAGGTAATAATAATCCCTTAACCTTCTGGACTGGGCTGGCCGCCTTGACCATCTAACTGGTCCCTTTCTTTTGGTCCAACTCTTTCTGAACTGATTGCGAGACTTTTGGGCACTTTGAACCGTGTGACCATGGACACATTTCGACCGGAGCCTCTTAAAGTGGGTCCGGCCTTGTTAACTTTGACTTTACGGTTTTAACCTGCCTTCTTCTCCTACTGTGTTCTTCCGAAAGTGTTGGGATCTGTTTCTATCTTTGCTCTGCCTTTCTCTCCCTTTTAAACCGATTGATTAGAGTGCCATCTTTGTTAAGCGCTCACTGCTGTCTGAAAATAAGTGTTGCCTTACTAAGACTTGTCTAACTAATTGTTGAAGGGAGTGTATATCTTTTAGTGACCGTGTTTTTGAACTGCTTGATATTAGTGCCAGTGTGTTTTATTAGATGTGGTTTTAAATAAATAATTATATCTCTTTTACACCAAGCTCTGGTCAGTGTTTGCTTGTTCTACTGTGTTCTTTTGACCTATTGTGAATACTCTGTATACTGCCTAACTCTTCTTGAGGGAAGTCTGACTGCTCAGCCAGAGCTACCAAGTGAATCTGTGTGGTACAGACTGCTACCAAGTGGGCTTACTGCCAAACACCTGTAGTCTTAAATCTTTTGCAGTGGTCCCAGAGGGAACTGCACAGGTTTCTGCCTAACATACCTTTAGAATTGTTAGTACAAAGTGCGTTATTGTGATCGTGTACATACCTTTGAATATTAATTATATAAAGACTGTGTTTTCAGTAATACAGTGTGTGGACATTCCTTTGTGGGGTTTCGGGGACTACACTGTACTTAAGAACCAGCCTGCATCACCTCCTGAGAAGCTAGGCCTTGATTGCTCGTCCATTGCTACCACTTGAGAATCTTGGCTGGGGTCCTCTGTGCCTCTCCTCTACCATATAGAGAGCGGAAGTACAGGCACCACCCACCAGTATCTTCACACTGGTGGCAGCGGTGGGATGCTTATGGTTTTAAGAATCAGTGTATAACCGTGCCACTTACAAAATATCTGCACTTTATTAATTTAAGGTTTGGTTGTGTACAAAATAACTGCATTACAAGCAATGGAGTCTATTGCAAATGGTAAATTGACCAGGATGAGCTTAGAGGCTCTCCAGAGTGCTTGTGAAGCCAGGGAGTTGGACTTTGTGGATAAGTCTAGGGCTAAGTTGATAGCTGCCCTGGTGGACTACCAGACCGATGGTGAAACTCTTGATGAGGGGGGGAATGCAACCAATGAGGACTCTGCCCCTGGGGGTTCTACTGAATCTGTTCCTGGGAATGCCACCATTCCTGCTGCCTCCGTTCCGAACCCCAGCAATTCCTTGGAGCTTGAGTTATTAAGGATGAAATTGGCCTTTGAATATCGCAAGTTGGAAATAGATGCTGAGCTTAAGAAGGAGGAGTTGGCTCAACAAGTTGAACTCAAGAATAGGGATCTTGAACTCAAAGACAAGGACACTGAATGTCAGAGAATCCAGCTAGAGAAAGCTAGAGTGGAGACTTCAGCGAAACCCAGTGAGAGTGTTAGGTCCCCAGCAACTAAGTTTATGAAATATTTGGTTGCTGTGTTTGTGGAGGGTTCTGATATCCTCCAATGGATTGAAGCATTTGAAATGGCTTGTGCAATTCATGATGTTGACAAAAGAGATTGGGCTAAGTGTTTGTTAAGCAGAGTGTCTCAGACTGGGTATGACTGTATTATGAAGTTGAGTGTGGAAGAAAGGGTTCAGCATGAGTGTATGAAATCTGCTTTGATTGCAAAGTTTGGCAAGACACCTACCCAATACCTTAAAAGGTTCAGGGATTTTAAGAAACGAGAGAATGTGTCTTGGGTTGACTGCGCACATGAACATGATGGGGTGGATTGATGGTTACAAAGTGAAAACTTTTGTTGAATTGTCCCAGCTGTTGTTTGAGCATTTTTCTGAAGCCTGTTCACCGGAGCTGCGTCAGTATGTTGCTGACCAGAACATTTTGGATCCCTTTAAGCTGGCTAGGCTGGCTGACAAGTGGGTCTCCCCTAAGGACTCCAGTGGGAAGGACAAGGACAAAGAAAAGGGGGCCTCTCAGAAAGCTGAGGAGTCCCAAAAGCAGTCACAGTCGGGAAAACCTAAACCCTCCTCTCCTAAGACCCAAAAATCTAGTGGGGATAAGTCATCTGTGGATGGGAATAAGAGTAGTGGTCCACCTGCTGCAAAGCAGGCTCCCAGTGGTTCCAGTACCGTACCCGGCACTCCCGGCAGTTGTTGGGATTATGGGGCTCTGGATCACAAGAGGGGTGACTCCAAGTGAAAAGGTAAGGCACTTGAAGTACAGGCTGTCAGCCTGACCTACCCTTACCCCATGTCTGAGGTGGAGGCCACTGTCCTCCCCTCCTCTACAGGGATCACATTTGGTGCTCCTGTAGATATTTCCTTAGTGTCCCTTGGTACCTGGGACCAGTACGCAGAAGAAGGACTATCCCACAGAACACCCGTAGATTTTTGAGAAGTGTCCTCCTGAATGGCCAGCTTTCTACTGGTTTGAGAGACACTGGGTCGAGCATGACAGTGGTGGACAGGACCCTGCTCAAGCCAGAGGACTATGTAGGTGCTCCTCTGAGAACCACCAGGTTAGCTGGTGGGCCTCCCAAATTATTGCCTGTAGCCTTAGTCACACTCGTAATTGGAGACAAGACAGCAAAGCTTCCTGTCCTGGTTCAGGACAATGTCCCTGCTAACATTCTGTTAGGAAATGATCTAGTCGAGTTGGGATTGATCTCGGATGGTCTTCCCATGACTGCTGCTGTGGTCACTAGGTCACAGGTGACCCCGGGTCTGGCTGTGAGTCAGGTACCCGAGCCAAAGATGCGGCCTAAGGCAAGACGATGGAAAAACAAGAAGGCCACCTCTGTGGAGGGAGCTCCTTCTCTTCCTGCTGTTCGTACAGCACCCATTGGGATTCATGCTCCGGATGGGCTGGGTCCAGTGGTAAACCCCGTCTCAACTCCTGTGGGAGAAGAGCCAGAAGACTCTCCTGTGGGAGAGGTTCTCAACCCGGATGATCATCCCAATCTTCAATGCTTGTTAGCTGAAGGGGGACCCTCCCGGGCAGGCTTCTGTAAAGGACAGAGAGAGTGCCACTCTCTTGAGGGTCTGAGGAAACAGGCCCTGTCCCAGACACAAGGAGAAGTGCCTAGGACATTCCGGATTTATTGGGAGGGTGAGCTCCTTGTTAGTGAGCCCACTAAGCCAGAACCTGGTGCCCTCAAGAGGTTGGTGGTACCCCAGGTTTACAGGCCCTTCCTACTGCAGTTGGCGCATGAGGTGCCCTTAGCTAGTCATCTTGGTACCAAGAAGACTAAGCAGAGGCTCTCTGCCCATTTCTACTGGCCTCGGATGGGAGTAGAAGTGGCGTCCCACTGCAGGACCTGCCCAACTTGTCAGTTGTCTGGCAAGACTGGAGGCAGTGTCATTGCCCCACTGCAGCCATTGCCAGTGGTTGGCACACCATTTGAGAGGGTGGGCATCGACATCGTCGGTCCCCTGGACCCTCCCACTTCAGGTGGACATCGATTCATCATCGTTTTGGTAGATCATGCCACCAGGTACCCTGAGGCTATACCCCTTCGGACTGTAACTGCCAAGGTGGTTGCCAGGGCTCTCTTGGGCATTTTTACCCGTGTTGGATTCCCCAAGGAGGTTGTCTCTGATAGAGGATCCAACTTCATGTCTAGTTTCATGAAGACCATGTGGAAAGAGTGCAGAGTAAACTATAAGTTCTCCACCTCTTACCATCCCCAGACCAATGGTCTGGTTGAGAGATTTAATAAAACTGTCAAGGGCATGATAGGTGCTTTGGAAGAGCCCCTAAGGAGGAAATGGGATCTCCTCCTGCCATGCCTGCTGTTTGCTTAGAGAGAGGTACCTCAAGAGGGTGTTGGTTTCAGCCCCTTTGAGTTACTATTTGGACATCCCGTGAGGGGGCCCCTTGCCTTGAACAGAGAAGGTTTGGAAGCCACCCCTCCAGGTCCTGCCAAGAAAGTGGGGGACTATGTGTTAGGCCTCAGACGGAGGATGACACAGATGATGGGTCAGGCAACAGCGAATCTCAAGGCCAGTCAGGAATTGAACAAATACTGGCATGACCTTAAAGCATCGCAAGTGGATTGGACTCTGGGACAGGAGGTCCTCGTGATGGAGCCTACCAAGCCTCGGGCATTGGCAGATAAATGGACTGGACCCTACAGGATAATCTCCAAGATGGGCGAGGTCAATTATCTGGTTGACATGGGAATCCCAGGGGTAGCCCCTCAGGTATTCCATGTTAATAGGCTCAAGCCTTTCCACAGGCGAGCAGAAGTCTCATGTCTCTTACTAGCTTCAGAGCAAGAAGGGGATGAGAGTGAGCCCCTTCCTGATTTGCTGTATAGCAACCCTCAGGATGGCTCAGTGGAGGGAGTGCATCTCTCTCCAGATTTGACAACAGAGCAGCAGAGGGCCTGCAGGACTTTGCTCCAGCAGTATGCGTCCCTGTTTTCGCTGACGCCAGGCCTTACACCGTGGTGTAAACACGAGATTGACACTGGTGACAGCGTGCCTGTCAAAAGCAGGAGCTACCGTATGACAGACACTGTTAAGAACCACATCCAGGCTGAGGTCGCCAAAATGTTGGATCTGGGTGTTATTGAACCCTCCACCAGTCCCAGGTCCAGTCCTGTGGTCTTTGTCCCCAAGGCAAGTTCCCAGGCAGGTACAAAGGATTGGAGGTTCTGTGTGGACTACCGAGGAGTCAATGCCGTCACCAATACTGACGCACACCCATTGCCCAGGGCTGATGAGCTCGTGGACACCATAGGTGCTGCCAAATTTGTGAGCACCTTTGACCTCACCTCAGGCTATTGGCAAACATCTCTGACGGACCATGCCAAGGAAAAGACGGCGTTCTCAACACCAGAGGGACTCTACCAGTTTAGGGTCATGCATTTTTGGTTGAAGAATGCCCCTGCCACCTTCCAGAGATTGGTCAATCATGCTCTCAGTGGCTTATTTAGACGACATTGCCATCTACAGTTCCACTTGGGAAGAGCATTTGACATATCTGAGGAAGGTGTTGCAGGCCTTGAAAAGGGCTAACCTCACTATCAAGTGCCAGATAGCTCAGGGGAAAGTCACATATCTTGGTCATGAGGTAGGTGGGGGTCAAATCCAACCTCTCCCCAGTAAGGTACAGGATGTACAGGACTGTAAGACTCCCACTACTCAAACCCAGGTGAGAGCCTTCTTGGGCCTCACTGGGTATTATCGCAATTTCATGGCGGACTATGGAGCCATAGCTGCACCACTGACAGCTCTGACTTCCCCCAAACAACCTAGGAAGGGTAATTGGACGGAAGACTGTCAGAGGGCCTTCTATGGCTTGAAAGAAAGTCTGTGTAGGGCACCTGTGTTGTGTGCGCCTGACTACAGCCGACCCTTTATCGTCCAGATGGATGCCTGCGACACCGGAATCGGAGCTGTCTTGTCCCAGTTAGATGACAAAGGGAGGGAACATCCTATCATCTTCATCAGTAGACAACATAAGGGTAGAGAACTTAGGTGGGCTACTGTTGAGAAGGAGAGTTTCAGTATAGTTTGGAGCCTTAGGCGTTTTAGGCCCTACCTTGCTGGGTCTACCATCAAGGTCCAAACAGATCATAAGCCCCTGAAGTGGCTTATGCAGATGAAGGGTGAAAACTCGAAACTGCTCAGGTGGTCCATTAGCCTGCAAGGGCTAGACTTCACCATAGAGCACAGACCAGGGAAGAGTCACGATAATGCAGATGGCCTTTCCAGAAGGTATGTTGACCGTCTGGATGAGGGTGTCTATCCCGTGGGAGATTAGGCACCCTCCACCTCAGTCTGGGGGGGCGACTGTGATGCTGGAAATGCATCGGAGGGACAGGGCCTCCGTATCCTTGTCCTTTACTGCCTTTTTATCGTGTGTTCTGTCGTATTTTCTGCACAGGAGTTCATGTGGGACTCCTGGCGGTGCAGCTCTCTCTCTTTTGGTTTGGTGAAAAGACCCGTGGGATACCCTTACGGCACCCATCGGTGGGAATACAACCCTGTGCCCCTAGTGTATGTTTTTGGGCACCTGAGGGTGGCCCGCAGAACAGGGTTTGGGCTGGTGGCAGCTCCATGCTGACTTTGACAGGTGCGCTGAGTATCCTCCATTTTGGGGATCCCCAGGCCCTGCCATTGGAATCAGTTTATTCCTGATGGAAAACAAGATGGTCTCTGTGGCCTCTTGCTTTCTATTACCTATTACCTTGTTTTCCCAAAGTCCTGGGAAGCCCTTCCCCCTGACTGGCTGTTGGGTGGAAGTTTCATATATGGTGTTGTTGTGAAGGCCCGGCCAGACTAGCTGGAACCTTCCCAGTGATTGTATGTTGTGGGTACCTCCTGTGGGTGGGACCTGGGTGAATGGAGTGTGTGACCAATATGCACTTCTTGTTGTGGTTGTCTGGTTTCTGGTATGAGAGACAAAGACTGAGACAGCCCTGCCCGAAACTGGCCTGAATGCAGTGTGTAGTGATGAATGGCTGGGTACTCGTCCCAATCCACATTCCTTGTTGTGAGTGTCTGAGAGGGAGGAGGATGGCCTGAATGCACCGTGTGCCTGATTGGCTGACTGACTGCATGAATGCCTTCTGTATGATTGGCTGCTGAGAGTGACCCAGCAGTGTGGATGAGAGACAAGATAGTATATCTGGGGACCTTTCACCACTGGAAATTGTTCAGAAGCGTTCAGAAGCGGTGTCCTTACGTTAAGATAACTGGAACTGCTGATCCTCGACGCCCAGCTGGAAGACGAAGACTTGCTCTTGCATTTGCTTCAAGCTGATCTTAAAGCTTCCGAATCCGTCGAAGACTGATCCGAGAGAGGACCTGGTAAGGCGTCCTCTTACCGTGCTCCGAGGGACCATCTAGCCCCGCTAACCTTCGCCGAAGCTCCCTGGAAGTCAGACCCTCGAAAGGCTGCCGACCCGAGACGGGACCGCTGAGGAGAACGAAGCAAAGCAGCCGGACTTCGCCGCTGTCGAAGTCCATTGCAGTCGACCAGGGTTTGCAGGTTTGTGTAACCGCTGGAGGCCCGTCGAAGCTGCGTTGCCCAGCCGTGGGGACCACTTGACGCCGTGCCGCCGACGACCGGAGCAGCCCGCTCCTTTGCCTGGGAACATTTGAATCCAAGGACTCCCTTGTCCGCAGCGTCAACCGCTTTGTCCCACCGGAGAAAGTCGAGGACGACCAATGCGCTGAGGAGAATCCGCCGGTGGGTTTCCCGCCACCTGAAGGCCAAAAAGACTTCGACGACTCGACGGCCTTGTTGGGCCACAGTTCTTCCAAAACTCTTTGTGGTCCTGAACAATCTATCGCCGAGGTGCCCCGCACACCTCATCCTCGCAGGACGTCGCTGACGAGCACCGCCTGGATCGAAATCGGGGTCTCGGCACCCTTGAACTTCTCATCGCCGCCGTCAACGACAAGTTCACCATCTTCGACGCCTCTCGACGATCCGTGGCTCCTGCTTTAAAGGGAGTCACTCAAGAAGGATCCTTCGACGCGTCTTCGAAGAACTCTACTCCACCATGTACATTGGGGGGGTAAAACCTTAATAGGAGGAAATAAGACTAGTGAACAATATATGGACTGGGCTTGTGCTATATATCTTTATTTTACAGGTTGCCCAGGTGGGGGAATCTCCACACAGAACTGTGTCTAACGGGAGAGGCCAGTAGTCTGCCTATTGTTTCAACCATCTTGTGTTCCTTCGTATCTCTATTGCTGGTTTCCTCGTTATTGATCTGTGTGACATTATAACCGTGCAGTTGATGCACTTTAATGAGATTTGATAACATTGGTGGTACCACTTTAGAATTGTATATATTTATCATTGTTGATTTCCGAGTATTATTGTTATTGTGATCGTGTACATACCTTTGAATATTAATTATATAAAGACTGTGTTTTCAGTAATACAGTGTGTGAACATTCCTTTGTGGGGGTTCGGGGACTACACTGTACTTAAGAACCAGCCTGCATCACCTCCTGAGAAGCTAGGCCTTGATTGCTCGTCCATTGCTACCACTTGAGAATCTTGGCTGGGGTCCTCTGTGCCTATCCTCTACCATATAGAGAGCGGAAGTACAGGCACCCCCCAACAGTATCTTCACAGGTACATTCCCAGGTCTAGGCCAGGCCTTACATGTAGGCTGACAGGATGGCGAATGGGCAGTAGTCTCCCTGGTAAGAGGCAGCTTGAGATTTGCTCTAGTTTTAGGCTTTGTGAATCAGCGATGAGGAAGCAGGAGCAAAAGTGAGATGCTCAGGGCATGTCTTGATGAGCACCAGCACAAATGGTTGTGAATCAGGTCCCTTCATTTACATTTCTGCGGAAACACCCAAAAAGACTATATATATATATTCAATGAAAAACTTTGTTAAAGGGACCTTATGGTTCCAAGTAAAACCGAAAAACCCCTGAAATTCACCAGTAATGGTAAGCTAAGCAACCATAACTCGCGCCCCCACCGTGCACTGCTAAAATGGTTCCATGTAATAATGTCCCCACAAAAATATCGCCATGCAAAAATATCGCCGAAAAATGGCCGTTTTTTGTGAGGACATTATTGCATGGAACATGCGGAGGACACCCGCGCAACCCCCAAACCCTTTTTTTTTGGCTGCCCCTAACCCCATATATATGGTCACCCATATAATATTGCCACAACCTTTTCCCGGCAATATTATGTACGGCGACCATATATATGGGGATAATATTACCTGATACCGCTAAAACTAACACACAGGACATCAAAGATGACATCACAGATGTCATTGATGTTCGCGGACTATTGCAGCAAAAAACATCCGTTTTTTTTGCTTCTTGCAGCCATATCCCATCCCATCCTCATCACCCCTCACCTCCCCAGAAATTATTTGATAAGTTTGACAAGTGGAATGCTGTGTTTTTTCATATGATTTTACAGCGATGTCCGCAGACATCGGCCGTTGTCTGTGAATCCAAGATGGTGGGCATTTCCAAAAATTTGACGCACTTCACGCTCCTCACCATCCAATCAGCGAACATGTCGCATGTCCGCGGACATGACGCAAGCCGATTAGCCAATCAGGACACTGTCCGCGGACCGAACAGGGAAGTGTGTTCGCGGACCGGACATAGATATCACTAATTTTTTGTGACCTACTTTTTGAAAAAACTACTGAACGGATTTTCACCACGCCGCTGCTCCTGCGGCAAATTTGGTGAAAATCTGTCCAGCGGTTTGGGCTGTAGGCGTGAGCAAAGTTTTTTCCCCATTCAGTCTATAAGAAACAAATACATTTTGGAACCCCCCCCTATAACTTTGCTCCCACTGGACCAAACATCACCAAACTTTGTGAAACAATTCAGAATGGGCCATATACTTTTTTTTGCAAAGTTTGGTAAGGATTCGTCTAGGGAGAGCGAAGATATAAGCCGTCGAAAAAGTGCTCTTCCTATGGAAACAGCAACTTTACCATTACTACCAAGGCCGTTTAATGTGGGGGGGGTAAAGTCAATAAAAAATGTATAGCGGTAAGGTGGGGGCTTGCTGGGGGTCTCCTCATATATGCAGACAAATGGGGAAAAAGAAGAAAACAAAAATGTGGTCTTTTGGGACTCGGGCTTTTTTCCTTGCTCTTTTCACACAGATCCCATTTCTATAGACCATGTTTACACTTCCCTGCTTCACATGAATAAAGCATGTTTTACAAAAACAGCGGTGCCCGTGGGGCCGATTCTGAGGTGAGTGCAAACGTAAGAAAGTGTCATTCCATGAACTTTACTTACAGACACCATATTCTGATAAAGAAAGAATGTGGTGCAGGGACAGGAAAGCCTCAGCTTTTGCATGTGCCTGATTTACGGCTTGACAACAGCCCTAGCAACCATCAGGCCAGCAACATGGAGGGGATTCGCCTCCCAACAGCACTGGTTTAGCATGACAAAAAGGAGTTAAAATACAGCACTTTTGAGGTGCTGTTAAACTAAACTGCACACTTATTCACTTATAAATAGAGATTTTCTTAGACTGTAGCACCACCTTTCTAATTTAATGAAAGTTTAAGAAAAACTTCATAAAATCGAAAAGTAACTTTTGTGAAATGCTCGCAATGCCACTGGAGCACATGTTACCCCACCCCAATGAGTGATTTAAGCACTTTTTGCTGGTGGAAAGCAGAGCATTTCCCCTCCAATACTTCTCCCCACTTCCGAATTGTGGTGCTTGAAACTGGAGTAGAGAATCATGTACATCTACACACTTTTTATCATGAGCTCTGAATCGGTCACTCAGTCTTTATTTACACATTAAAATATGGGAGAGTACTGGACATATTTATTTAGCAACACAAAGGGGCTTTATAGGACTTGGGTGGATTTTGAGTGAAAAATTCTGCTGTCGGCAGTTACCAACTTTGCCAGTGTTATTTCACATTAGTACCCGGCACGCGCGGCTGAACAGGAATACTGTGTGGTGATTGGCTCATTTGCGTGCCATACCACACGGTATTCCCGTCCACGCTGTGCGTGCCGGCTACCCAGTTTCCAGCGAGGGGCGTGGCAGCCCCTCAGCCAATGAGGAGGCTCGAAACGGGGCAATCCCCGCTCCGAGACTCCCCATGGCTGGATGCTTCCTTCGTCCCCTGCCGGGGACACAGGTAATATTTTTTTTTTCCCCCAGCCTTTCCTCCCTCCCCCTTCCTGTTCCGAAACGTGGTTCGGAACAGAAAAAAAAGCAATTAGTACCCCAGTCTAACGGGCCGGTGTACTAATTGCAATAAGCCACGAGGTGGCGGGCCAATACCTCCCTGAGGTAATGCCCCCGGGGCACCGTTAAGGCCCGTTACCTGGGGCGGTATTCGCCCACCACCTCGTGGCTTATTGCCACAAGACTCACCTAATTCAGAGTTTAACCCTGGCACAGGTGGTACCTCTGCAAGGATAACACATAAGCCAGTGGTAACCATAAAATGTATTTGTTTCATTCATTGTGTTCTAGCCTTTCCCACCTTCAGTGTGAAGGTGCAAATAGATGATGTACAGTATTGATGTATACCATCTCTGGAGATGCTTGAGTCTCGTGCAGAAGGGATGTGTCCAAGCATTGTGGGCTGGATTGCTCCTCTGGGATGGGACCAAGGCTTATTTGCATATGGTCTTCCCCTCTGTGTAATGGCTTGGCAGGCTGAAGGATGATGGTCTTGAGGGTTGCCCAGAGCTATGCCAGGGGATAAGATTAATTCTAAACCTTTAAGCCATCATCTCTTTTGTTTTGCTTTTTGATTTATACCACTACTGTATATTTTGTAATAGACAAAAAGGAACATTCTGAACTTTTAATGTATTACGTAGGTAAAGCAGTGAGAGGAGGTATCAGCGATGCACACCTTTCCACTCCCTTACCATGGCCTATTCTCAAAACATGCGTACTGTCTTGAAGGGAAACTCCTGTGCTTACCTTCTCTGCAGTAAAAAAAAAGTATAAAAAAACGTTGGGGCAACTTTTTTTCCATCCACTTGGTAGGCAGAGGTAAAGATAGGCAGACTTTCTGCTGAAAGTCCACTTGTAATACCTCGGCAGTATTCCAAAGGAATACCACTGGCGGTATTCAGCCCAGCCCATAATTGGGTGGATGGTACAATTAGGGGTATTTGGAGACTCGTAATGAACCCCTAAATGAGGCCTTTGGGGGAAGTGATCATGTTTTATCTGCACTTTAATCTTTTTTTGTTTCATTTTTTTGTTTCATTTAAAATATGGGGAAACTACCAATACCATGGGCCTCATTACGACCTCGGCGGTAGTCATGCCGCTATTGGCGGCATGGCTGCCGCCGAAATCGCATCCTGGTCCGGGTTCCCAGAATGGGGAATTACCTGGCCATTCCGAGTTTGGAGGGCCTGGTAATGCCTCCCGTCAGGAACCCGGGCCCGGACCTTCCCCAAACCCATTTCAGCCCCCATAGGGCTGAATGGGAATGGGTTAGGGAGCAAACAACGGCCCGATTACGAGTGGCCCGTTCTTTGCTCCCTCTTCCCCTCGCGGGACCCGGTAAGGACGCCTACCAGGCGTCCTTATCGGGTCCCACGAGGGGACCTCGTAATGTGGCGGAACGGGTTTAACGGGTCCGCCTCCTTTTGCGGAGCCCGTTAACCCGTTCCACCAGGGTCGTAATGAGGCCCCATGTGTTTCTATTTCCCTTGTCCCTTGGCCTGTCTGCTTAATTGTATGTTGAGGTTTTATTTCGGCTTTGAACCTAGTCACACAGAAAAGATTCATATGTAAAAACATATCTCTGACTTTTAAGCAATGAGTAAAAATGCCACCTCCCTTTTGCAAATAAATAAAGGACGACAATTAAAATAATGTTCACATATGTGCATAACATGTTTGTTTATTGAAATCCATTTCTTCGTGTGCACTTTATTCATGCACTTTTCCTCGTTTTGCTTTTTACCAAATTTGTTTTTAAATATGTCAATTTGTGTGTGTGTGTGGGGGGAGCGGCGGGGGTAGGTGGTGGGGCGGGGTTGGGTATAGAGAGAGAGTATATGAGTGTCTGAGCTAGAGGTGAGGGTTTGGGCAGACCCCCCCACCCATTTAAAAAATGGGGTAAAAAGCTAAGCGAGGAAAAATGCACAAAGAACGTGCTCATGAGCAAATAAAAGTGAAGGAATAAAAGTAGAACTTGTGGACTCAGCAATCTGCCAGGGACTGCACTGATCCAGCCACCACCCAATGTGCCCCCAGAAGGAGGTATCTACGGGATTCTGTAGTCTCACCACTCCCTCCAAGGCACAGTATTGCACTCTCATAGGTGTTTAAGAGCCGTTATAAGGGCCCTGTTGGGGTTTGTACTGGCCCCCATGCGGTCCCGTAAGCCCCCACCCTGTAAGGACCACACTCGACACACGTCCTTACAGTTCGGGCTTCCCGGTCGCTCGGCCGCGGCCGGGAACGCCCTTTTTATTTATACAGCACGCTGCGGCGTGCAACGTCACGCCGCCGCGTGCGCATCCCGTCACGGGGCAGCGCCACACTCCTCCTTTTTCGGGAGGACACACAAATGCTTTTAATATACACTGCAATCCACTAAAACAATTAACTATTACATTTCACGCCACACTTGCCCAAAACCCCTTTAATGTCAGCCACCCGGATCCCCTCACTCAGGTTGACCAACCAACTGTCCCAGCACGTATTCACTGAGGTAAGCGGGTTTCCCTCGCCCAGCCCTCTGGGGGTACCTCCCGCTTACCTCCGGCACGGGAAGTCCTTCTGCAGACGTCCCCCGGACAGGGGACTCAGGTGTGCTGGAGGAAACTCCTCCGTCTTCCGGTACCTCCATTAAGTCCGGCTCCAGTGGCGGTTCAGTTCTTGGATCACCCAGTTTCTTAAAGAAGCTGACATTCCGGGTGACGGCAGATCATCCGTTAGAGGCCGTCACCATGGACTCCTTTACAGCCACAACGTCCAATGGCTCCGGCTTATAGGGGAGCGAGAGCTTTCCATGGGGGTGTCGATTACGGATGAGGACTTCGTCCCCCCGCTCGAGCCGCTGGGGGCAGAGACCCCTTCGCAGGTTCTCCTGCTCAATCCTCACCCACCGGTCTACCTCGACCTGTTGATTGTCAATCACCCCGGGCTTCTTCTCCCCGACCTCGGGTAATAGACCCCTGGGGCAGCGCTTGAACAGGGCCTCAGCCGGAGCGATCCCCGTGTATGCATGTGGGGTGGTGCGGTACACCCGCAGGAACTGGTATAGGGCTCGTTGGAGTGGCTGTCCTTATCCCTGGGCGATCCTGAATGTCTTATTGAGCATCTGCATCAGTCTCTCAGCATCTCCATTTGCCCAGGGCCACAACGGGGACACCTTCCTATGCTGGACCCCGCAGCTCTCCATGAGTTCAGAGAACCGCTCACTCTCGAACGGCGACCCGTTGTCCGAGCAAAAGGTGTGGGGGAACCCATAGGCCGCAAACACTTTCTCCACGGCCACAACCACGTGCTCGAAGGCCACCGACTCCACAAACTCCACCTCCGGATACCGTGAATATTCGTTGACGATTACAAGGAAATGGGTGCCTATGGACGTTGACCCAAAGTCTGCATGGACGACCTCCAGGGTCGCGTGCCTCGGGGCATTGCTTCGATGGCCGGCTCTCGCTGAAGAGGAGATACCACCTGGCACCATACACAGGCCGCTCAAACTCGGGGAACCAGACCTTCAGCCGCAGCCTGGCCTTGGTCTTTGCGGCGCCCTGGTGTCCATGGTGGGCCAAGGTGATCACATCCTTTACTTTGGACTGGGGGACCACTATCCGGTCACCTCGGAGCAGCAGGCCCGATGCTGAGAGGGACAATTCCTCCTTGACCTTCCATAGTTGCTCAAGTCCTGTCTTGGCCTCCTGGGTCCGCCCCGCCAAAGCTTCCAGGACAGACTTCCAGGAGCCCTCCTGCATGGAGTGCTTTAGGATCTGGAAGCACTTGTCCTCGGCAGCTGCCGCCTCCAGTTCTGACAGGGGCATTGCGTTCGGCGTGGCCGTCTCCACCACCATTCGGACGTGATCCTCAGCCTCTTCCGCACAGGTGTCATACTCATCTCCGCCACGCACTCCCGGATGTCTGGAGAGATAGTCCGCCGCATTGTTGGCCCCCGGCCGATACACCAGGGTGACTCCATACTCGAGAAGAGCGAGCATCCACCTCTCGATTCTGGCCGGTGGCTTCGAGGATGACACTGCCAGAATGGGAAGCAGGGGCTTGTGGTCTGTCACCACCGTCACTGGACGCCCCAAGACATAAAGCCGAAAACGTCTGCAGCCCCAGAGGACCGCCAGCGCCTCACGCTCGATCTGTGAGTATCTTTGTTCAGTTTCTGAGAGCGCTTTGCTGGCATAGGCCACTGGCTGGATACTCCCGTCCCGGTCCACCTGGGTCAGCACGGCACCCAGGCCAAACGGACTGGCGTCCACAACGATCTCTGACGTCAGCGCCGGGTCAAAGAACGCCATGGTGTCCTCAGCTGTCAGGGCGCCCTTAATGTCCTCAAAGGCCGCTTGCTCGAGCGGGCCCCAGTGCCAGGCTGACTCCTTCTTCGTCAGAGCCCTGAGTGGTTCAGACCTAGAGGCGAGATTTTGGATGAAACGCCCACAGTAGGTTACCATGCCGAGGAAGCTCCTCATGTCAGACACCAACTCGGGGGCTGTGCCTTCTTAATATCTTGGACTTTCCTCGGGTCCGGCAACACCCCCCCCTCCTTGAAGACAAAACCGAAGAATTCGATTGAAGGGCGCAGGAACTACCATTTGTCCCTGTGAAGGGTGAGGCCTAGCGATTGCAGTCTCTCAAAGGTCTTCCCAGCTTTCTCAGATGGTCTACCTCGGTCTTTGCGAACACCAAAATGTCATCGCTGATGTTTAGGACACCCTCCAGATCTGCGAGGGCGCCCCGAATAATATTCTGAAAGACCTCTGCAGCCGATGACACCCGAAGCTCAGTCTCTTGTACCGGTATAGTCCTCGGTGAGTGGTGAATGTGGTGATATACCTGGACTCAGGATGGAGGACGACCTGATGATAGCCCGCTCGGAGGTCTAGTTTGGAAAAGAACCGAGCCCCTTGTACTTCCGCAATAATGTCATTGATGGTGGGGGTGAGATGCCGCTCCCTCTTAATGGCCTTGTTGGGCAGTCTCAAATCTACACAGATCCGGACAGAGTCAGGTTGTTTGGGCTTCCTAGCCACAACAATCAGGGACACCCAGGGGGTCGGGCCCTCCACCTTCTTGATGATGTCGAGATTCACCAGGTTGTCCAGCTCCTTATCAACCTGCTCCCTCAGATGAAACGGTACCCTGCGGTGTTTCAGGGAGATGGGCTGCTCAGAGTCATTGATGTGCAACCTTACCGGGTCACCGGTCATCCTTCCAATGCCATTGAAGAGGGCGGCATACTTGTCGAGCAGATCATTGATGTCCTCGAGGTATACTAAGTATGCAAAACTGACAATTCCAAGAGACTCGGCGGCGGCACAGCTCAGCAGAGTTTTGTTGCTTACGGGCGTCACATAGAACCGGGATTTGATCTGCGAGACCTCATGCTCCACCTTCGCCACAAAGGCACCATCCAGCGGTATTGGTTCCAGTACTCCAAACGCAAATATGCGGGCTCTTGGCGTGAGTAGCTTTGGGGGCGAGTCGAGGGCATCATAGTGCCCCCGGGCCATCACATTGACCGAGGCTGCCGTGTCCACCAGCACTGGGACCGGCGAGTGAATGACCTCCACCACACACCTCGGTTGCCTCCTGTTCTTCCCCTTCAGGATCCCCACACTGGAAACAAAGAAAATGTTTTCTTCCTCTTCCTCCTCGGCCTCGTCCACCTGGGCATCCTGTAACGCTCACCTGAATCCCTCGGAGGCGCGGGTCTGGTCTGGGCGTTCTCTGAACCTTCCAAAGTCACTCGCAGGTCTTTGGCACCACCCTGGAAGGGCCCCCTCCTTACTGTGATCTTAATCTGGAGAGTGAGATGTCTGCGGGCAGAGAAGAAACAGGGGTTAACGTCTGCCTGACGGGGTTTCGGCCCTTTCCCCTTCCTGACACTCCTACAACTCCCCTAGGCCGCACGTGCTCACCTTAGGTAGGTTAAAGCGGCGCTCTCCATCCTGCGTCTGTGCAGGGGTGCTGTAGCCAGTTACTTCACTGGACGATAGTTCAGCCTTTTATTGCGGAGGTAGAGTCCAGAAGGCAAGACCGTCGTTAGCTGCACGAACGGTGAGTGCCTTATATGAGTCTTTTTATTGTCCTTTCAGAATCTTGCCTCTTTGCAGGTCCGGTATGCTGATCCGGTAAGTGGAGAAGTCCGGAGTTTTTGCAGGCAAGTAAAAAGTTCATCTGAAGTTAAATGCACTTTTAAAAGTCTTTTTCCCCTTTCTTTCAGGTCACGGTGCAATCGGCGATGAAGACTGATGCCGAAAGATCGTGCCGGAGGATGGACAGGTATCACCACTTAAGGCACGTGAGTAGAAATGGAGTCCTGAGCTCTAATAATGTCCTTCTTGTATTTTACAGGAGCGGACAAATGGCGCTGAACGGAGCTCGCGGAAACCGTGGCACAGGTAAGCAGATATCACAGAGTTATCGCTAACCTGTATTCTTTGTAGTTGCAGATGGCTGGAGAACGAAGAATCGCGGCACGAGGCCTTGGAAGGCGCCGGAAGGTGGTAAGAGCAGCTCTGGTACTTTCTCGTGCTACTCTAATGTTCTCGTTTTTCTTTTCAGATGTCGCGGAAGGCTGGAGCTGGATTCAGGAAGGTAAGTTGAAGATTTTCCTGTTTTCAGGTGCAGAAGAAGAAGATCAGCTGGAGCCGACACGGTGAGCGTCCTGCTGCTATTGCAGAATAACGCGAAGCACGTGAAACCAATCGGGTGTGGTTTAAATAGCCTTCAGTAGTGCTTAGGCGTCTTCTTCCACAGCTTTCAGAGGTAAGAAAAGAGTTCCAGTATGTAATTCTTGGAAGTGGTGCTGGCCCCACCCAGCAGTTAAAGTAGTCCCAGCAGGATTGGATGAAGAGTTCATCCTGCAGGTAGGAAAGCAGCATGGTCTGCAGGAGGTAAGTCCACCCAAGCACCAATCCTTTTTATATGAGCCCGGCGCTTCCAGTGCCGGGACTGGGTCCCTTTATGAGCATGAGCCTGGCGCCGCTGGCGCCAGGACAAGGTCCAAAAGGCCCCTACGGGGGCCGGCTTGTGCCTGGAATAAGGGTCATGACCCTGCTTCCAAGGATGTTGGGCTAGGTCTGACACCTTGGAGGCAGTGGTCATGACAGCACCCCCCCCTCAAGGCCCCTCCCAAATTGGTCTTCCCCGGAGGCTTTGGTTTGTTGGGAAAGGTCCGATGAAATTTTCTGATTAGACGAGAAGCATGGACATTTTCTGAAGGTTCCCAAGATCTCTCCTGGGGGCCATACCCTTTCCAATCAATCAGGTAATACAGTTTTGACTTGAAAAACTTAGAATCCAAGATGTTCCGAACCTCGTATTCGTTTTCTCCGTCTACTTGGATTGGCTCTGGAGGTTTAGTCAGACGGGTTCCGGGTTGCATAGGTTTCAGGAGTGAAACATGGAAAACAGGATGTATTTTCATTCGAGTGGGCAATTCTAATTTAACCACCACAGGATTTATCACAGCCGTGATCATGTAGGGCCCTAAGTACTTTGGATTGAAGGTGCGTGGTCCTTTTAGAGACAGATGTTTAGTAGACAGCCAGACTTGGTCTCCTACTTGGTACTGAGGGGCCTCTTTCCGATGTTGATCAGCACCTTTCTTATAAGACTCTTTGGCTCGTTGAAGGTGTGCGACGGCTTCCTTAAATGTTTGAGTTATGGTCGCATGAAGATGGTCCACAGCGGGTGTTCCGAGATCTTGAGGCGGATCTAAATTAGAGGTCCGAGGGTGAACCCCATACAACAGGAAGAAAGGGGTTTTACCTGTTCCGGTATGTATTGAGTTGTTGTACGCATATTCAGCAATCCAAAGAATGTCCCTCCAAGTACCCTCTGATTGTTGTAACATGCAACGAAGATACTGTTCCAGAGTTTGGTTAGTCCTCTCAGTCTGCCTGTCAGTTTGAGGGTGGTGCTGGTAGAGAGTCGCACGTCAATTTGTGCAAGACGACAACAACTTCTCCAGAAAAGGGAAATGAATTGGCTCCCTCGATCAGAGATTAGGACTGAAGGGAACCCGTGCAAGCGAACGATGTTTTCAAGGAATTCTCGGGCTAGAATGGAAGCTGTGGGTAATCCTTTCAGTGGAACAAAATGAGCCATCTTTGAAAAAAGATCAACAATTACTAGAATTGTATTATATCCGGAACAAGGGGGTAAATCCGTGATAAAATCCATTGAGAGGGTGTGCCAAGGGCACGGTGGAATGTCTATCGGATGCAGTAGCCCGGCTGGTTTTTCTCTCTGGCTCTTGTTTTGTGCACAGATGCCGCATGAGGCCACAAAGTCTTTGATATCCTTTCTCCAGGATGGCCACCAGAAATGTCTTTTAATTTTTTCGGAGGTTTTGGCTACACCCGGATGTCCCTCTATTAAGGAATCATGATAGCAGGTGATGACCTGTTTCTGTAAGTCATCACACGGTAAATAAAGTCTGCCTTGGAAGTATAATAGATCTTGATCTATCGAAAAATCCTTTCCTTTCTGCAGCCAAGTCAAGGAATCTTCGGGAGTTATTATTTGCTTGATCTTCCTTTTAATGTCGTCAAGAGACATTGTGTTGATGACTCCCAAAATCTTTTGTTCGGGGATTATGGGTACTGGTTCTGGATTAGCTGCGAGTTCGTTAACGCCTATTCGTGAAAGGGCATCAGCTTTTCCGTTTTTGACGCCCGGCCGAAACGTAATCACAAAATCAAATTCCGCGAAAAATAAAGCCCAACGGAGTTGTCTTGAAGATTGGGCCTTGGCTGACTTCAAATATTGGAGGTTACGATGATCAGTAATTACAGTGACAGTATGCCGGGCTCCTAGGAGATAATGCCGCCAGGCCTTAAAGGCGGACTTGATTGCCAGAAGTTCCTTGTCCGTGATTGTGTAGTTGATTTCCGGGGCCGAAAATTTGCGGGACCAAAACGCCACAGGGTGTAATTGGTGTGTTTCAGGATCTCTTTGTGACAAAACTGCCCCCATTGCAAGGCTAGATGCGTCGGTCTCGACGATATAAGGAAGTTCTGGACGAGGATGTTTCAGGACTGGAGCAGAAATAAATTTGGCTTTCAAATCTTGGAAGGCTTGTTCGGCCTCTGGAGTCCACTCGAATTTTTTGTTCTTTTTTAGGAGAGCCGTGATAGGTTGGACTATTCGAGAGAATTCGGGGATAAACCTTCGGTAAAAATTAGCAAAGCCCAACATGCTCTGTACTCCTTTTACCGAAGTCGGAGACGGCCATTTGGTGATAGTATCCACTTTTCTTGTGTCCATGTGAACACCGTTGGGTGACAAAATGAACCCCAAAAATTCGACTTCCTTTACATGAAAGGTACACTTTTCCAACTTAGCAAATAAACGATGGTGGCGAAGCCTCTGCAAAACTGCGGTGACATGTCGTCGGTGTTCAGCTTCTGAGGAGGAGTATACCAGGATGTCATCAATGTAGACGACTACACAAACATCAATAAGCTCTCGGAGAACGTCATTCATAAAGAACTGGAAGGCGGCCGGTGCATTACATAGTCCAAAAGGCATTACTTGATACTCGAATAATCCGTATTTTGTGCGAAAGGCCGTCTTCCATTCGTCACCCTCCCTGATTCGTACCAAGTGGTAAGCTCCTCTGAGATCTAGTTTTGTGTACATGCAGGCGCCTTTTACTTGGTCCAATAGTTCGGGAATCAGAGGCAGCGGATACCTGTTTTTGACTGTAATCTGGTTCAGGGCGCGGTAATCTATACACGTTCTCAGGTCACCTTCCTTTTTCGGGACGAAGAACAAAGCTGAAGAAGCTGGAGATTTTGAGGGACGAATAAATCCGTTAGCCATGTACTGGTCTAAGTATTGTCTGAGGTGAAGATTTTCTGGCTCAGTAAGAGCATATATTCTACTGCACGGTGGAGTGGATCCGGGTATCAGGTCTATCTGGCAGTCGTATGATCTGTGCGGGGGCAAGGTGTTGGCCTGATCTTTCTGGAAGACATCACTAAACTCTTGGGGCCTCATTACACGGACGGCGGTAAGGGTTAACGGTCACCGTTAATGGCAACGGTGACCGTTAACCCTTACCGCCGTACTACGAGGTCCCTTTGCGGGTTGGAGGATTTAACGCCTGCTTCTTGCAGGCGTTAAAATCCAACCCGCTAAGGGACCTCGGAGCTAATTACGGCACCGCAAAATTGCGGTGGCGTAATTAGTGCCTTCCCCATTTCCATAGAGCCCTATGGGGCAGAAATGGGAATGGGGAAGGGCAATTGCGGAAAGGGGATTTACCGCCCCTCCAACCTTGGAATGGGGCGGTAAATCCCCTTTCCGCCAAGGCGGTGCCGGTATTTTACCGGCATGAGCCATGGCGCTAATAGCGCCATGGCTCACCGCCTACCGTGTAATGAGGCCCTTGGTATTCAGGAGGCAATTGGAGGTTCTCGGAAGCGACGGCTGCCAGCCTGATGTCGGGCCGAGAATAACAAGTTTGGGCGCACTCTGGAAACCGGATTACCTTGGCTCGCCAGTCGATCTGAGGATTGTGTTTTTCCAACCAAGGAACTCCTAGAATTACTTGAAACTGCGGGGCCTTGATTACATCAAACACGATTCCTTCCCGATGTCCGTCCTGGCAGAGCAGCGTCACTTCCACGGTGGTGTGAGAGACTGGTCCGGAAACTATTTCTGTACCATCCACTGTAGTGATTACATCTTTTACCAATTTAGGACATAAAGGAAGATTCATCCTAACTGCCATATCTTGATCCACGTAGTTACCGATTGATCCGCTATCAATGAATGCCTTAATAGCATGCATACAATTTGTTTGGTCGGGGTTTATGAGGACCATGGGCAGTACGAAATGCGAGGTCAAGGAACTGGTTTTTACGCTCGGCAAGCGGACCTCTACGCTTGCCGGGCGAGGTCGTTTCCCGATTCTTGTTGTTTTGCATCCTTATCGGAAGCTCCCAAGGCTTTCTTGACCGGTTTCACTGAACAATCTCGAAGGAAGTGTCCAGACTTCCCACAGTAGAGGCACAGCTGTAACTGTCTTCGCCTTTCTCGTTCCTTTTGAGTTAAAGTTCCTTTCACGATGCCTATCTGCATGGGTTCCACGGAATCATTTCCTTTAGCAGGGTTTTGAGTCTTTGAGAACGTCCGGGTTTCAAATCTGGAGCGATCGGCCTTTCTGTTCTGTAGTTGATGATCTAATTGAACTACTAGGTCGATATAATCGGAGCACTCTTGCGGAGGATTTACCACCTGTGCTAAGACATCTTTAAGTTCTCCACGTAGCCCCCTGTGGAAAAGCGTGATCCTCTTGTCTTCTGGCCACCTGGTTTCAACCACCAGTCTGTTAAAAGATGCTATGTACGCCAGGAGATCTTGGTTACCTTGTCTTAGCGATAGGAGTTCATTGTCCAAGGCCTGCCCTTGTGAGTGTCGTGCGAACAACTTTTCCATACTGGCCTGAAAGTCTTGGAAGTTTTGGAGGACCGGATCATCCTGTGTCACTAAAGGAATGGACCAATCAGCCGCATTGCCACTAAGATAGGAAAGTACAAATGCTACTTTAGCTTGGTCAGTTGGGAATGCAGCGGGTCTACACCAAAAGTGCAAGCGGCATTGGTTGATGAATACTGCGTAGCGTTTAGGATCACCTGAGAAACGTTCTGGTGGAGCCAGGGGCACATTCCCTGGCAGATTAATCTGCACCGGATTGCTTGAGGTTGTAAGTGGATAATTCCCTCCCGAGGTAGGCAAAGGTGCTTGCCCAGCTTGAATTTGTAGCAATTGCCTGGCCATGTCGTCCGCTCGCTCTTTGGAAACGATCAATTCCCTTCGTAAGGCATTTGTTTCTTGACGAGATGCATGTACCTCGGCCCTCAGCTCCCCAAGCAATTGGGCCAATTGGTCTGTATCCGAGGTTTCCATTGCGCCTGGGTGGGATATTTGTGGTAGGCTTCGCGTTCTGTAACGCTCACCTGAATCCCTCGGAGGCGCGGGTCTGGTCTGGGTGTTCTCTGAACCTTCCAAAGTCACTCGCAGGTCTTTGGCACCACCCTGGAAGGGCCCCCTCCTTACTGTGATCTTAATCTGGAGAGTGAGATGTCTGCGGGCAGAGAAGAAACAGGGGTTAACGTCTGCCTGACGGGGTTTCGGCCCTTTCCCCTTCCTGACACTCCTACAACTCCCCTAGGCCGCACGTGCTCACCTTAGGTAGGTAAAAGCGGCGCTCTCCATCCTGCGTCTGTGCAGGGGTGCTGTAGCCAGTTACTTCACTGGACGATATTTCAGCCTTTTATTGCGGAGGAAGAGTCCAGAAGGCAAGACCGTCGTTAGCTGCACGAACGGTGAGTGCCTTATATGAGTCTTTTTATTGTCCTTTCAGAATCTTGCCTCTTTGCAGGTCCGGTATGCTGATCCGGTAAGTGGAGAAGTCCGGAGTTTTTGCAGGCAAGTAAAAAGTTCATCTGAAGTTAAATGCACTTTTAAAAGTCTTTTTCCCCTTTCTTTCAGGTCGCGGTGCAATCGGCGATGAAGACTGATGCAGAAGGATCGTGCCGGAGGATGGACAGGTATCACCACTTAAGGCACGTGAGTAGAAATGGAGTCCTGAGCTCTAATAATGTCCTTCTTGTATTTTACAGGTGCGGACAAATGGCGCTGAACGGAGCTCGCGGAAACCGTGGCACAGGTAAGCAGATATCACAGAGTTATCGCTAACCTGTATTCTTTGTAGTTGCAGATGGCTGGAGAACGAAGAATCGCGGCACGAGGCCTTGGAAGGCGCCGGAAGGTGGTAAGAGCAGCTCTGGTACTTTCTCGTGCTACTCTAATGTTCTCGTTTTCCTTTTCAGATGTCGCGGAAGGCTGGAGCTGGATTCAGGAAGGTAAGTTGAAGATTTTCCTGTTTTCAGGTGCAGAAGAAGAAGATCAGCTGGAGCTGACACGGTGAGCGTCCTGCTGCTATTGCAGAATAACGCGAAGCACGTGAAACCAATCGGGTGTGGTTTAAATAGCCTTCAGTAGTGCTTAGGCGTCTTCTTCCACAGCTTTCAGAGGTAAGAAAAGAGTTCCAGTATGTAATTCTTGGGAGTGGTGCTGGCCCCACCCAGCAGTTAAAGTAGTCCCAGCAGGATTGGATGAAGAGTTCATCCTGCAGGTAGGAAAGCAGCATGGTCTGCAGGAGGTAAGTCCACCCAAGCACCAATCCTTTTTATATGAGCCCGGCGCTTCCAGTGCCGGGACTGGGTCCCTTTATGAGCATGAGCCTGGCGCCGCTGGCGCCAGGACAAGGTCCAAAAGGCCCCTACGGGGGCCGGCTTGTGCCTGGAATAAGGGTCATGACCCTGCTTCCAAGGATGTTGGGCTAGGTCTGACACCTTGGAGGCAGTGGTCATGACAGCACCCCCCCCTCAAGGCCCCTCCCAAATTGGTCTTCCCCGGAGGCTTTGGTTTGTTGGGAAAGGTCCGATGAAATTTTCTGATTAGACGAGAAGCATGGACATTTTCTGAAGGTTCCCAAGATCTCTCCTGGGGGCCATACCCTTTCCAATCAATCAGGTAATACAGTTTTGACTTGAAAAACTTAGAATCCAAGATGTTCCGAACCTCGTATTCGTTTTCTCCGTCTACTTGGATTGGCTCTGGAGGTTTAGTCAGACGGGTTCCGGGTTGCATAGGTTTCAGGAGTGAAACATGGAAAACAGGATGTATTTTCATTCGAGTGGGCAATTCTAATTTAACCGCCACAGGATTTATCACAGCCGTGATCATGTAGGGCCCTAAGTACTTTGGATTGAAGGTGCGTGGTCCTTTTAGAGACAGATGTTTAGTAGACAGCCAGACTTGGTCTCCTACTTGGTACTGAGGGGCCTCTTTCCGATGTTGATCAGCACCTTTCTTATAAGACTCTTTGGCTCGTTGAAGGTGTGCGACGGCTTCCTTAAATGTTTGAGTTATGGTCGCATGAAGATGGTCCACAGCGGGTGTTCCGAGATCTTGAGGCGGATCTAAATTAGAGGTCCGAGGGTGAACCCCATACAACAGGAAGAAAGGGGTTTTACCTGTTCCGGTATGTATTGAGTTGTTGTACGCATATTCAGCAATCCAAAGAATGTCCCTCCAAGTACCCTCTGATTGTTGTAACATGCAACGAAGATACTGTTCGAGAGTTTGGTTAGTCCTCTCAGTCTGCCTGTCAGTTTGAGGGTGGTGCTGGTAGAGAGTCGCACGTCAATTTGTGCAAGACGACAACAACTTCTCCAGAAATGGGAAATGAATTGGCTCCCTCGATCAGAGATTAGGACTGAAGGGAACCCGTGCAAGCGAACGATGTTTTCAAGGAATTCTCGGGCTAGAATGGAAGCTGTGGGTAATCCTTTCAGTGGAACAAAATGAGCCATCTTTGAAAAAAGATCAACAATTACTAGAATTGTATTATATCCGGAACAAGGGGGTAAATCCGTGATAAAATCCATTGAGAGGGTGTGCCAAGGGCACGGTGGAATGTCTATCGGATGCAGTAGCCCGGCTGGTTTTTCTCTCTGGCTCTTGTTTTGTGCACAGATGCCGCATGAGGCCACAAAGTCTTTGATATCCTTTCTCCAGGATGGCCACCAGAAATGTCTTTTAATTTTTTCGGAGGTTTTGGCTACACCCGGATGTCCCTCTATTAAGGAATCATGATAGCAGGTGATGACCTGTTTCTGTAAGTCATCACACGGTAAATAAAGTCTGCCTTGGAAGTATAATAGATCTTGATCTATCGAAAAATCCTTTCCTTTCTGCAGCCAAGTCAAGGAATCTTCGGGAGTTATTATTTGCTTGATCTTCCTTTTAATGTCGTCAAGAGACATTGTGTTGATGACTCCCAAAATCTTTTGTTCGGGGATTATGGGTACTGGTTCTGGATTAGCTGCGAGTTCGTTAACGCCTATTCATGAAAGGGCATCAGCTTTTCCGTTTTTGACGCCCGGCCGAAACGTAATCACAAAATCAAATTCCGCGAAAAATAAAGCCCAACGGAGTTGTCTTGAAGATTGGGCCTTGGCTGACTTCAAATATTGGAGGTTACGATGATCAGTAATTACAGTGACAGTATGCCGGGCTCCTAGGAGATAATGCCGCCAGGCCTTAAAGGCGGACTTGATTGCCAGAAGTTCCTTGTCCGTGATTGTGTAGTTGATTTCCGGGGCCGAAAATTTGCGGGACCAAAACGCCACAGGGTGTAATTGGTGTGTTTCAGGATCTCTTTGTGACAAAACTGCCCCCATTGCAAGGCTAGATGCGTCGGTCTCGACGATATAAGGAAGTTCTGGACGAGGATGTTTCAGGACTGGAGCAGAAATAAATTTGGCTTTCAAATCTTGGAAGGCTTGTTCGGCCTCTGGAGTCCACTCGAATTTTTTGTTCTTTTTTAGGAGAGCCGTGATAGGTTGGACTATTCGAGAGAATTCGGGGATAAACCTTCGGTAAAAATTAGCAAAGCCCAACATGCTCTGTACTCCTTTTACCGAAGTCGGAGACGGCCATTTGGTGATAGTATCCACTTTTCTTGTGTCCATGTGAACACCGTTGGGTGACAAAATGAACCCCAAAAATTCGACTTCCTTTACATGAAAGGTACACTTTTCCAACTTAGCAAATAAACGATGGTGGCGAAGCCTCTGCAAAACTGCGGTGACATGTCGTCGGTGTTCAGCTTCTGAGGAGGAGTATACCAGGATGTCATCAATGTAGACGACTACACAAACATCAATAAGCTCTCGGAGAACGTCATTCATAAAGAACTGGAAGGCGGCCGGTGCATTACATAGTCCAAAAGGCATTACTTGATACTCGAATAATCCGTATTTTGTGCGAAAGGCCGTCTTCCATTCGTCACCCTCCCTGATTCGTACCAAGTGGTAAGCTCCTCTGAGATCTAGTTTTGTACATGCAGGCGCCTTTTACTTGGTCCAATAGTTCGGGAATCAGAGGCAGCGGATACCTGTTTTTGACTGTAATCTGGTTCAGGGCGCGGTAATCTATACACGTTCTCAGGTCACCTTCCTTTTTCGGGACGAAGAACAAAGCTGAAGAAGCTGGAGATTTTGAGGGACGAATAAATCCGTTAGCCAGGTACTGGTCTAAGTATTGTCTGAGGTGAAGATTTTCTGGCTCAGTAAGAGCATATATTCTACTGCACGGTGGAGTGGATCCGGGTATCAGGTCTATCTGGCAGTCGTATGATCTGTGCGGGGGCAAGGTGTTGGCCTGATCTTTCTGGAAGACATCACTAAACTCTTGGGGCCTCATTACACGGACGGCGGTAAGGGTTAACGGTCACCGTTAATGGCAACGGTGACCGTTAACCCTTACCGCCGTACTACGAGGTCCCTTTGCGGGTTGGAGGATGCGTTAAAATCCAACCCGCTAAGGGACCTCGGAGCTAATTACGGCACCGCAAAATTGCGGTGGCGTAATTAGCGCCTTCCCCATTTCCATAGAGCCCTATGGGGCAGAAATGGGAATGGGGAAGGGCAATTGCGGAAAGGGGATTTACCGCCCCTCCAACCTTGGAGTGGGGCGGTAAATCCCCTTTCCGCCAAGGCGGTGCCGGTATTTTACCGGCATGAGCCATGGCGCTAATAGCGCCATGGCTCACCGCCTACCGTGTAATGAGGCCCTTGGTATTCAGGAGGCAATTGGAGGTTCTCGGAAGCGACGGCTGCCAGCCTGATGTCGGGCCGAGAATAACAAGTTTGGGCGCACTCTGGAAACCGGATTACCTTGGCTCGCCAGTCGATCTGAGGATTGTGTTTTTCCAACCAAGGAACTCCTAGAATTACTTGAAACTGCGGGGCCTTGATTACATCAAACACGATTCCTTCCCGATGTCCGTCCTGGCAGAGCAGCGTCACTTCCACGGTGGTGTGAGAGACTGGTCCGGAAACTATTTCTGTACCATCCACTGTAGTGATTACATCTTTTACCAATTTAGGACATAAAGGAAGATTCATCCTAACTGCCATATCTTGATCCACGTAGTTACCGATTGATCCGCTATCAATGAATGCCTTAATAGCATGCATACAATTTGTTTGGTCGGGGTTTATGAGGACCATGGGCAGTACGAAATGCGAGGTCAAGGAACTGGTTTTTACGCTCGGCAAGCGGACCTCTACGCTTGCCGGGCGAGGTCGTTTCCCGATTCTTGTTGTTTTGCATCCTTATCGGAAGCTCCCAAGGCTTTCTTGACCGGTTTCACTGAACAATCTCGAAGGAAGTGTCCAGACTTCCCACAGTAGAGGCACAGCTGTAACTGTCTTCGCCTTTCTCGTTCCTTTTGAGTTAAAGTTCCTTTCACGATGCCTATCTGCATGGGTTCCACGGAATCATTTCCTTTAGCAGGGTTTTGAGTCTTTGAGAACGTCCGGGTTTCAAATCTGGAGCGATCGGCCTTTCTGTTCTGTAGTTGATGATCTAATTGAACTACTAGGTCGATATAATCGGAGCACTCTTGCGGAGGATTTACCACCTGTGCTAAGACATCTTTAAGTTCTCCACGTAGCCCCCTGTGGAAAAGCGTGATCCTCTTGTCTTCTGGCCACCTGGTTTCAACCACCAGTCTGTTAAAAGATGCTATGTACGCCAGGAGATCTTGGTTACCTTGTCTTAGCGATAGGAGTTCATTGTCCAAGGCCTGCCCTTGTGAGTGTCGTGCGAACAACTTTTCCATACTGGCCTGAAAGTCTTGGAAGTTTTGGAGGACCGGATCATCCTGTGTCACTAAAGGAATGGACCAATCAGCCGCATTGCCACTAAGATAGGAAAGTACAAATGCTACTTTAGCTTGGTCAGTTGGGAATGCAGCGGGTCTACACCAAAAGTGCAAGCGGCATTGGTTGATGAATACTGCGTAGCGTTTAGGATCACCTGAGAAACGTTCTGGTGGAGCCAGGGGCACATTCCCTGGCAGATTAATCTGCACCGGATTGCTTGAGGTTGTAAGTGGATAATTCCCTCCCGAGGTAGGCAAAGGTGCTTGCCCAGCTTGAATTTGTAGCAATTGCCTGGCCAGGTCGTCCGCTCGCTCTTTGGAAACGATCAATTCCCTTCGTAAGGCATTTGTTTCTTGACGAGATGCATGTACCTCGGCCCTCAGCTCCCCAAGCAATTGGGCCAATTGGTCTGTATCCGAGGTTTCCATTGCGCCTGGGTGGGATATTTGTGGTAGGCTTCGCGTTCTGTAACGCTCACCTGAATCCCTCGGAGGCGCGGGTCTGGTCTGGGCGTTCTCTGAACCTTCCAAAGTCACTCGCAGGTCTTTGGCACCACCCTGGAAGGGCCCCCTCCTTACTGTGATCTTAATCTGGAGAGTGAGATGTCTGCGGGCAGAGAAGAAACAGGGGTTAATGTCTGCCTGACGGGGTTTCGGCCCTTTCCCCTTCCTGACACTCCTACAACTCCCCTAGGCCGCACGTGCTCACCTTAGGTAGGTAAAAGCGGCGCTCTCCATCCTGCGTCTGTGCAGGGGTGCTGTAGCCAGTTACTTCACTGGACGATAGTTCAGCCTTTTATTGCGGAGGTAGAGTCCAGAAGGCAAGACCGTCGTTAGCTGCACGAACGGTGAGTGCCTTATATGAGTCTTTTTATTGTCCTTTCAGAATCTTGCCTCTTTGCAGGTCCGGTATGCTGATCCGGTAAGTGGAGAAGTCTGGAGTTTTTGCAGGCAAGTAAAAAGTTCATCTGAAGTTAAATGCACTTTTAAAAGTCTTTTTCCCCTTTCTTTCAGGTCGCGGTGCAATCGGCGATGAAGACTGATGCAGAAGGATCGTGCCGGAGGATGGACAGGTATCACCACTTAAGGCACGTGAGTAGAAATGGAGTCCTGAGCTCTAATAATGTCCTTCTTGTATTTTACAGGTGCGGACAAATGGCGCTGAACGGAGCTCGCGGAAACCGTGGCACAGGTAAGCAGATATCACAGAGTTATCGCTAACCTGTATTCTTTGTAGTTGCAGATGGCTGGAGAACGAAGAATCGCGGCACGAGGCCTTGGAAGGCGCCGGAAGGTGGTAAGAGCAGCTCTGGTACTTTCTCGTGCTACTCTAATGTTCTCGTTTTCCTTTTCAGATGTCGCGGAAGGCTGGAGCTGGATTCAGGAAGGTAAGTTGAAGATTTTCCTGTTTTCAGGTGCAGAAGAAGAAGATCAGCTGGAGCTGACACGGTGAGCGTCCTGCTGCTATTGCAGAATAACGCGAAGCACGTGAAACCAATCGGGTGTGGTTTAAATAGCCTTCAGTAGTGCTTAGGCGTCTTCTTCCACAGCTTTCAGAGGTAAGAAAAGAGTTCCAGTATGTAATTCTTGGGAGTGGTGCTGGCCCCACCCAGCAGTTAAAGTAGTCCCAGCAGGATTGGATGAAGAGTTCATCCTGCAGGTAGGAAAGCAGCATGGTCTGCAGGAGGTAAGTCCACCCAAGCACCAATCCTTTTTATATGAGCCCGGCGCTTCCAGTGCCGGGACTGGGTCCCTTTATGAGCATGAGCCTGGCGCCGCTGGCGCCAGGACAAGGTCCAAAAAGCCCCTACGGGGGCCGGCTTGTGCCTGGAATAAGGGTCATGACCCTGCTTCCAAGGATGTTGGGCTAGGTCTGACACCTTGGAGGCAGTGGTCATGACACATCCTCCCCGCCCTGGTCCACCTGGGCCACATTTGGTGGGCGGTTTTGGCATGGGACCCACATCCGAGCCGGGCGTCTCGGCACCATCACGGGCAGGGCTGCCTTACACATCCTCGAAAAATGGTCAGGCAGGCCGCACCTACCACATGTCCTTCCAGCCGCCGGACACTCCGTCGGGTGGGGGAGGTCGTACCCGCACTTCTGGCATGATTCCCCCGCTCTCCCTGCTCTGTCACGGGGTCCCACACCAGGCCTTCTCACTCCTCTGCCACCACGCCACATGGCACACACCTCCTCTGACTTTATTGAGCGGGACCCCGCCTCCATCTTGGATGCCCGAGCCTCCGCCACCTCATGGCACCGGCCTAGTTCCAGGATGCGGGGTAGAGTGATACCCGGCTCTCTCAGGACCTGCCTCCTGAGTTTGCCCGAGGAGCATGCCTGAATTAGCATTGTGCGCATCATGTCCTCCGCGTCTCCCCACGCACAGCCCAGGGAGAGGCGACGTAGGCGACCATAGAAGATGTCCAGTGTTTCATCCTCCTTTTGCTTGGCCAACAGCATGACAAATCTTTCATAGTCCAAGTTGGCAATGGGCAGAAAATGGGCCAGGAGTGGCGCCTTGGCCGCGTCGTACGAGCCATCCCCTGCAGGAAGCGACTCAAAAATCTCCTGGACCGAAGGCCCCGCGGAGTACAGCATAGTTGCCACCCTGCTGTCATCATCCGTCACCTGGGCGGCCCTGAAGTACATATCAAGACGCCCAACCCACCTCCTCCACCTGGGCCCCATGCTGGATGGTGGGCCCGATGCGTCAAATTCAGGGATGGGCTGCAGGGCTGCATGGGCACGTGCTTGGGCCATGATAGGAAGTCTGTGCTGAGCAACTGGCTGTACCACCGGTGGCCCCTGAGGCACAGGAGCTTGACCACCTACTTGGACTTGAGGGGGTAGCTGTGGAGCCGCCAATGGGTGTTGCACTGGAAGCACCAGAGCCTGAAAGACCTGCTGTTGAGCTGCCGCCTGACCACCGTCCTGGGGAACCTGTGCGGCTGCAGGGAGCCCACCGCCTTGATCGTCAGTCACTCATGGGCTTGAGCGCACAGGCACCCCCACTTTGGAACCTGGGGGCCGCAACTCAATCACCCACCACCACCTCACAGTCTGGACACCCCACTCAGGCAAAGTAACAGTCCAACCTGGGGAGGGGATGGTGGAATCTTGTCCTCAGCTCTCCTAAGTCTGGCACCAGAATTGAAGAAACAGAAGAAAAACACCGCCAACTTGAGGATCCACCACTGCAGTAATCCACCCTGATGATGAAGAGGGCGAAGAAGAGGCCACAGCAGCCTGATGATGAAGGGGATGAAGAAGCACTGTGCCCCCTCGCTGCAGCAACACCCAGGGGTGTAGGAGTTCCAAAAATTAAGCAAAGAAAAAGAACTGGGCTAAGCAGGCCCAGCCATTTTAGCCCTTCTCCTTGCTTTCACTCGACGTAGGAGGCCCAAATCTGGAGGAAAATCCAAAAATCAGGCATGGGCGTGCAGGTTTGACTGCCTGCAAGCAGTATGTCCAAAAATTAGACCTGGATCACCTTCACCATCCAAACCGGAGCTTGGTGAAGTTCCACAGCCTTGCTGACAAAATGTCCGCCAGCCGCGTGTGCGATCCGCAGCCACGGCATGAAACGAAATGTCAGTTTGTTCCGTTTCAGGGATGAAAAATTATGGAATTCCGTCACCGCCGGGCCTGGGCTTCCGCATCCACCCGTCGCCACTGTTGGGGGTTTGTCCTGGCCCCCATGCGGTCCCGTAAACCCCCACCCTGTAAGGACCACACTCGACACACGTCCTTACAGTTCGTGCTTCCCGGTCGCTCTGCCGTGGCCAGGCACGCCCCGTTTATTTATACAGCACGTGGCGGCGTGCACGTCACGCCGCCACGTGCGCGTCCCGTCACGGGGCAGCACCACAGGCCCATGAAAACCACATCTTCCGAAGTCTGTCAAAATATTTCACTAGCATTCTCTAACATCTGCATAGCACTTATAAATGATTCTCTGAAAGAAAGCGTTCAGGAGGAAGCCTAGAATTGCTGAACTTCAATTGAAACTGCCTTTAATTATACATGTGTGGAATAACTTTCTTATCATTATGAGTGTTGGAATCAGAAGACAGCTAACTTGCCGGTTAGGAGCAGATGCGTCAGAAAGCCGCAGAGCGTTTTCCCCAAATCTGTGTAAAGCTGCTGGTGGGAGAGCACACCCAGGCAAACCTCCACCATAGTTCCATATATTATATGTTAATGTTAATGTTAAAGATCATTTATACAGTGCAGTATTACCACCGGAGTGGTCCGCTGGCGCTCTGGCAGATCTGAAAGGAAAGAGTGTGGGATGGGTTAGTATGAGAAAGCAGGACGAGGTAGAGCAAGAGTTCTGATGTCCTGTTGACAGCTTCAGATCGGTTTGCACCGTTCGCTGAGCTTGGGTGTGATTTACGGCTCCGTAGACTCCCATGTGCTGTTGCGCGGGGCTATGTATGGTTTGTTCTGTTGTTGCAGTTTAGTGAAGTGCATGCGGATTGCTGTGCAGAGAAGAGGTTGCGTTTGTTTAGCGTTTAAGAGGTTTAAGTGGAACTTGAGGTTTTAGGGTTGAGTTAGTGGAGCTTTTCTTACCTCCTTACTTTGGGGTACTGTGGTGGTTAATTCGCCAGGTTCTGTGCATGGTGGTGGCTTCTCTCTGTAGCTGTGTAGCAGTCTGTGGACATGAGGTGGTGAAGGCCTCCCCCCAACCTTGGGAGGAGATGGGTATGAATGAAGGGTCTGCTCTTAGGTTGCCACAGGGTGTGCCTGCCATTGCCTCCCTGAGCTCCTTGGGCAGGATCCCCACCCTCCAAGGACCAGCCGCTCTAAGTTCTCCAGGGGTCCGAGTTATTGGCCGATGCTCCCCTATCTGCAGCTATATGGCCTGTCCCTAGGGTGGAGTAGTGGATCACACAGGCAAGGAGAACTTAGCAATTATCAACTGCAGAGAGGATCAAACAAATGCATTCAGAAATCTGCTAAAGACAAACCAATCCATAAGTCTAGAACTTTTGAGGAGTACAAATGAACTGACACAAGTGTAGGAGACATCAGGAGTTTATTAGGAGTGAGACCCCAGTGAGCCGCAATGCACAACACTTCCTCCTTCTCATCAATGTCTTTCATCCGTCTGCTCTCCTGGCCCACTGTTCTGGAATCCATACATGGAGTGAGCTCCAGAACGGTGAAGCGAAATTCAACTACAACATCTCCCCTTCCAGGGAATGAAAAGAACAAAGAAGAGGGAAAAGGAAATGAGCGAAAGTGGGGTGGGAAGTAAAGAAAGAGAGGGGAAAGGAAATAAAAGATCAACATGATGTAACTAAAACAACTGACGACCTAGACTTGGTAGATAAATAATACACAAAATCATCTCTGACATTTGGTGCAACTCTCCTGCACCTCCTGGACACAAAACTCTCTCTCGTAAAGTTCTTCTGATCTGGGAAATTCATACCACCCACGGCCAACACCAATCTTCCTCTTAACACTACTCTTATGTTGTCAGGTATGCCTAAAACATCATCAAAAGACCAGTGTCTGTGGTTCTTTGTGCTTGGATAGTCCTTTTGTGACCTTGTGAGGGTTTTTCATGTTGACTCAATCTCCTTCCTTCAGGACCATGTCAAAGGTACCTTTGATACAATCATAATTACTCTTTGTATTTAGTTTTTGTCCTTCACCATTTTCAACACTCCCTCCATGTCTACTTTCTTTGCGTTTTTCATCATTTTCCATGAAGGGTACAAATGGTTGCACTCTACTCTGTGTTACGCTCACCTGGTATCCACGGGGACGCCACCCAGCCGTATGGACACTGGTATCCTTCTCAGCAGTTCCCAGATGTTGCCAGTGGGAGAGGGTCTGCCTGTAATACAGTAGAGCTATGTTCAAGACTGGCCAACTGGGGTAATTAGCCTCCCACCACCCTGTATGCCTTCAGCCCTACCGGTGCCTTTCCTCACCTTATTGTTGATTCAGGTGTGCTCTCCGTCCTGCCTTCTTGACAGGGGCGCGTTGTCCTTTGTGTGCGGATGCGATCTAGTTACTTCACTGATGCCAGCCCGTTTGATGTCTTTCAGGTAGGTCTTATTGCTGTTCTATAGCGCTGTTATTCCTGCATGCCTTTCTTGGTTTAATAATGTCTCTTTCTCTTCCTTAGATATGCAGAAGTTCAGTGTGGTGCATTGGCTGAATTGGGTCTCGCCAGTAAATGATGGCGCGTAATGAGCGCTATAATGCGGTAAGTAGGCGCTATGTGCAGCGATGCCTTGCTTTGCTAACCTGTTTTCTTTTCTTTTCCCATAGATCGCGGAGTTCACCCAGGGTGTGGAATTCCGAGGCGATGCTGGTCGAGGGGTGACCTGCCAGGTAAGCCTTTCGGCACAGTTCGTAATGTTGTAATGTCTCTAATTCCTTGTTTCTTTCCTTTTTTCAGATCCATCGGTCTGGGAGACAGGTGCTGCTTCTCCGAGGTTCGTGGGTATAGCTGGACACGGTGAACGTCACGTTGCAAGATTGCAAAGTAACGCGAAGCGTGTTATCCAAGTCGGGTGTGGTTTAAATAGTTTCAAGAAAGTAGTCCTGGTAAAGTAGTCCCTAGGTTACCACACCCAAAACACTATACCGCATAGCTTGGTTCCTAGGAGCCAAGCTATGTGGATGCCTCCATGTTGGCTGGCAGCTTCAAAATAAAGTAGTTCCCCAAGCACATGTCTTCACTGTGTATGAGCCTGGCACCATAGGCGCCAGGACTGGCTCCAAGAGGGCCTAGGAAGTGGAAGCCAAGGTTTATTGGAGACCCGAGCCAAGACCTCTCCTGGCCCATGAGCTTGCCAGAGGGGTTTTCGAATGTGGGTCGTGACAGCACTCCCCCCAAAGGCCCCTCCCATGGAGTTTCTTCTCTCTGGCCCAGGTTTAGTTGGGAAATTTCAATGATATTTTCTGATCAGACATGGTGCATGAATGTTCTCACAGGGTTCCCTGGATCTGTCTTGGGGTCCAAATCCCTTCCAATCGATTAGATAGTATAGCTTGTCCCTAGAATACTTAGAATCCAGATTCCTCTCACTTCAAATTCTGGTTCTCCGTCAACAAGTATGGGCTTTGGTGGTGTCGCAATCCGTGTACCGGGCTGCATTGGCTTTAAAAGGGACACATGAAATACCGGATGGATTTGTAGGTTAGGTGGTAAATCTAGTTTGACGGTCGCTGGCTTGATAATTGCCTTGAAGGTATAAGGCCCTAAGTACCTGGGTCTGAGTTCCCTTAATTGGTACGAATCTAGCACCAACCAAACCTTGTCTCCTACCTGATAGTCAGGGGCTTTCTTCCTGTGTTGATCAGCAAATTTTTTTTTTGCTTTTCCTTGGCAAGAATAAGATGTTCTTTGGCCTTTTTGAAAGCCTGAGTGATGGTGGTTTGAAGAGTTTTCACTGCTGGCATTTCCAAACTGGCTGGGAGATCCAGTGCAGAGGTACGTGGGTGTCTACCATAAAGGGTATAAAAGGGTGTTTGTCGTGTACTTGAATGCAAGGAATTGTTATATGCATAGTCGGCTATCCATAGTAAGTCTTTCCAGTTTCTTTGTTCATGGTGCAACATGCACTGTAAATACTGCTCGAGAGTCTGATTGGTCCTCTCGGTTTGACCGTCCGTTTGGGGATGATGACTGGTAGATAGCCAGACGTCAATCTGCGCCATTGCACAACACTTTCTCCAGAAGTTGGAGACGAACTGGCTACCTCGATCGGAGACCAGCACTGATGGGAAGCTATGTAGTTTAACAATACCTTCCAGGAACACTTTGGCTAAAGTGGATGCGTCTGGGAGGCCTTTGAGCGGAATAAAGTGTGCCATCTTTGAGAATAAGTCCACGACTACAAGAATGGTGTTAAACCCTTGACTGGGAGGTAGGTCAGTGATGAAGTCGAGGGAAAGAGTGTGCCAAGGAGTGGGAGGAATGTCTAATGGTTGTAGAAGACCAGATGTTTTTTGTTTTTGCGACTTATTTTGTGCACAGACTCCACAGGACTGAATATATTGGATGATGTCTTTACGCCAGACAGGCCACCAGAAGTTCTGTTTTACCTTAGCTAGAGTCTTGGTGATCCCAGGGTCCCCTTCGATCAGTGAATCGTGATAACTTGAAATTATATGTTGTTGTAACTCCTTCGTGGGTACATACAGACGATCCCTAAAAAAGGGTAAGTGGTCTTTGATGGAATATTGTTCTCCTTGCCCTTGCCATGCAAGGAAAGTATCAGGATTCATGGTCTGTTGAATCTCGTTTCTCAGTTCTGCTTGAGTTAAGGCTGTCGTGAGGCCCAAAAGTTTGTCTTCAGGTATAATGGGTACTGGGTCTGGAGTTGTATATACTATGTCATCAGTGCCCATACGAGATAGTGCATCAGCTTTTCCATTCCTGACCCCTAGTCGAAACGTGATGACATAATCATATTCGGCGAAGAAGAGGGCCCACCGCAATTGGCCCGAGGACTGGGCTTTAGTTGTTTTAAGATATTGCAGGTTTCGGTGGTCCGTGATAACTGTAATGGTGTGTCTGGCCCCCAGAAGGTAGCGCCGCCAGGCCTTAAAGGCGGAATTGATAGCCAAGAGTTCTTTGTCAGTGATGGCGTAATTAATCTCCGGAGGTGAGAATTTTTTTGACCAGAAGGCCAACTGGGTGTAGCTGGCCGGTTTCTGGGTCTCTCTGTGAGAGGACAGCCCCCATTGCCATACTGGAAGCATCAGTTTCCACGATATAAGGGAGATCTGGACGAGGATGTCACAGGATTGGCGCAGAGGTGAACCTTTTCTTGAGTTCCTGAAAAGCTTTTTCTGCTTCTTCGGTCCAGGCAAACATTTTATTGTTTTTTCGTAACAATACAGTGATTGGGTGTACAACCTGAGAGAAGTCTGGTATGAACCGGCAATAGAAGTTTGCAAAACCCAACTTGCTTTGTACCCCTTTCAATGATGTTGGTGATGGCCATTTCAAAATGGCGTCTACTTTGTGCACGTCCATCCTGATGCCTCCTGGAGTAAGGATAAAACCAAGAAACTCAACTTCAGACACGTGAAAAAAACACTTTTCAAGCTTTGCATATAAACGATGTTCACTGAGCTTGGTGAGGACTGAACAAACGTGCTTGATATAATCTTGTTTCGAGGTTGAGTACACTAAGATATCATCTATGTACATTAGGGCGCAGACATCAATTAATTCTCTCAAGACGTCATTCATGAAATATTGAAATGCTGCCGGAGCGTTGCATAACCCAAAGGCCATGACTTGATATTTGTACAAACCGTATTTGGTACGGAAAGCAGTTTTCCATTCATCTCGCTTCTGACTTGGACCATGTGGTACTCTCCTCGAAGGTCCAATTTAGTATAAATCTGGGCATCTTTGACTTGGTATAGCATTTCAGGGATAAGTGGCAAGGGGTAACGGTTCTTCACAGTGATCTGGTTTAATGCGCGGTAGTCCATACAGGTCCTCAAGTCCCCTTCGTTTTTCGGTATGAAGAACAAAGGACTGGCAGCAGGGGACTTCGATGGACGGATGAATCCGTTTGAAAGGTATGGTCTAAATAAGACTTCAGATGAAGATTTTCAG
Source organism: Ambystoma mexicanum (assembly GCF_040938575.1). Lineage (NCBI taxonomy): Eukaryota > Metazoa > Chordata > Amphibia > Caudata > Ambystomatidae > Ambystoma > Ambystoma mexicanum. The sequence goes on from NC_090922.1 coordinate 480,937,246, forward strand.
GTTCTGTAAGAGCATAGATTCTGCCGCAAGGGATTTGTGCACCTGGAACAAGGTCAATCTGACAGTCATAGGGCCTGTGCGGCGGCAGTATGTTTGCTTGGTCCTTCTGGAAAACATCCTGGAAATCGTGGTATTCCTTAGGCAAGGTATTAGTTACTCCCAGGGTTGATGCCGTCGCTCCGGGATTCTTAGAGATACTGAAGGCAGGTTTCTGTTCTTGATAATAACAGGCTGGGGAGCAGTCGCTGGGGAAGGTTAATTTCCCTGCCCACCAGTCAATCAAAGGGTTGTGAGCAACTAACCATGGCATCCCTAGTATTAGCCAGAATTGAGGTGCCTTGATGAGATCGAACGAAATAAATTCCCAATGTCCGTCCTGGCACAGCAAGATTACCCCGGCTGTGCATTGGGTTACGGGTCCGGAAGCGATTTCTGTCCCATCCACCGTGGTTACCTTGTCGGTAGTTGGCTTGGAACATAAGGGAAGCCCCATCTCTGCTGCCAGGTCTTGATCTATATAATTCCCAACTGCTCCGCTGTTGATGTATGCTTCAACGGCATGCATTCTTGATGACCGTTGGTTGTTAATTAAGATCACTGGTACTGCAAAGTGTGAGGTCAGTGACTCTTTCCTCTCACTCGACAAACTGACCTCTACGTTTGCCAAGCTGGGTAGTTTTCCGATTTCGATTCCTTAACTTCGTCTTTTTCTGTGGCCCCGACGATCTTCCTTGGGGGTTTTACTGGCCAGTCCTTTAGGAAATGTCCTGGTTTTCAGCAATACAGACATAGTGGTTGTTGTCTTCTTTTATCTCGTTCTTGTTTTTTTAGTGGAGGTTGTACCCCTCCGATCTGCATGGGCTCCACAGTGTTTTCTTGCACTCGAGTTGCGTTGCCTCTTGGTCGAACATACACGGCCCGAGGGTCCATTTTTGAACGGTCTGCTTTTCGGTCTTGCAACCTGTGGTCTAGTTTCACAACCAAATTTATGAATTCAGAACAGTCTCTGGGAGGATCAACCATCTGGGCTAGAACGTCTTTTAATTCGCCTTGTAAACCCCGATGAAACAACGTGGTTCTTTTGTTTTCAAGCCACCTAGCTTCGGCAACCAATCTGTTGGAAGTAGCAATGTACGTTAACAAGTCCTGATTCCCCTGTTGGAGGGAAAGGAGTTAATTGTCTACTGCTTGTTCTTGGGTATGGCGAGCAAAAAACTTTTCCATTTCTCTCTGAAACCCCCCAAAGTCATGTAACAAAGGATCAGCATGGGTCACCAACGGCACTAACCAATCTGCTGCACTACCACTCAGGTATGATAGAACAAAGGCTACCCGAGCTTGATCATTTGGGAATGCTTCAGGCCTGCAAAGAAAGTGAAGGCGACACTGATTCATGAAAGCTGCATACTTCCGTGGGTCGCCTGCAAACCTCTCCGGTGGTGCCAGAGGAACTGTTCCCGGTAACATGATCTGTACCGGAGTGGAGGTAGTGGATGGTATGGTGGGGTTTTGCATCGTTGGATTGCTTCCAGGTCGAGGTGTCTGTCCTGCCTGTGATTGCAAGTATGTCCTGCTAATCTCTTCAGTGCGCTCTTTGGTCACTATTAGGTCTCTCCGGAGGGCATTAGTCTCTTGTTGGGCAGAATGAACCTCGGCACAAAGTTCCCCTAACAATTGGGCCAATTGGTCTAATTCTGATGTCTCCATGGCGCCCAGGTGGATTGGTTTTGGCAGGCTTTGCGTTCTGTTACTCTCACCTGGTATCCACGGAGACGCCACCCAGCCGTATGGACACTGGTATCCTTCTCAGCGGTTCCCAGATGTAGCCAGTGGGAGAGGTTCTGCCTGAAATACAGGAGGGCTATGTTCAAGACTGGCCAACTGGGGTAATTAGCCTCCCACCACCCCATATGCCTTCAGCCCCTCTGGGGCCTCTCCTCACCTTATTGTTGATTCAGGTGTGCTCTCCGTCCTGCCTTCTTGACAGGGGCACGTTGTCCTTTGTGGGCGGATTTGATCTAGTTACTTCACTGATGCCGGCCCGTTTGATGTCTTTCAGGTAGGTCTTATTGCTGTTGTATAGTGCTGTTATTCCTGCATGCCTTTCTTGGTTTAATAATGTCTCTTTCTCTTCCTTAGATATGCAGAAGTTCAGTGTGATGCATTGGCTGAATTGGGTCTCGCCGGTAAATGATGGCACGTAATGAGCGCTATGATGCGGTAAGTAGGCGCTATGCGCAGCGCAGTGATGCATTGCCTTTGCTAACCTGTTTTCTTTTCTTTTCCCATAGATCGCGGTGTTCACCCAGGGTGTGGAATTCCAAGGCGATGCTAGTCGAGGGGCGACCTGCCAGGTAAGCCTTTCTGCACAGTTCGTAATCTTGTAATGTCTCTAATACCTTGTTTCTTTCCTTTTTTCAGATCCATCGGTCCGGGAGACGCGCTGATCCTAGGAAGCTGTTCGCAGGAGCTGTGGGCAGCAAAAGATGAAAATTGCATGTAAGATGCTGTTGCTAACAATGTTCCTTTTATCTCCTTACAGGTGCTGCTTCTCCGGGGTTCGCAGGTATAGCTGGACACAGTGAACGTCACGTTGCAAGATTGCAAAGTAACGCAAAGCTGTTATCCAAGTCGGGTGTGGTTTAAATAGTTTCAAGAAAGTAGTCCTGGTAAAGTAGTCCCTAGGCTACCACACCCAAAACACTATACCACAAAGCTTGGTTCCTAGGAGCCAAGCTATGTGGATGCCTCCATGTTGGCTGGCAGCTTCAAAATAAAGCAGTTCCCCAAGAACATGTATTCACTGTGTATGAGCCTGGCACCAAAGGTGCCATGACTGGCTCCCAGAGGGCCTAGGAAGTGGATGCCAAGGTTTATTGGAGACCCGAGCCAAAACCTGTCCCGGCCCATGGGCTTGCCAGAGGGGTTTTCGAATGTGGGTCGTGACAGCCTGCCCCTCAACATTACAAATGGGTCAATCTTCATGGTGGAATGTGCAGTAACTCTGTTAGCATTCAAAGTCTTGTTCAAAGTGTCTATCCATGGCAACGAATTTGCTACTGCCTGCTGGATGGTGCCTTTGATGAACCCGTTCATATGTTCGATACGTCCATTTGCCATTAGATGATACAAACATGGGTGTTTGTGTTTAATACCTCAATCTTTAAGAAACTTCTGTGTTTCTTCAGATATGAGCTATACACCATTGTCCATGACTATCACCTCAGGGTCCCCTTTGTCTCTGCCTCCAAAAACTTAAATACTTTCTTCGTAGTGACTGTATTTTGTACCATACTCAATTCTACCCACTCGGACATGTAAACAATAAGTACTGCAATATAAACCTAGTATGGTTCTAATGTTTTGAAAGGCCCTACAATGTCCATTGCACGTTTCTTCCAAAATGAGTCTGGAATTTGTACAGGCTACAAAGAGGTTGTATCAAGCTTTTTAGACTTATCACTATTGGCACAGGCCTCACAGTTCTTTACCAGTTCCTCTGCATCACTAATTATTCACGGACACCCTTACTTTTCTCTTAAACACCTTTTTGTGAGATTCCTACCTAAATGGCTCTCATGAGCTGAATGAAGAATTCTGCTTCCCAAACAATGTGGTTGTATTAGATGATCTCTTCTGCGCAAACAGTCTGAATTTTCTGCAATTTTGTTGTATGCTTGCGAGTAATCTGGAAGTTTGTCCTTCAGTGTCCCACTCCCTGTGGACAGCTTGCCAAAGTAAGCCTATCTCTGAATCTTCTACAGATGCTGATCCACTCTTCCTTTGATATTACAGGTTGGACGTTTGGCAATATGCAATCTTCATGATCCTTTACATTTAGTTTCTCTTCACTAATGTTCCACAGCAATCTGGAATAACAATCTGCAATCACATTCTCTTTTCCCTGGGTATACGTTATTCTTGCATTGTACTATGTGATGTCAATCATCCATCTGTGTATTCTTGGAGAGGTCAGGTTGAATTTTTTGAATTCATAATATGAATCAGGGGCTTATGGTCAGTCTCAATTATTATCACTAGACCCCATTCGAGAGTCCTCAATTGTCCAAGAATCCATTTTACTCCTACAGCTTCCTTCTCGATAGTTGAGTAGTTTAGTTCAGATTGTTTCACAACTCTGGCGGCAAACACAATTGTTACCTCTCTTCCATCTTGTATTTGCTTCTGTACTCCACGTAGACCCACATTGCTGGCATCCATAGTTATAACATTGGTGGCTGAGGTTTAAACATTTTGAAGATTGGTGCTTTATTGACATTCCCCTTTATATCTTCCAATTCTTTCTGACACAGTTCTGACCATTCAACTTTCACATTATTTTGCATCTTGTTTGTAAAGTTTTCAATGAACTTAGAATAGTATTCTGCCATTGTAAAAAGGAACGCAATTGTTCTTTGTTGGTGGGTGACGGCATGCCCGATATTGAGTCGAGGCCTTCTCTGGGATGGCTTACAAAACACCTAGCTGTTTGGCATCATGTTCTTCTTCCGTCATTGTAGCTATAAGAATGTTGTCTTGGTAGTAGTAAACACCAGTGAAACAGCTCTTGAATTAATCTCTGAAATACTGCATCTGCAGACACCAATCCAAAGGGCATGCATTTTTATATGAAGGCTCCCAATGGTGTTACAAAAAATGTCAGGTGTTTTAAATCTTCATCTAATACAATCTGATGGTAAACCAATGATAAATCCAGGCTCATGAAAAATGTGCAGCCATCATGGTTGTAAGCATGTCAGAATTTTTCAGGGGGGGGGGGATCAATCTAGATGTTCGCATTGAAATCCCTGAGATATACGCACATGCTGATTGAGTTATCACTTTTACAAACAATAACTATTGCTGCTTCCCCATTCTGAAGACTTGATAGGTTTTATGATATCCCCATTACAAATCTTTTCAAGTTTTTCCCGTAAGGCTTCCTTAGTTCCAATTGGTATATTCCTTACTTTGTGTACTATCCGATTTGTAAGACAATACCGTGTGTAAACCCCTTGAGCTTCCCAATTTTATCATTAAAGACATTCAAAACGCTTTCACTAGGCCCTCTTTGGAGGAGAAGTCCTGCGTGGCAATGTACAATATTGCCCTCCCTTCCCCGGGGTGTATTTTAATATGAAGAGCTGGTTGTTCCTCCATCCTATAACAGAATACCCATTTTCAGCCACAAAAGGTTTGCAGAAAGACTACCTCTAAACTTAAGGTGAAACCACTTATATCCTTGAATGATGATCAGGCTCTTCCCGTAGCCTGTGGCTCTCACATTAATTGGTCTTAAATCCTCCATATGTCCCTTTAGTTAACCCTCATACGTGAGGATGTCCACAATTGCATATGGCGACCTTGTGTCCACCATCATGTCTAATGGAATGACATTTATTTCTATCCATTCCCATTGGCCCTTCTTGCCGGTGTTTATGGTCGGATATATCGTTTAGTATAGTTGATAAACTGCTGAGCCCCCAATTTCTTCAAGAACTCTTATGCTGCCCCTGCCTCTGTGCCTGGTATTCTTGCATGCTCTCCCATAATGTGCAACCATCACACACTTAAAAAAACTCCCAATATATAGCTGGGCATGCTCTTTCTCCATTGTAGAGTCTGGTACGTCCACATCTGTAGAATCTGAACTACTAGGGGGCTTGTTCTTTCCATCTTTGTCACAGGGATTAGTTTTATGCTTTGTTCTGGATTCGGATTGGGAATGTTTCCTAATTTGCACTATTTCTACATCATCATCATTGTCTTCACCTTCAACCTGAATCTTTTTTATATCATGGTTGGCAGTATCCTGTTGCAAAATGATTATGCATTTGCTCCTTAGTTCCATTGTTCATGCTATCTGTATTGCTTGTTCAAAGGTGGGATCCTTTGCTTGCCACAGATTCTGTTGGATGCTGGGATAAGTTGTATATAACATCAGCTAATCTCTGGAGTATTCGTCCGCTACACCAGTGAATTTGCATGACACTATTAAACCACTCAGGGCCACTATATTGTTGTCCATGGACTCCCCTTTGTTTTCCTTCCTTGTGAAAAAAGAAATACCTTTCGAGGACCACGTTGGATTTGTTCCCAAAGTGTTTCTCTATCTTTGTGATGGCTGTTTCATGCTTCCTGCTCGAAGCTGTGGCATTGGGGTCCCCAGGTCAATCCTGGATGGCGACATCCAGTAGTGTGTAGAAAATCCTCAGTGCTTCTGCCCCTATACAATTGTACAAGAACGGCTCTTTCAAATCGTCGTTGAACTTGCTTCCTCCAATGGCCCTCAAATAGACTTCAAAAGAATCTGTCCATTGTTCCCACGGTACTGCAAGGTCACCTGGGATGAGAGGATTGGACAAGGGAGCAGTATATTTTGCATTGTGCACTTGCTCTTCCCCTATTCATTTCAGCACATTGTTTCTTTCTTTTTTTCTTTGGCGCGTCACAAAAAGGGCTGTCTTGCCTATAGTTCACATGTCACAGTAGGGCTGCTGTCCCTTCAATCCTTTCCTGTGATGTCACAATGCTCTGAAGTGATACACTGTAGCCTGCTTTTCCTTCTTTTTGAAGACACACGTCACTACATTGTACACAGCGCTGGGTCCTTTTCTGTAATGCCCACATGAACACTGTGCCTGCATGGTGATGTCCCTCCTGTGCCGATGCAGCAGTGCTCCTGCTGCTGATGAGCTGGTACCAGACTTTTGTTACCAGGCCGGTGCTGGACACCCTTTTTCTGCTGGCATCCCTCCCCCTGGGAGGGACTCGGCCGATGACTCTTATCCGGCCGGTGGTGGTTGGGGTCTGGTGTGTGCCATAGCCCCTTTGACAGCCCAATAGGGTCTCCTTCTTTGGTTTGCCTCCATCATTGCCTTGTATTGGGGGGCACAAATCAACTGACACAAGTGTTGGAGGTACGGCAGCCCGCAACACTGACCCCTTTGCGTCAACCTTCCTCAACTGTCCGCTCTCCTCGTGCCCCATTCCGGGATCCATCCGTCGAGTGAGTTCCAGAACTGTGCAGCGAGATTCAACTACAACAGAAACATGTCTCTAACAAGCCATACTGTAAAGCTTGGGTTCTCTAATGATGACTCTGATATCTTGAGATGCACTAGTAACTTCTTTAATTAAGTTCTTGTACATTTTATTAAGTACATCAAGTCAGGTACATTCAAGCTTAGGGCAATATGCACCGGCATCCTCTCACTCAAGGTCTACATCTCCAACTGACTCTCACAGAACACATTCAAACATCAACATTCTCTCAGGCTGCATTCTCTGTCACTGACTTCAACATTCCAAGCATTCAGCTCAGGATCCAGGGAAAGCTTAATCACTACATATCTCCCCCCTTTAATAATAGCAAATAACACCTAACAGCAAAAGATACACACTCACAAACACCCACCATCCAAAGCACGTGCATCCTTCACCTAAAAACAGAAACACTCTACACACACCTAAACCCTAAGAGTGTCCTCACCCAATGGGACATATACTTCTCCAAACACATGCCTCTCCCCTTTTCTACCCACTAAAGAAGAGACACCCTCAATTACAACAAAGATACTCTTCTAATCTCCTCAACAATTTCAGGCATACCAGCCCCTATACCCATTAGTCAACTCACAGCGCAAACATCACATCAATTACTCAGCTCCCTTATACCCACTTCAAATGCACAACTCACTGGCTTCACACTCCACATATTCCTAAAACAAGGCAGAGTATTCCGAATACCCGGATAACCAACACCTCAAAACTCAGTGTTTATCCCACATGTGCCTGCGTTAAAAGAACAAGATCCAGGACAAGGACATTGCGCCTTTATAGAGGTCAAATGTAGATGAATTTTATTATTGTCGGTAAAATGAAAATTGCCCTTCTAATTACACGTGTTTCGGCCCCTTATCGGCCTTTTTCAAATTAGGGCTAGTGTGATCAAACCACACTGGGGGTCTTTCCCTTCTCATTCAGAATAAATGTATTGGGTCAAATCCCATTGTTATTTGAACACGAAAGCCGTCTCTCGCGTTGGCTTCAGTAATCCTGCTTTCGTGTTCAAATAACAAAGGGATTTGACCCATTACATTTATTCTGAATGAGAAGGGAAAGACCCCCAGTGTGGTTTGATCACACTAGCACTAATTTGAAAAAGGCCGATAAGGGGCCGAAACACGTGTAATTAGAAGGGCAATTTTCATTTTACCGACAATAATAAAATTCATCTACATTTGACCTCTATAAAGGCGCAATGTCCTGGATCTTTTTGTATGCGTTTGCATATTTTTTACGCTATTATTGACGGATTCTTTGAGGTTTACCGTCGGTCCAGTGGTTTGCGACATATCAATGAATGTGAGGAACAGAGGGGAGATTCCGGTCCCCACTTTAGATTTGGTGATTACTACTTCCTACATCAAATTAATGCTGAATGAGTCGCTCAACAGACCAGCTGTAAACCTAAGCCCAGCACTTTTGTCTTCACCTTCTATACCATACCTCTTCCTACAGGGAACTCTAAAATACACCACTCACCACAAAATACAACTCTTTATTAACCACAAAACATAAGTCAATAAATACATTCACACTACTTCCCCACAGTTGAAAGGTCCGAGTTCCCTTGATTGGTACGAATCTAGCGCCAACCAAACCTTGTCTCCTACCTGATAGTCAAGGGCTTTCTTCCTGTTTTGATCAGCAAATTTCTTTTGCTTTTCCTTGGCAAGAATAAGATGTTCTTTGGCCTTTTTGAAAGCCTGAGTGATGGTGGTTTGAAGAGTTTTCACTGCTGGCATTTCCAAACTGGCTGGGAGATCCAGTGCAGAGGTACGTGGGTGTCTACCATAAAGGGTATAAAAGGGTGTTTGTCGTGTACTTGAATGCAAGGAATTGTTATATGCATACTCGGCTATCAATAGTAAGTCTTTCCAGTTTCTTTGTTCATGGTGCAACATGCACTGTAAATACTGCTCGAGAGTCTGATTGGTCCTCTCGGTTTGACCGTCCGTTTGGGGATGATGACTGGTAGATAGCCAGACGTCAATCTGCGCCATTGCACAACACTTTCTCCAGAAGTTGGAGACGAACTGGCTACCTCGATCGGAGACCAGCACTGATGGGAAGCCATGTAGTTTAACAATACCTTCCAGGAACACTTTGGCTAAAGTGGATGCGTCTGGGAGGCCTTTGAGCAGAATAAAGTGTGCCATCTTTGAGAATAAGTCCACGACTACAAGAATGGTGTTAAACCCTTGACTGGGAGGTAGGTCAGTGATGAAGTCGAGGGAAAGAGTGTGCCAAGGAGTGGGAGGAATGTCTAATGGTTGTAGAAGACCAGATGTTTTTTGTTTTTGCGACTTATTTTATGCACAGACTCCACAGGACTGAATATATTGGATGATGTCTTTACGCCAGACAGGCCACCAGAAGTTCTGTTTTACCTTAGCTAGAGTCTTGGTGATCCCAGGGTCCCCTTCGATCAGTGAATCGTGATAACTTGAAATTATATGTTGTTGTAACTCCTTCGTGGGTACATACAGACGATCCCTAAAAAAGGGTAAGTGGTCTTTGATGGAATATTGTTCTCCTTGCCCTTGCCATGCAAGGAAAGTATCAGGATTCATGGTCTGTTGAATCTCGTTTCTCAGTTCTGCTTGAGTTAAGGCTGTCGTGAGGCCCAAGAGTTTGTCTTCAGGTATAATGGGTACTGGGTCTGGAGTTGTATATACTATGTCATCAGTGCCCATACGAGATAGTGCATCAGCTTTTCCATTCCTGACCCCTAGTCGAAACGTGATGACATAATCATATTCGGCGAAGAAGAGGGCCCACCGCAATTGGCCCGAGGACTGGGCTTTAGCTGTTTTAAGATATTGCAGGTTTCGGTGGTCCGTGATAACTGTAATGGTGTGCCTGGCCCCCAGAAGGTAGTGCCGCCAGGCCTTAAAGGCGGAATTGATAGCCAAGAGTTCTTTGTCAGTGATGGCGTAATTAATCTCCGGAGGTGAGAATTTTTTTGACCAGAAGGCCACTGGGTGTAGCTGGCCGGTTTCTGGGTCTCTCTGTGAGAGGACAGCCCCCATTGCCATACTGGAAGCATCAGTTTCCACGATATAAGGGAGATCTGGACGAGGATGTCACAGGATTGGCGCAGAGGTGAACCTTTTCTTGAGTTCCTGAAAAGCTTTTTCTGCTTCTTCGGTCCAGGCAAACATTTTATTGTTTTTTCGTAACAATACAGTGATTGGGTGTACAACCTGAGAGAAGTCTGGTATGAACCGGCAATAGAAGTTTGCAAAACCCAACATGCTTTGTACCCCTTTCAATGATGTTGGTGATGGACATTTCAAAATGGCGTCTACTTTGTGCACGTCCATCCTGATGCCTCCTGGAGTAAGGATAAAACCAAGAAACTCAACTTCAGAGACGTGAAAAAAACACTTTTCAAGCTTTGCATATAAACGATGTTCACTGAGCTTGGTGAGGACTGAACAAACGTGCTTGATATAATCTTGTTTCGAGGTTGAGTACACTAAGATATCATCTATGTACATTAGGGCGCAGACATCAATTAATTCTCTCAAGACGTCATTCATGAAATATTGAAATGCTGCCGGAGCGTTGCATAACCCAAAGGCCATGACTTGATATTCGTACAAACCGTATTTGGTACGGAAAGCAGTTTTCCATTCATCTCCGCTTCTGACTTGGACCAGGTGGTACTCTCCTCGAAGGTCCAATTTAGTATAAATCTGGGCATCTTTGACTTGGTATAGCATTTCAGGGATAAGTGGCAAGGGGTAACGGTTCTTCACAGTGATCTGGTTTAATGCGCGGTAGTCTATACAGGTCCTCAAGTCCCCTTCGTTTTTCGGTATGAAGAACAAAGGACTGGCTGCAGGGGACTTCGATGGACGGATGAATCCGTTTGCAAGGTACTGGTCTAAATAATACTTCAGATGAAGATTTTCAGGTTCTGTAAGAGCATAGATTCTGCCGCAAGGGATTTGTGCACCTGGAACAAGGTCAATCTGACAGTCATAGGGCCTGTGCGGCAGCAGTGTGTTTGCTTGGTCCTTCTGGAAAACATCCTGGAAATCGTGGTATTCCTTAGGCAAGGTATTAGTTACTCCCAGGGTTGATGCCGTCGCTCCGGGATTCTTAGAGATACTGAAGGCAGGTTTCTGTTCTTGATAATAACAGGCTGGGGAGCAGTCGCTGGGGAAGGTTAATTTCCCTGCCCACCAGTCAATCAAAGGGTTATGAGCAACTAACCATGGCATCCCTAGTATTAGCCAGAATTGAGGTGCCTTGATGAGATCGAACGAAATAAATTCCCAATGTCCGTCCTGGCACAGCAAGATTACCCCGGCTGTGCATTGGGTTACGGGCCCGGAAGCGATTTCTGTCCCATCCACCGTGGTTACCTTGTCGGTAGTTGGCTTGGAACATAAGGGAAGCCCCATCTCTGCTGCCAGGTCTTGATCTATATAATTCCCAACTGCTCCGCTGTTGATGTATGCTTCAACGGCATGCATTCTTGATGACCGTTGGTTGTTAATTAAGATCACTGGTACTGCAAAGTGTGAGGTCAGTGACTCTTTCCTCTCACTCGACAAACTGACCTCTACGTTTGCCAAGCTGGGTAGTTTTCCGATTTCGATTCCTTAACTTCGTCTTTTTCTGTGGCCCCGACGATCTTCCTTGGGGGTTTTACTGGCCAGTCCTTTAGGAAATGTCCTGGTTTTCCGCAATACAGACATAGTGGTTGTTGTCTTCTTTTATCTCGTTCTTGTTTTGTTAGTGGAGGTTGTACCCCTCCGATCTGCATGGGCTCCACAGTGTTTTCTTGCACTCGAGTTGCGTTGTCTCTTGGTCGAACATACACGGCCCGAGGGTCCATTTTTGAACGGTCTGCTTTTCGGTCTTGCAACCTGTGGTCTAGTTTCACAACCAAATTTATGAATTCAGAACAGTCTCTGGGAGGATCGACCACCTGGGCTAGAACGTCTTTTAATTCGCCTTGTAAACCCCGATGAAACAACGTGGTTCTTTTGTTTTCAAGCCACCTAGCTTCGGCAACCAATCTGTTGGAAGTAGCAATGTACGTTAACAAGTCCTGATTCCCCTGTTGGAGGGAAAGGAGTTAATTGTCTACTGCTTGTTCTCGGGTATGGCGAGCAAAAAACTTTTCCATTTCTCTCTGAAACCCCCCAAAGTCATGTAACAAAGGATCATCATGGGTCACCAACGGCACTGACCAATCTGCTGCACTACCACTCAGGTATGATAGAACAAAGGCTACCCGAGCTTGATCATTTGGGAATGCTTCAGGCCTGCAAAGAAAGTGAAGGCGACACTGATTCATGAAAGCTGCATACTTCCGTGGGTCGCCTGCAAACCTCTCCGGTGGTGCCAGAGGAACTGTTCCCGGTAACATGATCTGTACCGGAGTGGAGGTAGTGGATGGTATGGTGGGGTTTTGCATCGTTGGATTGCTTCCAGGTCGAGGTGTCTGTCCTGCCTGTGATTGCAAGTATGTCCTGCTAATCTCTTCAGTGCGCTCTTTGGTCACTATTAGGTCTCTCCGGAGGGCATTAGTCTCTTGTTGGGCAGAATGAACCTCGGCACAAAGTTCCCCTAACAATTGGGCCAATTGGTCTAATTCTCATGTCTCCATGGCGCCCAGGTGGATTGGTTTTGGCAGGCTTTGCGTTCTGTTACTCTCACCTGGTATCCAAGGAGACGCCACCCAGCCGTATGGACACTGGTATCCTTCTCAGCGGTTCCCAGATGTAGCCAGTGGGAGAGGTTCTGCCTGAAATACAGGAGGGCTATGTTCAAGACTGGCCAACTGGGGTAATTAGCCTCCCACCACCCCATATGCCTTCAGCCCCTCTGGGGCCTCTCCTCACCTTATTGTTGATTCAGGTGTGCTCTCCGTCCTGCCTTCTTGACAGGGGCACGTTGTCCTTTGTGGGCGGATTTGATCCAGTTACTTCACTGATGCCGGCCCGTTTGATGTCTTTCAGGTAGGTCTTATTGCTGTTGTATAGTGCTGTTATTCCTGCATGCCTTTCTTGGTTTAATAATGTCTCTTTCTCTTCCTTAGATATGCAGAAGTTCAGTGTGATGCATTGGCTGAATTGGGTCTCGCCGGTAAATGATGGCACGTAATGAGCGCTATGATGCGGTAAGTAGGCGCTATGCGCAGCGCAGTGATGCCTTGCCTTTGCTAACCTGTTTTCTTTTCTTTTCCCATAGATCGCGGTGTTCACCCAGGGTGTGGAATTCCGAGGCGATGCTGGTCGAGGGGCGACCTGCCAGGTAAGCCTTTCTGCACAGTTTGTAATCTTGTAATGTCTCTAATACCTTGTTTCTTTCCTTTTTTCAGATCCATCGGTCCGGCAGACGCGCTGATCCTAGGAAGCTGTTCGCAGGAGCTGTGGGCAGCAAAAGATGAAAATTGCATGTAAGATGCTGTTGCTAACAATGTTCCTTTTATCTCCTTACAGGTGCTGCTTCTCCGGGGTTCGCAGGTATAGCTTGACACAGTGAACGTCACGTTGCAAGATTGCAAAGTAACGCGAAGCTGTTATCCAAGTCGGGTGTGGTTTAAATAGTTTCAAGAAAGTAGTCCTGGTAAAGTAGTCCCTAGGCTACCACACCCAAAACACTATACCACAAAGCTTGGTTCCTAGGAGCCAAGCTATGTGGATGCCTCCATGTTGGCTGGCAGCTTCAAAATAAAGCAGTTCCCCAAGAACATGTATTCACTGTGTATGAGCCTGGCACCATAGGTGCCATGACTGGCTCCCAGAGGGCCTAGGAAGTGGATGCCAAGGTTTATTGGAGACCCGAGCCAAAACCTGTCCCGGCCCATGGGCTTGCCAGAGGGGTTTTGGAATGTGGGTCGTGACAGCCTGCCCCTCAACATTACAAATGGGTCAATCTTCATGGTGGAATGTGCAGTAACTCTGTTAGCATTCAAAGTCTTGTTCAAAGTGTCTCTCCATGGCAACGAATTTGCTTCTGCCTGCTGGATGGTGCCTTTGATGAACCCGTTCATATGTTCGATACGTCCATTTGCCATTAGATGATACAAACATGGGTGTTTGTGTTTGATACCTCAATCTTTAAGAAACTTCTGCGTTTCTTCAGATATGAACTATACACCATTGTCCATGACTATCACCTCAGGGTCCCCTTTGTCTCTGCCTCCAAAAACTTAAATACTTTCCTCGTAGTCACTGTATTTTGTACTATACTCAATTCTACCCACTCGGACATGTAAACAATAAGTACTGCAATATAAACCTAGTATGGTTCTAATGTTTTGAAAGGCCCTACAATGTCCATTGCACGTTTCTTCCAAAATGAGTCTGGAATTTGTACAGGCTACAAAGAGGTTGTATCAAGCTTTTTAGACTTATTACTATTGGCACAGGCCTCACAGTTCTTTACCAGTTCCTCTGCATCACTAATTATTCACGGACACCCTTACTTTTCTCTTAAACACCTTTTTGTGAGATTCCTACCTAAATGGCTCTCATGAGCTGAATGAAGAATTCTGCTTCCCAAACAATGTGGTTGTATTAGATGATCTCTTCTGCGCAAACAGTCAGAATTTTCTGCAATTTTGTTGTATGCTTGCGAGTAATCTGGAAGTTTGTCCTTCAGTGTCCCACTCCCCGTGGACAGCTTGCCGAAGTAAGCCTATCTCTGAATCTTCTACAGATGCTGATCCACTCTTCCTTTGATATTACAGGTTGGACGCTTGGCAATATGCAATCTTCATGATCCTTTACATTTAGTTTCTCTTCACTAATGTTCCACAGCAATCTGGAATAACAATCTGCAATCGCATTCTCTTTTCCCTGGGTATACGTTATTCTTGCATTGTACTATGTGATGTCAATCATCCATCTGTGTATTCTTGGAGAGGTCAGGTTGAATTTTTTGAATTCATAATATGAATCAGGGGCTTATGGTCAGTCTCAATTATTATCACTAGACCCCATTCGAGAGTCCTCAAATGTCCAAGAATCCATTTTACTCCTACAGCTTCCTTCTCGATAGTTGAGTAGTTTAGTTCAGATTGTTTCACAACTCTGGTGGCAAACACAATTGTTACCTCTCTTCCATCTTGTATTTGCTTCTGTACTCCACGTAGACCCACATTGCTGGCATCCACAGTTATAACATTGGTGGCTGAGGTTTAAACATTTTGAAGATTGGTGCTTTATTGACATTCCCCTTTATATCTTCCAATTCTTTCTGACACAGTTCTGACCATTCAACTTTTACATTCTTTTAGTCACATTATTTTGCATCTTGTTTGTAAAGTTTTCAATTAACTTAGAATAGTATTCTGCCATTGTAAAAAGGAACGCAATTGTTCTTTGTTGGTGGGTGACGGCATGCCTGATATTGAGTCGAGGCCTTCTCTGGGATGGCTTACAAAACACCTAGCTGTTTGGCATCATGATCTTCTTCCGTCATTTTAGCTATAAGAATGTTGTCTTGGTAGTAGTAAACACCAGTGAAACAGCTCTTGAATTAATCTCTGAAATACTGCAGCTGCAGACACCAATCCAAAGGGCATGCATTTTTATATGAAGGCTCCCAATGGTGTTACAAAAAATGTCAGGTGTTTTAAATCTTCATCTAATACGATCTGATGGTAAACCAATGATAAATCCAGGCTCATGAAAAACGTGCAGCCATCATGGTTGTAAGCATGTCATAATTTTTCAGGGGGGGGGGATCAATCTAGATGTTCGCATTGAAATCCCTGAGATATACGCACATGCTGATTGAGTTATCACTTTTACAAACAATAACTATTGCTGCTTCCCCATTCTGAAGACTTGATAGGTTTTATGATATCCCCATTACAAATCTTTTCAAGTTTTTCCCGTAAGGCATCCTTAGTTCCAATTGGTATATTCCTTACTTTGTGTACTATCCCCTTGACTCCGATTTGTAAGACAATACAGTGTGTAAACCCCTTGAGCTTCCCAATTTTATCATTAAAGACATTCAAAACGCTTTCACTAGGCCCTCTTTGGAGGAGAAGTCCTGTGTGGCAATGTACAATATTGCCCTCCCTTCCCCGGGGTGTATTTTAATATGAAGAGCTGGTTGTTCCTCCATCCTATAACAGAATACCCATTTTCAGCCACAAAAGGTTTGCAGAAAGACTACCTCTAAACTTAAGGTGAAACCACTTATATCCTTGAATGATGATCAGGCTCTTCCCGTAGCCTGTGGCTCTCACATTAATTGGTCTTAAATCCTCCATATGTCCCTTTAGTTAACCCTCATACGTGAGGATGTCCACAATTGCATATGGCGACCTTGTGTCCACCATCATGTCTAATGGAATGACATTTATTTTTATCCATTCCCATTGGCCCTTCTTGCCGGTGTTTATGGTCGGATATATCGTTTAGTATAGTTGATAAACTGTTGAGCCCCCAATTTCTTCAAGAACTCTTATGCTGCCCCTGCCTCTGTGCCTGGTATTCTTGCATGCTCTCCCATAATGTGCAACCATCACACACTTAAAAAAACTCCCAATATATAGCTGGGCATGCTCTTTCTCCATTGTAGAGTCTGGTACGTCCACATCTGTAGAATCTGAACTACTAGCGGGCTTGTTCTTTCCATCTTTGTCACAGGGATTAGTTTTATGCTTTGTTCTGGATTCGGATTGGGAATGTTTCCTAATTTGCACTATTTCTACATCATCATCATTGTCTTCACCTTCAACCTGAATCTTTTTTATTTCATGGTTGGCAGTACCTTGTTGCAAAATGTTTATGCATTTGCTCCTTAGTTCCATTGTTCATGCTATCTGTATTGCTTGTTCAAAGGTGGGATCCTTTGCTTGCCATAGATTCTGTTGGATGCTGGGATCTGTTGTATATAACATCAGCTAATCTCTGGAGTATTCGTCCGCTACACCAGTGAATTTGCATGACACTATTAAACCACTCAGGGCCACTATATTGTTGTCCATGGACTCCCCTTTGTTTTCCTTCCTTGTGAAAAAAGAATACCTTTCGAGGACCACGTTGGATTTGTTCCCAAAGTATTTCTCTATCTTTGTGATGGCTGTTTCATGCTTCCTGCTCGAAGCTGTGGCATTGGGGTCCCCAGGTCAATCCTGGATGGCGACATCCAGTAGTGTGTAGAAAATCCTCAGTGCTTCTGCCCCTATACAATTGTACAAGAAGGGCTCTTTCAAATCGTTGTTGAACTTGCTTCCTCCAATGGCCCTCAAATAGACTTCAAAAGAATCTGTCCATTGTTCCCACGGTACTGCAAGGTCACCTGGGATGAGAGGATTGAACAAGGGAGCAATATATTTTGCATTGTGCACTTGCTCTTCCCCTATTCATTTCAGCACTTTGTTTCTTTCTTTTTTCTTTGGCGCGTCACAAAAAGGGCTGTCTTGCCTATAGTTCACATGTCAGAGTAGGGCTGCTGTCCCTTCAATCCTTTCCTGTGATGTCACAATGCTCTGAAGTGATACACTGTAGCCTGCTTTTCCTTCTTTTTGAAGACACACGCACCACATTGTACACAGCGCTGGGTCCTTTTCTGTAATGCCCACATGAACACTGTGCCTGCATGGTGATGTCCCTCCTGTGCCGATGCAGCAGTGCTCCTGCTGCTGATGAGCTGGTACCAGCCCTTTTGTTACCAGGCCGGTGCTGGACACCCTTTTTCTGCTGGCAACCCTCCCCCTGGGAGGGACTCGGCCGATGACTCTTATCCGGCCGGTGGTGGTTGGGGACTGGTGTGTGCCATAGCCCCTTCGACAGCCCAATGGGGTCTCCTTCTTTGGTTTGCCTCCATCATTGCCTTGTATTGGGGGGCACAAATCAACTGACACAAGTGTTGGAGGTACGGCAGCCCGCAACACTGACCCCTTTGCGTCAACCTCCCTCAACTGTCCGCTCTCCTCGTGCACCATTCCGTGATCCATCCGTGGAGTGAGTTCCAGAACTGTGCAGCGAGATTCAACTACAACAGAAACATGTCTCTAACAAGCCATACTGTAAAGCTTGGGTTCTCTAATGATGACTCTGATATCTTGAGATGCACTAGTAACTTCTTTAATTAAGTTCTTGTACATTTTATTAAGTACATCAAATCAGGTACATTCAATCTTAGGGCAATATGCACCGGCATCCTCTCACTCAAGGTCTACATCTCCAACTGACTCTCACAGAACACATTCATACATCAACATTCTCTCAGGCTGCATTCTCTGTCACTGACTTCAACATTCCAAGCATTCAGCTCATGATCCAGGGAAAGCTTAATCACTACATATCTCCCCCTTTAATAATAGCAAATAACACCTAACAGCAAAAGATACACACTCACAAACACCCACCATCAAAAGCACGTGCATCCTTCACCTAAAAACAGAAACACTCTACACACGCCTAAACCCTAAGAGTGTCCTCACCCAGTGGGACATATACTTCTCCAAACACATGCCTCTCCCCTTTTCTACCCAGTTAAGAAGAGACACCCTCAATTACAACAAAGATACTCTTCTAATCTCCTCAACAATTTCAGGCATACCAGCCCCTATACCCATTAGTCAACTCACAGCGCAAACATCACATCAATTACTCAGCTCCCTTATACCCACTTCAAATGCACAACTCACTGGCTTCACACTCCACATATTCCTAAAACAAGGCAGAGTATTCCGAATACCCGGATAACCAACACCTCAAAACTCAGTGTTTATCCCACATGTGCCTGTGTTAAAAGAACAAGATCCAGGACAAGGACATTGCGCCTTTATAGAGGTCAAATGTAGATGAATTTTATTATTGTCGGTAAAATGAAAATTGCCCTTCTAATTACACGTGTTTCAGCCCCTTACCGGCCTTTTTCAAATTAGGGCTAGTGTGATCAAACCACACTGGGGGTCTTTCCCTTCTCATTCAGAATAAATGTATTGGGTCAAATCCCATTGTTATTTGAACACGAAAGCAGTCCCTTGCGTTGGCTTCAGTAATCCTGCACAAGGGAAATTAGAATGGTTTTGCCTTCTTGTTTTTCTGTGGGGCTCTATTTCCTTCCTGTCCCCTCCACTTCCTGCAGGAAATGGCACTGAGGGTATGATCCAAAGTGAATTGTGATCTGCGCACCAAAATTATGGGTAAGTCCAACATTTCAACAAATATATCTAATGATGTTTCAGATGCACGGGAGAAAGACACGCCTCTGGCACTGCAAGCCGTTAGAATAATATGAGCAAGTATAGTATCCTGAGGTAGTGGACACTCCCATCCCCTGCATACCTTCTTAACTGAGAACAGTCAAGTGTTCATTTAGATTGTTAATAGTGTGTCATTTTAATTATTTCAAAAATCTTGCAATTGGATACTCCTCACCAACATTGAATTATAAAGAGAACATCATTTTCTGTGTTTTCCTTTATAGATTATTTAATCCACACAACAATAGTTAAAATTAGGAGCTCTGCACGTTTCGGGCTAGGCACTTCCTCAGGAGCAGATATTTCTTGCGAAATGTGTTTCTTCACTCTATGTATAGTTTCTAGAGAGTAAGTACAGAAAAGAATAGTCAATTAATCTGACATTATTTACATGTTCTGGGTGTGCACAATATGAAACAAGCCCCCTCATTATTGTAGCTTTCCAGGAATGGTCAGGAGGTGGCTATACGTATAAGAGACTAGCTATAGTTCAAATATAGTTGTTTGAAAAGCAAAAACATAAAGCAAATTAATACAGATGAAATACCTTTTCTGCCAGTGAAAACTGAAAAATTCACGTCTGTGACTATTCCCCTTTAAGTGGTGACTGCGGCTGGATTCGGTAAAATAATAGTAGAGTTGTTCTCCACTTAATGGGGAATAGTCACAGACTTGAATTTAGACCATGGCGTTTGGCCACAGACACCACATATTCTAACCCACAAATCCCATTCTACGGATGGATGACCAGGCCATTTATCAGTAACTGCCAAGGATCCCCCCCTGCTGAGTGAACACGCCAATAATATGAAGAATTACTAAGAGATAGGTATTAACATAGGACATATGCAAACAGCTGTTTCTCTTCACACACAGGGGTGATGGAGCATATTAATATTGAAACGCTCTCATCACTGGTGCTCTAAGAACCAAGTGGAGTGACCTTACAGGTAATTCAGCTGACTTATTTGGTTTCACCGATTATCTAAATGATGCTACACCAAAGTAGAAACAGTTCTCTCTTACTGTTCACATTTAAGAGATGGCTACAATTGGCGAATATAAAGACAGAGTTTCAGTTTTCACTGGCAGAAAAGGTATTTCACCCTTATTAATTTGCGTTATGCTTTTGCTTTTCAAACATGCATAGTTGAAGTATAGCTTATCTCATATACTTATAACCAACTTCTGATCATTCCTGATAGGTATATTTTTTCGAAACACATTTTTATCCTGTGACCTTAACGGACCAGAATCATTATACCACAATGACCACTTCTGCTAACCAGGTGATTCAAAAGGGAAATCCTCGATAATGAGTGTGCTTATTTCATATTGTGTACACACAGCAATGTAAATAATGTAAGATTTACTGACAATTATTTTCTGTACTTACTTTCTAGAGACTTTCTAGAGACTACATAGAGTGAAGAAACACATGTGGTAAGAAATAATTGACAAGTATCCAATTGCAGGAATTTTTTTTAAACCTTTATTTTTGCTGTCGGATACATTACATCACACAATCATTCGTCTGTTATTTTAGTAAACCTCAATGTATACAATCAGTAGTTATCTGTCATACAATTAGTCAATTTGCAGTTAGTTCTAACATTGCTGATATGCTATACAATTCAATCCGTTTCCTCTGATGATTCCTCTTCGTAGGTATTTAGATAGCGTCTTAGGGGGGCCCAAATATCCTATGGTCTGCACAGGGCTACTATTCTTCTTATGTAGTTCTCTTCGTTGTCCTGTACTAGTATCAGATCTTTTAGCCATTCTTGTATTGTAGGGGCATTTTTGGATTTCCATGTTCCTCTTGGACACTGCATTTGCTATGGTTAAGAACCTGCGTTTTCAGTATTTCATTTACCTTCAGGGATACTTTTTCCCAGAAGGCTTTAATTGGGGGGCACTCCCAATACATGTGCATGGAATTGGCTGCAGTGACCCCGTATTTCGGACAGGTCATTTGTGTAGATGCGTCAAATTTGGCCATTTTGCTGGGTGTAATACGTAGATGGTTCAATATCTCGAAATGAATTAGTCTAAAATTAGAGTTCATTGAGATGGATTTGGTGTATTGACAATACCTGTTCCATTGGGGGTCCTCTATACTAATATTCTGATCTCTTTCCCACTTCTCCTTCATTGTATTTCTAGATGGAGTATGTGTCTGTACTGCTTTGTATAGTGTGAATATAGCTCCCTGAAAGCCTTCTAGTGTCATGAAAGTGTTGAGAAACTGATGTGCTGTAGGTTCTGCTGGGAACATGGGCCATTTCTTTTTAATTGCAGCTTTCATTCGGTGGTATTGCAGCAGGGTATTGAGGCTAATGCCTACTTTACTCTGGACAGCATTCAGCGTTGCACAATTTCCACCTGGGTATATGTCTCCTAATTTCATTTCGTGGCCAGGGTCTCATTTTTTCTGTATTGTCGTATCCCCTGTGGGTATGAGGTCTGGGTAATACCACAGGGAAGTATGCGGGCAGTAGGGGTCCGTGTATCCTACTCTCTGGAACAGATATGCCCATGCCCTCACCGTTGAATGCAATGGGTCTACTTCTCCCATATATTTCTTGACTTTGGCAAATATCATAGATTGCAATTTGATCGGAGAGGCCGCAAACTTGTATATGTGCATAGCTTTCAGCGGATTCGGATCAGTATTTCGCAAAGTGTGCCTGTGCCGTGTAGAAATATAGCAGAAAATCTGGGGTTACATACCTCCTGTATCGTATCTCTCACACATCTTGCGCAACTGTAGCCTTACTGTGCCACCCCTCCAAACGAATGTAGAAGCCATTTTATGTAGGAGGGTAAAGCATTGTCTGCCCGGCCAGATGGGTATGTTACTGAATAAGTATAATAGCTTCGGCACTACCACCATTTTGAGTAGCGCAATCCGGCCATATATCGATATAGGGAGTTTGTCCCAGACCTAAATCTTTTGTTCCAATTGTGTTATATGATATGATATGATATGGCATTTGTAACGCGCCTATACACAAGTGTTTCAAGGCGCGACGAGGCAGGGGGGGGGAACAAGGGGAAACAGACAACGATCCTACTAAGCCAGGTGTCATTCAGATCGCGCAAGTGCAAGGGTAGAGGGGAAGGGAAAGTGCAAGGGGGAAGTGGAGAGGGGAGAGTGCAGTACATGGTTAATAGCATACAGGATAAATAACAAGGGTCAGCTAGTGGTAAGTGCAGACAACTGCTGGGAAGGGGGGCTGTAGGGATACAGACACAGTCCCGCAGTGCAGGGGGTAGCCAGGGAGGCAGTGCAGGGGAGAGTGTCTGGGCCAAGGACCGAGAAAGGTGAGTGGCCCAGTTGCAGATTCAGTGCAGTTTCAGAAGTTTAGCAGAGGAGAGGGGGAGAGAAAGCGGATGCAAAGAGGAAGGTTTTGAGATGCTTCCGGAACCGGAGATGGTTCTCCTTAAGTTTCAGGGAGGCAGGAAGTCTGTTCCAGAGGGAGGCCCCTGCAGCGGAGAGAGATCTGCCCCCAACTTGTTGTTTGGAGAAGCGGCTGACCCTGAGGGAGTTGGCGGTGGTTGAGCGAAGAGCTCGAGAAGGAAGATATTTAGGAAAAGAAAGTTGAAGGTATTTTGGCCCAAGGCCCCAGAAGGCCTTGTGGACAATGCAGAGGGTTTTGAACTTGATCCTCGCAGTCACTGGGAGCCAGTGTAGTGATTTCAGTCCTGGAGAGATACGGTCCCTGGGCTTGAGGCCAAGGACAAGTCTCGCAGTCCTGTTCTGGATGAGTTGCAAAGGGCAGAGAGTAGAGGCAGGCAGATTTAGATAGAGGCTGTTACAGTAGTCCAGCTCCGAGAGAACCAGGGCTCTAGAGACAGTGAGCTTCTGGGGGAAGGAGAGGAAAGGAAGGATACTTCGGAGGAGGTGGAGCTGGTAGTGTGACTTCTTAGAGACGTCGGATATGTGAGGAGAGAAGGAGAGTGTGGAGTCGAAGATGACCCCGAGGTTTTTTTCCTTGCAGGTAGGAGCAGGAAGAGGGCCAAGAGAGGCCGGCTAGAGAGCTGCAGGGAAGGAGGGAGTGGGTGTGCCGATGAGTAGAATCTCAGTCTTACTGGCATTAAGGCAGAGGTCGTTGGCGGCACACCATTCCTGGATAGCAGAAAGACAGTCAGAGATGAGGGAAGGAGAAGAGGGGGCCGAGGGTAGCCTGAAAATGAGCTGGGTATCATCCGCATACCACTGAAAGTTGGGGCAGAGAGCAGCGATGCGGTGGGTGAGGAGTGCCAGATACTGGTTAAACAGCCAAGGAGAGAGGTTAGATCCCTGGGGGACACCACAGGTAGAGAAAAAGATGTCAGAGAGGAAAGACCCCAGTTGGACATGGGAGGGTAAATTGGAGAGGAAAGAGGACAGCCACGCCAGAGCCAGACCAGTGATACCCAGGTTATCACGGAGACGGTTGAGCAAGATGGTATGGTTGACGGTGTCAAAGGCAGAAGAGAGATCAAGCAAAATGAGAACACATGGAGTGTTAGAGTCAAGATTCGAGAGCAGGTCCTCACGGATGTTCAGGAGAGCAGTTTCCGTGCTTCTGGCAGCTCTGAAGCCGGACTGATGGTCATGAAGACTACCAACAGATTCAGCATGTAGGTTAAGCTGGGAGATGGCCAGTTTCTCCAGGAGTTTGCCCAGGAAGGGAGTGATAGAGATCGGGCGATAGTAAGCAGGGCAGGAGGGGTCGGAAGAGGGTTTCTTAAGAAGGGGGTGCACATGGGAGTGCTTGAGAGGGGATGGGAAGACTTCAGAGGCGAAGGAGTGATTGCAGAAGTCAGCAAGGGTAGGAGCCAAGGAGTCGATGTGGTCCTTGATAGTTTTGGAGGAACAGGGGTGGACCTATTTTGGCGAGACTTTCATAGATCGGACTTGTCTCGAAACCTCGTCAACAGAAAACAGGGGAAAGGCAGAGAAGGAGAGAGGAGGGGTGGCTGCAGAAGGGCCAGAGGTAGAGCAGGGAATAAAGGGGGGGAGGTGAATAGGAGGAGAGTGAGGACAGGATGTTCTGAGTTTTTGAGATGAAGTGAGAGGCCAGTGCCGTGCAGAGGGCCTGAGAGGGGACAGGAGAGGTAGATTTGGTATATATGGTTCATAGTTATTTAGATATAGAGTGCGACTGTCTACGGCCATGATAATATCTAAGTAGCGTGCTGTGTTTGGGGACCAGCGGAACTGAGCTGTGGCTTGTGACTGTTTAGTTGTTCGTGTGAGAGGAATAATTTCAGATTTTAGTCTGTTGATTTTGTATCCAGAGTACCTAGCAAATTCGGATATGTCTGCCATCACCGATAGTAAATTCGTTTCTGGGTTTCTCAAGTACAACATGGTATCGTCAGCGTATAGTGAGATGAATTGTGGGGGTCCCCTTTCGCGTGTTTCTCGCCAGGCATGTTTGTATCTGAGTCTCACCGCCATGCCTTCTATGG
This sequence comes from Ambystoma mexicanum, assembly GCF_040938575.1. NCBI lineage: Eukaryota > Metazoa > Chordata > Amphibia > Caudata > Ambystomatidae > Ambystoma > Ambystoma mexicanum. The sequence goes on from NC_090922.1 coordinate 480,961,976, forward strand.
TTAGTGCGAAGATGAGAGGGGATAGTGGGCAGCCCTGTCGTGTGCCTCTGTGTAGTGTGAAGCATGTCGATAGGGTTTCATTGGTTTTGATCTTTTCTGTGGGATTTGTATATAGTATCCTAATGTATTTTCTGAACCCTGGGCTGAACCCCATTTTTCCCAGGATAGAGTACATGCATCTCCAGGAGACCGAGTCGAATGCTTTCTCAGCATCGAGGGCTACTGCCACTGCCTTCACTTCCGGGTCTAGTTGTGAAGTGATTGCGAAGAACCTTCAGAGGTTTAAGGATGGAGAGTGATTGGGGACGAATCTGGATTGGTCTGGGTGTATTAGTTCATTCATACATGGCAACAGACAATTCGCTATTGTTTTAGCAAATATCTTAGTGTCCACATTAATCAACGAGAGTGGGCGATAAGAGGTGGGATCATGCAGGGCTTTGTTTGGCTTCAGAAGGACCGTTATTATAGCTTCCCTCATCATGGGTGGTAATTCCCCTCTCTCCAGTGCTTCTTCCCATACCTCCAACAATTTCTGGGCAAGTTATTCTTTGAAGGCTTTGTAGAAGTCTGCCAGGATCGCATCGGAGCCCAGCGCTTTGCCAGCTTGTAGCTCTTTAATAGCCTGTGTGATCTCTTCTGTCGTCATGGGGAGGTCCAGTGTTTCTCTTTCCGTAGGGCTTAATTCGGGTAATGGGAACAAGTCCATGTAGTCTTGGAGCACTTCTTCTGTTGTTTGTTCCGCCTTTGCGTATAGATTAGTATAACATCCTAGGAACACCCTTTTTACTGCTAGGTCATCCGTATGTAACACTCCTTTAGAATCCAATGTACTCGAGATTTGCCTCACCCCTTGTTCTGCTTTAATGAGGTTGGCCATTGATCTACTCGCCTTGTTTCCCTCTCCATATCTTCTGGCTCGTATTGGCTGCGTTATGTAATATACCTCTTGTTCCGTCATTGACTTGAATTTGGACATTTGTACTTGCAGCGGTCGCAAGGTATCCATCTCTGGCTTCTGAACATGCGCAATCTCAAGTATTCTGAGCTCTCACTCTGTCTGGTTTAGCTCTTTTCGGATTTCGCTCAGCGTGCCAATAGTTTTCAAGAGTAGGTGCCCCCTCAGCCACACCTTGAAAGTCTCCCAAACTGTAGCTGATGATTTTACTGAACCTATGTTAATGTCGAAGAATTCTTTTACATTTATCCTTAGTGTTTCTATTATGGAGTCATCCCTCAACATTGCTGGGGGCATCCTCCATGTCCATAGGTTATTTTGAGTGCCTTTCGTTTGTACTTCTAATAGGACTGGGGAGTGATCAAAGAGTGTTTGTGGAAGTATTGTACTTTCTTATAGATTTGATATGTATTCGGGCGAGCATAACCAGTAGTCTATTCGGGAACTGGACCCATGGACATATGAGTGAAATGCATATTCTTTTTGATCTGGATGTAGTTTTCTCCATGCGTCTGCTAAGAGTAACGTGGACATGATCTGAAGTATGGTTAGTGCCGCCTTGGTGTGGGACCTCTGTACTGTAGATGAACGGTCCTGTATGGGGTCCTGGATTGTATTGAAGTCTCCTCCCCATAATATTTTGGCAGAGACTGTTGGTGTAACATGCGCCAGTACTTACAAGTAGAATTCTGGAGAGTATATGGTAGGCCCATAAGTGTTGACAATTATTAGTTCCTGACCTGATAACGTTCCCCATATAATAGCATTTCTGCCTTCTGTGTCTGCCCTAGATCTGGTCATTTGAAAGCCTGTTTGCTTATGTATTATCGTTAGCAAACCTCTGGCTTGTGACAAGTAAATTGTTGCGATAGAGATCTGTCACCAGTTGCGTGCAAACTGTTCTGTGATGTTCTTGATCGCTTGTGTTTCCTGCAGGAGGAGGATCTTGATTTTATGCCTGTTCGCATATGCCAGTACTTTCCTAGTCTTGATGGGGTTTGCCAATCCTCTAATGTTCCAGGACATGAGCCTCAGACCTTGGGCCTTATCCCTTGTCGCCATGTATGTTGTAAACTATATCTTGTAGCGTGTTTTGGATATTAGGTAGACTGACTGTGTGCCGTGCATTTGACAGTTTTTGTTGTAGATTAACTTTGAACTCCCCAACTTCCCAGTCGTCTGTGTCATTTTGCTTTTGCAAGCACCGGATTGTGCTTCTGTATTGTTCGATACCTTTCAACCAGCAACAGGCCCATCCCTTCCCCTCCCTCCCTCCCCCACCATCCCTCCAACTGGACAGTGTATTCCCTTGTATGAACTGCAACTTTTTGCCATTTACTTTCCGTGCTTACCAATTCGCCCCTAGGAGCTCTTGCACTAAATCTTAAGCGAGTTGGTGACATTTTTTGTTCCATTTCATGTCAGTTAATACCCCCTTCTGTCAGTTTTTGGATTGCGCCATCTGATCCTCTTGCTCGGGGGAGCGGTACGTTACGCTCATGTAGCTTAGTGCTTCTTCTGCCGTCTCGAAAAAGTGGGCTCTCCCTGCGTGTTGGAGATGGAGTTTTATGGGGAATAGCATTGCATATGGTATGGTCCGTTCCCTGAGTGCTTTTTTCACTTGGTCAAACGTGCTACAGGCTGTCTGCACCCCAGTAGAAAAGTCGGGATAGATGTGTATCAATGTGGAGTCATATGTTAATGTGCCTTTTTCCGGGCATAGGCGGAGAATGAGGTCCCGATCCCTGTAATTGAGTAGGCGTGCAATAATTGTGCGTGGCGGTGCCACAGATTAGGTTGAGGGGCTAGGGATCCAGGGCCCTCCCGAATAGGAACTGTTGTGAGAACTGGGCATCCGGTAGGATTGTGCGGAGAACCTCTTCTAAATATATTTCCATGGGCACATTTAGTGACTTCTCAGCCAGGCCGACCACCCGGTTGTTGTTGCCCCGGGATCTTGACTCCAAGTCCTCGCATTTGGATTGTCCTTGTTTCAGGGATTTCTTTATCTCCTCTATGTCTCTTCCGTGTATTACTGAAGTGTCTTCCAGTGTCCCTATACGGGTTACAGCTTACGCAACTCTAGTGTTCACTGTCTGTAAGTCAGATCTAATAGATGACATGTTTCAGACTATATCATCTAGTCTGCTATTTACTGCAGCAAATCCGGCCTGCAATGCTGCCATGTAGGAGTCAGGGGTGGCAGCGGCTGTTTGTGAGGCGCTGTGTATACTGGGTGGTGTGGGTCCTGTCTCCGTCACGTCGTCCTCCATGTTCAGGCTGGTGAATGCATCCATAGGGCCTTTCTTGGGAGCCTTATTGCCTCTAGTCATGACCAGAGTTATTAAGGAAGATGAGTGATATTTTTGTCCAGTTGATAGTATGGCCTCAATTTATAGATCCAGTGATCTCTATCCTTCCAATTCACAGAGTGATGCTGGCTGTTGTTTGCGGGCGTAGATCGTTTGTTTTTAGCACTGTCCCTGTGTGGAGGTGCCCTTTTTGCTCTCCTTTATTATATGCATTAAATGCTCCTCTCTGTTCTGTTGCGCAGTGTACGTTTTCTTTCGAGCCTGGGGCTGATTACAGCTCGTGTCTTGGAGGGGGGCTTTATCTTGTTGTGTTTGTGTGTTCTGTGGCTCTACCGGGCCCTCCCAGCGTTATTGTGCATCAGCAGTGTCTGGCTGGCGGGGTAGAGGGTGTTTTCTAACTATATGGGGCACGATATAGCCATGGTGCCTCGGTTGCACGCACCTTATCCTGGGGTGCTCCGGAGATCTAAGGGAAGCGTTGCTGTCCTCCCTGCTCCTCCCGGCCCGCTCGCTTGCACATCAGCATACACAGCGGGGTGGCTGGGAGTGAGCAGGTCTGCTGTGGGTTTCCGGGCCATTGAGAGCCCTGCAGTTCCCGACTCAGGCGCCGGCAATTGCCCCTGCCTCGATTTTCCTCGGCTGAATGTTAGTGGACCCCCTTCTGGAGTATTGGGTTGGAGCAGCCCTGGCACAGTCTTCGCTGTCTCATCCGGTACTTTGCTGCAACGAGATGCGTTGCTGTAGGGGGAGGGGCGGGTCAGCTGGTTCCCCGCTATTTCTCCTCCTCGCCATGTCGATTCGAATGCAGTCACCAGCTGATTTCTTTGGGTTTTCGTTTGTGTAGAGGGGTTATTTGTGGATCTGTCGGTTCCCCAGGTCTTCCGCCACACTATTCCGGTCCGTGTTTCTCGAGATGGCTCACCAACTCACTGTATTTCTTGTCTCAGGATTGTCGATTAGCGCTGCTCTGTGACTAGGCGGCCATCTTAGATGGTGTCCAACAGCGCCCCTCACCCCAATTGCAGGATTTTTAAAATAAGTTAAATTACACATGATTAACAATCTAAATTAACACTTGACTGAGTGTATGATACAAGAATGCAAAGTTCACTTGTCACAGCAGCAGAGATTGGATCCCTTACAGAAAGTGTGCTGTTGTCCAATCCCCTGAGCCCTTTAGCGTTTATAAGGAAAGGGTCTGCAACACATTCTTTTATTCATTTTGGACTTCCGACAATGCCAGAAGAATCCGTTGGACCCTGTTGGGAGTGCAGTCCATTCTAAAGTCCTCTGCCAGAGGTAAGGACAGGTGTATTAAAGACAAAGGAGAGTTCTGTCCCCTAACCATCTGCAGGGAACATTTCGGGGGAATGCTGTTTAGACCAAGGCTTGCCATTCTACCAGCTGCCAGGTGCCAGTCAAGCTCACTAGAAGTGAGAAGTAAAAAGGACTCATCTTTTCTTTGAGCCCCTGCAGGGGGTCTCACAGGACCATGAGAAACCCAAGGTAGCTGTAATCCTGTTTTCAGCTGATTCGAGTCATCCTCAAACTCATTCAACCGTGTGCAAATCCTTCAAATCGCACAGGATCTGCGATGCTGACTTTGAACCGCTGCTTGCACCCATTGAAAGGTTAATTGCTGCATTCTATCAGCCACACTCCTCATGGCTTTCGCTTGAACATCAGCTCATCACTGTGGAATCCCTCAAACTGCCAAGTCTTCCATCAACTCATCAAACCGTCAGGACCTTCGCATCGAACCCTCACTTGAACCGCCAAAAGCAATGTGTCATTCCCCAACTTGAGCCAGGGGTGTCCATAATTTACAACCAGCTAGACCGTCGAACTGGACCTGGTGAACTCTTTGAACTGCACCTTGAGCCCTGCCTCGGCACACACAGAGCTCCACTTCTAATCCAATACGACACTGACTCGCCAGCTGGATCAATGTGACTTGCCACACTCAAAACTGTCTCGACCAGCATGAACCTCACCAAAAGGCGTTGTTTGATGCTGTGGAACCACCTAAGAACAGAAGAACAGAATAAGGTACTGTTGAGAAGCCCAGGCTCCCTGGCCCTGATTTGGGACCATAATGACTAATAAGCCATTCTTTTGCACCTTCTTCCAAAGACATATCCTTTTTCAAGTGACATTATTGAGTTTCATGCCTGTTCACCCTTGCTCCAGGACCCAGAGTTCTAACACCAATGATCTGCCTTTCCTGTGTTATCTCCACAAGGGTGTGGTTGTGTTAATGTTTTTCTAGTAATTGAATTGCATATTGGTTTATTTAATTAAATATATATTTCTTCTCAGAACCTTTATTGGACATTGTTCTATTTTGGAGTCTTTGTGCCATCGCTGTTTGAGTTTGACAGCCGTTACATTCCAATACCTCTTAAGAGTATATCTTGCCTCTGCCCACATCACCACAAAAGGTGAAGGAGTCATATCTTTTGACTGTGCCTGTTTAACCTTTATGATTGGGGCCACTGTTGATTTGTAGTAGTGTGAGGCTGAGGCGGTTTTGCCACTATTCAACCCTGCGCTCTTGCAGAGCAGCAGTCATTTTGTCACAAGAATCCCCCCCAGTGGTTCTGTTAGATGTTGAAGGTGAAGGTGGAGAAGATGAATGCTAGAACCATTGTGCACATTGCTGGGTGTTGCTAAGTTTCTGCATGTGTCCAGCTGGTGTTAACCAGTGTGGTAGGAGGTAATCTAGTAAAGGTCTGAGGCATTGAAGCCCATGAGAGTTGAAAGGGTGTGAACAGTTATTTGGGGTAATTGTGTTAAATTATTTTATAATTTTTTGTGTTGGTTTATATAAACCTTTACAAAGCAGATAAAAATGAAAATAAATACTAAATAGAAAAAGGAACCGAAAAATGTGTCTACTAAGAACAATATAACATATACAAAATTTACAAATTTACATCATAATACAGTACAAGATCACATATTCAATTTCGATGTCAGTTAATTCTACAAAAACAAATTTATAATTCATAGTTGTACTCTAAGTAAAATTGCCAATTGCCTACATAATAGACAATAGAAGGCAATTTGCATATTCAATTTTAGTTTTTAACTAGTGTGCACATTCTTTATTTAAAACAAATGACAAACATCTAATACAAATCTTAATACGGTCAACTTAAATGAGGTTGACATGCCATGAAGTATCGTCGTCCATAGATTCTCTAAGAGGACCCACCCTAAGACATTGATGAATTTGCAAAAATACTCAATGCATTGCATTCTGAGGTTTGAACAATATATCACTGAGTGTCTCAATGTCTCAATCTCAGTTCCACATCCGCAAAAGCGACAAGTATCATCAGGATTTAGAATGCCATCTCGAATGTGTCAAATTTCCTGAGATAATAAGACATTCATTCTGAATCTCAAAGTTATTTTTAGCCCTTTTAGCAGGAAAACAGTATAAGAATATTCTGCTGTTTCTTTTTTTTTTTGACAAGTGATTATTTGTGTCTATAGAGCCGATATTTAGACATTTCCTCAATAGTTATTGCCCAGTCCCATCTTTGAATACATTTTTTTGCTTTTTTCGGTCTCATAAGTAGAGTTTTTAAAGATAGGTTCATAGATTCCAAGAACTGTATACAATCTTTGTGAAATTCATACATGAAGCTTTATCTCAAATGACCTTCACATACTTCTTTACTTAATTTAGTTTACAAACTAGTCTCTTAGTTTATATAACATTTTCTAAACAGCGAGAGTCTTCGCCAAATTACTATACTTTGTAGTGAATGAAGGCCCAATTCATATCTTATCGCATAAAGCAGCACACACTTAGGGAGAAAGTAAAAAACAGATCGCCATAATTTGGCTTCCATTACATTCATTTCTAACAACATTTCACTAGATAGAACTTCCTCACGATCAAGAACAAGAATTTACTGCATTTCCCATCTACTTTTTTCATCTGTCTGGCAAGGGAACATATCTTGGCTTAAAATAATTTCAGTAGAAGGTCTTTGTGTATTTAGTTATAATAGGATAGCCCAGGTAAACCATAGACAATGTTATTTGCAATCTGCATTTACCCAGGGACCATGTATAAATAATACCGCAATCTTTTTTTTTTTTTTTTTTTGGTTAGAGTTATAATCACTGATTTTTGTGGATTAACCTTGAAATCGTTTGAAATCATATATTGGTCAAAGGCTGTTAGTAAATGCTGTAGACCTATCAGAGTTTGATCCATTAAAAGAAAGTTGTCCGCATAGGCTACCCAGGACATATTTAATCCTCCCATTCGTGGCGGTGCAGAAGAAACAGTAGCTAAAGGTTTAGCAATATCAGCAACATATATATTGAATAGGCAGGGAGCAAATATGCAACCCTGCCTTAGACCATTTTCAATCGGAATATAGCGGGATAGTTACTAACTGTGTTACTTGCAGCCAGGAGTTAAAGCAGGGACAGAAGGCAGTGCTGCTTCTGTAAATGTAACAAACAATAGGGGAGCCCCTGTGTGCAAGTGTGAGTGGGGGCAAAGTATGTAGAATTTACAAAAACCGACAAAGGGGTACTCACACTCGAGACAGTCCTAGATTCTGTCCGACATTCAAATTAAATCTCCATAGTAATTTAAAGGCTAGTGTTTGCGAGGCAAATCACTGGGGATACACCAAGGGAGCAGTCTGAGAAATGCTAACCATAAATTTATTGTTGAAAGCATATTTGTTTTGAGATTTTACACAATTTCTAAAGCAAAAAATAAGTAGAATAGAGCAATTGAAAAAATAAAGAAAAACAGAACATTCATCACAAATATATCAAGTGCAAAAGAAGGGATAACATATTAATCACATCAAGATAAAACAATTATTACATGCTACCCATAGTTCCTGCAGCATAAGGCCTACCAGGGTGTATAAAAAATTACCCTGGTAGGTATGTAAAAAGAATATTATTTTAGCTGAGTTTGTATATTTAATCTGCTTCTGTGCCAGGTGCCCAACAGGAAATCTCAAAGCAGCTTTGTGGGATGATCTTTTCATTTGGCCTATGGGTGACAGCTTTTTTGATGATCTTTCCAATGATGGGTCGTTGTGATTTTTTATATTGGAGTCTGAGCTGATGATGGTCATGAGGGAGTTGCCATTGATGGTTGTGAGGCAGCTTGCAAGCTTCACACGTGCATCTCTCTCTAGTTTTCCCATGGCATGTTTGCGAAAGCCATCCAGACCTATTTATTCATTGGAATTCTGGTCAGCACAGTCCAAAGCATAGAGAGAACGTTTGCTTTTGGGATGCATAACTCACTTAGGTGAGTCACATATAAACCTACAGCGCCTTAGCCACGTTTTAAATTCTTTGATGCATTGGTTGAAGCGTGTGAGAAGAAGTAGTGGAATTATGTTCCCTGCCTGCCCCAGTTCCCACAAACCACATCGCCATCATCCACATCCCTCCCACGCATAATACAAACTGTAAAAGTCACTACAGAGATGTATGAGCTTCTTTGAATTTGGATGACTTACTGTGCAGTGTGTGTGTACTAAATGGTTACACCCAGTGCCAAGAAAAATTTTCTTGGCTCATTTTTTTGTACCTTATTCACTGAAACCATTACATTCTCGAATAATCACAGACATTTTGGTTGTGGTCTGCAAACCACCTTTCACAACTAAAATGGAAGGTTCTAGATGGTGGGCAGGCGCATTAGATTTAACAAGCGTTTCCACTTTGTGCAAGCATAACTATGTAGACTCTATGGACTTCATTCACAAAGCACTTTTCAAATGGGTTTTCCCATTCAAAAACGCGTTGTGAATCAGGCCCTATTTATTTTGAAACATAGTCATCTGTCTGCCGAATGGTACCCCCCACCCCTTAGAGTTTATGTTGTTTTTGCATTATTACCTTCTTTTTAGATCGTTTGGAGTTTCTCAGTAATATGGGCGAAACCTTCCTTTTAGGAATGTTATTTATTCTCAAAAATCGAATACTTATAAGAACGATCTCATGAAAAACCTCCCTATTACCTACTTGCACACACAGCTTTTACACATTAAAACAGTGCACCCACTGCCTGTTTATCATTTAAATAAATAACAGTGTTCAAATTAAATATGCATTCGAAAATATTACTTATATAAAAAGAAATCATCTTTAAAAACACAAGTGTCAACAAAAACATCCCAATGCAGGTGCTCGATTCACACAGAAATATTAAAGCTTACATATAATGCACCAAGTTTATTATCATCATAAACTGGCAAGGATTACTACAGTTTGCATAGACACTTTGAACTCTCCAGTGAAATTGTTAGTGACTTGCAATAACTGAACATCAAATCATATTGTGTGCATATCGCATTCATAAATCAAAATAAATGTCACCTGTCTGGGCTTTTTCAAGGCAAGAGTCCAAATCATACTGTTTTACAACAATAATAGTAATCCTGTCATTTGACAGAAAGGCAAAGGGAGAGTGATTGAAGAGAGGCAAGAATCCCATGAGAGGATGGGCCGAAAAAACATGACTAAAAAAAGAGTCAGAACATAAACAATGGTAAATGAATTATTTTGCAACAGAGTTTGTAAATAAGTGATGCCATACACAGTGGGCCTCATTACACGGAAGGCGGTGAGCCATGGCGCTATTAGCGCCATGGCTCATGCCGGTAAAATACCGGCACCGCCTTGGCGGAAAGGGGATTTACCGCCCCATTCCAAGGTTGGTGGGGCGGTAAATCCCCCTTCCGCCATTGCCCTTCCCCATTCCCATTTCTGCCCCATAGGGCTCTATGGGAATGGGGAAGGCGCTAATTACGGCACCGCAATTTTGCGGTGCTGTAATTAGCTCCGAGGTCCCTTAGCGGGTTGGTTTTTAACGCCTGCAAAAAGCAGGCGTTAAAACACCAACCCGCTAAGGGACCTCATAGTAAGGCGGTAATGGTTAACGGCCACCGTTACCATTAACGGTGGCCGTTAACCATTACCGCCTTCCGTGTAATGAGGCCCAGTATCTTTTCAAGTGACGTACTATTTTGTTTCAGGCTTCCTTATGAGATCCAGCTGTTTGCCCACATTTGCAATTTTATCACTGGGGACAAGTCCTTTGTATATAAAAATAAGTTATTGTGCTATAGTGTGTGTCCATCATTCCTTGGTTGTTATAACATTGCTCGAAATGCAGAGTGTAACCTTATAGTCTATAAGGTTGCAAAAGTTGCAGCAGTAAAATCTGATAAACCTTTGTAAGAATCACAAAGAAGCTGCTGCATTAACGTAGAGGGAGTCTACTAATATAGTAAGGACACATTAATATATATATAAAGGTCCCAAATTGCAACTGTTCCTGCTGCTGTATGTGTCCATTATTACTTAGGCATTTTTATGATACTAATTGTGCCTTTCAATTGGTAAATTGGGCTGCAGAGGGGACCAATACTGACTGTTATGTTATGTTATTGTACATTTGTATAGCGCCTTTAGTATACCATTAGTATTATCCCAAGCGCTGTGGGTTGAACGCCCTCAGGGACCATTGTCCAGGTCAGTGGAGGGAGTAGGGTAATAAATAGTGCTTGGGTGCACTCAGTATGTGTGCCGCTAGTGCGGTGTATGTGGTGTGTAGCTGCATTCTAATGCTGGGCACAGTGGCTGTGTGAGATTAGTAGAATGTGTGCAGGAAGGCTGTTGGCCATGGGTTCGCATTCTGGTGGTGTTGGAGCTTGTGTATGAGATCATGTGTGCAGCTAGCCCTATTATTCATGAGTTATAGCTGTGTTCTAAAAGACTGTTGAGGTGTTCATGGAGGGGTGTAGGTATGTGTGCAGACAGGCCAGAATTGATTGAGGGGTATAGCTGAATTCTATGGTTTGTTGGTGTAGAGGAGAAAGTGAGCCTATCAATATGTGTGAGTGTCTGTAAATATTGGTTGGAGACCCCTATTTCAGCTTTTCTTCCAGTGCCCATTGAGCTGACCGTATCTATTCTAGAGGTTTGGCACATTGATTCTCAGAGATAAATTCTCTGTTTAGTGCAGAGTTTGTTCTGATTACCAAGCTTGAGGTTGTCTTTCCTTGCTTGGCAGTGTCATTGCTGTTGAGTTGCCCTAGTCCTAATCTTTACTGGGTTAAGCGAATGGGAGGTATACGGTCGTCTCGTGTAGACCATTTGTGTTATGCTATGTTATGTTACAGTGCATTTTAATAGCGCTTTATGTACCATTGGTATGATCTCAAAGCGCTGTTGGTTGAATGCCCTCGGGGACTGCGGCCCATATCAGTTGAAAGAGTAGTGTAGCATATAGTGCTTGGGTGCACTTATGTATGTGTATGTATGTGAGTAGCCAGAGTGTTTTTCACGAGTTGGCTGCATTCTAATGCTAAGTGTGGTGCAGCAGATGTGAGAGATCAGTGTAATGTGCGCAGCAAGGAGGGTGGTTTCCGAGTCTGAATTCTCACTGCCGTGATGTATGCGTGGGATAATATGTGTGCCGCTAGGCCGATTTTTTCCTGGGGTATAGCTGCATTCTACCAGGCTGTTGCGATGCTTTATGAATGATGTAAGTATGTGTGCAGCTAATCCGAATTGACCGAGGGGTGTAGCTGCGTTCTATTGTTTGTTGATGTAAAGAAGAGAGCGAGCAAAATGGTATGAATGACTGTCTGTGGTTATCAGTGAGTGGTTCCTGGCCAGTGAGGGTATGATCATTTATTTTGGATGGGCAGCCCTTTTCGAGACGCTCTGTGGTTGGACTTGGAGGGGCCATTTTCTGGGTCCTTGCAGGGATTTTGAGTTGGGTTGTTGGATGCTTCTTGGGATATTCTGCAGGGATGTATTGTTTCAGGTTGAGTCCCTGTAGGGATTTTGAGTTGGGTTGTCGGATGCTTCTTGGGATATTCCGCAGTGATGTTTTTTTTCAGGTTAGTGCTGATTATCACAGGACAATGGCCATAAGGGGATGGGTATATGGCCCAAGGCGGTCCTTTTCGAGACGCATTGTTATTGTACTTGGAGGGCCCATTTTCAGGGTAGCTGTAGGGATTTTGGGTTGGGTCGTTGGGTGCTTATTGCAATATTCTACAATGATGTTTTGTTCTCACAGGACAATGACGATCGTCCATTGGGTACTTCCACAAATGTATTTTTTGTCGGGGGACCAGACTCAACTGTGGAAGAGTTTAAACATCAAATATCAATAGAAGACTGGTTACCCCTCCCTTACTTTGTAAAAAGCACAAACTGCTCACCCTTCCAGGATGACTTAACCGTAAGCTATTACTAGTGCTTCCTGTCTATGAGAGAGAGTATCATGTTACTCATTTGTTTTTGTATTCCCCAAAAAATGTTAAAAGTATACATAAAAAAGCCTAAGGAAACTGCTTCATCAATTAAGCCAAAAACAATAAGCAAACAACATATATATTCATGTCCATATACATATAGTGCTTTGGAAACATGTACACTAATTACAAGACATAACAGGTACAAGAAAGTGGAAAACACAGAAATATCTTTGTGACTGGGGTTTAGTAAACTGGGGATATCTCTACCATGTTTTCAAGACACATCGATGTAAACGGTGTCTTTTTCAATTCTGAAGAGCACAGAATAAGATAAGTGAACCTTGAAACACTTGTGTATAGGCGCGTTATAAATGTCATATCATATAACCTTTACAGTTTTCTTATTCAGTTTTTCGACACGTTTCAGCTCTCAGTCCGTGTTACACTGTACTCACGTGTACACAGTCAGCTTGCAATGGAACCATCTTCAGGAGTCACATATAGCTCATTCTGGTGCAGCACTAGTCAAACAACTTCCTGGCTGTTTACACAACCTTACAAAAAGGCAGCAGAAGTAGGGAACTCGTAAGGGCAGTAATTTCCAGTCATAAGTACTTAGACGCCCGATTTCTTCGGAATGTGGGCAAATATATCTTGCTATTCGTTTGCAGGGTCCTAGGAGAATTCAATATCCTGGGGTGATGAATGTATCATACTGGTTAGCTTGTTTATGTTCAATCAGGAGACATTCTGCTCGCTTTCTTCTACGATGCAGAATTCAATTGAGCCGTGATTCACAAAAACAAAACAATACAAAAACAAATGAGTAACATGATACTCTCTCTCATAGACCGGAGGCACTAGTAATAGCTTACCGTAAATAATCCTGGAACAGTGAGCATTTTGTGCTTTTTACAAAGTAAGGGAGGGGTAACCAGTCTCCTATTGATATTTGGTCTCACAGGACAATGGCCGTAAGGGGATGGGTATATGGCCATGGACGGACCTTTTCAAGGATTTGGGAAAAGTCATGTTTTTACCGCTTTACGGAAGGCCATGTAGTCCTGGTTGTGCCAAATATGAGGGGGTAGCAAATTCTATAGAGTTGGTGCAAGAGTAGAGAAAGCTGACCCTACAAGTCTGGCAGAATTGGAAGCTGAGATAATGAGTAGGAGGGCTATGCTTCACCTTAGGCTGCTTGTTGGGCAATAGCACATAGTCTTCTCTTGGAGGTATGATGGGCCGCCCTTGTGCGCTGGATTTTGAATGTGGCCCTTCGTCCAATAGGTAGCCAGGCAGGGGAACAGTCGAGATGTGGTCCCTTAGTCCCAGTGCAAGGAGGAGTGTAGCGGCAGCGTTTTGGACTCTTTGGAGTTTGGTAATTTGGTATGCCGGATCACCCAGGTACATGGAGTTTGCTTAGTCTAATCTGGACATGACGATTGAAATGATAGAAGTAGAAGTAGAGAAAATACATTTGTATTTTTAAAATGTGTTCCTTTCAATGATGAACTAATGTGAAAATGCAATTAAAAATGAACAATGCTAGGATGTCATCAATGTGCAATGTTCCTAATATTGTTGGCAGAAGGTGCACTTGTAAATTCTAATAGCGAATAACCGTTTATTCATTTTCAATCTCTGTATCTTGCTATACATTTCATTTAATTTTGAAAAACATTGCACTTGTATTTAACTTGAAAGGGAATGCCTGCAAGAAACATGTCCATGGTGCCCACACCATGTTATTGCAAGTACACAGTCTCTAACTCGCCAATGTGCTGTAATGTCTCTCGATGCTGGATGGGACTTTAGTAACCCCTTCATACGAATCCGAATTGGCTATAGGAGGGTACCATCTACACCATTCGCTGGCGTCTTTTCGGAATTGTTCAAACATATTTTTTGCTTTTTTTCACATGCCATTGAATGGCGGCGTTAATCTTTGGAAGATTGTTTTGCAGTCTCAGTGTAGTTCCATGCTATGTCGTCCTGCTTGTTGATGTTGCTGGGGATACAGTTGTGAACAGGTATACAACTCTCTGGGGAACATGTGTTGTATTTTCAAGTCATTAAGACAACTACAGGGTTAATGGACCAGCACTAACCACTTAACAAGAATGCTTAACAATAATGCTCATAGGAACCTGCATTGTTTGAAGTGAGTGCTTTTACAACTTGGGACTTTTTAACACAAAATGCTTCTTCGTCACATTGAAAGTTTTTTGTCAACTGTGACAGCTCTCACTGTGATCATAATGGCAGTCACCTCTGCAGCCCAATTTAGCAATTGAAAGGCACAATTGGTATCATAACAATGCCTAAGTAATAATGGACACATACAACAGCAGGAGCTGTTGCAATGTGGAAGTTTATTTATATAAGAACGTGTCTTACTATATCAGTAGGCTCTCACTAAGCTAATATAGCAGCTTCATTGTGATTCTTACACACGTTTTTTATTTTTTATTTTTATTTATTTATTTCTACCGCGCCAGAGCCCGCAGGTATCGGGGCGCCACACGTACACGCATGTACTTTAAACACACAAGCCACAGGACAACAGATTTCCAGGTGGGAATTAGTTTAGATTCATGGGATTTATCTGAACAGGTGGGTCTTGAGTTTCTTTCGGAAGGCACTGTATGAGGACTCTAATCTTATTTGTGGTGGGAGGATGTTCCATAAGGTCGCACCCTTAGTGTGAAAGGCTTTGCCTAGACCATTGGTTTTCCTGAATCTGGTGGTTACGAGATTTCCCGGAGCTTCGGACCTGAGTGTACATCCTGGTACATAAGTAACCAATTTCGTCTTGAGGCATGCTGGGGCCTTCCCATGAACGCACCTATGGGCGAGCATCAGGGCCTTGAACTGTATTGTAACCTCGATAGTTAGCCAGTGTAAGTTTCTCCTGTCTTCTCACAGCCCTATTTTGTATTTTTTGACATTTTGCAACGGGCCCGGTGGCTCTTGTGACTGTAGCGCAGTTTTCCTCGCTTAGTTAGGGGCATGTTCTGTGTAAGAGTCTCAGGTAGTATGAACAGTTCTTGTTCAGTTGCATGACCTGAGCCACTGGGCTCAATGATGCTTCCAAGTGCATCCCCATCATTAACTCTGTCTTCTTGGCGTATAGCCAGTTGTTGGTCATCCATTTTTCAATTAATTTGTATTGTTTACGTTGGCACTGTCTTGGGCGTAGTTACCACTTAGTTTGATGACCAGCTGGGTATCATCAGTGTAATTGGTGAAAAATACTCTGATTTTCTCCAGGATCATGCAAAGGAACCTGATATACAGGTTGAAAAGAAGCAGGTCGATCATTGCCGTTTCGGTACTATCTGCCGCCCGGAAGCCTGACTGTTGGCTTTGTAGGATCTCATTAGTTTCAACAAATTCATGTAGTTGGTTTGTGGCAATCTCATCTAATACCTTTAGGAGAAAGTTACAGTTGTTTATGGGTCTTAAATTGCCTGGGTCGCTTTGGTCTAATTCATTTTTTTTGCTAAGGTGGTGATTGTGACCTTTTTGATGTCAGCCGGAACACAACCTTCCCAAAAAGATGCATTCACTATTTTGGTGAGCAAGGGGGTGAACATTTTTGCATTCTCCAATGTCAGTTTTGGTGGATTTATATTTTCCACACACATGGTGGGTTTCATTGATTTAAGAGTTTTGAGCATTTCGTCGGTCTTGATTTCGTGAAATTTAAAGGTGCTTTGCTGCATTGTGGACTCGACTCCATTTGCTGGCTCGGCCTGGCTCAGTGAGGTTTTTTTAGCCTCTTTATGTACGGCCCTGGCTTTCGTGATTTTATCTTTGAAAGTAATTTGAACTTTGTTGCAGACTTTACTGGTCGGTGACAAAGGGTTCTGGGATATTCTATTGTTTTGAGGATTTCGAATAGTTTGCTGCTGCTTTTATTTATTCATTGTAATAATTCCTTTTGGTAATGCAGATGCATTTTCTATAGTTATTTTCACTATCCTTCTAGCTGGCTTTGTTCTCTTGTGTTGTTTTTTTTGCCATTTCTCTTCTCTCCTCCTTTTTTCTCTTTTAAGCTCGATCATCTTCTTTGAATTTATTGAGTATATTCTCTATGCATAGTTCCAGGTGTTGTGGTTCAATTTTATTTGTAATTCCTACTGCTGACTTTTCTTGGTTCATTTCTGGTATTGTTCTTAGTGGACGCGTCTGACCATATGCAAGGTTCACTGACAAATCCATTGGTCTCTAAGTTATTGGTAATTGTCCAGTTGGTTACCATTTTTCATGGTTGAGTCAGAATTCTTGACCTGAAAGTCAATATTATTTAAGGTCTTTTCTAGGTGGGTTGTGTCTTTGTATTTTGTATTTCCATACCATCTATTGGCATCCCCTAGAACCAAATTGGCAGTGTTTTTACCTTTCAGTGAATTAAGTTGTTGGGTGATATCTTCGTTGAAATCCGAGACAAGGGATGGGGGTCTATACATTAGGATGATGTTGATGCTGCTGTTTGCTGTGGGACAGTGTTTAAGATGCAACATTTTGAAGCCTGTGCTGGTGGTCGTAGATGGAAACATTTGAATGTTATCTCTAACTATCATGGCCACTCCTCCTCCTGTGCCTGATTCCCGTTTTTTGCGGTATATCACATAGCCTTGTGGGACTGCTATAGACCATGTAGGACCAATGGGTTCCAGTAACCATGTCTCGGTTATGCATGCAACATCCACCACTTCCTTAATAATTAAATCATGAACATCTTGAGCATGTTTATTTAAGGATCTAGTGTTGAGCAAGCAGAACTTCAGTGGCCTTGGTTTGTCGGCATGTTCTTTATGTGAATTAGTAGGAACATATTTTGGATCCATTTTTACCGTTTTCCAGCTGTGGTTGTGTTTTTTATGAACATGAGCCTGTTCTTGTGAGGATATGCGGCGTTCCGCATCTGTCTTGTGTTTTTCTCCTTCAAATGCCCTATTTACAGCCATTTCTGCCATTTCCAGGTGGGTATGTTGTAGCAGCCTGAAATACAGCATGTTTACATAGTTATTCCTCATTCTTACCTCTATTCCGTGGTTTATCAACCAATGGTGAGGGGACGAGGGTCTGTGGCATTGTGTACCCCATGGAAGGCGAGGACCTGCTTATTGCAGAAGCGCCGGCGCTAAAGCACCTGACGTTTCTTCAAATGTGATGCCGGTGCTGCTGGGAAATGTAGTTTCCCTTAGTCTGTAACACTGGTTACAATGTGTGCGAGTTTGTTGGGAGAACAACGCTTGCCGGCAGAGGAGAACGTGTAAGCCCCCTTCCTTGAGTGGGTAAGTTTAACAGATTGGTCACAACAGTTCTTTCAAGTTACGGCAGAGATAGTGATCGCCGTGTACTTACGTCCCAGTGAGTGCACTACAAACAGTATGCTGGAGTTTAAAAAAATCCTCCCACACACACGTACAGAATTATAATTGCCAGACAATTTGAACAAATACCCAAGGAGGGTTCTTAATTCCAATCAGTATATCAATACAATTCTAATCAGAATAATCAATGGCAACAAATGTCTCAAATGCGGAATTCACATGTGGCGCTGCAGCGTTACAGCGTAACAGCGTCCTGTGTGAGTTGTTCAATCTAGCATATCTGAGATGTCAGGGTCAGGGTAGGTTAAATACCAAGTCCGGCTGGACGGGCGCAGACCGGCTGATCGCAGAAGCGCCGGCGTTGAAGCGACTGATGTTTCTTCAAATGCGATGCCGGTGCTGCTAGGAAATGTAGTTTCCCATAGTCAGTAACAATGGTTCCAATGCGTACGAGCATTATATCAGATTTTAATGCTGTAACATTTGCAACCATAAGGATCATAGCAAGGCTACACACTGCATTTCAATCAAAGTTATAACAACCAAGGAATTACGTCACACTATAGCACAATAACGTTGTTTTTATATACACATCGATAATATTGCAAATGTTGGTTAACAGCTTGATATCATAAGGAATCCTGAAACAAAATAGTACGTCACTTGATAAGATACACTGTATGATGCCAATTTTTTACACTCTCTGTTGAAAATGAATTAATGTAGTATTGTTCATGTTCTGACTTTCTTTACCATTTTTTCCCCACGTCTTCTCTCATGGGATTCCTGCCGCTCGCCAGTCACTCTCCATTTGCCTTTCTGTCAAATGACAGGATCACTATTATTGTTTTAAAACAGTATGATTTGGACTCTTGTCTTGAAAAAGCCCAGATGGGCCATGTAGATGGCAGTTTCTTTCCGTTAATTGTGGAAATCTTTATTTTGATTTATGAATGCGATATGCACACAATATGATTTAATGTTCAGTTATTACAAGTCACTAACAATTTCACTGGAGAGTTCAAAGTGTCTACGCAAACTGTAGTAATCCTTATCAGTTTATGATGATAATAAACCTGGTGCATTATATGTAAGCTTTAATATTTTTTGTGAATGGAGCACCTGCATTGAGGTGTTTTTCTTGACACTTACACTCACCCCGCAGCTAGCTTCTCCTTAGCACTTCTAACACTCTTAATCAGATGCAGCCCTAAGTTTATTTATTTATTTATTGGATATTTGTAAAGCGCTTATCTAGCAAGACAGTTTCAAAGCGCCACAAGGCAGAGCGGAAGGTAATAATGGAGCAAATAAACAATTAAATTGACAATGAATAAATAGAACGGACACTGATTCTATTAGGCCTTGTGACATTCGGAACGTGCAAGTGCAGTGAAAGAAAGAGGAATAAAGGGGGAGGTGGAGTAGGGGTAAGTGCTATTAGGGTTCCCTAGTGGAGGAAATGCCAGAGGTGCCCGTTCGGGGGGCAACAGGTAAGTGCATGGACAAGTGCATGTTATGTTATGTTAATGTATTTATATTGCTCACCACCAAGGCCTGACGAACACGTGCACTCTACTTACAGAAGTTACACATAACATACAGGACAAATTAGTAAACAAAAACTAGAACATGGCCAGGAGGACTGGGTCACAAAAGAAACCAGGGGAACGCGGAGGTAGGTTTTTAACCACTTCTTAGTCAGATCTTGTGATTTGATCCCTCTCAGATCTGGTGGTATTACATTCCATGCTCTGGGCGAGGCAGCAAAAAAGACACTTTTACTGACCAAGGTCAGTTTCGATCTTGGCATAAGCAGTAAGCTGGCGTCATTAGATCGTAATGCTCATAGCACTGGTTTTCTCCTAAGAGTTTCAACTAAGTACTCTGGGCTGATCCCTGCCAGACATTTATGGGCTATGATAAACAGGCAATAATCTATTCTGCCTTGAATAGGAAGCCAGTGCAGCTGTTTTCTATCCTCCTAGACATTGGCGGTCATTCTATTAGTACCATGGCTGCCTCCAAACTCGGGTCCGGGTAGTCGGAATGGGGATTTACCAGGACATTCCGACCTATGCGGACCCGGTAAGTCCCCATTTCGAATACCATTCCCCATTCCCATTTGAGCCCCCATAGGGCTCAATGGGAATGGCGAAGGAGCTAATAACGGGCCCGCAAATAGAAGGCCCATTATTAGCTCCATGGTCCCTTAACGGGTCCCGCTAAGGGCAGCCGGTAAAACCAGTCGGCCCTGGTGGGACCCGCTAAGGGACCTCAGAATGCGGCGGTAGGGGGTTAACGGCACCGGCAACCTTACCGGTGACGTTAACCCCCTACCGCCATACTCAGAATGACCCCCATTGTCTCTTCTTTTAAATCCTTTAGTTGCTCTCACAGCACTATTTTGGATTACTTGTAGTCTGGCACAACCTCTTTTGGTAATGCCAACCAACAGGCTACTGCAGTAATCTATTTTAGTGCTAATGATCACTCTTGCTACTATTTCACAGCTTTTTTAGATAAGTTAGGCCGAATCTTTGACAACGATTTTATACAGTAAATTGATGCAGAGGCTAGGCTACTAACCTGGGCCTGCATATTCACAGTTTGATCCAGGTATATGCCCACCTTATTTTGAGCAGCAATCCTACAACCTGCAACCTCACAATATTAGTACTCTGGACTCAATTTGTGTATTCTGCTTCCTGAGCCAACCACCATCAACTCCGTCTTCTCATCATTTAAGGCTAGGCCGCTTCCACCATCCATGTCTGAATCATGCAATACACCTTATTAATATTGCTAACACCTTCCTCTCACACCCCTCATAAGGGAATGACACATTGCATATCATCCGCGTAGTTAGTAAAGCACACTCTCTTATCTTCAAGCATGCTGAATAGTGGTGCAGTTAATATGTTTTACAGTGACGGGGAGAGCCAAGCACCCTGTGAGACTCCATACTGCATCTGATGTGGGGCTGCCTCTGCATTATTGCGGAAAACCGTAATAAGTCTATTTTCTAGAAAGGACTTCACCCATGCTGCTGAGCCATCTGAAAACGCTGCTACCTTCTGGAATTTCTCGATTAACAAAGAATGAGCCACCAAATCAAAGGTGGCTGACAAGTCCAGCAGAGTGAGCAGTACCAAGCGTCCTTTGTCAATCAATTGTAGCATACTGGGTTTAAGATCCAGTAGTGCTGTTTCTGTTCCATAACCTGGCCTGAATCCAGACTGCCACTTGTTCAAGATGTTGTTGTTCATCTAGTGCTCTAGGGGCTGCTCATAAGCCACTCAATCAAGTATTTTCGACAAGGACAGTGTATTTATAATTGGTCGATAATTAGAGGGAACCGATGGATCAAGCCCTGTTTTTTTTTAAAAGTGGTGTGAACCATGCATTCTTTAATTCATTGGGCACATGATTTTCCCTAAAGGATCAATTGACACATTTTATAATGGGCCCTATCAAGAATGGCAAACAGGCCTTAACAGTAATTGCTGGTCAACTGTCTCCTTTGCATTTCCTTGGTTTGAGTTTCATAATTATATACATCATCTCATTTCTGTGACTATTCTGAAACTGAACAGACTAGCAGTCTCTCCCTGCATGGTCTCTCCTGTTTTAATCACCCTGTTTTCGACCTCTTCCCCCAGCTTCAATGTTTTCATCTTGGTGTTTATGTTTTACTTAATCTGCTTAATCTTATGGAGTTTGTTGAACATTGCTTCTTGACTTGTGGTGCACCAAGCACCATCTTTAACTGGACACTGACGGTGTGGTCTTAAGTGGAGTGATTCCATTTACTGCTTTGGCAATAGTCTTTTGACATGCATTCACTACATCATCTGCCATATCCAGGTTGACTAGTTCCCTTGTCAATGGGAAAATCCACTCTTCCATGACCTGCCGAGAGAGTGTCTGTAAATTGCAAGAGGTTATCCATGTCTTATTCCTTGATATTCTCTTCAATGTTTTAGTTCACAGCTAATCAAAAAGGACAAAGAAATGGTCAGACCACAGGCATGGCGATATGATGGGCTCACTACCGGAGATGTTACACGTGGTCATGCAATCCAGGGTATTGCTCTTTATATGGGTCGCTTTGTTGACTAGTTGAATAAAACCTAGTTCACTGAAGGATCCCTCAATCCTGTGGTGGTTTTGTCTGAACTCTCCCCCCAGCAATAAAATAAATCTTCCAACAAAACAAATTTTTCAGTCAGTTTAAGGAGGGGTAATACCACATTTCGTAAGTGATTAGCAAAATCCGACATGGGAATTGCAGGTCTATATAAGTGGACCAGACTAACGGTTTTATTGGCATCTGTGTGAACTTTTATTATGTAATGTCTCGCAGCTGTCTGGTCCCACGATTTCTACTTCCCCTACTTTGAATTCTGCTTAATATATATAAAAGCTACTCCTTCCCCCTTACCATTCTGTCTGTCAGTAGGTGCCAGATTGAAGCTTAGTGGAATGGCCAGGGACAAGGAGAGGCTCTCTGCATCATGCAGCTATGCTTCATTCAGCGCACAAATATCAATATCCTGGTCTGTGATGCAAATTGCAGCTTCAGTGGCATGTTTAACCAGGGATTTACATTTTTCTGTTCTATGATTGTCTGATTTATCTTCAATATGCAGCTCCCCGTCCCTTTTCGGGCACTTGCAGATCTCCCACTTTAGCTAATAAATCCTGAGCGTCGGTCCCAGTAGCAGGATTATTCATGGAGACTGATTTACATGAATTGGGGGTCATCCCACACTCTGTCTCTGCCCTCGCATTTTTAAGCAGCCCAGGCTGTATATTGGCTCAAGTAATACAAGAGAGGTCAAAAGAAGCCAAAACACTTGACTTCCTCTGCATCCCTGCCGGGGAGGTCACATTGCCCGTCCTACTGATGGCTTGTGATATACTCTCCACCAGATGTATAGGTGTATCAGGGCATGTAAGAGGAGGAGCTTCAAATGCCAGATAGTGTGCTATTATGTCCGGCCGACGACGAGATGATAGTGGCGGTCTCAGGATAGTTATTTCCAAATCATGTTTCATATTATATTTGGCTAATAGGATCGCCTCTATTGGATGCATGCCAAAACAGCTCCTGGCAGCAACACCTAACTGAAATACTGCTCCCTTACCTGAGCAAGAAAGTGGAACCATTGCAGGCATGTGCACCACTGGCCGGCACAGACGGCTAGCCCCTGATGGGCCTAGGGAACAAGAAATGGAGCCCAAGGAATAGAAAAAAGCTCAAGATTGTAGTCCGATCTCGTAAAATGTGCAAAGGCGCCAAATGTTTTAAAACTGAGTAGGCTACTCACACAACTAAGTCAAAACAAGTCAATGCAGCAAATTTATCTAAGCAGGGAGCGTTTTTAGCAGAAGTCAATAATAGTAAAAACTGTTTTAAAATAACACTTTAAAAGTGCAACGATCTGTAACATTAAAACGAGTTAAAATATATCAAACGTGATGAGCGCAGAGAGGAAGAGTCTTCTATTTATACCGGCATAGACCGGCTACAAGAAGTGGAGCGCGAGGACTATAAAAAACCTCAGGCTTGTAGTCTGATCTTTTAAATGTGGAAAGTAGTCAAACGGTTTAAAACTGAGCAGGCTATTCATGCAACTACGTTAAGATAAGTCAATGCAGCAAATTAAGCTAAGCAGAGAATGTTTTTACCAGAGCTCAAGAAAATAGTAAAAACTGTTTTCAAATAACATGATAAAAGTGCAACGATCTGTAACACATAAATAAATTAAGATATAGCAATATCCAAATGGGATGACAAACACTGTTAGTTTGAACCTTTAAAACCCTTTAAAATAAATTATGAGGAACACATGGATAGGAACCAGGCAATTGCTTTCCCTGCGGTAAAGTGCGTGTGGTTGATGCTGCTGAATGTTTGTGCTAACTCCTCATTGCATAAAATATCTAATTAGGGAATTGATTTGTGATGGCACCTCAAGAAATTAGTAAGTAGATCTTCACACCCCACACAAAAGCGTTCTATTTCGGGAGCCTACTAACCACTTATTGACTTGTGTTACTTCAGGAAGAGAAGATGCTTCCGAAAAGTATTTTTGAAACATAATGATTACGAATTCTAGATTTACAACATGTATTTAATGGAACCTTGCACTTACAACTCCTGTTACCAAAAAAATTAAATGTATCAATTCCAATGTACAGCCTCATATAAATTGCAGGGTTGGTGGCAGCTCATAAACAATAAACAAACATTGACTTTTGCCTGGAAGCCCATTGCGGACTGCTACTTTATCATGATTATTACAATAGAATTGGAGTCTGTCTGAAATATTGCAACTACCAGAGAAAATAATCCACCTATATAGAATGTACTTATTAATTACTCGGGAGTCACTTTGTATCTAAGTTGAGGAACTGCTTTATATTGATTTGAGACGGTGCCTTGATGCGAAACACTGGCCAAAGGTCAGCTTCCTTTTTTGAATTTCTGTTATTAATAAATCTCCTCACCAAAGATAATTTTTTCTCATTCTTTAAGGCTCCATCACTAATACATTTCCTAACTAATCATTACGCATCTAGGGGTCAGTACAGACATTTAATTCCTTCAAGAAATTATTCAAGAAACTATTAATTTGCTTTTAAAAATAATTAGGCCTCATTACAAGTTTGGGAGTGGGTGGAAAAAAGTGGTGGTTATTCCTTTACCGGCTGTCATGTTTCCTGCCCCTCATGTCCTCAGCCCTCCAAGATATCAGTCTGGAGCCAGTCCACGATCACCTACATGACCCTCAAGGGCCTCTCCATCCCTCCAAAGACCCACTTGGAGTCAGACTTGGCGCTTGTGGCACCAGACTCACTCACTCCCATAGTATAACATTGGGGAGTGCATTGATGGGGACAAGATGGATGCCCCCACATGTTTCGGTTCCCAGAACTGCATGTGCGGTCTAGTCTTTTGGGTGTGGTTCAGCCCAGAGGCACCTGGGATACCCAGAGACTATTTAAGCCACACCCAGGCTGAGAAACATGCTCTGCGTTTTCTGCACCTGCAGCGTGACACTCACTGTATTCGGATCGGTCTCCAGAAGGCCTGCATCTTTCTTCTATGCTCAGCTCCTGCAAGAACAAGAACACTGTTAGGAACAGCCTTACCTTGCAGCTCTTCTGCCCATCAGTCATCGCTCCTTCTGTTCTGCGGGCATCTTCAGCGGTGTCATTCCCATCCCGGCACGCCGCTTCCTAAGGAAAAGGGAAAAGAACAGAAAAAAGGCATTAGTAAGCATTCTGCAAATCTTCGCTTATTTTTAAATACTGTACGAGCTTCAAACGCTTACCTGAATCCCAGCCACTCTGGGGGAACTCTGTCTCCGGAACTTCTCATCCATCTGCAAGAGGGAAAAGACACTCCAGGTTAGCGTGGAAACATCTAGAGGTGCCGCATACCAAGCCTACCCACCGCATTTGTTCTTCACAATCGGCATCCACACTGAAAACGTCGCGGCACCACGAAAGGGGTGCATCGCGCATCGCGCTCTCACTCACCTTCAGTGCTACTCATCTCAGCAGCACGCCGCCATCCCCGGACACTGGCCATCATCTAAGGAAGGAAAGGAACGAAGTTAGGGAAATGTTCAAAAGACTCATTATACTTACCTGTCGGACTCTTGTCAGTGAAGTAACTAGGCAGCAACGAGCCCGCATCAATCAACGCGCCCCTGCGCTGAAGGCAGGACGGAGAGCACACTATCCAAGAAAACAAGGTGAGCTGAGGATCAAAGGAAAGGGTTGGACCCCGGGGAAGAAGGGGTTCAAGCACACAGAGATAATAGGGAGTTAAACTCTACCAATCCTGTGTTTCAGGCCCAGACTCCAGTCGAATAGCCTCCAGGGAAGGGTTTGAGGTCGTAAGAGGTGAGAACAGGCTGAGTGACGTCCCCGTGGATACCAGGTGAGCGTTACACCAGCACATTTTCTGGAAGTAATTCCAAAATTATAACTTTGGAGTTGAAGTGGAGGATTTACCTCCAGCAAAAGGCTAAAGCTGAATCATCCACTTTACTGCCAATAGTCAGTAGATTTTTAGTGCAGTAATTCTTCAGGCACTAATCCGCCCACAATCCCCATGGAGTCGTATGGACTCCAAATATGTGAAATTACCACCACTTGTAATCCTGTGGTATCTCCACAGGGCCAAGTGGCAGTCACGGTAATCGTGTTTGGTGGTAATTTGGAAGATTTACTGCCAAATTTCAACCATATTTGTAATGAGACCCAATATTCCTTATGATCCAGATTAAAATTTTAAATCACGATTCAAAATCAGTGGGTGTCGCCCACCAAGTAATTTGTTGGGCGGCGAACATTATATCACCTGTCCTCCCTAAAACTATAAAAAATATATATTTAATGCCAGTACTCACCTTGACAAAGCTCCTACTGCTTACTTTTATAAATATGTGAACGTGTTTGTAATTGGCTGGTGAAAACAGGGAACTTAAAAAAGATGACCTTGGTGTGTTGTGGGTAGGGCATGTCTGATGGCTCAGGAAGCTGCCTTAATTTGTCTCCTACTTCCTACACACCAACAGACTCTCTTGTAGCACAATTTAGTAATCCAAAGTCTGATCATGTAAACTCTTTAAACTTTCCCTATTGCATTTGGGTGGGGAGAGGCAGGGGCAACAGTCATGCATATTATACATTCCGTAGTCTCATTCATGGGGCAATGATATGTAATCAGAGATTTCTCATTGATGTAATTATGTGTTGGGGGTAGGGTATGCCTGAGAACACAGTCAGTCACTGTTCGCTACCATCCTTCGACTCACCAATAATCCTCCTGTATACTTAATCTATCTTGATATAAAGACAAACACTAATGCTCTAATTAGCCGACAAGAACCTGATGCTGGTTACTAACGAGGTAGCATACCAGCTGGTGCTCCTAACTAGAAGTAAATATTCCTAACATGAAGAAACTGTCTGGAACCTTTCATTTGTTGCTCAATAACCATCCCAATACAAACAAAGGGATATGTTGTCAGAATGGATACTTTCCATAGCATAATCCAGCGACAATTAATAGCTTTATAGTTTTGAAAAGTGGTAGATGAGATGCAGGGTCCTAGTGCGGGTATGGTTAGAAGTCTGCAGCCCTTGTCACCCTGCCCCAGAATGCACTTCACCCTAGACTCTTTCAGCATTCTTATTCTTTAGCACACCTTTGTGCCTTTCTTAACCTCTCGGTCTACACCAGCGTTAAAGTAGGGACCCGCAAAGGGACCTTGGTGCTAAGTACGGTACCGCAATTTGCGGTACTGTACTTAGCGCCTTCCCCATTCCCATAGAGCCCTATGGGGCGAAAATGGGAATGGGGAAGGGCCATGGTTCAATGGGGAATTACCGCACCACTAACCTTGGAATGGGGTGGTAATTCCCCATTGAACCATGGCGGACCCATTACAACACCGGCACCAACCACGGTGCTAATAGCGCCATGCTTTAGCGCCGGTGTTGTAATGAGGGCCTTTGTCTTCCAATTAAATAAGAAACTATCCCTGATTTCCTAGACCACAGGTCCGGATTTCGCGCTTTGAACTTGGCCTTGTCTGGCATCTTTGTTCTGAGAATTTGAGGGGAGTGGAGGCATGGGCCTGTCTCTGTCTGAAGTCGATGAAGAAACACTGTTCTTCAATTATAATTCACATGTGAGGAGACCATGGGCCTCATTACGACATTGGAGGCAGCCATGGCGCTCTTAGCGCCATGGCTGCCTCCAAAATCGTGTCCAGGTTCCCTGAATGGGGAATTACCGGGCCATTCTGAGTGTGGAAGGCCTGATATTTCCTCCTTCAGGGAACCTGGACCCGGTCCTTCCCCATTCCCATTCGAGCCCCCATAGGGCTCAATGGAAATGGGGAGGGAGCTAACAACGGGCCCATCAATTACAGGCCTGTTGTTAGATCCCTAGTCCCCTCGCGGGACCCGCTATGGATGTCTGGAAAAACCAGACATCCACAGCGGGTCCCGTGAGGGGACCTCGTAATAGTGCGGAGAGGGTTTAACGGCACCGGCACCACTACCGGCGCCGTTAAACCCATTCCGCATTTCTCGTAATGAGGCCCCATGTTTTTACTTATTTTGTCCTGCTATTACCCTGAATTTCACTCTATTAATACGGGTGTCCTTAACCCGTTTGGCCACTGGAGACTTGGTCGAGCTATTCTTCATGCAATCTGAAAATGCTTTCAATTAGCCGGCATCTGGCATTTAAGAGCTGTCTGTTCCTTACTTAATCTATGCTTAATCTTGGGAATTACTATTGTCTGTTCTTCTTTGAAGTTATCGAAACCTCCATTTTCTCCAGTAACTTTCGAGGGGGCTGTACTGCCACTGACTGATCTGAACAGGTCTGTATTTAGCTAATTTCAGCACCTTGAATCTCCCTGCTGCTTCCGATGCTTCTTCGAGGCATCCCATTTACTCTAAGGTGGTTTAGCAATCCATTTATTCAAGATGGTCACTTGTTAACATTGCATTTTTACATTTAGAAAGCTTATATGTTTATATCGTTTGTGTTACGGCACAGTGTATACATTCATTATATTATGTTCCTCATGTCTATATGGTGAAGGTAATATTCTCCATGTCTAAATGCATGTTTGGCCTATTGTCTGTGTTTCTTCATGGTGAGTGTTTCTTCATGCTGAGTGCCTATTTGCTTCATGTCTGTTTTAACTTTGTGTGTCAGTTTGGCAGTGATGTCACTTGCTCTCTTCATCTTTAGTTACAGCATGTGCATTTCTTCTTGAGTTTGCAGATTTATCTCTTCTTCTCTTGTTCCAGGAGAAGGTTGGTAGGGTTGTCTTAGTGAATAGTGCTTCACACACTTGCGATATAGAGGCGAGGGAGGGGCAGAAACCCTGAATTAAGTTTTCATCTGTCTCTCAACATTCCCTGCTCTGGTCGAATCCTCGACCACATGTCCTATAGGGCCCTCCCCACAGTAAGGTACTTTGGGTGTCCAAATCTTGGTCACCACCCACAGGGCACCTGCATTTTTTAAATGCTCATTCACACTCCATGTCAAATAGCAGCACCCCCATCTGGTTTGCAAAATACCCGACATCCCAAGTAATTACGAGGGTCTCTGGGATAACAACCTTTTGATCCTGGATGGACAATACAACTTTGTCTTATGTCCATATGGAGTAGGTCATTTGTTTGTGTACATTTGTGGATTTTAGTGTCCAAGTTTATCAGTATTTTCATTCCTACCACCTTTTAACCATCTTCTTACAGTGGTTTATGGCTGTTCTCAGGATGCAGAATTCCAATAGCACTAAAACTAGTATGGCTTTTAGTATTTCGAATGCATTGGCCAGCCAGGAGGGGATCCTGGAGAATAGATAGGAGAGCCAGCCATCATCCAGGAATTCTTCCACCTCCTCCACCATTTTATTATGGCGATCTGTTAAAAATGTAATGGCCTCTGTGAGGATCCCATTTCCCTCATCGTTAGCAGGTATATATTTGTGCAGCACGACAGGCCAATTTTTGCACACTCGCCCCCCTCATGACTGTTATTAAATCGAGGACATACCTATTTTGAAGGGTCATGGATCTTATTGCTATCAACTCTTCCTTTATGGCATGAAAACCTTTCACCGTTGTGTTAATTGTTTGTAACAGCTCCCAACAGGTTATTTGCTACCACAGGGCTCTTGCTTCTTACCTTTGCTCTTTAATATATATATTACACCACTACATGACCTAACTATAAAAAATGGCATCCTATTTCAGAACTATGCAGATGACACGCAATTGGTTTTAGACTAGCAGGTCCATATGAGGACAACATCTATCAGTCAGACATTTGCAGACATTGCAAGATTGATGTCAGACAACTGGTTTAGCCTTAAACAAAACTGAAGTACTCCTTATTCCAAAGTCTGTATGGATGGGCTTCTAATCACCCTCACCCAAGCAGATCCACCACTTATGTAACGAGTGCACGAAAGTCCATAAAGCAAGCTTATTGTACAATCGTCTCAGGAGGAGCTAGATGATGCAGCAGAGTCAAACTAACCCAAGTCTTGCTGAACCACATAAGTTTACACATTATATACATTCTTGTGATAGTTAAAACACTCCCATATATTTTATTACAATCCACACCCCCCGCCCCACTCATGATTGGACAAAACACATACAAAGAAATCCCTAATTTCTCCAATTTGTTCATTTGAGATTTTTATTTATTTATTGTGTTTTGATTAGTACAAACCTTTACACAAATAAAACAATGTAAGACAAAATGCAAATAAATAGATAAAACAGTACATAATCATAAATACAAATGTGTAAAAGCCAAAGAACCAGCATTTAAAATTGATCCATCAGAGGAAAGATTCTCTCTATATCAAAATTCCAAATTCATATTCAATGTCTACATTATCAAACTATATCCTCAAACTACCTCTAAAACATCGGAGAAAAGCAAAATCTTACTGCATGCCTTCTTCCATATATGATATGCTGCAACAGCCATAACAATTGATTCTGCACTATTAATTGAGGAGCAAAATTGGTTGTCTTCAATGTTAGCAATGCTCACAACAAAGTTAGTATAACTTTTTATGCATTCAACTTTCAGTCTGCCACATTGCGTTAAAATATGTCGGGTAGACTTCACGTCACATTTACATAATTGTCATAGTCTGCCTTTTACGTGAAATCTTAGCCCACCTTAGCCCATTTCCTGTTTGTTCTAGGGCCAGAAGAATGTTAAAGCGAAGGTATGTGATGAATCTTTGCATTTTTATGGAACACTTTTTAATAAGATATGTACAGGAGGATTGTTGATCAAAGCCCTGTATACTATATTCTCTAAACAACTTTAGCTTAGCTAAACTGTCAAGGTTAAGAGAACAATCATATTCTCTTGTTTTCTTTTTTTATAACGTGTACCTGTTTGGATTGAGTTCAGTTGTAAAATATAATTCTTGACTGTATTATACAATTCCTTTAAAAACAGAACTCCCTAGACCTGTACTCGATGTTGGAACTTTGGATGGATGAGTATACAGGGGTGGGGGAGCGGTAGCCTGTGGTACTACTGACTATTTTGCATAGATGTTAATAATCCTAGGTAGCAGTAAAGGCTTGCGCGGTAAGCGTGGTAAAGGCGGCATTACATGCATATCCTTCACAGATCATGGAGTAGTGTGTTACACGCATGGGATGTGTGCTGTAAGGGCGATGTTGATCATCCACACAATGACAAGAGAGTTGGTAGTCTGCGGGATTTCTGTAGGCCCGCATATGTTTATCCATGGTATCACGGTACTTGTGAAGGAGGTGCCCGAGGTTGCCAAGCAATGCTGGTGGGTGCACACTGATTTCATTTTTCGCTCAGCTGTGTCACCCGAGGCGGTGGCAGGAACGATACTATCGCTGGATCTGCAGGTGTTGTTAGTGTCAGTCTGAAGGATTGTCCTATTAGGAATGGATAGGGAAAGGTGTGAGTGACGCACGTATAGACCCAACAGTGCAAGCTAAAGGAGGTGACGGATGAAAAACTGTTTGACAAAGAGGGGGAATAATACTGGAGATTTAAATTCACTGTGATATAATTATACAGTATTGAAGGGTGCAGTGTCCTTTAATGACAGTAGTAACTCCACCCCATTTTTCAGATTTGGTTTTATTAAGATTTTCAAAAACATTGTACACAACAAAGGGAGACATTGCTTGGAATATATCATGAATATCAACTTTCCCCCCGACTTTCCACCCTCCAACAACCCCTTGTTGAGTGTTAAATACCAACCCTCCCCTTCAACCTCCCCCCCACGGAACGGAACGTAGTCTCCTCCACCAGTTAAGGTTTATCATTGTCCTCAGAGTCTTGGCAAGTGAGCATTTTATTTCACATTTATCAACAGTCATTAGCTTTGGTCGCGCGAGTGGAACGCAATCCGGAATGCATCCTGGACCTCCTCGAGTGGGGCACCCTTGTATTGAAAAGTAGTTTCTATGAGTGTGATCAGAAAGCCACACAGACCCTATTCATCATCCAGTATTTTTTAAAATGTTTATTTTTTATTTGTTTTGGTATGTTTATAAACCTTTACAAAACAGGCATTGTTTAGTGTTTTTACAAATACACAAATTAAAATGAAGAAAATTGAAAATGTCATTAATAAATACAATATACCAGAGTAAAAAAGCTTTTTTTTACAACTTAATCACAGACCTAAAAACAATTTTAAAACTAATCACATTTGTCCCAATAGTTTTCAAGAAAATTAAACATCCTCAAAGAGACTGACTTAAAATCGCATAACAAAATCAAATATAAAAAACATCACATTCCTTAAAAAAACCTTCGCTCATGCCACTCAAACAATTCAAAAACCCCTTGACAGAAAAAAAAACAAATCTCAGATAACCACATTCCTTAAATACCATAGCTCAAATCGCACACATTTCGCAAGAAGGTGGTCACCAGAATTTTTAAACTAATAAAATTATCATGTAACATTCTTTGCCAAATGAAATCTCTGTCCACATCATATATTGAATTTACGAATTGAGCAAAATACCTTATTCTTTGGGACTTAAGTCCTGAAAAATCCAACAAAATACACTCCCCCCTCTTTATTACAAAATCTACACCAAGGCCAGTCATCTGAATTGCATTGTCTAATACTTTTGATTTGATTAGTTTGTAAAACGTTAAATCTAAAACACATGTAATCATTACGCATGCGTTTACTGGGATATTGGGTCAAGTATCTTGCTATAGCTGGAAACCACTTCCATGTGGAACATGCATATTTATACAGTTTGGATTCTAAAATTTTTAGCTTAGTTTTTGATCTTTCCTGGTTTATTACACCGTGTAGTAACAGACATGCCTATAGAAACTAAGCAGCACATTGTCTCCACATGAAGTTTATATATAAAGGAATTGGTCGTTTTGTGATAGGCAACTGCATATAATGTGTCCTCCGATGCTGTTTTACATTTTTTCCAGAGACACATTCTTTTCCATGTGGCATAAGTAGAGAGCGATTGTAGACGCAATTTGTATTTTAACAGTTCTAATGGTATAAATTTGGGCCAATGAAACATAACAGTTCTCCAGATTTTGCCTTTAATGTAATTCAGGTATTCATATAATTTGTTCGAAACAAGTTCCATACCATACATCAGACGAGGAATAATTTATTTAATGTAAAATTCCATAGAAAATTTACCAAATGTCGTATCAATGACACGCATCTGTCTAATGGCAATTTCAGATTTTAATTTAAGATGGCTTTTTAACAGATTATTGGAATCAACTCCAGAGAAATAGAAACCCAGATATTTAAGTGTGGATTGAGCTTTGATTGACTTGTCTCCACAAAACCAAGAAAAGGTGTTTTCTTTCCTGTTACGTCTGCCAAAACGCACGATGACAGTCTTAGATGGATTGATTTTAAGTTGTAAATTAAATATAAACATTTGGAATGCTTTTAATAGTCTTTGAAGACCAATTTTGGTGTTATCCATCAAAAGAAAGTCGTCGGCATAGGCCAAGCATAAGAGGCTTATATTATCCAACTTAGGGTAAACTAAACCTTTACCACTCAAGGCCTTGTTTGCTCCACTAACATAAATATTAGACAGTGGGTGCCAGCATACACCCTTGTCGTAGTCCATTCGGGATGACAAGTTCCTTGGACAACAAACCCTCACAGTTTAGACGCACCGTTACCCTTGTATCAGTGTATAGAGCAATAATGATATCCAATAAGTCTAAAGGAATTTCAAGATCTTTTAACCTCTGCCAGAGAAGATTCCTGTCAACTAAGTCAAAGGCAGAGCTTAGATCCATTGAGGCAACAAAGAGGGATCTTTTGCCTTTTATCATAGACTTAGCTATTAGGGATTTCAATATTAGCGCCCCACAGTAAGTACCAATATTTTTTTGGAATCCTATTTGTTTAGGATCAAGGATGGCTTTTTCACTGATCCATTCGTGTAAATCCAGTAAAACAAGGGAACAGAATATTTTAGACTCTGGGTCAGCAATCGCAATCGGTCTATAGCTGGTTGGACAAAGACGCGAACCCTTCTTAAAAACCGGTATCACAATTGATTCTTTTCATGATTGAGGAATACATTTATGCATTGCAATGTTACAATAAAGTATATACAAAACCTTAGCCCAGATAGCTGGGTAGAGTTTCAACCATTTATGGGAACGATTATTGGGACCAGTTGCACCCGAGTTTTTTGATTTGTTTATAAGAGAGATTATATCCTCCATCGTAAATTGTAATAACCATTCAGGTCTGTGTAAGCACGTAAAACTCTCTATACTCTTGCTGTTGGTATACAATTTGGAGAAGTGACCCAACCACATATCTTCTGAGATTACATTAAGAACAGCGTCTTTCTGAGGTCTTTCCAATTCATTAATTAGGGTCCAGAAATTCATACTGTTGTGTCCTCTGAAAGATTTCAACATGGCTTCCCCATCGTGCTGTGAACGGCTTCCTCTATGATGGATTACCCAATTTTTGTAACTTTGTTTACTTTTTTTCCTCTCAATCAAAGCTTAAGAGTGAGACCATCCGGCTTTATTTAGATGTCTAAGCTCTTTCCTGTAAATGATCTTACGTTCATGAAGAGCAATATCCATGTGATGTCTGTGGCTTTTAGTTAAGTTGGTGTTATTATGTGGGTTTGCCGACAGATTGGTTGTAGAGGATTTAACATAGTTGGTAAAGTTTACTGCCGAATAGCAATCAGCACGTTCGTAGATAGACATATTGTCATAACCTCTACCCATGGTTGCAGTGAGTTTGACATTTTTTCTATGACACCATTTAATTCTGTTTCCTCTGACATTAACCCCCACATTGTGAGTGTATGATTTCACAGTTGGTTTGAGATAGTCAACTGTCATTTGAAAGTAAGGAAACAGTGATCACTGCTACCAGAATCGTAAACTTCAAACTTACACAAAGCCTTAGACAAAGCCGCCGATAGGAAAACATAATCTATAATAGATTCTGAACCTCTGGCCTTCCACTAGTAGTGATCATTATATAGATGATCCAAACCCCAAGACTCTGCAAAGTGAGTCCACAGTCTCCCCCGTAGATTGGTGTTTCCTCTGTACCAGAACTAGCTAGAGCAACGTCCCCCGCTAACCTGTCACAATAACAATTGGCATTCATATCCCCAGCAATTATTATCTGTCCTCCCTGGTTTGTTTGTAGCCATAATTCCATTATAGATCCCAAATGTACTAATTCTTTTTCCAAGTGAAGGTCAGTTAGTTCACTGGGATTCCAGTACACATTAATAATGAGCATTGAAAAACCGACATTGCTCCCCCCCCAACTTAAAGGGAACCACTAAAAAGTGGTGAGAGCAGAACCATTGCCCAGTTTTTACTATTTTGTTGGCTTGTTTGGTGGCTATGGTCAGACCCCCCTTCGGTCGTCCCTTCTTTGTGCCATAAGCACAAGCCAAAGTAACATTAAAGCCATCCCAACACAGCTGAGCTCTGAACCAAGTCTCCTGTAGGAGAATGAAATCGAACTGGGCTAAAGATCTCATAAGTTTTTCATTATTCAGCAGGTTGAGATAGCCTCTCGAGTTCCAGCTCACACATTTTAAATTGTGGCAGGAGCTATAAAGGCTTACCCAGTTTCTTAAGTGTGTCAATCGATTCCCTTAGTGACAGAGCCAGCCATCGCCAGTCCGGTTTGTTCGAATCTGGTTCTGGCTTAGAGATGTCATAGCCTGAGTTTCTCTCTTGGTACCCCCCATCATAAGACATCGATCTTAGTGGAGGTTGCACGTTAGATCTATATTCGTATATATCAAAACCTCGGACTCGAAGTTGTTCAGCCTCCTTTAAAAGCATTGACCTGACCAGTGGTGAGGGGATAACAAGATTCACATAATCATACCTGAATCTGTGTATAAAGTCCACCAGTTTAATATCAGATGAAGTAATTAGCGGAGCTCGGGGATGGTCGCCAGTAATGATAAGATATATAGTATATTCAAGGATACATGTCCCTTGTCCTCAAATAAAGCTTTGAGGATTAGCCCAGGCATCTCTGCAATAGCTGGTTGTCTTAAATCATTGTCCAGATTACCAAACGTCCGATACTCACTTACAAACTCATTTGACTTTGCACCAAGAACAGCCTTTCCAGGCCCTACAAAAGTAGTCCCGGCATTTGTAAAAGGTAGGGATTCTTGAGTCAACCCTGATTGGGATAGAGCATCAAAGGTATTCCCAGGTCCCGAAGACAGATCTTCCTTAAACGCCTTAATGATCAGTTGCCGTAATTCATTAGCAATCATAACATTTTTAGTTCCCTCATGACCAGTGTCAGCCTCACAAACGGCTTTCAGTGGGGGTGTGACCTCAGTCTCAGTAGTATTCACTCTAAATTCAGTGTCATACTGCTTTGTAGTCTGGGACACTCTCTTATCTCTCTTACATTCAGCAAAACACACTTCCATGTTTACAGTAGTAACATCTGGTTTAGGTTCCATGTGATATTTTCGCTGCAAAAATATCGCGATGCAAAAATATCGCCATATTTTTGCGGTGAAAATAACACATGGACTCTGCGGGGGACACCCCCGCAACCCCTGCATCATTTTTTTATGTGCGGGGGACACCCCTGCAACCCCCGCACCTAATATTTTCACCACCAAAAATATTGCCTATGGCCGTTCCCGACGACCATATGTACGGCGATATTTTTGCTG
This sequence comes from Ambystoma mexicanum, assembly GCF_040938575.1. Taxonomy (NCBI): domain Eukaryota; kingdom Metazoa; phylum Chordata; class Amphibia; order Caudata; family Ambystomatidae; genus Ambystoma; species Ambystoma mexicanum. The sequence continues at coordinate 480,998,667 of NC_090922.1, forward strand.
GCAAAAATATTACCTGATACCCTGGTTTATGCCCTTGAGCCCCAGGTATCGCAGTTTTCTCAATGTCAGCCGATTTCCCTTCAGTCAATACACAGGTATCTCTACCATCCTTGTGTACAATTTGCCCCCAAACAGACTCAAAATTCGAGGTCACATTGTTGGTGCTTAAATTAGGCACCGTTTTGAAGATCTCAAACATTATATCTATTTTCTTTTTCATAACTTCATTCAAAGAATCCTCACCATCAGTGAACCGATCTTGTACAAGTACTTCATCTCTAGTTTTATGATTCAGCAAATTACCCTTCACAGTATAGTCTAGGTTGGGTAATACATTCTTCTGTACAATGACAGAGGGCTCTCCCTCCTCATCTGTCATTATCAATTTCGGTTCAACATCCCTCAAAAATGTCCTTGAAGTTTTTTTGAGAGCAGCAATGGTATTGTTATTCTTTTTTCTTTGCTTAGCCATTTTTTTCCCTCCCTTCTGGATAGTTTCACCTCAAAGTTGTCACCCATAGGACGCTCTAAAGAGACATTCTCGTTAGTTTCAACCCTTGGATTTCCATCAGACAATCCTTCATTTGGGACAGTATCTTTAGAAAGATTACCCCCCTCCATTTCCTGAGTTGAAGCAATTATAATAATTTCATCCTTTGAGGAGGTATTATTCGATCGAGTACATAATTGGTCCACCTTACCATCTTTCTCATTAGCCATAGCTTTAGACTTCAAGGCCTGAACAAGAGACTCAGTGAATCTCAGAGGTAGTTTGTCCACCTCTTTGGCCAAGGTCAGTAGAGCAACAGTCTGTTAAATATGCTCATCATAGCAGAGAATTCAGACCCCATGGCAGGTCGGGTTAAATCATTTGTGTTCCCCACCACACCATCCACAGAGTTTATACCTTCCAGTGGTATGGTAAATGGGAAATCCAAAAGATTCTCATAACAAAAACTGCTTGAATTAGATACTTCCACCACAACCGACGCATCACCATTGACCATTGTTTTTCCTTTAACTGGGATGGAGTTAGGTGAGTCTAGGTCAACAAAGAGTGGCTGTGACGGATCAATTTGATCCTCAATAGTTTTACAAATGGGGAGCATTCTTGTGCACAATGCAAGAGGGCTTCCTCCTCATCATTCATAGTAGGTAATAGAAGAGCAGCAGCCCGTGCGAGACTAGCACGTCTCGTACTAACAGTAGTGAAAAAGTCTGCCCTCGCATCTTTCCTCATGGCTGGGAGTTTGTTTTTCCTCATGATTGTATAATACACTAATTGTTAGCAGTAAAAATAAGAACTGAGATAGTTATCAGCACAAACAATACTCTGACACTTGCAGACACTCAAGAAAATGAGTAAAGGAAATAAAAAGTATTCCTACCCCGACCCCCGCTAGCCTAACAGCCCAACAGCCAGAAACTTTTGCACACTTCCGGATGCACGCGCAGATGCGCGTGCACTGGGATCAAGTGAGTGAACTGGCCAATGAGAGGCCAGACGGCAGGGCAGTAGCGCTGCAGGTGAGAAAAAAAAACACAGTATCAGTCTCAAAGTCTTTAGTCTTTGCACGCCAAATGTGCGTGCGTCTGTGTAGCCTGTGAAGCTGTAGTTAGAAACCCGACACAGTCTTGTATTTACTTGGTTATGTGTTTCAGGAGACGGCGTGCTTCTTGTTGCCGACTCACGAGCAGCAAAAGTCAGGCTCAGTCAAGACAGGAACAGAGCAGAGGGCATTCACTCCAGCCCAACAGCCAGAATACTTTCGCACACATCCGGATGCGCACGCAGATGCGCGTGCAGCGGGATCAAGTGAGCGAACTGGCCAATAAGAAGCAGGAGGGGCAGGCCAGATGGCAGGGCAGTAGCGTTGGTTGCGTGTTTCAGGAGACAGCATGCTTCTTCTTGCCGACTCACTGAGCAGCAAAAGTCAGGCTCATTCAAGACAGGAACAGAGCAGAGGGCATTCACTCCAGCCCAACAGCCAGAACACTTTCGCACACTTCCGGATGCGCCCATCATCCAGTATACAATACAATCTCTTAGGTGTTAGACATACATTTATTTACTAAATCTCCCCATAATAGTTCGTACTGAATGGATTTCCCATGGAGGACTGCAGTAATTTTTTCCATTGTACAGATGTTGGTGGTCACACATATCCATTCTTTCTTTGTGGGCTCTCTGGCTTCTTTCCAACTCATTACTAGGCAAGCTTGGCAGCCGATAGGAGTGGGGCTGCCAGTCCTGTCATTTTCCTCAGTTCTCCCTGAGGTCCCTCCATCCCAAACAGTATGAGGAGGGGTCCGGCCACACGTTGGATCCCGTCCAGTGCCCTAATCCACCCCTGTACCTCATCCCAGAATATCCTAATGCAGGTGCATCCCCACCACACATGCCAATAATCTGCTCTTGCACTGCATTGGCACCAGCATAGGGGAATCATTGACTGGAACATTTTGGACAATCTATGTGGATCGTATTGCCATCTGAGCAGTAACTTGATGGTGTGAAGCTTGTACTGGCTCGATATCGATATTTGGGAATTCCCTTTGCATATTTTCCCCCATAAATCCAGATCTATTTCTGCACCTAGATCCCTTTCCCACTTGAGGGTCAGGTTTGCAGTCGACCCGTTTCCGGCATCTATTAACACTCTATACATGGCTCAGATTAGGCCCTTCGATTCTGTTCTCTTGTCCAGGAGTTCTTCAAAGGGGGTCAGATATCTCTGGATTTTCTCTCCCCATTTGTCACTCATCAGGACACCTTTCAGTTGGAGGAAGAGAAAGACTGGTAGGGGGCCTGTACCCAGCACCTCCTTCAATTCCACTATTGTGACAAATTTGCCTCCCCTGACCTAAGTTGACCGACTGTGTCAAGACCTGCTTCAAACCAGGACTGGAATCTCTTGATTGGGAATGTCTTCTCGAATCTCCAGAGCCCAAATGTGACTCAGTGGAGATGGCCAAGATGGGATCCCTGAATGTCCCTTCCTTCCCTCCAGATCTCCCATATGGTGCCGAGTAGTGGGTGGTTTTGTATTCAGCGTAGCAGCTTATTTATCGGGACCCAGAGCCATTCCACGACTGTGGCCGGGGCCATATTGAAATTGTCTAGCTCTAACCATTGGAGCCCCTTCTGCTCTCTCAGGTGGGGGACAAGAATTCTTAGTTGGACAAACTCGTAATATTTCTTAAGATCTGGTAGGCCCCCCTATACCCCCTTATCCTTGGGTAATGTCAAGTGCCTTTTTTGCCCCTCTGGCCTTCTTCCCTTGCTATAGGAACCTCAGGATCACCCTTCTTACTTCACTAAAAAAGGAATTCGGGAGTCGGATTGGGAGCATTTGAAATAGGTATAAAAATCTGGGTATACATACCATCTTGACTGCATTTAATCTCCCGAGCCAAGATATTGTGAGTTTTTGCCACTTTTCCAGGTCATCATGGAAGTGTGAGAGCAGGGTGGGGAAATTGGCATCATACAGTCCAAGTTCTGTGTCATGTTTTTGCCCAGATACCGGAGGGAGTCACCAGTAATCGTGAGGACCAACGGGGTGAATCGTACGGTGACAGCCTGAGCAGGCTTTTGTAGCGGAAAAAGCATTGATTTGGACCTATTTATCTTAAAGCCTGATAAGTTCCCATATTGTTCAATCCGATGTTTTGCTCTGGGTATGGATGTTCGGGGTTCCGTATGTTTAGGAGCAGGTCATCAGCATATAGGGCCACCTTGTATTCCTTCCGACCCACCTTAAGTTCCTCTACCTGTTGATCGTCTCTTAGCCTCTGGGCCAGTGGCTCAAGAGAGAGGGTGAACAGTATCGCTGATTAAGTGCACGCCTTTCGGGTTCCTCTAACTAAGTCAAACCATCTGGAATAATCGCCATTAACCGTTACCTAGGCCTTGGGGAACATGTATACTGCTTTCACTCCTCTTCTGAATCCTGCGCCCAATTTGACCTTGCCCAATACCCGCTCCAAAAAGTCCCATGCAACCCTGTCATACGCCTTCTCGGCATCCACAGAGAAGGGGATAGAATATTCCTTGATTCATGGACCAGGTGCAGCGTTTTGCGCATTGTGTTGGCACCCTGTCTCCCCATTATAAAACTGACCTGATCTGGGTGTATCAGGCGAGGCATGAGCGTTTCTAATCTCGCTGCAAGGACCCTCATGCATATTTTTGCATGTAAGTTTAGCAGGGAAATAGGGCGGTAGGATCCGCACTTTTTAGGATCCCTGCCCTTTTTAGGAATCACTGTGATGAGTGCTCACGAGAACGAGTCAGGGGCAACACCTGTATCTAGGATATCATTAAACAACTCCAACATGAAGGGGAGAAGGTAAAAGCCTCCTGTGTAACCATCCTCCCCCGGGGCCTTCCCTATCGGTAACCGCTTCACCGCTTCACAGCCCTTTTAATTTCTTCCGCAGTTATCAGGACGTCTAACTCGTTAGCCTACTCCCAGGAGAGTTTCAGCATTTTTACACTCAACAGATACTTGTCTGTACTTGAGCTCACATGATCAGACTCCTACAGAGAGTCTCATAAAACATTGCAAATGCCTCCGGGATTCCCCCCGTACCTGTATTCTGGGTGTCTCCCCCCTCTTCTATGACCGCCACCGATCTCTTGGCGCGTTGTCCACCCATCCTCATTTTTCAATGAAGATTTGCAGCGTGTGCCCTCAGATTTATGGACCACAAATCCACATCATGTAGGGTTGTTGAAAGATGTAACACCTGTGCGTATACCCCTGAAGCCAGGTGCGGTGCTGCCCAAGGTAAGACAATATCCACTGTCAAGAGAGGCAGAGGAAGGCATTAGAAAAACAATACAGGACCTACTGAAACAGGGGATTATTGTGCTATGTGCACATGTAATACAGCAATATATCTGGTTAAAAAGTCAAAGGGGGGGGCAATTGGAGAATGATCCAGGACTTGCACCCCCTAAATGATGTGGTTCAGAAAGAGTTTCCAGTAGTTCCGAATGCTGCAACAATTGTATGTATCATCTCCAAAGACGCCACCTATTTCACTGTAGTGGATCTGAAAAATGCGTTATTTTCATTTTCACTCCATCCTGAGTCGAGTTAACTCACGGGATTCACACAGGGCCAGATGCGGTTCAAAACATACTAGGTTACCTCAGGGGTACTGTGGGAGCCCAAGTAAATTTTTTTAATCATCTTTTTATTGATTTTTGACAACAGAATGAAGTTGCCCCATCCCTCCCTGTTCCCACCCTACATCCCCTCCCTCCCCGCTGGCGTCACATCGCTACTCAAACCATATGGGATCACATCGTAAGGTTTCCTTTAAGACCGTTCCAAGTGTCTCAATCATTGCAGACACCATTGGGCTCTGTAGTCATCTTTTAAGAATGCCACGATCTCCCCCCAGTAACGGGTGAATTTGGGCAGGTTGTTGTTCATTGCATAGGTAGCCCATTACAATGCCTCAATGTCCCACACCTTGCCTATCCAGTCTTGCAAAGTAGGAACTACAGATCCTTTCCTCCTCTGGGCAATCAGTACCATCTCTGCAAATGTAAGGACCACTTGCGCTTTTATTAAGCCCCTGAATCCCCTTCCTTCCTCCAGCCCCAACTCCGGGGAGCCCTTCGCCCCTTCACCAAAGACCTGGACCTGTGCTTCCTGTACCTCGTTCCAAAACGGTTCATTTTTCAGGCCTCTTCACCAGATATGGGACCCGGTGCTCATCCCCCACATCCTCTCCAGCAGTCCTGCAAGACCTCAGGATAAATCTTATGCAGTCTAGCCAGCGTATACTGCCAAACATACAATATCTTATACCAGGCTTCTTGTAGTTGAGCAGCTTTGGCCACCTTTGTAATCATCTTCCATAGTCTCTCCCATTCGTCCCAGCTAATTTCCTTCCCAATGATCCTTTCCCTCTGAGCCATATAGGGCAATTAAGCTCGAGGAATAACATTATCCAACATTTTATATAGGTTCGACATCCGACTCTTAGACCCTTAGTGGGTGGTCAAGAATTTTTCAAACGGGGTAAGTTGGCGGGTGGCCACCAAACGAATCTCAGTGTTCTGGAGCCAATGCCGCAAATGAATGTATCAAAGCATTTCTTTTTCCTCCACCCCAGAATCTTGCTTGCACTCTGTAAATGATCTGATGTTTGTGCCTGATACATGTCTCGGATCATCTTGCACCCTCCTTCTTGCCACTGTCCAAATGCCCCCTCCTCCTTTCCTGGGGTGAATTCCGAATGATTAAAATAGGGGGTAGAAGCTGACGGAAAAATTGTAATCCCATATTTCCCCACTTGCTTGTCCCAAGTATCAGCCATCGCCTCGTTATTGCACTCAAGTACATGTGCTGTGGTCTGCATTAGCGGGATAACTACAGGACTTCCCTCAGATTGTGTCTAAGTACCACCCAGTCCATTGGCATCGATTGCTTCCCCTTAGTGGAAGAGAACGACTCACGTATAATCCGCAGCTGAGCTGCTTTGTAGTACAACTGAAAATTAGGGAGTGCCATCCCACCCTCTCTTCTTGGGGGCGTCAATTGGAATCAACTTACTCTCAGCCTCTTCCCTTTCCAGGCAAAGTTCCCTGTCATTATCCCAAATTCCCAAAAGAAACTGGATGGCACTGCCGATGGGATCGTCTGAAATAAATACAGTATCCGGGGGAGCATCACCATTTTAAATGCTGCCATTCTGCCCACCGAGGAAACCTTAGGTTCCTCCACTTCTGGAAGTCCTTCTATATTGCCTTCAACATGGGTGGGTAATTGGCCACATACCAGCCAGAAAGCGAGGGTATGATTCGCACCCCCAAATACTTAATCCACCCAGGTGCCATTCAAAAGGTGAAGATGCCTTTAGTGCGGTCAGTTCTCTTCCCCTCACTGTTAGGTTGAGCAATTCTGACTTGCTGAGGTTGATCCGAAGACCCGATGCCTCTCCAAATCTGCTGAGTATCTTTCTACACGCCCTTAGTGAGTCCTCTGGCCTAGTAAGTGACAAAAGCATGTCCTCTGCAAATGCAATGACTTTATGCTGTTCTCCCCCAGAGGGTATACCGCTTACCTCCTCAGCCTCCCGTATCGACTGTAGTAAAGGCTCCAGGTATATTGCATACAACAAGGGGAGATAGGACACCCCTGCTTAGTCTCTCTGCTCAAACCAATAACTTGGGACAGGGACCCTTTAACCATCAGCAATGCCACCATAGAATAACAGTTGGCCTCAATCATTCACAAAAGGTTCCCACCGAGACCCATCTTTTCCATCACCTTAAACAAAAATAAATACTTCACTCAGTCGAATGCCTTCTCAACATCCAGGGAGAGGTGGACAGAGGGCGTGGCCATTTTCTGTGCCTTCTCTACCAAATGTGCCGCGGTCCTAATATTATCAATGTCTGTCTCTTGAGTATGAACCCGAACTGATCCGGGGATATAAGAGTTGGAAGGAGCCCCCCTAGTCTATTGGCCAAGATTTTAGTGTACACCTTAGCATCAATGTTTATCTGGGCTACTGGCCTATTCAATGTGCATTTAATGGGATCCTTGTTGGGCTTGTGAATAAGAGTTATGTTAGCTTCTTCAATGGATAGACAGACCCTACCCGCCCCCCAAAGTGGTTGAATACATTTTTTAGGTGTGGAACTAGTACCCCAGCATAGGTTTTATAGAAGGATGCCATGAATCCGTCGGGACCCGGTGATTTATTCAGAGGGAGGTCTACTATGACAATCCGACCCTCTTCCATTGTAATTTCCTTGTCTAATTTCTCCCACTGAGCCTCTCCCACCCTGGGCAAGTGAATTCCCTCCAGGAAGCCTATTTGTTGTTGGACCGGGGGTCTTGGGATGAATATAGGTGCTTGTAATAGATGGCAAAGCAATCTTGGATTTCTTCTGTGCTGCTGTGGCGGACCCCCAGGTCATCCGTTATTACCCAAATAGTATTACTGCTTGCAGATGCCCTCCCCTTAATAAACGTGCCATAAGCACAACTGCCTTGTTGGCCTTCGCGTACGAATTAACAAACTGTCCGCTCTCTTTGTCGTGAGTCCACCCAATTGTCCCACTGTTCGTCTGAACACCCTCATTGAGTTCCTAGACAGAACCCCCTCCATCCGCCTCCTAGCTTCCTCGACCTCCCCCTGTGGTTGGACCTCCAGGGTCCTGAGTTGCCCCTCCCTTTGTGCCTTTGCAGCTATACATCCCCCCCTATTGTTGCTTAAATGCATCCCAACGGATGCTCTCTCCCATGTCTAAGCTCCTATTGAGCTCAAAGAAGACCTTAATCTTTCCCTCCAGTTCTTCCCTAACAATTGGATCTCACAGCAGCTCCCCCAGTAACCTCCTCCACCAAACACCCATCCTGTGCCTGGGTAGGTGCATCTTCATTGACACTACCTCATGGTCTGTGTTAGGGAAAGTTCTCAATATGTGCTAATTTCCCTTACCTTTTGAGACCCCCAGCAACTTTGCTGGATTTCTAGGATTTGATTTATTTTTACATGGAAAGAGTGAGAGCCTTTTTTACCACTCTTCTGTGTATGTTGATGTGTGTTTTACTTTTGTGTTCTTTGGTTATGGAGTTTTAAAACCACTCCATAGGCATCATCTTTTTCTGTGTGTCACACAGCACCTTCAGTGCAGTGACAGAGGGATGTCTTTCAGACTTCTCAAGGTTTAAATATATTCTCTGGGACTGACTACTATCTCCCAGAGCATGTAAAGTTAAATTGACTTTACTAGTCTCTTTAAATTTACTGACCCAGCACACACTATCTTACTATAGAGTGTTGGAGGGGTTGCCTAGCTTCGCCTGAGACAAAACACTCATGTAACAGTCAAATGTTACCCTTTCCTACTTTAAATGTCTGGTGGCAGTGGTTTAGATCAAACTACCATGATTTTTCCCGAACGCGAACAACAGTAGCTAAAAATCGGGTCAGCCATGTTTTTCAATATGGCGACCAAGACCTATCTGTAAAAACAGACTCCGGTCGACTTTTTTTGCCATTTATTTTAGGAACGGTCCTTCTTGTGTTTGTCTATGCATGCCAAACTTGGTTTGGTCCCTTTGTTCATTGGCCTTTGGCGGGCTTCAGTGCTGAAGCCCTCCTCTAGCGCCTGAGTGTCTGGGGTGAACAGGATGTGAGGGAGCTGCCTGAAACTCCCTGTGCTTAGTCTCCAGGAGACTTGAATGCACTCTGACGTGATTGGCCAGCTGGCTGTCTGGCAAGGACAGCCACCCTGCTTTGTCAGTGACAGCCAGACTGGAATGAATGGGGGAAAAACTGTTTAAAAGCAGGTTCTGGGACTTGGAAAGCAGAGTCGACCACTGGAACGAAAGAACCGAAGACGAGCTGAAGGAAGAGGACTGTTGCAACTCCTGGATGACCGCTGAAGCCCTGCTGCAGGTCCGAATTGACTGAAACTCCATCGATAGAGAAGCACTTCAAGGTTAACTTCTTCCCTTGAGCTTGGTGGGAAGAACCAACTCGTAAGCCACCTCTACACCGTCCCCATCTGGTCGAATTTTCATCAGAGTGCTGTTGAAAACCGGATAGCCAGAGGGAAGGAACCCAGCTCATGGACTTTAAGGCACTCACACCTTAAACCGACGTTTGAGCCAAACTTGTGGCCTCATCCCTGTGCAGTGCAGGAACATCCCGACTTCCTTCTTCTTGTCCCCACGACTGAAGCTCAGGAACAGCAAGATCTGCTCGAACTGCCAGGAACAACTGCCTCAGCTACAGCTCTTCTTCATTGAAACGGTACTGTGCAAATGCGGTCTGGAAATCTTTTCGGCCATCGAGAAAGTTTGTGGAACTTGTATCTTCTTTGAAGGCTTGTCCTTCCCTAAACATTCGTCAAAGTTTTCACCTAGCCAAATTCTTCTAAACTCTGTGGCAAAGACTTCACTGTTATCTACCAGAACTGTGCTATCCTATACAAAGACTCTAAACCATTGACTTTGGCCCAGGCCTATTGAGAAGAATTGCTGGTTCTAGTTAACTGAAACACTTTGCCCTGCCTCTGCAAGTATTTGTGCTGTCTTTTCTTATAATCTTGTCTTTTTACCCCTTTTTAAAGTATCTGAAGTGCCATTTTGCTCCCACTTCAGGGGAGTTGAACTTGTTCATTTACTTACCAGTTGTGTATTTGTGGTTTATTAGTGTATGATATTGAGCTGCTCTTATTAGTGTGTGATATTGAGCTGCTCTTGCTAGTGGAATGTTTTATAACTCACTGTGTAAATAAATGTAAATTCTTTTACCAGGAAACCTTGAATCTGTGTATATTTGAATCACTGTATTTGTTGATCCTTTGTGTAACTTGTTCTACTGCTCACTAAACTCTTGAGATAAGTCTGGCAGCTCAGCCGCTGCTACCACATAACTGTGTAGTACAGGCTTGTACCAAGGGTTAAATTGTACTGACACTTGTAGTCTTAATTGCATGTAGTGTTCCCAAAGGGTACTGCATGTGATTCTGCCTAACAGTCTGCTATTCCCAGGGCTCCTGCCTCGACCCCCTCCACTGCCCCCATCAGCCCGGCCGAGACCCATATATAGTCCATACGGGATTGTGTCTCGAGAACACTGGACAGGAATGTATATCCCTCTTTAACCGCCATCACCCCTCTCCAGACATCGCATAGTCCTAAGGTCTCGAACCTCTCTTGTAGGGCAACCAAGGCCACTGCCCCCCCTACAATCGACCACCCGACGACCTATCATGAGCCCTATGTCAGGCCAGATTGAGGTTGCCCATTAGTATTACATGTCCCTTTGCAAATCCTTCTAATATGTTGAGGTGTTCCCTCAGGAATGCCTCCTGCCCGAGTTAGGTGCGTAGACCAAGGCCATTGTATATCTCTTTCCCATAAGATCCCCCACTATTAAAATGGATATACCTCCTTTTTCCACCTTAGTTTCTTTCATCTTGAAATCCACTCTATTCTGGACGGCCATGGCGAATCCTGCTGTCTTATTAGGTCCCTAGGCCTGAAAGATGTGGGAGAACCCACGCAATCTAAGTTTTATCTGGTCCTTTTTGGGAGGTGAGTCTCCCGAATTGCCAAGACGTCAGGCTCAGAGGATCTAACAAACTGCTCAAATCTTTTTCTCTGGAGAGGGGTATTCAACCGCCTCACATTATGCGTCGACCACTGGAATTGGAACTAGTCTCATGCTTCGCCTTATCCTGTCCCTCCTCCCTTCTCTCCCTATGTGATCATTGGTGCCTCCATCCCTTTCCCCTTCCATACAGCCTTTCCTTTGTGTCTCAAACCCCAAACCCTGTGACTCCATCCCTGCCTCCTCTTCCCCTGTTCTAACCCGTTCCCTCATCTTGTTCCCCAAACTTCGGGATGCCCCCATCCTCCCCTCCCTCGCCCTGCCAAGGTGTCTCCCCCCCAGACCACCCCACCCTTACTGAAGCCAAGATGGAGAGTCCTCCTGTACTCCCTCCACCCAAGCTCAATCCTTAGCTTCCACCACCCCCTTGTATTTGTATATGTACCAAATCCATTGGTCAGACTCCTTATCAAAATATCGGGCTACCGCCCTTAGTCTCTCCTTCAGGTTTCACATGTGGACCTTGCTGTGTAGCCCTCCTCCGCCTCTCCCCTTGCCTCGACCACTCACATGGCCTGGGCCTTGGACGGTTCTCATTTTGGGAGGGGCCCTCTCCCTGCCGGTCGATAGTTGCATCCAGCTGCAGAAGGTCAACTCCCTCCTGTGGTATAGTGATCCGCTTCTGGACCCCCTTCCATTCAAACAGCAGGCCAAAAGGGAAGGTCCATCTGTATCAATTTCCAGGCCGGGCCATGTCCCTGAACACCTGGCCCATCTGCTGTCTCTTGAGTAGGGTACTGGCGGACAGATCCCGAAATAGGGAGATCTCGGAGCTGTTATACAGCACTGGCTGTTTTGCTCTGGCAGTGCATAGTATATCTTCATTTTGTCCATATCTTGTGAATGCCGCCAGGACGTTTCTGGCTCTTGCGTTATGGCCTTTTCCCGGTCTGCCTGTTCTATGGATCCGGTCAAGTTCTATCCCTTCCGGCTCTTCCTCTTCTAACAGATCAGCAAATATGTTCTGGACTACTCCCTTCAAGTCTCTGGCCCCCACAGTTTCTGGCAGATCTTTAATCCGTATATTGACCCTCGTTGATCTATTCTCCATGTCTTCCATTTGTATTTCTAAATTCTGTGTGGCCACACAGAGATGTTCTATGGCTTCTGTGTTCGCTGTGGTGTCTCTGTCTACCTCCTGAAGGCCCCTTTCTAGGAGATCCGTCCGCTCCCCCAGCTGGCCCACCTCCTGCCTCATTTCCACTGTTAGGCAGAATCCTCTGGAGTTCCCTTAGGGAGCACTACAGAAGATTAAGACTACAGGTATATGCAATAAATCTTCTTTGGCATCAGTCTGTACCACAAAGATTTAGTTGGTAGCTGTGGCTAAGTAGTCAGACTTATCTCAAGAGGTAGATGAGCAGTATTCAGGCTTTACACATTAGAACTACAATACTATGGAACAAGGAAACACTGACCAAAGCTTTGTATCAAAAAGAATATATATATTTATTTTACACACTCTGATGTTCACACACAAATCACTATTATAAAAGCAAGTTAAATCAGTCAAGAAAAGTATACACAACTCCCTATTTAAATTGTAGACAAGTTTGAGCAAGAGTGAAAACTGAGCAAAACGGCACAGTGAAAACCAAGCAGAAATGGCACTCTAACAATTTCTCAAAAGGGATGGAAAGGTCAGGTTATACAGGGTTATACTCTTAAGCACACCAGCAACACTTCCCAAGAAGATTGTGAACAAGTTAGGCAAGTCAGTACTTTAGCATGTGCAATACTAAGGTGAAAACCGAGCAAAATGGCACTTCACAAGTTTAAAAAGAGGGAAGGAAAAGGTGGTTATAAGAGTTAGGTGCACCAACACATTTCTAGGTAAGAAGCAATCTAGAGAAGGCAGTTGTAACAGATTTAGCCAGAGTCAATAGGCCTGTGCAAGAGTCAGGGGTACAGGGCAAAGTGCCCAGGAGGAAAATGTTCCAGTAGCTGCAGTCAAGTCTTTGGTTAACGATTCGAAAAGGCGGTTGCAGAAGGTGAAAGACAAAGTTAGATGATAGGGGCGGCCAACCCAGTAGGTAAGTAAAGAATTAAAACACCTTTAGCAGTACCCAACGAAACTGGAGGCCTGGCAGAACAATGTACCTTAAAAGTGGAAGAGGCTCCTGCTGTGGCGGTAGTTCCTGGCAGTTCCTGCAGTTTGGGAGATCCAGCAGAGGAAGAGAGGCTCTCGTCGTGGAGAAAGGTTTGAGTTACTGCTCTGCCCAGGGATGAAACCAGCCATGGTGCTGGCAAAACGAATAAAAGGTACGCTCCTTTAAATTGCCGTCCGGGGAGATGGCTGCCTGGCTATCCGGTCTCCTAGTGCTTGGCACTGGCGATTCGACCAAGGCAGGTCCTGAAGGCAATTGGCAAACTGGTTGGCCCCACCAGCTCAAGGGAAGAAGACTCTTGCAGGTGAAGATCTTCTCAAGTCGTTGGAGAAAAGTGGTGAGGATCTGCAGCAGGGCTTCACAGGCGGTTCAGTTGTTGCAGATGTCTTTGGCTTCTCTCCTCTTTGGCTTCTTAGTTCCAGTGGTGACGTCTTGTCCTCCAGTCCTCATGACCCTGGTTTTATGCAGCAAGACCCCCATTCATACAGCCTAGCTGTCACTCACACAGTGGGGTGGCTCTCCTGGTGGGAGAACCCCCCAGCCTATCAGGGCAGAGTGTGACTCGGGTTGCGTGGGCAACCCTGTCCAGGGTGCCTATTCCCCCTCCCACACATCCTGTCTACCCCAGACTCAGTGGCGCCGAAAGGAGGGCTTCTGTGCAGAAGTCCGCCAAAAGGACGAACAAAGGATCCCCGACCTGGGTTAGGACTATAGAGAAAGACACGGGGAAGAAATTAAATAAAAGTTCTGGCAATAAAAACCTACCGGAGTAAAGTTAATATTAAATTAAACCAGCGGTATGTTAGAGGCTGTCAGTAAAAGTGGTAGCCTCGAACAATGGGAAAACCCCATAGGAAAATATTTGCGGTCGAATATTTACGGTAGAAACCACTGCCACCAGCCAGAAACTTTTGAGAGAGGGACTTTACAAAACACCCTCGAAAAAGAAAACTAGGGAAAAACTAGTAACCCTTTTCAGTACTTGCAAAATAAGGTGGTTTGTACTGGTTTTGTTCATAAGGATTGACTAGTAAAGTCAATGGGGACTTTACATGCCCGGGAGACAGTAGTCAGTTCCAGGGTATGGAGTCTATGTTTCGGGGTCGCTACGACATCTGTGTGGTACGGCACAGAGGGTGCTGTGTACCACCCATGTAAAAAAGATGATTCCTATGAGGGTGAGAAAAACCCCATAGACCATAAGCACGCAAGATATCCTAGAACACACACTAGCGAGTCTGTGTAAGAGTGGGAAAAAAGAGTCTCACTCTTAGCAGGAGAAAAAATAAATACTTCAAATCCAGCAAAGCTGCTGGGGGACTTTATAGGTAAGGGAAATTAGCCATAGAAGAGAATTCTCCCTAACATCCACCAGAGCCATGTTTAAATCAGAGTGCACAAGTTGGAACTGGTCTTGAAAGGCCTTCGTAAGTCTGGTTTGGAGTGTCATTAGGTCATTATGGAGGCCCTGCCTCATTATGGATGGCCCAGTCTCTGATTCCATGGGCTCCCTTTGGACAGTTGGGCTCTGGGTATTCGTGCTTCAGTCTCTTGCCTCATTTGGGGCCCACATGGTAGGAAGGGTCCCCGCCACACTCCCCGTTATAGGTGCCTGCTTCGAGGCCCTCAATTTGGGCTTTGACATTCACCTTGTTGTCCCTGGGGGTTGGCCCCTGTTGATCTTTCCCAGTGGTGGGCTCTTTTCCGGTGGTCGGCTCTCCACCACTTCTACCTTTCCATTTCCCACTGTGTCCTTCCAAAGTGGAACAGGGCCCCTGTCTCTAATGTGCATTAATGGTCCAGGACGTTTCTTCACCCCATCACTACCACCAATTGTGAATCTCTCCTGGTTGGGGATCTCACCCAGTATCTGCGTGGCTGCCACTGGTTAGTTCCCCACATTAAGCTTAGATGCACAGTCTGTAGCCTGCCAGAGTCTTGTGTCACCACCACTCGGCATCCGGGGGTGTGTGTGCGCTCTGCCTGGACCCTCCATCTCACCCTGGGTAGAATCCTCCTCATCTTTGTTGTTATGCAGGGACGGGGGGCCCTCTTCTTTCCCCTCCGGAGGCCTCATCGTATCTCCCCCTCCCTCTGGTAGTGTACAGGGGAGGACCTGCTTGTTTTCCTGCTAGGGGGCAGTACTACTTCTTCCTCCTCTGCTCTGGGGGCAGGATGGGCACCAGGTCCCCTGCACCTGCCTCCAGGCTGAGCCTGAGATACCACAAGGTGCCACCGGGACAAAAGACAAGTGCGTCCCTCAGTCACAGACTGCAAATCCAATAGACCAGTCTGTTTTCCTCCCTGCGGGGTCTGCTCTGCTCTGCTGTCTCGCCTACTTGTTCTTCCAAGCCTGCAGGTCAGTAGTGGTGAGCACTTCCAGACCCCTGGGTAGTGGCATATCACAGGGCGCCAGTCCCCGTAAAATCGGGTCCGTCCATTTCCTCTTCAAGGGGACTGCCCCTCTCTATGGTTTCCCCTCCATATGCCTTGACAGCTTGCTGTCCTGTGTTGCCGGGGGGCTCAAGACCTCCCCTGGGTAATGCCGCCTCACAGGCACAGGGCCCAGATGGGTTGGAACGTTTATTCTTCATGGGGACCACCCCTCACTGCGGCTTCTTCTCAGCTTGACTTTTCTGCTTGCAGCAGATCCTGCATCCCCGCTCTTTTTCATATCTTTGGTGACTCCCGGGAGACTCCTCTTGCTCCTGCTCCTGCCAGCTCTGTTTCACAGCTCTCCAGGGGTGGTGGATTTGTTGTTCATTCTTCGGCAGGTTCTGGAGCTTCTTTCGACACATCTATCTGGTGTCAGCGGCCATCCTGGAATGAGCCACAGTATATTTAACAGAATACTGCATGCTAATCTTGGAAACATTCAGGTGCCTAGCACGGTTATCCGGTACGTGGACGATCTGCTAGTATGCAGTGACAGTGACCAACAGTGCCGAAGGGATTCCATTAGACTCCTACAATTGCTGGCCTGTGAGGGGTATAAGGTTGACAAGGCTGAATTACAATATTGCCAGCAGAAGTAATATATTTTGGGCCATCCAAATCAGTGAATGGGAAGAGGATACTACCCGATAGGGCAGCATCAGTATGCACCACCCCAGACCAACCTCAGTTAAGAACATGCAGAAGTTTCTGGGAATGTGTAACTAATGCAGGGCCTGGCTTCTAGATTATGCTGCATACACAAGGCCACTTTTGCAGGCCCTTAGGGAGGCACAGAAAACACAAGTTACTGTGGACGTCAAAAATGATCAGACAGGTTGACGATTTAAAAGAAGTCATCAGTTTGGCACCTGTACTGTTTACCCCGGACTACACCCATGAATTCTATTTGTTTTCACATTCTGATGGTCATCTTATGACAGCGGTGTTGACGCAAATAAGTACTATTGACCACAAGCCGTTGGCATATTATAAAGGCACTCTCAATGCAGTGATGGAAGGGCAGTTTGCATGCAAAATATCATTAGCAGCGGCTGCCTTTGCTATAGAGAAAAGTTCTACCATCGTAATGGGGTGTTCAGGAACAATGTATGTGGAACATTCTTTGTTTGCTATTTTAAAGAGGCCGAAATCCATCCTGACTACGCAAAGGTCATCGGTTTATGAGATTATTATCTCTAAACCGCTTATTCATGTGGTTAGGTGTAAGACAGTGAATCCAGGCACCTTTTTAACAGATATGCCCACGACAGAGGAATTGATGGCAGGTGACTGTGCGACATACGAGGGGGGAGGAGGATGACACTCCCAAAGCAAGCGATTGTGCATTGACATAGAGTGAGGTATTTTACGTTGACGGGATGTCCACAATTGATCAGGAGTATGGACAGAGATGGACAGGGGCAGCAGTGGTACAACATGAAGGAAGGGAGTACAAGACTGTGGTCATGAAAAGGTTGCCTACACACTATTCTGCACAAGCGGCAGAACTTGTGGCGCTCAGCGAAACACTGAGAGCATTGCAAGGGCGTCATGTTACGATATATTCCGACTCTGTGTACGTTACAATAAAGGTACACACTGGTCTCTCCCATTGTAAGAGAGGGGGTTAAGAAGGGTAGATGGATCACCACTGCAGCATACTGTGCTGTTAGAGATGCTAATAGAAGCGTTATTGCAGCCATCTGTTGTGGCGGTCATAAAATGCGCTGCCCATACTCAGGGGACAGACAAAATCTCAATGAGAGCTCTAGGAAGACAGTGATGCACCAGGAATTGCTAGCAGTAGCATTTGAACAATTTCACTACCCGTCCCATAGTTCGAAACAACCCATTGCTGCAGACATACAGAAGGATTGGTTCACACCAAATATCCAGGAGAGCATCACTGATATGTTCGCCAGTTGCACCACATGTCAAAGTTTTAGCATAGGGATGACACTGCAAATGGTACAGGGCACGTTGCCCCACCCTACTGGATCATTCCGTGAGTTACATATAGACTAAGCTGAAATGGAGGAGCATTGCAATAGATCTAGGTATCTCATTGTGGTGGCCTGTCCCTTCTCAAGTTGGGTGGAAGCAGGGCCATGAGAGCACCCAGATGCCAAGTGTGCTGCAAGGTTTCTAGTGCAGGACATTTTCCCACACTGGGGTGTGTGCAAGGTTTTGATGTCAGAGAATGGCACATATTTTTTCAATGCATTATCCCAATATGTTGCAGCACTACTTGGTAGCAAGCATCGGATGTATTCCATTTATCATCCACAGGCCAATGGAATTGTGGACAGAATAAATGGCCTCCTTAATAGCAAGTTATCCAAATTGTGTACCACATTAAAGAAAAAATGGGTGTACTGTCTGCCCCTGACCCTTTTTAGTTTACACAAACAGCCAAGCAAAGGCCATCATCCGTCACCTCAAGAGGTTCTTACTGGTTGGCGCATGCGAACCCCCGTATCCCCTGTGAGAAGGGTTTCTGATGCACATAGGACTGCATCAGTGTTAAGAGAGGAATTCCGGGAATATTTGATGACACTAATTTGGGCCATTAAATGTGTCTCCCGACAGATTGCACTTCCCAGGAATGTGAGTACAGAGAGGCCCAATGCTGCACAGACAATGGGAACAGATCCTAAGCATATAACGACTAGACCACAGCTGCCGGGGAATTATGTCTACGTTTGAAATTTTGTGCGCTGTTGGAACAATCCTTGGTTCCATGGACCATACGAGGTGGTGTTTTGTACCCCCCTTGTGGTCAAGGTTAAGGAGTTGCACTATTGTGACCACCTATCTGATGTTCATAGGGCACCTCCAGAAAGCACAGTGGTGCATCAGTTGTCTTGAGACCAATGATAACAGTACCTGTACCCCGAGTACCTTAGTGGCCTGTCCAGAGGCGACACAGGTGTGGTGGCACATCCGAGTGGCAGGCCAAAGCTCAGCTGCTAGCTCTTCACTTTTCTTTTTCAGGGAATGCTTTTTCTCTATTTTCCTTTTCTCCCTCTCTCTCTATATATCTTTCTCTCTCTTCTTTCTTGATCTTTCTCGCTGTTTCTGTTTCTCTTTCTTTCTCTGCCTCTTGTTTCTTTGTTTTCCTTTTCTGCCTCTCTCCCTCTTGGTCCCTCCCATTTCTTCTGTCTTTTTGTACAGTATACATTGTGTACGTCTCTCCCTTTTTCGTTGTCTTGTGTCTGTGCTTCTATTTTAGAAAAGAAGAAGATGGACACAACTAATGTGCATAGTTTCTGAAGTAGGGACCCGAGGCATAGAGACACAAATGAGAGATTGTGGCTTATATATATTATTGTGGGTCAGCCATTGCTGGAGAATTGTGAGTGATATTGCTAGTACTACTGGGAGTGTATTTGGGGAGGGTATTACAGGGGGAGGTCCTATAAAGGAGGACAATGGGGGAAGTAGGATTGTATATTATCCAAATGGAACAATACATATAAATGTTAATAACACAAGTGGAGTTGCATAAATCAGTACTAATCCCCGTGGTGCGGCGAGATCCAGGGCTTCCCCGGAAAGGCCGACCCCCACCTATGGCTGACCAGATTCAAACAAAAACGTGTATGCAGCGAGACAGGTTTTGGGGGTCCCGGCTTTGCGAACACCCAACTGCTCGCCGGAGCCAGGCAGGGCCACAATGGGGAGGCACCCACTTGTGGTTAGACTGTAAATGAAGGCTCTCTGAATACCACAGGTACGTGAGTATTGATTGCAAGGGGAAGTAAAGGAGGGGAAGGGAAGGTGTGGAGGAGATCAATTAAGGGGAACACGTAAGAATTGGGTTTAGTGTGACTGGATGGAGTGATTGTGAGAACTAAGTGTTTTTCTTTTTTCCATGGCCATTAGGTTTTTATATAAGGGAGTACAGTGAGAAAATAAGAGAAGATACAGGAACCTAGCTCTGAACGGGGGTAGACGGCAGTGTCGTGTAGCACTGTCCCGACCAATGCTGGAAATAAGTGAGGAAATGGAATAAAATAGGAGCCTCGTATATTTAGTAGGCTCTGAAATTAGTAGTATTTAGTATCTATACTGTTCTATAACTCTTGTGGACATATGCCCAGGAGGGGCGAGGGTGATGTGAGTGTTGAGTGTGGGGAAGGAAAACTCAATGTTGCATAAAAGGGGGACTAAGGGGCACATGGGTTTATTTTAGAGTGCTTCATGTTCTTTGTTTGATGTTGTCGATGTGATTATTGGTTTGTCTTGTAAATAACATGAGAATGCATAAGTAATGTTTTGAAAAGTAAATAATTGAACAGTAACAGTTTTACATCACAGGTTGAAGTGTTACAGCACAAAGAAAATAGAGTAGAGGGAAAAGGCCCTTTTGATAAATATGGCTCGAGATACGCCACTTACACACATTTGCAAGCATCTCCCCTTGTATAGTGATTGAATAAAAAAATACCATGGCCAGTGGGTAGCTGAAATAAAAGGGGAGGGGTCACCTCATATTTGGCCTGAAGGAGAGTCTTTTGATAGAAGGATATTAGACCATGTAGTGACCTATTTGATGATGAAATACAAAGGGAAACAGCTTCAAAATAGATGAGAGGTGTTAGATTTGTGGAGGATGTCAGAGGAAACGCCCCCTACAAATAAACAGGAAAATAAAGTAGAGCACACAATATTGCCGAACGATGAAGGTGGAGATAGGGGGAAAGAAAGGGAAGAACCCAAGAAGATATACCCATTGCTTACAAGACCCACAGAAGGGTACGCAGACCTGGTGTATGTACCAGGGGCCACTGCACCTTTGACTCCAGTCACTGCACCACCTCATCCATTTGTTCCATCAAGCACTACTCTGGCCCCCACCGGGCCGACCACTCGAGATCTAGAGCTAGTATTGACATCTACCCAGACAGAATTGGCCCAATTACAAACACTATGAGAAGCAACATTGCCCATGTCCTGGTGTGGGCAGTCGCTATTACCACCCATGTCAATAAATACTGCTGCATTACCAGTAAATGAATGGAAATCCAGGGATTTCCTTTTCAGAATAGACAGTGCCCCAATAAAAGCAGTACGGGCGGAATGAGAAAGTGAGGTGGAAAGTGTGGGATATGATTCAGTCACCTCAGAAAGGGATGAGGAATGTTGGAGTGACTTTGATGAGGCCAATGAAAGGGCAGTGGGAGGGGTACAGCCAATGCAATGGACTACCCTGCAAATAGCGACAACAGAGGAAGGATGGGAGGGAAGGCTCCGAAACAGGCGAGGAAGAATGGCATTGGCAAAAAAGAAAGTACTGTAGGTAAATAAGGGGACGGTGAGATCAAAATTACAGATGCCCCTCATCCACAAGTGAGCGGGACAACCTCATTATATACCTTGGACACTAATGGACAAGAGCAATCTTCTCAAAGGACTCCCACCGCTTTCAGGAGGTGCGGGAAAATGGATATATGCATTTGAAGAAAATAAAGCGGGAGTGCCATTAGCAAATATGGACATAAAGAGCCTTTTAATATTTGCAGTGGGAGATCAGGCAGACTCAGTGTGGGTGAAGGCGGGGTTCCCGGAAGTGACTATGGTGAAGGACACGCATGATGGGGCGTCCTTTAGCCATGTATAGACGTGGGTATGGGATGCACTGCAGAGCACCTTCTCTGACACCCCAGATTTACACTCTGTAATGCAATATACCATGGGGAACGAGGAAGATGTTGCACAGTTAATTCTTCGGGTGCTTGACCTGTGGCGGGCGGCGATGGGCATGGCCTGGAACCAGTTACCTCCCTTTTCTATTTTATTATCAAGCGAGGCCTCCCAAAAGAGGTATGTAAGGCCCTTGATAAAATTGCTGGGATAGAAGCCAAGGTGTGGCCAGAAATACAAAGCATTGTAGTACACCACTGCAGGAGGATCAAAGAAAGGGAAAAAGAAATAGGTCAGAGGAGATTAGCTGATGAAGCAAAACTAGTAAGAGCAAGTTAGTGAAGGTCGCAGTAGTAACTGCTGTACCTCCCTAGGAGTGGCAGGGAGATGAAGGGGAGGGGCTGCTAGTTCCTCAGGCCAGGATGGAAGCTACATGGGTGGTCAACGGTGAAGAGCAATGGGGTGGAGAGGAACGGTACATGGGACCACAATGGCAGGGATGACCGGCAAGGGGAAGAGGTGGGTATCGAGGACCACGAGGAGGATGGGGTGGATATGCATACGGAGCGCAAGTACTAAGGGCGGGTGGACCCGAGCCATGTTGATCATGCAGGAGGTGGGGACACTTTGCCAAAGAAGGTTGTACCCAGCCTTTAGCAAATTACGAGAATACCCAGAGGTACAGCAGTGAACAACAGTATGGCCACCCACACCCAGGTAGCCCGTATGGACTTTCCATGGGCCCCTTCACACAGGATGGGCAGCCCGACAATAGATCCACACCGGGGTACACTGCACAAACATGTCCAACGCAGCAAAATCGCATCGCACACACACATGAACACCAATTCTCAAGCACAACTAACGGTGCTCCATCACCTTATCAGGGAACATGTGTGCTAAGTGAAAAAGTTTTCTCTTGCCCAGGAACGAACACCCACCCAGATGAGGACAGCCCACAAAGAGCCCTTACGCCTCCAGTCCTATCCACTATCTTACATCCAGATGAGGAACCACTGATGGGGGCAGAGATAGGAGACAAGCAGTTCTCCGCCCCTGGTGGACTCAGGGGTGGAAAAATCATGTTTATGTGAAGGCGATTTTCCGTTATCTGGCAAAAATCTTGCGACGCTGGGATTTTCTGGGGCTGTAGTGACGGTTCATTACACAGAAGTGCTAGATGTCAAAATAGGAGGAAGAACAGTATGAGCACCCCTACTGTATCATGAGGACTCACCTGTAAATTTACTGGGACGAGACCTACTAAGCAGGCTACATCTGACCGGGGAGTAGTATGTTGCACCCTGGGTATGGGCCTCATGCGAGCAATGCATCTTACACAAACAATAGCAAACAAGACAGTTGTCTGAGGGGTACCAACCAACGTGGACATGTTTGTTTATGGTATACATGTACTAGCAAGGGTGGTGCCATAGATTACATGCAAGGATTGGAGAGTGCCCTCTGATTTTGTTTTGTGCCCTGTAGCGACCCCCAAGATAGTGCTCGGCTCCATTTTGTCTCTTGATCTGCAGGGGGTTCAGGTTTCTGCAAAACGTATTGTAGCAATTGGACTGGACATGCATGGCTGTGAGTGGAGGACAGTATTGTGTATTGACCCAAACATGGCACTGCGCAGATTAACTGATGAAAAGCTGTTCACTGACAATGACACTGATGGCGAAATAATATTGGAAGTATGTATGCCTTGCGACATAATCTTACAAAACAGACGAGTGACAAACCCCCTCATGGCCATTGTCAGTGCACCACCGTCTTTCTGTGACAAAGACTTGCAATTAGTGCCACCCAATTTGTACACTATGAACCCCCATGATATATGGTTATTGAAGGAAGTGACCCCAATAAAAATAAAGATAAAACCAGGAGCAGTGTTGCCCAGAGTAAGACAGTACCCCCTATCAAAACTATTGCAACAGGGCATCATCGTACCCTCAAATTCCCCATGTAATACCACCATTTATCCGATTAAGAAAGCCAAAGTGGGGGAGGTCGTGGAGGATGGTGCAGAACCTCTGCCCACTTAATGATATTGTCCAAAAAGAGTTCCCTCTTATCCCGAACCCAGCATCCATCTTATGCAGTATTCCAAAACAGGCCACCCACTTCACTGTGGTGGACTTAAAAAATGTATTTTTTTCAGTACCCCTCGACCCAGACTTTCAATACCTGACATCATTTACTTGAGGAGAGACTAGATATGAGCATTGCCGATTGCCCCAGGGGTCCTGTGAAAGCCCATGCATTTTCAACAGAATATTGCACGAAGATATCAGCAATATTGCTGTTCAAAGCACCATCCTTCAATACGTTGATGACCTCCTGGTGTGCAGTGGAGGGGAGGAAATATGCAGAAAAGACTCAATAACCTTGTTAACGTTACTGGGCCACAAGGGGTACAACGTAGATAACAACAAACTTCAATACTGTTTGGCAGAGGTGTTGTGTCTGGGCCAATTAATATCCAAAGATGGTAAGAGAACAATTCCTGACAGAGCGGCAACAGTACGGGCAACGGCCAGACCCCACCCAGTGAAAGACATGCAAAAGTTCCTTGGCTTATTTAAATATTGCAGGGCATGGATCTTGGACTATGCCACATACTCACAACCTCTACTGCAAGCTTTAAAAGAAGCACAGAAAGAAAACATGACCATAACATGGACCCCTGAAATGCATACTGCTTTCATGACATTAAAAGAATTGATATGCACAGCACCCGTCCTCACCACACCTGATTATGAACAAGAATTGTTCTTGTTCTCGCATTCAAATGGAACACTGATGACTGCAGTATTGACACAAAAAACATCATTAGGTCATAAACCACTAGCATATTACAGTGGTACCCTCGATTCGGGTACCGTCCCAGTCCATTTTGCGTGCTAACAGGCTCTTGATGCATCTGCCTTTGCAATTGAAAAAACTCCACAATTGTGATGGGATGTTCAGTAACATTGTTTGTTGAACACTCTCTGTTTGCCATACTTGAGCGATCAAAGTCCACACTCACTACACAAAGGGTCATTTCCAATGAGATCATCATTTCAAGGCTAAACCTTCATGTGATACGTTGTAAAACAGTAAACCCAGTCACATTCCACACAGAGCCATGTACATTAGAAGATATACAAACACATGACTGTGCCACCTATGAGGGAGAAGGAGACGATATTCCCAAGCAAGTCTGATTCGCTTGAGTGAAGGAGAAGTTTATTTTGTAGAAGGGCCAGCGTCCATTTGTCCAGAGAATGGTGCAAGCATGTCAGTGCGGCAGTAGTGAGATTGGAGGAAGGGGAATGCGAGGTGCTGATACAGAAGAGATTGCCAATGCATTATTCAGCTCAAGCAGCAGAATTGGTAGCGTTAATAGAAGCACTCCATGCAGCCAAAGGGTGTGCAGTGACAATATACACAGATTCAGCATATGTAACCATCACAGTACATGCTGGACTCTCTAAATGGAGGAGAAGAGGGTTCAGGAGAGCAGATGGGTCACCTGTGCAACATGCAAGATTATTAAATGAATTAATAGAGGCACTTGCAGAACCATTAATAGTAGCAGTGATAATGTGCCAAGCCCATACTAATAGCAAAGACAAAATATCACTGGTAAAGGCGGCGGCGGATGCCACCACAAAACAAGCAGCGTACTTTCAGAAAGATGTAACAACAGAATGTGCGATGAAAGAACGAGCGGATGAGCCCAAACACAGCGGCTACAACTCCCTCCCCACAGCGCAAATAATAG
The DNA here is from genome assembly GCF_040938575.1 of Ambystoma mexicanum. Taxonomy (NCBI): domain Eukaryota; kingdom Metazoa; phylum Chordata; class Amphibia; order Caudata; family Ambystomatidae; genus Ambystoma; species Ambystoma mexicanum. The sequence continues at coordinate 481,023,786 of NC_090922.1, forward strand.
AGCTCCAGAGAAAAGCAACCCAGTCAGAACAAGAACTATGGGCGAAACAAGGCTGCACACAGTCACCCACAGACCTCCTATGGAGACATGACACAACAGGGAAAGTGGTGATGCCTGTAGAATTGTTGCAAATAGCATTTGCACAGTTACACTTTCCAGCTCTCCCATCAAAACAACACATTGCAGCAGATATCCAGGAGGATTGGTTCATCCCGAACCTCCAGGAACACATTAATAAATTGACAATTGAATGCATAACATTCCAAACATTCAGTTCTGAAATGACTCTCAGAACATTGCGGGGAACATTGCCTCGCCCCATCGGACCTTTCGGTGAACTGCACATTGATTATGCTGACACGGGAGAAAGGTGCAATGGGGCTAGGTACTTAACTGTAGTGGTTTGTCCCTTTTCTCGCAGGGTGGAGGCTAGGCCTTGCCCCCACCCAGATGCGAAATGTGCAGCTAAGTTTCTAGTAAGAGTAGGTTGTCCAAACTGTGCCACACTGGGTGACAAATGCAAACACCCCTGTCCCTGGTAAGAAGAATGTCTGATGCCCATAGAAGTGCCAGACTGCTAGGAGAACAATTCAAGCAATATCTCACACAGCTTACAAGGGCAGTGCGAGAGATTTCGAAACAAACAGCCCCACCATTCACTAGAGAAAATGAGCTTTGTACGCAGGTGGAATAGTCCAAGATTTCATGGCCCTCATGAGGTTATATTCTGCACACCTTTGGCAGTGAAGGTGAAGGGCCTGAAATACTGGATCCACCTGTCAGATGCTAGAAAATCACATGACAGTGTAGTACCAGGAACACTCCAGCAAGATGAACGAGAGGCAGCAACTCCTTAATGAATACAGGATAAGACTGCGTAGTGGCATAAGAGATACCTAAGCAACAGCAATATAGTGGTTCAGAGACACATAATGTACTGCTTATCATGCTCTCTCTCTCTCAAAATTGCACCTGTGCTTTTAAATGTTTGACAATGCTGATGAACTGAAAATGTGTTTAACCTCTTATATCCCACTCTGTAGGTGCAACGATGGCGGAAAGTAGCTCATTGTTACAAATAGAATTGAGTTAGATAGAAGTAGGAATAGTATAAGTGCCACTAGGGCATATTTGTATGAATGTGGCCTTTATTGTACGGTCATTGTATTTTCTACAATATTATTGTGTTTGGGATTGTATTGGAGCATTTCTTTTATTGTTGGGGACATGAAAGAAGGGGATCTGGGGGAAAACTAATACAAGAAGGAAGCAGACTAATATGGGATGGTGTGAAACTAATATGGGACCATAGAATCTTCTTAGATATTACTACACTACACGCGAATCGTACAAAGGTGTCATCACAGCCTTGGCAATTTGCAATAAATGAAAGAGAAAATATAATTTATGTATATGATGACTCTTTTTCCACTCCAGCAATGTTTACAACACCACCAAGTGACCCGTACACAACCAGATATCCTACCCCAAATGTTAGAAGCACTTTTGAACACTCAATACTGGCAGCATAATAATGGTACCAATGTAACAGCTGATGTGGGTCTCTTCCCCATTTATCTCTCATATGCTTTCAGTGCACACGAAAAGCCCAGTGGCGATGGTAAAAGATACCAAAGGTTATTCACTAATGGGAAAAATGTATCAATACGCAGGCAGAAGCAGCAAACAAAGCAATTAAAATACAATGCATAGCACGGGTTGGGATTGGATGAGGTGGAGGATCTTTGTAATCTGGACCAGTCTAAGAAGTGGTACTCTGATGTGAGCACCACAGGGAGACAGGCCACAATTGGTAGCTGCTATGTGTGTTTACTGATACCTCATGCATCAGGGACGCCTAAGGTTTTAGTGCCACAAGAATCCCACTTAGTGGAAGCCCAGTGTCTTGCTCATCTCGCACTATGTAGGATAAGGAACACCTTCCAAGCACACACAGTAAACTTACAACTGCTTCCTCCTGATGAAAAACTGTGCAAGAAGAAACCTCAAGGTACGACATGCTTTAAAGAGCCATTCTTTGCAATTAAAAGGACAATGTTCACTGAAAACAAATTACAAGATGCAACAGGGATGAGCAAGGCAGAAGCACTACATGGCTGATGGGACAAAAGACTGAAATGGATGGAGGACACATGCTCCCATGTGTGGTCTCAACACATCGCAAAATTACCAGGGGTCACAGCTCTCGAAAAGCCAATAAAGATCTGGCATGAATAAAAATATGAATTGTGTTTCCAGGGGGAGGAACGAGTGCTCATGGGCTCCAACACACGCTGCAATAGAACTCTCGTAATTCCTGACATGCGAAAAGGAACAGCTGCATTGATGAACCACTACTGGGTGTGTGCCAAACAGGCATACTTGCACCTCCCGTCATCATGGAGGGGCCACGGTGCTCTGACAATGCTGCACTCTGCACTGCTGGTGATTCCGGAGGACCATATCATGGGGGAGGGGGAGCCCCATCCACAGCAACTGGTACCAAAAGCTGCAAGTGAAGAGCCCCCCGTATATGACGTGCTATCAGAAGACAAACTACAATATCAAGTGTCCCTCAGAAAGAGAGCATCCAATTATCTCTCCAAATGTTTTGCATTACTTATCCCCAGCATCCAGGCACAAGCAAATGCCAAGTGGCTTCAAATTGTGTGCTGGGAGCTGATCCAGTTGGCCAACGACACAGAAGAAGGATTCAATGTAAAAAAGGTAGAACTAAGAGCACTTAGACTGATGACAATGCAAAATTGTTATGTGCTCGACCTGCTCACGGCTACGGAAGGTGGTATTTGCCGAATAATCGGGAGTGCATGTTGCACGTTTGTGCCTTCTTCAGATGCTGAAAATGGAACACTCTTGCATGTAATATCAGCAGTGCATGAACTTGGAGTGCGGATGAAGGAAGAAGGTGGCATTGAAGCTAGTGGCTGGTTTAGTCTAGCATTCGACTGGGTACCCTCATGACTCGGGATGCAATGAAGTTACTGGTCCCTGTTATTGTCTTCCTCCTGCTGATCTTCTGTGTGTGCCAACTGGGGGTACGATGCTGTGCAGAGGCGATTCCTAATAGTGTGATGATGATGGTGACTCTGGGCAATCCAAATAGAAGGGGAAAATGCCTCAGGATACTAGGAAAGCCCAAGTACAGACAGGTGAAAGGTATGAACCCAAATACTGCCTGGTGACCATTCACAATATGGGGATATAGTAGATACTCTATGGCACACAACCATCAAACAGCCCCAAGATTTAGAAAACCACAACAATGTGTGGGTTGACATGGCAGGGGATGGAGGGGGCATATATATGACATGTACTCCTGAGGAATATGAGCGGTGTGGAGAAAGTATAAGAAGTGTGTGCCGTGCATGGATGCCAATAAAGGGTATACCTGCATGGGATGAAGCTGTAAAAAGGGCAGAGGAATGAAGACTTGCTGGAAGAGGGTATTCATTACTTTAGGAGTAACGAAAGGGGGGAGTTTTTTTTGGGAGGGAGGTGGTCTATCCCGCCCCCGCAACACAGATCTCGCTTGTGTTGAAGGGGGGAGACTTCCCCCTTCCCCGCAACTACAGTATATGTTAATCACCTACTAATTACTAACACAGAAAGTATGTAACTAGACCTTATTAACATGCAAAGGCTCCATTTTAGGTATTTCGCCATCTTTTACTAGACCCGAAAATGATCTCTTAAAACCTCACTCCCTCTCCCTTTGCCCCGTACTTAAAGCCACCAGCCTAGGCCCCCAGCCTGCTGCCTCCTGCCAGCTTTGCACAAACCCTGTTCTCACTGAAGTTCAGCTGTTCATTGTTGCAACCTTTAATGCCGCCCCAGAACAGATGAGCTCACTGCACTATGTGAGACCAGAACAGGCCCCCCGCCTGAGAGCCCATCCACATCCATCTCCACTAACCTGCTTGTGTCCCTTTTGACCCCCACCCTGCTAAGCTGTAAACTAACAGGCCCATGTGCCTCTGCTCTTTAATACAGATACACATCTGATCCCCTGAAGTTGCCAAACAAAGAGACCCCCCCCAGAGCCTTGACCCCAGACACTCATATACTACTTCTAATCCAAACACTATTTGTATCATGAGACATTAGGTAGATCAAAACCTCCACGGTGGGCACCAGGGTTCGGGGATTCTAGGTTTATGGGTACCAGGGTGCAGAGGGTACGATGCCTGCCTATAACTTGTCTACGAACTCGGGGAAGCACCCACATCCCTACCTGACTTCACGAGTGTCATTTGTCTCATGCTCTCAAATGCTGTTATTGCAAGATCAGTTAGTCAGGGAAAGTGTCATTTTGCTGACCTGACCTTCACCTCAAAAAGATGAGCCCAGTTGACCCACGTGCTGCGGGAGTGACGCCTAAGCACCCACCAATCCCATGTGGTCGACACTTATGCATCTATACAGCACCGACGACTTGACACAATTGCGTTGCAGAATTGTGCATTTGTAATTTGATGTCACTCATGACGCTTGGTGCCTTTTTGATGAGCTGCCAATATATCTGTTGATAGAGTGCTCTCTGGGCAGCAGAGTTGTCTGCATGCACAATTTATCTCATATAAACTTTGTTCTACTTGCAATCTATCTCCTGGTCTCATTCCCTACTGGGGTGTGTCCATTCTGATTTTTGGATATTGTGTCGGGGAGTGGGCACCTTCAATTCCAGAACCTTAGATGGTCCTGCTCAAGTTTGAGAGAGGCAGGAAGGCTGTTCCAGAGGGAAGCCCCAGCGGAAGACAGAGATCTACCCCCTACTGTCTGCCTGGAAAAGCGTCTGACCTTCAGAGCGTTGGAGCTGAATGAGCGGAGGGCTCAAGAAGGAAGATGTTTAGGAAGAGAAAGTTGGATGTAGTGTGGTACCGGGACCCTGAAAGTTTTGTGGACAATGCGCAGTGTCTTGAACTTGACCCTTGCAGCCACAGGGAGCCAGTGGAGAGATTTCAGGGCTGTATAGATATGACCCCTAGGCTTGAAGACAAGGACAAGTCTCACAGTCTGTTCTGAATAAGTTGTAAAGGGCAAAAAGTAGAGTCAGGCATATTTAGAAAGAGGCTGTTGCAGTAGTCCAGCCTAGAGAGGACCAGGGCTCTGGAGACAGTGAGCTTCTGGGGGAAAGTGAGAAAAGGAAGAATACCCCTGAGGAGGAGCAGCTGACAGTGTGACTTCTTAGAGACGTCAGAGATGTAAGGAGAGAATGAGAGGGTGGATTAGAAGATGACCCCAAGGTTCTTAGCCTCACAGGAAGGAGCTGGTAGAGGGCCCAGGGTGGGCAGCCACAGTGAGAGAGGGAAAGCGGGAGCTAGTGCCCCAATAAGGAGAATCTCAGTCTTTCTGGCAGTAAGGCAGAGACCGTGGAAGGCACACCATTCCTGAATTGTGATAGACAGTCTGCTATGAGAGAAGAAGCGTAAGAGGGTGTAGGTAGTCTGAAGGAGAGATGGACGTCATCCGCATTACACTGAAAGTTAGAGCAGAAAGTAGAGATGCGGTGGGCCAGAGGTGCCAGGTATTGGTTAAAGAGCCAGGGAGAGAGGTTACACCTCTCGGGGAAAACCACAAATAGAGAGAGAAATAGAAGAGAGCAAAGACCCAAGTTGGACATGGGAGGGTCGATCAGTGAGAAAGGACGTCAACCAGACAAGGGCCTGACCAGAAATGCACAGGTTGTCGTGAAGACGATGGAGCATGTAGTGGTTGACCATGTCAAAAGCAAAGAATAGATGAAGGAGAATGAGGAAAGAAGGAAGGTTAGAGTCAAGATTGGAGAGCAAGTCTTCACAGATGTTCAGGAGAGCAGTTTCCATGCTTCTGGCTGCTCTGAAGCCAGATGATGGTCACTGAGACAATCAACATATTCAGTATGTAGATTAAGCCTGGGTGTGGTCAGTCTTTCCAGGAGTTTTCCCAGGAAAGGAGTGTGGAAATCTGGAGATAGTTTGCCAAAGAGGAAGGATTGGCAGAGGGCTTTTAAGAAGGGGGTGCTGTCGTGACCACTGTGAGGGGGCACAAGTTGTGCCACAAGCAGGCTCCCAACAGAACCCTGAGGGCCTTAAAACCACTGCAAAAGGGCTCCTGGAGCCAGTTCTGGCGCCTTTGGCACCAGGCTCATATGCAGAAAGGAATGGCTGTTCAAACTAGGTCCCATTTATACACATGGGCCTTTAAATGCAACATGGAAGCACCCACACAGTCCAGTTCTAAGAAACAAACCATGCAGTCTAGTGTTTTGGGTGTGTCAGGCCTGGAACTACTTTCCCTGGTACTACTTTACCTGGGCTATATAAACCACACCCTGACTGCAGAACACGCTTCGTGTTATTCTGCAACCAGAAGTGTGACGCTCACCGTGTCCAGCTCCTGGTCTTCAGCATCTTCCTGTTATCCTGCAAGAACAAGATTATTCTGCCTTACCTGAGAAAACACCATCCAGCACTCAGCATCTCAACTGGGCTGCAATCTGTGGAAATCGAGAGAAGAAGAAACATCACTCACCTGTGAGTACTAGCTTAAGGATATTCCGGTGAACCGCTACCACAGCTGCTGTACGAACATTGCGACCTGCAATAACGAGAAAGGGAAAAACAATATTAGAACGCGCGCTTCCAAAACATCAGTCTTACCTGAATTCCATCGTGCTACGCCACGCTTCCATCCGGAGCACCACAGCAACATATGCAAAGGAAAAGAGACATGTTCAGGTTCGCTTTCAATATTAAACAACCGCACAGCGCTGTACTTACCTTAACAGATTCCGGGGGCTTGTTTTTCATTGCGATCTCATGCACTCGCAGCACCACAGCGGCCTGTGAGAAGAAGAAGAAGAAAACACAGGTTGGCTTTAAAAGACAATAAAGGCGCTGCGCTTCACGCTTTCTCTTACCTAGAAAACGTGCCTCTCCATCCGGCACACCAGCAGCAAGACCTTCGAACCTGAAAAGAAGGAGATAAAGACATTAACAAATTCTCACCATGAACAGAACAAAGACTTACAATTAACAAACCTACCTGACTTCCAGCAGATTCGGGGTCACACCAGGCCTGGGCCCAAGGAAGACGTACTGCACCAGTGAAGCAACTCGGGCAGCTCGCCAACAAACGTCAAGCGCCCCTGCACAAGAAACGCAGGATGGATAGCTCACCCTACAAATAACTAAGGTGAGAAAAGAACCCAGTGGGAAGGGAATCGGTCAGAGAGAGGTTGTAGATTCACCCTTTAGATACCGTTATCACAAATCCTCCCTTCTGTAATTGCAGATTCATTATTCAGCACTGGGCAACTACGCATCCAGGGTTCCAGATCTCAGATCCTTCCAGAAACCGCCAGAGATATCAGGTGAACGTAACAGGTGCACAAGATAGTGCTTTAGTGAGGGGAAGGTTCCAGTGGCAAAAGAGTGATTGCAGAAATCGGCCAACGATGGAACAAGGGTGCTGATGTGGGTCTTAATGGTTTTGGAGGAACAGGGGAGCACCTGCTTTGATGAGACTTTCATGGATTGGACTTGTGTAGAAACATCGTCAGGAGTGAGCAGGGGGAAATAGAAGAAAGGCAGAGGATAAACGGCCGGAGAGGGGCCTGGAATAGTAGAGGGAGAGGAAAAGGAGGTACAGTGGACAGGATGTCCAGAGGTTTAGGTGTGAAATACGATGCCAAAGCTGTGCAGAGGGCCTGGGAGGGAACAGGTGAGGTAGAGACTGCAGGAGGATTGGCCAGCTCCTTGCAGATTTTGAAAAGTTTATCCGAGTTGTTAGATGCAGCAGAGACAAAGGCTTGGATGCATGGTCTCTTCTTAGAGAGGACAGAGAGTCTACATTGCCTTTTGAGCAGGTGGCATACCAGTTTGTCAGAGGGTTTGTCAACGGTTGATGCACTCCATTTCCTCTCAGCCACCCTAGATTTGCGCTTAAGGGTGACAATGTCAGAATCATACGGAGAGTTGCACTTGGGTGCAGGATTCAGATGGATCCTCATGCAGGGAAAGGATATCCAGAATGTTAGAGATAGAAAGATGAAGGTTGGAGAGGGCTGTGTCAGAGTGTGAGTCAGCCAAAAGTGTACAAGGAGACAAAGTAGCGGCAAAAGCCTCCACTGACACATGCTTCATGGGCCAGATGACCGAGAAGGTGGATGGCAGTGCTGGGGTCGGCTTAAGCTGAGGGACGGAGTGCAAAAGGTGAGAGGAGAGAAGAAAGTGGTCATTTCAAGAGAGAGGAGTGGTGAGAAGGTTAGAGGGGGGAGGTGTGACGAGATCAGAACATCCAGGGTATGCCCTGCAGAGTGAGTCGGGCCAGAGGGTAGAATAGAGAGAGAGAAGAGTTGCAGACGTTGCAAAAGAGTGCAGAGTGGGGACTAGTAGCATCCAAGGGGAAGTGAAGGTTTCCGATGAGGAGAAGTAGAGAGGCAGCGGCAAGGAGGGAGGAGGAGAGGTCAGCCCATTCAGAGAGGAAGAGGGCGACCTGGCCAGGCAGCCTGTAGATGGTGGCCACAGTGAGGGAGAGGCCCGGAGAGATAGAGAGCCTGCAGACCAGGCATTCAAAGGAGGAGTAGGCCTGTGTAGGAATGACAGAAGCAGGGCTCCACTCCGGGAAGATAAGGGCTACACCCCAGCCAGTTTGAAGCCAACAGGGAGGAGAGTGTCAAAACTCGTGACAGAGCTGGCCGTGAACCAAGTCTTGGTGAGACCGAGTACATCCAAATCAAGCTCTTCCAGGAGACGGCAAATGTAAGAGGAGTGTTTGACAGCGGAGCGAGAGTTAAGAGTAGCGATGTGGAACAGATTGCCACATTTGCAAGACTTCTGTGGAGGGGTACACGCATGAAATACGCCCTGTGGAAGTGTTAGAGGTGCCAGAGAATGGGCAAAGAAGGACAGAGGAGGAGGCAGGGTAGTCAGAGAGGAGGGAGATAGTGCCGGAGAGATGACAGAGGGAGGAGAAGGCAGAGCAGCCAAAGAAGCAGCAGTGGGTGCCAGAGAGGTGGTGGAGCAGGGAGGAGGCAGAGGAGCCAGAGAGGGGTAGATAGGAGTAGCAGGAGACGAAAGGAAGTTGATGAGACGTGGGAAGTGTCTATCAAAAAGGAGATTAGCCTGAGGGCCCTGGACCAAGATGGTACCATTTAAGCAGACATTAATTATGGTCTTGGAGGAGTGGAAGGGGGCCAGGAGGTCCTCCCAACGGGTGACACCATTAATGGGAGAGGGGAAAAAGGAGAGTGAAAAGAGACCATATGAGGGGTCCATAGGCCTGGAGCGGGAGCAGCAAAGAGGATGTCGGTGAGGGTCTGTCTGAAGGAAGCACTGATGTAGGTATCAGCGATAAAGAGGCCTGAGTTGGAGACCAGGATGTCCCTTTTGAGCGTCTTCCTATCAGACTTAATGAGAGGGATAGGATAGTTGAGATAAAAGCAATTAGAGAAGATAGGGGAGACAGAGAGCACCATAGAGAGTGCAGGGCGCAGAGTGAGAGGAAGGGGATGAGCAGCCCAGGCAGGAGGGTGGCTCAAACGCTAGGGGCAAACAGGAGGGAGGAACAAGAGGGGATCACACAGCACAAGAGGGGCAACAGGTACATACGGCACCGAACAAGAACACTGGACCTTGCAAGGTGTCATGATCTCTGCTTCCAAAAGGTCAGGGTTTTCCCAACTCCCTTGGAAGCAGATCCATAACCCAGGTTCCGAGTGCCAACCAGTCCCAATTGGGACCTTTTGGACCCAGTCCTGGCGCCAGTGGCACCAGGCTCATAAATATGCCCAGTCCCAGCGCTGGAAGCGCCGGGCTCATAATGCTTGGGTGGACTTACCTGCAGCAGACCATGCTGCTTACTTGCCTGCCAGTTGAGTCTCTGATCCTCTTCTGTTTGGAACTACTTTTCCTGTTGGGTGGGGCAGGAGCCACTCCCTAGGTTCAGAACACTGGAACTCTTCTGGAAAGCAGGAACTCTTTTCTTACCTAGGCGTGGCTGTGGAAGGAGACACCTAAGCACTACAGGAGGCTATTTAAACCACACCCGATGGATGAATCTTGCTTTGCGTTATTTTGCATCCTCTGCAGCAGAACGCTCATCGTGTCTTCTGCATCTGATCCTGGGCCTAAGGAAAAAGGCTTACCATCCTGAATCCAGTCTTCAGAACACCTATAAAGACAAGAAAGAACAGGTTAGCATTACGGTCTTCAGTGACAGCGCTTGTCACCAACGCCTCGCGCTGCATTCCGGCATCTGAAAGACAAAGGCTTACCTACTCTTCGTGCGCTCCGGAGGTCTTCGCACTGCATTCCGGCATCTGAAAGACAAAAGCTTGCCAGCTCTTCGCACGCTCCGGAGGCCTTTGGCGCTGCATCCCGCATCTGAAAGACAAAACAAAGGTGCGTTTAAAGACATTGGAGAACTTTAATACTCACGTGCCATTACTCCTTTCCACATCTAACCCAGTGGGTATTCCGGCACCCTGCAGCCGCTCCGAACTTGTACCTTCAAAATAAAAAGACAGTTAGAGCGCATCGTGAAGCAGGCAACAAGCGCTTACTTACGTGCTTCCAGGCACTTCCATTCATCACACGGGCTCCATCTTCAACTCACTTCAGCCCGTCATCCGCCATCGCCGGAACCCTGCAAAAACAAGAGACATCATTACTAAAGACTTTTAAAGACATTAGAATTACTCGAAATTTACCGTTCGTGCAGTAAACGACGGACAGCAGTCCTCTGAAGTCAAGAGGCCTGCTCCCCTTATCCAGTGAAGAAACTGGTTACAGCACCCTGCCCCGAGGCAGATGGAGAGCACAGCGTTCACTTACCTAAGGTGAGAGCGTTAACCTTTGCGGTTCTACAGGAGAAGAGAAAGGGAAGAAGAGAGAGACATTCAATAACCAAGTTCATTAATCCCATATTTTCTATCTGCAGACATCTTACCCTTCGAGTCAGACATACAGTGCACAGAGGTCCAGCCCAAAGAGCCAGCCGTGTGTTACACATCACCTTTGAAGATACGGTATACGCCCAGTCAAGACCGGCGCCTCTACGGGAATCAGGTGAGCGTTACAGAACGCAAAGCCTACCGCAAAACTCCCGTCCAGGCGCTATGGAAACCTCGGATACCGACCAGCTAGCCCAGTTACTTGGGGAACTAAGGGCAGAAGTGCATGCAGCCCGTCAGGAAACGAACGCTCTAAGAAGGGAACTGATTATTTCCAAGGAGTGAACAGATGATCTCGCTAGACAATTGCTACAGTCACAAGCCGGACAGACCCCGTTACCCGCATCTGGGGGACATCTTCCTTCTACATCCTCTATGAATCCAGTGCAGATCAACCTACCTGGGAATGTACCTCTGGCTCCGCCCGAACGATTTTCTGGTGACCCAAAGAGGTTTGCAGTATTTATCAATCAGTGCCGGTTGCATTTCTTATGCCGGCCAGCAGCCTTTCCAACTGATCAAGCTAAAGTAGCTTTCGTGCTTTCGTACCTTAGTGGCAATGCGGCAGACTGGTCGATCCCTCTAGTAAATCAAGATGATCCGGTCCTCCATGATTTTCAAGCTTTTCAGCTCAGTATGGAAAAACTGTTCGCAAGACATTCACAGGGGCAGGCCTTGGACAATGAGCTTCTTTCGTTGCGACAAGGTAATCAAGACCTTTTGGCTTATATTGCGTCTTTCAACAGACTGATAGTGGAAACTCAATGGCCTGAGGACAAAAGGATTACGCTGTTTTATAGAGGTCTACGTGGAGAGCTCAAAGATGTGTTAGCCCAAGTAGTGAATCCCCCACAAGATTGTTCGGACTATATAGACTTAGTCGTTCAAATAGATCACAGACTGCAGAACAGGAAGGCCGATCGTTCCAAGTTTGATGCTCGAGTATTTTCCAAACCGCCAACTCCTACCAAAGGAGTAGACTCCGGGGAACCCATGCAAATAGGAGGCCTGAAAGGTCCTCTAACACAAAAGGAGCGGGAAAGGAGAAAACAGTTGCAATTATGCCTCTATTGCGGAAACTCAGGGCACTTTCTTCGAGACTGTCCGGTGAAACCTGCCAAGAAGGCAGTAGGAGCTGCAGTTACCAAAGTTACAAACTCTGAGCAGGGAAACGACCTCGCCCGACAAGAATAGAGGTCCTCTTGCCGAGCGTGAAAACCAGTTCCGTGACCTCGCATTTCGTGATACCTATGGTCCTCATTAGCCCTGATAATCCGTATCGATTACATGCAATTGAAGCTTACGTCGACAGCGGTGCCATCGGCAATTATGTGGATCATGAAATGGTTTTGAGGATGAATCTAACTCTTCGTCCCAAGGCTGTAAAGGACGTCATTACTACGGTGGATGGAACGGAGATAGCCTCCGGACCAGTAACGCATACCACTCAAGAAGTGACGCTAGTAAGTCAAGATGGACACCATGAGAAGATCGTGTTCGATGTGATCAAGGCTCCTCAGTTTCAGATTATTCTAGGAATACCTTGGTTAGAGAAACACAATCCTCTGATCGATTGGCGAGCAAGAACGGTCCAGTTTCCAGAATGTGTCTCTACTTGTCACCCTCCACCTGGTGTTGCACTGGCAGCAATTTCTTCAGAGACTCCCCAGTTACCTCCCGAATACCTAGAATACCAAGATGTTTTCCGGAAGGACCAGGCTAACTCTCTACCTCCTCATAGGTCTTATGACTGCCAGATAGACCTGATACCTGGATCTACTCCTCCTTGTAGTAGAATGTATGCCCTCACCGAGCCTGAGAACCTTCACCTTCGACAATACCTGGATCAATACCTGGCAAATGGGTTTATTCGTCCTTCCAAGTCCCCTGCTTCTTCAGCTTTGTTCTTCGTTCCAAAAAAGGAAGGAGACCTTAGAACTTGTATAGATTATCGCTCCCTGAACCAGATCACCTTCAAGAATAGATATCCGTTACCTTTGATCCCTGAACTCCTGGACCAAGTCAGAAAAGCATGCATATATACAAAGCTGGATCTTAGAGGAGCCTACCACTTGGTACGAGTAAAAGAGGGTGATGAATGGAAGACGGCCTTCCGCACCAAGTATGGGCTATTTGAATATCAGGTCATGCCCTTCGGACTTTGCAATGCCCCGGCCGCCTTTCAATATTTTATGAACGATGTCCTCAGAGAGCTCATAGATGTGTGTGTTGTTGTTTACATTGACGACATCCTCGTTTATTCTTCATCGGAATCTGAACATCGGAAACACGTGAAAATGGTCCTCGAAAGATTGCGTCAACACAAACTTTTCGCTAAGTTGGAAAAATGTGTTTTCAACGTGACTGAAGTTGAATTCTTGGGATTCATATTATCACCTGGTGGAGTGCGTATGGATTCAAAGAAGGTCGATGCATTTCTCAAATGGCCATCACCATCCTCCGTAAAAGGTGTGCAAAGCATGTTAGGCTTCGCTAACTTTTACTGCAGGTTTATCCCCGAATTCTCTCGAATAGTCCAGCCCATCACTGCCTTGTTAAAGAAAAACAAATGTTTTGAATGGTCTACCGAGGCGGAACAAGCTTTCCAGGATTTGAAGACTAAATTTATCTCTGCACCAATCTTAAAACACCCTCGCCCCGAACTCCCCTACATCGTGGAAACTGATGCTTCAAGCCTTGCCATGGGGGCAGTTCTATCACAAAAGGACCCGGTAACCAATCAGTTGCATCCCGTGGCATTTTGGTCCCGCAAATTCTCGCCTCCTGAAATCAATTACACGATTACTGACAAGGAACTTCTGGCTATCAAGTCTGCCTTTAAGGCTTGGCGGCATTATCTGCTGGGGGCCCGACACACCGTTACTGTGATTACGGATCACCGAAACCTGCAATATTTGAAAACCGCAAAAGCCCAATCCTCTAGACAACTCCGTTGGGCATTATTCTTTGCCGAGTTTGACTTCATAATTACCTATCGACCTGGTACAAAAAACGGTAAAGCTGATGCCCTTTCTCGGATGGGAGTGGAAGAACACTTGATCAACCCTAAACCTGTACCAATCATTCCCGAACAAAGAATTCTGGGTGTAATCGCCACACAATCCATAGAGGAAGTTAAGGATAAAGCCAGGCAACTTGTAACTCCAGCAGACATACAGAATTGGCATCTGCATGGAAAGGACTTTGCCGTAAAGGACAACTTATTGTATTTCCAAGAACGATTATACCTGCCCAGCACAGATTTAAAGAAAAAAGTGATCTCTTGTTATCACGATTCTTTAATGGAAGGATATCCCGGTATGGCCAAGACCTCAGAAAAGATCAAGCGCCACTTCTGGTGGCCGTCTTGGAAAAAAGATATCAGAGACTTTATAATGTCCTGTGGAGTATGCGCCCAAAACAAGAGTCAAAAGGAAAGACCCGCAGGCCTCTTACGCCCTATTGACATCCCACCTCGCCCTTGGCATATGCTTTCTATGGACTTCATGACCGATCTACCTCCATGCTCCGGATATAATACGATTCTAGTAATCGTGGACTTATTCTCTAAGATGGCGCATTTCATTCCGCTCAAAGGCTTGCCAACAGCAGCAACTCTGGCCCGAGAATTTCTCGAAAGCATCGTCCGACTGCACGGTTTTCCTTCGGTTCTAATTTCGGATCGAGGTAGTCAATTTATTTCTCATTTTTGGCGAAGTTGCTGTCGGTTGGCTCAAATTGATGTGAGACTATCGACCAGTCACCACCCTCAGACCGACGGACAAACCGAGAGGACCAATCAAACTCTGGAACAGTATTTACGCTGCATGCTGCAACAAACTGAAAAAACTTGGAAAGATATCCTTTGGATAGCCGAGTATGCCTACAATAACTCTGTCCATTCGGGAACTGGGAAAACCCCGTTTTTTCTTTTGTACGGCAGTCACCCTCGAACCTCGGAGTTGGATCCCCTCCAAGATCTTGAAACACCAGCAGTAGACTACCTGCATTCTACAATCACCCAATGCCTTTAAGGAAGCTGTTTCTCACCTTCAAAGGGCTAAAGAACAATACAAGAAAGGAGCAGATCAACATCGGAAGGAAGCCTCTCAATATCAAGTAGGGGATCAAGTCTGGTTATCCACCAAATATCTACCTCTAAAAGGGCCACGCACATTCAACCCAAGATACCTTGGTCCCTATTCCATCACTACCATAGTAAACCCAGTAGCGGTCAGGTTGGACTTGCCCCCGCACATGAAGATACATCCGGTCTTCCACGTCTCTCTATTAAAACCCGTGCAACCTCAAACCCGACTAACTAAATCTCCAAAACCCATCCTAGTTGATGGAGAACTCGAGTTTGAAGTAAAAAGCATTCTGGACTCCAAGATCTCCAAATCAAAACTATTTTACCTAATTGACTGGAAAGGCTACGGCCCCCAAGAGAGATCCTGGGAACCTGCTGAATATGTCCACGCTCCTCGCCTAATCAAAAGATTTCACCGAACATTTCCTGACAAGCCAAAACCCCCGGAGAAGCCCGGTTTGGGAGGGGCCTTGAGGGGGGGTACTGTCATGATCTCTGCTTCCAAAAGGTAAGGGTTTTCCCAACTCCCTTGGAAGCAGATCCATAACCCAGGTTCCGAGTGCCAACCAGTCCCAATTGGGACCTTTTGGACCCAGTCCTGGCGCCAGTGGCACCAGGCTCATAAATATGCCCAGTCCCAGCGCTGGAAGCGCCGGGCTCATAATGCTTGGGTCGACTTACCTGCAGCAGACCATGCTGCTTACTTGCCTGCCAGTTGAGCCTCTGATCCTCTTCTGTTTGGAACTACTTTTCCTGTTGGGTGGGGCAGGAGCCACTCCCTAGGTTCAGAACACTGGAACTCCTCTGGAAAGCAGGAACTCTTTTCTTACCTAGGCGTGGCTGTGGAAGGAGACACCTAAGCACTACAGGAGGCTATTTAAACCACACCCGATGGATGAATCTTGCTTTGCGTTATTCTGCATCCTCTGCAGCAGAACGCTCATCGTGTCTTCTGCATCTGATCCTGGGCCTAAGGAAAAAGGCTTACCATCCTGAATCCAGTCTTCAGCAACACCTATAAAGACAAGAAAGAACAGGTTAGCATTACGGTCTTCAGTGACAGCGCTTCACTTACCTGGTCCATCGGCTGTCACCAACGCCTCGCGCTGCATTCCGGCATCTGAAAGACAAAGGCTTACCTACTCTTCGTGTGCTCCGGAGGTCTTCGCACTGCATTCCGGCATCTGAAAGACAAAAGCTTACCAGCTCTTCGCACGCTCCGGAGGCCTTCGGCGCTGCATCCCGCATCTGAAAGACAAAACAAAGGTGCGTTTAAAGACATTGGAGAACTTTAATACTCACGTGCCATTACTCCTTTCCACATCTAACCCAGTGGGTATTCCGGCACCCTGCAGCCGCTCCGAACTTGTACCTGCAAAATAAAAAGACAGTTAGAGCGCATCGTGAAGCAGGCAACAAGCGCTTACTTACGTGCTTCCAGGCGCTTCCATTCATCACACGGGCTCCATCTTCAACTCACTTCAGCCCGTCATCCGCCATCGCCGGAACCCTGCAAAAACAAGAGACATCATTACTAAAGACTTTTAAAGACATTAGAATTACTCGAAACTTACCGTTCGTGCAGTAAACGACGGACAGCAGTCCTCTGAAGTCAAGAGGCCTGCTCCCCTTATGCAGTGAAGAAACTGGTTACAGCACCCTGCCCCGAGGCAGATGGAGAGCACGGCGTTCACTTACCTAAGGTGAGAGCGTTAACCTTTGGGGTTCTACAGGAGAAGAGAAAGGGAAGAAGAGAGAGACATTCAATAACCCAGTTCATTAATCCCATATTTTCTATCTGCAGACATCTTACCCTTCGAGTCAGACATACAGTGCACAGAGGTCCAGCCCAAAGAGCCAGCCGTGTGTTACACATCACCTTTGAAGATACGGTATACGCCCAGTCAAGACCGGCGCCTCTACGGGAATCAGGTGAGCGTTACACAAGGTCTTACCATGGGTGGAGAAGAACAATGCAGGCAACAAAAGTATACTACAATGGAACTCAAGGTTGTGAGAATGCAAGTACAGTACAAGAATACAAAACAGGAATTCAAAGGACCCCTAGAGGGGAGGAAGAGAAAGACAAGAATGCAGCACGTAACAATACAATAGTAACCCAACAGACACAATCGCACACGCACATGGTACAAGAAAACCTGGAAGTATGAGGAAATGCAGGCAGTGCAACGGAATGATAATACAGTAGTGAATACAATATAATGGAAAGACCACACAATGGTCACAGAACGTAAGGGACAGTTACATGGGGAGAATGCAGAGAGGGATGTGTGGGGAGCAACACAGCGAGGGATGCATGGGGAGCAGTGCAGCGAGGGATGCGTGGGGAGAAATGCAGTGAGGGATGTATGAGGAGCAACTCAGAGAGGGATGCATGGGGAGCAGCGTAGAGAGGGATGCATGGGGAGCAACGGAGAGAGGGATGCAAGGAGAACAATACAGAGAGGGATGAGTGGAGAGCAAAGCAGAGAGGAATGCGCTAGGTCAGACGAGCGGGGGCAGGTTGGGAGGGGGCGCAGGAACAAAAATGAGGGGACAGCAGGACCTTAGGTGTGAGGGGAGTGAGCGAGGGAGGTGAAAACGGCAGAGCAGATTGCAGGCAGAACAACGTGAGAGCAAGAGGGAGAATAGGACAGGCATGCAAGGCCAGAGGGGTAGCATGAAGTGTAACAATGCTACTCTCCCTCCCTGAACCATTTTACCTTGCGGCCCCATAAAGGAGGGGGAAGTCATCCGTGCTCACAATCTGTGCCGCTACCCCATCGCCGCCAAACATCTCTGTCACTGACGCAGAGGGTCCGAACCTCAATTCTTAAAGGCTCAGAAGCGTGTATGTAGCGTAGCGTGCTACGGGTCTTTGGGCAGCATCGCCTGTGCACCTGCGCCACTGAACACTGCAGCCTTGTCCTGCAAGGGCTTTGCTGCAGAGGGTCAGAACCTCGGTTCTTAAAGGCTCTGAAGCGTACATGTAGCATAGCATGCTACGTGTCGTTGGGCAGCGTCTCCTGCGCACCTGCGTCACCCAACACCATGGCCTTGTCCTGCGTAGACTTTCCCTCTGAAGAATCCGAAGAGTGATCTGAAGAATGGCTCCAAGAGTCCAACTTTTTTCCACCAATGGTAAGGCTATGCCCCATTCAAGCTGGCAGTGGCTACCCATCATGGATTGCCGGCTTTTTGTTGTCTAGGTGCACACCTTGTTATTTGCCACTCCTTTAATTCAATTTAAAGAATGTAGTAGGATGCAGGGGAGAAAAACAACCCTGACACTAAGTGGTACAACTAATTAGAACAACAGCAGATGTCCAGACACTTGTACAACTCCCCCGTCCCCTGCACACCATTAGTATTGTGATTTAAATATATTAATTAATAATAAGAGGCTTTTCTGTTAACAAAAAAAATATTTTGTTTGTGCAAAAAGTGTATTCTTTTGTGATCATACAGTTTTACATATATTCTCATTTCTTCAAGCCCACAAATTGCTACCAATATCCTTAATATGAAACAAAATTATTGATGCATAAGAAAATGAAACTAGTGTTCTTTCACTGGTGCTCTTCTCTACGCATTTCAGGAAATCTCTTTCCTTCATCAGGAACTATTATTTCAACTTCACTTCTGTCACTATTGTGTTTCTGATAATTCCATCTACAAAAAAGTAATCAAGAATATATATATCAATTCTCATTTCATTATAAAGTTACAATCATATCTGTCATGATTTGTTAATTGATAATCACCTGGACTTGCTCTGACCATGTGGTTGTGTATAGTTCCTCCAATTTCTGGATGTGCTCTCTTCCTTCCCACAGGATATTCTCCCTAATGATAAAAATCATACCTCTCTTTGTTAAAATGCATCTTATCCTTTTAAATACTGCTAAAAAAGATGGTACATTGCTTCCACTTTTACCTGTTTGGTGAAAATGTCATCCAAATATTGCTCCTTTAGGTCGGAGCTAGGCTGCCAGGTCTTGCCAATATTTCCAAGGTGGCTATGTGTGTTTATTACAGGTTTCTCCCTTCTTAGGATGTGGGATGCGGGGTCCTAAGGCTTGCTCTCCTTCCCGTCTTAATATCCTGTGGTGTATGTGTCAGACTACCTTATCTCATGCTTTAGTGATCAGTCTTATATTAGCCGGACTGCTCCACCTGTATCTAAACAAACTTACCCACAGTAGCCGATTGGCTTTTTCTCACAACTCTGCAACGTGGCATACCGTGGTTTCCAAATATGGCTGCTATTTACACGCCATGGCATGATGACCTCACGATGATGCTCCGGTATCAACATGTCAATACCGTTTTAATTATTCCTCACCCTGTCAAGATTCTAACCTATTGAGACTGGGAAAGACTGTTATTTACATTGAGATGCCATCACGCCATAGCAAGTTGACGTCACAATGATGCTTTGTTAGTGAATAATTCCTTTGTTGTAGAAAGGGTCTAAATTATCCGTCTTCATGTGGATTCAGGTGTGTTATCAAACAACAAATTCATGCTCACACTCTGAGAACTTCTGTAAATTGTCACTTGTTATTTTCAATTGCCCCCATATTTCGCACACATGCAGATTCCTGATGTTAGACATATATTTAATACAGACTGTTGAGAACATTGATCCCAGTTGTGTGTAACATAACATGATGTTCTAATACTTCAACATTGTTGATATTGATATTGATATTTTATTTGTATCGTGCTCATACACATATGTTTCAGAGTGCAACAAGGCAAGGGAGGGGAACAAGGGAGAACAAACAACGA
This sequence comes from Ambystoma mexicanum, assembly GCF_040938575.1. Taxonomy (NCBI): domain Eukaryota; kingdom Metazoa; phylum Chordata; class Amphibia; order Caudata; family Ambystomatidae; genus Ambystoma; species Ambystoma mexicanum. The sequence goes on from NC_090922.1 coordinate 481,043,624, forward strand.
TTTTACTAGGCCCAGTGACATTGAAAACGTGCAAGTCCAGACCAGAGGGAAGGTGCAAAGTGCATGGGGGAGTGGAAAGTGCTGCGCATAGGAATGAGAAACAACAACAAATGGTAGTGCAGCCAGCAAGTTGCAAGTGCTAGGTTACAGGTACAGACCCGGGGTGTATGAAAGTGCAGAGAAAGGGGGGACCGTAGGGTTACAGATACAGACCCTAAGTGCAAGGGTTGCCAGGAGGGTGTGCGGGTGCGTGGCAGGGTGGACAAGTACCTGGGCCCAAAATCAGAGGGTAGCCAGGTGCACAATGCCAAATCCGAACAGATCAGCAGGGGAGAGAAGGCAGAAGCACAGAGGAAGGTCTTGAGGTGCTTCCGGAACTAGAGATGGTTCTACTCAAGTTTCCGAGTGGCAGGGAAGCTATTCCAGAGGGAGGTCCCAGCCGAAGACAGAGATCTATCCCCAGCACGCTTCTTTGAGAAACAAATGATCCTGAGGGAGTTGGAGGAGGAGCGAAGAGCTCGAGAAGGAAAGTATTTACAGAGGGAGAGTTGAAGGCATTTTGGACCCAGGCCCCAGAAAGCCTTGAGGTCAATGCAAAGGGTCTTTAATTTAATCCTTGCAGCCACTGCGATCCAAAGAGATTTCAGGGCTGGCGAGATACGATCCCAGGGCTTGAGGCCCAGGACAAGTCTCGCAATCCTGTTCTGGATGAGTTGCAAAGGGCGGAGAATAGAAGCAGGTAGATTTATGAAGAGGCTGTTGCAGTAGTCGAGCCTAGAGAGAACGAGGGCTCGAGATACAATGAGCTTCTGGGGAGGGAGAGGAAAGGCAGAATACCTCTGAGGAGGTGCAGTTGGAAGTTTGACTTTTTAGAGACATCGGAGATGTGAGCAGAAAAGGCAAGCGTGGAGTCGAAGATGACTTTGAGGTTCTTAGCCTCGCAGGTGGGGGTAGGAGGAGGGCCAAGGGAGGCCAGCCAGAGAGTAACAGGAAAGGAGGGTGAAGGTGTGCCGATGAGGAGGATCTCCATCTTACTGGCATTAAGGCAGAGATCGTGGCGGCACACAACTCAAGAATAGCAGACAAGCAATCAGAGATGAGAGAAGGAGAAGAGGTGGCCGAGGGAAGACGGAAGATGAGTTGAGTGTCATCCGCATAGCACTGAAAATTTGAGTGGAGAGAGGCAATGAGAGGGACGAGAGTTGGCAGGTATTGGTTGAAATGCCAGTGAGAGAGGACCCCTGGGGAACCCTGCAGGTAGAGAGGGAGATAGAAGTAAGGAAGGACCCGAGTTGGACCAGAGAGGGTCGATCAGAGAGGAAAGAAGTCAGCCAGGCCAGAGCCTGATCACTGATAACCAGGTTGTCACAGAGCTGGTTGAGCAGGATGGTGTGGTTGACAGTGTCGAAGGCAGAAGAGAGATCAAGTAGGGTGAGGGCAGAAGGGATGTTAGAGTCAAGTTTGGAGAGTAGGTCTTCACAGATGTTCAGGAGAGCAGTTTCCATGCTTCTGGCAGCTCTAAAGCCAGATTGATGGTCATGGAGACAACCAACAGAATCAGAGTGGAGGTTAAGCTGCGGGATGGCCGGCTTTTCCAAGAGTTTGCCGAGAAAAGGTGTGATGGAGATTGGGTGATAGTTTGTCAGGCAAGAAGGGTCAGCTCTGGGTTTCTTGAAAAGAGGGTGCACAAGAGAGTGCTTCGGGGTGGGGGAGACTCCTGAGGCAAAGAAGAGGTTGCAGAAATCAGCCAGGGCAGGAGCAAGGGTGTCAATATGGTCCTTGATGGTTTTGGAGGAACAGGGAAAAACCTGTTTTGACGAGACTTTAATTGATCAGACTGGTCTGGAAACCTCGTTGGGGAAGAAAAGAGGAAAGGAAGAGAAAGAGGGTGGGGGGCTGCTGCATGAGGGCCAGAGTTCACTGAAGGAGAAGGAAGCAGGGGGAGAGGGGACGAGAGGGTAGACCGGATGTCCTGGGTTTTAGATGTTGCGGTACCATACTTAGCACCAAGGTCCCTTTGCAGGACCCTACTTTAACGGCTGGTGTAGACCAGCCATTAAGGTCGGGTCCCGCAAAGGGACCTCGTAGTAAGGCGCTAAGTGTTTAACGGCGCCGCAGCCTTTTACGGCGCCGTTAAACACTTAGCGCCAGGGTCGTAATGAGGCCCACTGTCTATAAATTACAGATGAATTCAAACTACATCTGCCAGTAAATATTAGGTCACTTTTATCTTTGTTCTTTGATATTTTTGGATAATTTGTCTACATGGATATTACACAGCCCACGGTAGTGGCCGTGTAGTTATGGTTAAGTTGCTAATCCCATAGGAAGAGCACTTTTTGGGTGGCTTATGACTTTGCTCCCCCTGGACAAATTCACACCAAACTTTGCAAAAAAAGTATATGGTCCTCTCTGAATTGCAAAGTTTGTTGAGGTTTGGTCCGGGGGGGGGGGGCAAAGTTATAGGCTCGTCCCAAAATTGCTTTTTTCACATAGATTGAATGGGGAAAAACTTTGCTCACGCATACAAACCGCTGGACGGATTTTCATCAAATTTGCGGCAGGAGCAGCGACTTGGTCCCGAAAGCGTGCTTTTGTAAATTTGGTGAAAATCCGTTCAGTAGTTTTTTTTAAAACAACCAAAAAGTAGGTCACAAAACAATTAGTGATATCTATGTCCGCTCCGCGGACACACTTCCCTGTTCGCTCCGCAGACAGGACACCAATTGGTTAATCGGCTTGCGTCATGTCGGCGGACATGTGATGTGTTCGTTGATTGGATGGTGAAGAACGTGAAGTGCGTCAGATTGTTCGAAACGCCCGCCATCTTGGATTCGCGGACTTCGCCGCTGTCCACGGACATCGCTGTAAAAACATATTATAAAACACAACATTGCACTTGTCAAACTTATTAAATAATCTCTGGGGAGGTGAGGAGTGATGAGGATGGGATGGGATATGGCTTCAAGAAGCAAAAAAAACTGGTGTTTTTGCAGCAAAAGTCTGCGAACAGTCCTGAAAAGTTTGCGGACACCTCAGCATTACAGGGTTGGTTTAATGCAGTTCTTGGATGGCTTGTAACTTTGGCGCCACTTAATGGAACTGCATGAAAATGTGCATTGTGCATGTATATTCCTGAGCTGATCCTGAGTGAGTATGAAATGTTTGGTGGGATTCTGTCATGAGGGGGCAAAATTAGAGGGGGGTCCTAAAATAATGTAAAGGCTTATAAACGAGGTGCCATTTGACGAAACTACACTTAATTTGGGAAACTGATACATTTAGATATGAATGCTTTTCCGAAGTTTAGTAGGATTTTGTGTAGAGGGGGGATCCCAAAATAATGTAAAGGCTTATAAATGAGATGCCATTTGACGTATCTAAACTTCATTTGGCAAACTGATAATAGATCAAGATATACATGCTTTTGCGAAGTTTGGTGGGATTCTGTCAAGCGGGAGCAAAATCAGAGGGGGGGTCCCAAAATATTATAAAGGCTTGTAAATGTGGTGCCATTAGACAAATCTGCACAAAGGTTTGCAAAAAGCTTATAGATTGTGATGTCATCTTTGATGTCCTGGGCGTTAGTATTAGTAGTGCACGGTGGTGGCGCGAGTTATGGTTGTTTAGCTTACCATAACTGGCGAATTTCTGGGGTTTTACGATTTTACTTGAAACCATAATGTCCCTTTAACAAAGTTTTTTCTTTGATACATTTAAATGTATTTTAGGATGTTATGGTGTGAATGTAATAAATATATTTTTTATGATGTTTTTGATAAATATTAAAATATGATGTTTATAATTTGTTTATCTGACTGAGCCTCTTCCCTCTCCACACTCTGAATCAATTGTGATTTAAATAATAAGTTGTGTGTCTACCCGTGTGACCTTCTTCTTGGCCTCTTTCAAGAACACACTGTGTGCCACTGCTTTCCAGCCATCCGATGTTCTTCCCCGGGTGGGGCTATCTTGATTGTGGGGCGGCAACAGGGACCCTCTCCCTGTTGCCTCCCCATGTCCCCACCCCCATCACCCGACAAAACTAAACATACCCTATTCCCACCCTGTATCGACCGAAAATATCATAAATAAAAAACCTAATGGTTGAAATATTCTCATTTCGGCTGTACCAAAATTACGTACACCAGAAAATGCTGAATATTTCAACCATTCGGTTTTCATTATAGCGAACAAGGGAAGAGGAGGTTTCCCCCACACCGTTGTTTAGTATAATGGAATCAAGGGTGGCGGGGGTGTCCTCCGCATCCAAAACAACAATGTTTTGAGAAAAGAAAGAAAAGAAAAGGACACTGCAGAGCCGGTTCCCATCCACAGAAGTTAAGGGAAATGGTGTTGCAGGCACTCGGCGGCACAGAGCGAAGTGTGCCACCAAAAGGTAAGTAAGGGGATGGGGGAGCGCGTGTAGAAAGGCTATTTAGCAGTGGGGTGCTTATTTCGAATACAAACATTTATAATTTGACATTTTCATCTTTGAAATGTCATATTCGAAATAAACACATATATCCTCCCACCCCGCCACACTCACATACCTCCCCACTTTGTGCTCTGGACCCGGCGCTCCTCCCGCCAGCGGCCACTTCCATAGAAAAGGAAAAGCGACCAAGTCCCTTTTCTTATGGTGGCGCCGACCATTTTGTTTTAATAATTTATTTACAGGAAATTGGGCTTGAGCAATAACGTGGAGGACAAGGGTGCAGCTGTTAGCTGCAAAGGCAGTTGGAGTAAGGAAGATGTGCTGGAGAGAGGCAGCTGAGCTGGTGTTTGTGACCACGTCCCTTGCACATAAAACTTCTGTGAGGACCCCACAGCTGTCAACCCCGCAGCGGACAAGGGTGTGGCTGTTAGCTGTACAGGCTGTTTGCTGGAAGCAGGCTGATTGCATTCAGACAGATCTGCGAATTGTGAAGCACAAGAGGAATTGTTACTTCATGGTGTAGTATCATTGATATTAAAGCTTGAAAGACGGACGGCAAGAAGAGAACCTGGCCTCTAGAACTTGAAAATGGTAACTGCTGACTGCCGGGGTTTATGCTTTATGCTTCTGTCTTCACGTGCCTATTTCCATTAACTTGCCTATTCTTGGAATCCTGCTGGGCTTGGGTTTTGGGAAAGGGGGTAGTCGGACTTTGGGGGCCCCTCAAGCAGTCAAGCGTGCCTTGCACAAACCATTGACTATTCAAGAAATAGCAAGACTTTCTAAGGTTTATTCCTTTGTTCCTGGTTGTGTTGTTTGAAGCACGATTCGCTACCATGGTATTGATCTAACCACTTTTTATGACTCAAAGACCTCTGTAAAATCAAAGTGTTAGTTTATTGATTGGTATATATTGCACAGTTTTTGTACACCTGCATAATTAGGGTCTGAGTTATTTTGTTTGTGATTGGCATGGTTGGTACATTTATGGATATTTGCGCAGATATTTTAACGGTATCGACAATAATAGAACCTAGTTTGGGGATCTGGAACTCAAATCGTCCCTCGTATTGTATCACAGTTTGATTAGAGTCAATACCATTCAGGTATTATTTCTTCTTTTGAGGATTAAATAAGCACGGTTGAATTCCTGATTTTTTTTATCCTTTAAGATTTCACACATTGTATGTTGTTTCCCAAATAAACATTAATATTTATTTCGTTTTTTGGAATGCAACCCTTTAAAAATAGGGTTGTGGGTTTAATGTCTTTCAGCTGAAAATAGGATTATATAAATCGAGAGGCAGAACTCATGAGTTTATTTCACAAGTAGTATTTGTTAAAAAGTGTTATTTGGAGTGTTGGACCAAAGATAGTCAAAGACTACTCCTATTTTTTGTGTGGTTCGGGGATATATTCCTTCGTGTAAGCTCCGTTCCTAGGGTTTTCAAATACACAATCCCTTTTGGTGTTGGGATTACAGTGTGGCCTGAATCGGGGATATCTCTGATCCGTAATTTTGCCAATCATTATGTGACCTGATTGGCCAAATACTACTTATGAAATAAACTCATGAGTTCTGCCTCTCGATTTATATAATCCTATTTTCAGCTGAGAGACATTAGATCAACACCTCTATTTTTAAAGGGTTGCATTCCAAAAAACGAAATAAATATTAATGTTTATTTGGGAAACAACATACAATGTGTGAAATCTTGAAGGATAAAACAAATCAGGAATTCAAAGGTATGGATTTAATCCTCAAAATAAGAAGTAATACCTGCATGGAATTGGCGCAGATATTTTAACAACATCTTAAAAACAAGTTGAATTTAAAATTTTATATCACTGTTATTTTAGTCTGTGTCCTTATATTGATGAATACTTCATTTTGCACTTTAGTTGCTAGTAGTAGTTATTAAATCTGCTCCTAGCACAGATTATCTGATATATGCTGTATTTTGCACTTTCGCTTCCAGTTATAGTTTACGACCTAGTTAAAATGTATGCCTTACTGATAGCTGTTTATTAATTATGACTGAGAGAAAGGCTTCAAAATCTCCCCCTGGTAGTGTGGCCTGCAAACATACAGCTACCTTCTCTAACCGCTTTCATGAAGCCAAAGCTATGATCAATGAAATAGCCACTTTATTGTGTGACATTACCTTGCAAGGGCCACTGCGGAATTTGAAGTTAGTAGGCAATAAAAAGCAGGAACGAGGATGGTGGAGCAATGTGTAGTGATTGACAGTGATGAGTGGTTTTCAATAGCCCCAGAGATTGATCCCCGTGCTAACCCACCCCCAGCAGGGAGATGTGTACCTTAAAAATTAGTACTGATGAGATGCAGAGAAGGGCATGTGAAAACTTAACACTGGTACCAATCGCTGCATTGGTTGAGGTTGGAAAAAAATCTTACCAGGCTATGAAATTCCTAAACCTCCAGAACAGCGAGAGGGGGGAAACCTATAATGTTGCAGTGGAAATAAATAAATCAGTACTTCCAATATCACACATTTAGAGGGAGTGTTGTGGTTATTGCCCTATTATTTCTTATCCCCAAGAGATAGTAACTCCACATAGGTTCATGCCACTAGCAGAACTGGCTCCTGTTATTGATCAAGGGCCTATTGTAGGTGAAAGCATTTTAGATAAATGCGAACTGGGGCCTAATTCAAGGCAAAGTGGGAAGACTAACCCCCTACAGGATGACAAGCTCCAAAGCCAGGGTTGTAAACACATCCCCTCTTTCAGGTCTTTGTTAGAGTGTCATAAGCAGCTTTTCAAATAAGATGTTAAAGACATCAAGGAAACTCTTGCATGCCTGTTGGTCCTTATATGGAAATTGATGCTACCTGTTAACCCATCTATGGTAACAATGGCGAAACCCAAAGCAGGTATAGCTATTCCCAAAAGGGATATCCCCAACCCAGGTATGAGTCTTTATATATGTAATGCTGTCAAGGAGAGAGAAGCTCTTAAATATAGAATGAATAACAGAATTCTAGAGGTTATACAAGCACATGATGCAAAGAACTGCTTGAGGATACCCCTAGGGCTTTGCTCAATTAAAGAGCAAGCCCCCCATGGTGTCTCGAGCATAATGTCCCTAATGATTTAATTGTTTTCTTAGTAAATGTACCTAAACTGGAGAATTACAATCGCAAAGAAGTGGGAGACAGTTTGATAAATAAGGTCATGGATTGGTTGAGGGTAAAAAGGGGCTGTTAATCTATCATCAAATCAGAAATTGTTGCAAGTCCTAGATTGCCAGCTTAATTAAACAGTGATATTATTGCAGTGCAGCTGGCTAAAAACAACTTGTGGATGGGTTGTTAAGCATGGAACAGCGTACCCTCCTGCCCCTTGGTTTGGAATTCGCAATTAATATGAGCATCCCCGGGGTCCATGTAACCAAAGGAATTGGAGAAGCGGCTGTTTAGTTTCCATCTATTTCCTCCACTAAGAGCCAATCGGAGGGTTCTGTTCCCCTGGTTCCATGCTATAACCGAAAGAAGACTATGGGCCTCATTACGAGTTTGGAGGCTGCCATGGGCATGGCTACCCCCAAACCCGGGTCCGGGTTCCCTAAATGGGGAAATACCAGGCCATTTTGACCTTGGAGGGCCCGGTATTTCCCCATTCAGGGAACACGGACCCGGTCCATCCCCATTCCCATTTCAGCCCCCGTAGGGCTCCATGGGAATGGGGATCATGCTAACAACGGGCCCGTTAATGACGGACCCGTTGTTAGCATGCCTGGCAGCTCGCGGGACCCGCTTAGGACGTCTGGTAAAACCTGCCATCCTGAGCGCATCCCTCGAGCAGACTTATAATGGGACGGTAAGGGATTAACGGCTCCGGCACCTTTACTGGTGCCGTTAACCCCTTACCGCCCTCCTCGTAATGAGGCCCTATGTACTCAGGCTACTGTGGTAGGATCTAGTCTGTCTGTAAGCCCAAAACAAGATCTAATAGTTCTGGACGCATTTACAATGTCTTGTACTAATGGATCTGTCTCAGGGCCTTATCAGCCTTTGCCTTTCTCTCAAAATCTTATCGACCTGGGCTCTTCTGAAGATGTTGACTGACAGGCATTGTATCCCAAACCTAATAACCGAAGCACAGAAAATGGGGGGCTACTTGTTAAAGTGGCATCCCATTGCCAGTTGGGAAATGATGGTAAGAACTCCCAGAGGGATGCATGTGTTGACATGGAACAGGGGTCAATAATTATCTATCCAACACCAACTGGATGGCTTATGTCCAATCCTTTGAGGTGATTAACCTCCAGGAAACATGGGCAATAACGGCTACTCACTTACAGGGATATGTCACTTTCTCGATTTCGGCCACATAAGGGAAGAGTGGATGCCGAAGTGGGGGTATTCTAATGTGGGTAAGCATGGCCCTTCTTTCTCTGCAACCACTCAGACTCATGGCTACACTGATTTCTTGGAACTCCATAAGAAGTGTTGCGATGTATCAGAACTCCTCTTGATAAATTTGTATAATCGCAATTCCAAGAAGGGGGAATTGGGCTTTTTCTCCTTTTACAGGAGATGATCAATATTGGAGATCAAAATGCCATGGTTTTGTAAAATTCCTGGTTACTGGGGACTTTAACAAACATTTTGAGCCCCTTAGATGTATGTGTGAATTATTGGAGGAAGAAGATGTAGTGTGGAGCATAGGGCATCTTAATGCTAGTAAACCCAAGCGCGGATATAAAAAATGAAGAAGAGGTAGCCATCCTATTGTCAACTATTAGCCTAAGGTCTTGCATTGGTTAGTTCCTGGGCGATTCCCCACAGAGATGATGTTTGATAATGGTGCTAACAAGAGTAGGATTGATTATATCCTTGTTAATGTGGAAGCCTGGCCTTTACTTAGAGACTTTTCAATTGGGCTAAGACCCAAGAGTGATCACCACCCCTAAATTCTAGATGTGATACAAACCTTCTTTGGTGTGATAAGCCCAGATATGCAAGCTAGTAGTGTACCATTGTCTATAACAGGACATGCTGGGTGTTCAATATAATATCTTACTGTTGCTGGAAAGATTGCTTCATGTAAATCCACAGAATGTGGACGAGACAGTGGACCTCTTTACGGGTCTGGCGGTAAGCCTGCCGGTGATACCGGCGGCTTGCCGCCAGACCCGAAAATAATTACCAAAATAATTACCAGTGCCTGACTTCCTGGTAACACCAGGGTATTCCAACCCCTGATGCTGGGAAGTCAGGTGCCGGTAATTCTGTTAGTCCGCATTCCCATTAAGTCCGATGGGGAACACCGAAGCACGGGAGTCACCCGCCTGCAGAGTCATACTGTGCTGGTCTGGTAACAACAGTGTAGGCTTACCAGCACCGTTGATACCGGACCGGCACAGTTGTAATGAGGCCCAGTATCTCTCCACCAAAGCATGATTACAATTCTTGTTGATCATTTTTCGAAACCCTATAAAGCAGTCAAGCGCAGCGAAGGGCACCTGGTTTGACAGCGATCGCCGTAGGGCTAAGAAGCTGCTTATATGTCAAATCAAGTGGGGTAGAGCTGATGGCATGTGGGCTGTTTGTGAAGCTAGAAATAGGCATTGCATATTGCTAATAAAAAAAGGCAGATTGGGTAGGAGAACTGTGGCCCAATCAGGGCCAATGACACAAACAGGGAATTCTGGACCCTTATGAGTGTGGGGCAACCTGTTGATAGCAATAACCTTCAGTGTTGCATAGCAGAAGCCTCATGAGTAGAGCATGTCTCTGAATTGTATATAAAATAAGAGATTTGAAAAACTCACGTGGTGATGTTAGTAAGACTGGCTGGTGAGTAGCAACTCAAAACCTTTCCCTGATGGTTCTTTCAAAAGAAGAGGTTGGACATGCACTCAAATGTCAAAAGCTTGGTAAGGCACCGAGACCTGTTAAGGTCCCAGTATACTTTTTTGTACTCTAACCATGAATCTAGATTCCTTACCTAACGTAATTGTTTTATACGGCTCTCAGTTATTGTAAAATTCCACCCTCCTGAACTAGTGCTGAAATTGTGCCAATCCTTATATATGCTTGTACAGTTTTGGAGCATCTGAAGGCATGGTTGTTAGAAAAGGGGGCCATACATCAACTCCAGGCTGGTTTCTGTAGTGGCGCTACATTCTAGATCAAAATCTTTGTTTGCACTTGATCTGTGAAAAGTATGTTTCACTTAGGAAAATTAAGATATTTGCTGTATTTATGGATTTATGTGCAGCTTTCAATGTTGTTCCAAGGGTTCAACTCTGGAACATACTCGAAACCTAGGTTTACTATGCTCTCCTTTGAACGCTATCCGGTGTCTTTATTCTGGAAATGCAGCCACAATAAGGTGGGCTATGGATGGTCGAATGATCAAACGCTTTAGTGTAGAAATGGGAGGGAGAGAAGCTACGTCTGCAAATGAGTGAAGGCCCTATCGAGCAGGTGGAATATTAGGATTATTTAGGGCTGAGAGCCATGGCACATTGCCGCTGGGATGCTCAAATTGCCAAGGCAGGACTTACATTTGCCAGGCACAGTGGTGAGGTTTACTAAAGAGCACTAGGGAAGGGTGGTTCGAGTTTCCATTGAAAGATACAAGGGGCAGCTACTTTATGGGTGGGGCTCTGGGGTAACGCAGGCTGTTCCAAGCTGGTGATTCTAGAGAATAAATACCTTACAAATATTCTTGCTCTACCCCATAGCTCGCCCAACCTGCCTATGCGATTGGAAACAGGAATGCAGTGAATAGAGTGGTTTTGTCGGCGCATCCCGTTTATAATTTGGTAAGGCTTTGGTCTACTCAAGAGATGGGCAAGTTCAGGGAGGCCGTAATGGGCCTGTTGTCTCAAGATGGAGAGAAGGCCCTAGTTTGCATATATTAAAAGCAAATTAGATTCTTTGGGGTTAAGTAACCTTTGGCATAATCCGTAAGTGTCTTCTCAGGATTTGAAGCTGTAGTTAGGAGGGTTTATGAGCTCAAACTAGAACAGACAATATTGTCTGAGCTTGATAAATCATCCTTGCCGTCTAGATATTGGCTAATACACTAGAGTTAGGATACAAGGTCTATTTATATCATGTTTATCCGAGAGCTGAACGAACATTAATGCATGACATGATATGATATTAGTCATTTATAATGCGCCTGTACACAAGTATTTCTAGGCGTTTCGAATAGGGATTACACTGCTGGCGAGCGTTTGCAAAAGCTGGAATGCGAGCAATTCGTCCAAGCGCCCCGTCTGCCCAGGCATAGTAGAAAATGTAGTCAATTTTTTGTTTATACGCCAAAAATACTTGCCTTTGAGAAAAAGACTTCTTAGGCATTGTTTAGAACAAGACATATTAGAATTATGGTAGAAGCTGTCTTTATGTTCTAACTCTAGGGATGGTCTTGCAGTTTACTCAAAAGCAAAATATGCACTCTATGTCTGGCAGATTAGGCAGCGAACCACTCACATCTAGTGTGTTTATATAAAATATCTATCATACTAACTATGACGGCTACACATTGTGAATGCAGTCTGTAAAATGTATAATACCACTTTTATTTTAAGCTTTACTACTGTGAAAAAGTTTTAGGTGTTTATACATTGAAATCTTAAATTGATTGTAGCAAAATGTTTAGTATGTTTGATTGTCCTGCGCACTTTACTATTCATTGTATTTTGTTATTGCAAATGAATACACACGCAGCTCATCTGTAAAAACAAAACAAAAATTGAACCAATCAATCAGCTTTATTTCTGCAAAACAATGCCATACAAGCAATACACAATAAACAATAACAACTTCATTCCATAGAACACAGTACACTGCAAATTACACATGCAATCCATGACAAAGCAACAGTGCCAAAACAACCACAATATGAATTTTACAAACTCATCAAACAATACAAATTAATATAATGGGAGAATAATTAAAATGCAAATATAATGTAGAGTTCCATCGCCTATATATAGATATACTAGTAGTGAACCCAAATCAATAATGTAATCTTTGTTACTTGTGCAAATATTTGCAGGCTCTAGTTATAGGGGAATAGCTTCTCCATGACAATCACACTTAAAAGTGTTGGAATTTCATTTCAACTCATCAAGAAATTACACCAATTTAGCTGCTCTCCTTCTCCAGGCCTTCAGCAAGCAGTTGCCTCTTGATTGTACTGCAAGGCTAACTTTGGTAAGACTACAAAGAATCATAGCCTCTGCAGTGGTTCTGGTTGATCTGGCCCTAAAGAGAGGGTGCAAGTATTTCCTTCTTCGATTGAAATAATGCGGGCAGATCAATATAAAATGCACAGTACGTTCTATTTTGTCATGACAAAAAGGACAAGCTGCTCATACATTGCTGTTTCATTTATGTCGTAAACTTTGTCCTAGTAAAATTCCCATGCGCAGCCTCAAATGTAATGATCTCATTTGCTTTGGTGGCATAATATCCAAATAGACCTCATAACCCAACGACTGTTTCAAGCCCCAATACCTTGTAAGCTGATTAATATTTTGGAGATATATGATTTTTTTAAAGAAAGCTTGCTATTACCATCCATACTACTGGGGTTTAACCAAAAATCGCTCAGCCCAATGTTAAAGAGCTGCCTCTTTATATGTACAAGCCAAGGCAGTGGTTTTCCACCCTCCTGGGCCATGATGTCCTTCCTTCAGGGCTTCTCTGTATTTACACAGGCTTGCACGAGACCATACCCTTGCCCAGTAATAGACTGGCTTGGCCTTGCAAATTGTGTCATTACTCTGTATGTTTGTTTCCTAGTGGACTGGAAGGTTGGATGCGCTTCTTTGTACACACAGGATGCTCAACAGGTCCTTGTTCTCTCCGACTAAGAGATTCTGGCAGGTAGTAGGTCCCCAGAGTTTGGGCCCCATAAAGCGCTGCTTGCCTGGCCTAGCTCTTGTATGCCTCAAGAAAATCCCTGACTGCTCCGTCATTGTGTTCCCTTGTACACCTAGCTAGAGCCCCACTAAACATAGCCAGTGTAATGCCTACCCTAGCTACTTGCCCATCCCACTTACAATTCTCTTCAACCCTCAGGCCCATGTAATAATAAAAGTAAACCTGTCCTATGGGGCCTTCCTTTATTTCAAGCCTTAAGTTTGATTTGTTCCTTGTTTTTTGACCCCTAAAAACCAGAGACTTTGGTTTTTTGACATTGATGGTTTGCTAGGCCATAAAGACCGCATATGGAAACTAAGGCACAATAACCATATACTCTAGTGACATGACAGACATGAGGTTCGATTTCCAAACAAGTCTGGTTTATTTCAAAGTATTCTCAGTCGGCCGACTGGGGTCTCAACGTCTCGCAACGTGTGTACCCAGACCTCGTGAGACGCAAGTGAGCGAGCAGCGCTCAAGCAACAATATATACATACATAACATGCAATCTTTTGAAGGCAACTCAATCTGCCCATAAATGTATCATTCAGGCTAGGGTTCGGTGATTGACAATCATGACAATTATCACACGTTATGACACATCTCTACTCAGTCTAAATATAGTTATTCTTAGCAATAGTAGCAGAGACAGCTTTCTGTTATGGGGAACATTGAGCTCTTAGTTCAGCAAAGATATCATGTTTGTAGGAGAGAAACATTCCTTAGCATGTTATCTATGTGTTTCGATTCATGAACCACGGGTCAGACAGTTCTGAGGCAGAAAATACCAGTCTCCGCGAAGGAGTACTGCTAAAAGAATACAATTCATGCATTAACTGCCTTCTATTACAGCTTTTGCAAGACAGGCCGGCACCTGGTCTGCTGATTAGATGTGGCTTCTGCTCGCCTTCAAGGACTTCATGAGGAAGGAAAACAATGTATTTCTGTATCGTTTGACATTCCTGTCTGTGTTAGTCTTTCAGCATTCAGGCCGTGGCCTTGCACCGTGTATGAGTTTGAAGCATAGAATACATTTTGCAAAGCGTGTTGACAGAAAGGAAAGAAGAAAATGGCTGACATTTCACAAAATGGACGCCCTCTGGTTACATTGGTTACATTGACGATTCTGCGTTTTCGATGTTTGTCACATGATGCGATTGGTTTCTGGCCAACATACTATACATACTATAGGGTTGTTTCTGGTCTAACAAACCCTCCTTTTGGCCGTAAACCAAGAGCATCATCCATACATCGCATCTTCATCTGACCACGTGTCTAATTCCGAACTGCCCATACAAGTGTAATCGTCATCAGAAATATCAATTGCTATGAATTCTTTGATAGTTTCATTATCGTGTTGGGCACCTTCACTTTATATGCGCGGAGATTTCGTTTGGATTGTGTGTACACACTCATTTGTAATTTGGGAGCAGAGAATTGGCAGGCAATGTATGCAACAACAGCAGAACATGAGGATTTCAAATATCATAACCAGAATTGCAATTAGTTTCCAGCCTCATGATCGCAGCAGTTCCCAAAACCATATACTTATATTCAGATTCCAGCCACCCTTGGGGACATGAATATCAGAACTCAGGACATGCAATTTCTTGATTGCTTCAAATATAATGGTGGAGGAGTCGCTTACGAATACACAGCACGTTGACCGCACGATTTTGCATACCCCTCCATGATCAGCCAAAATTATGTCAAGGACCATTCTATTCTGAAGTGCAATTAATCTAATTGCTTTCTGTTCTAGTGTCATATTATACAGTATATCTGTAGTTCCATTTATTGTCTTTTTTAACACTCGAGACAATTTCCTTATATTGCATGAATTTATTGCTTGTCCCCAAAATGGTATGAATGACTTCGTTATATCCCCTGCAATCTGTCCTGCCGTATCATCTCGTTGTGGCCTGGATCTGGATAGTTTTGATATTTCAGAGGTTTTGGAAAGAAATACACCAGGAAAAAGTATACCTAAATAACAGGTCCCTTCCCACGTTCTAGGTAACCATGGATAGGCCTGATCTCCACATACAAAGTAAACAGAACCTCCTATATATAATGGTTTCTCTTCTTGCTCAAGTACAGCAGTATTCATGCATCTAGTAAACCTTCCCACTGGATAGGAACCCTTTTTCCGTAAGAAAAATGGGACAGAACGTGGACTGTGATTAATAGTATAGGAGGGAGGCACAGCATCTTTGTATCCTACTGGAGCCATGTTAAAAGTGATTAGGGATTTGTAAGGCCTATCTACTGGACTCATTGTTACCATGTTTATTTTGCTTGCGCTTGTAAATATGGAACAGCCCAACGGTTCCAATACCACTCTTTCAAACTCATTTATGTTTATTCCATCAAACTGGCCAGTATCACTGTCGTTCCACTTTCCATAAAATAACGCTCTTAATGATGCATAACATGCTTTGTTAAGTGGCAAAGGATGTACATACCAACCCATTCCTTTTCCACCATGCTGGGGTAAATGGGAACAGACCCAACAATTGGACCTATTCAAGATAGCACGAGTCATATTCATAATCAATAGTAATGTATTATTGTCGTAACCTTTTCTATGTTTCACTTCTTGTGAGGGGAGAGTATAAGAGAGCACGTGTACTGGGCTGCTCGTAGTAGGAGCATTGGTAGCAGGCAAAAGAAAGTTCAAAGGATGCACACTTTCCAGATACCAGAATATTGGGATCAGCGTAATCAAAATGCCAAGCGGTATGATAATCATTAGCATATTATTTTTTCTGAACCAAGTTTTTCTAAGAGTAGGATTAGTCTCTATTTCTACAATATCAACAGCCTTGGTGCAGGAGGGAGCAGGAGTGAGTGTAGGCATTGTCTGTAATGTTTATCTCATAAAAAGTTTTCAATGTTCATCGCAAAAAAGTTCTCCGCAGCAACACACATTAACAGCAAAGCGTTCAAGTAGCAGCAAAGCATTCAGGCCAGTTCAGGCTAGCCTGCTTAATAAATGACAGCAAGCTGATGTGATTTCTCACAGAGCTACAAAAAAGGCAGGAGCAAGCATCAATTGTGTTGGTACCATATGCCCCTGCTTGTCCACATGGGGTTGCACTGGTCCTTCACTTTTCAATGGTAGCACTGGGAAACCGCGTTTCAGAGCTTTCAATTTGATGCAGCTTGATACAGCTCATACGCTCCTTTTCCCTAGGCCTCCGTTCCTACTTCTTCCATGTTTGGGAACAAAGACAAAACAAAACCGCAGATCATACCCGATTTTGTGAACGTAGATTGTACCTTATGGCTCCAGGTACAGTATGATCGATGAACAATGCACTCTCATTTCCAGATGCAGGATCAGTGCCAGCGTGTGATGCAATGAATGATGTTGCAGCAGTGGTTGGACAAGGTTGAGGCACCTTTGGTCTTTCAATCTTTGTTGCAATCTCCCCAGGCCCTTTCTCGGGCTTAGGAAGCACTACTGGCAGAGAATTGGCGATTGTATCTTTGTGATCAAGTGCAGCTGTGTGTCTTTCGATGTCAGGATCAGGCAGCTCTTTCAAAGGAAACAGAATTCTTTTCGTGTGTGTTGCATGGATCCACTCGGACTACAGTCTTTGTAGCCACCAGCAACTGGTAAGGCCCCTTCCATCGCGGTGCGATTGAAGATTTTCTCTCAAAATCTTTAATCAATGTCCAGTCCCCAGGCTGCAGACAATATCCTAGGCCGGTATATCTGACAGGAAGAGCCTCCTGCATCTGCTGATGAATTAAACACAAGTTTTGAGATAACTGTTTACAATAGTTAATAAACAATGGGTATTCTATGTCTCTCAGCCGTTTCGGCTGCGGAGAATTCCAAACATTTGCTGGTCTCCCCATGACTATTTCATAAAGACAGAGTCCAGTCCTTGCCTGTACAGATGTTCTCATGCATAACAAAGCTAGCGGTAATGCATCGGGCAATTTCAAATTGCTCCCCTCACAGATCTTACTCAATTTATTTTTCAAAATACCGTTCTGACGTTCCACCAAACCAGCACTCATCGGGTGTCTGGCCGAATGGAATAATTTGTCAATTTGGAGGCCTGAACAAATTTGTAATATCAAGGTTGCAATAAAGTGCGGACCGTTGTCTGACCATATGACGCGGGGTAGGCCAAAGCGGGAAAAGTACTCTTTTAGCATAACTTTCGCTGTGGACATAGCTGTACAATCTTTCAGGGGATAGGCCTCTACCCATTTGCTAAATGCGCAGACCCCCATGAGGACATACTTATAATTCTGGCTCCTTTCCAATTCTATGAAATCAAAATGGATGACTTCAAATGGCATAGAAGGGGGGCCAAACCGTCCTACTGGCATCGCTGTTCCTTTTCCAATGTTATGTTGTAAACAGGTCATACAATTTTGGACCAATCTGTCAGCAGTTTTTCTAATGTGTGGATTCTGCCATACAGAATCTAGATGTTGAATCATTTTCTTAGCACATATGTGTGTTGGACTGTGGGGCATAGTGACCATTGCCATTACATAGGCATTTGGCAACATCCATCTTTTGTTCTCTTTGTCCACCCAACAACCTTCAGAGTCTACTTCTGCTGGACCCTCAGACCAAGTTTTAATTTCATCTGCAGTAGCTTCTGCTTGCATTTCCTTAACTTTGGCAATCCCATTTTCTATCATGCAGGGTACTTCTTTCACTTTTTCAACATACATTTTTGTGTTTAAATCAGTGGCAGTTTGTTTCACAATTCGGTCTGCAAATGCGTTTCCCTTTCCAACATCACATGTTACCTTTTTATGTGCTTCACATTTCATTATTGAAAATCGTTTGGGAAGCGCAAGTGCAGACAACAGTCTCACTATCAAAGTGCCATGTTGGATTTTTGTTCTGTGTGATGTCAGGAAACCCCTTTCAGCCCATTATCGACCAAAATTGTGTACCACTCCAAATGCATACTGACTGTCAGTATATATGTTTACATTAAGGTTTGCAGAAATTTCACATGCTCTGGTTAACGCTCTTATCTCTGCGGCTTGTGCTGAGTTGTATGGGATTCTTTTGCTTTCTACAATACTCTTCAGTGTAGTGATGGCATATGCAGCAGTTGATGTACCATCGGGTAATTTAAAACAAGAACCGTCACAAAACAGTTCTCCATCTGGCTCTTTCTGTCGGGTATCAGTTAGATCAATTCTTCCTTTTGTCTCTTTTTCAGTAACCATTAAACAATCATGGGGGAATTCTTTTTCACCCCTTTGTCATTTGGAGGGGGCATTAACTCGACCGGATTTAAAGCGCAACACCTCATAATTTGGATATGCGGTGCAAACAGGACAATTTCGTATCTTGTTAATCTGGCTGATGTAAGGTGTTGTGTCTGTATTCCATTTAAAAGAACGTCCACTGAATGGGGCACCATGACGGTTAAAGCGTGACCTAAAACCATACCCTCGGTTTGTTTTACTGATGTGCCGGCTACAGCAACAGCTCGTAAGCAGCGCGGCAAAGCACATGCAACAGGGTCCAACGTGGAAGAGAAGTAGCCGCATGGTCTATTTCTCCCTCCTTGTTCCTGAGTCAAAACAGCCAAAGCACAACCATTATTTTCATGCACGAATAACTTGAAATTCTTGTCATAATTTGGCGTGCCTAAAACCTTAGCTGAACATATTGCAGCTTTGATCAAGTCAAATGCTTCTTGACATTCCATGTTTCATGGCAAAGGTAAGGTAACATCTTTCCTTATCAATGCCACTATCGGTTTCACAATCATAGAGAAATTTGCGATCCACTGCCTACAACATAAAGCCATGCCAATTAGAGCCCTGACTTCTTTCTGCATCTTTGGAATAGGCATATTAGAGATGCTTTCTATTCTTTCTTATGTCAATCTTCTTCCCTCCTTCGAAAGGAGGTAGCCCAAATATGTTACTTACTTTCGACAATACTGGTATTTCTTTAGTGAAGCTTTGTGTCCATGTGCTGCCAAATGTGTCAATAGCGCAACTGTACTTTCTTTACAAATTTCTTATGTGCCTGCTGCTATCAATAAATCATCTATATATTGTAACAAAACACAACCTGTTAGTAGTTCTAGCATATCTAGTTGTTTCTTTAATGCTCTACTGTAAATGCTTGGACTTTCAGTGTAACCCTGCGGAATTCGGGTGAATGTAAATGAACGTCCTCCTAGAGTAAAAGCAAATAAATATCTGCTATCTGCATGTACTGGAATGCTGAAAAATGCATTCTTTAAATCTACAACACTAAAATACGATGCAGATGGAATCATAGTCAAAATTGTAGTCACATCCGGGACTATCGGGAAATGCGGATCAACAACTTTATTCACTCTGCACAAATCAATTATGAATGGTACAGTATGTCACTACCTCCTTTCTTGTAAACCGGAAGGATCAGACTATTGCAAGTGCTACCAGAAGTTTCTTCAATTACGTTTCTTTTAATCAAATCTGACACAATGCATTTCAATGCTTTCTCTCCTTCGGGTGAAATTTTATATTGCGGAATACGCGGCAAGGAATTCCTTCTTTCAAAACAATTTTCACTGGCTCTACTTTTAAACAACCATCATCATTATCGTTCACTGCCCATATACAAGCCGGTACTTTACTCAATTCAGTCGGTAATGGCTTAGATAAAAATTGTGATACAGGAGTCTTTTGTGGCAATATCGTCAAATACACTCCATCAGGAGAACAATAAATAACAGCATTCAATTTCTTTAACAAATTTAATGCCAACAAATTTTCACCGCAATATTTCGTCAAAAGAAATGGGCAAGATTCAGTGAATGAACCTAGTGTTATAGGTACTGATTGTGACACTGGACTAATTACTGGTGTACCTGAGAACCCTACTGAGACATTGTTATGCCCTGACAGTGGTATGTCTGGAACCTGCTGATAGTCAATCGCACATTTTTGTGCACCTGTGTCCACTAGACAAATGTGTTCCCTATTCCCAACCTTCATTTCTAAGTAGGACCCTTTCTGTTCTAGGGGAATAGATACTGGTTCCAACCCCTGTCTTGGCCTGTCCTAGTAAAGCAATACATCGTCAGATGTAAAGTCGCCAGTGTAATATGCATTGGACTGATTGTCAAAAATATTTCCATCATTTGTGCTGTTTCGCTGTTGGTTCTGATTCTGATTCCCCTGGTTATTCTGAAATTGTGGCACTCTTTGGTTTCTATTCTATCCTTGTGGTCCCAGGCAACCTCTAGTCTGTCTTCTCGGGAAAGTCCCATTTCGATTCTGTATCTGTGGGCACTGTGCCCGCCAATGGCCTTCTTGTCTACAATAGGCACATTGATTAATCCCTATTGGACCACCTTGCACGTTGGAAAATTGGACTCTAGATGGTGCGTTCCCTCCACCTCTATTATTGTTTGCTACTTGCTGCAACAATACTCAATTCCCTTTGTCCCTTATTTCTTTGTCCTTCTCTGCATTTACTCTGTTCTCATAATACTGGGCCATGTGTAATACTTTATTTTGTGTTTTTGCTTACCATACACTTTCAGATGTCATTATTAAATTTAGAATTTTCGGTAACAACCCTCTCACAAACCTATCAACAAACAATCTCTTCCCGGGTCCAGTACTCAAGTCTTGACCGCTAAAATCTGCAAATACTTCTTCAAATCGATTAAAATAATCGGTCACTCCTTCATCTTTGCCCTGTAACCAAGCAGTCAATTTATCCCAAACTATTCTCTTCTTGGGTACCAAAGTTTTCAATTTCTCTACTATTCGCGATGGTAAATCCAACATAACTTGTGGCGGTTTTTCTCCAGCCTTTCTCTCACCATCAATTCTAATCAAATTCTCCCATGTTTCACCTAATATCGGCACGTCATTTATATTTCTAACCTGTTTCCATATGTCTACAGGAAGAATCACGGGAAACAATAAATCAATGTCAGTCAATGTAAAAACAGATGTATTCAAAACAGATTCAATTTCTTTAAAGAATCCTGACGGGAATCCTACTATCAGGGATCGTCTGCCTGATATTATTTATCTCTTGCCTAGAAAAGGGACATGTACAAACTGTGCAGTATAATGCGCTTCTATCGTTTTCACTGCAGTCGTTGCAGTGGCAGCAACTTCTACTTTCGGGACAAACGTGGAAGGCACTTCCCTCATGGGTAATTGCAAACTAGATGTTTCTACATTTGTTTGTTTATTGAGCAATAAAGTTAAATCAAAAGAAAAACCAGTCGTTCCAGTTTCAGGCGAAAATGCTCTTTGGTAAATCATCATTAAATCAGCGGGACAACATGTCTTATTCTTCATACATTCATCTTGCAAATACTCTACCAGGACCTGTAATACCTTTCTCTGCATTTCTGGTGTATACTGACTAAACGTATCATGCACTTCCATTGGGGAAATGGCGGCATCTGTAATCCATCTAAGCGCATCTCGCGTACAAATTCTCATCTCTTCACTAACAGGTTTCGACGGCGGAAAAAATCGTTGCTGGACATATGACATATGCGGTTTCTCTATGCAATCGATCAAGCTCGTACTTAAACACAAATATTCGGTCTACATGTTCTCGTACTTTCGTTGCATTATCTCTCAAATGATAAAGAACAACCAAATCACGCAACTCTTGCGGTGCCAATGTGTCAGTCAAATCACTCAATTTTTTCACAAGATAATTCCCCATGCATTCTAACAATGCCTGCTGTCACCAAGGCCTCTATGATCAGATATGGAACTTTGCACAGCTGCTTCATCGCCACCTTCAACATATGTTTCTGTCCAATTTCTCAGCTCTTCTTTCCTGTCTTTGCTAACCGTACTACCAGTCATTCTACTGCTTCCTTGCGCAGGCCCCATATCTGTAGAACTGCCTACTAATCCGGCTAACTCATGCTCTGAAGGCGGTGGAGGAAATGATGTCACAAGCATAGGGGGAGAGGAACTTGCTACTGGTGCAGATGGAACAATGGGAATGGGAGGTACATAAGGAGGAGGTGCAACTGAGTCAGTACTTTGATGTTCATTTCTTAGTTCATTCAATATTTTGTTTATTAGCTCATCTGATGTATGCAAATCTTGCTGCAGATATATTTTCTGTACATCTAATTGGAAAGCCCTGTCCATGTTCCTAAGGGCCTCTGTCGGTTGATGCTGATCATGCTCTAGTGCTTTCTCTGTGTTCGTTTTATGTCTGTGCGCATGTTTCTCTCTACTTCTCAAACGGAGATTAGCTTCCTTCCTCCAGTCTCTCACGACGTTGAACGCCGCTGGTCTTGCTTTCTTGTGTAGCAATACTGATTCTAAGTGTTCTATACGTGCTAATTCAAAGCTCTCATCATTAAGCCACTGTAAGTCCGATACATGTCTGGTCTGCCTATGCCAAACCGCATTAAACACTATTGCCACTATGTCCTATTTTACATACATTTCATATGCCGGCGACCCTGCGGGTAGCGCGACCTGGCCAGTTTCCAAAGATTGTCTACCACAGTGGAAAAATCCCACTAAGCAGGAAGACAATTTCCCAGGCATAGTTAATCCTTACCCTTCTCTTACCCTGGGCGTTTGATCTTGCAAGAGCAACTCTCGACCAATATCAGAACGTTTAAGAATCGGGGCATGACTCACCTGATTAATCAATTCGTCACTGAGGACACAATTCGTCCGTATACAGACGCAACCAACAATCGGCATCACTGCGTGTCTGACTCAATCTGCCTCGTTCCAGGACCCTCGTCTCGATGCTATCTGGGCGCTGCTTGTCGATCAGGGAACGGCTGCGCACAGATCTGCAAAGGATTCTCTCATCACTTCTACAGGGGTGCCCCGAACACTTTTTGATCCCGGCTCGTCAGCTTCGCCCTCGACTCGTTTTTGCCTTCTTCAAACACAACGTATATGATGGAGCAAAAGGGGGAGGGTCCCTATTCGGGCACCATATTTGCTAGGCCATAAAGACCACATCTGGAAACCAAGGCACAATAATCATATAAACTAGTGACACAACAGATACGAGGTTCGATTTCCAAACATGTCTGGTTTATTTCAAAGTATTCTCAGTCGGCCGACTGGGGTCTCAACGTCTCGCAACGTGTGTAGCCAGACCTCGTGAGACGCAAGAGAGCGAGCAGCGCTCAAGCAACAATATATATACATAACATGCAATCTTTTGAAGGCAATTCAATCCGCCCATAAATGTATCATTCAGGGTAGGGTTCGGTGATTGACAATCATGACAATTATGACACGTTATGACACATCTCTATTCAGTCTAAATACAGTTATTCTTAGCAATAGTAGCAGAGATAGCAGAGATAGCTTTCTTTCATGTTAGTAGGAGAGAAACATTCCTTAGCACGTTATCTATGTGTTTCGATTCATTATATATCTCAGACCCCCTTGCATTGTTCCATGAAATGATGCGCTCCTCCAACCCTAAAGATAACTCATCAACTGGAGTGCATACTACAGCTCTAGAATTATAGGCAGTCCCATTGAGTGTACAAGCTCTTTCAGTGATGGGGTGCACACCCGGTCGCTCAAGTAACTCTGGCATCAAGTTATCTCTAGTAGTTTCATGAGAAATGGCTAATAATGGCGTTGGTAACGACAATGGACAGGCTTGGCCTTCCTTGCTGCTACTTATTAAGTCAACCCTGCATGATGTGGGTGTTCTAATTTGAATGTTTATTTTCTCCCTCTGTGCAGCAGCTGTGCTTTCAGACCTAGGTGTTGTAGATGGCACCAATTTTGCATTGGGTCTAAGGGATTCATTAGTCAAAGGATAAGGTAGCTTTATGTTTGATGCTCTCGGTAGTAAACCTACTGCCTGGTCTTCCCCCCTGGAGTTACTTGCTATGCCTTGTAATATGGGAGGATTCATACTAATGGCGACTTCTAGGTCCGGTGCTGGGAGCACCCTCTGCTCCATCATCAGAAGACCCTCAACTAAGTTAACTTCCACCATCTGGACCCTAATATAGTCCCTCATGGTAGAGCCCGGAACACAATCAAATGCAGCAATGTCTCTTCTTATAATGGAGTAACAACCTCTTGTGTCTCTCAGGCAATGGATGACCTTATTTGTTAGACTGTCCCTAGACTCCTTTTGACTGCTCACTATCTTTGGGACATTAAGCAAATAAAAACAAGATTTGGGGGCATAGGATTGAAGAGGTGCTTGCCTGTTACCCTTACATGGCCTGGTAGGAGGGTTCTTAGCCTCATATGCATTAATAACCCTGGCAATTAAATCATTCACCCCCCAAATGAACCCTGGAGTGTGAATGGCTATCACCCCCTCGATAACGACCTACAGCCCTGATTAGGCTCAGGCTGGTGGCCGTTACCAGCGGTGTACGCCCCCGATGCAGGTTGATTTCCTATATTCCATCCATTCTGCCCATGTTCTATAAACAACCAAGAGTAGGCACCCCACATCATGCTGGGTACTGGACAGTGTCTGCTAGGTAGCACTGTAGGGAGACTGACAGACTGATGGAAGAAGGATAGTAGGAAAACAGATAGCAGAGTGATATATATAGAGAGACTGTACTTGCGCTGAGTGTCCATGCTATGCCATGATATGACTTTCTTTCTCAGTACGTGCCTTATATTGTTTGAGTAATGGAAAGTTGGCATTGACATCTGGGCCAAGTTAAAACAAGCACTTCCTTCTCACTATAATATTATTCATTTAGATCGTACTTCCCCACATCCTGGCGGTGGGGTAGCACTGATTTTTTATTCTGATTTTACCTTGATGGCGATTCCATTGATTCATTCTATAAAAATGGAGGCATTACTGATTCAATTTTTAGTTTCTGTTTCTTTTGTAATACATATTTTAACAGTAAATCATCCTCCTGTTGCAGACTCAGCTTCTTGTGACTAATTAACTGCAGAAGATCAAATCAAATTTACTAATTTGTTTATAGTTGGTGATTTTAATTTAAGATAGAATTCTTCTTCTAATTCCTCTACCCAATTGCTTAATGCAATGTGTGACGGCATGATGAAGATTGATACAGACAACAGATTCAAAGATCAAAATATAATGGTTTATTAACTCAAATGTCAGGATGGTTGGGTTGAAGGACTAACTTTCCTTATGCTAACGTGGGGTTTCCCTACCTGAACAAAACTAAGGAAAGTTTGAATCAGAAAGTTCAACTTAAACGTCTGTCTGTTTCCAAAACCTATCTTTGCCCTCACAACTAAAGCTATAAAATGTGCAGGGATGTCAGCAACACAATAAATGGTGATCAAAACAAAATTCGGAGGATCTTCCAGCTCCTAGCTTCCTTTTCAGCTCCCATTCCCCAAGTTAAAGAAAGTTCCACAAAAGTCTCGGGATTACCTTTCCCAAGTTCAAAACAATTCCACAAATCCTTGGTGCTCTCTTCCCCAAGTTCAAGGCAACACAGTTCCAAAGAAAAGGGTCTGAGGCTTCCGTCCTCAAGACAGCATTGCAGTTCATCAAGTCTCAGGGTTCCCTTCCTGAAGACTTTAACTTGCCAACTCATACTTGGTTTCAGTCTTTCAATGTTCAACACAACTCTAGATCAACTTGACACTCCTTCTGAATTGAATTAACAGTTCACTTAAATGACTCCCTCTTGGTTTATTTCAACAATGCCTTTGGCTTTTACAATTGAGGATTTCTTGGACCAGGTGCAGTTGTCAGACCACACAGTCCTCCCACTACAGGTCACGCAACCAGGAACCCTAGGCTCTTCAGCCCAGAAAGGTTCTTTTGTATTTGCCCCTGTGTACAGATTCACATTCACTCAGCTTCTCCTTGTTGTACTCTTGGCTTTATGTGAAAGTTCACACTGTCTTGTCTTCTCCTGGGTAGCCTCTTGGCTTTGGCACAATGTGGCACACATCCTCTGCCAGTCTTTGGCTTTGACTCATTGTATTCAAGCATAAAATTCACAGTGTGGTGGTTTTATCTCTTCCCCACCTTACTGTCATCCTCTTTTGCAAAATTCCACACTTGCTGTCTTATTTTGTATGTTGTTTTCAAATGGGCACTTTCGATTTATCTTCCGTCAGATTGTAGCTTTCCCCAATGCAATTTTCATTCAATTCAGTATTCAATGTTAGTTACTATTTAATTCACCGTTTAATTTTCATTCAACCTGTGGCTTCAGGTTTGTTTCAATCTGTACATGCCATTTGGTTCATTCGGCATTAGTCTCACTTTCACACAGCCCCAAGGAGAGCCCAGGCTTCAAATGGCATTCCCCTTCACTCACTGATCCTCGGCCTTCCTTCGGGCAGCTGTGTCACTCCACTTCTGCTGGCTTGCCTGTAATCACGAGCCCCGCTTGCACTTCAGTTGCTTGTCTGCACTCGCTGGCAGCTCTGCTTCCCTTCCTTGGATGCTGGCGGTGACTTTGTTTGTTTGTTTTTTTTGCCCGTAGCACCAGATGCGCCTTTCCGACCATGGAGGCTCCCACACCTGTGGAATTCTGACTGGCCAACTTGCCCATGGCTCCACAGGTCCTCGGGATCGGCTGCCGGAATCATGGCTCCACTGCATGACCAACCACAGCTGCCTCCTCATAAACAGGGCTCCATGCTTGTCTCTCCCACACAGGTCTCACTGGTGGTCTCTCCCATACAGGAGTCCCTGTTTGTCCCTGTGTTGCTGGTTTCCTCCCTTCTTATACACCTGCAACCACTTGACAGGTTGCAGGTGTAAGTTCCCAATTAGCATTGCCGGACTACAATTAGAGGGACATGCCTGACTTTTGTAGTACCCTGCAGGCATCTTCCTCGTCTCTGTACTGGATTGGTGAAATTACCTACTGGTGTTCACTACTCCTAGTTGTCACTTCTTCAACCCGGTACTGTATTAGTTTGAATGAGGAAAATTGAAGGGAGCTGTTTTACAGTAGACCATAATGGCCTGGGGAGGGTTATAGGTCAAATGCTCGAATGCATCTGATCGAATGACAATATGCTCGAGTCAATTTGACCGAAAAAAAGGGTTGAATTCTTTTTTTTTTTTTGGGAGGGTATTGGGGGGTCCCCCCCCAAACCCCAGTTTTTTGTGTTAAAACACCTTTTTTTACCTATACTAGAGCAAAAAAATATATATACATTTTAAAAAAAACTTCAACCTTTTTGTTTTCGGTCAAATTGACGAGCATTTTGTCATTCGATCAAATGCATTCGAACATTTGACCGGACACCCCTGTGAGTATTAGGTTGGTAATCAGAAGGGAAAGGGGGATACCATGTTTCGCCTGTCTTACCCTTAAACCTTCTCTTCTTCACCCTCTTCTTGGTGGTTCTAGATTGGTAATACTTCCTGGTGTTTTGTTGGTCAGTTGGACAGGGGTAGCAATACCCCATAACTGCTTCTAGGATAGAGGGTTCCTCCTGAAATGGAAAAGCGGGATACCGCATCACACCTAAGGACTTCTCATCCCCAAGGACCCTCTAACAAGATGATCCTCCCTCCCTCACTTTTCCCCACGGTCAGGATCCAAAAGCTATGGCCTTTACCTGAAACAAATGAGCAGAGGTCCAAGGGGAGTAGATTTGAGGACAGCCTCAGGTTTCTCACAAATGCATGATTTGGATTTTGTGCAATTGGTTTTGGTCCCACTCACTGTCTGGGTAACACACAGGACCTGATTTTTTCTTCTCAATCGTTGGTAAAAGACTTTTCTGCACTTCCAATCATGTGGTCAGCTCATATGGCCATTCTGTTTTTTTATTAAATCTCAGGTGGTTTATGCTGTCTCTACAGACTAAGATCGACTCTTGCATCATGGATTATTGTGGTTCAATTCAGTCTATGAATTTTTCTTCTGGGCCCACACCATCAACTTGTGTTGTCCCCTCTCAAGTTCATTGTGATTCACTTTCAGGGTTTTTCATGAATAAAATGTCAGACATTCGGCAAACAATCTTGAGCTCTTCTCTTAAAACCAGTTAGGTGCCAGTCAGAGTATTAATTTCTTCCCACTCTTCGTCTCACTTTTCCAATTATTCCTCTGAAGATATTCTGGCTGCCACAGCCATATTAAAATCTGCCTCCTCATTGGACCCAATTCCACTTAAGGTGCTTTAGGAGACTATGCCAGAGTTGGCCTCCTGGGTTGCCCAGGCAGTGAACACGTCATGTGCTGAAGGATTGGTCCTGGCTGCCTTAAAACAAGCGCTGGTAGTGCCATTATTAAAAACAAGGTCCTTGGAATTCGCAATCAAATTTATGTCCTATCTCTCTTCTGTTGTTTCTTATGAAACTCATGGAGTCTTTCATTTCCCCACTATTGAGATATTTTAACGAAAACTCTTTTTTGTTTGATTCATTTCAGTCTGGGTTTAGGCTCGCCTGAGGTATCGAGAGTGTCCTTGTGTCTGCTGTGGACGACCTGACATGGATGGCGGGCCAAGGTAAGTTGGCGGCTTGATACTGTTAGATCTTTCAGCCACCGTCGACACTGCTGATCACTCCACCTTACTGGACCGTCTATAGACAGCAGGTCTCTTGGGCCCAGTTCTTGTCTGGTTCTCATCATTTCTGTCTGATAGAACCCACATTCTTTTTCTTGCTCCTTTTGGTTTTTGCTCTGAAGCTCTCACTTGGGGTGTTCCCCAGGGTCTGCCTTGTCTCTGATTCTACAATATCTACATTCAGCCTCTTGTCAGTCTTATCCACTCCCACAGCTTTTGTTGCTACTTGTATGCTGACGATACCCAGATTATTGTCCAGCTTAATCTGAGGGATTCTAATAATGTGTCTCAGTTTAGAGGTTGCTTGGAGGCCGTTGGGTGTTGAATGGGTGACAAATGGCTAAAGTGTAATGTAGACAGGGTGTGTGGTTGGGTCTTCTCTGTGGTCCTCTGCTTTCCCGCCCTCTACCCTTGGTCCCCTTCCTGTTCCTGTGGTTAAGGATCTTGAGGTAAAGATCACTTCTTCCCTTACAATGGACACTCAAATCAGCACTGTTTGCAAATCTGGACACTTTTGTCTCAAAATTCTGAGGACAATGTTTCCTTTCCTTCCAGAAGAAACATATGCTCCTGTGGTTGTGGCACTGGTACTGAGCAGAACAGACTATTGTAATACATTCTACCTCGCTCAGCCCAAATATTTGTTACATCGTTTACATCTTCTGAACAATTTGGCAAACAGGGTTGCTACTGGCACTCCTTCTGGGTCACATATCTCTCTGGTTCTCCATAGACTCCATTGGCTCCCCATTGAGAAACTGGTTGCCTTCAAATCATGCTGCATTGTCCATCAAGCTTTTTATGTGCAAGGTGCAGAGTATCTGCAGTCAAAATTCCTACTCTATGTTCCTCCACTAAATGCCTTTGCTCTCAAGATAAATATTTACACCAGGTTCCTCATTTTAGATAAATGAGAACCGGTGGTTGGGCTTTTCCCATTGCAGCTTCAAAATTATGGGATTCTATACCTTATTTGTTAAGGTCTACAGCTAATCATTTTTTCTTTGGTGAAAGGGGGCTTTATAAGTGTGATTAGCATAACGTAACATAGCATAACATAACATGCTCTGATACTGTGGAATAGTGACAGCGTCCATGGATTGCTCATGTATATAATTAGTTAGACCATGTACTTGAACAGCCAGGTTTTTAGATCATAATGGAAGATGAGGAGGGATGTGGGCCAATGCATTTTTGGGGGAGGGGATAGAGTTATATAACTTAGAGGCACCTCTAGAAAAGTAATGTCTATGTTTTGGGTAATTCTTTAAGATGGGAATTGGCACCTAAGTTCCTGTATATATGCAAGCCACATATTTGAGAGAGTTCAGGCTGATAACTTTTCAAGTGATTTAGGATGCTTTGAACATCTAGCAAGCTTCATTTGATAGTTGTGAACAGATTGGCAGTATTGTTTTCATCAGCACTAACCATTTTATGGAGGCCTGCAAGGAGGACATTTCTATACTCAAATTGTGAGATAGCAGGGGCTTCGAACACTGACTGATTCTAGAATAAAATGTGCTATATTCCCCAGCACACCTGAATTGGAACACATTTATCAGAGTTCTGACACTACGTCAAGCTGTAGTTCATTGTCCAGGGTAATACCAAGAGACAATACAGTGTTGACTCTGATGGAAGGATGTGTGGGTTATGTGAGAGCTGGTATTCAGGAATGTGTGGGGAACTTGGAGGATGAGGAGGAGGAAATACATAATTCGACTTTTCTGGGTTGAACTTTAGACATTGTTCGGACATCGGAATGCAGACTGACAACTGCACGATGTCCTGAACTATAACGATCTCTGTGTAAAGCTGGGTACCAGCTGTCTATTAGTGCCTTGTTGGGTTCATGTCTCTGGTTTGTACAGACAGTCCCTCCATGAAGATGGTGATCATTATCAGAGACAGAACTGGGCTATGTGGAAACCAATAATTCACACACCAAACCTCTGTTTGGTGAGTGAATCATTAGAGACAGTGAGTATTCAATTTATATTAATTGCAAGTAGTCTTGGAGGAAGTGGGTACATCATTTAAAAAGGGTACCATCAGTGACAAGGCATAATTTCATGGTATGAAAATGCATCATTTGGTTTACCATATTTAATGATGCTGCTAGGTCGGGGAGGATGAAAGACAGGACTTTTTGTTCATGCACTACATGTGTAGTGACAGTTTCAAGGTTGTATTCCTTCCTGAAAAATAATTGCTGATCCCTGGGCAGGCTATTGGCAGAGATGTGTGTGAGTTCAGCTACTTTGCGTCAAAGCTTGTAAAGGAGTTAGCTAGGGAAGGGAAGCCCATAAAAGAGAGGAAAGTGTTCATATCAGAAGCATTTGCTGATATATTATGTACCAATATGTTGACTTGGCCCACCTTTCCAGATACGTAACAGATCATAAGATGGATCCAGCCAGGGCCCATACTACAGACAGCCTCTTTTATCTGTTTGTCTGGTATCAGCTGTTGAACGAGGAACAGTTTTTTAAAAAATATTACAATGCAAATTAGGCAATATTCTTCCAGTGTGTCGAGTATTTGAACTTGTGTATGCATGGCGGCCTGACCCGTGTCCGGGGTGGATTGGGTCGGCGCCGCGCATTATATCTCCCCATGATATGCTGCACCTGTTTTCGGTGGGGTTATGGTGCGCGGCATGGTTTTGGTTTGTGTCGGGTGCTGATCGGCCTTTCGCGTGTGTTGCTGTGTGTGTGCTCTGAGGATGTGGAGCTGGATGTTTAGGATGTTTAATTCCTCTCTGTATTCATGAGCGCTTTTTTGTATCGTTGCTCGTCATTTTAACTATATGATACATTTTAATATCCTATTTAACAGAAATGAATCTCTGGGCATTCCTAATGAATAGTTGGTGAAAACATGTATTGAATAGAGGTGCAACTAGGTGGCTATTGATGTCGAAGTGGTTGGCACCTTATTGTTTGGTACTGGAGGAGTCTTGTCCTACTGCTATAGTGTTGGGATGTTGCCTGGGATGTTGCCTCTATGGGGACCTGGTATTGTGCTAGTTTACCGAAGGCTCCAGTGAGAAGAGTATGGTGTAAAGGATTAGGTGGTCTAACTGTAGAAATACTAGATTCGGTGGACAAACAAACTACATATGTAGGTATGGAAGACAAGGATACCCAATACCCTTAGGCAGGCTGAGTTGGGCTGGCATAAACTGTGTAAGGTGCAGTGTAAGGTGCAAAGGAGCAACACTTAGCCTCTCTGGGGACCTAGTATTGCATTGACATTAAGTTGCGGTCTATATCTAACTTGTTCCTTTGACTCATTCATTCTTTTTATACCGCACGCTCTGTGTTATGATCGGAATCATAGCGTCACATCCTGGATACTGTGTTGAGGATGTTGTGGGCAGCGGGACTATTTATAGCTACATGTTCCTGCACAGCCAAGTGTGTGCCCTGGAGAAAGGAGGCTAGTAGTGTGACTCTGCATATGGGACTGCTTTATGTTGGTTTAAAAAATAAAGCATGACTAGGGCTGCTTTATTTGATTACCAATATTAAATCCATATCAATGAGTGCATTGTAATGTGCAGTTATACCTTTATGGGGGTTTACCATTCATAGCCTACAAATAGATGGATCACTTGAGAATGCGAGGAACATAATCTATAGAGGTTTTTGATACTGATAGAGGATGTATTGAGGGCTCAAGTTCTTTTTTATTATGTTGTATTAATGTTAGCTAGTGAATATAGTTATACGGTGGGGGAAGAGGGGCTGGTGGTTTTTAATTTTATTTATACAGTAGTAGTTTGTTACAATTGCTGTATTTCATACTACCTTGCTGCTATATCTGAGCAATGTGTCATCTATCTGTAACTGGCACCAGTCTCGTCTGGTTGACTCATGCCCGGGTGGGACGTGGGTTCTTACCTTTCTCTTTACTTCTTTCTGATCTATTTCTTTTCCTTTCATTCCATACTGGTCACCCTTATTTTTTAAGCATATCTAAGATTGGCAGCATGAATTGTAAAACTGTGAATCATCTTAACTTTGTTTCATGGAATGTCAATGGCCTAAAGACTGTTGTGAAATGGACCAAAGTCTTATTTCATCTGAGGACATCTTCTTGTGACATTGCTTTCCTCCAGGAGACACATCTGGACTGTAATGAGGCAGAGAAGCTTCAACAGGGATGGGTCGGTCAAACCTTTTTCTCAACTTATTCATCCAGCAAAATAGGTGTTGCAATACTCATTAAAAATAAATCTGCCCGTCAATCATCTCAAGTAAGGCGGATAAAGAAGGAAGGGTTGTTTATGTTTTACTCAAGATACAAGATAGAAAGATGCTTTTATGCAATGTATATGCACCCAATCTGGATGACCCTCTCTTCTTCCATGAACTTGCTGAATTGCTTCAGAGCTATGCTGTTGATTCAATTGTGTTGGCTGGTGATTTTAACCAGGTATTGGATCCAGCCTTGGATCGCTCAAATGGCGACAGCACACAAATTCCAAAAAGGAGCAGGCGGTCTTTAAAGTGCCTTATGAGTGAATACAACTTGTCGGGCATATGGTGCGTGAGCACCCATCTGGAAGAGACTACAGTTTTCACTCACTGTGTTATGATACCTACTCCCGCATTGACTTTTTCTTGACCTCTGGACAAGTGACTTCAAGTTGTTATGATTCAAGTATCGGGCTCATGGCCGTATCAGACAGCGCACCTGTATCCCTATGTCTTTCAATGCAACATACTCTGATCAAATCATCAAGATGGAGAATGAACTCCAACATTCTGAAAAATGAACAGATTCGAGATGAAGTTGCGGAAGAAATTGAAAACTTTATTCAAATGAATAAGACGAGTGATGTTGCAGTTTCCACAGTCTGGGAAGCAATTAAGTGCTTTATCCTTGGTGTGCTGATGTCAAAAACTAGAAAGCAGAGGAAATTGAAGGCTAAAGAAATCCAAAGGTTGTCTGCTGAGGCAAAGCATCTAGACAAGCACGTTGCTGCAAGCAGGAATGAAATAACTAAGACTGAGTTGAGGAATGTGAAATTTGAAAACACAACACAAATAGATAAACGTGTTATTCGATAAATTCTATGGAAAGCTCTATGAATCTGATTACACTTGTGTCAACTGTCTGATCATTAGGCGGCAAATCTTGAAGGAGGATTTGAAATAGATGATATTCGCATGGCCATTTCCAAACTAACCGTGGGTAAATCACCTGGTACGGATGGATTGCCTACTGAATTTTATAAGATCCTACGTGTTTCTGCTTCTATGCAATGTTTACAACAATGCTTTTGAGACTGTCTCATTGCCAGATACGATGCGACACGCTTTAATAACGGTTCTGAAGAAGAAAGATAGATCTGCTACCAGATGCAAAAACTACAGGCCAATCAGTATAATAAATACTGACTGTAGGATTTTAACACAATCTTTAGCTGTGCGATTGGAAACAGTTGTAACATCATTGGTCCTTGAAAACCAGGTTGGTCTTGTCGCTGGAGGGCTGTGGCTGACAACGTGAGGTGCCTGTTATTATCAATTGAGAAAGGACACAAACAGTCAGAAAGACAGGACTTTCTGTTTATCATACAATACTTGGGTAGTGACAGTTTCATGCTTGTATTTCTTCCTGAAAAATATTTGCTGATCCCTGGGCAGGCTATTGCCAGAAATGTGTCTGAGTTCAGGTACTTTGCTTCAAAGCTTGTAATGGGGTTAGCTAGGGAAGGGAGGCCCTGAAAGAGAGGAAGGTGTTCATATCAGAAGCATTTGCTGATATATTATATACCAATGTGTTGACTTGACCCACCTTTCGAATGCTTGAGAATTCCTATTGAGATACGGAGGAGGTCACAAGATGGATCCAGCCAGGGCCCATACTACAGACAGCCTCTTTTACCCGTTTGTCTGGTATGAGCTGTTCGAAAAAGTTGGAAAGGTTGAACAAGGAACAGATTTTTTAAAATATTACAATGCAAATTAGGCAAAATTATTCCAGTTTGTCATGAATTGAAACTTGTGCTAACACATCATGTTAGAAGTAGGGAACATTTATATTTGAATATTGTACATTTTTCTAGAACGGATTGACAAATTCAAGGCATTTTCACATTGAGCTGAAAGGAGATTTTAGGCAAGTCCTAGGGCCACTAAGAGTCTACTGGGCCTGTCTTTTATTAAATCTTAGGGTAGACATTCCTCCTCTGTGCTGATATCACCCGAAAAAAAAGGTGTTGATTGTTTTTCAGTTTTGTTCTTTTCGTGGTCAATAGAGCAACCATGTCCATGAAATCAGCTATAGTGTTCTGATATAAAGAGGCAATGGTCCCGCATCTATCCCCTAATTGATGAATACAGCAGTCAGGGTAGTTACAATACAAATAACAACAAAATATAAAACAAAAATATAGTGGTGGGTTGTGAAATGCGAAATATGGATGGAGGCTCCAGGGAAGAAGAGCTCCTACAGGTACACCGATTTTGACAGCCAATATGTGTGGCTCTGTAAATGTAGAGGGTTAGATTTTTTTTTTGTAAAGCCCTGTAGGACATAAAAAGCTCTTACTCTGCATTTGCGAAGGCAGACCGGGGTTAGAGGAATTGAGACCCATGCTTTCTTTCTTCCTGAAATGTAATTATTATTGGTTACACGTTTCTACAGTATCTCATCTCCCTACGGATATCGATATTAGCTTTATTATTTAGGGCAAATATGGACAGATGTGAACAAATAGGAGCGAAAGTGCAACAATATCTTATGAAGCCTTACTCTCACCAGGCACCCAGAAGGCTAGGTGCATTTTAGCTTCACTGGAGTTATACCAATGTTTCAGCTCTGGTGGCAAAATCACAGGACATTGCCTACACAGGCTCAGGTGAATCACACAGCTACTCCAGCCATTTCAACTCCCTCCCCATGCTCAGCAGCTTTGCAGGTTGTATGCCTATGTCTCCTGATACCATAGCACTTTTTAT
Organism: Ambystoma mexicanum; assembly: GCF_040938575.1. Lineage (NCBI taxonomy): Eukaryota > Metazoa > Chordata > Amphibia > Caudata > Ambystomatidae > Ambystoma > Ambystoma mexicanum. Next base: position 481,079,437 of record NC_090922.1, read on the forward strand.
GTCTGCTTCAGCTAGAGGACCTGCTACCTTACTTTTTCTTATCTTTGCCAATGGCAGCAGCGGCCTCAAGTCTTTACTAGCATTACTAATCTCAAGAGCGCAGAGGTAGAAGGTATCTCAGCAATTTCTTGCATGCTTTATACTCATATTCACAGACTCTCAGATTCTTTCACTTCCTTCAGCTGGCCATCAAAAAAGAAAGACGCATGCATCATACCCAACCATTCCATGATCCTCATTGGATTTCCATCCTCCTTCCAGGTATTTTATATACTGTTGAACCCATAGACCTGGGACATTTAAGACGAGGTAGCAATACTTAGAGGTGGATGTGAATGCAGAATTTACTCATACATCAATTATCAAACCTACTCAAGAAGTTGGCAAAACTCAGTTCTGTTTTATTTGCAATTTTCTAATACAGGGAGTTACAGCGGACATCAATGGATGTCGCAAAGCACTATCTCGATGAATTTCATAAAAAACATAACTTTTATAGTCAAAATGTGTCATCATTGACATCATACTATGTGGCAAACTACAAAAACGTACTCTGGGATGTGAAAGGCTTACAGGGAACATCGAAGTATACGTTCCATACTAACAGGGGTTGTAATTGGATCTCTAACATCAGGTGGACAACGAAGCCACTAAGTGCAAGTCATCTTCATCGTCATACAATACACAACGATTTATTGGTTATACAAACTATAGGGTTCTCTGTTAGTGGCCCTCTACAATTGGTTGGCACGCTTGTACCTTTCTGGAATATTTCACACGCTATTAGCACGCAGGCTGGTTACCCCTGGTGCTGGCAGGGTCGGCTTGGTCCTGCCTCCCCACCAAATTAGCCCAACATCCATCATCACTCTTGCGGTCTGCCATTCAATTAAGGCTGATCTTTAACCTTGCAGACGTTCTCTGTGCCTGAAAATGAAAGGGAGTGTGGCATGGTCTTATCTTCTGGTTTCGGTGTAGCTCGACCCAAAGTCTATTTTCATCTGACCATGTGACTTGTGACCACTTTTTTGAGCTCTTTGCTGCATATAATACTATTAAATGATGAACTCTTGACTGCATCATTGGTTTATCATCCCACCTCAAACATAAGTTTGTTTCTTTCTCACGTTTATGTAACTACTTGATAGACAATCAGGCTTGTGGTGGCCTCGACTCTTGGTGCTGGGCCAGCCAGCATTTCTTGAATTCTCCTTCACCATTAGTTATTTTCCAACTGCGCCACACTGAAGCCCTTTCCATTCACAGGGTTTAAGTCTTGCTAAAGTGCATCATGGAACATCCAGATTCTATACATTCCTATGTATGTACATTGGTGCATCACTGCAATCTATTCACTACGTAGCCAGCCTCACGATTATTTTGTCTACTTGTGTTACAGCATCTGTACAAATGTAAAATGACTTTGCATTTTCTTCAGTGTTTCTTCGCATGAGCATCTTCATTTCGATCCCAAAATGTTGCTTGTCTTTAACACCTCCACTTCAGATCTTATAGAATGTCTATGTTTTTTCGTCTTGTGTATCTTTTCAGGGTGCGTCAGTTCTGCTTCGTATGAAATCATCAGTCTTCTTTCTCATTCATTTTCACACTTCTCCGGGACTCTGTGCAGAAGACCATTGTTTCTTCGTGAATGCATATAGAGTTTTCTCAATGGATACCTTGTTTCAAGAATTCTTTGCTGTACAGGCATCCTCACTGGTACTGCACGTGTCGCAATTTCCGGTTCCCAACATATAGGCAACATGGGGGCGGAGCTTCTGGTAGGGGCTTTTGGCTTTTCCTCTACACTGTCCTCAAGCTGCACTGCACATGAAAATGGATCTGTTTCCAATGACAGAGAAATGGGGAGTACACAGGGGATAAGAGAAAGGAGATGGGTGATGCAGGGGGCACAAAAAAATGGCACGCAGCACAGCGTCAGAGAAAGAAGTCAGCCAGTGCAATGAGGTACCTACGCACACAAGAGAAAAACATATAAATGTACGAGGCAACAATGCCAAGTAATTGAGCTTTTAAAATGATAATTCAACCATCTTTCCCCCTCTTAGTCACCTCTAGTCACTCCTATAAACTTGCCGGCCTGGAACAGATGTAGGATGCACATATTATGCATCACAGAGTGGATCACTTGCATCAGAGCCCTGGTGATATAAACTTTCACACGTTTTTACAGAGAACAAAGTTCTTATTAGCCCAACATAAACATAAGAGAACTAAAGGAACGACATGAAACAAAGACTGCATACCAATACAAACATGTTGTGATGTAACCAAATATATAACTCTGTGGGTGTACATAGTCAATCTGCAAAGGGAGGTGGTGTAGTAGCTTAGAGCATGCAGCATTAGAATATAGAAACTAGTGGTATTCCATATAACATGTATGTCTGGGATTACTTAAATGGTATGGGGCCAAAATAAATAAAATTAAAGGCATGAAGCTTTGGATTGTCAGAGGGATATGAAGGTATACAGAAAGGACTGCAGCTCACAACCTGTGCTCAAGCTTCAGCTCTTACTAGCTCTCTGCATGTACGAGACTCTCCAAAGCTTCATTCATCAAAATTATATGGTGGATCAGCACATTTTTAAAAATCAAAATACTGTGGGTGTCAGTACATGTTTGCCAGTATCCTGCCGGTAATACTGACGGGATACTGGCAAACTGACCTATCATTACCGGTGCCTGATATCCTGGTATTACCAGGATATTTGCGGTTGCCTGCAACGTCAGACTTTCCCCATTCCATGGTGTCCCATAGGGCTCCATTGAGGGTAAGGCAGGTATTACCAGCACCAGTATTACCGGTGCCAGTAACACTGGCAGTTTTCTGCCCGTGGGGGCCTGATTTACCTCCAGCTCTTAGTGTAGTTTGGTGGTGCAGTAAAAGTGCTGGTAACGGAATTACTACCACCTTTACTGCACCCCTGAACTTGTAATGGCCCCTGTATCTTCTAAGCAGTCTATCGTAGAAATGTTATATTGTGCTTCTGACTCACATTTTCTGATTTTTCATTTGGCCAAAGCATTTTGTTATGATAACAGTTAGAAGGGGTTCAGTAATGATTTGTGACCAATGTGGTTGTGACCTATCCACTCTGATTGACTGTTCCATTGTAAAGGTGATTGGGTTTAGGGTCATCAGAACCTTGTTTGACCCCTGGTCATATGATGGCTTCTTCCACAGTTGAATGAGGCCATTTCTCATGAGACAATGATTTTAAAAAGGACGCTTGAATATCCATTCTGCCACCTAAGTGTGTGGGCATTGCAGTCTCCAAGGAAGATATTTTAAGAGTGTTCTATCAGTTATGTAGTGGTGTTATGTTAATTGTTTTTCAAATAGGTTATTATGGAGAGATTACATTTGTATAGCACTGTCCTGATCTCGCCAATGAGTTTTTGTACCGGCATATAGCAGTGACAGACCAGTAAAACAACAGCCATCGGTTGACAGTAAGGGTTAAACATATTCAGAAACATGCAGGAGCCCTAGGTTAACATTATTTTCATCTTTACGGGGTTATTTTGCAATTGATGCAATGGGGAGGATCAATGCCTGCTCAGCCACTCATCCAGCTGCCCTTCATTATTTATTAGTTTATGAGCATTTATTGTGATTAGTTGCACCTTGGTTTTCCCCAAATAGCTATGCAATCTTTAATTAGATTTTACCCGCTGGTAGAAAAAGTATAGGAAATAGAGGGGTTGGCATACTTTTTTTAGATATTTAATTCAGGCTTAGTACTAAAATGCAACACTTACGCTTTGAACATTTCATTCTTACAATTACTGCAAGGTCAGACCTTTCACCAGTTGCTTAAATGATTTATCATCCTGTTAATTATAATTCCAACTTCAAGTTAAATATCCATGAACTATGTGAATACTTGCAAATGCTGGAGAGTAAGATAATAGCTTTAGGTGATTTAAATCTACACGCATACTGTCAAAAGTGTCAATTAATTCGGGATTTTCTTTATTAGATATGTTAGATCTAAAGCAGTGCCAATTTGGTCTTATCCTTGCCACAGGCCATCTTTTCAATTTCTGTTTAGGTTTTAACATGAATGTAAAGGAGACAGATCTATTGCTTGTTTCCTGGTCAGACTCTGTCCTAAGAAATTGTACTGTCATTAATGATCACAAAGTCATGGGTGATTCCACATCTAGTGGCTCTAAGCAAAAGTTTGAACTTTGCTGGCAATTAAAGACCGTTGCAGTAGCACTTTTGGAGAGCATCATAATGCTTTGCCATTTTATTGGAATAGTTCTGATCCTCCTGAACTGTTGTTATCTAATTTTAATGATAACATTATTACAGTTCTTGATATTTGAGCACCTACTATTACATGCAAAGTGAAATCTTTTAAACAGAAAGAACTTTGCACAATGAATTTCTGAAGAATGTTCCAATCATGCAGAACTCTTAAAAATGTATCTTGAGTTGGCTTCCTTAAATGAGAATATTAATATGGTGGTCTTTTTCAAGCTGTGTATGATCCCTTAGCTTATTTTTTTCATTTCCAATAATGCCACAATTCAGGCTTCTCTTACCGCTCAACCCAGGTTCTGTGGTTCTCCCTTAAATGCTGCAAATGATATTTCTAAAGGTATTAAACATTTTAAATGTCTTTCTGTGATTAATAGGGTTAAACATTTAAAGCCTATGGGCCTCATTACATGGTAGGCAGCCGAGGAATGAACAGTGCTGGTAAGGGACCGGCACCGTTCATTCTGGGCTGCCTCATTACGAGGTCTGCAGCGGGCCCCGCTGAGGATGTCTGGTCAGACCAGGCGTCCTTAGCGGGACCCGCTAGCAGACCAGGATGCTAACAACGGGCCCGTCATTAATGGGTCCATTGTTAGGATCCTCCCCATTCCCATTGTGCCCTTTGTGGGCTCAATGGGAATGGGGATGTACCGGGTCCGCTTCCTGTAAAAGGGAATTACCGGGCACTCCAAGGTCGGAATGGCCCGGTAAGTCCCCTTTTGTGGGACCCGGACCTAGACCCGAGTGTGGAGGTAGTCATGCCACTAAAAGCGGCACGGCTACCTCCAAACTCATAATGAGGCCCTATATCTTCATCACATGATCCATGCCCATCTTCAAGATCATGTACTGTGTCACAGATGGCCTCAAGAGCACACAAGCTCACAGAGTAGGATCAAGGAGTTTTAATATTTTATTTTCAATAAGCCTAATGGCCATTCCCCACTCTCTAACCTAGGGATGGGCAATTCCACCCTAAGCCAGGCTTCCCCCAATCCCAGGATTGAATCTAATGATTGGTGCCCCCTATTATCTGAAATCTGTCTATGTTCTTGTAATGGCCTGAAGGCAAGTGCCAAATCTATATAGCCTCCATCAAGGATCAATCTAGGGTTCCGAGCTAGGAGTTCCCCAGAAGATGGTTAAGTGTCATGCTTTGCCGACACCCTTGTCTTCACCCTTTCTGCTCCCACTTCACTCTTATTTTACTCTTCCTCAATATCTCTGTCTACTCTCCATAACTCCACCCACTGTCTCTCTGCTCTCTCTGAGTTTCTAACTTCCCAATGTTTTCTTTCTAAAGTCCACCTCCACCCTTTGATCTTACCCTTTGCTATTTCCTTTCCATTTCCTCCCACCAATACTACTCTCCACGATTACTCTCCCCTTTTCACTCTACTACTAAGTCCCTCCTCCACTTTACTAAACATTTCCCTTCCCCATTACCTTACTCTTCTCCCCTTTCTGCTACTATGCACCACTCTCAACTTGACTACTTGTACTTTCCCCTGCCTTCTTTACTATTACCAGTCCTCCCTCCACTATGGTTACTGGTCATTTGGTCGAAAAAAAAAGTCGACAGGACAAATGGTCGACGCAATTTGGTCGAAAGACAAATGGTCGAATCTTTTTTTTTTGTATTTTCACTTTTTTTGTTTTTTTTGGGGGGTCCCCCCCAGCCCCCTTTTTTTGGGGGGTCCCCCAACCCCCTTTTTTTGCTTAAAAACCCTTTTTTTTCGTAAACAAAAACCTGAAAAATATATAAAAAAATTTTAAAAAATTCGACCATTTGTCTTTCGACCAAATTGCGTCGACCATTTGTCTGTCGACAAATTTTCTGTCGACCAAATGACCGGACTGCCTCCACTATTACACAGTCATTCTCCTTCCACTCTCCAGTCACCCTTCCACCCACTCCATACCTTTCCACTACTATTCTCGCTCACACAAATAGCATGTACATTCCATACAAACACAAAACAATACCTCACAGTTTCTAGAAATAATCTTCACGCTCCTCCAGACTGTCCTTTCTATTCTGGTCTCAGAGTCTGCCGTGTACACCTCCTCTGACCTCATCTGAAGAAACAACATCATCCTGTTTACTGTTCGTGTCCCCCCCGCCCCTTCTTCTCCCATTGGTGTGCCCTTCCTTTTCCCAGTGCCAATCAGCCCCTATCTTCCCATTGAGGGAGGTGTCAAAGACAAGTGAATATATAAAAAGCCCCACCACTTTTCCTCTCACATGTCCACTAGATTTTGTCCATGGCATCCTGTGCAGAACATTGTCCAAATTCATGACAGTGCTACAGCACTCCTCATGAAGCCACTGCGTGGCTCGTCTGCAGGTGAGCACATCTGAACATGAGAGTGGAGTGTAGCGATCCATACTGCTCATTACAATGGTTGGTGCTGCGTCACACATCAGTTCACTCTATCTCCAGTGGCAGGGGAAATGCACTGGCAAGAGGCATCTCCTGGAGGCTCCAGTGGGTTGCTTTCATGACGCTGATCTGCCAGGAAAAATGTAAGTAAGCAAGTAAGATGAAGGGACTGGGCAGTAATGTCATTACAGAGGTATGGGGTGTCCTATCAGCAATCAGTCAGGCAAACGTAGAAGTTACAGGGAACTGAGACCCCTCCCAACTGCCACCTTTCCTCTCTGGGATAGGAATGGCTCTAGTTTCCACCGTGGTAGGATTCCCACCTCAGGCTGAGATGGGTCCTCATCTCTTCTTGACAGGGTCAGATTACTGGCTGAGTCACACATAACAGTAGTTGAAGATTTAGCTATTTTTGTCAATGGGCCTCATTACAAGTTTGGTGGTAGCCTTGCTGGTAAAACTGATTATGTGCTGTATAACAAGGGGTTTGTGGTTGGTGGGGGGAAGCCAGCGTGAGGGGCCCAGGCCTGGGTGGAATCCTTTCAGTGCCCACCACTGCCTAACATTGATTGCAAATTCCGGACACGCACAGCAGGAGTGGGGCCAAGCATATGCTCATGAAGGACCTAGCCCATAAGGACAGCCGAAAGGGCAGTCGCCTTTTCCTCACCGGGTGGGGGGAATCCTCATCTGTGTCCATGAGCCAGCAGGGAGAAGACAAATATTGGCAATGATCACAGCATTGCAAACGTCCTTGGAACATAAAATTGAAATGGTCACTGTCAACGTTGGTCTCTTGCAGCAAGATGTGTGTTCCCTTGCGGATTGGCTCAGTACAACAGAAACATTGGTACAGGAGAATAGAACTAATATTGCTAGCAATCAATTGGAGGTTGCCACAAGGATGGAGAAGGTTCGAGCCTTGGAGAGTTGTGCCGAAGATACAGAAGGCAGAGCAAGGAGGAATAATGTCCAGATCCCAGGCTTGCCACTAGGGGAGGAAGGGGGACCATACATCCTACGCTCGGAACTTGTTGGTGCAGGAGGTGGTCCCAGGAAAACTGACACAGGGCTTCACAGTAGAACAAGCCCATATATCCTTAGCTAAAAGGCAGCTGCCTGGTGCCCACCGCATGCCCCGTTGATGACTACCTGGTGAAGGAGATTTTGCTAATTTGATTTTACAGAATACACGCGGATGCTACACAAGGAGGGCAATAAACCTGTGAGGCTATTGGCTAGATTGTGTAGACGAGAGGATAAGAGGGAGATGATTGATGCTATACAGGATGCACAGGGAGTCACTGGGCTTGGGCAAGAGGAGATTAATGTGGTCTTTGCTAAATATTATGGGACTCTGTATTCATCTGGAGCAGCCAAGACATTGCCCAAGCCTTGTCTCATATTGAACTGCCTTGCCTCCAAGCAGACCAGAGAACAATGTTGAATGCCCCGCTCTCAGTCGAAGAGCTGCTGGTTGTTATTTGAACATTGCCGTCTGGTAAAACTCCAGGAGCGGGTGGCTTAATGGGGTAATTTTATAAGGAGTATGCTCAGAGGCTGGCTCCCTGCTCTTGGAACCACTTGAGGAAGAATATGAGATAGGGATAGCAACTAGCAACCTGCAGGAATCAATTATAGCCCATGTGCTCAAAACAAATAAGTCATCACTAGATTGCAGCTCTTACAGACCCCTTTCCATGGTCAACCAAGACTTTAAGATTCTCATGGCCCTGTTGGCTGCCAGGTTAAAGAAAGTGATTGGCACCTTGGTAAAAGTGGATCAGACAGGATATGTGCCCGGAGGGAACACCACCTGCAACATGAGGAGACTTCACCACATTATAGATAGTACTTAGGAACATGGACTTGGATTGTGCAGTCACCTCTTTAGAGGCTGTTAAGGCCTTTGATTCAGTCTGATGGGACTGGTGGTATGAGTCTCTGTGTCACTTTGGTATTGGGGATGGTTTCTTGAGATGGGTGCGCCTGGTGTACACTGGACCCATGGCCAGGGTGCGAATGGGAAGACAGATTTGAAATGGGTGGGTGCTGGGGAAAGGTACTAGGCAGGGCTGCCTGTTGCCCCATATGCGGTTTATTCCTATGCTAGAGCCGCTAGCAGTCTTCCTTAAATCAGAATATTCATCTTGGTTGACGGTGTCAGACATTTGATTTAATTGTACGCGGATGATATGCTCCTCGACATTATGAACCAGAGGTTAATTTACAATATCTACTTCATGTGATTGACTGATTTGCTGAGGTCTCCTGTATACATATCATGCGACCAAAATCCTGCTTGTTTGCGTTAGCCGGGCTGCACGGCCTCCGTAGTAGCTCGATGCCCACCTTAGGGTTGCCTTAGGAAACGTACACTTTTAGATACCTTGGGGTGAATGTGCGGCACAACTTCCCCACCACACACGAACATAACACGCAGAGAGCTTTAGATGGTACAAGTAAGTCTATGGTGTTCTGGAGAAGGCTCCCATTGTTGATGATTGGTATAGTGGCACTATTGAAAATGGTAGTGTTCCCTCGCCTGTTATACTATTTTGTCAACATACCTTACAACATCACCCAAAAATTCTTTAATAAGTTGGATTCTCTTAGCAGGGATTTTGTTTGCTGTGGCAATTCCCTTCTGAACAAGAGCACCTACAGCAACCCCACACACGTGTTTTAGCCTTGTTGGGCCTCATCAGTGAGGTGAAGCTGTGCCTCTCTGAGCACAGTGAGCAGGGAGTCCACGCCTGGGTTCCCCCAGGTAACTTAGGATGACCAACCCCAAGTTCTTTGCAAACATTTTTTAAAAAGGTAGCAGGCGCCACTCTTCAGAAAGAACATGACATGATAACCTGTTCTGTGGTTTTTTCCCACCTTGACAATCCGCAGCCATCGCTTTTTGCTCACTGTACCTTTCACAGATGGGAAATATAGAAGGTGCTGTGGGTACATGAAAGCACATTTTTGCACATGCATCACCTCTTGGAGCTGGGGAAGACCTTGCGGCACAGGATGTGTTGGCTTCTGGGAGTTGCAGACCCTTACTCCCCTACCATGCCCCTGGTTGTGTTGGCGAGCACAAGCCTCCACTTGGTGCAAGGGGTCAGAAGATATTGGGAAACCAAGGTGGTGGCTACGGTGAGAGACCTGTTTCAAAACGGGAAGATGCTGGATTTCAGCTCTTCAACCCAGACCTCAGGAATACATGCAGGCCAATTCCTGTTGCATTCAGGCCTGGTGTGGGAGATCAGGAATCGAAGGCCTGAACTTTGTGTGAGGGTGTGGAGTCCGACCCAGTATTGGCGGCCATGTATGATATGTCTGAAGGAGGCCACATTGTCTCCAGAATATGTGAACTGGTTTCCAGTAAGATGGCGAAGCCAGCTCTAAGGGTGTGTTTGTCGGGGGAGGCGTCCCTGGAGAGGACCTTTACAGATGCAGAATGGGCTTGGGCCTTGATTTATAGCAGAAAGGTCTCCAGAAGTGCTGATTCAAATTACTGCAACTGTTTGTGACACACAGGACATATATGACCCCACACAACATTTCTCAGTTCCCGGGGGCAGTGCAGCAGGTTTGCCATTAATATGCGAACGATGGGGCATATATGTTGCACATGTTTTGGAGCTGCCCGTGGTCCGGAGGTACTGAAGGTACTGGAGGGCAACCGCAGACAAAGTGTCCATGGGGTATTGCGATGCATTCTTGCCCACATGAAGACTGACTTCTGGGGATGTTCCACACTGCACCTACCACCAAAATGAAAGACCTGATCTGTGTACTGGCTAAACACAGGTTTGCTATAGCCTGGAAGGTGAAGGAGGGACCCAGTGTTGATGCATGGTGGTGTGATTTGTATAGATGGGCAATGGCAGAGACTTCCATCTGATATAGTGCTGTAAGTAGAGGTATGAAAGACGTTAGCAATGATGTGGTTGCTTGGAATGCCCTCACACAGGCGATGTTTGCACTCTCAGATGATATGCCCCCATACAGGACCAAACTGGGTTCTGCATATGGATGCAAAACTCTAACCCACATCAACGTGGCCCTGTGCCCTGGTATAGATTTTTTGGGATTCCGGACAGGGACTGTTATGTTTGTTGTTGTTATGTTTTATTATTTATAATGCGCAATTATACCCAAGGGTATCAGGGCGCAGCATTTAAAAGAATATGCGAAGCTTGGTTACAAAGTGTACAAAGTTCAAATAGCATAGGGGAATGTACAGAGCAACAGAGGAGAGCACACAATATATACAGTGTATACAAATTAAAAAGGTGGCACACGAGGTTACACAGTGTGCGGATCGCATGAAGGATGGCCTTAGCACTTATCTATCTTGGCTGTCCTTCAGTTTAAGCCATGAAATTACCTTAGAGCGGAAATTCAGGTAGGGCATGTCTACTCTGAGGTTGAGAGGCAAAGAGTTCCATAGTTTGGCTGCCTTTACCGGGAAACTGTTACCTCCTATGGTGGCAAGTTTGTAGTTTGGGACAGAGAGGCAATTTTTGTAAGCAGTTCTGAGGGGTCTTGCGGAGGCTTGTCTATGGAATCTGTTAGTCAAGTAGATCGGGGCAGCGTTGTTAAGGGATTTGTAGGTAAGTGAAGCCGTTTTTAGGAGAATTTTATCTCTAGTAGAGAGCCAGTTGTTCTGTTGGCTGAATCCTGAGATGTGCTCTCTTCTGGGGATGCCTAAGTCTGCTCTCAGGGCGTTATTCTGGAGAGTTTGTAGCTTGCTGGTGGTAGCCTTGGAGGTTCCCAGGTAGAGGGCGTTACAGTAGTCGAGGCGGGATAGAATGAGGGCTCTAGCGAGTGTAAGGCAGCTAGTGTCTGACAGAAATGGTTTAGCTGAGCGGATTAATTTGCATGTATATGCAGATGAGGATGCCAGTGAGCTCAGTTGTCTTTTGAAGGAGAGGTTAGAGTCCAAGTAGAAGCCCAGTGTTTTGACCTCCTGTCCAACTTTGATGTTGTTCCCATCTATCATGAAAGAGTTGTAGGCCGGGCTGAGTTTCCTTAGACTATGCGTTGTTCCTAAAATGATGAGCTCCGTTTTCTCATCATTCAGGCATAGTCCATGAGTGGCCATCCATGCCTGGATGATGATGTACACCCTATTCAGCAAGGCCAAATCCTTTCCATAATCTCCAGAAAGCGGAAGGAGGATCTGAGTATCATCTGCATAATTAGTGTAGGTGATACCGAGATGATCCAAATCATCGAAAAGGGGCTTGGTGAATATGTTGTACAATGTGGGGGAGACGCAGGAGCCCTGTGGTACACCACAGGTGATAGGTATGGGGTCTGCTGCAGCTGTAGGCGAAAATACCCTCATAGTTCTTCTGTTAAGGAATGAGGTGATCCATGAGATGGCCTCGGGAGAGAAGTGTGCTGCTGTGTGGAGGTGTGAACATAGGACAGAGTGGTCGACCAAATCGAAAGAACGAGACTAGGTGGTGGTCGGTCCAGATTAGAGGTGAGATATTGGTGATGTTTGCTACGCAGTTGTGATCAGCCACCCAATCAAGTATTCTACCTTTTGAGTGAGTAGGGGCCATGCTTCTTTGTGCAAACCCTAGTTCAGCAAGGGTGGTGCCTATAGAGATAGATATTGGGTCTGCTGGGTCATTATAGCCTTGGTTAAAGTCCCCCAAGGTAAGGACTTGAGCTGAGGTTTTAAGGTTGCTAGTTAGGATAGCGTTAAGGTCTTCATCAAAGGTACTGATGGGTCCTGGTGGGCGGTAAATCAAGTGGATGGTGAGGGTTTGGGTATTAGTGAGTGGGACTTTGACTGATAAGTTTTCGCAGGATTGGACATTGGAGGGTGTAGCGAATCTCATGGGTAGGCTAAGTTTATGTATAATGGCGACACCCCCTCCTCTGGACTTGGGGCGATCTTGCCTCAGGATGGTGTACTTGTCTGGGACTGCTAGCATAATCATGGGGCCTGCTGCTGGGTGTAACCAGGTCTCGGTGATGGCGAGGAAGTCTAGGTCGTCTTTGAGGATCAGATCTGCTATTTCTGTAGCATGTGCTACTAAGGATCTAGCGTTGATTAGGGCTGCCTTGATTTTAGGGCTAGCTGTCTTTATGGTGGTAGTTGTGTTTTCAGTAGCGCTTGTATGGCGTTTATCTTGAGTTTGTCCAGGTGTACTCTGGCTAGGGTGGATGAGTATGGGGCTAGAGGTGAGGTTGTGATGTGAGTTAGAAGTTTTAATGTTAGGGTTAAGTTGAGGCAGCTGCTTTAAGGATTTTTGTGGGGTATGCAGCGAGCGGGCCAATGGCTCGTAGATTTTGGCTAATCTAGCTCCGAGTCCTAGGTTCCTGTCTATGGAAGTGCGAGGGAGACTAGGTAGTAGCTGAGGGTTGGCTAGGTCTGTATGGGGTGGAATCTGGTTGGTGGGCATGGAAGAAAGGGGCATATTGGGCAGTTGAGGTGCCATTTTACAGTAAGTGTGTAAAGTAATGTTCAGGAAGATGAGGACAGAGGCGTGTAAACTTGTAATAGGTAGACACATTCTGAATAGTATTGAAGGTAATGTCTTGACTAAGTAGACGCTAGTTATCTGAAGACATCTAGAAGCGAATTTGAACAGTATGGCTAAAAAAGACTGGATTTGCGAACAGGCAGCATGTCTATATACAACTAAAATCAGGATCAAGCGGCATTTAGATTCGAAACTGAGCAGTATAGCTAGGTATGACTAGAGAACAGGCAGCATGTCTAGATACATATAGATTTGAGCGTGTTAGAGGCTAGATGAGCAATACAACAATAGGTGTAGATCTGGCAGGAGAGCAAAGTGCAACTCTGAGACAGATTTAATAGTGGGGAAGAGATGAGATTAACAGACGGGTCAGATCTAATACATGTCAGGCACGTGATGTATAAACTGTAGATATTGTACGTTAATTATAACATGAGTAGACAAAGTCTTTATAATTATTGACAATGATGTTCGCCAAGAGTTAGAGAGTAACCACCAATCAAGTTACCTTCTGAGATGTAGTGCCTTGCACTAGTGTGTCCACAAGTAGGAAAACAAAGTGGATCGTTGACCCTAATATGTTGCCTGGAGCGCCATGGAGCGAACAGGGGGCAAACAGAGGCCTTTGTGCGGGCCTTCGTCGATGGCCGGCATTTCCGCCTGCCGGCGGAAGTAGCGGGATGAAAAAAAGTTTCAGTTGCTTAGCAACGAAGCCACGCGGCCAGAGCCTCGCTTTGGTGCCGCGATGCGCCCGCCATCTTGGAATCAGGCGGAAGATAGTGACGGGGTCAGGCGGTGCCTGCAAAGCGGTGCGTTCGTTCCGGATCGCAGACAGAATCCAAGTTAGGTGTGCCCAGGGCGCGTACCGTGAAGATTGCTGGATCAGTCCAGCCAGTAGAAGCCTCACCCTTGTTGAGTCCAGGGTGCCGAGGCAGTTCGAGGTGCGGCTGTGGGAGCCACTCCAAGGCTCTCGGGAGGCTGGGCTTTGCCTTCCTCCGTGGTGTGCTGCGGCTCGACTGAGGATGCAGGGGGCAAACAGGGGCCTTTGTGCGGGCCTTCGTCGATGGCTGGCGTTTCCGCCTGCCGGCGGAAGTAGCGGGATGAAAGAAAGCTTCAGTTGCTTAGCAACAAAGCCACGCGGCCAGAGCCTCGCTCTGGTGCTGCGATGCGCCCGCCATCTTGGAATCAGGCGGAAGATAGTGACGGGGTCAGGCGGTGCCTGCAAAGCGGTGCGTTCGTTTCGGATCGCAGACAGAATCCAAGTTAGGTGTGCTCAGGGCGTGTACCGTGAAGATTGCTGGATCAGTCCAGCCAGTAGAAGCCTCACCCTTGTGGAGTCCAGGGTGCCGAGGCAGTTCGAGGTGCAGCTGTGGGAGCCACTCCAAGGCTCTCGGGAGGCTGGGCTCCTGCCCTCCTCCGTGGTGTGCTGCGGCTCGACTGAGGATGCAGGGGGCAAACAGGGGCCTTTGTGCGGGCCTTCGTCGATGGCCGGCGTTTCCGCCTGCCGGCGGAAGTAGCGGGATGAAAAAAGCTTCAGTTGCTTAGCAACGAAGCCACGCGGCCAGAGCCTCGCTCTGGTGCCGCGATGTGCCCGCCATCTTGGAATCAGGCGGAAGATAGTGACGGGGTCAGGCGGTGTCTGCAAAGCGGTGCGTTCGTTTTCGGATCGCAGACAGAATCCAAGTTAGGTGTGCTCAGGGCGCATACCGTGAAGATTGCTGGATCAGTCCAGCCAGTAGAAGCCTCACCCTTGTGGAGTCCAGGGTGCCGAGGCAGTTCGAGGTGCGGCTGTGGGAGCCACTCCAAGGCTCTCGGGAGGCTGGGCTCCTGCCCTCCTCCGTGGTGTGCTGCGGCTGGACTGAGGATGCAGGGGGCAAACAGGGGCCTTTGTGTGGGCCTTCATCGATGGCCGGCGTTTCCGCCTGCCGGCGGAAGTAGCGGGATGAAAAAAGCTTCAGTTGCTTGTATGAGCAGGTGTAATTGTATGTTTATTTTTCTTGTTTGACTTGTCTATCGTTTTTGCTTTGCTCCTTGATCCTGATTTTATGTTCCATTCATCCTTTCTTCCGTTTCTTATTGCTTTTTCTTTTGATATTGTATTGTTTGCTTCGATTTTATGAAAAGTATTGATTACAAGCAATAGGTTGTATGTTAATATAAAATCACAGTTAAAAAAATGACATTTTCTCAAAATAGCAATATATTGAAAAACATTTAATGCAAAAATTGCATCAGTTTCTGTATAACTATCCAGACATGGTACATTGGAAAATTACTACTTTACCAAATAGATTACATCCAAGTTTTTTAAGAACAAGGTAACAAGAAAATGTATGTTTAATGAGCACAGGGGGCATTACAAAATTTGGGGATGTGTGATCTGTCCTTATGCACTTGATAAAACCAAAGTAATTAAATTACCAATTTGAAGATAAATCACAGTTAGAACATTCATGAACTGTAACAAAAAATGTGTGATTTATGCAATAAGATGGATTTGGGGAAAATATTAGATAGGAAAAACAATAATGAAACTGAAAGAACGTTTCAAAGAACATCTAAGATGGATTGGTTATAAAGACCAAGGTCAACAGCTCAGTGTACACTAGGAAAAAGAACACATCAATGCTCATATACAGAAATGAAAATTATAGTCTCAGAGTGGATTAAACCATCAGAAGGATAAGGAAATAGAGAGTTTGAATTGTGACTGCATGACACAATTTGGATACAGTATATGAGAGGGGCTGTAGTGGGTCTTGATCAGGATCATGAAAAACATATTTGTTTATAAACCAGCTTTTACTTAGTAAGGGGTTTGTATTTTGGCATTTTATGTTGTACATATTGGGAATAAGTAAATTAAAATATGGGTAGGCAAATTTAAATTCAATCACTTTAGAGTGAATGTTTACGAACACATCTTAAATAAAGATTAAAAGCACGGTCTACACTTAACATCTGAGAATGTGCACCTTAATGGGTAGGAAGTTTGCCAATTTGAAGACAAAATATGTTGATTTTGGCTGATCATGCAAAGGTTGTTTGATATTTCAACATTTTTCATCATGGCTGGAACTCTTAATATTTGGTGAAAAAATGGAGGTATAATTTTGGGATTTTCTCTAATGAACTTACTATAGTTTTATTATATACACTTACAAACATGAAATCATATAACCTTAAAAAAGTAGGCATCATACCACAACAATAAATGATTTAAATGTATGTCGTTTTACTATCATCCTAATTTGAAAACAATGCAGGTCGCCTGATGAGGGAGAGATGTAGTCACGTGGGTGACATCACACACTAGCGTGCGCATGCATGACGCCATTGTGGATGTTTTGTGGAAATGAAATGCCAATTATGTAAGTAGAGTTACAGTGTGTGGCAACCACTTAAAGGTAAAGCAGAGGTCTTGCCGAGAGGCTTAGCTACATTACAATGCTTCTGATAATGCATGGTCATATGTTGAAGGATGACCTTTGAAAGTGAGAGCCTATAGATAATGTAATAGATTATAAGGGGATATGGGTACAAAACTATGCTTAATTGAACTAAGAATAAGGTGTCTTACATTGAAATCTTTGCATGAACTAAGGTGATCCACACTTAAGTGTTACATAGTACTACGCAGAATAGATGACTTAAAATGAAAATGATCTTGGAAATCAAAATATTCTCTACATTGTATATTTTTCATACAATTTAAAAGTAACAACAGAAGATGAGACTGCAAGAAGTTAAAAATTACCTAACTAACTTGTAACCTTTGGAAGGTTGCAGGTTAGCAATATCAAAAGGACAGGAAATTACACAGTTTGTATTCTAGAACTATAGTAATATTAATAATTTATTGTGGGAAAACATTTTTTATTAATACATTTGGTCAATACAGCAAATTTGAATTTATTGAGCAATTATGAGAATATAAAATTGGATGAATTCAGAGACAATAGTTAAGAATGTGAAACCATGATGTGAATGAAGAGAGATTTTAAAAGCTTGTGCCATCACTAATAAAGAAAGGTGACTCGCTGACATTAAATTACACTCTTTGGATATTCTTTTGTATAAGATTCAAGGTTAAAAGATGAACCTATTAGTTAATTGATGGATATTGTGTGTAGAGTTTGTCAATACTGTATGTAGGTGTTCAAGACCATTATTAATTATGTGTTTTGATACATTTTGGCCAAATGTGTCATAAGTCATCTAATATATAACCAATGTTGTTAACAATGCCTTGATTAGGTATATTTTATTTTTGACGATTATTATAAGATTTGGTTTTTTTCTTTGATTACCCTATTTGTATCCTTGAAAAAGATCCTAGAAGGATCATAAAACATGTTGGCACTAAGGAATTAAAGTGAAAAGAATCAATTATTGAAAAATTAAATGACGTCAAGGGCTTAAAGTAAAAGGAATTACTGTGGTTGAATAAGTGAATGTTTGAAAATATTGTGTTAAACCAAGTCATTTATTTGATTTCTCATAAAATCAACTCTGAATAAGGTTTTTCAGTGAATCTGAAAAGTGGCAAGTGTCTTTGCTCAGTGGTTGTCCTTAAAACATGTATACCTTTCTATTATCATGGAAACATAATTAAAAATGAGGTAACCCCACAATAGAGGTAAATCCAGTTAATATTTGAACGCGAAAAGGCTTAGGTCTTTTAGCACTTGTCTGAGGTTAGGTTGCCCTCATGCAAAACTCCCCATTACTAGGAAGCAGACATTTGAAGTTTCAGCAAAAATAATAGCACATATTTTGTTTTGGCCTTTTGCAACCTAATACTCAAAAATTGTTTCAAGTAATTTGTAGTAAATAATAAGTGTTACACTGACCGGAAGGCTTTTTGGCCTATGTCTGGCCACAAAGGTTCTTCTAACATATTATCTAATAGTGTGAACCATTGTCCTTTTGAATTCAAAATAGTTTTCATAGCTGGACTCAGTTCCTTCTCAGTGCACAGGTGTACCTCATGCAGAATATCCTGAAAGCTTCTGACCTTTAATGGTAAATTGGTTTCTCGTATTGTCTTATTTAAAATCTCCATACAGACCAACATATTTAAGCAAGTAACCCCCACGGGAGGGGGCTTTACTCGGACAGGTAATGCCCAGGTAGTTACAAGCCTGAGCAATGGAAGGGCTTAACGGGGACCAGGCATCACCTGCGCCTGTAAAGTCCCCCCGGCCGGAGGGGTTTATTCTTTTAGCACTTCGGCATGTTTTACGAGGGTGCTAATATATTTTTTTTCAATTTGGGAAATGGAGTGTTGCGGTTTCTCAACTTGGAAAAAACTACAAATCAAGATGTCCACCACGTAGTCCCTTCTCCCTTTCCATGGTGGCCATTGTGACATCGGGGAGGTGCCGGGAACACTGAGTCTTCCTGGCGAATGCAAAGGACAAGGGAGCACCAGGTAAGTATGGCAGTGGTAGGGGTGGGGAGGGATGCAGACATTTGGGTTAGGGGTTGCAGGAATGGGGAGAAGGGAAACACAGCATGCTTTTACCTGCTGTCCCGCTTGGGAAGCTCAGATCAGGGGCTTTACCATGAGATGAAGATCCTGTTCTGAGCTTTCTGATTGGCTAAGAGACCACCACACCCCCACCGAGGTGGTAATAGTCCTCATGGTCATGTTCCTTGCATTGTGTGACTGTTCTCTTGAACGTTTACCATGGGCTTTTATGTCTGTTCAAAATTAGCAGGGTGTAGTATCCTTCTTCCGTGTAGCGTGCGTCCGCACGAGACGATGCTCGAGGAGAAGAATGGAAGGGGGAGATGGAACGATGCGAAAGGGACAGTTGGAGGAGAAGCGGAGCGGAGGAGACGTACACGTCGTTGTCCCTTGTTTATTTGTGTTTATACTTAAACAATTATAAATAAAATAATAAGGAAATAAATATATATATATACACCTTAGATTGCCCCTCTTTACTTCAATGGCGACGAGGATAAAAGAGGAAAAAAGAAGACGCATTAGTGGCCGTTGAGAAGGATCTCCGGCCGCACAGCAGGTAGGAACGCGGCTCCCACCCAGGCTGTGCAAGGATCGTGGAGGCTCCGGGCGAGTTAATTTATTCACTGCTCTTGGGCCCCGCCTGGCGCACTGCGTGCTTTCGGAAGGGGGCGGGCCCCAGCTGTTAAATCCAAGTCCATTCACTGGCGTGTGTTATATTTTCACCGCCGATAGACAGTACGTGCCCTTAGAGGAGGCGGGCCTGGCCCCAGCTGTTAATTCCTGGCCATCCACGGCGTGTGTTTATACTTTCACCGCCAATAGACTTTACGTGCTCTCAGAGGAGGCGGGCCCAACCACTTCACTGTTTACTGTCGTGCGCCACCTATGCCTGCTTAAACCCATTACGGATTACTCCGCGCCGAGTAATCGGTAATCTTCATTACTCTCCGTGATCTTCCTCTTCACAGTGGAAATTCAAAAAAAAAAAAAAAAAAAACAAAACAAAAGAAAATAAAGACTCACAGTTTCCAACGCCATAGTTTTCAATACTTACATCAAGTCCTCATTGCTCCTCACACTCTTCCTTCTCACAGCGAGAAGGAAGAACATAAAGGACTCGGATTTTACAAAAATACAGTTGTAAGCTCCATCCTCGAACCGATCACATACAATCAAAATGGCCATGCAAGGAGTGCAACCACCACACCTAACAAGGGACAAGAACATGTATGAAATTGCAATTGCCAAACTCAATAAACATTACGACAAGAAAATGAGCACCATTCTGGAAAGATACAAATTCGGAAAGCGAGTTCAAGAAAAAGAAGAATCTGTAGAACAATATGTTACTGCTTTGAGGAAAATGGCCCGGAACTGCAATTTCAACCAACAACTCGATGAAAGGATCAGAGACCAATTTATGCTTGAGTGTCGGAGCAGCAAGGTCAGAGAGAGGCTTTGGTCTGAAGATGATCCCACACTTGATGTTGTACTTAGATTGGCCAAGGAAGTCGAGCACACAGAAACATGTGTTTCTACCTTAGAGAATAGAATGAAAGACTTGTCAGTCAAATCGTCGATCAGTCTAGTACAATCAGATCAAGAAGAAGAAATTGGAATTATTTAAGGCAACAAAAAAAAGAAAGTGAGATCACAAAGAGACGGAATAATACCCAACACCAGCAATTTACAGCGGAGATCCTTCGAGGGTAGAGATGTGTACAATAACCAAGCAAATACAAGAAGACCTGGCGGAGTCGAGTCTAGGAGGAGGAATAGACCCGATGTGATGAGGACGTCTACGTCAGGTGCTGAACGTCAAAACAGGAGCATGTTTCCCCAGGATGGTAGAGGAAGGACCAGACAAAGAGGATGTTACCGATGTGGTAGCCCTAGCCACTGGGCTGACAATAAGGAATGCCCTGCCCTTAAGATGATTTGCAGAAGGTGTGGTGGAAAAGGTCACATAGCAAAGTGCTGTAGGACCAACCCAAATGGCGAACAAGAACAATCCGCTAATTGGATTGGAGATGATGATGATGGAGAAGAATGCGTTTTCATGGTCACTGATGAAGACACGCACATAGAGAGCCCCAGGACTGAAATTCTAGTGAATGGATTTCCAGTCAATATGATGGTGGACTCGGGAGCGAAGTATACGCTGATACCAGAAGAGATGTGGAGGAAATGCGGCCCAGAATACTTACATGAAGTTGATGTAAAACCCAAGGCATACGGTGGAGTCAGAATAGAATTGCTTGGGTGGTTTGTTGCAAACTTAGACTTCAAAGGGAGAAAAGCAAGTGGTCGCATCTACGTATCTAAAAGCGGAGAGTCTGCACTTCTCAGTTGGACACACCAAAAATCACTCAAGGTTCGGTTAGACCCTAATGCTGATGAAATGGTTTACCAAATCGATGGATCATACATGGGTGACATTCAGAAGATAAAGAATGAAATATTTAGAGATGATGTAATAGGATGTTTAAAAGGTTTCTCACATCGGATACTGCTGAAAAGGGAATCAAGACCGGTAGCCCAAAAGCTCAGAAATATTCCATTGGCTCTTAAGAAGGAAGTCAAAGAGGAACTAACCAAATTAGAAATGCAAGGAGTAATTGAGAAAATTGATGCAGCGGAAAGGGTTTCACCATTGGTCATTGTGAGGAAAACCACAGGAAAAATAAGAATATGTGTCGACATGAGAGAGTTGAATAAATGTGTGATTCCTGACAGACACCCATTACCCAATATACAGGAACTAATATCTACTTTGGGTCCAGCAAAGGTTTTTTCTACACTAGACCTCACAGCGGCATATCACCAAATCAAACTACATGATGATTCCAAATCTTTGACGGCTTTTATTACGCCAGAGGGACTCTATCAATTTCGCAGGATGCCATTTGGGTTAATATCAGCGGCTTCAGTTTTTCAAAGAATAATGCAGAACATACTTGGTGATATGGAAGGTGTGGTTTTTTTTCAAGACGATGTATTGGTTTTTGCAGATGATCAAGATAAACATGATATGAGGCTGAACAGAGTGTTGCACAAACTACACCAAGCTGGAATGATTTTGAGTGAAGCCAAATCGAAAATCAATAGAAAAGAGATTGAATATTTAGGACATGTAATAACTGGTGATGGCATTAGACCCAAGAGAGACCTGGCAGAATCTATCCAATCCATGAAGACCCCAGACAACAAAGATCAACTAAGGACTTTTCTTGGAATGGCAGAATATTACGCCAAGTTTATAGAGAAGTTCTCAGACCACACTGTCGAAATGAGGAGTTTAATGAAAATGAATAAGAAATTCAGTTGGAACAAGAAGTGTGAGAAAGAATTCCAATTCATAAAAAAGGCGTTGGCCCAAGCCCCGGCACTGCAAAGTTTTGTTAGAGGCAGAAAGACTGT
Organism: Ambystoma mexicanum; assembly: GCF_040938575.1. Lineage (NCBI taxonomy): Eukaryota > Metazoa > Chordata > Amphibia > Caudata > Ambystomatidae > Ambystoma > Ambystoma mexicanum. Next base: position 481,101,512 of record NC_090922.1, read on the forward strand.
AATTACCACTGATGCAAGCGACGTGGGTTTAGGTGCATCCTTATCGCAATATTATAATGGACAAGAATTAGTAATTGCCTTTGCATCTAGGTTACTCAAAGGACCAGAAAAGAATTACGCTACAATTGAGAAAGAGGCTTTGGCAATCAAGTGGGCCATTGAGAAATTCCGGTCCTTTGTTTGGGGCGTACAATTCACCATACACACAGATCATAAACCTTTAGTGGAAATATTCAGTACCAAAGGTCTAGACAGAGTATCCAGCAGGATTAGGAGATGGGTCACAAGGCTTCAAGAGTTCAGTTTCAAAGTCATGTACATTCCAGGTTCAAAGAACATTACGGCAGATTGTTTGTCCCGTTTGACCAATCTTAATGATGTTGAAGAAGATTTTGGAGATAGTGAAGCCGTGTGTGAAATATCAAGCCAAACAGTATCCAAGGAGGATTGGAACGATGGCATGACGAAGGATATTACACTATTAGAAGTTGTGAAGATGGTGAAAGAAGGGGAATGGAAGAAGAATAAAGTACTTTCTCCAGAAACAAAGGCTTTTTGGGATGTACGTGAAGAATTATATTTGCAAAGTGATTGCCTCATGAAAGGAGACAAATTGATACCCCCTACTAACATAAGAGAAAAGATTATAACGATGGCTCACGAAGGACATCAGGGAATTGTAAAGACTAAAAGAAGAATCAGAAGCACATATTGGTGGCCCGGTTGTGATAGACTGATCGAAGACCGAGTTAGAAAATGTATCCTTTGTTCTAAGAGCGATAAAGTGTGCAAGGGTGCAGAATATCCAATGGTTTTGAGCGAAGTCCCTGAGAGTCCGTGGAGCGAATTAGCTATGGATGTGATTGGTCCCGTCTGGAGCGATGGGTGTGCCACGTATTGTCTAGTTATAATTGACATGTTAACCAGATGGGTTGAAGTTGAATTTTTACCTAAAGTTACCACAAGTGATGTTATAAGATTCATGGAAGAGGTGTGTGAGAGAGAGGGATATCCCAAAACAGTTCTCACAGATAATGGCTCACAATTTAAATCTGAGCAAATGGAGACGTATTTGAAAAGTAAAGCCATTTACCATAAGTTGTGCGCCATTTACCATCCACAAACCAATGGCATTGTGGAGAGGTTTAACAGAGTGATAAAAGATGCTATAAAACTGGCATGGGCCAATGGGAAGGAATGGAAGGTAGCGGTCAAAGAGACTCTATTAGCCCACAGATTCACTCCTCACAGCTCCACTGGAGTCACACCGTTTGAACTCAATAGGGGCAGGAAAGCCAATACAAATATGTCTCCAGGGTGGATGAATGATCTTGTGAGTAGTGAGAATAAAATAGAAATTGCAAAGGAAAATATTAGACATAGACAAATTGACAACAAAAAAATACATGATAAAAAACGCTTTGGAAAATTACCTGAATTTCAGGTGGGTGATTGGGTGAGGATAAAACTACCTGAGAATTTGAGAAGAGATGGTTGCAAATGGTCCAAGCCTGTGAGAGTGATAGAAGTTTATTCCCATGCTATTAGAACCCAGGATGATAGAGTATGGAACAATGAAAGGGTAATGGAGATAAGTGGTCAAAGATGGAGAAGTCAGTATGGTGCTTTGGGAAATTTGGATAGTGAGAGAAGTAGAGTTGGTACTAATGTTGACAATGTGGATAGGAATGTGCGAGGTGAGGGTGAAGTGTTGAACAGAAAATCAAAGAGGGTTTCTTCCTTGGCAACAGATTCAGATGAGTATCAGGACTGGAGTTACAGGTTCAGATCCAGGTCGGGAAGAGAATCCAGACCACCAAGATATCTCTGTGACTATGTGAGATGATGAAACTATGCCAAAGAGTTCTTCCATATAAAGAAGGGAGATGTGTAGTATCCTTCTTCCGTGTAGCGTGCGTCCGCACGAGACGATGCTCGAGGAGAAGAATGGAAGGGGGAGATGGAACGATGCGAAAGGGACAGTTGGAGGAGAAGCGGAGCGGAGGAGACGTACACGTCGTTGTCCCTTGTTTATTTATGTTTATACTTAAACAATTATAAATAAAATAATAAGGAAATAAATATATATATATACACCTTAGATTGCCCCTCTTTACTTCACAGGGACATATTGCATTGATTCCCTTCTGTAAGCACTTCCTTTAATTCTGTATGAAAGACACATTCACATAGTTGCAGTAGCTGAAAACAAAATATATTTATTTTTCAAACAAAAAGTCATCTAAGTATATTTGTTGTTATAATTGTGGAATTTGCCATAGTGTGCTATATACTTTGCTCAATACTGGGGCTCTGACAATTTGATGTTAATGGACAAGTTACCCCATATTCTCACATTTTCTCTTTTTCAGCGCAGCTGTCACAGAAAACCAGCATAATTTCATAACAAAGGATTACCTCTAAAACAAAACTAAGGAGCTAAGATCATACATTACGCTCTTACAAAGTAATGTAAAGCAGTTTTATTTAACGCCTCTCTGCAATATATTGTCACTTTGCTCTATACGAAAACAGATTAGGGAGGTGGGTTGTTCCTGGGATAGCAGGAGATGCAAGTCCCAAGCCTGTGATGCTGATGGGTGCAGGTCAAAAGTACCTGGGTCCTGAGTACTTATCTGGTTCAACAGATTTGAAAGAGACACTTAGGGATATATTATACAAAGGGAAGAGGAAAATATCTGATAGGTTGAAGTGCTTTGGGTGTGGTGCACTCATGATGTGGGAGAGTGTAATACGACTAATGAGGAGGGCTTAGTCATATTTCAATTAGAGTTGCTCTGCCAACAGCCAGGACTGTGGCGGCCATCTGAGGGGGATTTGTGTGTATAGTATAAGGTAGTAGAGGTTTTTAGAGGGGTGCTTCTTCAATGCTGGAGAAGTCTGCGCAATCAGAGTCAACATTAATCTTAGACTTGCTAAAGGTTTGACCATAACATAAGGCAGATAGGAGAAGAAGAGGAGGCCAAAGTGTGTTTAGTTTGATCTTCTACCCATAATCATGTCTCAGAAAATGCAATGGATCTGTTCTACGTGTTCCAGGGAAAAATAATTTCAAGTTGGAGCTGGCAATGGGAGGTCATTGTGGATCCAGGTGCAGAAATGGAACTGGAGAGGACCAAGCATAGAATGATATGGTTTTCACATGAAGGAGGGTGTTTCAGTGGTTGTGTATATCATAAGACCATACAGCAGTTTAAAATGTGCTCTTATGTATAAAGCATGGCTGGCTTTATTCAGATTATAATACATTTTTGAAAATGTCCCCTGTGCCATTCCAAACCTCACTGATTAAAGAAAGATTAATTGGGCACAGCCCTGGTATGAAAGAATCAGAAGGGTTCAATAGAAACAATTTATTTTCCTCAAACATTCTAGTCACCATGGATGGACATCAGGCCTCAAGCTCGTCGGCAGATGCTCGAAGTGGAGGAGACACATTTGGTTGCCCTTGGAACTAAGATGGCCACTTGTGACTTCAGTGTCCCACAAATAACATGATTGCCTCTATCACATACTTCCACAGTGTGACCAATACATGCAGGAAGAAGGTCAGACAGGGTAAAATTTACAATGGTCCTCTTCATGAAAGCAGACTCTGCTCGTTAGTGATTCAGGTCCTGCAAGCTTCTTTTACACGAGCTATAATGCTACTGCTAATTACTGTTTTAAGGATGAGAAATGGGCTCTTTGTCGGTGCTAGTAACACATTTACACTTTAATTGCATCTGAACACTTGAAGTCATACTGGAAAGCTTTGATCCCTTCCATGCTGAGAATTCCAACATCACATGCATCTTTTGTAGCACACATTCTTAGGCTGTATGCTCTCGCAACATCACCTGAAATATAAAAACAGCACATAGTGAGTTTGTGAGTGAGTGAAAGCTTTATGTTTCACACACGCTATAGATTAAACTACCTCCAGACACAGTATAAATGAAAAAGCAAGTCACCAAACATAATGTTATACATTTCATTTAACCCTTGATGGTGGAATTGAACTCCCATCCTCCTCCTGTGAGTCCTGAAAGAGAAACTCTGGCCACTGATGCACATGATAGTGTTGTGTGCACAACAGAATCTGAAAGACATTTCAACTCATGGAGGAGGTTGTGTGTTCTCACTAGGGAGAAGGACTGCTTCCAGTTAATTAGACAAGCAGTATAACTGGTGGAATACATCAAAAATATAATCAACAGCAATATTGTAACCGATATATCCTGCTGGCCTGGATTAGGGACAGACAAGGAAGTGGCTGGGACAATGTGGGAGATTATGTATGAATGCTATTGCAAACAACATGCACTTCGAATGTGCACCAAGTTATAACTGCTCATATAGTGACACTTTGCACTTTCACCAGTGCAAAGCTTCTGTAATCTGGGCCCAGGGGGCTTTATAAATTGCTGGCATATGTTAGGGCGTTAGGGGGATTATCCAGAGGGGGCAGTAGTGTTGAGTGGCGTGATCAGTGATTGTAAAGATGTCCTTTAAAGAGTAAGATCTTCAGGTCCTTTTTAGGTGTAGGATTAAGGAGGCCCATCTCATATACATAGGTAACCTACTCCAAAGACAATGCTCAGATAAGGCCTGTTTCCAGGTATTTCCCTCTCGCACTTGTTTGTTTCCAGTCTGAAAATGTTATGCCTTCTGGTGGCCTGTTGGTCTCCAAAGACAGTGAAATTCTTGGCAATACTATTGAATCACACAATGGCAGATGCAATGTTTTCTTTCTAATCAGTGGTGAAGGAGTGGTGGGGCCTCGTGACTCACTCAAGGTTCCACATCACATGATTTTACCACCAGATGTTCAAGAAAACTGCAGTCCATAAAGACCACAAAATGTGCATACATTTCTTTGAAGTACAGCTACTTACACAATATATGGTATAATGCAATTGGCTTATTTTGAATTGGGCCCTCCTTTGCATAGCCATGATTGTTTTTCAAGGTAATTACATACAATGCCTAATTATGTAACTTCAATGTATATTGTGACAGTGCCAGGTGGGATAGTAATCACATGAACTGTCCAACCAGGAAGTTCCATCTCGATGTTCACCATCAGCAGCCCTACCAGCTTCTCCTATTGTCTATTGTGATATCTGGGTTCTAGCGGATGATAAATATGCACATTATTATGGTACCTACATGAATCATAAAAGTGAAATAGTGTTTGTTTGTGGCGGCATTTGTGGTGAAGCGTTGTTCCTTATACAATTCCACACCGTTTTACCAATCTGCACCAAATCTTACATAGTTACCTGTTAGGTGAAACATCAATGCGGTCGTAGAAGGACTGGTCCGAACACGAGGAACAAAACTTGAGGTCCAGACCCTAGGATGCATGGTTTCCAAGATATTTGCACAGCAATGCACCACGCCAGAGTGAGGTAACATGTGGGGAGAGAGCAAAGAAGGTCCCAGCATGCAGTAGCACACCAACTCTCGCTGCTTCACAGCCTCTGCTCCTGAGTATGTAAGCCAGCCACAAACGCCCATTCTCAGTGCAGTTTACTTCACGGTGCAAAGCCCATCAAGCGATAAGAGAATCGGAACAGCGACCTACAGGATCAGTGTTATCATGTCTGTCTACAGAACCCGTTTGTAGAACAGGTACTTCTACTAGTAGTCTAATAAAGGTATTTGAAAGATATGTCTAATAGGGAAACAAAGAAAACACCAGCCTCTACACTATGCATCTTTTATAGAAATGTTGGCTAATTTGCTTCCTTAGCTTCAAAATGAATACTCTGAGATAATGACCCCTTACCTCTATCTGTAGACTATATTGTGCATTAAAGATAGCCAAGGATGGATCTCGCTATTGAATGCAATCAGTTATTTTAGAAGCGTGCTTGCCTTTAGAAAAATCCAATGAGTATGTAGTGGAAGGAAATTATCAACACAGTGGGCCTCATTACGACCCTGGCGGAAATCGTGGCGCCAAATGCACCATGGAGCACGGCGGAAAGCTGCCGATAGCGCCATGGGGGTTGGCGGATTTACCGCCCCATTCCGACCTTGGCGGGGCGGTAAATCCCCATTCCCCATTTTACCCTTCCCCATTCCCATTTTTGCCCCATAGGGTATAATGGGAGTGGGGAAGGCGTTAATTACGCCACCGTAAAATACGGTGGCGTAATTAACAACAAGGTCCTGTAGCGCCATGGATTTCTCCGCCCGGAAAAACCAGGCGGAAAACGCTCCATGGCGCTACGGGAACTCGTAGTGGGGCGGACGGGTCCGCCGCGAATACCGCTGGCGTAAACCCACTCCGCCAGGGTCGTGATGAGGCTCAGTGACTTGTTTTGCATTTCCCGACTTACCCGATTATATAGTACAGGGGGTACTTACCAACAGGTCCCATGATATGCCAATCCACACTGGTTTGCCACGTCCAGAGATTTAAAGGGGTTAATAGGATTGAGCCAAGTTTGATCCAAACCAAGTGTTTTCAGAGCTTCTATCTCATTCTTCATTTGTGTCCTCGCTCTATATATGCAAATTCTAGAGAAACAACCCCTGTTGGAGATACCACCTTGGAGCAAGCCACCCTCTATCTTCATGTCTCTTACGTAATGTTAACTGAGATGAGGTTGTATGAAGACTGTATAGGTAGTAAGGTGAGAACAGGTGGAGATAGATGGAGAGTGAGACCGAGGGTCGAACATGAGCAAGAGTTAGAAGCATTGAAAAATATAAAAAAGAAAATGAGGGAAAGGGGCAAAATGAAAAGTAATACAAGAAGCAAGCAATTTATTTCAGATCAGTCAGATTCTCTGTTAATTTTCTTAGAGATTGCTTTCTAGCTGCCTGAAAGAACATCTCTGTAGTTTACCATACATTGATTTTGATAGGTCTGAAGTCTGCATGAAGCCGCACCTGCAGCTCCCAATCATTTGACTCCAAGCACTGAGGAGCCACAAATCTTGCAAGCACAGAAGCACTAACCCCATACTGCAACATGGTGACAGGGAAGCACAATGAACCCTTATATTGTGCCTGTAAGGTGAGTCCCTGCTAATCCAGCCACTGCTGCTTCACAACGTTTGCACCGGCCTCCCTACCTCTCCCACCTCACTTCTGCAAGTCTGCAGTCTTCCCCCGGCCTACCCGTAAACCAGCAGCAATTTGGCAATGATTCAAAACATCAAACACAAAGCATTCTTGGTAAGAGAAGATACATACTGACCCTCTTAAGAGTCAATAGATTCTGCACTGTGTACTAGAATTTTTTATGGAAAAATATGTTTTGTTATTACTCGGCACGGTGTAAAGGGATTCATGTTGATAGACATCTGCCAGGTTTTACTCTTTAAATGTTGGCTGCGGAGAATGCAGTAAGCTTTGTCTTTTAAATCATTTTAAAATTGGAAACTTTAGACTGCAGAAGTGAACAAGAGTAATAATGAACATGGTCATTTTTATGTAGAAAATTGCATCACACCCCGGACTCACACTTAAAAATAAACATTGGCAAAGCCTAGAGGTCTTGCATCATAAATGTAGTATTTCTGGGACTTTAAGGAAAAGAATAACAGGAGTAACAGTGCATCACACAAATGAACAATATCAATTTACCAAGCCCCTGGGACACAAACCATGCTTTTAAAGGTATAATTCACAAATCTATCCCCAACTTACAAAGTTCCACTTGTTCCGACAAAATGGCAGGATAGGGAGGTTTCATTGCAGGAGATTTGGTCGAAGCCAAATCCACCATATTCTTTCTGGCAAATTTGGCCGCAAATGTATGTGGAGTTGGGTAGGGGCAATCATTTAGGTGGGGGAGGCAAAGCTGGGCTGCACAGGGGACTCCCACCTGCCTATCTTTGCATATAATCTCCTCAATGAAATCACATAGAAGCAAAATGCCCACTTCTGTAACAGAGCTTTCACTAGGATGTGCATGTTCTGCTCCATGGAGTGGTTGACTGGCTCTGGGCCACGCTTTAATTTGTATCTTCGAAAGCTGAGGCAGAGAACTAACACTCTCTCTAGCCTCAGATAAAACTGAACGAAAAGAGTAATTGGCATATGCATGTAAAATAAGCATGATACAGGGCTTCTGGTTAAGAAGGGCACCAACGTTCTAATCTACCTACCCAAATACCTGCCACAAATACGAAAAAGTGCTAAGGGTGCACTCACCTCAACTCTTGACTCATAACATATAGGTAATCGAAGGGATAACTCATTGCCGAAATATCAAATCCTTCGAGTTCCATTATGCCACCTAGCACTAATTGCTCTAGACTGTCCAGGATTTGGAACCTGGGAGAAACCAGCTATGTTGTCAGTTTTAGTTAACCAGCATTGGCAAAGCCAATAGGTCTGGCTTTGTTATGGTAGAGAGCAATCCTTCCCAGCGGGAGCTATTACAAAACATCTTACCCTGTACATTTATAAATCCAGATCCTTGAACATTGTTTAAACATTTTTGTGAGAATTGTCTTAATGGAATGCAATAGTGTGACACGGGTCTGGATACAAACCATACACAATAATCCCTCACTGGCAGATTCCTGATGAAGACAGGTGAAAAAAGAGGACATGACAGGGAACAACTAAATTTGGTGCCTTCAAAAAGATTACGGGAGTGAGAAAATGTGCCCAGTGAATCTTGCATGAGTATAGCAGCGTGAACATGGGCCCAGTGCCCACAAACGATCACAGTGAGAAGACAGAGATCTGAAGTTTTTTGGTATGTTTTTGTCCCACCCCCACACGTGAACAAAAGAAAGGGTAGATTGAGTGCCCGTTGGACAAGCAGCAGAGGAGGATTCTAAGGGTTGATTGTTGGGATCTGCAATGGGAGTGTAGAGGGCCTGCACAGCAGGCAGTCATCATAACCCAGCCCACTCCAGACACTTCTGTGGTCCATCAATGGGCACAGGAGCCGGCCCATAGAGCAGGAATGGGTCGTGCCTGGTCCTTTTATGATGCAGCCCATTGTAAGATGCTAGTGTCATTGCATGTGAGCTGAATCTAGTGCTGCCACCAGTGCTGCTGCTGTCAACAGACATTTAATCCCTAATCAGTCAAGTCTATAGGTGCTGAATTTTTATCATATTTTGGACACTAGAAAATCAATGGTATCTTGACGCTTAAATATTAGGTGCTATCAGTTAACATTGAAGATTTTTAATATCACTGCACTCCCCGTTGAGGCATGCTACTTTCAAAAGCAGGGGCGGATTAAGTTGCCCCAAATTCGGTGAACATTAGCGACTGCTGAATATCTTTGTCACATTTAAATAGGCACACCTTTGGGATTCTGATGTCCTTAGATTGAGCAAATACAAATGCCCACAAAATTGTTCGACAAGTAGCATCAGAGTGCAGCGTCAAGATTCCATGGCAAGACCAATGGCAAGCATTACGCTGTTTCTATTTTTTTATTACATTTTTATTCATTTGATAAGACAACAAAATACAAACAAAAAGGGCATTTTACACATTACATGAAAGCAAGATGCAGGGACGTCATTTGGGGTCGCCGGAGCTTGCAGCTGTGATCCCTGTGGTCACAGACTCGCAGCTGCTCCCCCAGGAGACACCTGCTGAAAACACAAACTATCTAAAACAAAGTGCAAGCTCCATGATACCTACCTCAGAGCAGCAGGCGCAGCGCCACGTTGTCTGGACTGGATTTAGTGTTTAATCTCATGGTTGCTAATCAACCAGCTCATCCCCTGACATCTGTTCATACAGCCAGGCACCATCCAACTCCTCAGATCTGGTGAGGAGTGCCTTCTGCCAGAGAGAGGACGTACAGAAGCGGCCATGCTAAGGCAAGAGCTTGGATGCCACCTCAATTGCTTCCATTGTCCTTTATCAAGCATCGCACCCTCCCGTGTAGAAAGGGAGAGCTTGCATCATGACTGTGAACATAAGGGAGGGATTTGAGCAATTCCTGCACCAAAATTCGCTGGAGAAGATAGAAAAGAAAACCAAAGTAAAGAGGACCTACATCACAATAGGTTGATTGATTGATTGATTATTTGTATAGCGCCTATACACAATGTGTTTCAAAGCGCTCCAAGGAGGGAGGGAACAAGGGAGAATACAGTTACATTCTTTCAGGTCCTTGAAACAAATTAGAATGTGAAAAAACCTATCATATCATAACAGATAGTACAAGTGCATGGAAGAATAAGGGGTAGAAAGGGAAGGGAAAAAAAGGAGAACAAAACAAGCAGTAGCATTACTATGCCTGGCGACAATTGTTGCAGTGCAAGAGTTACAGGAGGAGTGGAAGGGGGCAGGGGAAGTGGAGAGAGTGAGGAGCAGAGGAAACAAACTAGAGACTACAAGAAGGTCGGAAGACAGTTCAGAGTAGTCATGAGGAACAAGGAGGGAAAGGCAGGTCTGACATGCTGCTATCAGAAGTCAGGGGACAATGATAGTAGTAAGTGCTATGAGAAAGAGAAGTGGTGAAGGAGAGAGGGAGGAGGGGAGGGGTACGTGGCTGATAGAAAAGGCGGCTACGACTTACTATGCCTGATGGCAATTGGTGACGTGCCAGCCTATAGCCAGGAGAGGGATAGGAAGAGGGGGGGCAGTGAAAAAAAGCTACGAATTTCTATGCCTGACGGCAATTGGGGTATAGCCAGACTTTAGACAGGAGGAGGGTAAAGGGATAAGGGGGATAAGGTGCAACCAAAAATAGTCAGAGTGGGAAGTGGAGTAGTGCAGAGAGAAAAGTTAAGATAGGGAAGCAGGGGGCTTAGGAGGGGGGGTAATATCACAGCACAGAGGCAAGGGGGCTATGGGCTTTGGAAGGAGGGGAGAGCATGACAATTTCCGGGGGGCGTGGGGGCAACAGAGACAATCACGGGGGAGGGGGGGCAAGGGGAGAAACAAACAAGGGGGTGGGGAGAGCGAGGGGAGACATGACACAGGATCATGGGGGGAGTGGGGCACAGAGACAGTCACAGGGGGAGCGAGGGGAGACATGACACAGGGTCACAGGGAGAGTGGGGCACAGAGACAGTCACAGGGGAGGGGGGAGCGAGGAGAGACATGGCACAGGGTCATGGGGGCGCGGGGGCAACAGAGACAGTGATGGGGAGGGGGGAGCAAGGGGAGAATCAAACAAGGGGGTGGGGGGAGCGAGGGGAGACATGACACAGGGTCATGGGGGAGTGGGGCACAGAGACAGTCACAGGGGGAGCGAGGGGAGACATGACACAGGGTCACCGGGGAGTGGGGCACAGAGACAGTCATGGGGAAAGAGGGGAGACATGAACAGGGTCACGGGGGAGTGGGGCACAGAGACAGTCACGGGGGCAGGGGGAGCGAGGGGAGACATGACAGGGTCACGGGGTGAGTGGGGCACAGAGACAGACATGGGGGGAGGGGGGAGAGAGGGGAGACATGAAAAGGGTCACGGGGGAGTGGGGCACAGAGACAGTCACAGGGGAGCGAGGGGAGACATGACACAGGGTCACAGGGGGAGTGGGGCACAGAGACAGTGACGGGGGAGGGGGATGGGAAGCGAGGGGAAGCATGACACAGGGTCACGGGGGAGGAGGGAGCGAGGGGAGACGTGACACGGGGGGAGGGGGAGCGAGGGAAGGCATGACACAGGGGGAGGGGTGAGCGAGGGGAGACAAATGACACGGGGGAGGGGGGAGCGAGGGGAGGCATGACACGGGGTCACGGGGGAGGGGAGAGCGAGGGGAAGCATGACACAGGGTCACGGGGGAGGGGGGAGCAAGGGGAGGCATGACACAGGGTCACGGGGGAGGGGGGAGCGAGGGGAAGCATGACACAATGGCACGGGGGGAGGGGAGACATGACACAGGGTCACGGGGGTAGGGGGGAGCGGGGGAAGACCATGACACGGGGGAGAAAACCTATCAAGTCGATGGGATGTAAGCCTTTACTGTCTACTGCTGCTCTGACACAAGGCAGGGCGAATCTGCCCCGACTTCTTCTGACACTGGATGGAGACTCTACGGACTACTGCTGACCACAGAAGGCGAGTCTGCCTAGACCAGTGGTCTTCAAACTTTTTTGGCCTGGGCCCCCCCTGAGCAAAGTTTGGGCATGCCGGGCCCACCCAAAAGTGCCAGATGGACAGTATGTAGAAATCGCTATGAACTTTTGTGTGCCGTCACCGCACCCTACTCCCAGCAAAGACCCTGGGCACTCCCCACCCTTCTCCCACCACTATTCCAGTGCTGCCACCCATCCTGCTCCCAACACAGTCCCATAACACAAGCATACACACATCCATACACATTTAAATAAAAAATAAATCGCCATAAACGTATCTTCTGCAGGGGCCTGCACGTGGTTGCTAAAATGCCCCGCTCCAGGTTGCTCTGCCCGTATGTGCGAGGATGCGCAGGAGCACCCCCTCGCTCATGCATACATGCAGTGCCCCAGCCAGCATTTCCAATGAGCTATGCAAGGCTGACGAAGCAAAACACGCCCAGCGTTGCATGGCTCAGTGATCATGTGCGGCTGGAGAAATGAACTGTCAAAGGTAAACAGTGTTTCCCTTTGACAGTTCAGCCAGCCCAGGAGCACCCCCTCAGCTGGAAAAAGCAGCTGAGGGAGTGATCAGTGTTTCACTGGGCTGGCTCCTCGGCTCCTCCATAATGGGTGAGGTGGCCAGTGGGTGGACGCCCCCTCACCCATTATGGATGAGCCGGCAGGCTTGGAATTGCCTATAGGGCAATAGGGCGATGACCGTACCAAAAATGCAAAATGCTAGTGTAGGCCAGTCAAAATGGGCCACTTTTTTGGCCAATGTGGGCCAGTTTGAGGAGTTACTTCAGTACGCAGCTAGTAGTTTTGACCATTGTTGCTGAATAAATATTCTTTAAATATCACAATTTGTTTACATTTGAACAAAAAACAACCCCTTGGGTACTATTCAAACAGTGTGTGACTAAAGGATTGAATATCCATTTGCAACTGCTGGACATTTTTTTCATTGGTGCCTAAGACTGTTTTATGGTCCAGTCTGACCATGTGAGCTGCCCCTTCCCATTTCCTCCAATCTAAAAAAAAAAAAAAAAGTTTATTTTTTATTTTTTACTTTTCATGCTGGACTCTGGTACCCCCCCTGGGATGCGATTGCGCCCCTGTGGGGGCTCACCCCACAGTTTAAAGGCCTCTGGCCTAGACTGACTTCTAGTGGCACAGGGGCACAGTAAACTGGCCCGCTGCTGTTCCGCCACTGCATGGTGAGCCTACCTACCCTAACTGGCTGCTGCAGACCAGCGGTTTCTAGAGCACGGCATGCCCGACCATAAACTATAAATGCTGTGCCACTAAAGAGAAAAAAAAAGAAATGTGACCAGAACTCCTATTAAGTTCGCAGAACATTAATGTTCTCTTCATAAATAACGTGTTTCTTTGTCACTGGTCTAGGGCCTACTTTCTTCACACCCTCCTGCCTAACCTGGCGTATTCCTTGTTCTCATCCTTGTGCTATTATAAAGCACTCTTTGGGGGCATGCCTTCGCTATCTGCAAAATGTGTTTTGCAAATCATTTCTGATCGAAATTGACATCCCTTTACTTCAAGTAAATATAAATACAAGTATATAACGCACACTGGGCTTGGTGTTCATTTCATTTTTCATGCCACTCATCCTAACATTAAACTTTTTGTAACATTGAACCATATTTATTGATTCAGACAGCCTCAAGATACAGATGTGAGGATAAAAGGGCTGTGACATCAGTCACTCCCCTGGGGTCCAAGGGTCATCAGGAGATTATGTTTTCTTCCACTGTGTACTATTTTAGAAAGGTCTCAGGCTAAGGATGGCTTTTCACATCCTCAGTGCCATATGCATAGAAATCATAAGAGAACTATTTATATTTGTAAAATGGTCTTTTTACAGTACCGCAAAGCTGTAAGATTGCAGTAGTAAGCGCTTTAAAATTGTATTAGAATTAAGGGCTGATTGCACCAAGGGTCTTTAATGTGAACGGGTTTAGAGGGTATGAGAAAAAAAGTCAAACTGCAGGAGAAGCAACTCAGCTAACATGGAATGTGGCTTTCACTGAAAAATTAAGTCTGCGTTCCTGGTGACCTGATGCAGATGGTAGATTCACAAAGCTTTTTTCCAGATTTAAGCGCAATATAGAATTGGAAAGGTTTGTATGTTTCAATTGCACATAATTCACAAAGCAAGTCATACATGACTCACTGGTCAAGTGGTGCCTGCAGAACCTGCTCATGTTTATGAGCAAGCAGCTTAAACCCTGAGCTTCTAACTCATGCACAACTTACCAACATATCTACCTCAGATGGCATTTAAACGAAACGGCCGTGATAGGGAACATGTATGGGAGGAAAATACTGTTTGTGAAAATCCACAACTCGTAAATAAACCGAGTAATGGTAAAGATTTGCAAATGCATTTCCCACAATTATCTTCCTAACTAACTTACAGCTAAGTGTATACACCCTTATGTAGCCGATAGTTGTGTGAAAAGCACAAAATGCTGTGTATTTGGCACTATGTGTGCAGGAAGTGACAACAGAGACGTGAAAAATATTGTAAATCAAGCATGTTGCCCATTTTTCTTTGTGCAAAAATGATCCTGTTTTACTTTCCGGCCGCACTGACTGAGGTGTCATTTATGGATTGCATACGTTACTCACGTAAAAGCCAATCTTCGTGAGATGGCTAAACTGTTCTTTCAAATAGCTCTTTGACGATCTGATGCCATTGCTTCTAATGGCCACCTGACATGAAATGATCTAGGAAATCTGACATGGCACCAAATGCTGGAATTCTCTGACTGCACATTTAGAGTTGACAGCATAATTTGGCTAATTTACATATAGAATTTGAATAATTCACAATCGTTTTACAGTTTTTCTTACCACAACCAGTCTCTCCGTCGAGTATTTTAAGATTGTAGACATTGGAAAAAATACCTGCCATTGTGAAGTGATAACATTCAAAACTGTGGATTTGTCCAATGGTCATATGTCGGCCACATTGGATGGCAACTGGTGTCACATGGTCTACCAGACATTTCCAGGTCCTGAAGTAGCAGCTAAAGCCTTCTAGGCTACAATGAAAAATACTGTCTTCCACAAAGGGGCCTTCTTTGTGTTGTGCCGATGGGCCCCAGCAACGGGTGCAGCAACTGGATTATGGACATTGCCAACTTCCATAGAATGGAGTTGTGTCAGGGCATATATGAGCAAGGATCAAAGATAGAGATACGGCCAAGCAATACGGTTTATGGTTCATCGGATGGCAGATAATCTCCTGCAGGTTCCTGCGAGTCATACAGCAGCCAAAGCATGAAACGTCTAAAGATTGGTCGAAAGACCTCTGTTAGACATTGACCAGTTATCAATGCACATGGACACCCTCACATATTTTTCCAAGTCCAAAGGGATGCACAACATGTTATACCTCATTCACCTCTACATGCAATAAAGCAGTCTCTGGGTTTACTTATCACTTGGGCATTAGAGTCGCATGTAGTCAGAGGAAGATATTGTAATTTTTGTCATATACATGAAATGCTTCGTCCACATGATTGAAATTCAACAAGAAACATCAAATTGACACAGATCGCACAGATGGAGCCTTCATCAGTCATGCAAGGAAAATCATCACAAGGGTTCACCTGGTCTTTCTGCATTTCCTGTAAAGTTGGCACATTGGTTCTCATTCCCAACGCAAATAACATCTTTGACAGCTGTGCAGCCAGTGGCTGACTCTTCAGTGCTGCATTCTGGACACTTGAATCCATTTGGGGTCTGCAGAATGGGAAGATCTAAAAGATATCAATGGAAACAAAAGGCACATCAGAGCATGTCTACAACATATCTGAACAATCAGAAATAAGACACATTAGAGAATAACCTTTTCTGCAAAACAGTTTATTGACTTAAAAAATGTGTAATGTTAATTTGCTTCTTATGCTAATATTAGTCAGAGGGGCTGCATAATATATTTAATTATCTAAAAAGAATAGAGATATCATTTTCGAGGCTCGAGTGTAAAAATAAGGGGTAAAAGCATCCATGCCTTATTTTTTTCACTCCCGGGACCTTTTCCACAATCTGGAGGGAGCCCAAAACAGAATTAACTTTTCCTCTGTGTATTCCTCCCAAGACTTCGAAGATCACACACATTTACGCCACATGAGGTTGTCATGCAGTTGTGAAGGGAATAGATTCCCATGGAATCTAACTGTTTTTAATACCTTAATGTAAATTACAGGCAATATGTACATGTTTTTTTAAAACAGGGATTCAAATAAAAGAGTAAGGAGTATTGTGCTTGTTTTCTCAGCTTCTATTTTCCACTCGTTTTGTAAAAGTGAAAAAATGCAGGTAGGTTGCCGCACTATGCGTAACTGCTAACATTGGTTCTCCCCTGTACGCAATTACCACTTTTAATAAAATTACCCTTTTTGACAAACTATTAACCATATGGGGTAAAAATAGAATTCAGATTAACACCCCAGAGGGGGTTTCAGACGGCCTCCCTACCAATCAGAGAGCTCGGAATGCAGGCTTCGCCTCAAAGCAAATCCCATTTTCTGAGCCTGCATTCCAGCACCCGTGAGAGGGGGAGGCAGCCATTTTCCTGCTGGCAACAGGTAAGTGGGCATGTGTGCCCTTCCCCATTCCCCAGTTCCACTTACCTTGCCCAATCCCCCCACCCCATCGCCACCCACTTATCTGCAGCTGCCTGATAACTAGTCGGTACCTGGGACACTGTGTTTTGGCACTTCCCCGCCATGGTAATAGCCGCAATGGAAACGGAGAAGGGACTATGTGTAGTTCCCTTCTCCCTTGACAATGAGAGCCATCTTGTTTTGTATTTTTATTTAAAGTTGAATAACAGCAATCATGTTCTTTCTCAACTTCAAAAAACGATCAGCATCCCGGTAAGCATGCTGGGATGCTCATAGCAATAAACCCCTCCATGTGGGTGCATTACCATGTCTGCATTAGTAAAATATATTGTGAATTTCCTGGAGGCTTGTTGTAAAAACACCTGGCTGGCCTGTATTGGAAACCCTCTTGAATTGATAAACGTTAAGTAGAGAGAAGAAGACAAAAACATGTAGTACTCTCCTGAGCAGTGCATTTAGCATCCGGACATTGAAAGTACCAATTAATTATTCAGTCATATTCTGTGGTCTTTAAGAAATTTCATATGGATTCCTGCCTATCCAAATCTGCACCAACACCATGCACCACCTTGCCCGTTCTGCCCAACAGATTCAGCCAATGTGCCCCTTTACCTTGCCATCATCCTTTCCATATTACCTGCAAAGGTGGCTAAGTAAAAAAAAGAATACAACACAATTCCCCAAAATGTGAAAATCAGTCATACCAAACAAAGCATGTTTCATAAAAGGCTTAATAACAATATCAGGGGATGGAAGCAGGGCGTTCCCTGTCTTACCAAGTAATACAGTTGGTCATTTCTTTTAACCCTGGTAAACAGTCTTTATCGCTCAAGCAATGTCTCACTGTACTTCAAAGAGGTAAATAAACATTGCTAACAGCCGAGTAAAACGGATTTTGGTGTTGGCCACCTTCTGCCCCACATATGAATGTTAAGGGGAATATATGTCATTACACTGGCCCTCATTAGGACCCTGGCGGTAAGGGGTTTGCGCCAGCGTTAGCTGCGCCGACCCCTTACCGCCAACTACGAGTTCCCATAGCGCCATGGTCATTTTTCCGCCCGCTTTTTGCGGGCGTAAAAATCCATGGCGCTATGGGACCTTGGTGTTAATTACGCCACCGTAATTTACGGTGGCGTAATTAACTCCTTCCCCACTCCCATTGAGCCCTATGGGGCCGAAATGGGAATGGGGAAGGGTAAATGGGTCAATGGGGACTTACCGCCCCGCCGTCCTCGGAATGGGGCGGTAAGTCCGCCATCCGCCATGGCGTAAAGGGACTTTGCGCCATGGCGGAAAAGTCCGCCGACGGCGGAAAAAATCCGCCAGGGTCCTAATGAGGGCCACTGTCCCTTAAACCTGCCAGCAAGATAGGTATTAGGATTGGCAAATGGTTTCTGAAAATCACTCCACTTTCAAACCTCTTAGTCTTCACCAGGCAACGTTTTAACATAGTTTTGTTTAGTACCTATCTAGTACTTCCTCCTTCTTCTAGGAGTGTTCTTTCGGAATAGGATCAAGCTTTTTGTTTGTTCATCCAATTGTCGCTCCTTCGTCTTTTCCTTGCAGTTTAGGTGGTTGTGTGCTTTCATTAGATGGGGCCTGTCCATCTGAAACAAGTGCAAGTCCCAGAAGGTCTTTCCCTTTGAAGGTTGTACAAGGGGTTATCTTTTGTGTAGATTAGTATAAAAGGGAGGCCCCACTTGTAAGGGATACCTTTCTTCCTATTGTTACCTCTTTAATTCCCCTTCTTTCTACATAGTAACCCCATCAAGCCCTTGTACAAATGCGAAATATGGCCTTTAAAAACTATTTCTTCTCATTGCCAGACTTTACCCATAATATTGTTGTTTGGGTAAATGAAAATGCACTCTTTCGATGACATCTGGGGACAACCTATTCTGTGCTGATCTTGGGTAAATAATCTGTGGGTGTGATCAAGGCAAATATTGTTAGTTTCCAGTACTTGCAAAATCAGTCAGATGGTCATTCACGACTGATGCTGAGAATCCTCTAACATGACTAACACTGCATCTCTGTCAATTATCCCTCCTGCCTTCTTCTATGCTATGCACGGCATTGATGCTTCTGTTAACCTCCATAATATGCATTGGCAACTCTTGTAGATGATCAGTGTGCTCCTCTCATCCATTTTCCAATAAAGGACATCTTTTCATTGCTCTATGACCCTGACTTCTCTTTTGAGATCCACTATCTGGGTCTTTATGTCTTCCTTAAGAGCTGACATATCAGCCTTGATCTCCATGGATGTCTCCTTCAGGAGATGTTTCATGCTATCTTTAGTGTTTGGCAGTTGATGGTCCAGGGAATGGGCTCACCTTGAAGCAGTTGCTTTTGACATTTTCTCATATCGATTTCAGATGTTTTATATTTCATCTGGGCACCTTGAGGTTCTTTTGAGATTAGTTGAT
The DNA here is from genome assembly GCF_040938575.1 of Ambystoma mexicanum. NCBI lineage: Eukaryota > Metazoa > Chordata > Amphibia > Caudata > Ambystomatidae > Ambystoma > Ambystoma mexicanum. The sequence goes on from NC_090922.1 coordinate 481,120,608, forward strand.
GCCATCCTGAACAAAGCACAAGTTGCAAAGGTATAGATTATCTCTGTGGCCCATTGCGGCCCTGCCACAGTGCCCCCCGCCCGACTTTCTGTGCCTCACCAGGAAAGTAGTACACTGCTAGTCACAGCTTTGAGTGGCATTTTAGGGCACTGGTTTGCGCCCAATGACCTGGTCTGAGATAGCCACATCTTTTCTTTTCTCCTGTGGCCCGTTTACCTTGCTATTCATGCTTTATCAGTGTGAAATTGCAACTCTTTGGTTCCAGGAGAAGTTTGAGCAGAGCGGGACAGTAGGCACGGGTTTCACCACCTCAGAAGAGGTTTTTCCTCCCTCCACAGGTTGCTTCAGTTAAGCGCCATAGGTGCCATTTTGATGATGGTGGCCACACCCGGGTCAGAGGCTCAAAGGAACTCTGACAGGCTCAGCAAAACTTCCCTCGTCCTATCTGTAGTAGTGGATGTCTTCTGATGGCCATCCTTCCGTTTTTGGCTACTTTGGGATAAATGCAGTGCCATTCTTTAAAGTATTTTTCAGGCTGGAGTGGAAGCTCACAGGAGCCATGACTCATGGTTGTCCTGCATCGCCACATCCCATACACTCAGTTATTCTTAACTCTGCTAAGCACTGGTCACCTGTACTTTACAGAGCAGGTAACATTCCAATGACACTTTGTTTAATGGGAACCAAACTTCTGTTTCAACATTGAAATGTACCATTAGGATTGGCATAACTTTCATTGCCCACTAAGTGACCTAGCACTGACCTAAAATTGATCAATGTATCTCAAAAAAGCAAAACTTTCCTTTGATGTGAGGCGGGAGGTCATGGGGAAGCCTGCACAATAGTTTCATGGCATTTACCTAGGCCTCTCCCAGAAGTAAGGCTTACTCAGGCATTGACATCAGGTACTCAGTTTGCCAACTACATCCAACATATACCGAATAAGTACCATCATTTGTCAGGTATTGTTATGATATGCTTTAGCACTGACAAAAAATGCCAGATATGACTATCATATGCCAGATATTGCCATCAAAATACAACACTCACACCATTTCCAGGTTTGTTGCCATAATCATGCCCAGGTGATCACGCCAATGTCAAGCACGTGACCAGTTAGTATAAAGTGTCAGATACCATTGGGTCCGATTAAGGTTCATGCCCTTGGTGACTTGATGAAAAGGCTTCGGTAGTCCTTTCTGAGCAATAGAAATGCTGAAACTGACAGGCTAACAATTAATGCCTTTTGAAAAGGGTGATTTCTAAGAAATATGACATTTTCGTCAGGTACCAAGTAGGTCTTCTATGTATTAAGTGCAGTATTAACTTTCTGTGATAACCTTGTGCTTGCTGGTTGTGGAGTGTGGTCACACACACACACACACACACTTGAGGTTTCTATTTTGGCGTTAAGCCCCTGTTCCCAGGGCTGGAACAGGGGTAATGACCCAGCAGCCCAGGTTAACGCCCCTTGTGAATGGCCGCCATACAGAGCCCCGTTTCCCCTTCCAGGGTGGACTGCAGGAACTGTGAGGAAGGAGTGGCTGCGGCAGGGAGTGCTGCCGCCGCAGAAATAAGGTAAGTGGGTCTTGGAAGGGACAACAAAAATAAAGAACGGGACAGAGGGTTGGGGGAAGGGGAAGGTGGCAGCGAGGGGAAGCGACCGTCAGATGGGATGGAACATGGGCTTTCACAAGTGGTTCAAGCCTGCGTTCCTTGCCACCTGATTTGGCTGGCTCCCCCCGCCATGGTGCTAATGGTTCTTACATTGACTAGCAAAGGCACAGTCCGAGGGTAAATAGTGATTAGTGTTCATGTAAGACTAAGTTTTATATGACCCAGGAGGAGGATGGTGGAGTGTTTTACTTTAATATCACCCTAATCTCCCAGAGTCCTGCACATGTTGTGTTTCTGCATTGGTTGATTGAGCCTAGTAGATGCTGCAAGTGCAGGTGGAAGGGTGAGTAACTTAACACTTGCAAGGGTCACTCAGGGACATCGTTTCACCAAAATGCCAGAGGAGCGGAAGTGATATCACACGTCCCTTCACCTCTGATGACATCACAGGAAGTGATGTCATTTAACCACACCCCAAAATAACATCACTGGAAGTGAAGTAACACAACCTTTCACCCCTTGACAAAACAGGAAGTGGCATTACATAGCACTACGATAAATAAGGTTATGATATCACTGTAATGTGATATACATTTCATACAAGAATTAATCACAATATGTATCATTAATATCAGTGTGTATAGGCCCATATTACCAAATTACTGTGAATGCAAGCAGACATCCAAGGCCAAATAATAATGATGTGTTATTATATAGCACTTACGGTTGAGTGCTTTACATACCACAAATATACATACAATATCACCCAACCTGTGTTGTTACTCATTTATAGACCTCAGAAGGATGAAATGCTGAGTTAGCCTTGCTGGGATTCGAACCTGCAGATCACACATAGCTCGCAGCAGCAAGCCCTCAACCTACTGAGCCATCTTAGCAGCTGCAGCTATCTTACTAGCTATAGTAAAATGAGCAATTACATGTCTGAATGGTCTCAAAGTCAGAAAGCAAATTACACTCTAAAGTGGATACCAATAGACTGGTAACTGAGATTTAACTGCAGGCCAGTTCATCTGCAAGTCTGGTGCAAAGTTGGCCACATGTCAAGCCTGCCTGGATCTATTTTTCAGGCTTCAGAGTTTGGCAAAATACATACCATTGGGAGGGTTCATAACTGTGTATTAAAGAATTTAGAGTAGCGCAGGGAAAGCAGCGCACTCAATTGGCATCCCGTACTCTGGGCACTCGTTACCTCATCCATGCAAACAAACATCCTGAACAGCATGCCATGGAGATAGGACAGATAGACACATTAAAACAAAAAGTTAATTGTCGCATAATTAAATCAATGGCCACTTGATGTGCTATGGTCAAACATGTATAAACTGTACACAAGCTTTTAGGCACAAGGATTTTGTCAAGTGATCAAGGACACCGAGATGGAATGTCTTGTGATGATCGGAACAGAAACAACGGCAGCAAAAAACATGCTATAATTGCAACTTGCAAAAAGCAAAATACACATAGATGTGATATGATAGTTTATTTATATAGCGCCTATACACAATGTGTTTCAAAGCGCTTCAAGGCAACAGAGAGAACAAGGTAAAATACAATGACATTTTTACAAGCTATGAACAGTAAGGATGTGAAATTAACTATCGTACTCGGCCTTGCGACATTTCAGATAGTGCCAGAGCTAGGACATAGATAACAAAGGGAGTGGGAAGGAAATGGAAACAGACAGGCAACTACTGTACTAGGCCTGACGACATTTCTGGTACAGCCGGAGAAAAACAAAAGGTGAGGGAGAGGGGTGCATAAAGGGAGGGGAGCAACAAAACAAGCGACTATCGTACTAGCTCTGACGACTTTTCAGATAGTGCCAAAGGGGTGGGAGTTGAAGAAAAAAAACATGTAAAGGGATGTGGGAGGAGACAGACAAGGTTGCTGTCATACTAGGTCCAGGGACAATTCTAATAGAGTAAGTTCATGGAAGAAAGTAAGGGGAGGATAGGGGGAGATAGGAAAAGTGAGAAAGGGAGAGGAGGAGAGAACAGAGAGTAAGCAGTCAAAAAGAGTGGAGAGGCAAGAGGGGAGAGCAAATACAATTGTAGAAGTCAGTAGTAATACATAATGTTGCAAGCAAGGATACAAGATTAAGATGGTGACAGCATCATTCAGGGACACCATAAGTACAAGATGTAAAGGAAGTCCAGCATGAGAGTTGAGAAAGGGTGACGCACAGTGAATCAATGAAGTCCATAAAAGTCAAATCCACCATTTGCTACAAGACGGTGATGGTGAAACCAGAATGTATCAGTACAGACTCCTGCAGAAGTAGGCTGGAGGGGGGAAGGAGCGGAACGGGAGCAAGGTACAAGAATCAAGCAAAACAGGCAACAACTGTGTGTGAGAAGGGTGGGGGGCACAAGGGAACATCATGGGGGACCTGCGGGTGGGGATGGCCTCTGGAGACAGAGGGGATAAACACGTGTAGGTAAATGCTTACCTGCTGTCTGAGCAGGGGGTCGGGCCCTGGGTCCTCCTGGTCCAAACAGGAATTTACCTTTTCTTCATCAGCCCTTCGCTTTGGACGCCCGGGCGAGAGACGCCCTTGATCTAAGAGTTAAGAGCAGGAAGGAAGAGGCAGGGCTAAGAAGGTGGGTGGTGCTTAGGCCGGGTGACCTAGATACACCTCTACCTGCTCCCCAGCTGCAAAGGAAAAGAGGCTGGAGGGCTCCTTAAGTAGGGAAGACGAGCGGCAACCAGGAAGGCACCAGGGGGGTGGGGCTTGATAAGTGGGGAAAAAGAGCAGCAACCTAGAAGGCACGAGGTGGGTGGAGCTTAGACCAGGTGACCTAGATCCACTTGCACCTGCTCCCCATCTGCCCATTACATTACATTGCATACTCATTACAACTCCAGCGGTAGCCGTGCCGTTAAGGCTGCCGCCGGATTTGGGAATTTTTCAGGCACCTGGCTTCACGGAAACACCGGGGGATTACGACCCTAGTGTTCCTGGAAGTCATGCACCAGAAAACCGTTAATCCCCATTCCCATTTGAGTCCCAGAGGACTCATGGGAATTGGGAGGACAGTAGCATCAGCACCATTAATAACAGTGCCAGTGCTACCATGAAGGTCTGCGAGCGGGTGCTGTCCAGGTCAGACCTGGTGGTGGGACGGCAGCCGCACGCAGACTCAGAGTGTGGCGATCCGGTAACAACGGTGCCGATAGGCTTACCAGCACCATTGTTACCGGACCAGCACACTCCTAATGAGGCCCTAGTTTCTGTCTGCATTGTGAATTTGAGGTGTTTAAGTACAGACTAAATATAACTTAATCAGTTACTCAGCCCTGAGTGTGCCTGAAATAAACCTTTAAAGAGTCTAGCAATTATGGTATAGAATTCCAGAAAGATTATTTGTTATTCTTTTTCTTTATTATTTAGGGCCACTGCTCAAAGTATTACACTTGTGGAACCCCTGTTTTTTTAAGAGGACTGAACAAGAAAGCCAGCCATTCCAGAAACAAAGCCTAGGAGCTTCCATTTAAATTTAAAAAAAAATAAAAAAAGGTAAATGATTTACGTTCTTTTTTTTCTAGGGGTAGCAAGGGAGACCACAGGGGTAGTATAGGAGACCTCAGGGGTCACAGTTGCAACCCCTGGCGTCCCACAAATGACGTCCCTGGGGTCACTCATCTTTCGTTCTCCAATAGGCGGTGGTTCCATGGCATTATGACCAGGGGCTGTGAGAGTCCACAAAGCATGACATCTGCCAGTGAAGTCAGACAAAAACACAAAAGCCTGTGCCATGTCAAAGTTGGTAACAGTGGCTTGAGCAGGTGCACCCACATGTATAAAGAACAAGCTACGACTATGGGCCTCATTATGAGTTTGGAGGCAGCCATGGTGCTATTAGCACCATGGCTTCCCGCAAACCGGGCTCCATTACCGGGTTCCTGCAATGAGGACTTACCGGGTCAATTCCTCCTTGAAGGAACCATTCCCCATTCCCATTTGAGCCCCCATAGAGCTCAATGGGAATGGGGAGGGAGGTAATAACGGGCACATAACAACTGGCCCGTTATTACCCCCCTCTTCCCCTCGCAGGACCCAGAAAGGACGCCTGGTTTTACCAGGCGTCCTTACAGGGTCCCACAAAGGGAACCTCGTAATCGGCGCTCCCGTAAAGAAGGGGGGCCGGTCCCGTACCGGCCCCCTTCATCACGGGAGCACCCGGGTTATAATGAGGCCCTATGTATCGGTATACACAAATGCAAAAATACCACACAAAGCATTGCTTTTCCACCTCTCATAAACAATGAGTACTTGGCAGACAATAAACAAAATACATGGTGTACTACATTATTACGTATTAAAATTGTGTTCAGAAATGTAATAGTTTTCTTTTGAGTTTGGAAGACAAATAGGTGCAACTAAGAAAATTGCATTCTTACCTAAGAGGTTACCAGGCAATGGCATTAGGCATGCACATATTACCCTCAATTTGGTTTTCAATAAATGACAAGTATATCCCTGCTATCCTCCCTTTTCCCATTCAAGAGAAAGCTCAAGATGATATTCTACCTGAGCAGGGATAAAATAATGGTAACTGTACAGAGGTTGAAGGGGGCACACCAAAAAGAGACACACAGCACCTTTCTTCTGACTAGTGCTATCAGATCATGCTGATGAAAGGGGAATTGGTCCAATGCTGATTGGATGACAGCAGTGCAAGGCAGAAACCACCTGTCAACATCCTGCATCTTTACTCTAATGCACAAACACCTCCTAAGCAATTATGTTGTCGGGGGCGTGGCCTGGAGCTCATGGCAAGTGGAAGCTGAGTCGCCGTACTCCGGCCGAGACGCTGTATCTCGATCCTTTTGCCTGCCTGAAATCGCACCTGAGACGGAAAGATCCGGTTCCGATGGAAGGGGAACCGACCCCAGACACGATACTGTGGTCTTCTCCTGGATTCGGACCGCCAAACCCACGGATTCCTCTCGATAAAGGTCCCCTCTGTTGGCGGGACCTAAGATGGCGGCCATCTTTTGAAGCCGATGCCGGAGGAAAACGCTAGCCGCCTTCGCAGCGAAGCCGACCCATAAGCTGCTGCCACGACTAAAACGAGGAAGAGGAGCCTCCCCCTCCACCCGGGTCCGAACTTCTGCTGCGACAGCTACCGACCGGGGAGCCAACCGGGCGCTCCCGTCCGGGGAGACTGGGCCCGGGCCCTGGACTACAGCACCGTGAGTGGCCACGCCGACCCTCTGGTGCGGGGAGCCCCGCCATCGACAGCAGAAGAAGGTGGAGGTGAGGAGAGCATTGGGTGAGGGCATAAACCAATCGAACATGTGCCGTTGTATATCCCTCCGAGAACTTGAACACTGACCCCGCATAAAACGGACCACCCCACCTCTGGAACCATAAGCTCCCCAGACCGCACACCGAAATCACTGGGCTGGTGGGGGCATTGCTGAGGAAACGACGCCCACCACCATCTAACCCCACACAACCCAGTGGCGTCTCCGAAACGCCCCTCATCATGGCGGCCAGGAACAAGACGAAGACAAGCACCATGGACACGTATGTGTCTGCTAAAGTAAAAACTCCTCCGCAGCCATGCACTTCCACTCCCGAAGCTCCCCAAGCAAAACCGGCGGACTCCCCCGAAAATCAAACTCAGGTACTGGAGGCAATTGCATCACTGCGCACATTTATAGATTCCAGAATCGGGGATTTCTAATCCGAGCTACAACTCATGCGCCAGGATGCCCGCAATCTAACAGAAAGAATAACCACCGCCGAAACAACCATAAAAGAGACGTCGGACGACACAGCAGAGCTGAAAGCTAAGGTACTGGACCTGGAACGGAAGGTGTTCACACTCGAGGCCAGGGCTGAGGAGGCCGAGGGCCGAGCCAGACGTGCCAACATCAGAATACTGGGTGTTCCGGAGGGAAGTGAGGGCTCGAATCCGACGGCCTATATAGAATCCCTGATACAACAGGAGGTGGGCGCTGGAAGGCTAACGCAAGGATTCTCGATTGAAAGGGCGCACAGATCACTTCAGAAGAGACCCCCGCCGGGCTCACATCCTCGCCCTATAATCGCTAAATTACTCAACTTCCAGGATAGAGAGACCATCCTCCGGCACTCCAGAGAGGAGGGCCCCATTGAACGCGGCAGCTCTAGGATCACGATCTACCCCGATTACACCCAGAAAGTCCAACGGGAGAGGAACTCATTTGTGCCGATTAAAGCCCGACTCAGGCAACTGAACCTGAAGTACGTGCTGTTATACCCCTCCAGACTGAAAGTGATCCACAAGGGGAGGGCGATCTTCTTGGAATCTCCGGCAGCTGCAAACATGTGGCTGGAAGACAACAATCTAGCCGCAGATAAGGACCCTCAACCCACGGAAAACTGAAGATTCCCCTGCGCCTGAGGCATGGACGAAGCCATGGCTCATAAAGCTAACTCGGACGCAAGGCAAATGACCTAAGAGAAAGTAAAATCACCCAACAGTTAGCAACGAAGATGCGGCCCTCACTCGGCCCACTCCAAGCACAGAACCCTACTCCCACGAACAGTACAGGACAGGCCAGTTGCCTGACTGACCTCCCTCGTGCCTGACACCCGGATGGGTCCTGATGGTACGAGAGCGCCTGAGCACCAGCAGGAACTTGTCGTTGCTGGGCGCACCAGTTCCAGTTTTGTTAATTGTTTTGTTCACACCACAGTCCTCGAAATATTACCAGAGGGGAAACATGAGACCGGAGGCCCTTGGGGGCCGAGGAAGAGAAAACACCAGAACCCAGAGGGAGAGCCTCACCACCTGGAGAAAGGGCCGCCCCGTGAAAACGGAGGCGACCGGAAAGATGAAACCAAGACACAAACTCAATGGCACTCCAGCTTAAGGTGATGACGTGGAATGTGAGGGGCATGGGCACGTACCTGAGAAGGAATCGGATCCACTCTTACCTGCGCAGGAAAAAGGTGTCGGTAGTGATGCTTCAAGAAACTCACCTCACGGAAGAAACCACGGCCAAATTATCCGAAAGATGGGATGGGATCGGGAGAGGGGCGCCATTCTCCAAATTCACCAGAGGAGTGTTTACGTGGGTGAGCCCGACTGTGCCCTTCCAGCTACTGGACTATGAAGCCGACAAAGAGGTCAGATACCTAATAATATGGGGTACTATTGAATCCACGCCAGTCTGCCTGGTGAACTCATACTTTCCGCAACACGGAATACCCTCACACCTCGAAATGCTCAGTGCTAAAATGATTCTTCGCAGAGAGAGTGCCTTCATATGGGGTGGTGACTTCAACTGCATCAGGAACGGAGCTGTGGACAGATCAGACCCCCCCCGTCATTCAAATAACCCTGCATCTAACGCGCTAAACACCACAATAGAACAGCTCGACCTAATAGACATCTGGAGGGAACAACATCGCACCGAGAGGTGCTATTCTTATTACTCGGCCCCGCACAAGGTCCACACGAGGATAGACTATTTGTTCATAGATCGTGAGCTGGCTCAACAAGTAGACTGCACATTGTATCTAGGCAGAACCATATCCGATCACTCACCGCTGACCATGCAATGGGCTCCTAGAGGACCCAGACCGCCAATCCCGCTATGGAGAATGCCACCCGCAGCACTCACAGACCACGCATTTAAGGAGGAACTTGGCACTAAACTTGAGGAATACCTAGACATTAACACAGGCTCAGTGTCAAGCTGGAGCACACTATGGGAGGCCATGAAGGTTGTAACACGGGGAGTAGTTATATCAGGTGCTGATGGCATCCGAAAGCACCTGAAGCTGGAACTGGAGGAACTGGAGAACAAGATCACGCACCTGGAATCCGAAATCGACATCATGCCGGACGCTGAAACAGAACTGAAGGGCACCCGGGAGGAGTGCCTTTTGGCCTGGAATAGACTGTCTAAATTCGACTACACGACCTACATAGCCAGGGCACACAAAGAAGCAGATAAACCTGGTAGAATGTTGGCCTGGCTATGCAAACGCGAGTTCCCAAGACACCTCCCAACTGAAATAACTGATGAAAGGGGGATAACCCACAGGACGCAACAAGACATTAACTCAGCATTTGCGGCCTTCTACTGCAATTTGTACGCCCACGACACCAAAATACCAGTGGAGGACATAAGGGCCACACTGGCTGAGATTGAGCTCCCAAGACTGTTGGAGGCCCAAAGAGAGCTACTGGACGCGGAAATCACTCCAGAGGACGTGACGGAGGCGATTAAATCGCTATCCACCTGCAAGACCCCCGGGAGTGACGGGCTTCCGCCAGAATTCTATAAAGCGTATGAAGCGACCCTTGCCCCAATACTCCACAAGGTGTATATGGAGGCATACGAAAACGGAAACCTACCCAACTCCATGAAAGAAACAATTATCATACCTATACTTAAACCCAACAAACCTGTCGACAACTGTGAATCATACCGCCCAATCGCCATGCTAAACTATGACTGCAAGATCCTGACCACAATTCTGGCTAAGAGGCTGGTGAGGGTGATAGGAACCCTGATTCACGAGGACCAGAATGGTTTTGTACCAGGACGCAATACCACCGCGAACCTGAGGAGGCTCCAACACATCATGGCAGAGCCCCATGATCGAGACGAGGACCTAGCAGTGCTATCCCTGGACGCTATAAAAGCCTTCGATTCCATCTACTGGGAGTGGCTGATCGAAGCGCTAAGGGAATTCGGCTTTGGTGAGAGCTTTCTAAAGTGGGTCGATGTATTGTATAATACACCGGCAGCGAGAGTGAAGACTGGAGGGACGGTGTCCGAAGCCTGGCCGATACAGCGGGGCACGCAGCAAGGATGCCTGTTGTCCCCGATGCTATACATACTGGGCCTGGAGCCAGTGGCTGCCTATTTCAGGAAACAACACTTTGACGCAGGCATTGGGCTGGGCAGTGATCACGCTATAATATCCATGTATGCAGATGACGTCCTCTTGTATTTGAATAACCCTCAGCTCAGTCGCGTTAGACATCCTCGACAACTATGCCTGATACTCTGGGATAACATTTAGCAAGCTAAAGTCGTGTGCATTCCCACTGGCCAGACTCAGGGGTCTGGATAAGTCCGACCTTCCAGACGTCGGGATACAATGGCAACCAGAGAAGTTTAAGTACCTGGGAATCGAAGTGTGTCATACCCCTGCGCCCACGCTTGAACACAACACTGAAAAAGCAGTAAGAGCCCTCCGCAAATCTATGAACTTTTGGTTGCAGCTACTGTCAGGCCTGGGCCTGAGTAACGCGCAGCGTGCGTGCGGGCCTCGCGGCAATGATACGCGGGAGCCGGGAGGGCGTACAACCTTCCTTTATTAAACTATGGCGGCAACTCCCGAACTCCCCTCCCGCCCCTCCCCTTCCGCTGACGTCACGTCCGGGACGTCATTACGTTACGGCCGCAACGGCAGCCGGCCCCCACACAACGATGTGGGTGGGCTGACATCTCCCCCCTTTTTAACATGAGGGGTGCTCCTGTCTCCTTACCCCATTTCTTCTATCAGGCGGAGCGGCTTGATGCGACTCCTCTGAGGGCGTCTCGCCCCGCACGGTGTCGAACAGTCTCTGGCAGGGGTTGCACCGTCCTTTTCCGTCTCCGACTCCTCGGCGTCTCCTTGGTATGGTTCCTCTGATGGGCCATTCTTGTCACTGTCTCTGTCCCATTCCCACCGCTCTCCATGATGGGGCCTTACCCGCTTGAACTGTGAACTATTCGGGTTATGGACATGCAGTCACTTCTTTGTGCTGTGACCATCGTTCCTTTCTTATGAGTGATGATGAGGGGGTCGGGTGCGAATGTCGCTTCTTCCTTTCTGTGCTTGGGTTGTCTGACCCATACCTCATCGCCTGGCTGCATGGGGTTTTCTCTCGCCCTTCTCTTTCTGTCCGTTGCTTCCTTCATTTGCGCTTTGTTCCTCTCGTCATTGACTCTTGCTTCTTGTTCAAGGCTTGTCGCGCCCTTGGGTCTTGGGTCCTCTGGTAGCCTTGTGGTGATCGGCCTCCGGAATAGCAGGTCTGCCGGGCATATGCCTGTGGTGCTGTGTGGCGTGTGACGGTACTCCCTGAGCAGTTGATTGAGAGCCTGCTCGAAGGGTTTATTTTGGATGTGGGCAATCTGTAGTGTTCTCTTGATGTTGGTCATGAATCTTTCGACCATGCCATTTGCCTGAGGCCATCGGGGTGTTATCCTTTGATGTTGGAATCCCATGTATCGTGCAAACTTTTGAAACTCGTGATTTATGAAGGTGGGGCCGTTGTCTGACTTTATGACTTTGGGGATCCCGTACGCTGACAGCATCCGGTCGAGGGCGGGGATAATGCTCGATGTTGCACTGCTTTCCACGATCTGGGCGTCGGGGTATGTCGAATGTTCGTCCATGAGTACCACGACGTGCGTGCCGTCATTCAATGGTCCGAACAGGTCCACTGCTAGCTCCTCCCACACTTTAGTGGGGAGCGGTGACATTTGTAGCGGATTCGGGTGTGGCGGTGGGGCTACCTGTGCGCAGATGTGGCATCCTCCTATGATGGTTTCTACTAGGCTGTCAAGCTGTGGGAACCACACCTTCTGCCGGAGAAGCCGTTTCGTGGCCACTATCCCGCAATGTCTTTCATGGGCCAAGTGTATCGTCCTCTCCCGGAGTGTCCTCGGAATGACGACCTTGCACCCTTTTAGCAGTACCATGCCCTCCACCACTGTCAATTCGTCATGGAATAGATGTAGTCCCTTAACTTCTTCCTTGACTTCGTCCGCTTCCGCCTTCGCCTGCTGCCTCATGAGGGCCCTTTTGTCTGTTAGAAGGCACTGTCTGATGATGCGTAGTGCGGGATCTGATTCCGACTGAGCTGCTATCTCTGCCCATCCTATGGGCAGCGGCTGTAGGTGGTGAATGACATAGTTAATGTACGCAGCCGCGATGGAGGGTTGAGACACTGTGGATGCCGTGGGGTGACGGGAGTCGGCTGGATTGTACTCCTTTCCAGGCTGATTTTTTACCGTGAACTGGTAGTCTTGTAGCCTCAGGCCCCATCTGGCTATCCTTGGTGGCATAACGGCTTTGGGGTTTCCGTAGATGGTCAGGAGGGCCTGGTGATCCGTGACTATTGTGAATCTCTTTCCGAAAAGGAACAGGTGAAAGTACTCGCAGGCCCATACTACCGCCTACCGGGCTGGCGTCTACAATCACCTCGGTGTCTCGTCGGGCATCGTAGTACGCCATGTCCTCTGCCTGTGAAATGGCGCTTCTGATGACTTCGAACGCCTCTTGACACTCCTTTGACCATACGAACGGTGTGTCCTTTCGCGTGAGCAGTCGAAGGGGGTTGCTGACCGTGGCATAGTCCTTTAGGTATCTAGAGCAATAGCTGGCTAGGCCCAGGAACGAGCGCAGATCCGTTGTGTTCACGGGGGGGGTGGCAGAGTTCAGCACTTCTACCTTTTCCGGGTCCGGCCTCATGCCTTTCCCTGAGAAGATGTGACCAAAGAATCTCAGCGATCCCTTGGAGAATTCACACTTCGCCTTGTTTAGTGTGAGGCCGGCCTCTTCCATCGCCTGACATACCTTGTGGAGCGCACTGTCATGTTCTTCCTGCGTTTTGCCGTACACCAGGACGTCATCTGAATAGTTCAGACAGTTTGGTATGTGTCGAATTACTTTGTGAATCTCTTCTTGGAAGATTTCAGCCGCCGAAGAGATGCCGAAACTGAGTCTTTTGTACCGAAATAACCCAAGGTGGGTGACAAACGTAGTGATATATCTAGATTCGGCTGCGATTTCGATCTGGTGATATCCTTTCGTCAGGTCCAATTTTGAGAAAACCCTTGATCCGTGTAGGAGGTGGATCATATCTGTGATCCTGGGCGCCTGGTGTCTCTCTCTCTCGATGGCGGTGTTTGCTCTGCGCATGTCGATGCACAGGCGGATGGACCCGTCCGGTGACTTTTTGGGGACTGGGACGATGGGTGAAACCCAGGGGGTGGGCCCCGAAACTGGTTCAATAACGTCCATCTTGATCAGTTTATCAAGTTCTTCTTCCACTTGTCTTTGAATGTTAAATGGAATACCGCGGTAGTGTTGGGCTACTGGTTTAATGAGTGGGTCTATGTGCAGGTGTACTTTCCGGTGTTTTAGTTTTCCTAGGCCGTGGAATAATTTAGGGAAAGTCTGTTCAATTATCTCCGGTTTGGCAAAGTACTTGTGGGCCATCAGCTGATAGAGAATGTGTACCAGGCCCATCTCCACGGCTGTCCTGAACCTTAGGATGCAGCCACTGTCGGCTTCCGTTATGAGGATGTGTAGTGGGATTCTCGCGGAGTGGTCTTTGTGAGAGCACCATGCTGTTATGGTGCCTTTGCACGGTAGAGGCGTCGTGGATCCATACGGGTAAATGTCTATTTCGGCCTTCTTGATTTTGGGAGGCGGGGTCAGTGCTTCATAGGTTTGTTCATTTATGATATTCACCGTGGCCCCGGTGTCTATGAGAAACTTCACCGGCGTGTTGTTTACATTCAGTGTGAGTATGGGACTGTGCTGTGTGGCTGTCGTGTTAGTCTTGACGGCCCACACATAGCCCTTTTTCCTCTGGTCATCCCCTGAGGATGGGGTGTCGCTGCTGGTGGGGGATCGCGTTTCTATGTAGCGGACATAGCGTCTTCTGTGGGAGCGTCGCGTGTCCTCTGACGAGCGCCTGTCGTCCCGGGAGTAGTGGCTGGATCTGCTGTTGTCCTCTCTTTTTGTCGGCTTCCTGTCGCTCTCTCCTCTGGGTTTGGGCGGGCTCTGCCGGCTATATCGGCGTCTGTCTTGTGTTCGGGGTCTACCCTGTGCAGTCACTGGGGCGTTCTTGCACGTGGCCCTGAAGTGGTCCATGCCTCCGCATGCTGCGCATTGTTGTCCCAGGGCCGGGCAGTCCCCGGCGTGCGGATATTCGTAACCGCACTTGTAGCAGGTGGCCTCTGTGCGCCTCCCTCCCTGGCTGGGGCTTGTGTATAGCTTGTTGACAGATTCTGTGGGTTCACCTGGCTGTTGTATGGAGACTTTCCCCAGGTTGTCCAGTTGTGAATCAACAGCGGCCTCCATGCGAGCCAGTGCTAGGATCTTTTCGAGTGACCTTTGTTTTTGCAGGAGTTGTTTACGAAAAGGTTGCGAGAGGCAGCCTGTGATCACCTGCGATCTGAGAGCTTCTTCGTTTGAATATCTGTGGAATTCGTAGTGTTTTAGTTTTATGCGCAGGCGCATCACGAAATTGTCGATGGATTCGCCCTTTTCTTGCCTGGTCGTGTGGAATCCGTGACGTTCATAGTCGACGTTTGTGTGTGGAGCGAAGTATTCAGATAGTTTGGCGTGGAGTTCACCGTATGTTACTGTGTCGACGTCGAGTTGCTCTCCGGCTATGTCCCTCACTGCTGGCCCAACCGCCATGAACAGCATGTTCTTCAATCTTAATCATTTTAAAATTGGAAACTTTAGACTGCAGAAGTGAACAAGAGTAATAATGAACATGGTCATTTTTATGTAGAAAATTGCATCACACCCCGGACTCACACTTAAAAATAAACATTGGCAAAGCCTAGAGGTCTTGCATCATAAATGTAGTATTTCTGGGACTTTAAGGAAAAGAATAACAGGAGTAACAGTGCATCACACAAATGAACAATATCAATTTACCAAGCCCCTGGGACACAAACCATGCTTTTAAAGGTATAATTCACAAATCTATCCCCAACTTACAAAGTTCCACTTGTTCCGACAAAATGGCAGGATAGGGAGGTTTCATTGCAGGAGATTTGGTCGAAGCCAAATCCACCATATTCTTTCTGGCAAATTTGGCCGCAAATGTATGTGGAGTTGGGTAGGGGCAATCATTTAGGTGGGGGAGGCAAAGCTGGGCTGCACAGGGGACTCCCACCTGCCTATCTTTGCATATAATCTCCTCAATGAAATCACATAGAAGCAAAATGCCCACTTCTGTAACAGAGCTTTCACTAGGATGTGCATGTTCTGCTCCATGGAGTGGTTGACTGGCTCTGGGCCACGCTTTAATTTGTATCTTCGAAAACTGAGGCAGAGAACTAACACTCTCTCTAGCCTCAGATAAAACTGAACGAAAAGAGTAATTGGCATATGCATGTAAAATAAGCATGATACAGGGCTTCTGGTTAAGAAGGGCACCAACGTTCTAATCTACCTACCCAAATACCTGCCACAAATACGAAAAAGTGCTAAGGGTGCACTCACCTCAACTCTTGACTCATAACATATAGGTAATCAAAGGGATAACTCATTGCCGAAATATCAAATCCTTCGAGTTCCATTATGCCACCTAGCACTAATTGCTCTAGACTGTCCAGGATTTGGAACCGGGGAGACACCAGCTATGTTGTCAGTTTTAGTTAACCAGCATTGGCAAAGCCAATAGGTCTGGCTTTGTTATGGTAGAGAGCAATCCTTCCCAGCGGGAGCTATTACAAAACATCTTACCCTGTACATTTATAAATCCAGATCCTTGAACATTGTTTAAACATTTTTGTGAGAATTGTCTTAATGGAATGCAATAGTGTGACACGGGTCTGGATACAAACCATACACAATAATCCCTCACTGGCAGATTCCTGATGAAGACAGGTGAAAAAAGAGGACATGACAGGGAACAACTAAATTTGGTGCCTTCAAAAAGATTACGGGAGTGAGAAAATGTGCCCAGTGAATCTTGCATGAGTATAGCAGCGTGAACATGGGCCCAGTGCCCACAAACGATCACAGTGAGAAGACAGAGATCTGAAGTTTTTTGGTATGTTTTTGTCCCACCCCCACACGTGAACAAAAGAAAGGGTAGATTGAGTGCCCGTTGGACAAGCAGCAGAGGAGGATTCTAAGGGTTGATTGTTGGGATCTGCAATGGGAGTGTAGTGGGCCTGCACAGCAGGCAGTCATCATAACCCAGCCCACTCCAGACACTTCTGTGGTCCATCAATGGGCACAGGAGCCGGCCCATAGAGCAGGGATGGGTCGTGCCTGGTCCTTTTATGATGCAGCCCATTGTAAGATGCTAGTGTCATTGCATGTGAGCTGAATCTAGTGCTGCCACCAGTGCTGCTGCTGTCAACAGACATTTAATCCCTAATCAGTCAAGTCTATAGGTGCTGAATTTTTATCATATTTTGGACACTAGAAAATCAATGGTATCTTGACGCTTAAATATTAGGTGCTATCAGTTAACATTGAAGATTTTTAATATCACTGCAGTCCCCGTTGAGGCATGCTACTTTCAAAAGCAGGGGCGGATTAAGTTGCCCCAAATTCGGTGAACATTAGCGACTGCTGAATATCTTTGTCACATTTAAATAGGCACACCTTTGGGATTCTGATGTCCTTAGATTGAGAAAATACAAATGCCCACAAAATTGTTCGACAAGTAGCATCAGAGTGCAGCGTCAAGATTCCATGGCAAGACCAATGGCAAGCATTACGCTGTTTCTATTTTTTTATTACATTTTTATTCATTTGATAAAACAACAAAATACAAACAAAAAGGGCATTTTACACATTACATGAAAGCAAGATGCAGGGACGTCATTTGGGGTCGCCGGAGCTTGCAGCTGTGATCCCTGTGGTCACAGACTCGCAGCTGCTCCCCCAGGAGACACCTGCTGAAAACACAAACTATCTAAAACAAAGTGCAAGCTCCATGATACCTACCTCAGAGCAGCAGGCGCAGCGCCACGTTGTCTGGACTGGATTTAGTGTTTAATCTCATGGTTGCTAATCAACCAGCTCATCCCCTGACATGTGTTCATACAGCCAGGCACCATCCAACTCCTCAGATCTGGTGAGGAGTGCCTTCTGCCAGAGAGAGGACGTACAGAAGCGGCCATGCTAAGGCAAGAGCTTGGATGCCACCTCAATTGCTTCCATTGTCCTTTATCAAGCATCGCACCCTCCCGTGTAGAAAGGGAGAGCTTGCATCATGACTGTGAACATAAGGGAGGGATTTGAGCAATTCCTGCACCAAAATTCGCTGGAGAAGATAGAAAAGAAAACCAAAGTAAAGAGGACCTACATCACAATAGGTTGATTGATTGATTGATTATTTGTATAGCGCCTATACACAATGTGTTTCAAAGCGCTCCAAGGAGGGAGGGAACAAGGGAGAATACAGTTACATTCTTTCAGGTCCTTGAAACAAATTAGAATGTGAAAAAACCTATCATATCATAACAGATAGTACAAGTGCATGGAAGAATAAGGGGTAGAAAGGGAAGGGAAAAAAAGGAGAACAAAACAAGCAGTAGCATTACTATGCCTGGCGACAATTGTTGCAGTGCAAGAGTTACAGGAGGAGTGGAAGGGGGCAGGGGAAGTGGAGAGAGTGAGGAGGAGAGGAAACAAACTAGAGACTACAAGAAGGTCGGAAGACAGTTCAGAGTAGTCATGAGGAACAAGGAGGGAAAGGCAGGTCTGACATGCTGCTATCAGAAGTCAGGGGACAATGATAGTAGTAAGTGCTATGAGAAAGAGAAGTGGTGAAGGAGAGAGGGAGGAGGGGAGGGGTACGTGGCTGATAGAAAAGGCGGCTACGACTTACTATGCCTGATGGCAATTGGTGACGTGCCAGCCTATAGCCAGGAGAGGGATAGGAAGAGGGGGGGCAGTGAAAAAAGCTACGAATTTCTATGCCTGACGGCAATTGGGGTATAGCCAGACTTTAGACAGGAGGAGGGTAAAGGGATAAGGGGGATAAGGGGCAACCAAAAATAGTCAGAGTGGGAAGTGGAGTAGTGCAGAGAGAAAAGTTAAGATAGGGAAGCAGGGGGCTTAGGAGGGGGGGTAATATCACAGCACAGAGGCAAGGGGGCTATGGGCTTTGGAAGGAGGGGAGAGCATGACAATTTCCGGGGGGCGTGGGGGCAACAGAGACAATCACGGGGGAGGGGGGGCAAGGGGAGAAACAAACAAGGGGGTGGGGAGAGCAAGGGGAGACATGACACAGGATCATGGGGGGAGTGGGGCACAGAGACAGTCACAGGGGGAGCGAGGGGAGACATGACACAGGGTCACAGGGAGAGTGGGGCACAGAGACAGTCACAGGGGAGGGGGGAGCGAGGAGAGACATGGCACAGGGTCATGGGGGCGCGGGGGCAACAGAGACAGTGATGGGGAGGGGGGAGCAAGGGGAGAATCAAACAAGGGGGTGGGGGGAGCGAGGGGAGACATGACACAGGGTCATGGGGGAGTGGGGCACAGAGACAGTCACAGGGGGAGCGAGGGGAGACATGACACAGGGTCACCGGGGAGTGGGGCACAGAGACAGTCATGGGGAAAGAGGGGAGACATGAACAGGGTCACGGGGGAGTGGGGCACAGAGACAGTCACGGGGGCAGGTGGAGCGAGGGGAAACATGACAGGGTCACGGGGTGAGTGGGGCACAGAGACAGACATGGGGGGAGGGGGGAGAGAGGGGAGACATGAAAAGGGTCACGGGGGAGTGGGGCACAGAGACAGTCACAGGGGAGCGAGGGGAGACATGACACAGGGTCACAGGGGGAGTGGGGCACAGAGACAGTGACGGGGGAGGGGGATGGGAAGCGAGGGGAAGCATGACACAGGGTCACGGGGGAGGAGGGAGCGAGGGGAGACGTGACACGGGGGGAGGGGGAGCGAGGGAAGGCATGACACAGGGGGAGGGGTGAGCGAGGGGAGACAAATGACACGGGGGAGGGGGGAGCGAGGGGAGGCATGACACGGGGTCACGGGGGAGGGGAGAGCGAGGGGAGGCATGACACAGGGTCACGGGGGAGGGGGGAGCAAGGGGAGGCATGACACAGGGTCACGGGGGAGGGGGGAGCGAGGGGAAGCATGACACAATGGCACGGGGGGAGGGGAGACATGACACAGGGTCACGGGGGTAGGGGGGAGCGGGGGAAGACCATGACACGGGGGAGAAAACCTATCAAGTCGATGAGATGTAAGCCTTTACTGTCTACTGCTGCTCTGACACAAGGCAGGGCGAATCTGCCCCGACTTCTTCTGACACTGGATGGAGACTCTACGGACTACTGCTGACCACAGAAGGCGAGTCTGCCTAGACCAGTGGTCTTCAAACTTTTTTGGCCTGGGCCCCCCCTGAGCAAAGTATGGGCATGCCGGGCCCCCCCAAAAGTGCCAGATGGACAGTATGTAGAAATCGCTATGAACTTTTGTGTGCCGTCACCGCACCCTACTCCCAGCAAAGACCCTGGGCACTCCCCACCCTTCTCCCACCACTATTCCAGTGCTGCCACCCATCCTGCTCCCAACACAGTCCCATAACACAAGCATACACACATCCATACACATTTAAATAAAAAATAAATCGCCATAAACGTATCTTCTGCAGGGGCCTGCACGTGGTTGCTAAAATGCCCCGCTCCAGGTTGCTCTGCCCGTATGTGCGAGGATGCGCAGGAGCACCCCCTCGCTCATGCATACATGCAGTGCCCCAGCCAGCATTTCCAATGAGCTATGCAAGGCTGACGAAGCAAAACACGCCCAGCGTTGCATGGCTCAGTGATCATGTGCGGCTGGAGAAATGAACTGTCAAAGGTAAACAGTGTTTCCCTTTGACAGTTCAGCCAGCCCAGGAGCACCCCCTCAGCTGGAAAAAGCAGCTGAGGGAGTGATCAGTGTTTCACTGGGCTGGCTCCTCGGCTCCTCCATAATGGGTGAGGTGGCCAGTGGGTGGACGCCCCCTCACCCATTATGGATGAGCCGGCAGGCTTGGAATTGCCTATAGGGCAATAGGGCGATGACCGTACCAAAAATGCAAAATGCTAGTGTAGGCCAGTCAAAATGGGCCACTTTTTTGGCCAATGTGGGCCAGTTTGAGGAGTTACTTCAGTACGCAGCTAGTAGTTTTGACCATTGTTGCTGAATAAATATTCTTTAAATATCACAATTTGTTTACATTTGAACAAAAAACAACCCTTGGGTACTATTCAAACAGTGTGTGACTAAAGGACTGAATATCCATTTGCAACTGCTGGACATTTTTTTCATTGGTGCCTAAGACTGTTTTATGGTCCAGTCTGACCATGTGAGCTGCCCCTTCCCATTTCCTCCAATCTAAAAAAAAAAAAAAAAAGTTTCTTTTTTATTTTTTACTTTTCATGCTGGACTCTGGTGCCCCCCCTGGGATGCGACCGCGCCCCTGTGGGGGCTCACCCCACAGTTTAAAGGCCTCTGGCCTAGACTGACTTCTAGTGGCACAGGGGCACAGTAAACTGGCCCCGCTGCTGTTCAGCCACTGCATGGTGAGCCTACCTACCCTAACTGGCTGCTGCAGACCAGCGGTTTCTAGAGCACGGCATGCCCGACCATAAACTATAAATGCTGTGCCACTAAAGAGAAAAAAAAAGAAATGTGACCAGAACTCCTATTAAGTTCGCAGAACATTAATGTTCTCTTCATAAATAACGTGTTTCTTTGTCACTGGTCTAGGGCCTACTTTCTTCACACCCTCCTGCCTAACCTGGCGTATTCCTTGTTCTCATCCTTGTGCTATTATAAAGCACTCTTTGGGGGCATGCCTTCGCTATCTGCAAAATGTGTTTTGCAAATCATTTCTGATCGAAATTGACATCCCTTTACTTCAAGTAAATATAAATACAAGTATATAACGCACACTGGGCTTGGTGTTCATTTCATTTTTCATGCCACTCATCCTAACATTAAACTTTTTGTAACATTGAACCATATTTATTGATTCAGACAGCCTCAAGATACAGATGTGAGGATAAAAGGGCTGTGACATCAGTCACTCCCCTGGGGTCCAAGGGTCATCAGGAGATTATGTTTTCTTCCACTGTGTACTATTTTAGAAAGGTCTCAGGCTAAGGATGGCTTTTCACATCCTCAGTGCCATATGCATAGAAATCATAAGAGAACTATTTATATTTGTAAAATGGTCTTTTTACAGTACCGCAAAGCTGTAAGATTGCAGTAGTAAGCGCTTTAAAATTGTATTAGAATTAAGGGCTGATTGCACCAAGGGTCTTTAATGTGAACGGGTTTAGAGGGTGTGAGAAAAAAAGTCAAACTGCAGGAGAAGCAACTCAGCTAACATGGAATGTGGCTTTCACTGAAAAATTAAGTCTGCGTTCCTGGTGACCTGATGCAGATGGGTAGATTCACAAAGCTTTTTTCCAGATTTAAGCGCAATATAGAATTGGAAAGGTTTGTATGTTTCAGTTGCACATAATTCACAAAGCAAGTCATACATGACTCACTGGTCAAGTGGTGCCTGCAGAACCTGCTCATGTTTATGAGCAAGCAGCTTAAACCCTGAGCTTCTAATTCATGCACAATTTACCAACATATCTACCTCAGAGGGCAATTAGACGGCCGTGATAGGGAAAATGTATGGGAGGAAAATACTGTTTGTGAAAATCCACAACTCGTAAATAAACCGAGTAATGGTAAAGATTTGCAAATGCATTTCCCACAATTATCTTCCTAACTAACTTACAGCTAAGTGTATACACCCTTATGTAGCCGATAGTTGTGTGAAAAGCACAAAATGCTGTGTATTTGGCACTATGTGTGCAGGAAGTGACAACAGAGACGTGAAAAATATTGTAAATCAAGCATGTTGCCCATTTTTCTTTGTGCAAAAATGATCCTGTTTTACTTTCCGGCGGCACTGACTGAGGTGTCATTTATGGATTGCATACGTTACTCACGTAAAAGCCAATCTTCGTGAGATGGCTAAACTGTTCTTTCAAATAGCTCTTTGACGATCTGATGCCATTGCTTCTAATGGCCACCTGACATGAAATGATCTAGGAAATCTGACATGGCACCAAATGCTGGAATTCTCTGACTGCACATTTAGAGTTGACAGCATAATTTGGCTAATTTACATATAGAATTTGAATAATTCACAATCGTTTTACAGTTTTTCTTACCACAACCAGTCTCTCCGTCGAGTATTTTAAGATTGTAGACATTGGAAAAAATACCTGCCATTGTGAAGTGATAACATTCAAAACTGTGGATTTGTCCAATGGTCATATGTCGGCCACATTGGATGGCAACTGGTGTCACATGGTCTACCAGACATTTCCAGGTCCTGAAGTAGCAGCTAAAGCCTTCTAGGCTACAATGAAAAATACTGTCTTCCACAAAGGGGCCTTCTTTGTGTTGTGCCGATGGGCCCCAGCAACGGGTGCAGCAACTGGATTATGGACATTGCCAACTTCCATAGAATGGAGTTGTGTCAGGGCATATATGAGCAAGGATCAAAGATAGAGATACGGCCAAGCAATACGGTTTATGGTTCATCGGATGGCAGATAATCTCCTGCAGGTTCCTGCGAGTCATACAGCAGCCAAAGCATGAAACGTCTAAAGATTGGTCGAAAGACCTCTGTTAGACATTGACCAGTTATCAATGCACATGGACACCCTCACATATTTTTCCAAGTCCAAAGGGATGCACAACATGTTATACCTCATTCACCTCTACATGCAATAAAGCAGTCTCTGGGTTTACTAATCACTTGGGCATTAGAGTCGCATGTAGTCAGAGGAAGATATTGTAATTTTTGTCATATACATGAAATGCTTCGTCCACATGATTGAAATTCAACAAGAAACATCAAATTGACACAGATCGCACAGATGGAGCCTTCATCAGTCATGCAAGGAAAATCATCACAAGGGTTCACCTGGTCTTTCTGCATTTCCTGTAAAGTTGGCACATTGGTTCTCATTCCCAACGCAAATAACATCTTTGACAGCTGTGCAGCCAGTGGCTGACTCTTCAGTGCTGCATTCTGGACACTTGAATCCATTTGGGGTCTGCAGAATGGGAAGAGCTAAAAGATATCAATGGAAACAAAAGGCACATCAGAGCATGTCTACAACATATCTGAACAATCAGAAATAAGACACATTAGAGAATAACCTTTTCTGCAAAACAGTTTATTGACTTAAAAAATGTGTAATGTTAATTTGCTTCTTATGCTAATATTAGTCAGAGGGGCTGCATAATATATTTAATTATCTAAAAAGAATAGAGATATCATTTTCGAGGCTCGAGTGTAAAAATAAGGGGTAAAAGCATCCATGCCTTATTTTTTTCACTCCCGGGACCTTTTCCACAATCTGGAGGGAGCCCAAAACAGAATTAACTTTTCCTCTGTGTATTCCTCCCCAGACTTCGAAGATCACACACATTTACGCCACATGAGGTTGTCATGCAGTTGTGAAGGGAATAGATTCCCATGGAATCTAACTGTTTTTAATACCTTAATGTAAATTACAGGCAATATGTACATGTTTTTTAAAACAGGGATTCAAATAAAAGAGTAAGGAGTATTGTGCTTGTTTTCTCAGCTTCTATTTTCCACTCGTTTTGTAAAAGTGAAAAAATGCAGGTAGGTTGCCGCACTATGCGTAACTGCTAACATTGGTTCTCCCCTGTATGCAATTACCACTTTTAATAAAATTACCCTTTTTGACAAACTATTAACCATATGGGGTAAAAATAGAATTTAGATTAACACCCCAGAGGGGGTTTCAGACGGCCTCCCTACCAATCAGAGAGCTCGGAATGCAGGCTTCGCCTCAAAGCAAATCATTTTCTGAGCCTGCATTCCAGCACCCGTGAGAGGGGGAGGCAGCCATTTTCCTGCTGGCAACAGGTAAGTGGGCATGTGTGCCCTTCCCCATTCCCCAGTTCCACTTACCTTGCCCAATCCCCCCACCCCATCGCCACCCACTTATCTGCAGCTGCCTGATAACTAGTCGGTACCTGGGACACTGTGTTTTGGCACTTCCCCGCCATGGTAATAGCCGCAATGGAAACGGAGAAGGGACTATGTGTAGTTCCCTTCTCCCTTGACAATGAGAGCCATCTTGTTTTGTATTTTTATTTAAAGTTGAATAACAGCAATCATGTTCTTTCTCAACTTCAAAAAACGATCAGCATCCCGGTAAGCATGCTGGGATGCTCATAGCAATAAACCCCTCCATGTGGGTGCATTACCATGTCTGCATTAGTAAAATATATTGTGAATTTCCTGGAGGCTTGTTGTAAAAACACCTGGCTGGCCTGTATTGGAAACCCTCTTGAATTGATAAACGTTAAGTAGAGAGAAGAAGACACAAACATGTAGTACTCTCCTGAGCAGTGCATTTAGCATCCGGACATTGAAAGTACCAATTAATTATTCAGTCATATTCTGTGGTCTTTAAGAAATTTCATATGGATTCCTGCCTATCCAAATCTGCACCAACACCATGCACCACCTTGCCCGTTCTGCCCAACAGATTCAGCCAATGTGCCCCTTTACCTTGCCATCATCCTTTCCATATTACCTGCAAAGGTGGCTAAGTAAAAAAAAGAATACAACACAATTCCCCAAAATGTGAAAATCAGTCATACCAAACAAAGCATGTTTCATAAAAGGCTTAATAACAATATCAGGGGATGGAAGCAGGGCGTTCCCTGTCTTACCAAGTAATACAGTTGGTCATTTCTTTTAACCCTGGTAAACAGTCTTTATCGCTCAAGCAATGTCTCACTGTACTTCAAAGAGGTAAATAAACATTGCTAACAGCCGAGTAAAACGGATTTTGGTGTTGGCCACCTTCTGCCCCACATATGTATGTTAAGGGGAATATATGTCATTACACTGTCCCTTAAACCTGCCAGCAAGATAGGTATTAGGATTGGCAAATGGTTTCTGAAAATCACTCCACTTTCAAACCTCTTAGTCTTCACCAGGTAACGTTTTAACATAGTTTTGTTTAGTACCTATCTAGTACTTCCTCCTTCTTCTAGGAGTGTTCTTTCGGAATAGGATCAAGCCTTTTGTTTGTTCATCCAATTGTCGCTCCTTCGTCTTTTCCTTGCAGTTTAGGTGGTTGTGTGCTTTCATTAGATGGGGCCTGTCCATCTGAAACAAGTGCAAGTCCCAGAAGGTCTTTCCCTTCGAAGGTTGTACAAGGGGTTATCTTTTGTGTAGATTAGTATAAAAGGGAGGCCCCACTTGTAAGGGATACCTTTCTTCCTATTGTTACCTCTTTAATTCCCCTTCTTTCTACATAGTAACCCCATCAAGCCCTTGTACAAATGCGAAATATGGCCTTTAAAAACTATTTCTTCTCATTGCCAGACTTTACCCATAATATTGTTGTTTGGGTAAATGAAAATGCACTCTTTCGATGATGTCTGGGGACAACCTATTCTGTGCTGATCTTGGGTAAATAATCTGTGGGTGTGATCAAGGCAAATATTGTTAGTTTCCAGTACTTGCAAAATCAGTCAGATGGTCATTCACGACTGATGCTGAGAATCCTCTAACATGACTAACACTGCATCTCTGTCAATTATCCCTCCTGCCTTCTTCTATGCTATGCACGGCATTGATGCTTCTGTTAACCTCCATAATATGCATTGGCAACTCTTGTAGATGATCAGTGTGCTCCTCTCATCCATTTTCCAATAAAGGACATCTTTTCATTGCTCTATGACCCTGACTTCTCTTTTGAGATCCACTATCTGGGTCTTTATGTCTTCCCTAAGTGCTGACATATCAGCCTTGATCTCCTTGGATGTCTCCTTCAGGAGATGTTTCATGCTATCTTTAGTGTTTGGCAGTTGATGGTCCAGGGAATGGGCTCACCTTGAAGCAGTTGCTTTTGTCATATTCTCATATCGATTTCTGATTTTTGATATTTTCATCTGGGCACCTTGAGGTTCTTTTGAGATTAGTTGATGCCACCCTGAACAAAGCACAAATTGCAAAGGTACAGATTATCTCTGTGGCCTATTGCGGCCCTGTCACAGTGCACCCCGCCTGACTTTCTGTGCCTCACCAGGAAAGTAGTACACTGCTAGTCACAGCTTTGAGTGGCATCTTAGGGCACTGGTTTGCGCCCAATGACCTGGTCTGAGGTAGCCACATCTTTTCTTTTCTCCTGTGGCCCGTTTACCTTGCTATTCATGTTTTATCAGTGTGAAAATGCAACTCTTTGGTTCCAGGAGAAGTTTGAGCAGAGCGGGACAGTAGGCACGGGTTTCACCACCTCAGAAGAGGTTTTTCCTCCCTCCACAGGTTGCTTAAGTTAAGCGCCATAGGTGCCATTTTGATGATGGTGGCCACACCCGGGTCAGAGGCTCAAAGGAACTCTGACAGGCTCAGCAACGCGTCCCTCGTCCTTTCTGCAGAAGTGGATGTCTTCTGATGGCCATCCTTCCGTTTTTGGCTACTTTGGGATAAATGCAGTGCCATTCTTTAAAGTATTTTTCAGGCTGGAGTGGAAGCTTACAGGAGCCATGACTCATGGTTGTCCTGCATCGCCACATCCCATACACTCAGTTATTCTTAACTCTGCTAAGCACTGGTCACATGTACTTTACAGAGCAGGTAACATTCCAATGACACTTTGTTTAATGGGAACCATACTTCTGTTTCAACATTGAAATGTACCATTAGGATTGGCATAACTTTCATTGCCCACTAAGTGACCTAGCACTGACCTAAAATTGATCAATGTATCTCAAAAAAGCAAAACTTTCCTTTGATGTGAGGCGAGAGGTCATGGGGAAGCCTGCACAATAGTTTCATGGCATTTACCTAGGCCTCTGCCGTAAGGCCTACTCAGGCATTGACATCAGATACTCAGTTTGCCAACTAATTCCAACACATGCCGAATAAGTACCATCATTTGTCAGGTATTGTTATATGCTTTAGCACTGACAAAAAATGCCAGATATGACTATCATATGCCAGATATTGCCATCAAAATACAACACTCACACCATTTCCAGGTTTTGTTGCCATAATCATGCCCAGGTGATCACGCCAATGTCAAGCACGTGACCAGTTAGTATACAGTGTCAGATACCATTGGGTACGATTAAGGTTCATGCCCTTGGTGACTTGATGAAAAGGCTTCGGTAGTCCTTTCTGAGCAATAGAAATTCTGAAACTGACAGGCTAACAATTAATGCCTTTTGAAAAGGGTGATTTCTAAGAAATATGACATTTTCGTCAGGTACCAAGTAGGTCTTCTATGTATTAAGTGCAGTATTAACTTTCTGTGATAACCTTGTGCTTGCTGGTTGTGGAGTGTGGTCACACACACACACACACACTTGAGGTTTCTATTTTGGCGTTAAGCCCCTGGTCCCAGGGCTGGAACAGGGGTAATGACCCAGGAGCCCAGATTAACGCCCCGTGTGAATGGCCGCCATACAGAGCCCCGTTTCCCCTTCCAGGGTGGACTGCAGGAACTGTGAGGAAGGAGTGGCTGCGGCAGGGAGTGCTGCCGCCGCAGAAATAAGGTAAGTGGGTCTTGGAAGGGACAACAAAAATAAAGAACAGGACAGAGGGTTGGGGGAAGGGGAAGGTGGCAGCGAGGGGAAGCGACCGTCAGATGGGATGGAACATGGGCTTTCACAAGTGGTTCAAGCCTGCGTTCCTTGCCACCTGATTTGGCTGGCTCCCCCCGCCATGGTGCTAATGGTTCTTACATTGACTAGCAAAGGCACAGTCCGAGGGTAAATAGTGATTAGTGATCATGTAAGACTAAGTTTTATATGACCCAGGAGGAGGATGGTGGAGTGTTTTACTTTAATATCACCCTAATCTCCCAGAGTCCTGCACATGTTGTGTTTCTGCATTGGTTGATTGAGCCTAGTAGATGCTGCAAGTGCAGGTGGAAGGGTGAGTAACTTAACACATGCAAGGGTCACTCAGGGACATCGTTTCACCAAAATGCCAGAGGAGTGGAAGTGATATCACACGTCCCTTCACCTCTTATGACATCACAGGAAGTGATGTCATTTAACCACACCCCAAAATAACATCACTGGAAGTGAAGTAACACAACCTTTCACCCCTTGACAAAACAGGAAGTGGCATCACATAGCACTACGATAAATAAGGTTATGATATCACTGTAATGTGATATACATTTCATACAAGAATTAATCATAATATGTATCATTAATATCAGTGTGTATAGGCCCATATTACCAAATTACTGTGAATGCAAGCAGACATCCAAGGCCAAATAATAATGATGTGTTATTATATAGCACTTACGGTTGAGTGCTTTACATACCACAAATATACATACAATATCACCCAACCTGTGTTGTTACTCATTTATAGACCTCAGAAGGATGAAATGCTGAGTTAGCCTTGCTGGGATTCGAACCTGCAGATCACACATAGCTCGCAGCAGCAAGCCCTCAACCTACTGAGCCATCTTAGCAGCTACAGCTATCTTACTAGCTATAGTAAAATGAGCAATTACATGTCTGAATGGTCTCAAAGTCAGAAAGCAAATTACACTCTAAAGTGGATACCAATAGACTGGTAACTGAGATTTAACTGCAGGCCAGTTCATCTGCAAGTCTGGTGCAATGTTGGCCACATGTCAAGCCTGCGTGGATCTATTTTTCAGGCTTCAGAGTTTGGCAAAATACATACCATTGGGAGGGTTCATAACTGTGTATTAAAGAATTTAGAGTAGCGCGGGGAAAGCAGCGCACTCAAACGGCATCCTGTACTCTGGGCACTCGTTACCTCATACATGCAAACAAACATCCTGAACAGCATGCCATGGAGATAGGACAGATAGACACATTAAAACAAAAAGTTAATTGTCGCACAATTAAATCAATGGCCACTAGATGTGCTATGGTCAAACATGTATAAACTGTACACAAGCTTTTAGGCACAAGGATTTTGTCAAGTGACCAAGGACACCGAGATGGAATGTCTTGTGATGATCGGAACAGAAACAACGGCAGCAAAAAACATGCTATAACTGCAACTTGCAAAAAGCAAAATACACATAGATGTGATATGATAGTTTATTTATATAGCGCCTATACACAATGTGTTTCAAAGCGCTTCAAGGCAACAGAGAGAACAAGGGAAAATACAATGGCATTCTTACAAGCCATGAACAGTAAGGATGTGAAATTAACTATTGTACTCGGCCTGACAACATTTCAGATAGTGCCAGAGCTAGGACATAGATAACAAAGGGAGTGGGAAGGAAATGGAAACAGACAGGCAACTACTGTACTAGGCCTGACGACATTTCTGGTACAGCCGGAGAAAAACAAAAGGTGAGGGAGAGGGGTGCATAAAGGGAGGGGAGCAACAAAACAAGCGACTATCGTACTAGCTCTGACGACTTTTCAGATAGTGCCAAAGGGGTGGGGGTTGAAGAAAAAAACATGTAAAGGGATGTGGGAGGAGACAGACAAGGTTGCTGTCATACTAGGTCCAGGGACAATTCTAATAGAGTAAGTTCATGGAAGAAAGTAAGGGGAGGATGGGGGGAGATAGGAAAAGTGAGAAAGGGAGAGGAGGAGAGAACAGAGAGTAAGCAGTCAAAAAGAGTGGAGAGGCAAGAGGGTAGAGCAAATACAATTGTAGAAGTCAGTAGTAATACATAATGTTGCAAGCCAGGATACAAGATTAAGATGGTGACAGCATCATTCAGGGACACCATAAGTACAAGATGTAAAGGAAGTCCAGCATGAGAGTTGAGAAAGGGTGACTCACAGTGAATCAATGAAGTCCATAAAAGTCAAATCCACCATTTGCTACAAGACGGTGATGGTGAAACCAGAATGTATCAGTACAGACTCCTGCAGAAGTAGGCTGGAGGGGGGAAGGAGCGGAACGGGAGCAAGGTACAAGAATCAAGCAAAACAGGCAACAACTGTGTGTGAGAAGGGTGGAGGGCACAAGGGAACATCATGGGGGGACCTGCGGGGTGGGGATGGCCTCTGGATACAGAGGGGATAAACACGTGTAGGTAAATGCTTACCTGCTGTCTGAGCAGGGGGTCGGGCCCTGGGTCCTCCTGGTCCAAACAGGAATTTACCTTTTCTTCATCAGCCCTTCGCTTTGGACGCCCGGGCGAGAGACGCCCTTGATCTAAGAGTTAAGAGCAGGAAGGAAGAGGCAGGGCTAAGAAGGTGGGTGGTGCTTAGGCCAGGTGACCTAGATACACCTCTACCTGCTCCCCAGCTGCAAAGGAAAAGAGGCTGGAGGGCTCCTTAAGTAGGGAAGACGAGCAGCAACCAGGAAAGCACTAGGGGGGTGGGGCTTGATAAGTGGGGAAAAAGAGCGGCAACCTAGAAGGCACGAGGTGGGTGGAGCTTAGGCCAGGTGACCTAGATCCACTTGCACCTGCTCCCCATCTGCCCATTACATTACATTACATACTCATTCCAACTCCAGCGGTAGCCGTGCCGTTAAGGCTGCCGTCGGATTTGGGAATTTTTCAGGCACCTGGCTTCATGGAAACACCGGGGGATTACGACCATAGTGTTCCTGGAAGTCAGGCACCGGAAAACCGTTAATCCCCATTCCCATTTGAGTCCCAGAGGACTCATGGGAATTGGGAGGACAGTAGCATCAGCACCATTAATAACAGTGCCAGTGCTACCATGAAGGTCTGCGAGCGGGTGCTGTCCAGGTCAGACCTGGTGGTGGGACGGCAGCCGCACGCAGACTCAGAGTGTGGCGGTCCGGTAACAACGGTGCCGATAGGCTTACCAGCACCATTGTTACCGGACCAGCACACTCCTAATGAGGGCCTAGTTTCTGTCTGCATTGTGAATTTGAGGTGTTTAAGTACAGACTAAATATAACTTAATCAGTTACTCAGCCCCTGAGTGTGCCTGAAATAAACCTTTAAAGAGTCTAGCAATTATGGTATAGAATTCCAGAAAGATTATTTGTTATTCTTTTTCTTTATTATTTAGGGCCACTGCTCAAAGTATTACACTTGTGGAACCCCTGTTTTTTTAAGAGGACTGAACAAGAAAGCCAGCCATTCCAGAAACAAAGCCTAGGAGCTTCCATTTAAATTAAAAAAAAAATAAAAAAAAGGTAAATGATTTACGTTCTTTTTTTTCTAGGGGTAGCAAGGGAGACCACAGGGGTAGTATAGGAGACCTCAGGGGTCACAGTTGCGACCCCTGGCGTCCCACAAATGACGTCCCTGGGGTCACTCATCTTTCGTACTCCAATAGGCGCTGGTTCCATGGCATTATGACCAGGGGCTGTGAGAGTCCACAAAGCATGACATCTGCCAGTGAAGTCAGACAAAAACACAAAAGCCTGTGCCATGTCAAAGTTGGTAACAGTGGCTTGAGCAGGTGCACCCACATGTATAAAGAACAAGCTACGACTATGGGCCTCATTATTAGTTTGGAGGCAGCCATGGTGCTATTAGCACCATGGCTGCCCGCAAACCGGGCTCCATTACCGGGTTCCTGCAATGAGGACTTACCGGTCAATTCCTCCTTGAAGGAACCATTCCCCATTCCCATTTGAGCCCCCAGAGAGCTCAATGGGAATGGGGAGGGAGGTAATAACGGGCACATAACAACTGGCCCGTTATTACCCCCGTCTTCCCCTCGCAGGACCCAGAAAGGACGCCTGGTTTTACCAGGCGTCCTTACAGGGTCCCACAAAGGGAACCTCGTAATCGGCGCTCCCGTAAAGAAGGGGGGCCGGTCCCGTACCGGCCCCCTTCATCACGGGAGCACCAGGGTTATAATGAGGCCCTAATTATCGGTATACACAAATGCAAAAATACCACACAAAGCATTGCTTTTCCACCTCTCATAAACAATGAGTACTTGGCAGACAATAAACAAAATACATGGTGTACTACATTATTACGCATTAAAATTGTGTTCAGAAATGTAATAGTTTTCTTTTGAGTTTGGAAGACAAATAGGTGGAACTAAGAAAATTGCATTCTTACCTAAGAGGTTACCAGGCAATGGCATTAGGCATGCACATATTACCCTCAATTTGGTTTTCAATAAATGACAAGTATATCCCTGCTATCCTCCCTTTTCCCATTCAAGAGAAAGCTCATGATAATATTCTACCTGAGCAGGGATAAAATAATGGTAACTATACAGAGGTTGAAGGGGGCACACCAAAAAGAGACACACAGCACCTTTCTTCTGACTAGTGCTATCAGATCATGCTGATGAAAGGGGAATTGGTCCATAGCACACAGATACTTTACTCTAGGCTGAGTTAGACAATAAGAAAAGGCGATTGTGCTTTCGTCTGAGAAGAGGTTTGGCCCAAAATGCAACATCCAATGCTGATTGGATGACAGCAGTGCAAGGCAGAAACCACCTGTCAACATCCTGCATCCTTACTCTAATGCACAAACACCTCCCAAGCAATTATGTTGTCGGGGGCGTGGCCTTGAGCTCATGGTGAGTGGAAGCTGAGTCGCCGTGCTCCGGCCGAGACGCTGTATCTCGATCCTTTTGCCTGCCTGAAATCGTACCTGAGACGGAAAGAACCGGTTCCGATGGAAGGGGAACCGACCCCAGACACGATACTGTGGTCTTCTCCTGGATTCGGACCGCCAAACCCACGGATTCTTCTCGATAAAGGTCCCCTCTGTTGGCGGGACCTAAGATGGCGGCCATCTTTTGAAGCCGATGCCGGAGGAAAACGCTAGCCGCCTTCGCAGCGAAGCCGACCCATAAGCTGCTGCCACGACTAAAACGAGGAAGAGGAGCCTCCCCCTCCACCCGGGTCCGAACTTCTGCTGTGACAGCTACCGACCGGGGAGCCAACTGGGCGCTCCCGTCCGGGGAGACTGGGCCCGGGCCCTGCACTACAGCACCGTGAGTGGCCACGCCGACCCCCTGGTGCGGGGAGCCCCGCCATCGACAGCAGAAGAAGGTGGAGGTGAGGAGAGCATTGGGTGAGGGCATAAACCAATCGAACATGTGCCGTTGTATATCCCTCCGAGAACTTGAACACTGACCCTGCATAAAACGGACCACCCCACCTCCGGAACCATAAGCTCCCCAGACCGCACACCGAAATCACTGGGCTGGTGGGGGCATTGCTGAGGAAACGATGCCCACCACCATCTACCCCCACACAACCGAGTGGCGTCTCCGAAACGCCCCTCATCATGGCGGCCAGGAACAAGACGAAGACAAGCACCATGGACACGTATGTGTCTGCTAAAGTGAAAACTCCTCCGCAGCCATGCACTTCCACTCCCGAAGCTCCCCAAGCAAAACCGGCGGACTCCCCCCGAAAATCAAACTCAGTGTAACGCTCACCTGATTCCCGCAGAGGCGCCGGTCTTGACTGGGTGAATGCCGTATCTTCAAAGGTGATGTGTAACACACGGTTGGCTCTTTGGGCTGGACCTCTGTGCACTGTATGTCTGACTCGAAGAGTAAGATGTCTGCAGATAGAAAATATGGGATTAATGAACTGGGGTTATTGGGTGCCTCTCTCCTCTTCCCTTTCTCTTCTCCTGTAGAACCCCAAAGGATAACGCCCTCACCTTAGGTAAGTGAACGCCGAGCTCTCCATCTGCCTCGGGGCAGGGTGCCGTAATCAGTTTCTTCACTGGATAAGGGTGCAGGCCTCTTGACCTCAGAGGACTGCTGTCCGTCGTTAACTGCACGAACGGTAAGTTCTGGGCACTTCAAATGTCTTAAAAGTCTTTTGTAATGATATCTCTTGTTTTGCAGGGTTCCGGCGATGGCGGATGGCGGGCTGATGAGAGTTGAGGATCGAACCCGCGTGAGGAATAGAAGCGCCTGGAAGAACGTAAGTAAGCGCTTGTAGCCTGCTTCACAATGCGCACTAACTGTCCCTTTTATCTTGCAGGTACAAGTTCGGAGCTTTAGAGAAGCTGAAGGGTGCTGGAATACCCACTGGATTCGGCGTGGGAAGGAGTAATGGCACGTGAGTAATAAAGTTGCCCAATGTCTTTAAACGCACCTTCTTTTGTCTTTCAGATGCGGGATGCAGCGCCGAAGGCCTCCGGAGCGTGCGAAGAGCTGGTAAGCTTTTGTCTTTCAGATGCCGGAATGCAGTGCGAAGACCTCCGGAGCATGCGAAGAGTAGGTAAGCCTTTGTCTTTCAGATGCCGGAATGCAGCGCGAGGCGTTGGTGACAGCCGATGGACCAGGTAAGAGATGCGCTGCCACTGAAGACCGTAGTGCTAACCTGTTCTTTCTTTGTCTTTACAGGTGCTGCTGAAGACTGGATTCCAGGATGGTAAGCCTTTGTTCCCTTAGGCCCAGGATCAGAAGCAGAAGACACGATGAGCGTTCTGCTGCAGAGAATGCAGAATAACGCAAAGCAAGATTCATCCATCGGGTGTGGTTTAAATAGCCTCCTGTAGTGCTTAGGTGTCTCCTTCCACAGCCACGCCTAGGTAAGAAAAGAGTTCCTGCTTTCCAGAAGAGTTCCAGTGTTCTGAACCTAGGGAGTGGCTCCTGCCCCACCCAACAGGAAAAGTAGTCCCAAACAGAAGAGGATCAGGGGTTCAACTGGCAGGTAAGTAAGCAGCATGGTCTGCTGCAGGTAAGTCCACCCAAGCATTATGAGCCCGGCGCTTCCAGCACTGGGACTGGGCATCTTTATGAGCCTGGTGCCACTGGCGCCAGGACAGGGTCCAAAAGGTCCCAATTGGGACTGGCTGGCACTCGGAACCGGGGTTATGGGTCTGCTTCCAAGGGAGTCGGGCAAGTCCTGATCTTTTGGAAGCAGAGATCATGACAGCACCCCCCCTCAAGGCCCCTCCCAAACCGGGCTTCTCCGGGGGTTTGGGCTTGTTAGGAAATGTTCGATGAAATCTTTTGATTAGACGAGGCGCGTGGACATATTCTGCAGGTTCCCAGGATCTTTCTTGGGGACCGCAGCCTTTCCAGTCAATCAGGTAAAATAGTTTAGATTTGGAGATCTTGGAATCCAGGATGCTTTTGACTTCGAGTTCTCCATCAACTAGAATAGGTTTTGGAGATGTAGTTAGTCGGGTTTGAGGTTGCACGGGTTTTAATAGAGAGACGTGGAAGACCGGATGTATCTTCATGTGAGGGGGCAAGTCCAACTTGACCGCTACTGGATTTACTATGGTAGTGATGGAATAGGGACCAAGGTATCTTGGGTTGAATGTGCGTGGTCCTTTTAGAGGTAGATATTTGGTGGATAACCAGACTTGATCTCCTACTTGATATTGGGGAGATTCCTTCCGATGTTGGTCTGCTCCTTTCTTGTATTGTTCTTTAGCCCTTTGAAGGTGAGAAACGGCTTCCTTAAAGGCTTGGGTGATTGTAGAATGCAGGTGGTCTACTGCTGGTGTTCCAAGATCTTGGAGTGGATCCAACTCCGAGGTTCGAGGGTGACTACCGTATAAAAGAAAAAACAGGGTCTTCCCAGTTCCCGAGTGGACAGAGTTATTGTAGGCATATTCGGCTATCCAAAGGATATCTTTCCAAGTTTTTTCAGTTTGTTGTAGCATGCAGCGCAAATACTGTTCCAGAGTTTGATTGGTCCTCTCGGTTTGTCCGTCGGTTTGAGGGTGGTGGCTGGTCGAAAGTCTCACATCAATTTGAGCCGACCGACAGCAACTTCGCCAAAAATGAGAAATAAATTGACTACCTCGATCCGAAATTAGAACTGAAGGAAAACCGTGCAGTCGGACGATGTTTTCGAGAAATTCTCGGGCCAGAGTTGCTGCTGTTGGTAAGCCTTTGAGTGGAATGAAATGCGCCATCTTGGAGAATAGGTCCACGATTACTAGGATCGTATTGTATCCGGAGCATGGAGGTAGATTGGTGATGAAGTCCATAGAAAGCGTATGCCAAGGGCGAAGCGGGATGTCAATAGGGCGTAAGAGGCCGGCTGGTTTTTCCTTTTGACTCTTGTTTTGGGCGCATACTCCACAGGACATTATAAAGTCTCTGATATCTTTTTTCCAAGACAGCCACCAGAAGTAGCGCTTGATCTTTTCCAAGGTCTTGGTCATACCGGGATGTCCTTCCATTAAAGAATCGTGATAACAAGAGATTACCTTTTTCTGTAAATCTGTGCTGGGCAGGTATAACCGTTCTTGGAAATACAATAGGTTGTCCTTCACCGTAAAGTCCTTTCCCTGCAAATGCCAATTCTGTATGTCTGCTGGAGTTACCAGTAGCCTGGCTTTATCCTTAACTTCCTCTATGGATTGTGTGGCGATTACACCTAGAATTCTTTGTTCGGGAATGATAGGTACAGGTTTAGGATTGATCAAATGTTCTTCCACTCCCATCCGAGAAAGGGCATCAGCTTTACCGTTTTTTGTACCAGGTCGATAGGTAATTATGAAGTCAAACTCGGCAAAGAATAGTGCCCAACGGAGTTGCCTAGAGGATTGAGCTTTTGCGGTTTTCAAATATTGCAGGTTTTGGTGATCTGTAATCACAGTAACGGTGTGTCGGGCCCCCAGAAGATAATGCCGCCAAGCCTTAAAGGCGGACTTGATAGCTAGAAGTTCCTTATCAGTAATAGTGTAATTGATTTCAGGAGGCGAGAATTTGCGGGACCAAAATGCCACAGGATGCAACTGATTGGTTACTGGGTCCTTTTGTGATAGAACTGCCCCCATGGCAAGGCTCGAAGCATCAGTTTCAACGATGTAGGGGAGTTCTGGGCGAGGATGTTTTAAGATCGGTGCAGAGATAAATCTAGTCTTCAAATTCTGGAAAGCTTGTTCCGCCTCGGTAGACCATTCAAAACGTTTGTTTTTCTTTAACAAGGCGGTGATGGGCTGGACTATTCGAGAGAATTCGGGGATAAACCTGCGGTAAAAGTTAGCGAAGCCTAACATGCTTTGAACACCTTTTACGGAGGATGGCGATGGCCATTTGAGAATTGCATCGACCTTCTTTGAATCCATACGCACTCCGCTAGGTGATAATATGAATCCCAAGAATTCAACTTCAGTCACGTTGAAAACACATTTTTCCAACTTAGCGAAAAGTTTGTGTTGACGCAATCTCTCGAGGACCATTTTCACGTGTTTCCGATGTTCAGTTTCCGATGAAGAATAAATGAGGATGTCGTCAATGTAAACAACAACACACACATCTATGAGCTCTCTGAGGACATCGTTCATAAAATATTGAAAGGCGGCCGGGGCATTGCAAAGTCCGAAGGGCATGACCTGATATTCAAATAGCCCATACTTGGTGCGGAAGGCCGTCTTCCATTCATCGCCCTCTTTTACTCGTACCAAGTGGTAGGCTCCTCTAAGATCCAGCTTTGTATATATGCATGCTTTTCTGACTTGGTCCAGGAGTTCAGGGATCAAAGGTAACGGATATCTATTCTTAACGGTGATCTGGTTCAGGGCGCGATAATCTATACAAGTTCTAAGGTCCCCTTCTTTTTTTGGAACGAAGAACAAAGCTGAGGAAGCAGGGGACTTGGAACGACGAATAAACCCATTCGCTAGGTATTGATCCAGGTATTGTCAGAGGTGAAGATTCTCAGGCTCGGTGAGGGCATAAATTCTACTACAAGGAGGAGTAGATCCAGGTATCAGGTCTATCTGGCAGTCATAAGACCTATGAGGAGGTAGAGAGTTAGCCTGATCCTTCCGGAAAACATCTTGGAATTCTAGGTATTCAGGAGGTAACTGGGGAGCCTCCGAGGAAATTGCTGCCAGTGCAACACCAGGTCGAGGGTGACAAGTAGAGACACATTCTGGAAACTGAACCGTTCTTGCTCGCCAATCGATCTGAGGATTGTGCTTCTCTAACCAAGGAATTCCTAGAATAATCTGGAACTGAGGGGCCTTGATCACATCGAACACGATCTTCTCATGGTGTCCATCTTGACTTACTAGCGTCACTTCTTGGGTGGTATGCGTTACTGGTCCGGAGGCTATCTCCGTACCATCCACCGTAGTAATGACGTCCTTTACAGCCTTTGGACAAAGAGTCAGATTCATCCTCAAAACCATTTCCTGATCCACATAATTGCCGATGGCACCGCTGTCGACGTAAGCTTCAATCGCATGTAATCGATCCGGATGTTCAGGGCTAATGAGGACCATAGGTATCACGAAATGCGAGGTCACGGAACTGGTTTTAACGCTCGGCAAGAGGACCTCTATTCTTGTCGGGCGAGGTCGTTTCCCTGCTCAGAGTTTGTGACCCTGGTAACTGCAGCTCCTACTGCCTTCTTGGCTGGTTTCACCGGACAGTCTCGAAGAAAGTGCCCCGAGTTTCCGCAATAGAGGCATAATTGCAGCTGTTTTCTCCTTTCCCGCTCCTTTTGTGTTAGTGGTCCTTTCAGGCCCCCTATTTGCATGGGTTCCCCGGAGTCTACTCCTTTGGTAGGAGTTGGTGGTTTGGAAAATACTCGAGCATCAAACTTGGAACGATCGGCCTTCCTGTTCTGCAGTCTGTGGTCAATTTGAACGACTAAGTCAATATAGTCCGAACAGTCTTGCGGGGGATTCACTACTTGGGCTAACACATCTTTGAGCTCTCCACGTAGACCTCTATAAAACAGCGTAATCCTTTTGTCCTCAGGCCATCGAGTTTCCACTATCAGTCTGTTGAAAGACGCAATATAAGCCAAAAGGTCTTGATTACCCTGTCGCAATGAAAGGAGCTCATTGTCCAAGGCCTGCCCCTGTGAATGTCTTGCAAACAGTTTTTCCATACTGAGCTGAAAAGCTTGAAAATCATGGAGAACCGGATCATCTTGATTAACTAGAGGGATCGACCAGTCTGCCGCATTGCCACTAAGGTACGAAAGCACGAAAGCTACCTTAGCTTGATCAGTTGGAAAGGCTGCTGGCCGGCATAAGAAGTGCAACCGGCACTGATTAATAAATACTGCAAACCTCTTTGGGTCACCAGAAAATCGTTCGGGCGGAGCCAGAGGTACATTCCCAGGTAGGTTGATCTGCACTGGGTTCGTAGAGGATGTTGAAGGAAGATTTGCCCCTGATGCGGGTAACAGAGTTTGTCCGGCTTGTGACTGTAGCAATTGTCTAGTGAGATCGTCTGTTCGCTCCTTGGAAATAATCAGTTCCCTTCTTAGAGCATTCGTTTCCTGACGGGCTGCATGCACTTCTGCTCTTAGTTCCCCAAGTAACTGGGCTAGCTGGTCGGTATCCGAGGTTTCCATAGCGCCTGGGTGGGAGTTTTGCGGTAGGCTTTGCGTTCTGTAACGCTCACCTGATTCCCGCAGAGGCGCCGGTCTTGACTGGGTGAATGCCGTATCTTCAAAGGTGATGTGTAACACACGGTTGGCTCTTTGGGCTGGACCTCTGTGCACTGTATGTCTGACTCGAAGAGTAAGATGTCTGCAGATAGAAAATATGGGATTAATGAACTGGGGTTATTGGGTGCCTCTCTCCTCTTCCCTTTCTCTTCTCCTTTACAACCCCAAAGGTTAACGCCCTCACCTTAGGTAAGTGAACGCCGAGCTCTCCATCTGCCTCGGGGCAGGGTGCCGTAATCAGTTTCTTCACTGGATAAGGGTGCAGGCCTCTTGACCTCAGAGGACTGCTGTCCGTCGTTAACTGCAGGAACGGTAAGTTCTGGGCACTTCAAATGTCTTAAAAGTCTTTTGTAATGATATCTCTTGTTTTGCAGGGTTCCGGCGATGGCGGATGGCGGGCTGATGAGAGTTGAGGATCGAACCCGCGTGAGGAATAGAAGCGCCTGGAAGCACGTAAGTAAGCGCTTGTAGCCTGCTTCACGATGCGCACTAACTGTCCCTTTTATCTTGCAGGTACAAGTTCGGAGCTTTAGAGAAGCTGAAGGGTGCTGGAATACCCACTGGATTCGGCGTGGGAAGGAGTAATGGCACGTGAGTAATAAAGTTGCCCAATGTCTTTAAACGCACCTTCTTTTGTCTTTCAGATGCGGGATGCAGCGCCGAAGGCCTCCGGAGCGTGCGAAGAGCTGGTAAGCTTTTGTCTTTCAGATGCCGGAATGCAGTGCGAAGACCTCCGGAGCATGCGAAGAGTAGGTAAGCCTTTGTCTTTCAGATGCCGGAATGCAGCGCGAGGCGTTGATGACAGCCGATGGACCAGGTAAGAGATGCGCTGCCACTGAAGACCGTAGTGCTAACCTGTTCTTTCTTTGTCTTTACAGGTGCTGCTGAAGACTGGATTCCAGGATGGTAAGCCTTTGTTCCCTTAGGCCCAGGATCAGAAGCAGAAGACACGATGAGCGTTCTGCTGCAGAGAATGCAGAATAACGCAAAGCAAGATTCATCCATCGGGTGTGGTTTAAATAGCCTCCTGTAGTGCTTAGGTGTCTCCTTCCACAGCCACGCCTAGGTAAGAAAAGAGTTCCTGCTTTCCAGAAGAGTTCCAGTGTTCTGAACCTAGGGAGTGGCTCCTGCCCCACCCAACAGGAAAAGTAGTCCCAAACAGAAGAGGATCAGGGGTTCAACTGGCAGGTAAGTAAGCAGCATGGTCTGCTGCAGGTAAGTCCACCCAAGCATTATGAGCCCGGCGCTTCCAGCGCTGGGACTGGGCATCTTTATGAGCCTGGTGCCACTGGCGCCAGGACAGGGTCCAAAAGGTCCCAATTGGGACTGGCTGGCACTCGGAACCGGGGTTATGGGTCTGCTTCCAAGGGAGTCGGGCAAGTCCTGATCTTTTGGAAGCAGAGATCATGACACTCAGGTACTGGAGGCAATTGCATCACTGCGCACATTTATAGATTCCAGAATCGGGGATTTCTAATCCGAGCTACAACTCATGCGCCAGGATGCCCGCAATCTAACAGAAAGAGTAACCACCGCCGAAACAACCATAAAAGAGACGTCGGACGACACAGCGGAGCTGAAAGCTAAGGTACTGGACCTGGAACGGAAGGTGTTCACACTCGAGGCCAGGGCTGAGGAGGCCGAGGGCCGGGCCAGACGTGCCAACATCAGAATACTGGGTGTTCCGGAGGGAAGTGAGGGCTCGAATCCGACGGCCTATATAGAATCCCTGATACAACAAGAGGTGGGCGCTGGAAGGCTAACGCAAGGATTCTCGATTGAAAGGGCGCACAGATCACTTCAGAAGAGACCCCCGCTGGGCTCACATCCTCGCCCTATAATCGCTAAATTACTCAACTTCCAGGATAGAGAGACCATCCTCCGGCACTCCAGAGAGGAGGGCC
The DNA here is from genome assembly GCF_040938575.1 of Ambystoma mexicanum. Taxonomy (NCBI): domain Eukaryota; kingdom Metazoa; phylum Chordata; class Amphibia; order Caudata; family Ambystomatidae; genus Ambystoma; species Ambystoma mexicanum. Next base: position 481,162,255 of record NC_090922.1, read on the forward strand.
CCATTGAACGCGGCAGCTCTAGGATCACGATCTACCCCGATTACACCCCGAAAGTCCAACGGGAGAGGAACTCATTTGTGCCGATTAAAGCCCGACTCAGGCAACTGAACCTGAAGTACGTGCTGTTATACCCCTCCAGACTGAAAGTGATCCACAAGGAGAGGGCGATCTTCTTGGAATCTCCGGCAGCTGCAAACATGTGGCTGGAAGACAACAATCTAGCCACAGATAAGGACCCTCAACCCATGGAAAACTGAAGAATCCCCTGCGCCTGAGGCATGGACGAAGCCATGGCTCATAAAGCTAACTCGGACGCAAGGCAAATTACCTAAGAGAAAGTAAAATCACCCAACAGTTAGCAACGAAGATGCGGCCCTCACTCGGCCCACTCCAAGCACAGAACCCTACTCCCACGAACAGTACAGGACAGGCCAGTTGCCTGACCGACCTCCCTCGTGCCTGACACCCGGATGGGTCCTGACGGTACGAGAGCGCCTGAGCACCAGCAGGAACTTGTCGTTGCTGGGCGCACCAGTTCCACTTTTGTCAATTGTTTTGTTCACACCACAGTCCTCGAAATATTACCAGAGGGGAAACATGAGACCGGAGGCCCTTGGGGGCCGAGGAAGAGAAAACACCAGAACCCAGAGGGAGAGCCTCACCACCTGGAGAAAGGGCCGCCCCGTGAAAACGGAGGCGACCGGAAAGATGAAACCAAGACACAAACTCAATGGCACTCCAGCTTAAGGTGATGACGTGGAATGTGAGGGGCATGGGCACGTACCTGAGAAGGAATCGGATCCACTCTTACCTGCGCAGGAAAAAGGTGTCGGTAGCGATGCTTCAAGAAACTCACCTCACGGAAGAAACCACGGCCAAATTATCCAAAAGATGGGATGGGATCGGGAGAGGGGCGCCATACTCCAAATTCACCAGAGGAGTGTTTACGTGGGTGAGCCCGACTGTGCCCTTCCAGCTACTGGACTATGAAGCCGACAAAGAGGGCAGATACCTAATAATATGGGGTACTATTGAATCCACGCCAGTCTGCCTGGTGAACTCATACTTTCCGCAACACGGAATACCCTCACACCTCGAAATGCTCAGTGCTAAAATGATTCTTCGCAGAGAGAGTGCCTTCATATGGGGTGGTGACTTTAACTGCATCAGGAACGGAGCTGTGGACAGATCAGACCCCCCCCGTCATTCAAATAACCCTGCATCTAACGCGCTAAACACCTCAATAGAACAGCTTGACCTAGTAGACATCTGGAGGGAACAACATCGCACCGAGAGGTGCTATTCTTATTACTCGGCCCCGCACAAGGTCTACACGAGGATAGACTATTTGTTCATAGATCGTGAGCTGGCTCAACAAGTAGACTGCACATTGTATCTAGGCAGAACCATATCCGATCACTCACCGCTGACCATGCAATGGGCTCCTAGAGGACCCAGACCGCCAATCCCGCTATGGAGAATGCCACCCGCAGCACTCACAGACCACGCATTTAAGGAGGAACTTGGCACTAAACTTGAGGAATACCTAGACATTAACACAGGCTCAGTGTCAAGCTGGAGCACACTATGGGAGGCCATGAAGGTTGTAACACGGGGAGAAGTTATATCAGGTGCTGATGGCATCCGAAAGCACCTGAAGCTGGAACTGGAGGAACTGGAGAACAAGATCACGCACCTGGAATCCGAAATCGACATCATGCCGGACGCTGAAACAGAACTGAAGGGCACACAAAGAAGCAGATAAACCTGGTAGAATGTTGGCCTGGCTATGCAAACGCGAGTTCCCAAGACACCTCCCAACTGAAATAACTGATGAAAGGGGGATAACCCACAGGACGCAACAAGACATTAACTCAGCATTTGCGGCCTTCTACTGCAATTTGTACGCCCACGACACCAAAATACCAGTGGAGGACATAAGGGCCACACTGGCTGAGATTGAGCTCCCAAGACTGTTGGAGGCCCAAAGAGAGCTACTGGACGCGGAAATCACTCCAAAGGACGTGACGGAGGCGATTAAATCGCTATCCACCTGCAAGACCCCCGGGAGTGACGGGCTTCCGCCAGAATTCTATAAAGCGTATGAAGCGACCCTTGCCCCAATACTCCACAAGGTGTATATGGAGGCATACGAAAACGGAAACTTACCCAACTCCATGAAAGAAACAATTATCATCCCTATACTTAAACCCAACAAACCTGTCGACAACTGTGAATCATACCGCCCAATCGCCATGCTAAACTATGACTACAAGATCCTGACCACAATTCTGGCTAAGAGGCTGGTGAGGGTGATAGGAACCCTGATTCACGAGGACCAGAATGGTTTTGTACCAGGACGCAATACCACCGCGAACCTGAGGAGGCTCCAACACATCATGGCAGAGCCCCATGATCGAGACGAGGACCTAGCAGTGCTATCCCTGGACGCTATAAAAGCCTTCGATTCCATCTACTGGGAGTGGCTGATCGAAGCGCTAAGGGAATTCGGCTTTGGTGAGAGCTTTGTAAAGTGGGTCGAGGTATTGTATAATACACCGGCAGCGAGAGTGAAGACTAGAGGGACGGTGTCCGAAGCCTGGCCGATACAGCGGGGCACGCGGCAAGGATGCCCGTTGTCCCCAATGCTATACATACTGGGCCTGGAGCCAGTGGCTGCCTATTTCAGGAAACAACACTTCGACGCGGGCATTGGGCTGGGCAGTGATCACGCTATAATATCCATGTATGCAGATGACGTCCTCTTGTATTTGAATAACTCTCAGCTCAGTCGCGTTAGACATCCTCGACAACTATGCCTGATACTCTGGGATAACATTTAGCAAGCTAAAGTCGTGTGCATTCCCACTGGCCAGACTCAGGGGTCTGGATAAATCCGACCTTCCAGACGTCGGGATACAATGGCAACCAGAGAAGTTTAAGTACCTGGGAATCGAAGTGTGTCATACCCCTGCGCCCACGCACGAACACAACACTGAAAAAGCAGTAAGAGCCCTCCGCAAATCTATGAACTTTTGGTCGAAGCTACTGTCAGGCCTGGGCCTGAGTAACGCGCAGCGCGCGCGCGGGCCTCGCGGCAATGATACGCGGGAGCCGGGAGGGCGTACAACCTTCCTTTATTAAACTATGGCGGCAACTCCCGAACTCCCCTCCCGCCCCTCCCCTTCCCCTGACGTCACGTCCGGGACGTCATTACGTTACGGCCGCAACGGCAGCCGGCCCCCACACAACGATGTGGGTGGGCTGACATCTCCCCCCTTTTTAACATGAGGGGTGCTCCTGTCTCCTTACCCCATTTCTTCTATCAGCCGGAGCGGCATGATGCGACTCCTCTGAGGGCGTCTCGCCCTGCAAGGTGTCGAACAGTCTCTGGCAGGGGTTGCACCGTCCTTTTCCGTCTCCGACTCCTCGGCGTCTCCTTGGTATGGTTCCTCTGATGGCCCATTCTCGTCACTGTCTCTGTCCCATTCCCACCGCTCTCCATGATGGGGCCTTACCCGCTTGAACTGTGAACTATTTCGGGTTATGGACATGCAGTCACTTCTTTGTGCTGTGACCATTGTTCCTTTCTTATGAGTGATGATGAGGAGGTTGGGTGCGAATGTCGCTTCTTCCTTTCTGTGCTTGGGTTGTCTGACCCATACCTCATCGCCTGGCTGCATGGGGTTTTCTCTCGCCCTTCTCTTTCTGTCCGTTGCTTCCTTCATTTGCGCTTTGTTCCTCTCGTCATTGACTCTTGCTTCTCGTTCAAGGCTTGTCGCGCCCTTGGGTCTTGGGTCCTCTGGTAGCCTTGTGGTGATCGGCCTCCGGAATAGCAGGTCTGCCGGACATATGCCTGTGGTGCTGTGTGGCGTGTGACGGTACTCCCTGAGCAGTTGATTGAGAGCCTGCTCGAAGGGTTTGTTTTGGATGTGGGCAATCTGTAGTGTTCTCTTGATGTTGGTCATGAATCTTTCGACCATGCCATTTGCCTGAGGCCATCGGGGTGTTATCCTTTGATGTTGGAATCCCATGTATCGTGCAAACTTTTGAAACTCGTGACTTATGAAGGTGGGGCCGTTGTCTGACTTTATGACTTTGGTGATCCCGTACGCTGACAGCATCCGGTCGAGGGCGGGGATAATGCTCGATGTTGCACTGCTTTCCACGATCTGGGCGTCGGGGTATCTAGAATGTTCGTCCATGAGTACCACGACGTGCGTGCCGTCATTCAATGGTCCGAACAGGTCCACTGCTAGCTCCTCCCACACTTTAGTGGGAAGCGGTGACATTTGTAGCGAATTCGGTGTGGCGGCGGGGCTACCTGTGCGCAGATGTGGCATCCTCCTATGATGGTTTCTACTAGGCTGTCAAGCTGTGGGAACCACACCTTCTGCCGGAGAAGCCGTTTCGTGGTAACTATCCCGCGATGTCCTTCATGGGCCAAGTGTATCGTCCTCTCCCGGAGTGTCCTCGGAATGACGACCTTGCACCCTTTTAGCAGTACCATGCCCTCCACCACTGTCAATTCGTCACGGACTAGATGTAGTCCCTTAACTTCTTCCTTGACTTCGTCAGCTTCCGCCTTCGCCTGCTGCCTCATGAGGGCCCTTTTGTCTGTTAGAAGGCAATGTCTGACGATGCGTAGTGCGGGATCTGATTCCGACTGAGCTGCTATCTCTGCCCATCGTATGGGCAGCGGCTGTAGGTGGTGAATGACATAGTTAATGTACGCAGCCGCGATGGAGGGTTGAGACACCGTGGATGCGTGGGGTTACGGGAGAGATAGTCGGCTGGATTGTCCTCCTTTCCAGGCTGATGTTTTACCCTGAACTGGTAGTCTTGTAGCCTCAGGCCCCATCTGGCTATCCTTGGTGGCATAACGGCTTTGGGGTTTCCGTAGATGGTCAGGGGGGCCTGGTGATCCGTGACTATTGTGAATCTCTTGCCGAAAAGGAACAGGTGAAAGTACTCGCAGGCCCATACTACCGCCAAGCTCTCCTTTTCCGCCTGGGAGTATGCCTGTTCTGTGGTTGTCAGACTCCTGCTGGCGTATGCGACTATGTGGACATTTCGCAGTTCTTCCGGATCTTTTTGTGTCAGGATGGCACCAAGGCCTACCGGGCTGGCGTCTACAATCACCTCGGTGTCTCGTCGGGCATCGTAGTACGCCATGTCCTCTGCCTGTGAAATGGCGCTTCTGATGGCTTTGAACGCCTCTTGACACTCCTTTGACCATACGAACGGTGTGTCCTTTCGCGTGAGCAGTCGAAGGGGGTTGCTGACCGTGGCATAGTCCTTTAGGTATCTAGAGCAATAGCTGGCTAGGCCCAGGAACGAGCGCAGATCCGTTGTGTTCACGGGGGGGTGGCAGAGTTCAGCACTTCTACCTTTTCCGGGTCCGGCCTCATGCCTTTCCCTGAGAAGATGTGACCAAAGAATCTCAGCGATCCCTTGGAGAATTCACACTTCGCCTTGTTTAGTGTGAGGCCGGCCTCTTCCATCGCCTGACATACCTTGTGGAGCGCCCTGTCGTGTTCTTCCTGCGTTTTGCCGTACACCAGGACGTCATCTGAATAGTTCAGACAGTTTGGTATGTGTCGAATTACTTTGTGAATCTCTTCTTGGAAGATTTCAGCCGCCGAAGAGATGCCGAAACTGAGTCTTTTGTACTGAAATAACCCAAGGTGGGTGACAAACATGGTGATATATCTAGATTCGGCTGCGATTTCGATCTGGTGATATCCTTTCGTCAGGTCCAATTTTGAGAAAACCCTTGATCCGTGTAGGAGGTGGATCATATCTGTGATCCTGGGCGCCTGGTGTCTCTCTCTCTCGATGGCGGTGTTTGCTCTGCGCATGTCGACGCACAGGCGGATGGACCCGTCCGGTGACTTTTTGGGGACTGGGACGATGGGTGAAACCCAGGGGGTGGGCCCCGAAACTGGTTCAATAACGTCCATCTTGATCAGTTTATCAAGTTCTTCTTCCACTTGTCTTTGAATGTTAAATGGAATACCGCGGTAGTGTTGGGCTACTGGTTTAATGAGTGGGTCTATGTGCAGGTGTACTTTCCGGTGTTTTAGTTTTCCTAGGCCGTGGAATAATTTAGGGAAAGTCTGTTCAATTATCTCCGGTTTGGCAAAGTACTTGTGGGCCATCAGCTGATAGAGAATGTGTACCAGGCCCATCTCCACGGCTGTCCTGAAGCTTAGGATGGAGCCACTGTCGGCTTCCGTTTTGAGGATGTGTAGTGGGATTCTCACGGAGTGGTCTTTGTGAGAGCACCATGCTGTTATGGTGCCTTTGCACGGTAGAGGCTTCGTGGATCCATACGGGTAAATGTCTATTTCGTCCTTCTTGATTTTGGGAGGTGGGGTCAGTGCTTCATAGGTTTGTTCATTTATGATATTCACCGTGGACCCGGTGTCTATGAGAAACTTCACCGGCGTGTTGTTTACATTCAGTGTGAGTATGGGACTGTGCTGTGTGGCTGTCGTGTTAGTCTTGACGGCCCACACATAGCCCTTTTTCCTCTGGTCATCCCCTGAGGATGGGGTGTCCCTGCTGGTGGGGGATCGCGTTTCTATGTAGCGGACATAGCGTCTTCTGTGGGAGCGTCGCGTGCCCTCTGACGAGCGCCTGTCGTCCCGGGAGTAGTGGCTGGATCTGCTGCTGTCCTCTCTTTTTGTCGGCTTCCTGTCGCTCTCTCCTCTGGGTTTGGGCGGGCTCTGCCGGCTATATCGGCGTCTGTCTTGTGTTCGGGGTCTACCCTGTGCAGTCACTGGGGCGTTCTTGCACGTGGCCCTGAAGTGGTCCATGCCTCCGCATGCGGCGCATTGTTGTCCCAGGGCCGGGCAGTCCCCGGCGTGCGGATATTCGTAACCGCACTTGTAGCAGGTGACCTCTGTGCGCCTCGTCCCTGGATGGGGCTTGTGTATAGCTTGTTGACAGATTCTGCGGGTTCTCCTGGCTGTTGTATGGAGACTTTCCCCAGGTTGTCCAGTTGTGAATCAACAGCGGCCTCCATGCGAGCCAGTGCTAGGATCTCTTCGAGTGACCTTTGTTTTTGCAGGAGTTGTTTACGAAAAGGTTGCGAGAGGCAGCCTGCGATCACCTGCGATCTGAGAGCTTCTTCGTTTGAATATCTGTGGAATTCGCAGTGTTTTAGTTTTATGCGCAGGCGCATCACGAAATTGTCGATGGGTTCGCCCTTTTCTTGCCTGGTCGTGTGGAATACGTGACGTTCATAGTCGACGTTTGTGTGTGGAGCGAAGTATTCCGATAGTTTGGCGTGGAGTTCACCGTATGTTACTGTGTCGACGTCGAGTAGCTCTCCGGCTATGTCCCTCACTGCTGGCCCAACCGCCATGAACAGCATGTTCTTCAATCTTGCGTCATCGGTTAGCCCTATCGCTCCCGTGTAAAATTTGAAGTCCCTGAGCCATATCATCCAACGGGGCCCCAGATTTGATGTGTCTCTAATTTCGAAGGGGTTTGGCATGTGCATCACCTGCGCTGCTCCTCCTTCCGTGTGAGGGGGCAGATTGTTGCCTTGGGTGCCGTCGCCACATCTTGGTGAGGCTGCTGCGGTGCTTGCCCCTCCTGTGGATGAGGCAGGCGACAGCGGGGAGCCGCCAGCGTCCGACTGCGGGGTCACGGCGTGGTCCGACGCCGCAGTCGGACGCTGGCGGCTCCCCGCTGTCACGCGTTGTGGAGGTGCGCCGACGCGCTGAGCCGCACGACTGCGGACCTCAACACGGCGCTAGTGGGCCATACTTCCTCGTCGCCATTGTCAGGCCTGGGCCTGAGTAACGCGCAGCGCGCGCGCGGGCCTCGCGGCAATGATACGCGGGAGCCGGGAGGGCGTACAACCTTCCTTTATTAAACTATGGCGGCAACTCCCGAACTCCCCTCCCGCCCCTCCCCTTCCCCTGACGTCACGTCCGGGACGTCATTACGTTACGGCCGCAACGGCGGCCGGCCCCCACACAACGATGTGGGTGGGCTGACAGCTACCACTGGCAGTAATGGGCAGAGCGGCAATAGTCAAGATGATAGTTCTCCCCCGTTTCTTATATCACTTCACAAACGTATGCTTCTACATCAGACCTCCCTTTTTCAAAAAACTAGACTCTCTAATCAAGGACTTCATATGGGGGTCGTCCAGACACAAGCTCTCTTTGCCTACACTTACGCTCCCGTACAAAGAAGGAGGGATACAGCTACCCGATCTGCAAAGGTACTACCTAGCTGCGCAGCTCAGCCACGCGACGAAATGGCTCTCGGATGACCTGTCAGCCGAAGTGGGGCTCCTGCGACATCCGACCTCCAAGCTGTTCCCTAAAGAAATGCTTTGGAACCCGACGAAACAAACTTCCAAAGTTCCCATGATTGTTACCTTGGGCAGGCAGATATGGGCCAGAATAGGCTTCCTTCGACACCTAAAACATCGCTACAATCGCAACACCCCCATCCTAGCGGATGTATGCAAAACTCAGGCAGACTTAGCGACAGCCAGGAAATGGGAGAGAGCCGGAATCTACACATGGGGAGACCTGTTTGAGGACGGCATGTTCAGAGAACTTGAATCGCTACAAGCTAATGAAGGCATCTCGAACACCCAATTCCTGTGGTACCACCGCCTCAAGCGGACAGCCAGGGCACAGTGGCCTATCTGGCCAGAGGAACCCCCACCGGACCCCCTCCTTCAGGAGATGTACGATTTAGCAGACGGTTGGTAGCCGGTCTCCCGCTTATACATCAAACTGAATGACAGACCCAATCTAAAAAGCACGTCCCTGAGACAAAAATGGGAAATCGAATTAGGGACCACACTAACTGACAGTGAATGGGAGCGAATACTACTATACCCCAAAGAGGTGTTGAGGAACATTAGATTCAAACAAGTTCAATTGAATGTGCTATACAGAACATACATGACCCCATTAAGAGTTGCTACCTTTAACAAACAAGCACCACCGAACTGCCCCTGGTGCGGAAATGATAAAGCGGACATGATCCACATGTTCTGGACCTGCACCAAAACGGCGAAATTCTGGTCCATGGTGGAAAGCACCTGCACCAAAGCGGGACTCACAAGATATGAGTGGAACCCAAAGGAATGCTTACTGGGAGCCCATCCCAGACTCAGCAAATACAAACACCTGGTCAAACTAATGGACCTAGCCTACATCCTTGCAAAAAGGCTATGGCATGGAAATCACCAGGGGGCCCGAGGCACGGAAGTTGGCTTAAGGACCTGGAAAAGTGGACAGAGGCAAAGACCAGAGCCTGGCAGGATGGAATCCACTCAAACGATGATGACTCCAATGACACCCTAGAATCATGGAAGGCCCTGTTGCGCGACATCCAATATGCCTCGGGCCACAAACCCCCCTGAGCTCTCACCCTTGCTAGAGACTTGCCTGAGGCTTACCCCCAAGAATGGACAACCCGAAAACCCATCCCCCGTGACCTTGGGTAAGCCGACTACTGACCCCTCTCCCCCCGCTACAATTATGAACAACATATTGAGCTACGATGACTGTGGTAGTTAATTAGTTGTAGTTTGTTTGTCATGTTACCGTTTGATGGTTGTTATGTATTTATATAAATGCCAATAAAATACTTTAAAACTAAGCAACTATGTTGTCCACCATTCACCCGGAAATATCAATAGTAATGTTGTGGTCCTATATGCAGGATTCAAAGCATTTGCCTATATTAGAATCCATTAACATGAAAATCAAAAGTAGTAGGTTGTATGGAGAAACGTGTTGACTTCCCCACACACCCAAAGCCCAGCAATATCACATACCTTGTATATCCTGTGAGTTACATGAGTCGGAGTCACAGCACTCTCTCTTAATCCACAATAACATGTCTGCGCCCCTGAAGACTACTTCTTTACCACAGGTTGGCTGTTTGGAAGGATCGAGACAGCCCTTGTAGGCCAATTGGATTTCATAGGGCCCTGTTGGAAAACACAATTCTTAAAAAGAAATCCCAGCATCAGGAGCACAAGGAAATTTACTCAAATAAACATAACAGACCCAATGCTTCCTTCCGATTGCCTTCTCATCCTGCTGTTAGATTCTCTTGCTCTTTAGTACAACATGTTCCAGAAGCCAAAAATGTTGCCATGTGCAGCTCAGTTGGATAATACCTCAACAAGGTTATTTTCGTACACCATTATATATTAATGCTCAGTTGCACAAGTAAACAGAATACCACACAGCTATTTGAGTATACGTAGGCAGAGTAGTTTACAAAGTAAGGCACAAGAAATGCAATCCCCACTTGCCCCTTGTTATAGATCACTAGTGTACATTGTAAATGTTGTAACTTGCATCCTCAATATACTAAAATACAATCATTAGGCTAGTTATTCCTATTGAGACAGTGGATTATCATTAATCAGATGCATTTTATACTTGGACCAAATATTCGTAGGAATAGGTCGACAAGTCTTTGGGAACATAGAAATACACAGTTATTCCAAGTTATTAGCCCACACAACCAGCCACTGTGCTTGTGTAGGAAGCTCTCTGGTGTTTTCATCACAGGAGGATACATTTTATGGTTAAGAGGAATTCAAGATGTAATAGTGTCCATGGGGAAGCGTCAGGGCTATCATATCAACTAAATAAACAGACAGCCGGCAGTGACAGTAAATGGCATCCTACAATCTTCCCAATGGTATTACACACCTCCTGCCAGAACTTTGCTAAATCTGGGCAGGACCACAACATGTGTATGTATGTTGCCTCTTCAGATTTGCACCTGGGCATAAGCCCTCACAATCTTGCTTAAAACGCTGCATTCTGGAGGGGGTAGAGTGCAGTCTGTTCAGTATTTTGAATTGTATATGTCGGAAACGAGAGTTTAGGGTTACCTCCCATGGTGAGTAACACATTCTAGGCCAGACATCGTCTATTAGTTCCATTCATACATCTGTGGCAAACCTCACGCGCACTCTGGCAGTGCCTATGGAACCTTCTGACATTATCAGCTTATGCAGAAAGTAATTTGTGGGCGACGCACTACGGATATTGTATGATTAAAAAAGTAATTCAAATGAAAAAAAACATTTTGGGCAGCCGGTTATAGGGACAAAAAGATACAAGGAACATACGGTTCTTCAAAAATATCAATGAAATGTCCAGGCACTCCTATCAGAACATACCAAAAACAACTCAAAATGAAATCCTAAATGTGTATTTGTCTTACTTGTGTTTATAGTGGAAAAGTGTGATAAAGAAATGTAAAGTGAAGTATGTAACAACACGTTCTGCTCACATGTGCCTTTATACATTTTCAAAAAGCAACAACATCTTGGATCATGCTAAAACATTCTACGACATGCGATTCTGCCAGCCTGATGTATGGAATAAGATGCCCATGTGGCATCTTTTATGTTGGAATCTTTCTACGCAAAACCAAGACATGTTGGACAGCACACCATTAGGACTAAGTCAGAAAAGTCGGCAGGAGCACAACACCTTCTTCAAGCACATCATTCAGCAGCTCAGATGCAGGTGACTATATTAGAACAGGTTCAGCCATCTAGGCACGGTGGGGATTTAAATATAAATCTCCTCCAAAAAGAAATATTCTGGATGGAACGGCTTGATTTTTTGTGACTGCGGAGAATGAATACAGAATGGGGCCTTAGATGGTATTTGTAATCCGTTTTCCTCATATAATATCACCACCAACACAATACATCCTGGATCATGTCCAACATGTTGCGAACATCTTAATAGCATTGTAACTTGCATTATTGCATTAGAGAATGCAGAGACTATAATGTTGTCATGTCCTGTTTATATCTTCCACTGACTATTTATGAACATCTTTTTTCATGAATATATGTCTTGTAACATCTGATTGCACTAGAACACAGAAAGGGGTGAGAGAAGTAATGTAATGTGAGCATTGACTTCACATGACTAATACTTCCATGTAAGTAAAGTACATGTGTTAATCATGGTGAAACAGATTATACATATACAAACATTTCACATATTAGATATATTGACACTGTTGTGTCCAAATTCTGGACATGGGAGTGCATGTAAAATCAGAAGATAATATGAGCACCAATTAAGTAGTATTAACAGTAGAGGAAGGATTCATGGCAGACCAGCGGTACAGGTAACTACTAGACAGCACATAAATGTCAGCCACTTACATCACTGTAATTAATACTTAATGTCCTGGAAGCGCTTGAATACATAGTGACGCAACGTAATCCTCCAGTGCGCACAACCAAATGGTAATATATGAATGCTTATTGGTTTGGAGGCACAATGATGAAGAAAGTCGTAACATAATCCATTGGTTCCAAAAGAAACATTGGCCCTCATTACGGGGTTGCCGGAAAACCTGCCGGTATGCAGCGGATTACCACCAACCCATAACACTGTTTCCACCACCTGACTTCCCGGTGTGGTAAATCCCCACTCCAACAGGAATGGTGACAATGAAGCACCAGCACTGTTGCTAAAGGTGCCAGTGCTTCAGTGTCAACCATGCTGGTAGGGTCATGAAAACCCAGCAGGTCAGGCCTTCTGGGGTATCCATGGCCCCTACCGGCATTGTTGTAGTATGGCCGTCCGGAAAGGGTGCTGGTACGTTGCTACCGGCACCCTCATTTCTGGACTGTCATACTTATAGTGAGGGCCATTGTATCTTTAAAAATGTTTATTTAAGATCCAACATCATGAGTGAACCACACCATTACGCAGGATTGCGTCTAATGGACCACGTGATTAAGTGTCTCAGTACAAAGCCGAGCGTGGGATAGGAGGCTGTTTTCAGCCACTCCCTGTCCTGCACTCAGTTCAGCGACCCAAAGGCAAGACAGCTTATATGGAGAGGATTTTCCTTCCATATTCACCAGACTATTTATAAATTCTAAGACCGCTTTTTTGTCTTTTAACAGGACTACTGAGGCATAACATAAAGAAAATATAATTGCCCGGTTTTTCAGTACGTGCCTTTACTTAAAATGAATACTAAGAATAACAGCAAATGTGGATGCCACGATTCACAACCTTATTAATGGTCTTTCTTCAGGACTGATAACAACAGGATCGTTGAGGCCCTGACATACACTGTAGTATCACATTACTAAGAAAGTGATCTTTATGTTATCAGCATACTATAGACATTGTGAATTGTGCATGGACGTTTTGGAATGAATCCTAACCTCTGGCATTGCTCTCGATAACCCTCCAGACCATCGCTCTTCGCCTGCTAGGCCATTACAAAAGGGGAAAGACCATATGCAAATAAGGCTTGGTCCAACCCCAAAAGGGACAGCCCAGCCAGAACTGCTTGGTCACATCCCTTCTGCACAAGACCAGAAGCCTCCCCAAACATGTTTCAGCCATCATAGTAGAGTTTTCTAAAAACCTACATTTTCGTTTGTGACAGTTTTTTTTTACAATATCAGAGATTGCAGAAGGCAGCCAATATTTACTCAAGGTTAGTGTATCACCATGAGCTTGTCTCTAAACATTTTGAGTTCCCATGAGATTATCTCAATCACTGATTGATGTTACTTCTTGTTAGGAAGACAGAATGTGCCCACCTGAAGAGGGAACATTTTGTTCCTCGAAATGTATAGTAGCTGCAAGAGTGTTACTCACAATACATCATTGAACCACACCAAGGAAAATTCTTGCAAAGTCACATTTTGCCATATTTATACAAAGAATGTTTTGGAGCAATGTAATGATTAACACAGAGAGTGAAATCAACATCTTTGTCACCCTATACATATGATGTATTCATTTTCACAGATTGTATAAAACATTGATCCAGGATGTTGTTGCTTTTTGTAAATGTATAAAGGTACATGTGAGCAGAACATGTTATTGCATACTTCACTTCTTTAAATGTGTTTATTCCACTTGTGTTTATAAACACATGTAAGACAAATACACATTAGGATTACAGTTTTGGGGATGTTCCCATAGGAGTGCCTAGACATTTCTTTGAGATTTTCTAAGAACCATATGTTCCTATCATCAGCTTATGCATCATTGATATGGAATAAACACCATTCCTCCCTGTGGAAATGTATGAAAGACATGGGTCAATAAGCTGCTCCTCAGGGGAAGTTCGGTCACGTCAATTGAAAGACTGCCCGCAACCCGTAATACTGTAGTAGTCTTAAAGGGTTTCGGCAGAGGTCCGGGTTGGCCTCCGAAATTGTAGTGAAGCACCCTTAGGCATACTGTAGTCGGGACCAAGACTTAGCTATGCCTCTGTGCAGGGTATTTTGGAGTAAGGAAAGGGCATCTCCACTTGCGGTGACTTACGCAAAACAGACAACCACTTGTGTATGATGGAACCATTAGCAAGCACCAAATGCCATTAGGGTTCACTGTGTTCCTTTCCATTTGGCTGTGGGGAGTAGCTGTATTAAGTTTAAACCGATAGGATGCAAAGGGCACTTGTGCTGCTCCAAGTACAACTGGAAATTTGGAGCCGTGAACCCTCCCCTGTGATTTCGTTCAGTTATCGCAGACCATTTCAGGCGAACTGCTCCAGAACTCCACATGAACTTAGTAACTAACGCGTATAGCACTTTAAATAATAGATAGCCAGGCCAGATCAGTATATTCTAGAAGTAATACAAGAATTTGGGAAGCATCACTATCTTCAGAGATCTTGCCCACAAATGTAACCGATAGCTGCAGTAATCTATTTATTTGTCCTGCTAACACTGCCAGGTAGGCCTGATGATTATTTTATATAGCGAGTCCCATGGGTCCCCAATCTTAACAACTAAATACCCAAAGCCTGTAGGGTCCAGTTAAAGTCCTTAATGTCCACGGGCTTCAGAGTGCTGGCTTGTGAGGGGATAAAGTTCAGATTTAGACCTGTTCATCTGTAGGCCCGACAGGGCACCAAGCATAGTCACATCTTGCATGATGTGTTCTAGATTCGTCTGTGGGTTACGTATTTATAATAAAACATCATCAGTATATAGCGAGATAATGTTGTAACTCCCCCTATGATGAGCCCTCTATGCGAGTGATGTAGCCTCTTCATATCTGCAATTGTTTCAATGATTGTGACAAATACAAGTGGTGACATTCTTGACGGGTACGCCATCCAATCAGTGTGGCTTCAGATAGCATCCTGTTAGTGCAGTGGTTGACCGTGGGATCCGTGTGTAAAAGGCACAAATGCTCAATGAATTGTGGTCCGAACCACAGTGTACCAGTACTCTGTACATGTATTGCCAGGGCACTGAGTAAAAGGCCTTTTGGGAGTCCAGCATGGACAGCATGGACAGTACAACCTGCACAGAGGGGTCTATATGAGCTATGACTGCAAGTACTCTGTGCAGATTCAAGCTGGTAGAACTACCAGGTATGAAGCCAGATTGGTCTGGATGGTGCGAGGAACCAGGAATGAGACACTGACATGGAGGATTCATGGTATTGGTTAAAGACTTTTATTAATCAGTAAAGGGATCGGAAAGTGCCTCACTGTCTCGTGTCTGTTATGTCAAGATGTCCAAAGCAAAAATGTCATGTGTCCGAAATCCTTTCCTAGCCCTCGAATTCTAAAACTAACTCTAAGGTGGGAGAAGTATTGTCTTGGCTTGAAAAGTGCACAAATGTTCAAGTTCAACAAAAAGGTATAATCCAACATCATTTCGAAATGGATAATGTTCACAATTCCTGGGAATGGGCCTATTCCCCAGGTTTCTCTCCACCAAGTAAGTTCTTAAAGGTTTAAGAGGATGCCTCTCTCCTCTTGGTGTTGGAAATAACTCCCTTCCCCAAGTCTTTTCCACAAACACTGTAATTCAAAACCGCAAGGGCATGGCACTTCTTTTGTATTCTCTTTTCAAAGTTACACAATTTGGGAGCAGGTCCCAGACTCGCAAGGCACTTGGTATACTCTCCTGCCTGGCTCTCTCATGTAGCTCCTTTACACAATTTGGGTGCAGGTCCCAGACTTATAAGATACCAGTTATACTCTCGTGCCAGGTTCTCTCTTTATTCCTGTTTTTCTTGCATTCACATAGTTCCAATATTCTGTATTGTTTTCACCAAAACAATGGGTCTCAAACCCACTTTTGTTTACTTCCTTTGTTAAATGCCCAATCACCTAGTATACTGTCCTGCCATGTCCTCTCTTTATTCTGTTGTTTCTCAAACTACACAGTTCCAATATTCAGTATTACTCTTGTCAAAGTGTCCGGTCTCAAACTCTCTTTCATTCACTTTCTTTGTTATATGCCCCAGTGACCCAACCTCCTTGCTTAGGGTCACCCACCTCATGTACCTGGCACTTGTCAGTACTTGGTGGAGCTGCTGACTCGCCCCAGGGACCCAGCTTCCCTTTGCAGGGCTCATCGGCTTTCTCTGGCGTTCTTCGGGTCTCTCGCGGAAAACACATGGAAGCGCTCCGACATCCCACCTCCACTTCACAGGGTTACCGGCTTCGTCTGGTGGCTTCCATGTCCTTCACGGCTCCTGCCTTACTCCTGAGCCCTTCTCTGTGTTCAGGCAGAATAGGCACTGCGTCTTGGTTCCTGCGGTCAACAGGAAGGATCCTCTTCTCTTCCCGTTATGTTCCTAGCACGGCAAACCACATCCTGCAGTCCTTCTCTCGCTGTCTGCTCATTCGTCTGTGGGCTTCTGTTGTTGTCATCCCCGGCACTTACTAGTTGGTTGCAACTCTCCTTCATCTTCAGCTTTTCCATCTTTAAACTCCTGCTTCTCAGAGCCAATCAGCTTGCTCCAAACACTAGACGTTTTCTTCTGATTCTGCTGAGTATTTGGCATTGCTGAACCCTTCTTTCTCATCTCAGTCTTTAGTATTCTGTTGGTTGCAAAATAGTGAGGGATACTTTCAGCGGTCTTTAAGGGTTTTTGAAGGGGGTGATCACAATATGCCATTAAGGCACGAGGAATGGAAAGAGTATCCCTAAAAGGGAAAGTGGATACCATGTCTCATCTGATGATACCGGGCTCCCCCCGTCCCCGAGGGTCGCCTCCCCTAATGTGATCCTTTCAGAAATAGCCACCCCCAGGATCAGGATCAGGTAGTGGTTGCCGTCCCTTGGTCACATGAGGAGAGACTACCTCTGGGAATGGAGTGATGACATCATCAGATTCATCACAATGTATATTATGTGTTCCATTATTGGCATAGGTCTATTTGCCATTATTTTAGCAAAGAATTTTCACATCTAAATTTGTTAGCAACAATTGCCTATAGGATCCACAGTCCTGAGCCAGTTTTCTGGATTCAAGAGCACTATAATAATAGCTTCTCTCGGGGGCGTGGCTAGGCAGCGCGAAATGAGGCTGTGCCTGCTGTGAGCTCAGCCGAAGGGTGCCCCAAACAACGTAATGTCAGCGTTTAGCAACTTTATCTCCAGAAGGTTTTGGCAGGACTAACTGGAGAATGTAATGCAGAATCCTCGGATCCCAAGTCCCAGAGGTAACTGAGCGTTAATGCAGAGGAAATTAATAAAACTCTCCCCGGGACCTATACTCTCAATATGGCACAGCGCGACAAAGAAGCAGCAGGATTCCTTGTAGCCCCGAACAGCCTGGGGTGACTGCTGAAGTGTTATGTGCGGGGGCCGCTTGCAGGGAGGAGCTGCTCCGAAATCGTTGCGGCTCTATACTGCGGGCAGGAGGAATCGAGAGCCCAGGGTGCGGAAGACAGAGCAAACCCAACGACAGCGGCTGGCGGTCCTTAGAACCTCGTGGGGTGCTGTCTGCGCTGACTGGAGGAGGGGTGCCACACGGACACATGCTCACCTGAGGCTCATCGGCTTGGATCGTGCCTCGCTGTCCTGGGGATGCCACCGGAGCCCAAGACCAGAAGAAGCCCTACTCACGCGTGGAGGAGCACAGAGCCCCGGTGGGTTGGAGCGCCTGGCACCTGCCTCTAACGGCCGCGGTAGTCCTGCCTCCTTGAAAACAATGGGGGACTCTGTGGATCCTGGTCCAGCCAACAACAGCTCTGTAAAGGGGAAGGCTAATCTAACATGCGGCATGCCGGGGAGGAAACCTGGGCAGAAGATATGAAGGTGAGCGGAACGAAGCAATCGTCCTGTGTCCCCTTAGTTTAGGCGGTTTGGCCCGTGCTAGTGCGTATGTTCTGACTGTCTGTCTGGGGTGGTCCTCGGCCTTACACCCTCCTCAGGAAGCTCATTCCATCAAAGGCCTCTACGGACCAGCAGCTACAGCTTGAGGTGCTAAACTCTGGCCATTAAGTGGGGCTTGGAATCCTATACCAGTGACCCTGGACTGCATTAAGCCATAAGGTGGGAAGCGTGCCTGATAAACATAGAGAGCCAGATCAGCTTAGTCCAATGCCTTTTGAGGGGGTTTAGGTCTGGGCGGCTCCCTGGATAACCCTGTATAACTCCATACAACTGCAGCCCAATTGCGCCAGCTTTTCTCCCTGTTCCATATGGACATACACCTAGCCCTTGAAACACTCAGTATCTGATCTCTCGACGATGCCTAAAGCAAAATGAAAGCAGAAAACACAGGATATTAAAGCCTTCCTAGCACCTCAGACGGCACCCACCCTCCAAAGACACACAGTGACAGCGGATATTCACCCAGCCCCTGCTACAACGAAATCTCCAGACATGGCATTATCCAAAAATGACTTTGAAGAGATTCTAAAATCTTTTAAACAAGAGATTACCCAGGAAATCAAATCGGAGATCAAAACTTCAAAAGAATCTTTGGCCAGATCACTGTCTGACTTAACTACCCATCTTGGAGGACTCGAAGCCAGGGTCAATGAACTAGAAAATATAACATGCGAACAAACACACGATACTGAAGTGCTCACGGAGCGGGTGAGGATGATCGAGGAGCACCTAGAGGACATCTGGGGAAAGCAGGCAGACCTTGGAAATCGGTCAAGGAGGAACAAGGTGCGCCTTCGAGGGGTTCCCTGGCAAGTCTCAGACCAGGAATTGGCTAGCTATGTAAGTGAACTGTTCCGAAATCTACTGAGTCTTCTCTCCTCTGAAACATTAATCTTAGACAGGACACATCGTGTATACTCGTTGGTCCAACAGAGGAGGAACCTCCTCCCGGATGTCCTTACCTGGGTGCACTTCTTCTGCCAGAAAGAGGAAATTATGGTGGCGGCCAGGAAATCTGAACCAATACAATTCCGCAGAGCATCAATACAGCTGTTTCAGGATCTGTCCCCATACACTCTCGTGAGCCGCCATCGTTTGCAGGGGGTGACCTCATGGCTGCAAGCCCGGAAAATTTGCTACCGCTGTGGATTCCCTTGTAAATTGATCTCCGACTTCCACAACCAACACTATACAATCTCTTCAGAAGAGGAGGCGAAAGATCTAATGGCGGATGACCTTCAACCCACGCCAAAAGATAAATGGAGAAAGCCCAGGGGTTGGCGGCGAGTGGTGCGACCCCCACACCAGGAAATGGAAACCACAGATGGCACAGACTTTCAGCACCCGTTGAACGACCCGGGCACTCACCAGGAAACATTGGCCATGGAATCAATTGAGAACATGATAGCACCTTGCTGACGGGTAACAGGGCCAGCTGAAAGGGAGATGCACTCCTACAATCCTTTAGTATTATGCTCTTAGCGACATGATGGGCTGCAGCCCCAGAACCTAGCATGGAGATCAAGCTCGAAGGGGCTCACTACGGCTCCACCTAACAACTCAAAAGTCATCCGGGAGAGACATTTAACTGAAAGGAATCGATTGAAGAGGATAGACAATACAAATTAACCTCCGGTGGCGCGAACCTAATCAGGGGCTTTATGAAGACTATGATGACATGGCATTGACCCGATTCGCCCTGAGATGAACTCGGGACTGGGTCCTATCAAGAGCGTTGAGACCCTACGCTTCCCTGTAAGGGGCTTCAGGGACTATCGTCGTCCAACGGAGGGACTACAGCGCTAGCCTCACAGGATTTGGAAGCAGAGGTGGAGACTACCTACAGAGGGGCGTCTGTTAGACTCAAGAAGACCTCACAGAGTTTAAAATGTGCATAAGATATTTTACTGGGGTGCGCCAGACGGATTGCTCCCATAGTTGCTGACGGTTTGTTAAAGTTGGATAAGAGATCGAGGCTATGAGGAGCCTCTTATGTTTTTGTTTATATGTCTAGTATCATTTTTGTTTTTCCTTGGTTATTTTTCGATCATTCTGCCACTAGGTCTTTCTCATGGCCCCAAACATCTTTGGTCAATCACAGGTCACAGTCTAGCTTCCAGCCCCCTGGGCGGGGCTTCCTCTTTGTCCCCCTTGTGATCCTCCCAGACCGCTCGTTTTGTTTCAAGCATATAAGATGAAACTTTGGGGGTGCTGTGGGGGGAGGGGGTGGGGGTCCCTCTCGGGGGAAAAAAAGGTCAACCAGCGTATCACTGAAGCCTGAACATGCTCAGGATGGCGACCCTGGACATTAAATGTACCACCCTCAATGTCCAAGGTTTGAATTCCCCCCTGAAACGCAACACATTACTCCGTAGACTAGCAACGCTTGACTCTGCGTTCCTACTCCTCCAGAAAACCCACATTCAACCTGCCAATGAGTTTCACCTTAACAGTAAACTCTATCCCACAAAATTCTTCGCCTCCAGTGGCTTGAAGAAACGCGGGTGTGTAAGGGCATCCTGGTGCGTAAGGGCATCCCACTAAAGGCATTGAAGATAATACGCATCTTGGAGGGAAGATTCCTCCTTATAGTGTCAATACTGTGGGGGCAGAAAATGACTCTGGTCTTGCTATGTGCTCCAAATGCTAAACAGGATTTGTTTTTTGCTTCGCTCTCGGAAACCCTGACACAGCATGCAGAGGGTGAGATAATTTTAGGTGGGGATTTCAATGCAGTGGTCAATCCCTTAGTTGATAAGACACTACCCCCAATGGCAAGTGACAGGAAAAACATCTTAGCCGTTACCACGTTATTGCGGGAACATTCCCTTATCAAAGTGTGGTGGTTCCTACATCTGGAGGATCGCGATTACACATACTTCTCACCAGTTCACAAAGGGTTCTTCAGAATGGACATTTTCCTTCTCTCTGACACACTTTATCCCTGGGTGACAGAGGCGGAAATTCTCCCAGAGGCCCTCTCAGATCATGCCCCAGTGCGCCTAACACTGACTCCCCCCCAAGCAACCCCACCCCAGAGACCACCTTGGCGACTAAATGATCTCCTATTGGAGGACATTGCAGTCCGTACTCGCATAGTGGAAACTATAAATCTCTTCTTTCGAGAGCATGACACAGGGAATATGGGCTGGGACGTACTGTGGTCTGCTGCAAAGCAGTTATTATAGGGCATCTGATAGAATAAGCCGCGCAGAGGGGTAGAGCCAGAAAGGTTTTACAGTCCCAACTGGAGGGGGAAGCCCATAAATTCGAAGCAATGCATAAAGAGAAGGGCTTGCGTCGCTCCTTGAGAGATCTTCGCATAGCAAAGAAGGCCCTAGAAGCGCACCATAAACAAGAGCAGCACACCATATGATGCGGACAAAGCAATACTTTTATACAAAAGGGAATAAAGCTAATAGATTGTTGGCAGCTAAATTAAAAAAGCAATCAAAATGGAATAGGATAGACACCCTGCGAGACCACTCAGGCAGATATGTTTCCTATGAAGAAGGCAAACTCCTCACTGTGGAGAACTTCTTTAGGGAGCTAACAGCCCACCCCCCATGTTGGGGATTTACAAAGCGCGAAGAAATGTATAATGGATGCATGAGTCACGCAGGTCCCACAAACCTTACGCGCTTCATTGGAGGACCCTATAACTGCCCAAGAAGTTGAAAATACAATCAAAACCCTTCCCCTTGACAAAGCCCCGGGTGTTAGGCAGAATCCCGTGCAGTACCCTTAGGGACCACTACACACAATTAAGACTACAGGTGGCAATACAAGTTTTACCTTTGGTACAAGCCTGCACTACTATGTTAAAGTGGTAGCAGTAGCGGAGCAGCCAGGCTTATCTCAAGAGTATATGAGCAGTAGCAGAGATTACACAAAGGGACCATAATTACTGCGACTCAAGCAAACACTGACTCAAGGTTTCAGGTGGAAAAATATAAGTACATTTATTTTTAAACACTTCTATTAATTCAAAATCACAGGAAAAGTATACTACAACCAACCAATTCACTTTGGGACACTCTAAGCCAAGGTAAGTACCCTGTGTTTTAATGGACCAGTGTTGCGAAACAAGAGACGTTACCCGGAATACACTAGCGATCACTTTTTGACAGTAATGACAATTCGGTCTTACTAAAGAAACGCGTATCCGCGGCAAGACTTGTTACCGGGGCAAAAACACACTTAGCACCTGGGTTAACCAGAGAGAGTTGGGGGTAAAAATCATAGGCAATACTTTTGTCCAGGCAAACAGAATCAGATAACACTATTTGATGGAAATTCAAGAGTCAATTGGCCGGAGCCAGTGTCAATTGGAACCGGGTTCCTGTTGTCGAGGATCACACAGTCGGACAGTTCGAGATTCAACATTGCCAGGAGTACTTAGATATTGTCAACAGGGGAAGCAAAAGTTATAAGAAGGAGGGAAGACAAGGCCAAGCCTTGGAGATGAAGAAAAGAGATTCGCCCTAATTCCTCAAGCAGAACACAGTACCTTATTCAATGGATAAGCTGGTGCCCTGGCAGTTGTTCCTGTTGGTTTCCGGCAGACCCACCGTTCCTGGTACTTCGGTGTGAAGGAATACGTCTGGAGGGGTCTGCACCACACAGGGATGGAGCCGGCAGCAGCGACGATAAATAAAAGATGCGCTCCTTAAAAACAGGAGAGGCTATTCAGATGGCTATCCGGAGCACTACAGTTGTGTGCAGCGATTTCGACAAAGAAGAGGATCCTCTGGCTGTGGAAGATGAGCTGGTTATCCCCACAAAGCTCAAGGGAAGAAGACTCCGGACTGGATCTTCTCTGGTCGTTGAAGGGTAGATAGCTCAGGACTGCAGCAGGGCTTCACCAGGACGGGTAGTTGCAGCAGCCGTCTTCTTCTCTGCTTCTCTTCAGTTCCTTGTAGTTCCAGTGGCGACTCTGACTTCTAGCCCAAGAGACCTGCCTTTTATGCGCAAATCCCCCATTCGCACAGCCTGGCTGTCAATCACGCAGCAGGGGGGTTGTCCGGCCCAGACAACCACCTCAGCCAATCATGGCAAAGTGCAAATTGGGTTTCCTAGGATACCCTGTGCAGGGGGTGACTAAACCCCTCCCTTACATTCAGCCCACCTAGACACCCAGGCGCCTGGAGGAGGGCTTCTGAGCAGAAGCCCGCCAAAAGACAGTGAACAAAGGAGGCAAACCTGGTTTGCCGTGCAAAGTAAAACACAAGAAGGACTTTAACAAAAAGAAAAATAAACACGACCGGAGCCAAAATAAAAAGTATTTGGTCAGCGGGTTTAAGTTCGAGGCTAATATAATAGCCTAAAACAATACCACGTTTATATAGTATAATCGCGGTAGAAAAATTAGGGTAGATACCACTGCCACCAGCCAAGTCTAAATGTTAAAAGAACGAAACAATGCTCTACGAGGTACAGATACAAAGGGATACGAAGTAACCCTTTCCAGTACTCCATGGAAGATGGGGTGTACTGGATCTGTGGTAAAATGACTAAGTAAAGTTAAAGGCAACTTCACCCTTTTCTGGGGGACTGTAGTCAGCCCCAGACATGGAGTTGGTGGGAAGTCTAAAAGACAACCCTGTGTCACTGCATTGAAGGTGCTGTGTAACACACAAAAGAAGGGGACTACTGAAGTGGTGTACCTCATACCTGCAATCATAAAAACAGGTAGACACATGGCAAAACATGGGTAAGAGTGGGAGAAAAGCTCGCACTCTTACCAGGTGAAAAAAATAAACTCCAGAAGTCCAGCAAAGCTGCTGGGGGACTCACTAGGTGAGGGTAAATGAGAATTCTCCCTAACACTCGCCCCCCCCCCAGACTAAGGGACAGGAGGATTTAATCCACTCTTGGATGGTGCTGGATGGACCTCATACCTCTAGTCAGTTAAAAACATCCTAGAGAGACCATCAGCATTTTGGTGGTGACTTCCTGCTCTGTGCTCAATGGAAAAATCACATCCTTGAAGGCAGATTGACCATCTTAGTAACTCATTTGCATCAGCCATCTCAAGGGTTGGTGGTCAGTCTGAATGATGAAGGTAGATCCATACAGGTATGGTCTAAACCTCTTCAGTGACCACACAATAGCAAAACATTCTCGTTCTATTGTTTCCCACCTTGTCTCAGGATCCTTTAACTTCCTGCTGATGAAACAAATGGGGTGTTCCCTACATTTCTCATCCAGTTGACTAAGGACTGCACCTATACCTACATTAGAAGCATCAGTTTGTACAATGAAGGGTTGGTGATAGTCAGGAGCTCTTAGGACTGAAGCTTGACAAAGGGCTTTCTTTAGACCTTCAAAGGCTTGATTGCACTCCTCATTCCACCTGACCTTTTTACGGAATTTGGGAGAGAAGATGACATTCAAGGGAGAAGCTATGGTCCCATAGTTCTCCATTAAGTTCCTGTAATACCCAGTGAGACCTAAGAAGGCTCTCACTTGGGATTGAGTAGTAGGGGTGGCCACGTTTTGTACAGCTTGTACCTTGCTAGGCAAAGGCCTTATTTCACCTCCTCCTACCTCATGTCCAAGGTAGACCACTGTACTCTGACCAATTTGACATGTGCTTGCCTTTATGGTCAGATGGGCCTGTTCCAGAGCCTGCAATAAATATCCTAGGTGTTCAACATGTTCTTTCCATGTAGGGCTGAACACTGCAATGTCATCCAGGTATGCCATGCCGAAGTCCTCCATCCCATTCATAACTTGATTGACCATCCTCTGAAATGTAACAGGTGCATTCTTGAGTCCAAAAGGCATTGCCTTGAATTGGTAGAGACCAGCTGGGGTGGAGAATGCAGTTTTCTCCTTGGCATGGTCTGTCAGGGCTATTTGCCAATAGCCTGACGTTAGGTCAAATGTGCTGAGGTACTTGGCTGCACCAAGTTTGTCCACCAGCTCATCTGTCCTAGGCAAAGGATGGGCATCAGTCTTTGTGACTGTATTTAGAGCTCTATAGTCCATCCAGAATCTCAACTCGGATCCTGCCTTTGGTACAAGCACAACTGGGCTAGACCATGGGCTAGTAGACAGCTCTATAACCCTGAGATCAAGCATCTTGTTGACCTCATTCCTTATATGGGTTCTTACAATGTCTGACATTCTGTACCCCCTGCTTTTAACAGGCAAACAGTCACCAGTGAGTATGTCATGCTGGCCCCAAGGGGTCAAGCCTGCTGAAAGTGAGAACAGGGAGGCAAACTGATTTAACAGTAAGTTGCACTCATCCTGCTGGTCAGATGTGAGACTGGAAGAGAGATTGACTTCTTCCACTTGCTCATCTAAAGGTAAGCCTCTGAGGAGGTCAGGCAGAGGTTCACTCTCCTCCCCCTCTTGAGCTGAAGCTAGGAGCAAAGCTCCTATGTCAGGTCTAGAGACATAAGCCTTTAAACGGTTGGTGTGAAAGACTCTGGGAGCCTCCTTAGGATTGCCTAAGTCCACCAGATAGTTCACCTCTCCAAATTTACCCACAACTTTGAAGGGTCCTATCCATTTGTCCTGCAAGGCCCTCTGCCTTGTTGGGACCATAACAAGAACAAGCTGGTCTTGAATGAACTCAACCATGTTAGCCTTCTGGTCATGCCAATGCTTGACCAGAGCTTGACCAGCCTTCAAGTTATCACTTGCCTCTGCCATCATGTGTGACATTCTCCTCCGGAGACCTATCACATAGTCAGCCAGTCTGACTGGCTTGGGGGAAGGAGCACACACCAACCCCTCCTTAATCAGGGCCAATGGACCTCTGACTGGATGGCCATAGAGAAGTTCGAAGGGACTGAATCCTACTCCCTCCTGAGAGACTTCTCTATATGCAAAGAGAAGGCATGGCAGGAGAAGGTCCCACTGTCTTCTAAGTGGTTCTTCTAAAGCACATATCATGCTCTTCATAGTTCTGCTAAACCCCTCCACCAATCCATTGGTTTGGAGATGGTAGGCAGTTGAAAACTTGTAGGTGACTCCACAGGTTTTCCACATGGCTTGCATGTAGTGGGACATAAAATGTGATCCCCTGTCAGATATCACCTCCTTAGGAAAACCTACTCTGGTAAAAAATACCAAGTAGGGCCTTAGCTACAGCCAGAGCCATAACAGTCCTCATAGGTATGGCTTCAGGAAATCTAGTGGCATGGTCCACTACAACCAGGATAAACCTGTTGCCTGAAGATGTGGGAGGGTCAAGAGGACCAACAATGTCAATCCCAACCCTCTCAAAAGGACCTCCCACCACTGGGAGAGGCACCAGGGGTGCCCCATTCCTGGCTCCACTCTTGCCAGAGGTTTGGCAAGTGTGGCAGTTCCTGCAGAATGTATCTACTTCTGAGCCAATCTTAGGCCAGTAGAAGTAAAGAGCGAGCCTTTGCTTGGTCTTCTTAAAACTTAAGTGACAAGCCAAAGGTATCTCATGAGCTAACTGCAGAAACTGGAGTCGGTTCACTGGATGTACTACAAGTTTCTTGCAGTCCCCAGGGGTTGACTCAGTCGGTTCACTGTAGAAGAGGCCATCTTCCCAGTGTAGTGAAGAAAGAGAATCAGCCTTAGAAACAGTGTCGGCGCTCCAAGTAGAAAAGGTTTAAAGAGTTCACAGTGATAAGGACAGAGATGCAGCAACTGAGGGATGCCACAGAGGGTGACCTGGGCTTGGACAAAGCTAAAGAGAAAAGAGCCCTCCTGTCACGCTTCTCAATGAAACTAGATATTAACACAAGGTAAATAGGTTACAAATGAATAGCACATTTTTTATTTCTTTTCATAGGTGTAAACACATATGAGTCGAAAAACAAGTTAGTTGTACACTTGAAAATAAATCGCACATATAGTGTCTTTTGTCAAGGTAAAGTCCAGACGATGCTGATTGGTAATGACCTTAGTTGCTTTCAGTAAGCCTTAGTGCTTGGGTCAAAGTTTCAAATAATGCAGATTGGCTGTAGCCTCAGTTATTGTCACTAGGACTTGGTTCTTAGTTCTTGAATCAGGGTTTCAAATAGTACAAACAAGATGTGACCTCAGTTAATTTCACTGGGTCTAGGTATCCTTAATTATAGAGAGCAAAAGTCTTTTGTAGGACAGTGTAGAGTTCCAACAATTTGAATCCCAAGAGCAATTGGCTCTATGGTTGGAGTAGGTTCTTATTAGAGTTGTGAGCTTGGTTTGATTCACTAGGTCTTCTTGATTATGAAGGACAATGTCTTTTTGAGAGTAGCTTAAAGTTCCAAAATAGAATCCCAAGAGCAGTTGGCTCTATGGTTGGAGTAAGTCCTTTTGAGGACGACTCGTATGTACAGAGGAGAGCCTCAATGGGAGGAGTCCTGTAGTGGACACAACATAGAAGTAGAATAAAATCCTCAACACGTGTTTCCCCACTGCATGATCGCGGTGGTTCTTCAGGAGGAATATGTGGTATGTTGGGACAGAAGTTGTCTGAGAAGAAGAGAGAAAAGAATGGTTTAAAAGAGCATTGGGTCTTGCACTTTCTAATCTAGAGGTGAAACACTGTTAAGTTCGGTTGATACATCTAGTTGGGTACTTACAGGTTCGAAATTATAAGAGTAGTTGATTCAGCTCAGAACAAGGGCACTTGCTGATTTTGGCAATAGGTCTGGTCTGAAATGATTAAATTATACGCTATTTTGAGTTCTCACGTTTTGATTTTCTGAATTTACATTCATTGTTGTGTAAGAATATGTGGCTAGGAATACATGTGTTGAACAAAATAAAGATATTCTAGAAAGATGACTGTGAAATCATTGAAAAAACACAGTAGAAAGCAAGCGGTCATTTTTGGCACTATGGACAACTGGCGGTAAGCTAGTTCAATGTTTAGGTTTAAAGGCCAAATCAAAGATGATAAGTGAGCTTGAGTAAGATCTTTGCCTTCTAGGTTGAATATCGATGCGGTCCAAAGAAAAAGTGATTAGGCAGGATGCTTAAAAAATATGCTTACCGCTACTGATTCCTAGGTCCTTCTCGTTCGATGGCTTCTGCCATTCTGATCTAAAGCAGTATGTTTATGATACATTACGCCGCGTAATGGCGTATGCATGATGACGTCATACGCAAGCACGTTGATACGTGATGACTTCATCGCGTCTGCGTATGGTCGTGTGATACCAGATTTGGCTGTGGAGCCAGCGTGTTGGAAGAAGAAAAGAGAGAACTTGAAAATGGAAATAGAGGAAAAAGGGTGTGTGGAAGATCTCCACTTAACAATTAAAAAGCTTAATTGAACTGTTGAACTGTTGGATAATGGTCACCAGCCAGAAGCCGACTGAGTCAATGGTGGATAAAAACACACAAGTAATTAAGTTGCTAGTTTGTTTGTTTGTTTGTTTGTTTATTTTATTTATATCGCGCACCTGACCCAGAGGTAATTGGGCGCTAGAGGATAGTAATGGTTACATGGCATAGTATAGGCAGTTGAATACATGAATACAGTTTCAGCATTCAAGAAAAATTACAATGGTACATATATACATATTAAACACTATACATATTATACAGAGGTTATAGCAGTAATATAGGATGTATGACACATACTAGTTTGTGCAAACAATCTAGCGATTAGTGGTATCAGGAGCTTTCATTTATGTTTTGTTGAGAATCCATGTGATGACATGGTTTCTGAATTTGTTGAAGGTTTGAATAGACTGAATATTCTGAGGGAGAGTATTCCAAAGCTGGGCGGCTAATACCGGGAAGCTAGAGCCTCCGGCTCTTTTTAGATTATATCTGGGCACTGCCAGACATGGTATGTTGGATGATCTAGTGATTCTGTTGGATCCCTTCCATGTGAACTTATCTGTGAGATGGGGGGGGGGCTTGGTAGTTAAGCTCTTTGTGAGTGAGGCAGATGGTTTTTAGGTCAATTTTGTCATGTATATAGAGCCACCTATGGTGCTTTCTAGTTTCTGATATGTGCTCTCTTTTGGGAATATTTGACGCTGCTCTAAGCGCCTTATTTTGCATGATCTGGAGTTTATTTAAGATAGTTTGTTCGTTCCTAGGTAAAGGCTGTTGCAATAATCCAATTTAGATTGTATGAGAGCTCTCGCCAGAGTAAGGCAGCTAGTGGGGGATAGTAAAGGTCTACAGGCTCTGATCAACTTGCCTGTGTAGGCTGTGGCCGATGAGGTCATGTTAATCTGCTTAATTAGGTTAGACTGGGCATCGAGGTAGAAACCTAAAGTTTTTACATGTTTGGCAATGGGTATACTGTTCGTATCGATGACGATATTTGTGTACTGAGGACTTAGTTTGAGAAGGTTATTAGATGAACCGACTAGGAGTAATTCTGTCTTATCATCATTCAGGCAAAGGCCATGTGTGGCCATCCATGCCTGAATGATGATGTAGACTTTGTTAATTCGAACAACATGAATGTCATAGGTTCCTGAAAGGGGTAGGAGTATCTGGGTGTCATCCGCATAATTTGTGTAGGTGACAACCAGACGGTCCAGTTTGTCAAATAGTGGCTTTGTAAAAATGTTGTACAAAGTGGGCGAGATGCAGGATCCTTGAGGGACTCCACAGGTGATGGGGATGGGGTCAGCAGCTGCTGAAGGTGAGAACACACGCATAGTTCTGTTAGCGAGGAATGATTGGATCCAGGCAACTGCAGAACTGGAGAAATGGGCCTCTGAGGATAGGTGGTTACAGAGTATGGAGTGATCCACCAGATCAAAAGCCGCAGAGAGGTCGAGTAGAAGTAGGATGGCCATCTTTCCTTTGTCTTTTAATTCATCGATTTGGCTTTTGAGGTCGACAAGTGCGGTTTCTGTACCATGCTGGGGTCTGAAGCCAGACTGACGGGTACCGAGTAATTTGTGAGCTTCAAGATACCTTGTATTTGCAAGTAGGCTATTCTGTCCAGAATTTTCAGAAGAAAGGGGACTGTCGTAATTGGTCTATAGTTAGTGGGTATAGCCGGGTCAAGGGTCTGTTTTTTTAAAAGTGGAAGAACCCAAGACTTTGAGGTTACTAGGGACGGAGTTGTTAGAGAAGGAGGAGTTTACAAGTTTGGTAATGAATGGGGCAAGGTCTCTAGCTGCGTCTTTTATAATCTGGGCTGGGCAGCCATCGCCCTTACAGTTAGATGGTTTAAGAGATGCAATGATTTTTTGGACTTCAGGGATGGTGACTTTTTTGAATGTGAAGCCTGAGTTAATGTGAGGGGTAGGGGTAGGTGCTGGTATGGTGACTATTAGTTGGGATATTTTGTCAGCTATTTTGGTCTGCAGTCCTTTACGTTTATTGGAAAGGGCATTTTGAATGCTAGTGCACCAGGCTTTATCCTTCGAGCATGTATCTGGCGGTGGGTTGGGGTTCTCTAGTTCTCTTAGAATGTAGAATAATTATTTAGTACTGGAGCTGGCTTGGGCTATTCTGTTATTATAGGTTTCTTTTTTAGCCTGGATCATCTTATTTTTGTAGGTGGCAGTGATAATAGCAAGGTTGGTTTTGTTTTCAGGTGAAGGGGATGACTTCCAGCGTGATTCCCATTTTCTTTTTTCAGTGCGGAGTGTTTTTAGCTCTGGGGTGAACCACGAGTTAAGATGGGCTTTGGGTTTACTTTTTCGTAGTTTTAATGGGGCAATAGTATCAATAGCGTTAGTCATGGTCTCATTGTAGATGTTAATTAGAGTGTTAGGATCATTGGTGTCCGGTAGGGCGTTGAGTAGGGGGGCTACCAAAGGCACTAGAGCATCTGCTGTGATGTTTCATTTATTCCTTGTGAGGCAGAGGGGAGCAATAATGGGCTTTTTCATTTCCAAGTTGTTGATATGCAATTCAAAGGTGATAAGGTGGTGGTCTGACCATACTAATGGAGTCGGATCTAGTAGGGTGATGGTGCAATTGAGAACCGCAACCCAGTCAAGTATCCTTCCTTTTTCGTGGGAGGGTTTGGTGCTGATTTGAGTGTAGCCTTGTTGTAGTAGTGCAGAGGCTAGAGAGATTGCGTGTGGGTCGCTATTGTCCTTGTAACCGAAGTTGAAATCTCCTAAGATGATATTTTGCGCCATAGGTTTGGTGGTGTCGACTGCTAGTGCTGTGATATCTTCTTCAAAGGACCCAGGGGGTCCTGGAGGCCTGTAAATGATGTATAGTGTGATCGTACTGTTAGGTGAGGTTTGGAACTTAACAGAGAGGAGTTCAAATGATGCCAGCGACGTAGGGGTGGCTAGTCTTATATTGAGAATGGCTTTAAAGATAATGGCTATTCCTCCTCCACGAGCCGTGGGTCTGTCTACACGGAGAATGGAGTAATTATCTGGGACAGCTAGGGCAATAGAAGGGCCTGCTGCCTCATGCAGCCAGGTTTCTGTCATTATAAGGAAGTCAAGGTTATTGTTCACAATAATGTCGGCAATCTCAGTTGCGTGTGCTACCAATGACCTGACATTCAGTAATGCTCCCTTAGTGGGCTGTGTTTGTGGGTCCTTCGTTGGTAGACTGGGGCTAGTGTCCCCTAGGTTGTTCAGTGCGGCTGTACACCTTTTCTTATTGTGCCTGCGATTATTGTTAGTGCATCCAGGGCGATCTGAGCGTATGAACTTATGGGTATATTCTGCTGCTTAGTGGCTAGTGGCTAGTGGTGAGGATCAAGTAGATGGTACAAGACATGTGCTGTGCTGTGAAGGTTCAGTAATGGACAAGGGGGTCATCTGAACTAATGAAAAAGGGGTGAATGCTGAGAATAATGGGAAGCAAAAATAGTAAGGTGTTATGGTGTCAGGCATACTGATAGTGCAGGACATAGACTCTAATTTGAGAGGTTTGGAAGAAAGCGGGTGTAGCATTGAATCAATGGTATCATAGAGACTAATAAGCAAAATAAGGAAAAAAGTGTTCAAATGTTAGAAATTAAAGTGTTTGTTTATGTTACTGAAATTCATGTGTATGATGTGGTGTTAGCTAAATTGTAGAAATTGGAATTGTGTTTGTGCTGATGGTGTGGGTTTTGCCAAATTGGGGGCCTTACAGGAAGTGGTATAGCTCCTGGTCTGTATTCAATCCGGTGTTGCAGGTGTCCATTAAGCAGATCCAGCGTGCTTCCTATTGTCTTAACTTGTGTTCCATACTGCCTCCTCTAGGGGCAGGCTTGAGTTTATCAATCCCATAGAATTTAAGTTGACTGATCTGGGTTGATTGATGGGATTCCAAGAAGTGGTTGGCTATCGGAGATCTTGTGTCCTGATTGGTAATTTCCCGAATATGCTCACTGATTCTGGTTTTTAGTTTTCTGATGGTGCTTCCAATGTAAAGTTTATTGCAAGGACAGCTGATGATGTATATGACAAATCTGCTATTGCAATTGATTAAATGTTTGATGGTGTGGATGGTGCCGTTAGGTTTGGTGATAGTGGTTATTGCATTGTCTGAGTACTTACATATCGAGCATTGACCACATTTGTAGCTTCCTTTTAGTGGTTTTTGTAACCACATGGTCTGTGTTTCGGGATTTCTGGCCGAGGTGTTGATCTCAAAGTGCGATGGACTTAGTTTATCTTTAAGGTTTTTAGCTTTCTTGAAAGTGATGGTTGGCTTAGCTTCTAGTATAGTTGTAAGGTCAGGATCCGATTTGAGGATGTTCCAGTATTTTGTAAGGATTTTCCGAATGGTTAAGTTGTTTGAGCTGTAATTTGTGATAAAGTTGATTTTCCTGTCTTTGCTTTCGTTGGTAGAGTTGGTTTTGGATTTGACTTGTAGCAGTGATTGCCTGGTCCTGGTAAGAGATTTCCAATAGCTGATGTTAACAAGTTTGGTTGGGTATCCTCTTTCGATAAATGTATGCACTGTGGTTGTGGCCTTTTGTGTGAAATCGTAATCCTTAGTGCAGTTCCTTTTAACTCTCAAGATTTCTCCATAAGGTATATTGCAAATAATATGCTGTGGATGGCTACTGGATGCATGAAGTATGCTGTTGACGGCTGTAGGTTTGGTGTAAAGTGTCATACAGATGGTGTCATTGTCAATGTAGAAAGTGATATCCAGAAAGTTGATGTTTGTTTGACTTTGTTCCGAAGTTAGTTTAAGGTTGTAGGTGTTGTGATTAAGATGGAATAATCCTGAAATGCTGTTATCGATCCATTCCAAATGAGAAAGATATCATCGATGTACCTGACCCAGAAAATTATATTATTGAGGTGAGTGAATGATGGGTGTTGCCACACAAATTCCATTTCGTGATGGCCCATATAGAGGTTCACATAAATTGGGGCATATTTCGCACCCGTGGTTGTGCCTTGTATCTGCCGATAGAGAGATTTGTTCCCAGTGTAACCTATACTTCCTAGGCTCAGT
This sequence comes from Ambystoma mexicanum, assembly GCF_040938575.1. Taxonomy (NCBI): domain Eukaryota; kingdom Metazoa; phylum Chordata; class Amphibia; order Caudata; family Ambystomatidae; genus Ambystoma; species Ambystoma mexicanum. Next base: position 481,195,739 of record NC_090922.1, read on the forward strand.
CCCATTGAGCTGAAAAGCTGCCTGTAGGCGAAGACCTTCCAGGGTAGGACACTCTCTTTGTCCTTTGCTGAAATCTGCCCTGTTGGGTCTGCCAGTAAAGACTGCAGCTCAGGATGGTCAACAGGGTCAAGATCTCCTACCAGAGTAAGATCTTCTTGTAGATCTGATTCCTCAGTATCTAGCTGAACCATACAGGGTTGAACCTCACACTCAGCCTCAGCTGGTGGAGGAGTCACAGATGTGACTTTGGACAGTCTTGGAGATGGCCTTCTGGGCACAGGAGTGCTTGCTGGTTTCTTGCTGACAGACCTGGGTTTCCCCTTTGTCCCTTTCTGACCTGCAATAGCAGTAAGTAAGTCCTGTGGACTTGGGGTGATAGTTTCCTCTATCATTTCCCCAGGAGAGCCTCTCAAGGTTCTCTCCCTTGCAGACCTAGTGAGCTCCTGCTTCCTTCTTCTGGGGGGATTGGGGGTACTAGACACACCTCCAAGAGTTTTAAGGTCATTACCTAGCAGGACCCTCCCAGGTACGTTATTCTGAACACTTACAGGTATTCTGACAGTCATGTCATTACACTGGATGAGAGCTGGTAACTGGGGAACCATTTGCACAGGGCCTCCAGCTAACTTGGTTAGGTTTTTGGAGGCCTTAGCAACATCCTCCACCTTGAAAAAACATTCATCAACCACAGTTATGCTGGCTCCAGTGTCTCTGATGGCAGGAGTTTCCTGACCATTCACAAGAACACTATCTTTGTAATGCTCTTTAGTATTATCTGTTTTTTTTTAGATCCTTTCTGGTGATGGCTCCTAAATTGTGGAACAGCGTTCCTGAAACTCTAAGGTCAGAAGTAAATCACCTTGCTTTCAGGAAGCAGTTGAAGACACACCTTTTTAGATGATGAATCCGGGGAAAGCAGTGTTCAGGGTCACTTAGGCCGCAGTATTCATTATTTAATGTCTGTCGTGCAGCTGCTGTGTTGTTAGTTTAAGCGCCCTGATGCCCTCAGGGTACCGGCGCTATACAAAAATAAAATACATACATACATACATTGGGCCACATTACGACCCCGGCGCTAAACCATGGTGCTATTAGCACCATGACCCATGCCGGGGTCCGCCATGGTGAATGGGGGAATTACCGCCCCATTCCAAGGTTGGCGGGGCGGTAATTCCCCATTCACCACGGCCCCTTCCCCATTCACATTTTTGGCCCATAGGGCTCAATAGGAATGGGGAAGGCGTTGGTGCCGTAATTAGTTCCTAGGTCCCTGTGCGGGTTGGTTTTTTAACGCCTGCTAAAAGCAGGCGTTAAAGTGCAACCCGCAAAGGGACCTCGTAATCAGGCGTTAAAGGTTTAACGGCGCCGACACCTTCTACGGCGCCGTTAACCCCTTAACGCCTGGGTTGTAATGAGGCCCATTATCTGGGATTCAGTTATTGACATCTAAGTTCTGTTATTCCCAAAGACCCAAGGACACTAAAGAAACACTAGCTGAGACTCTCATGGGCTCATCAGCTAGTAACTGAAAGTTTCCACTGGCTAATGGTACTTCATCCACCTGGGAGATGGCTAAGGAGACAGTGTTGATCCCTGAAGGTTTACCCTTACACCTGGGATCTCCTTTCACTTGGCCAGGTAACCCACAAACAAAGCATTTTCCAAGTGCTCTTTGGAATGGGGGTTTGTTGTGACCTCCATCTGGTGTGGAACCAGGTGGTACCCTAGCCTGATTCGGTTTTCCCTGTGGTTTACCCTGGTTATGTTTGGGGCCCTCTTTTGGATTGGAATTATTGGAATTCTCTTTGTTGTCTTTCTTTGGCTGCTTCCCCTCATCTTTTTTGAGTGGCCCCATAATCCTTGTGAGTAGCCCTGTTGGCAACCCACAAATCAGCAGCCTTAGCTAGCTTCTTAGGATCTATCTCCTTTGAATCAGCCAAGTGTTGTCTAAGCTCAGGAGAGCAGACATCAAAAATAGACTCCAACATTACAAGATTCCTCAAACCTTCATAAGTGTTCACTTTGTAACCCTTAACCCAACCATCTAAGTTTTTCAAACATTCACACACCCAGGTTGCCCAAGGGGTACCATCATGCTTTTAGAAGGTTCTAAACCTCTTAAGATACTGGGAAGGGGTCTTCCCAAACCTAGCTATTAATGCTAGTTTCACACACTCATATGGGCCTCATTACGAGGTAGGAGGTAAGGGATTACCGGCACTGGTGCCGGTAATCCCTTACCTCCATATTCCGAGGTCCCTTAGCGGTTCCCTTCCTTAACGCCTGGTCTGACCAGGTGTTAAGGACGGGACCTGCTAAGGGACTTCAGAGCTAATAACGGTACCGCAAATTGCGGTACCGTTATTAGCTACTTCCCCATTCCCATTGAGCCCTATGGGTGCTCAAATGGGAATGGGGAATGGTTCTCAGAATGGGGACTTACCGGGTCCTCCAAGGTTGGAATGACCTGGTAAGTACCCATTCCGAGAACCCGGACCCGGTATGCGGTAAGGGGGTAGCCATGGTGCTAATACCTCCTACCTCGTAATGAGGCCCATAATCCTGCTTATCCTCCTCCCCCAACACCATTACAGCATCACTTGCAACAGGGGGAAGCCTAGAGAAAAGCCACAGAATCAACTGATTCCCTGAGATACCTTGAATCCCATGATTGTACTCAAAAATTGCTAACCAATCCAAAATATCAAGTTTAGTCTCATACATACCAATCATCTCCTTTGGCATACGGGGTCTCTTAGGGCTGGAAGACCTAGAAGACTTTGGGAGAGAAGCATTTTCTACAGACAATTTCTTCATCTCTAGTTCATGATTCAGCTCCATTTCTCTGAGCCTTAACTCTTGATGTTTCATGGCAGTTTGTGCATCATTATGTTTCACTTCCAATTCAAGTCTCATTTTCTCAAGTGCAATAAACTCAGGGGTGAGTGTAGGACCTGTGGGGGTCCCAATTGACAGAGATTGTGCCCTCTGAGCAGGCAAAGGAGTTGTAGGGTTTCCTAACAAGGACTCATCTACTTCTTCACAATGAACACTCTCAGAATCACAAAAAATTAGTATCCACATTTGCTGGAGGGTAGGCCCTTCTGACCCACTCTCCAGACTTTGTTTTCCCATTAACATTGCAATCAATTCAGATTTCTTTCCTTTACCAGAGAGACTCCTCTCCCTACCCATGGTTCTTAAAACCTCAGCAGTGTAGTTTAAGAGACCATCTTCAGTGTAGTTGTCCATATTTTACATGATTTCTCAGTTAAATAGATTTAGTGGTGTTAGCCTTGTGGTTAGTTGAACTCAAGCAACAGCAGCACTCTAAGTGTAATCACTGTACTTCCAAATCCTCACTGCTGTACACCAGTGTTAGGCAGAATCCTGTGCAGTGCCCTTAGGGACCACTACACACAATTAAGACTACAGGTGGCAATACAAGTTTTACCTTTGGTACAATCCTGTACACTATGTTAAAGTGGTAGCAGTAGCGGAGCAGCCAGGCTTATCTCAAGAGTATATGAGCAGTAGCAGAGAGTACACAAAGGGACCACAATTACTGTGACTCAAGCAAACACTGACTCAAGGTTTCAGGTAGAAAAATATAAGTACATTTATTTTTAAACTATTCTATTAATTCAAAACCACACGAAAAATATACTACAACCAACCAATTCACTTTGGGACACTCTAATCCAAGGTAAGTACCCTGTGTTTTAGCGGACCGGTGTTGTGAAACAAGAGACGTTACCGAGAATACACTTGCGATCCCTTTTTGACAGTAATGACAGTTCGGTCTAACTAAAGAAACGCATATCCGCGTTAAGAATTGTTACTGGGGGCAAAAAAACACACTTAGGATCTGGGCTAACCAGAGAGAGTTGGGGGCAAATATCATAGGCAATACTTTTGTCAAGGCAAACAGAATCAGAGAACACTATTTGACGGAAATTCAAGAGTCAATAAGCCAGAGCCAGTGTCAAGTGGAACCAGGTTCCTGTTGTCGAGGATCACACAGTCGGACAGTTCGAGATTCAACATTGCCAGGAGTACTTAGATATTGTCAACAGAGGAAGCAAAAGTTATAAGGAGGAGGGAAAACAAGGCCAAGCCTTGGAGATGAAGAAAAGGGATTCACCCTAATTCCTCAAGCAGAACACAGTACCTTATTCAATGGAGAAGCTGGTGCCCTGGCAGTTGTTCCTGTTGGTTTCCCGCAGACCCACCGTTCCTGGTACTTCGGTGTGAAGGAATACGTCTGCAGGGGTCTGCACCACACAGGAATGAAGCCGGCAGCAGCGACGATGAATAAAAAATGCGCTCCTTAAAAACAGGAGAGGCTATTCAGATGGCTATCCGGAGCACTACAGTCGTGTGCAGCGATTTCGACAAAGAAGAGGATCCTCTGGTTGTGGAAGATGAGCTGGTTATCCCCACGAAGCTCAAGGGAAGAAGACTCCGGACTGGATCTTCTCTGGTCGTTGAAGGGTAGATAGCTCAGGACTGCAGCAGGGCTTCACCAGGACGGGGTAGTTGCAGCAGCCGTCTTCTTCTTCGCTTCTCTTCGGTTCCTTGTAGTCCCAGTGGCGACTCTGACTTCTAGCCCAAGAGACATGCCTTTTATGCGAAAATACCCCATTCACACAGCCTGGCTGTCAATCACGCAGCAGGGGGGTTGTCCGGCCCAGACAACCACCTCAGCCAATCATGGCAAAGTGCAACTTGGGTTTCCTAGGATACCCTGTGCAGAGGGTGACTACACCCCTCCCTTACATTCAGCCCACATAGACACCCAGCCATCTGGAGGAGGGCTTCTGAGCAGAATCCCGCCAAAAGACAGTGAACAAAGGAGGCAAACCTGGTTTGCCGTGCAAAGTAAAACACAAGAAAGACTTTAACAAAAAGAAATGGCAAATAAACCTGACCGGAGCCAAAAGAAAAAGTATTTGGTCAGCGGGTTTAAGTTCGAGGCTAATATAATAGCCTAAAACAATACCACGTTTATATAGTATAATCGCGGTAGAAAAGTTAGGGTAGATACCACTGCCACCAGCCAAGTCTAAATGCTAAAAGAGCGAAACAATGCTCTAGGAAGTACAGATACAAAGGGATACGAAGTAACCCTTTCCAGTACTCCATGGAAGATGGGGTGTACTGGATCTGTGGTAAAATGACTAAATAAAGTTAATGACAACTTCACCCTTTTCTGGGGGACTGTAGTCAGCCCCAGAAATGGAGTCGGTGGGAAGTTTAAAATACAACCCTGTGTCACTGCACTGAAGGTGCTGTGTAACACACAAAAGAAGGGTACTAATGAAGTGGAAGTGATGTACCTCAGAGTCCGCAATCATAAAAACAGGTAAAGACACATGGCAAAACATGGGTAAGAGTGGAGGAAAAGCTCTCACTCTTACCAAGTGAAAAAAATAAACTCCAGAAGTCCAGCAAAGCTGCTGGGGGACTCACTAGGTGAGGGAAATTAGCCATAAATGAGAATTCTCCCTAACATTGGGCCCAGATGGGTTTACAAATAAGTTTTACAAAATCTTCAGAGCTAAGCTCACACCCCACCTCGCAAAACTCTTTAACTCCCTGTGGAAAGGAGGAACTGTCACACAGATGGTGGCAGAATCGGCCACCACCCTGATCTTGAAGCCGGGAAAGGATCCAACAGAAAGCGCATCCTATCGGCCTATAGCTCTCCTTAATTCAGATACGAAGATATACAGCAAAATCATAGCTCGCTGCCTGGGAGAAGGTTCTACCTCTCATTATAGACAGAGATCAGACTGGATTTATCCAGGGCTGATCGGCGCATGATAACATCCGCCGAGCTATAGACCTGATATCCTTTGCCCCATCAATCCCAGGCACGCTTTCGCTTCTGTCCTTGGATGCCCATAGGGCTTTTGACAGCATGTCCTGGGAGTACCTGAATCTAGTCTTAAAAGGTTTTGGCTTTGGTCCAAAATTCTCTAGGCTAATCTTGTGAAACTTTCTGACCCCATCCAACCGCGTGCAAGTCCACTCGCAGTGGTCTACTCAAATACTGCTGCGCAGGGGAACTAGGCAAGGTTGTCCTCTGTCACTATTGGTTTTTGCAATGGCGATGGAGCCCCTAGCCCAACAGATCTGCCTTCTCCCGGGGATCCAGGGGTTCGAGGTCAAAGGGCAATGTCATAAAGTTGTGTTGTACGCGGATGATGTGCTCTGCTTCCTTAGAGACGCCCGCAGCTCCTACTTATCCTTATCAACTTATTGGCCCAATTTGCTATGATCTCCGGGTTCAAGATAAATTCATAATAATCAATGGGAATCGGCCTATCGGAATCTCCGGACACTTTAGTGGCACTACAGAACATATACCCCTTTCAATGGAGATCCACATACATCACGTACTTAGGTGTGCGCTTGTCCCCAACCTATGAGGGCATGTTGAAGGCCAACATTCCTAATCTTTTAAACGAAGCCAGAGACTCCTTACAAAGATGGGCAACGCAGGAGATAACACGGCTCGATCGTATTAGTGCAATCCAAAATGTCCCTACTCCTGAGACGTTTATACACATTTCACGCCCTTCCAATAACAATCCCGGAACGAGATCTTCTCGAGCTGCAAAAAGCGATTGGCCGTTTCATATGGCTAGGGAAAAAACCAAGACTCCCGTGCAGACTTCTTATGAGGGGAAAAGCGCTCGGGGGCCTGGGGCTTCCTTCTATCCCGAGATACTTCCGAGCAACTCAAGTAGCAGTAATGCTGGGTTGGTCTGACCCATGGGAGGTCTCACCTAAATGGTATGACAGTGAGCAAACAGTGGCTTCCGCTCCCCTGAGCCTCCTGCCGTTGCTCTCAAGAAAAGCACGTAATTACCAAAGCTCAATATTGCCTACCACAGCAACTATGCTCCGTTGCTGGGAGAAAGCCTGTACACAATGGGGCTTCACAACCGGATGGGGCCCCCTTTCTCCTATCACACAGAACTCGGCTTTCTCTCCGGGTCTTCAACCTAACGCATACCGACTCTGGTTGGATTAGAAACTGTTAAGACTACGAGATCTCTATGATAACTTACCCCTAACTTTTAAACAATGTAAAGAGAAATTTAAGCTCCCTGAAACAGAGGATTCAGATACCTACAAATGCGCCATTGGGTCACGCACCCAAGCATAATTCGAGCAGCCACTAGACCCCCCACAGGGATAGAGTTAAAAATCATAGAGGGCCAACGGTCCCATAGAATAGCTGCTTGTTACCGTCTCCTGGAGAATGCCCTGATGGAGGATAAATTACCCAATATATGTGAACGTGGGAGAGGGAACTAGGGATAACGATCTCCCAGGACTCTTGGCAAAGATATGGGGCAGAGCCCACAAGACCTCACGATGTACAGCAGTTAGGGAGGGTGCTCTCAAACTATGCTATCGCTGGTATTTATCACCACATAAACTACATGCAATGAACCCAGACTATCCAGACACATACAGGCACGGGTGTGGTGAGACAGGCAATTTGGGGCACCTATGTTGGCATTGCCCGACCATACAATCTTTCTGGTTGGAGATAAGATCTAAGATTAAGGAGATTTGCGATACATTGCTTCCAATGGATCCACAAATACTATTGTTGGGGGATGTTCCCGAAGACGGATCCTACCCAAAGTCGGGCCCCAGAGCCGAACTAATCTCTCAGCTTCTTATGGCTGCTCAGCTCACGCAAGCCCACTTTTGGAAAGATGTGGAGAGTCCTCATATCGCATTTTGGTGGGTAAAAGTTTGGGAATTACTTGGAATGGAAAAACTGAAAGCCATGATCGAAAGGAAGCACCCTAGGTTTATGCGCACATGGGGGCCATTCCTAGAGTATGGAGCCGAAAAGGAGCACACATTTTTGAACCGAGAATTGTGAAATACCGGTTGAATCCATGACAATGGTTCTTATGTGCATGATCTAGACAAAAGTACCGAAGATGTTTGTTTACTATTTTTTTTTTCTACCTCTATCTTGCTCCTACTTGCCTTTTAATTGCTTGTAATCACAGTTCATGATAACCTATCCCAACCTGTTTACGGGAGTGTGACAAAGAGTTTAAGAGCAACAGACATATTGTTACTTAGTTAAAATGAAATTTCGGCACAAAGACATTAACTAGTTGTTCTGCTATGTTAATGGTTTACATATTGTGAAGTACTTTATGTGGTCTGAGATTTCAATAAAAAATAATTTTGAAAAAAAAAAGAATATCTTCTCTCATAGTTGCTGGTAGCTATTTATGCGACATAGCCCCTTCTCAAACCTTTAAAAGGATTTTACTTAGAAGAGTTTTGTGGAGTTTATCAAATTCTACAGTAAGTCCGTCTTACCTGGCCGCTTTACCTGAGGGGAGGATATCAATAGCTGTACAATGTTTTCTAATGTGATTGGTTGTTCTGACTGTGTCCTGGCATCACCTGATAGCTGTACACTTGCAACAACAACAATTTCAAAGTTGTTGAAGGTACGCTGAAGGTTGCCCTGCTTATTTAATCACAGAGCCTGCCTGCTGACTTCCTCCGGGAGCAAGTTCAGGGCATTGTGTGTGCCAGATGGAGTTGACACTGATCCAGTGTAAATAGAAGGATCCCTAGAGATTTAGTGAACTCTGGTAAAGGATTTGACTATTTAGGAATGGAGGAGCTTAACCGTGGTGCAACTATGTGTGGTACTGCGGGAATTGGTGTAGCTTGGTCTAATTTATCAAGACTAAATAAATTGTAGTAATCAACAACTGGAATACTGAAATCATAAGTGCCAGTGAAACTGTAAATATACATTTGCCCAAAGCCTTCTGGAGGATCCAGCGAGGCAGCCATTGGATGGTTAGGGGTGTGAGTGCACCCACTTCCCTCGTCCGAACAGACCCATTTCTATTTAGTTGGTTGCACTGCAGAAATACGTGCAGCGGAAGTAGAACTTCCCGGTGTGCAGGACAGTTTGTCGAGGTTCGGCGGCAGTGTGGAGGGTGGCATTGACTTGGGTGTGTGTTTGTGGCCCTCCAGTATATTGAATAAGTTGTGGCTGCAAAAGTGATGAAGTGGGGGTTGCGTAGCACTGCCAACCTAACACATGTTAGCATAGTGAACACTGCTTGCAGTTGTCTATGCAGTTGTACGTGCAAATGAAGGTTGATGATTTTATGGGCGGCAAGTGAAATGCGGTTCTCCAGATATGGGATTCTTTTGTGGGGCCAACATCTCAGGTGACTTCACTACTTTTGAAAGCAGAAAAGCATGTACATACCTCTCTTGACGACCACTCTTTTTATCGGACTACAGGGATTGGTACACTCTTTGGGTTGCTGCTCCGTTTACACAGTACTGCTGCTGGAATGGTTGAGGGCAAGAAACAGGCAAGGCTTTCCTTTTCCAACATGGCGGCACCTGGAAAAACAAAGATCCTGATCTCCACCTGGTCCTCCGGCTTCTCAGGACAGCCGACCGGCAGTGGAGGAGGGTGTGAATATAAGCGATTAGGACTCTGGCACATTCCAATAATGTAGATATGTCAATGTTCCTGTATCAAATCAAGATGGGTTTTGAATCGTCAATTGAAAGCTGCACAGTCTTGTTTATAAAGTTTACCGTATGCAGCAGTGAATTGAAAAGGAGACCGGAAGGATCTCCAAGGCAGAGCATCAGATTGGGGCACTGGAAGACACAAGCACAGAGGTGTGTCATGCTATGAGATCTTTGCAGCAGGAAGTAATGGGGTGTGAGCTGAAAATCATGATCTGGAGGCCAGATCTCAGCACTATAAAACCTGTATAATGGGGGTTCCCAAAACCACAAAGCCACAGAACACCGAAGTATTTATTGAAGCCCTTATAAAGGAAGTCTTGGCCGACCCTCACCTGTCCCAACAATTTCTGGTTGAACAAGCTCATTGTGTGTCACCACAAAACCCGAAACTGGGCCAGAACTCTAGGCCAGTGTTTGCCTATTAATTGAATTACAGGGACAGAGACACGATTCTTCGGAAGGCAAGGGAGCTGGGTGATCTGCAATTCCAGGTGTCCAAAATGTCTATCTACCCAGAATTCACCCAGACAGTACAGAAGGCCTGCATATCGTCTTTCTCTGCAAAACGCCAGTTGCAAGAGCGTTGGCTACAATATGCCATGCTCTATTCATCCTAGCTTAGAGTGATTCACAATAAGAAAAGACACTTTTATACAGATTCGGCAGAGGTGATTTTTTTCTTGGCATCTCTTCCCAAGTGTTGACTCCGGATACAGGGGCATGAAGATCATGGTCACGATTCCAGTCAGACATATAAGCCACCTATTGTATACCTTTAGTGTGGCAATGTGAAGTGAGAGTACTTGACCGTTCTCTTATGATGTCGAATATTTTGGTGAGCATTCACTGTCAAGAAGGGCTGGTGCACTATGAAAGATAGACTTTAAGAATGTAATGAATTTGCCTATCCTTATTTTGTAGTTTGAAGTGGATTGGGCCTCTGTGTCCATTTAGGAGTGAGGCAATATTGCTGGCATCCCTGGGATATCCCCCACTGTTTTTGGTTTGGGGAGGGTATGTGTTTATTTGTAGGGATTTCACAGCGAGTTGGGGAATGGTAGTGGGGGAGGGTTGGGGAGGTGTGGATGTTCTAAGGAGAGGTGGTTTATCTGTTCAAATCGGTTTACATGTGTCAGGATAAATAAAGAGAGTGCAGGATGGTACAAGTAATGTTCCAGAAGTCATATTTTTTTAAGTCGTATGGCCGGGAACGGGATGGGCTTAAGGTGTTCAAATGTACACACGTTACTCAGTTGGAATGTTCAGGGGCTAAATAACCCTGCTAAAATGAGGACAGTTGTCACATACTGTCAAAGACATCGAGCAAAGATCCTTATGCTCCAAGAAGCGCATGGGGGCAGCGAACACCGATTTTGCAATATCCTGGGGGAATGCATGTTGCTACTCATCCTGCTCCAGATTCTCTAGAGGGGCCTTAACCCTTATCCACAGGTCCCTAGTGTTTAAGGTGTTGCAGAAGGAATGTGATCAGGAGGGTCATTATGATATTATCTCTGGGGTATTAGCACCTACACTTTTGACACTAATCAACATCTATGGACTGAACATTGATGATCCAGCAAACATAATGGGAAAGTGTCACTCGTATTCTCACACTCATTTGATAATGGCTGGGGACTTTAATACAATTTTAGATTTCACACTAGATACATCAGCGGGTAGGGTAAAACAACTAACCATGGCAGCTCGAGAGATACAAAGGGGAATGTCTGACTTTGGTCTGCATGATGTCTAGCAAAAGTTACATCCTGAAACATGTGACTATACATCGTATTCATCGACTCACGACATGAGATTTTGTATTGATTACATACTCACTACTTCCTCAATGCTACATAAAACAGTGGACAGTTGTCTGCTTCCGATAACTCTTTTGGATCACTGCCCGTTGGTCTGGGCAGTGGCCTGGCAGGGGTTAACTCTTACAAGGCCTTTTTGGTGCTTTAAAGCGCAGGTACTTATTATTATTGTATTTAAAGCGGAGGTACTGTATACGATTGATCCATTCTTCACAGATAATCTTGACTCTGTCTCATCTATGGGGATTATCTAGGAGCCGTTTAAAGTCTATTTGCGAGGCCTGTGTTTGGCTCTGGAGAGTGGAGTGCTGACAGTTATTAGACGCAGACTAGATGATCTTGAACGTGAATTAAAAGATCTACAAGCCATTAATGCTCAGTCAGTCGATGGTGGGTCCCTAACCATCATTAGTACTAAATTCGATCAGTTCAAATAAGGGCCAGAAAGGGAAGTGACATTTTTGGCCTTTCCCCGCAGAGCCTGTAGATATGGTGAGGCGGGCAGACCAGCATGATATTTGAAAAATGTATTGAGGGGTTTTTATGTATTGAGGGCCCAGTAGATATTGCAGTCATCGGAAATGATACTGGACATGTAGTTTCTGAACTGGAGCTCATTCTGAATGTTTTTGGTAAATTTGATGGATGTGGCAAAGTTGCAAATATTCACTACTCCCCCTTGAAGCAATTAGATGATGAAGCTTGCATGTGCCTAGATGCCCCAATAACACTCAGATATTATGATTGCCATTACAATCTTGCCGTCCTCCAAGCTGACAGGTTCCAATAGAATTACGGCATAAATCTACAAGGAATTTGGCCCGAATGTAGCGACACATTTGCTGCAGGTGTGGCAGGAGGTGATGCAGGTGGGTTGCCTTCCTGCCAAAATGAGAGAGGAGATATTTATTTATTTATTTATTTATTCACATTTGTTAAGCGCACATCAGACCGGAGGCATCGTGGCGCTGGTACGATAATCTCCCTGATTCTAAAACCTGTTAAGGTGTGCGTCATACAGGCCAATATCATTAATTACCTTAGATACAAAATTCTGGCTGATAAACTCCTCCCTTACTTACCTCAGGGGGTTCCACTGCACTCAACTTGGGAAGATTATTGGCAATTTTGGCTCAGATTGATCCAAGTGTACAGGCTGTGGGGGGCCTTGCTGAATATGGAGAAGGCCTTTGATTCAGTATCATAGAATTATTTGTTCTTAGTATTGGAGAAGGTGGGGATCCCGCAGTCATTTTTATATTTTGTACGGCTAGTATATATGGGGGTCACAGTAATGATCAGACTGTTTGGTCAGACATACGCATCATTTCCATTGGGCGGGGAATGCAGCAGGGATGCTCGCTATCGCCACTTCTGTTTGCCCTCAGTATGGATCCCTTGCCTGTACATCTGATACTGTTACATCGACAGAGGAATATAGCATTAGGGGGTGCTCATGAACTGCTCTCAATATATGCTGACAACGTTATCCTGTACGTCAGCGACACAGCAACTAACCTGTCTCCCCTCACTAGAGCAATTGAGCATTTTGGGAAGGTGTCAGGACTAAAAATCAATTGGACTAAATCCATTTAATTCCCATTGACTTGAATTCACTTGCAGACGCAAGGGTTTGGAAGTGCATAGACGGGAGCAGTCAAGGGTTCGTTACCTTGGGATGATGGTTAGCAGGGACTGTTTGTCACTGTTACAGAATAATCATTTAATGTACATTAATAGTTTGGGTAGAAAAATAGATTGGTGGGTTACCCTCCCACTTATATTACTGGATCTCATTGCTGTGATGAAGATAATTATTTTGCCCAAGTTCTTGTATTTCTTTCTGAATTTCCCAGTCTGGCCTGGAATATCATTTTTCAGAGCAATTAGGATATTATTGATAAAACTTGCCTGCATCCCAAGCAACCTAGAATAAAAGGGGAGTCCTTGATAAGATCATATGAAAATGGGGGGCTGAACATGCACGATCTAGAACTATATTATTTGTCAGCGAAGGTGTCTTCTGCATCCTATAGGATGCCAGGTTCTCCTTTGTATCCTCACGTTCAGGAATGATGTGTTGCCTATTTCTACTCACTGCAGGGAGCATTGGTGAAAATTGACTATAATTACCTATACTGATAGCACAAGGCCGGACCCTGCCCTGTATACGGCGAATGGGTGGGGTTGGTCAAATTTCCCTATCGCGAGTACACCCCAGACTTGTATGTCGACCGTAAGGCAAAATGTCAGCCCACCAACTGTTGTGGGGCTAGAGCTAACCTTGAACATACAAACACACTTTCACAAATTACATGGCCTGCGGTATAACCATGAAGTTATTGTTAAGTTGCTAATCCCATACGAAGAGCACTTTTTGGGCGGCTTATAACTTCGCTCCCCCTGAATCCTCACCAAACGTTGCAAAAAAAGTATAGGGTCCACTCTGAATTTTTTTGCAAAGCTTGGTGAGGTTTGGTCCGGGGGGGAGGGAGTTATAGAGGGTGTCCCAAATTTATTTTTTCCCCATAGACATAATGGGAAAAACCTTTGCTCATGCCTACAGCTCAAACCGCTGGACGGATTTCCACCAAATTTGTGGCAGGAGTGGCGGCTTAGTCCCAAAAGAGTGCTTTTGTTAATTTGGTGTAAATCAGTCAAGTAGTTTTTGTTTAAATGACCAAAAAGTAAGGCAAAAAATTTAGTGATATCTATGGCTGCTCCGCGGACACATTCCCTGTTCAGTCCATGGACAGGACACCGATCGGTTAATCGACTTGCGTCATATCCGCGGACATGCAACATGTTCGCTGATTGGCTGGAGTAAGGCATGAGGTGCGTCACATTGTTTCGATGTGCCCGCCTTCTTGGATCTATGGACAGCGCGGCGGCGAACAGAGGCAAAATGCAATTTTGGGGAGTGTGGTGGTGTGCAGGAGTGCTTGGGGAGGGTTGGGGAGTAAGAGATGGGTCAAATACTGTATTTGTTTAGGTGGCAGGTGCCCCTGATGTGTTCGCCATGTCCGCGGTTTTTGCAGCTGTCCGCAGACATAATAAATGCACTACTAGCTATTTTACTTTAGTATGATGTTGGTTTTGGGTTGTTAGTAGAGCACTGATTGTAATTAATATCCCCTATAAGCAGCCCACATACCACAGTCAAAATGTTTGGTAGCATAGGTGTGTTATGCTGCGGTGGTTGGTGGTTTTGGGCAGGGTCTAGAGTCTTGGGTGCACCTAAATTTGAATGGACCTGACAGTTCTGTGTCAAAGTCATTTGTTCGGAGTGTCTGTTGCTTCTTTGAAGAAGTAGTTGAGTTACTTTGACCAGTAGATTCTTCTTTAGTTGTGGTACTTGATGAAGTATTAGTTTCTTTTTTTTTCTTTTGAGAAATTGCAGTGAGATCCTGTATCGTTTCAGTTTTAAGTAGTTTTATTTTACAACGTTTTACTTTTTGTGGAACAGGGTAGGTTTTTAGATGGGGGTTGTAGAGTGAACGCAGTCTATTGTATTCTAGAATGCAAGGAATATCAGCATTTATTTTACTTGCATCAAAGTTGATTAGAAATAGCCCGTCAAGTGTATGTAAGCGTGATAGTGCTACGTAGCTCATGTCTTCTTTAAAGACTGTGCTACCAATGTCTATCAATGCTTTATCTAGGGTAATACCTTGTTATTTGTGAATGGTAACTGCGTATGCTTGAGTTAGTAAAAATTGTCCTCTGCATACATACATGTCTTTGAAAAGAAGGAAGCAGGCTGTTGAGCGTCCTATCCTTTTAACTTCTGATAGTTTGTCAAAGAGAATATTGGCAAATTGAATGTTGCTGTCACGTGGGTATGTTTGAAAAAGCCAACAACTGTACCAAGTGCTACATTAACTAGTTCTTGCTCCACGTCAAGGTTACATTTAAGCATTACTCTACAGATTAAAGATAATTTTTATATTTTCTCCAAACCAGCTGTGTTGGAGATAGAGTTTTCTAAGGTACTTACAGGCCGATTCATGGAATAATTAGCGCGGCGCAAGTGGGCAAAAACGTGCGAATCGCAGTGGAATAGCGAAAATCGCAGTGCAAGTGCGAAAATCGCACGAAAAGCAGCGCACATCGATTCATGGAAGTCCGTGCGCGAGAAAACCAGCGGATGTGCGATAAAAAAGTGCGCGGTGCACGTTGGCGCACAGGCCATCTAACAGCGTGCGCCAGGTCACAGCGAAAATCGCACAGGCCACAGCGAAATTCGCACATAGCGCGGCGCACGCAACAAAAGTAGGCGGAACACGGGCGTAACACTCGGAATGGGGAACAACTTGCCAAAACGTGGGCGTCACGGGGGAAAGTACAGGGCACAAGTGCGCGGAATGCCCACACGCTCGCCTACAACAGGTATTCATGGAATAGAATAGGGGAAAAAAGCGCACGCTCAAACCAGCGCACAGGCACAAACACGACCGCCACAAGAAAGCAGGCGGTAGCGTCTCTGCGGCTGTGAGAAATGTGCGCCAAAAGGTGCGCCAACAAATAGCACCTATATACTGCCATGATGAATGTCCTATACTGTGGCCCTCCAGGACAAATGACGTGCAAAGGGGTACCCACAAACACGGACACCTGCTGACAAAAAATACGTGTGCGTGTATACCGGGGTGCGCGGGAAGTCTCACACGCGATTTCAGCAGGGTACGTGTATTACAGGGGTTCGCGTGAAGTTATTCACGTGATCGGGCCTGGGGGAGCGGGCTACGTGTATCTCAGGGGTTCGCGTGAAGTTATTCACGCGATCGGGCCTGGGGGAGCGGGGTACCACTCACCGTCTGCCTTGCGTGTAGAAGAACGCGTAGCCAACACCCGCTGTGAAGTAATAGCGTGTGAACCCCAACGGATGGAAAACACACGCACCGCACGAAAAGCAATTACAGAACATAAAGGCACGCGGGATCACCAAGCCCTGCCAGGGCAACGCCCGTGCGCAAAACGTCACAGACGCGCTTACGCTGTAAGGGCCTTTGGTCCAATGAAATCGCATACGCGTGCTGACGCGCTTACGCGCTAAGGTCCTTTCCTCGATTTTCACGCTGACGTGCAGGATTTTCACGTGCCAAATCACTCCGTATCAAGCTGGCCACGCGAAAACACACGGAAGACCACGCTCCTGCCCAGAAGGCCGAATTACTGCCCCCCAGTGCCCCAAGCAGCCTCCCACGTGCCATCTGCTGCTGCCTGCCTGCCTGCCTGCCTGCTGCCACCGTGCCCTGCCATTTGGTGCCTGCACATCAGCCATCTGCAGGTGTCCAGTTGCTGTGTCCACCCCTGCTGGAACAGAAGACTCCTGACTCGGATAACATCGCTCCACAGCCCAGCCCCAGGACCCAGTTGGCCACCCACTCCTGCCCCTGGGGTTGCCATGTCGGGCACATCAACATCTGGCACCAGTGGCAACCCCCAGCCAGAGGGGCAGAGGGGCACCAGCTTCACTGCCACCGAAGTTGGTGTCCTGGTGGAGCAAGTCCTGGGGCAGTATGATGCCCTCTTCGGATCGTCCCGCGCCAACAAGGAAGGACGGGACAGGATCTGGGCCGACTGTGTGGTTGCCATCAACGTGCAGGGGGTGGCAACCCGCACCATCCAGAAGGTCAAGAAGCGCTGGGAAGACTTGAGGTCCAGGACCCTCATGAAGGCCCGGCGCCTCGTGGAGGGGGGCCGGGGCCGCATGAGTTCCATCCAGTTGAGGGTCCTGGAACGCGCACACCCAGCGCTCCACGCCCAGGTCCTTGAGAGGGAGACCCTTCTGGAGTTGAGCGGTAAGTGGCCAAGCATTGCTGTGTGAGACAGGGCATGTTGCAGTGTGCTGGTTGTCTGATACTTGCCTGCATGTGTGACATAGGCCATGTACGCATGTATGTGTGCAGGGACATCATGGGAATGCATGTGCGACCTGTAATGTGTGAACCGCACGGTTGTTGCATGTGTTTGAATGCGACATGGGGAGCCCTGTGCAGATTGCACACATGAGAGCATGGCAGTCTCTGTTCCTGGACATGGGTGGGGGCGAGGGATGGGTGCTGATGCCAGATACATATGTGGTATCCATGTCTGTGTGCCTGACCTGCGTGTCTGTGACTTGTGAGTGCAATGGATGCATGACACATGTCTGTGACAATGTACAGATTCACTGATGCAGCCTAGTCATCCTTGTATGCACTGTGATTGGGGTGTACGGGGCCAGATGGATGTGACGGAGGTGAAGTGTGTGCATGTGATAGGCATGACCCATGATGCATGTGAGTCCCATTACATTGTATGATTCGAGAGTCCATTGGACATGCATTGAAATGTCCATGGCACGCACCATGACTGTCACTGTGTGTGTTTTGCCTGGACTGACACATGTGTTGTGGTGTGACATGATGGAAGTGTACTTTGACAGTGGCACTCATCTGCTATTGCTTCCTGTCTAGGGGACCATTGAACAGTACCCTGATGCTTGTGTTCTATGTCTCCCTCTACGCAGCGGCTAGTGAAGGAGAGGGCGGAGACGGCGCTGTGGAGCAAGGCGGCGGGGATGCCCCCACGGCTGCAGCGGAAGGGGTGGGTGAGCCCCCACAGGGGCCTGCTACGGCGGTAGACGGCGAGGAGCCATCCAGGTTGGTGGTTTCCACAGAGGAGGAGGAGGCCGCCACTGAGGCGCACATGGGGCCTGGTGGGGGCATCCCTGCTGGTGCAAGTGGTGCAGTCCAGGGACAGGAGGCAGCACAGGTCACCGTGGAGGGGCCTGTGCATGTCGCTGTCCCTGAACCTGTGGGTGCACCACCTTGCACCAGCAGGGATGCCCCGTCCCAGGCCCGTCCGCAGGTAGAGGGGATGTCCATGTCATCTGACTCCCCTCCACCTGCGGACGAGGGGACCCCTGGCCGTGTGGAGAAGGTCCTGATTGGGGTCGCGATGCGCATGGCTGTGATTCGTGATGCCGTGCGTGATTCCCAGGAGGAGCACGCACGTCATCACGAAGAGCACCGTGCCGACGTGGCCCAATTGGGATCGGCCATGTTCGGGGGTTTCCTGCATGTGTCGGCCAATCTGGCGGCCCTCTCCTCCTCTGTGGAGACTATACGCCAGTCGTTCTCCTTGCCGTCTTCCGGCCCAGATGCCACCAGGGCCCCCTGTGGACCTGCCCTGACCAATGCAGCCAGCTCGGTGGGGATCCCATCCCTGCCACAGTCGGGAGTCAGAGGTCCATCAGGGGTGGACAACACAGCAACTGGACCCCAGCAGATGGAGGATGTGATGGCATCATCGGGCAGGGCACGTGCACGACGGCGTCGGTGGTTTCCATCATCCTGGATGCCGTCGTGCTGGCAGAGGCAGTGGCGTCGGAGGCAGCAGCAGGCTCGACGTGGGAGGCATCATGGCTCGGGGCCATCAAGATCAGAGGGGCAGGCATCGGCCGGAGGGCAGGAGAACCCTGGGATGGTAGTGTCTTCCGTGTGGGAGCAGTTGGTCCAGCGAATAGGTGCGGAGCGGCAGCGGGCGGAAGAGGAGCGGCTCACCATGGTCAGGGCGGAGTTCTCCATGCATCGGGCGTTGAGGCGGGCTGAGTGCCTCGAGGAAGCTCGCAGGGAGTTTGAGGTGAACATGGGATTATCCATGCGAGACCTCGGGGCCAGGACAGAGTCCCGCCTCCAGGACATCGACATGGAGTTCGATGATGCCCTGGCTGGCAACATCACAGAGTGAGCCGCAGGACTTGCCCGCTGCCATTGTATATAGTTATATAGTTAGTGGTAGGTTTCCTTTAAATTATTTTTTTTTTATTTGGTTGCGATTGGACAATGCGCCACTTTTTTGTATATAGTTCAGTTTTTAGTTAGTTGACATAGTTAGGTTTCATTTGGTTGGGCTCATGGACCCGGGATTGTCTTGTAAATAGTTCTTCTATGGATTTTTTGATTTCTTGGATTTTTTTCATGGACATTCATCTTCTTTTTGTTGTTTTGCTTTGTGGTTTTTCTAATTTCATTTCCATTCAAGTTGATTTTCAATACATTTTTATTTTCATCCTTCAATGTGTCGTATCATCTCATTGCTTTCATTCATGTCATGTTGGGTGTTTTAACATTCACTTGCAGCCATTGTGTGTGACAGACATGTGTTCATTTGCATTATTTACATTGGGTGTGTAACATGTAATTGCCTTTGATATGTGGGTGGATGTGATAGTTGGTTGGGCCTTTTGGCAGGGGAGGATGGCCATTACGGACATGATTGGGGATTGTTGGGACCCAGGTGCAGGGGGGCATGGATGCGACATGGGCGAGGGCCTGCTGGCAGGTGCCCCACAGTGCTGGGGGGTGGGGGTGGTGGGGGACATGAGTTGGACATGGGTGGGGGCCTGCTGACAGGTGCCCCACAGTGCTGGGGGGTGGGGGTGGTGGGGGACATGAGTTGGACATGGGTGGGGGCCTGCTGGCAGGTGCCCCACAGTGCTGGGGGGTGGGGGTGGTGGGGGACATGAGTTGGTGTTCATTAGTTCAAGGAGACATGTGCCTTTGCTGGGGGGCATGCCCATGTTGGGTGGGCTGCCTGCGGGACATGACCAGGGATGCAGGGTAGTCCCCTGTGGTGTGGGCTGCCTGCAGGGGCCGTGGAGGGTGTACAGGGAACACCTGGGAGGACACACACTGTCAAATCACATGTAGGACTCCCCGGCACCCCTGAAATACACGTACCCTGCTGAAATCGCGTGTAAAACTTCCCGCGCACCCCTGAAATACACGTACCCTGCTGAAATCGCGTGTGGAACTTCCCGCGCACCCCTGAAATACACGCGCCCAGGCTATTCGCGTGTGGAACTTCCCGCGCACCCCTGAAATACACGCGCCCAGGCTATTCGCGTGTGGAACTTCCCGCGCACCCCTGAAATACACGCGCCCAGGCTATTCGCGTGTGGAACTTCCCGCGCACCCCTGAAATACACGCGCCCAGGCTATTCGCGTGTGGAACTTCCTGCGCACCCCTGAAATACACGCGCCCAGGCTATTCGCGTGTGGAACTTCCCGCGCACCCCTGAAATACACGCGCCCAGGCTATTCGCGTGTGGAACTTCCCGCGCACCCCTGAAATACACGCGCCCAGGCTATTCGCGTGTGGAATTTCCCGCGCACCCCTGAGATACACGTACCCTGCTGAAATCACGTGTGGAACTTCCCGCGCACCCCTGAAATACACGTACCCTGCTCGCACTGGGCCAATCGCATGTGGAACTTCCCGCGCACCCCTGGAATACACGTACCCTGCTGAAATCGCGTGTGGAACTTCCTGCGCACCCCTGAGATACACGTACCCTGCTGAAATCGCATGTGGAACTTCCCGCGCACCCCTGAGATACACGTACCCTGCTGAAATCACGTGTGGAACTTCCCGCGCACCCCTGAAATACACGTACCCTGCTCGCACTGGGCCAATCGCGTGTGGATCTTCCCGCGCACCCCTGGAATACACGTACTCTGCTGAAATCGCGTGTGGAACTTCCCGCGCACCCCTGAGATACACGTACCCTGCTGAAATCGCGTGTGGAACTTCCCGCGCACCCCTGAAATACACGTACCCTGCTCGCACTGGGCCAATCGCGTGTGGAACTTCCCGCGCACCCCTGGAATACACGTACCCTGCTGAAATCGCGTGTGGAACTTCCCGCGCACCCCTGAGATACACGTACCCTGCTGAAATCGCGTGTGGAACTTCCCGCGCAGCCCTGTAATACACGTACCCTGCTCGCACTGGGCCAATCGCGTGTGGAACTTCCCGCGCACCCCTGGAATACACGTACCCTGCTGAAATCGCGTGTGGAACTTCCCGCGCACCCCTGAAATACACGTACCCTGCTCGCCCTGGGCCAATCGCGTGTGGAACTTCCCGCGCACCCCTGGAATACACGTACCCTGCTGAAATCGCGTGTGGAACTTCCCACGCACCCCTGGAATACACATACCCTGCTCGCACTGGGCCAATCGCGTGTGGAACTTCCCGCGCACCCCTGGAATACACGTACTCTGCTGAAATCGCGTGTGGAACTTCCCGCGCACCCCTGGAATACACGTACCCTGCTGAAATCGCGTGTGGAACTTCCCGCGCACCCCTGAAATACACGTTCCCTGCTTGCCGTTTGCTGTGTGCCAGCCCGGTGAACTGGTCCAGGGTTAGCGCAGCCCTTTGCGATGATTTAGCGATTTTGATGGCTTTTCGTTGCGCGAGGGCGTTCTTGGGGGCGTTACTGGCGCTGCTGCAGGGTCGCTGCGATTCTCTGCGCCACGGCTGGTTTGGGAGCCTAAAATCCAGGAATACGCTGTGCGCGGAAATCGCTTTTAGCGCACGTTCCTGGCGCACACAATCGCACGCGGACACTCTGCGCCAGCCGCTTGCGACACTTTTTCGGCGAAATTCTATGAATTACCCTGTTAGTCTTGTTGTGGCTTGTTGACACATGGGTAGTGTCATACCATGTACGTCCAGTTTATCTGTGGAGCAAATTTCAATTATCGGTTGCATTTCTTTTTTCAACATTTCATTGAATTTTGAACAGCTTACAAGAGTTGGCATCAAGGACATAAAATTGACATTTTTGTGTGCTAATTGTTCCGTGACATCAGTAGCGCATGAGTAATGACCATAGAGTGCATGGATGTGCCTGGAATTTAATATTGATTATGCTTCTTGAGATAGTACACCAACTCTAATACTTTTTAAAATGTTGGCGTATGTGAGGTCTGCAGACTGGGACATGTTTTCTGTTAATTCTCTGTATTGGAAACGTTGCCAAAGGTTGACATTTCTTACGCTGCCAAGAGTTTTACGGCACAGTTTGTGCCCTAAGGTTTTAAAAAAAGGTTCACCTTTCACTGGTGTCAATTGAAGAAGATCTCCGAAAACAATAATGTATTTTCCTCCAAAGAGCTCTTCGTAGTCTGTTTGGGGACCACTTGTAATCTGAGGTAAATCAAAGCCAAAATTAGGTTGGAGACCATGCTCACCTCATCTATTAGCAGCATTTTCATTTGTTTGAAAACTCTGCGTAGTTCCATTGCAGCTTCTGTGGAAAGTTTGTAATAGTCTAATTTGTTTTGGTGTTCTACTGGAACCAGTAGTAATCGGTGTAAAGTGACACCGCCTATGTTGTAGGCAGCAAAACCTGTGGGACAGTTACAACAGCTGACAGTGTGTTGTTTGTCAATTGTTGGAGGAACTTGCTGATGATGTGATTAAGAATGTTTTGCCTGAACCAGCTTGACCACTCACGTATAGTAGTATAGGTTTGTAGTCTTGGCAGGTACAGTTTTTATTTTCATGTTGCACATCATGTTCAATTTGTTTTGCTATTTTTTGTAAAATGCTACGCTTCTCATTGTTCAGTTGTGATTTCAGTACAGCAAAGTCTTCTGTAGTTTTTTCATACTGACACATGGTGTTTTCTACTTCTGTCATGGCTAATTCTGCCTCATGTGCTATTAGTAGCTGTCCAAGTGGTTCTTGGCTTCCTGTTACAGAAGGTTGACTACTGTCAGGAATGTCCACTTCTAGTTGGGCCTGGAGTTCTTCTTCATGCTGCTGTTCATTGTGCAACATTGTTTGGTACTGTCTTTTCTCCATGGTTTAAAAAGTTGTAGCAGGGGCATGCAATACAGTTCTTTATGTTGAGTAGTTTTTAATGACAATTTGATATGATTAATGATGCTGTGTTTGGTAAGTTTCACTAAGCTGCCTTCACAATTTACAACTCTTTATCTACCTTTCTTTTCATTTGGTTTAATATTATTTTTGTATGTGAAGTTTAAGGGCTACGTGGTAGAGACACATGGGGCCTCATTACGAGTCCGGCGGTAACCGAGGCGGTAAAACTGCCTGGTTACCGCCGGACTCGTATTACCATTCCGCCTCCGTGATTCCCGGAATTACTGGGGCATTACAACCCCGGTTTCCTGGGAATCACGGAGGAGGAATGGTGTTAATCCCCATTCCCATTGAGTCCTACGGGACTCAATGGGAATGGGGATCATGGAAACACCGGCATCATCTCGTAATGCTGCCGGTGTTTCCTCGTCTGCCTGCAGGCGGCGGTGTTAAACCCGCCAGGTCAGATCTGGCGGGAACATCACCTCCCGCCTGCAGGAGTTGTGATCACCCGGCATGGAAACAACGGTGGCGGCGGGTTTACCGCCACCGTTGTTTCCATACCGGGCGATTTATAATGAGGCCCCTGGTTTCCAAAGTGGTACTCCTGTTTGGGTAGTGTGTGTGTTTTTCAAAAAGTCTTAGCTTTTCGTACTTCAGACGCTGCTGCTTTTCAGGAGATTGGTCTTCACTGCAATTGTAAAAGAAAGAAGTTAGTGAATATGTGTGTTTATAGCACTTTTGTTAATGTAGACAGTGTTTTTTTTGTTTTTGTAGTAGTAGTGTTTTCCTATAACTGAGCATAGTATGCACACACACTTTCCTTTGCCTATGTGCATCCTGTATATTTTTTTTAGAATCTGTTAGTTGAATATGTTTTACAAATGAGTATAGTATAATAGTATAATAGTAAACGTATAGAGCACACTTGTTTTTTTAATGTTATGTTATTGGATGTTAAGCGATAGAAGAAATAATCATATGCATGTTTTGCTATTTTTACAGGGTAAATGGCAGAGATTGTACAGAAAAGCATGCAATGTATGCATTTGTGAAGGTGTGGGAAATAAAGCAGAAGGATTTCATATAGAGGGAGTGGTGTTGTTTAAGCTGGGAGCCTTTCTAATGATATTGTCTGTATGTGTGCTTGAATGAAGATGCATGTACTCATCCTGGCTGTGTGTATTTTTAGAACACACTGGACAGCCTTTTCATAATTATACTGTTATTTCTCCCATATTTTAATATGAAATAACATTTTTTTAGATAGCTGTGTATGTAAACAAAAATTTGGAGAGCAGACAGGTTTGCAATTGACACTCCATCAGAGCAGATGGGAGAAATGACAGTAAGTACATTTTACAGTTTATACAGGGTAAGTGGCAGTTACTCTATTTATATGTATTCCCCGAAGAGCTGTACATGTACTGTGTAGAAAATATTCCTACCTGTAGTCTCTGTTCATGCATGTGGATGTGCATGAATCTGCAAGTAGAAATCTTGGGGAGTTTTATAGTAGTTGTTGCTGTAGGTCCTTTGCAGTCACAGCCCACTGAGAGTGATCAATAGTACATCTAAAGTGCTGATCTGTGATTCTAGATTTAGATTTGATTAGTGGATGATTGTGTGACTGCTTAACAGTAGCCAATGAGGAAATGGTGCAGAGAGTGAAGTGGAAAGTGTAGAAGGGCTGCCCCAGTGTTACACGCTCCGCGGACACAGCGGCTATTCGTGGACAGGGCATGCCACATCCAGGGTTTCTCAGCAAATCCAGCATGGAAAGGGGACTGTAGGGATCAGCCAATCAGATTTTGAGGTTGTGGTTTGTGTTGAAAGAGGCTGTGTGTAGTGAAGATGGCAGAGGTGGAGAAAGTCAGGGTGTTGGTGGTTGGAGATATGTTTGTGCATGGTTTGGAGCAGTATGCTTAATGCAGGAATGTGGCAAACAATTTCAATGTTAAAGGAGTGGAGGTGGTGTGGAGCACTGTGTCTGGTATCAATGTGTAGGGAAATGTACAAGTTTGTGGAGATATGGGCAGGGTGAACAGTCCACATGTAGTTGTTTTGCACTGTGGTGATTTGCATTTGGGCTATGTCAGTGCCCCTACTTTGTTGGCAGATTTGGAACACTTGGTTCAGGCAGTAATGAAAATACCTCCAAATGCCAAGGTTATTTTTTCTGGTTTAGTACCTATGGCAATATGGGACAATAGGTTTGTTTTTTGTCATCAGAAAAATATTGCTAGGTGTGCAATCAACCGAGGGATGTTTGCTTTCATGCTTAGAGCTGGTATGTTCTTTTGTAATAATGAGTACATTGATTCTGGTAATGTTGTTTATTTTAAAGAAGATGGCATTTCTTTATCTTTTATGGGAAATGCCATGCTGTTTTGGAACAAAAGGGTTGCCTTGGAGAAGCTAATGTGAAGATTTTTGGAGGAAAATAAGAAAAAGAAAAGAAAAAAAACAAAATAAAAGGTGTTTCTGAAGAATCTGCAAAAACAAAACAAAAGAAAGGCTCTTTCAGAGCCGACCTCAAAGGGGAAATGGGGCACATTATTTAAATTTTCATTCCCCACGTTCAGATTTTTCAATTTCTCCACGGACACTGCAGTTGTCCGCAGACAAGGCGTATTACATACAGGGATTTTGGGGTTAAGAGGCATGCAAATGAGACTGGGCAGAGCAAGGGATTGGTTAATAAGGTTTACTGGGTGTGTTGTGTAAGGAGAGAGTTTGTAAGTAGGTATTTTTCCTGAGAGAAGAGCAGATAGCTATGGCTGTGTGTTTCAGAAAGCAGATTGTTTGGATTTTGGGAGATTTGTGGATAAATTGGTTGGCGGTGCATGCAGATCGCTGTGGAGTGGCTGCACATCTTGGATTCTCTCATGTGGAAGTGCACTGGCATGAAGTGCGTGGCTGGATTTGGTACCTCTCTGTGCTTCTTTGGTGACACAGCGTCATCCAGACATTATTATTATTCATTGTGGAGGGAACAGTTTAAGACATGTGTCTGGTATCTCTTTACAATTTGCAATGAAAGAAGGACTTGGGAAAGTCATGGACATGTATCCAAACTCCAGAATATTTTTTTTCCCATATTGCGCTAAGACAAATGTGGCTGCGCTCTTTTTCATTTGGTCCACAAATGGAGAAAGCAAGGCGCAATGTCCACATTTGAAGTTTTTGAAACACAAAAAAAACACAAAAAGGCTCTTTTCAGAGCCACCACTTCCTCCCATAGAAAAGTGCAATGGTTCTGATAGGGCAGCACCCCCAAAAAATAAATGTCTGTGGACTGCCCGTGGACTTCTAAAAAATGCAGAGGGCCCTGGACTATTTGTCACTTCTATTTTTAAACTGTGAATGCAGCTCTGAAAAGAACCTTTTTTTTGTTTTTTGTTGATTTAGATATTTTTTGGGATTTTTAAACACGACACACAAGGAAAGGAGGGGAAAGGAGGGTAAGGAAGGGACACCAACCACAGGGATAAGAAAGGGCAGGTGGAGAGAGGAAGATGTAGGGTGGGCCTTATTGAGGTAGGTCAGAGACCTTTTCATGCTCCTTGACCGCAGTCTCAAAAGCACTCCGAAGGTTCTCCCCCTGCAGAGATGTCATCTTTGATGTCCTGTGTGTTAGTCTTAGCAGTGCACGGTGGTGGCACGAGTTATGGTTGCTTAGCTTACCATAACTGGCGAATTTCAAGGGTTTTACGGTTTTACTTGGAACCATAACGTCCCTTTAACAAAGTTTTTTTTACTGAATTTCATAGGTTTTTAGTAGCGCAGCTTAACCATAACGTCCCTTTAACTAAGTTTTTTTCACTGAATATTACACAGCCACGTTAGTGGCTCTCTAGATATGGTTATGTTGTTGTTTCCATAGGAAGAGCACTTTTTGGGCGGCCTATAACTCCGCTCCCTCTGGACGAATCCATACCAAACTTCGCAAATAAAGTATATGGGCCACTCTGAATTATTTTGCAAAGTTTGGTGATGTTTGGTGGAGGGGGGGAAAAGTTATAGGGGGTGCCCCAAAAGATCTTTTTTCCCCATAGACTGAATGGGGGAAACACTTTGCGCACGCCTACAGACCAAACTGCTGGATGGATTTTTACCAAATTTGCGGCAGGGGCTTGGTCCCGAAAGAGTGCTTTTGTAAATTTGGTGACAATCCGAGCAGTAGTTTCTTTTAAAATGACCAAAAAGTAGGTCTAAAAAAATGTGTGATATCTATGTCCGCTCCGCGGTCAAACTTCCCTGTTCGCTCCGTGGACAAAATACTTATTGGCTAAGGGGCTGGCTCCATGACCGCAGACACGCGACGTCTCCGCCGATTGGCGACCAGCAGCAAAATGCTATTTCGGAAACTGTTTTGCTATGTCAGAGTGCTTGGGGAGGTTCAGACAGTAATAGATGGGTGAAAACTGTATTTGTTTAGGCGGTAGGTGTTAATGATGTATTCCCCATGCCTGCCTTGTTCGGGATGTTTGTAAGTACAGAAAATGAGGGGTCTCATAAGGGTAGTACTTCAGTCCGTGCTGTACGCAGGCAACTTGAAACTCTTCTAAGGACACGCGTGGTGTTAACGAACATTGAAATTGAGTACATGGCGTAGTTACATTATTTTTTTCTATGGGTGTGCTATTGATTGATACGCCGCCATGAGTGTGACATGCTGTGGTGGTTGTGGCCAGGGCCTATTGTCATGATCTCTGCTTCCAAAAGGTCAGGGTTTTCCCAACTCCCTTGGAAGCAGATCCATAACCCAGGTTCCGAGTGCCAACCAGTCCCAATTGGGACCTTTTGGACCCAGTCCTGGCGCCAGTGGCACCAGGCTCATAAATATGCCCAGTCCCAGCGCTGGAAGCGCCGGGCTCATAATGCTTGGGTGGACTTACCTGCAGCAGACCATGCTGCTTACTTGCCTGCCAGTTGAGCCTCTGATCCTCTTCTGTTTGGAACTACTTTTCCTGTTGGGTGGGGCTGGAGCCACTCCCTAGATTCAGAACACTGGAACTCTTCTGGAAGGCAGGAACTCTTTTCTTACCAGGAACTCTTTTCTTACTTAGGCGTGGCTGTGGAAGAAGACATCTAAGTACTACAGGAGGCTATTTAAACCACACCCGGTGGATGAATCTTGCTTTGCGTTATTCTGCACCCTCTGCAGCAGAACGCTCATCGTGTCTTCTGCATCCGGTCCTGGGCCTAAGGAAAAAGGCTCACCATCCTGAATCCAGTCTTCAGCAACACCTATAAAGACAAGAAAGAACAGGTTAGCATTCCGGCATCTGAAAGGCAAAGGCTTACCTACTCTTCGTGCGCTCCGGAGGTCTTCATACTGCATTCCGGCATCTGAAAGACAAAAGCTTACCAACTCTTTGCACGCTCCGGAGGCCTTCGGCGCTGCATCCCGCATCTGAAAGACAAAACAAGGTGCGTTTAAAGACATTGGGGAACTTTAATACTCACATGCCATTACTCCTTTCCACATCTAATCCAGTGGGTATTCCGGCACCCTGCAGCCGCTCCGAACTCGTACCTGCAAAATAAAAAGACAGTTAGAGCGCATCGTGAAGCAGGCAACAAGCGCTTACTTACGTGCTTCCAGGCGCTTCTATTCATCACACGGGCTCCATCTTCAACTCACTTCAGCCCGTCATCCGCCATCGCCGGAACCCTGCAAAACAAGAGACATCATTACTAAAGACTTTAAAGACATTTGAATGACTCGAAACTTACCGTTCGTGCAGTAAACGACGGACAGCAGTCCTCTGAAGTCAAGAGGCCTGCGCTACCTATCCAGTGAAGAAACTGGTTACAGCACCCTGCCTCAAGGCAGATGGAGAGCTCGGCATTCACTTACCTAAGGTGAGAGCGTTAACCTTTGGGGGTCTACAGGAGAGGAGAAGAGGAAAGAGATAGGGACACCCCAATAACCCCAGTTCATTAACCCCATATTTTCTATCTGCAGACATCTTACTCTACACGTCAGGCATACAGTGCACAGAGGTCCAGCCCAAAGAGCCAACCGGGTGCTACACATCACCTTTGAAGATACGGTAGTCGCCCAGTCAAGACCGGCGCCTCTGCGAGAATCAGGTGAGCGGTACAGAACGCAAAGCCAGACGCAAAACTCTCGCCCAGGCACTATGGAAACCTCGGATACTGACCCCCTAGCCCGGTTACTTGGGGAACTAAGGGCAGAAGTGCATGCAGCTCGTCAGGAAACGAATGCTCTAAGAAGGGAACTAATTATTTCCAAGGAGAGAACAGACAATCTTGCTAGACAAGTGCTACAGTCACAAGCCAGACAGACCCCGTTACCCGCATCAGGGGCAAATCTTTCTTCAACATCCTCTATGAATCCAGTGCAGATCAACCTACCTGGGAATGTACCTCTGGCTCCGCCCGAACGATTTTCTGGTGACCCAAAGAGGTTTGCAGTATTTATCAATCAGTGCCGGTTGCACTTCTTATGCCGGCCAGCAGCCTTTCCAACTGATCAAGCTAAAGTAGCTTTTGTACTTTCGTACCTTAGTGGCAATGCGGCAGACTGGTCGATCCCTCTAGTTCATCAAGATGATCCGGTTCTCCATGATTTTCAAGCCTTTCAGCTTAGTATGGAAAAACTGTTCGCAAGACATTCACAGGGGCAGGCCTTGGACAATGAGCTTCTTTCGTTGCGACAGGGTAATCAAGACCTTTTGGCTTATATTGCATCTTTCAATAGACTAATAGTGGAAACTCAATGGCCTGAGGACAAAAGGATTACGCTGTTTTATAGAGGTCTACGTGGAGAGCTCAAAGACGTTTTAGCCCAAGTAGTGAATCCCCCACAAGACTGTTCGGATTATATAGACTTGGTCGTTCAAATAGATCACAGGCTGCAGAACAGGAAGGCCGATCGTTCCAAGTTTGATGCTCGAGTATTTTCCAAACCGCCAACTCCTTCCAAAGGAGTAGACTCCGGGGAACCCATGCAAATAGGGGGTCTGAAAGGTCCTCTAACACAAAGGGAGCGGGAAAGGAGGAAACAGTTGCAATTATGCCTATATTGCGGAAACTCAGGGCACTTTCTTCGAGACTGTCCGGTGAAACCTGCCAAGAAGGCAGTAGGAGCTGCAGTTACCAAAGTTACAAACTCTGAGCAGGGAAACGACCTCGCCCGACAAGAATAGAGGTCCTCTTGCCGAGCGTGAAAACCAGTTCCGTGACCTCGCATTTCGTGATACCTATGGTCCTCATTAGCCCTGATAATCCGGATCGATTACATGCAATTGAAGCTTACGTCGACAGCGGTGCCATCGGCAATTATGTGGATCATGAAATGGTTTTGAGGATGAATCTAACTCTTTGTCCCAAGGCTGTAAAGGACGTCATTACTACGGTGGATGGTACGGAGATAGCCTCCGGGCCAGTTACGCATACCACTCAAGAGGTGACGCTAGTAAGTCAAGATGGACACCATGAAAAGATTGTGTTCGATGTGATCAAGGCCCCTCAGTTTCAGATTATTCTAGGAATACCTTGGTTAGAGAAACACAATCCTCTGATCGGTTGGCGAGCAAGAACGGTCCAGTTTCCAGAATGTGTCTCTACTTGTCACCCTCCACCTGGTGTTGCACTGGCCGCAATTTCTTCAGAGACTCCCCAGTTACCTCCCGAATACCTAGAATACCAAGATGTTTTCCGGAAGGATCAGGCTAACTCTCTACCTCCTCATAGGTCTTATGACTGCCAGATAGACCTGATACCTGGATCTACTCCTCCTTGTAGTAGAATTTATGCCCTCACCGAGCCTGAGAACCTTCACCTTCGACAATACCTGGATCAATACCTGGCAAATGGGTTTATTCGTCCTTCCAAGTCCCCTGCTTCTTCAGCTTTGTTCTTCGTTCCAAAAAAGGAAGGAGACCTTAGAACTTGTATCGATTATCGCTCCCTGAACCAGATCACCGTTAAGAATAGATATCCGTTACCTTTGATCCCTGAACTCCTGGACCAAGTCAGAAAAGCATGCATATATACAAAGCTGGATCTTAGAGGAGCTTATCACTTGGTACGAGTAAAAGAGGGCGATGAATGGAAGACGGCCTTCCGCACCAAGTATGGGCTATTTGAATATCAGGTCATGCCCTTCGGACTTTGCAATGCCCCGGCCGCCTTTCAATATTTTATGAACAATGTCCTCAGAGAGCTCATAGATGTATGTGTTGTTGTTTACATTGATGACATCCTCGTTTATTCTTCATCGGAATCTGAACATCGGAAACACGTGAAAATGGTCCTCGAAAGATTGCGTCAACACAAACTTTTCGCTAAGTTGGAAAAATGTGTTTTCAACGTGACTGAAGTTGAATTCTTGGGATTCATATTATCACCTGGCGGAGTGCGTATGGATTCAAAGAAGGTCGATGCAGTTCTCAAATGGCCATCACCATCCTCCGTAAAAGGTGTGCAAAGCATGTTAGGCTTCGCTAACTTTTACCACAGGTTTATCCCCGAGTTCTCTCGAATAGTCCAGCCCATCACTGCCTTGTTAAAGAAAAACAAACGTTTTGAATGGTCTACCGAGGCGGAACAAGCTTTCCAGGATTTGAAGACTAAATTTATCTCTGCACCAATCTTAAAACACCCTCGCCCCGAACTCCCCTACATCGTGGAAACTGATGCTTCAAGCCTTGCCATGGGGGCAGTTCTATCACAAAAGGACCCGGTAACCAATCAGTTGCATCCCGTGGCATTTTGGTCCCGCAAATTCTCGCCTCCTGAAGTCAATTACACGATTACTGACAAGGAACTTCTGGCTATCAAGTCTGCCTTTAAGGCTTGGCGGCATTATCTGCTGGGGGCCCGACACACCGTTACTGTGATTACAGATCACCGAAACCTGCAATATTTGAATACCGCAAAAGCCCAATCCTCTAGACAACTCCGTTGGGCATTATTCTTTGCCGAGTTTGACTTCATAATTACCTATCAACCTGGTACAAAGAACGGTAAAGCCGATGCCCTTTCTTGGATGGGAGTGGAAGAACACTTGATCAACCCTAAACCTGTACCAATCATTCCCGAACAAAGAATTCTGGGTGTAATCGCCACAGAATCCATAGAGGAAGTTAAGGATAAAGCCAGGCAACTTGTAACTCCAGCAGACATACAGAATTGGCATCTGCAGGGAAAGGACTTTGCAGTAAAGGACAACTTATTGTATTTCCAAGAACGATTATACCTACCCAGCACAGATTTACAGAAAAAAGTAATCTCTTGTTATCACGACTCTTTAATGGAAGGTCATCCCGGTATAGCCAAGACCTCAGAAAAGATCAAGCGCTACTTCTGGTGGCCGTCTTGGAAAAAAGATATCAGAGACTTTATAATGTCCTGTGGAGTATGCGCCCAAAACAAGAGTCAAAAGGAAGGACCAGCAGGCCTCTTACGCCCTATTGACATCCCACCTCGCCCTTGGCATACGCTTTCTATGGACTTCATCACCGATCTACCTCCATGCTCCGGATACAATACGATTCTAGTAATCGTGGACTTATTCTCCAAGATGGCGCATTTCATTCCGCTCAAAGGCTTGCCAACAGCAGCAACTCTGGCCCGAGAATTTCTCGAAAACATCGTTCGACTGCACGGTTTTCCTTCGGTTCTAATTTCGGATCGAGGTAGTCAATTTATTTCTCATTTTTGGCGAAGTTGCTGTCGGTCGGCTCAAATTGATGTGAGACTATCGACCAGTCACCACCCTCAGACCGACGGACAAACCGAGAGGACCAATCAAACTCTGGAACAGTATTTACGCTGCATGCTGCAACAAACTGAAAAAACTTGGAAAGATATCCTTTGGATAGCCGAGTATTCCTACAATAACTCTGTCCATTCGGGAACTGGGAAAACCCCGTTTTTTCTTTTGTACGGCAGTCACCCTCGAACCTCGGAGTTGGATCCCCTCCAAGATCTTGAAACACCAGCAGTAGACTACCTGCATTCTACAATCACCCAAGCCTTTAAGGAAGCTGTTTCTCACCTTCAAAGGGCTAAAGAACAATACAAGAAAGGAGCAGATCAACATCGGAAGGAAGCCCCTCACTATCAAATAGGGGATCAAGTCTGGTTATCCACCAAATATCTACCTCTAAAAGGGCCACGCACATTCAACCCAAGATACCTTGGTCCCTATTCCATCACTACCATAGTAAACCCAGTAGCGGTCAAGTTGGACTTGCCCCCGCACATGAAGATACATCCGGTCTTCCACGTCTCTCTATTAAAACCCGTGCAACCTCAAACCCGACTAACTAAATCTCCAAAACCTATCCTAGTTGATGGAGAACTTGAGTTTGAAGTCAAAAGCATTCTGGACTCCAAGATCTCCAAATCTAAACTATTTTACCTAATTGACCGGAAAGGCTACGGCCCCCAAGAGAGATCCTGGGAACCTGCTGAATATGTCCACGCTCCTCGCCTAATCAAAAGATTTCACCGAACATTTCCTGACAAGCCAAAACCCCGGAGAAGCCCGGTTTGGGAGGGGCCTTGAGGGGGGGTACTGTCATGATCTCTGCTTCCAAAAGGTCAGGGTTTTCCCAACTCCCTTGGAAGCAGATCCATAACCCAGGTTCCGAGTGCCAACCAGTCCCAATTGGGAGCTTTTGGACCCAGTCCTGGCGCCAGTGGCACCAGGCTCATAAATATGCCCAGTCCCAGCGCTGGAAGCGCCGGGCTCATAATGCTTGGGTGGACTTACCTGCAGCAGACCATGCTGCTTACTTGCCTGCCAGTTGAGCCTCTGATCCTCTTCTGTTTGGAACTACTTTTCCTGTTGGGTGGGGCTGGAGCCACTCCCTAGATTCAGAACACTGGAACTCTTCTGGAAGGCAGGAACTCTTTTCTTACCAGGAACTCTTTTCTTACTTAGGCGTGGCTGTGGAAGGAGACACCTAAGCACTACAGGAGGCTATTTAAATCACACCCGGTGGATGAATCTTGCTTTGCGTTATTCTGCACCCTCTGCAGCAGAACGCTCATCGTGTCTTCTGCATCCGGTCCTGGGCCTAAGGAAAAAGGCTTACCATCCTGAATCCAGTCTTCAGCAACACCTATAAAGACAAGAAAGAACAGGTTAGCATTCCGGCATCTGAAAGGCAAAGGCTTACCTACTCTTCGTGCGCTCCGGAGGTCTTCATACTGCATTCCGGCATCTGAAAGACAAAAGCTTACCAACTCTTCGCACGCTCCGGAGGCCTTCGGCGCTGCATCCCGCATCTGAAAGACAAAACAAGGTGCGTTTAAAGACATTGGGGAACTTTAATACTCACGTGCCATTACTCCTTTCCACATCTAATCCAGTGGGTATTCCGGCACCCTGCAGCCGCTCCGAACTCGTACCTGCAAAATAAAAAGACAGTTAGAGCGCATCGTGAAGCAGGCAACAAGCGCTTACTTACGTGCTTCCAGGCGCTTCTATTCATCACACGGGCTCCATCTTCAACTCACTTCAGCCCGTCATCCGCCATCGCCGGAACCCTGCAAAACAAGAGACATCATTACTAAAGACTTTAAAGACATTTGAATGACTCGAAACTTACCGTTCGTGCAGTAAACGACGGACAGCAGTCCTCTGAAGTCAAGAGGCCTGCGCTACCTATCCAGTGAAGAAACTGGTTACAGCACCCTGCCCCGAGGCAGATGGAGAGCTCGGCATTCACTTACCTAAGGTGAGAGCGTTAACCTTTGGGGGTCTACAGGAGAGGAGAAGAGGAAAGAGATAGGGACACCCCAATAACCCCAGTTCATTAACCCCATATTTTCTATCTGCAGACATCTTACTCTACACGTCAGGCATACAGTGCACAGAGGTCCAGCCCAAAGAGCCAACCGGGTGCTACACATCACCTTTGAAGATACGGTAGTCACCCAGTCAAGACCGGCGCCTCTGCGAGAATCAGGTGAGCGTTACACCTATAGTCTTGGATGCATGGCCGTAGGCCGTAGGCTATACTTCCAAGATTCTAGGCCCTGGCCACAACCACCGCAGCATGTCACAGCAATGGATACACCTGTAGTATTGCTTATCGATCAGATGGTTGTGGGGAGTGTGTAGAGTCTAGGGTACATGGCCGAAGGCCATGCACCCAAGAAGAAAGTTATAAGCTCTGAAGTTATAAGCCAACGTGGGTTTTATATAGTGCGGTGGTTGTGGGCAGGACGTAGAGTCTTTGGTGCATGGCCAAGGCCATGCGGCCAAGAACAAAGTTATAAGCACTGGAATTATAAGCCACTATGGGTTTCATATACTGCATACCCATACATTGAAAAATCTATGGCCTTACACCCAAGACTGTAGCCTGTGGCCACAACTACTGCAGCATATTACAGGTATAGGTACACCGTAGTATCAAAAATCATTCAGGTGGTTGTGGAGAGGGCCTAGCGTTTTAGGTGCATGGCCGAAGGCCATGCTCCCAAACCCAACTTTATACGTAGTGAAGTTAGAAGCCACAATGGGTGTGATATGCTGTGGTGGTTCTGGCCAGGACCGAGAGTCTTGGGTGCATGGTCAAAGGCCATGCACCCAAGACTGAAGTCATAAGCAGTAAGGTTATAAGTGAACATGGGTGTGCTGTGGTGCAGTGTTTGTGTGCACGACCTAACGTTTTAGGTGCACTACTTATAAGTTTACTCTTGGGTGCATGGTCTGCAGCCATGCACCCAAGACTGAAGTCATAAGCAGTAAGGTTATAAGTGAACATGGGTGTGCTGTGGTGCGGTGGTTGTGTGCACAACCTAGCGTCTTAGGTGCATGGCTGCAGACCATGCACCCAAGAGTAAACTTATAAGTAGTGAGATTACAAGCACCATGGTTTTGATATGCTGCGATGGTTGTGGGTTACACCTATAGTCTTGGTTGCTTGGCCGCAGGGTGTAGGTGGTAGGTTATACATCCAAAACGCTAGGCCCAGCCTACAGCCACTGCACCATATTAGACGTGTAGATTTGAATATGTATGACATGAGTGTAATTATACTTACTGTTTACTTTGTTGAGAATCCATATATTTCTTGCAAGACTTTAGTACTTGGCGGAAATATCCTTTTTTAATGTCTGTGTTAAAAGAAAAGAACATGTTAGTGTTTGTATTTTATGAAGACTTATTACATTGTACAATAGACATTTTAGCTTTTTTTTACCCTCATATTTAGTTTACAAACCAGTGTACTGTGCTTTTTGCTCAGTTTCTGTGTTTGTTTTTCAAATCCTTGGGCCTGGGGGAAAAAAAATCCTTGTCGGATTAAAAAAAAAAACTTTCTTTGCTATGCTACAAACTATTTCTTTGTTTTCTTTGAGTGTTTCCTTGTTCTTTATGATTAATGTTATGTCTGTTGCCTTGTTGCAGTTTTTTAAAAACAGTTCGATACCTGTTGGCGTATTCTAGCTGTGCATTTGTTGTTACGGATCTGTGGTATTCATTTATCTGTGTGGTTGTTATACATTCTTGGGCAGTTAGATACCTGTTGGCATATTCTAACTGTATATAGTCTTTTACTTGAATTATTGGCAATGTTAAAGTACACATTAGTTATTACATTTTGGCTTTAAGAAGATTAAATAGGCATTTGTAAGATTAGCTGGCAATCTCTGCTTTAGAGTAATGGTGCTATCATTACATTCAAACCTTCCACATTTCTTTTTAATGTAAGCAGTGTAGTGACCTGCATTGGTTGTAGATCCTGCGTGGTAGATTATACCTATTGTTGTAAAGGTTTTCTTTCCAAGTGACACTTGACCGTGTGTGAATCCAGTCAGCTTGCAGTTGTTTTTGGTACCATCTGCATTATAACATAGAAGCATAAGTATTATGTAGTTACTATGTGTTTGTATCAGTAAGGTGGAGCGATTATCTGAATTGCACATAGTACATAATCTGCAATGGTTTGCATTATGTACAAGTTGCTGAAATGGAATGGATTCACAATTAGGTATGGATATAAACACAAATCGCTCATTTGGGATTTCTTCCTGTATCACATTGTTGCTGAGAGTGCATTGGTATGTTTTTGTTTTCCAGTACTTGTAGTAAGTACATTAGAAATTCTTGTGGATCTTCTTGTGAGTTTATAGTGAATCTCACCATTCCAGCACAGTAGTCCAATTCTTGTCTTATTCCGTGAACACTGTACGTGTTGTCAGGATTATTTGTTGCGTTTCTATGAAGGACTAACATTTGCAAACACAATTGGTCTGTACTGTGTAAGTAAATATTGTTAACAGTTGGTGGCAATTGAAATAGAATATTCATTGCTACATTTGCATAGCAACTTACACCAGTTTCATTTAAAATTTGAATGGACCACCTAGTTCTGTCTCTGAGTCCTTTTTAAGGAGTTTCTGTTCCTTCTTTGAAGAAGTACCTGATTTACTTTCCCTAATAGGTTCTTCTTTGCTTGTGGTAACTGATGAAGTTTTAGCTTCTATTGTTTTCTTTGAAGGATTTGCCGTCAGATTCTGTTGCATTTCTGCTTGAATTAGTTTCCTTTTACCACGTTTAACTTTTTCTGCAACAGGATATGGTTTCAGATGGGGAGGTGTACAGTGAACGCAGTCTATTGTATTCTAAAATGCAAGGAATATCAGCGTTTACTTGCATCAAAGTTGATTAGAAATAGACCGTCAGGTGTACGTAAGCGTGATAGTGCTACATAGCTCATGCCTTCTTTAAAGACTGTGTTTCCTATATCTATCAATGCTTTGTCTAGGGTAAGACCTTGGGATTTATGAATGTTGACTGCTTATGCAAGAGTTAGAGAACATTGTTCTCCACGTACATACATGTCTTTGAAGAGAAGGAATCGAGCAGTTGAGTGCCCTATCCTTTTCACTTCTGAATGTTTGTCAAAGCGAATATTGACAAACTGAATGTTGTTGTCATGTGGGTATGTTTGAAAGCCAACAACTGTACCCAGTGCCCCATTAACTAGCCCTTGCTCAATGTCAAGGTTACGCTTAAGCATTACTCTGCAATTTAAGGATAATTTTAATATTTTTTCCAACCCAGCTGTGTTGGAGATTGAATTTTCTAAGGTATTTAGTCTTGTTGTGGCTTGCTCACACATGGGTAGTGTCATACCATGTACGTCTAATTTGTCTGTGGTGCAAATTTCCATTATTGGTTGCATTTCTTTTTTTAACATTGTTTCATTGAATTTGAAACAGCTTGCTAGGGTTGGCAGTACGGCCATACAATTGACATTTTTGTGTGCTAATTATTCCATAACATTAGTAGCACATGCTTTATCGCCATAAAGTGCATGAATGTGCCGGTTTTTCAATATTGCTTGCGCTTTTCAAGATAGTACACCAACTCTAATACTTTTTAAAATGTTGCCGTAAGTGAGATCTGCAGATTGTCGCATGTTTTTTGTTAATTCTATGTATTGCCAAAGGTTGACATTTACTATGCTGCCAACAGTTTTACGGCAGCGTTTGTGTCCTAAGGTTTTAAAAATAGGTTCACCTCACTGGTGTCAATTGTAGAAGATCTCCGAAAACGATAATGTGTTTCCTTGCAAAGAGTTATTCGCAGTTTGTTTTAAGTACTTCTTGCAATCTGAGGTGAATCAAAACCAACATTAGGTTGGAGGCCATGCTCACTTCATCTATTAGTAGCATTTTCATTTGTTTTAATAGTCTGCGTAGTTCCATTGCAGCTTCTGCAGAAATTTTGTAATAGTCTAATTTGTTTTGGTGTTCTACTGGAAGGAGTAGTAATCGGTGTAAAGTGATAAAGTGACACCGCCTATGTTGCAGGCAGCTAAACCTGTGGGGGCAGTTACAACAGCTGACAGTTTGTTGTTTGTCATTTGTTGAAGGAACTTGCTGATGATTTTGATTAAGAATGTTTTTCCTGAACCAGCTTCACCACTGACGTACAGCGGTATAGGTTTGTAATTTTGGCAGGTACATTCTTTATTTTCATGTTGTACACCATGTGCAATTTGTCTTGTTACTTCTTCAAAAATGGTGCGCTGATCTTTGTTAAGTTTTGCTTGCTGTACAGTTAAGTCTTCTATATCTTCTTGATAGTGACACATGCTGTTTTCCACTTCCGTCATAGCTAATTCTGCCTCATTTGCTATTAGTGGCTGTCCTAGTGGTTCTTGGCTTCCTGTTAAAGAAGGTTGACTACTGTCAGAAGTGTCCTTATCTAGTTGGGCCTGAAGTTCTTGTTCATGTTGCTGTTCATTGTGCAACATTGTTTTGTACTGCGTAAAGTCCACATCCGTGGTAGCGCTTTCATTTGCTTTGAAAGCATCTTCATAGCAATCATAGTTATCTAGTATCTCTTCCTCTTTTCTCCATGGTTTAAAAAGTTGTAGCAGAGACATGTAATATAGTTCTTTCTGTTGAGGAGTTTTTAATAACAATTTGACATGATTAATTAAGCATCGTTTGGTAAGTTTCACTAAGCTGCCTTCACAATCTGTCACTCTATGTCTACCTTTGCTTTGATCGGGTTTCATATTGTATTTGTATGCAAAGTTTTGAGCTATGTGGTATAAACACATGCTTTCCAAAGTGCTACTCCTGTTCAGAGGGTATGTGTCCAGTAAATTGTTTTTTAAAATGTCTTGGCTGTTGGGATCATTTCTGGCAATTGCTTCTATGTCCTCATATGATTTTAGAACTCTTTTTCTAGATTTAGCAGGACCAAGACTTAGCCATACTATGTTGTCTGATTTTCCATACAAAGCAGTACCTGTTAAACGATCTGCCGCTTCATAGGCGTCACATTCTCTATGAGAGAGCATTTGTATGCCTAGGCTGCACAATTTCTGAGATAGTGTTGAGTCATTCCAGGGGTCTTGAAGCTCTGTTTTTTCTGCTTTTGTTAAGTAGGCTGTAACTTATCGTGCGACCGCAGTGGAATTGTCTGCAATGTACTGCACATCTATGTTTGCATTCCATAAGAGGGCAATGATTGCATTGTAATCATTGATATATTTTGATTCTTCTGTTCTTTTTATGTAATACGTGTTCTTAGGTGATTTATCTTTAACACTATGCCGAACTGAAGACATGAAGTTGTTCACTTCACCTGTTTCTGTAACTGGTCTAGGGAAACCAAAGTGGCATTTGGTGTAGTATTTCCCTTTGCTTTTGTATTTGCAATGACAATATTTGCCACATTTGTGTCTTTGAAATTGTAAAATCTGTCTATGAAGTTCACTATGTGTCCGTTGTGAAAGGATTTCACAAGTGACATATTTTTGAATGAACTGCAAAACAGTGGCATCAATGTCGTGACCAAATTTAGGTGCACCTTTGATCCATAAAAGCATGTGAATATGTGGTGCTCCTCTCGCTTGGTATTCTTTTCTCCAAAAGAAGTGTTGCACTTCTCAGAGGGGAGGAACAGTTTATTGCAAATAAAGTGTAGCATAGCAATGAAATGATGATGGAAATATCTTGACACATTAACTGGATCTAGAGACCAAAGTTCTCCAGGTGTTAATATATCTATTTTGGTTTTGTTGTTGTTTGATATGCGTAGGAACTGATGTAAATCTTCCCATGCATATTCTGCACAACTAAGTCGGTCGTCCAAGGTTTCTGATCATACAACGTACGTCTCTGTGCCGTCAGAACCAGTATTCTTTTGTACCACGCATGTTTGCAAACAGATTTGTTATACTTGATTGTAAAACCTCATCTTTTTCTTGTACTTTTTGTATTAATTGCGTAGCTGACATATTTTGAAAGTGGGTTCCAGATTTCAAAATGTGTGCAACTCCTAAACATAGGGTTGCTAGTTCACTTTCAAAGAGTAGGTGGAATATGTATTCCACATTTTGTCTAAATCTGGGATCTTGCGAATACATTTGTAATGAGCGGTATTCTGATGCCGTAATCTGAGTGGGTCTATCATCGTATCTTCCGCCTTTGCCAGCAGGAAATAGCAGTGGAAAAGCACGTGCTTATATACTTTTTTCCCATATGCTCATTGGTGACCCTTTGGTTTGTCGCATTTG
The DNA here is from genome assembly GCF_040938575.1 of Ambystoma mexicanum. Taxonomy (NCBI): domain Eukaryota; kingdom Metazoa; phylum Chordata; class Amphibia; order Caudata; family Ambystomatidae; genus Ambystoma; species Ambystoma mexicanum. The sequence continues at coordinate 481,236,825 of NC_090922.1, forward strand.
GTAAGTTTCTAGTGCATCATCTATGCTTCATTGGAATGCAATGGATGAATTGTGTAATGGTCCAAAAGAGTGGATACTGCAGCAGGATACAGAAGTTCAAATTGTCTAGTTTCTGATGACTCTTGAATTATTTCAGTTGTTTCCCTTAAGCTTTCTTCAATATTTATTTCCTTGTAGTATTCATTATTATCTTTTAGATATTGCAAGGCTTGTCTAACTTTATGTATGTCCACCAGTTGTTGCCAACTTTTTTTGTCTTTTGTTGGTACACCATTTACCAAGACAATTATAGAATGCTCTATTGAACATTGCACTCCTAGAGTGTGTACATTTTCTGTTAGATCTAATGGCAAATAAACTACTTTGCCACAAATGCCTTTAGCCAATTCAGAGGGAGGTAATTTTGCTGTTTTAGGTTGAAGGCGTATAATTGCTTGAAATGGGTGAACTGTTTGAATTATGATGCTCTCATACAAATTGTGCATGTGAAGGAGTTTGGTTGTTGTCCAGTTTTGTAGTGCTGTAACTGCAACATATTAGGGATTCACTTATTTGGCATTTGTTATCTGCTAAAAGATAGAGAGCTAATTCAAACCATTTGGAATCTTCATTGTCTTCTATTTTGTATGCTTTGTCTATATTTTTTGTGTTCCTTTTGTAAAACGTTCTGTGGCAACACAAACACACATGGTTTGGTACTTCAGCCGATGCACTTTTAAATTTTAGTATTTCTTTTTTGTATGTGTGTAATAGAAGGTTGCTATGTGCAGAATTGTTGCTAGTCTGTTCTAAAACTATTCATTTTGTAAGTGGCGTTCACTTCCAAAATATTTTCTCTGGATACGGTCGATTTCTTCTTGTAGGTATTTGTGTGCACCATGCAGAAGAGTGTTATTTAAATTGGCTAATTCTAAAGCTGGACTTTTAGCATAGTATATTTCATACACTAGATTTCTTACATTTGAATGAGGTATTGATATCCTTTTGATATCATGGAAGGTGCTTTTGAAAATAGGTCCTGAAATGCAGGCTAATGAATATCCTTGTAGTCCTGTGTATTTGCGCAATGGACAGATATCCACATTTTGCAGTACTTTCATTTAAATTTTGTCATTACCTTTCACATACTGATTGAGGAACTGATGTAAAGATTTGAAAGATTTGTTAGGAATGTCACACATTGACGTGCACGGTCATTTGTATACTGGGCGGTCTGGTTCAGTTGAATCAAGAGATAATTCTGAGTTTTTAGGAGATACTTTTCTAAGCAGTGTTTCTTGTTCCATGATGGTATTATTGATTTTTACATACCCTCGTCCACTGCTATGGATGGCAATTGTGTTTGTTTGATTTAGTTTGTATGCTTCTTCATTAAAATATGGTTCTGTGGTTGTTGTGTGACTCCATTCACCTCCACAAATATTTAAGAAGTTATTTTTGTTGACATTCTGTTTATTGATAAGTTTCTTTTGTAGTTTAGTGCTTAGTTCTGTTAGTGGTTTCTTCCTATTTAACACTAATATCAACAACTTCCTTTTAAGAAGAATTGCACTGTTTACGAGAGCTTGTAGGATTACTTTTCTACGGTAGGTTTTAAGGGTTGTGGATGGTTTCGGTCCTATTTTTATTAGATGCTGAAGGACTCTGTGGTGAAACATTTTTGCTAAAATACTTTTTGTTCTATGGGTTCTTGTTACTATATCAGGATTAATAGGAGCATTGTTAGCAGTACTGGTAGCTGATTTTTTGTGAAGCGTTTTGTGTTTCGTGCCACATTTTCATAGAGGAGGTAAAGTTTCGGTAGTTGAAGCTTCCTTTGTTTGGCTAAACGACTGTATTAGCTGTTTTGTTCCAACGTTCTCTACAAACTCTGCTACAGAAGGATGCTTATTTGTATTTGCTCTATTTCTGCATTCCTTTCTACGGACTTGCTTTTTGGTAGGCATTCTTTGGGGTCTGTTGAAAAAAAGAAGGCATGGTTTGGTCTGTTGTACAATGTATGTGTGCTGTGTGCATGCGTGCATGAGTTTGAAGGGGAAGCTCTTTGTGGTGGTGTGTGAAAATGCATTGGGCTGTTACAATGAGTTGGGAAGGCTATTTTTTTGTTTGTATACTACTACACTGTGCTTCAGATGAGAGTACAAAGTGAGCTAGTGGCGAGGAGAAGCATTAATGGTAAAAGTAATGGTATAAAATTGAAACAGCTATTTGTTTTCTAGTACTAACATTCTATGGCTTCTGTATGTTATTTGAGTTCCAAAAACACAGGGATTTGTGAGCAATTCTGCCTGTTATTCTTTGTTTAATAAATGGAGATTTGTGGGTAGAATGGTTCAGAAATCAATGTTTGTTTTGGTGCGCAAGTTAAATAAATAACCCACACAGTCTCTTTGATGACCAGTAAGATTATAAAGGTAGTACTGTACTTACTTTTTTTTTGCGGAATGACCAGGTTTCTTCGGATATATCGTTTGCAGTGTAGATGCTGTTGATTTTCAGGAGCGTAGTCTTCACTGAGATTGTAAAAAGAAGAAGTTAGTAATTTTGTGTGTTTAAAGCAGTGATTTTACTCTACACTTTCATTTTGCATCTTTCATCAGAGTATTCACCTTTGATATCACAACACAGTGCATGTGTGTGTTAGGAAGAATTCTCTGTTTAGGCTGAATTTCCTAACCTAGTGAGTCCCCCAGCAGCTTTGCTGGATTTCTGGAGTTTGTTTTTCCCATCCTGCCAAGAGTGTGACCCTTTTCCTCTCACTCTTGGACATGTATGTGTGTAATTCCTTTGAGATGTCAATGTGTTCGATGGGCTATGGGGTCGTTTACTCCATAGGGTCTCATACGTTTTTCTATGTGTGTCACTCTGCACCCTACGTGTCGTGACACGGGGGCGCCCTAGCGGGTCCCCCCACCATAGACTCCATACCCGGGGACTGACTACTGTCTCCCCGGGCATGTAAAGTCACCATTGGCTTTACTAGACCTAAATTTACTAACAGAACTAGTACCAACCATCTTATTGTGGACGTGCTAGTAGGGGTAATACGATTACTCCTGGATCTGTTACTCGAGGGGGCACTGTCCCGTCCCTCCTCGTCGAGTTTTGGCTGGTGGCAGTGGAAACTACTTGTTATGTTCGACCCCGAGCATAACCCTATGGGATTCGTCCCATTGTTGAAGATTGATACTGTTTTCGTTAATCTCCAACGTACCACCGATCTACTTATCTTAAATAGGTTTATCGAGTGGTATTTTCTGCCAGAACTTGGGTTGTAAAATGGCGTCTGTGTTTTTCTCTGTGACTCCTAAACCAAAGGTTGAGCCCTTTGTTCCACTTTTGGCGGGCCTCTGGACAGAGACCCGCGAAGGTGGCGCCATTCTGTCTGGGTTACCTCAGGGGTGTGGGAGGGGGTTTAGACACCCTGGACCGAGTTGCCTTGCCAACTCAGGTCGCACTCTGAAGTGATTGGCCCAGGTGGTGAGCCTTCCCGCTCACCACTTAGCATGTGTTGATTGACAAGCTAGGCTGAATGAATGGGGGACGTCTGCATAAAAGCAGGGTCTTTGGGACTGGATCTTCAGGAAGTCGCCACTGGACCTAAAGAATCCGACGAGGGTAACGTTGACTCGACCTGCACGACGACACCTCCGGTGGAGCCCTGCGGAATCGTCTCACAACCTCCCGACGACAGAAGAGATCTCCCTGCCGGAGAGGCTCTTTCCCTGGCTGGTGGGAACAACCAGTCTTCTTCTTCTTTGTGCTTTTTGGTCGCCCAGGACGCAGTGGTCGAATTGCCCGTGCAGAGCACCCGGTAACCGGATAGCCACTACTCCTGCACCGTGATCGAAAGGTGGTGCCTTGTGACGAAGCACTCCGCGGCTGGTTTCTTCCCTGGTGGTGCACCGGACATCTTCTCTTCGACGACGAGAGCATCTCTTCTCTTGGCCAAGACCCGTCGTGCATCCACCACCAGGAACAACTGCCCCCGTCGGAGCTGTCTTCCACAACAAGGTACCGTAACCGCCTGGCTTCCCTTTTCGATCGGTTCGTGTGAGGTATCTGATTCCTCTCCGTTCCGTTGGGTTGCCTCCAAGCTTTATTCACTCTTTGTTCTGAACTGGTTCCACCTGTCGCTAACCAATTTGCTAAACGAGACTTGAATGCATCACCCGTAGAGACTTTCCAGGACATCGTGCCTTGCCTCTCACCGAGTGGGCCTGGCCGCCGAACTTTATGATCTAGTGTGATTAATGCTTTCTTGCCGTGCATTTTTACCCGCTTCAGTGCGAACCGTGTTGACTTCGTTACCTACCTTTCTCTTCTCTCCCTTCCTCACTAAATATTCGAGTGTCATCTGGGTTGAGGTATACACCTCTGTCTGAAAATAAGTGGTGCCGTCGAACCTAGAGTTGTCGATAGTGTGGTTCGGGGGATTGAGCTTATTCCATCCTGCAGAGTAATTGTATTTTGAATTATTTGCCGTGGTTTGCTTTAGTATTTTTCATAGACGTGCTGTTATCAATAAATAACTTACTATCTTTATACTAAAGCCTGGTTGCGTGTTTACTCGTTTTGCTGCAGAGAATTACCCTATCTTGTATGCTCCCTATACTGACCAACTTTTCTTGAGAGAAGTCTGACTGCTCAGCCACAGCTACCAATTGAATCTGTGTGGTACAGACTGCTACCAAGTGGGTTCATCGCAACACCTGTGGTCCTAAATCTTTTGCAGTGGTCCCAGAGGGAACTGCACAGGTTTCCGCCTAACACTGGTGTACAGCGGTGGGATTAGTATCGAGTATACAGTTTAGAGTGTTTTTCGACGCTGTAGAACGACTAACCACAAAACGTTACAAAAGCAACTTTCAAAAAACATGTCTACAATGGAAATTTACAGCCAAGAGTCTTTGTCCGATAAAAATACTGAGAGTCTGCGAGCTCTCTGTAGACAAGAGAATCTTCCTGTAAAAGGCAAGAAGTTAGAACTGATAGAGAGATTGCTGGCGAACCAAAGTCTGGGTACTGGTTCAGAGGAACCAAACTCTCCAGCAACTGTAGATAACAGTAATGGTGTTGATCTGAATCATAATTCTGATGATAGCGATGAAGAGGCTGACGAGGACAGCGAGGCTAACGAAACTGTCTCACCTGTTCCTCTACCTGCCTTACCAACTGTGCCTACGGGGCCAATACCAGGTCCCACGAGTAATTCTGCTTATTTTGAACTTGAAAAAATGAAGCTCGAATTAGAACATAAACGATTCTTGGCTCAAGCTGAGCAGAGACAAGCGGAGTTAAGACTCAGAGAAATAGAGCTTAATCATGAGTTACAAATGAAAAAAGTTGTCTATGGAAAATGCTTCTCTCTCCTCTGGTTCCTCTAGGAGCTCCAGTCCCAAAAGACCCCGGATGCCGAAGGAATTAGTGAGTATGTACGAACCGAGATTGGATGTGTTGGATTGGTTGAAACTGTTTGAATACAATCATGGGCTCCAGGACATCACCGGGAATGCGTTGCTTCCCTGGTTGTTCTCTAGGCTTCCTCCTGTTGCGACTGATGTGGTAATGGAATTGGGGGAGGTGGATAAGACGGATTACGAAAGTGTGAAACTAGCTTTGATAGCTAGATTCGGGAAGACCCCTTCCCAGTATCTTAAGAGGTTTAGAACCCTCAAAAAGCATGATGGTACCCCTTGGGCTACCTGGGTGAGTGAAGGGTTGAAAAACTTAGAGGGATGGATTAAGGGTTACAAAGTTGACACTTACGAGGGTATGCGAAATCTTTTTATGTTGGAGTCGATTTATGATGCCTGTTCTCCTGAGCTCAGACAGCACTTGGCTGATTCGAAGGAATTAGATTCCAGGGCTCTAGCTAAGGCTGCTGACTTGTGGGTTGCCAACAGGGCTACTCACAAGGATTCTGGGGCAACTCAGAAAAAGGACGAGGGAAAACAGCCTAAAAAAGACGCAAAAGAGAATTTGAATAACTCACATTCCAAAGAGGGCCCCAAACAAAACCAGAAGGGTAAGCCACCGGGAAAACCACAGCAGAATAGTGTGTCTTCTGGTGCCAAACCGGAAGGAGGTCAGAACAAGCCACCATTCCAGAAAGCATTCGGGAAATGCTTTGTTTGTGGCTCGACTGATCACGTGAAAGGAGATCCCAGATGTAAGGGTAAACCTTCAGGGGTCCAGCTTGTCTCCTTAGCCTTCGCTCCAGAGGAGGAAGTCCAAATGGCAAGTGGAAACTTTCTACTGCTAGCTGACGAACCCATTGGAGTCTCAGCCAGCGTTTCTTTAGTATCTCTGGGGTTGTGGGAACAACAGAATTTAGATGTCTATAATTCTATCCCCGATAATACTAAAGAGTATTATAAGGACAGTGTCCAGGTGAATGGTCAGGAGACGCCTGCCATTAGGGACACTGGGGCCAGCATAACTGTGGTGGATAAATCGTTTTTTCAGGCTGAGGATGTTGCTAAGGCACCCAAACGCCTCACCAAGTTAGCTGGAGGGCCTGTGCAGATGCTTCCCCAATTACCAGTTCTCATCCAGTGTAACGACATGACTGTAAAGATACCTGTCAGCATACAGAGTGAGGTACCAGGACGTGTACTGTTGGGTAACGATTTGAAAACTCTCGGAGTTGTATCGCATACTCCCAGACCTCCTAGTAAACGGTTACAGGAGCTAACCAGACCTGCAAGAGAGAGGACCCTGCGCGGTACTCTCGGGGAGATGATGAAGAAAGAAATCACTCCTGCTCCATTGGAAATGGCGGCCGCTGTCTCTAGGAACACAGAAGTAAAAGGGAAACCTAAAACTTCCAAACCAAAACCAACAGCCCACATTCCGATGCAGCCGACACGGACTTCCCCGCGGTTGTCCAACGTCACACCCGTAATTCCATCTCCAGCTGCGGCTGAGGGGGAAGTACAACCCTGTATGGTAGAATTAGACTCTGAAGAAGAGCTAATGGAAGGCCAGGAACTCATTGGAGATCTGGATCCTGTTGACCATCCTGAGCTGCAGTCGTTACTGGCAGAAGGTGGACCCAGCAGGGCAGACTTCAGTAAGGGACAGAGAGAATGTCCAACTCTGGAAGGTCTTCGCCGTCAGGCAAAAACTCAGGCTGAAGGGCAAGAGCCTGGGAAACATAGGTTACACTGGGAAGATGGCCTCTTCTATAGTGAACCAACCGAGTCTGCACCTGGAGACTACAAACGCCTTGTAGTACCCCAAGAGAACAGACCACAGTTCTTGCAGTTAGCCCACGAGATTCCTTTGGCTGGTCACTTGAGTTTCAAGAAGACTAAGGAAAGGCTCTCACTCTACTTCTATTGGCCAAAAATGGGGGCCGAAGTAGAAAAACACTGCAGAAGCTGCCATACCTGCCAAATCTCTGGTAAGGTTGGGTCCAAGAATGTGGCACCGTTAGTGCCTCTTCCCGTTGTGGGAGTCCCATTTGAGAGAGTAGGGATTGATATCGTTGGTCCCCTTGATCCTCCAACCTCCTCAGGCAACAGGTTTATACTTGTTGTAGTAGACCATGCTACTAGGTATCCTGAGGCAATTCCTGTGAGGACTGTTACAGCTCCGGCTGTGGCTAAGGCCCTCCTTGGTATTTTTACTAGGGTCGGATTTCCTAAGGAAGTTATCTCTGACAGGGGGTCAAATTTTATGTCCCACTACATGAAAGCCATGTGGAAAACCTGCGGAGTAACTTACAAGTTCTCAACGGCTTACCACCCACAAACCAATGGGTTGGTAGAACGGTTCAACCGAACCATGAAGAGCATGATAGGTGCTCTAGAAGAACCCCTTAAGCGTAAGTGGGACCTTCTATTGCCATGCCTTCTTTTTGCTTATAGAGAAGTCCCTCAGGAGGGAGTAGGCTACTCTCCCTTCGAACTACTCTATGGTCATCCCGTCAGAGGTCCGTTGGCCCTGATTAAGGAGGGGTTGGAGAGTGCTCCTTCCCCCAAGCCAGTCAGAGTGACTGACTATGTGATAGGTCTCCGGAGGAGAATGTCGCACCTGATGACAGAAGCAAGCGATAACTTGAAAGCTGGACAAGCATTGGTCAAGCACTGGCACGATCAAAAGGCTAACATGGTTGAGTTCGCTCAAAACCAGCTTGTTCTTGTTATGATCCCCACAAGGCAGAGGGCCTTGCAAGATAAATGGATGGGACCCTACCGAGTAGTGGGTAAGCTCGGCGAGGTGAACTATCTGGTGGACTTGGGTAACCCCAAGGAGGCTCCGACAGTCTTTCACACCAACCGACTTAAAGCGTATGTCTCACGACCTGATGTAGGAGCGTTGCTTCTAGCATCGGCCGAGGAAGAAGAAGAGAGTGAAGTTCTTCCGGATCTCCTCAGAGGCTTACCTTTAGATGAAAACATTGAAGGAGTAAAACTCTCCTCCAATCTGACACCCGAGCAACAAGAAGAGTGCAAGTCTATGTTGAATCAGTTTGCCTCTCTGTTCTCGCTCTCACCAGGCTTGACCCCTTGGGGCCAGCACGAGATACTCACTGGTGACTGTCTGCCTGTCAAAAGCAGAGGATATCGCATGTCAGAAAACGTAAGAACCCACATCAAAGGTGAGGTCAGCAAGATGCTTGATCTCGGGGTAATAGAGCCCTCTACTAGTCCATGGTCTAGCCCAGTTGTGTTAGTACCAAAGGCCGGATCTAAAGAACTTAGATTCTGCGTGGATTATAGAGCTCTTAACGCAGTCACCACGACTGATGCCCACCCTTTGCCAAGAACAGATGAGTTAGTGGATAAACTTGGCGCCGCCAAGTTCCTCAGCACATTTGACTTGACGTCAGGCTATTGGCAAATAGCCCTGACCAACCATGCCAAGGAGAAAACTGCATTTTCTACCCCCGTTGGTTTATACCAATTTACGGTAATGCCTTTCGGACTAAAAAATGCACCTGCTACGTTTCAACGGATGGTAAACCAAGTTCTAACCGGGATGGAGGACTTCTGCATGGCATACTTGGATGACATAGCAGTGTTCAGCAATTCCTGGGACGAACATGTAACCCACCTGAGAGATGTTTTGCAGGCTCTTAGACGAGCCAATCTGACCATAAAGGCGAGTAAATGCCAAATTGGACAGAGTAAGGTAGTCTACCTTGGGCATGAGGTAGGCGGTGGCGAAATAAGGCCTTTGCTCAGTAAGATTGAAGCTGTGCAAAATTGGACAACACCGACTACTCAGACTCAGGTGAGAGCCTTCCTAGGCCTCACCGGGTATTACAGGAATTTCATAGAGAACTATGGGACCATAGCTTCTCCACTGAATGTCATCTCCTCGCCCAAATTCCCTAAAAAGGTTAAATGGAACGAGGAGTGCAATCAGGCTTTTGAAAACCTGAAAAAGGCTCTTTGCCAAACCCCAGTACTCAGAGCTCCTGATTACCGCCAACACTTCATTGTGCAGACAGACGCTTCCAATGTAGGGATAGGTGCCGTACTCAGTCAACTGGATGGGAAAGGTAGGGAACACCCCGTTTGTTACATCAGCCGCAAGCTGAAGGATCCTGAAACAAGGTGGGCAACAATCGAAAGAGAATGCTTTGCCATCGTGTGGGCTCTGAAGAAGTTTAGGCCGTACTTGTATGGTTCTACTTTTGTTATTCAGACGGACCACCAACCCTTGAGATGGTTAATGCAAATGAAAGGGGAAAACCCAAAACTACTGAGATGGTCGATCTGCCTGCAAGGGTTCGATTTCACCATTGAGCAGGTCAGGATGTCACCACCAAAATGCTGATGGTCTCTCTAGGATGTATATCATCGACTAGAGGTATGAGATTCATCCAGGAGTGGATGAAATCCTCCTGTCCCTTAGTCTGGGGGGGGCGAGTGTTAGGAAGAATTCTCTGTTTAGGCTGAATTTCCTAACCTCGTGAATCACCCAGCAGCTTTGCTGGATTTCTGGAGTTTGTTTTTCCCATCCTGCCAAGAGTGTGACCCTTTTCCTCTCACTCTTGGACATGTATGTGTGTAATTCCTTTGAGATGTCAATGTGTTCGATGGGCTATGGGGTCGTTTACTCCATAGGGTCTCATACGTTTTTCTATGTGTGTCACTCTGCACCCTACGTGTCGTGACACGGGGGCGCCCTAGCGGGTCCCCCCACCATAGACTCCATACCCGGGGACTGACTACTGTCTCCCCGGGCATGTAAAGTCACCATTGGCTTTACTAGACCTAAATTTACTAACAGAACTAGTACCAACCATCTTATTGTGGACGTGCTAGTAGGGGTAATACGATTACTCCTGGATCTGTTACTCGAGGGGGCACTGTCCCGTCCCTCCTCGTCGAGTTTTGGCTGGTGGCAGTGGAAACTACTTGTTATGTTCGACCCCGAGCATAACCCTATGGGATTCGTCCCATTGTTGAAGATTGATACTGTTTTCGTTAATCTCCAACGTACCACCGATCTACTTATCTTAAATAGGTTTATCGAGTGGTATTTTCTGCCAGAACTCGGGTTGTAAAATGGCGTCTGTGTTTTTCTCTGTGACTCCTAAACCAAAGGTTGAGCCCTTTGTTCCACTTTTGGCGGGCCTCTGGACAGAGACCCGCGAAGGTGGCGCCATTCTATCTGGGTTACCTCAGGGGTGTGGGAGGGGTTTAGACACCCTGGACCGAGTTGCCTTGCCAACTCAGGTCGCACTCTGAAGTGATTGGCCCAGGTGGTGAGCCTTCCCGCTCACCACTTAGCATGTGTTGATTGACAAGCTAGGCTGAATGAATGGGGGACGTCTGCATAAAAGCAGGGTCTTTGGTAATGGATCTTCAGGAAGTCGCCACTGGACCTAAAGAATCCGACGAGGGTAACGTTGACTCGACCTGCACGACGACACCTCCGGTGGAGCCCTGCGGAATCGTCTCACAACCTCCCGACGACAGAAGAGATCTCCCTGCCGGAGAGGCTCTTTCCCTGGCTGGTGGGAACAACCAGTCTTCTTCTTCTTTGTGCTTTTTGGTCGCCCAGGACGCAGTGGTCGAATTGCCCGTGCAGAGCACCCGGCAACCGGATAGCCACTACTCCTGCACCGTGATCGAAAGGTGGTGCCTTGTGACGAAGCACTCCGCGGCTGGTTTCTTCCCTGGTGGTGCACCGGACATCTTCTCTTCGACGACGAGAGCATCTCTTCTCTTGGCCAAGACCCGTCGTGCATCCACCACCAGGAACAACTGCCCCCGTCGGAGCTGTCTTCCACAACAAGGTACCGTAACCGCCTGGCTTCCCTTTTCGATCGGTTCGTGTGAGGTATCTGATTCCTCTCCGTTCCGTTGGGTTGCCTCCAAGCTTTATTCACTCTTTGTTCTGAACTGGTTCCACCTGTCGCTAACCAATTTGCTAAACGAGACTTGAATGCATCACCCGTAGAGACTTTCCAGGACATCGTGCCTTGCCTCTCACCGAGTGGGCCTGGCCGCCGAACTTTATGATCTAGTGTGATTAATGCTTTCTTGCCGTGCATTTTTACCCGCTTCAGTGCGAACCGTGTTGACTTCGTTACCTGCCTTTCTCTTCTCTCCCTTCCTCACTAAATATTCGAGTGTCATCTGGGTTGAGGTATACACCTCTGTCTGAAAATAAGTGGTGCCGTAGAACCTAGAGTTGTCGATAGTGTGGTTCGGGGGATTGAGCTTATTCCATCCTGCAGAGTAATTGTATTTTGAATTATTTGCCGTGGTTTGCTTTAGTATTTTTCATAGACGTGCTGTTATCAATAAATAACTTACTATCTTTATACTAAAGCCTGGTTGCGTGTTTACTCGTTTTGCTGCAGAGAATTACCCTATCTTGTATGCTCCCTATACTGACCAACTTTTCTTGAGAGAAGTCTGACTGCTCAGCCACAGCTACCAATTGAATCTGTGTGGTACAGATTGCTACCAAGTGGGTTCATCGCAACACCTGTGGTCCTAAATCTTTTGCAGTGGTCCCAGAGGGAACTGCACAGGTTTCCGCCTAACAGTGTGCTTTTCACTTCACTATGTGCTGTCTTGTTTTTTTAAGCTGTGTTATCCATAGCAGAGTGGTTTGTAAGTGATAGGACATTATAGTAGATGGGAAAAATTTCACTACTTTCATATTATAAGTATGAACCCGAAAAATCGGGAGACCCACAGAGGGAGATGTCACCATAGCAATCGTGAGCGTTTATTTTTCTCATACGATCGCATTGGAAGTAGTATTAATGTAGGTGGTACACAGTAAAAAATTGTGACATTTTCTAAGGGAAAATCGAGTTTCGCGCTAAATAGGGTGGGTTGTTACGTATGTATAGGTTATGCGGGAGACAGTAAGAAGTAGTGCGGTTTGTCAATGAAAAATCGGACGTCTTGCACTTAAAGGGGGAGCGTTGGTATGTATTGGCTATGCAGATTTACAGGGTAATTCATAGAAATTCGCACAAAAATGGCGCACGCGGCTGGCGCACAGTGTCCCCGTGCGATACACTGCGCCAGCCGCGTGCGAAAAAATCCTTTTCATTGCACAGAATATTCATGGATTTTAGCCTCCGAAACCAGCCGTGGTGCAGAGTGGCGCAGCGACCCTGCAGCAGCGCCAGTTACGCCCCCAAGAATGCCCTCGCGCAAGGAAAAGCCTTCAAAATCCCCAAATCATCGCAAAGGGCTGCGCTAACCCTGGACCAGTTCACAGTGCTGCCAAACAGCAAATGCCAAGCGGGGAACGTGTATTTCAGTGGTTCGCGGGAAGTTCCACACGCGATTGTCCTGGGTGCGTGTACATCAGGGGTGCGTGGGAAGTAACACACGCGATTCCATCAGGGCACGTGTATTCCAGGGGTGCGCGGGAAGTATCACATGCAAAAACAGCAGGGTACGTGTATTCCAGGGGTGCGTGGGAAGTATCACACGCAAAAGCAGCAGGGTACGTGTATTTCAGGGGTGCGCGGGAAGTATCACATGCAAAAGCAGCAGGGTACGTGTATTTCAGGGGTGCACGGGAAGTATCACACGCGATTCCATCAGGGTACATGTATTCCAGGGGTGCGCGGGAAGTATCACATGCAAAAGCAGCAGGGTACGTGTATTCCAGGGGTGCGCGGGAAGTATCACACGCAAAAGCAGCAGGGTATGTGTATTTCCGGGGTGCGCAGGAAGTATCACACACGATTCCATCAGGGTACGTGTATTCCAGGGGTGCGCGGGGAGCACCACACGTGAATTGCATGTGTGGGTCCTCCCAGGTGTTCCATCTACACCATCCACGGCCCCTGCAGGTGGCCCACACCACAGGGGCCTACCCTGCACATGTCCCGCAGGCACCCCATCCACCATGGCCATGCCCCCCAGCCAACCCACATGTCACCTTGCACTACTGCCCACCAACGCATGTCCCCCTGCACCCCCAGCCACCAGCGGCACCCTCCACCAGGCCCCCACGCATGTCTATCACCACCCCCACCCCCAGCCACCAGGGGCACCCTCCACCAGGCCCCCACTCATGTCTCTCACCACCCCCACCCTTCAGCAGTGCAGGGGCAGCCTCCACCAGGCCCCCACTCATGTCTACCATCACCCCCACCCCCCAGCAGTGCAGGGGCAGCCTCCATCAGGCCCCCACTCATGTCCCCCTGCACCCCCACCCCCTAGCATCCAGGGGCAGCCTCCACCAGGCCCCCACTCATGTCTACCATCACCCCCACCCCCCAGCAGTGCAGGGGCAGCCTCCACCAGGCCCCCACTCATGTCTCCCATCACCCCCACCCCCCAGCAGTGCAGGGTCAGCCTCCACCAGGCCCCCACTGATGTCTACCACCACCCCCACCCCCCAGCAGTGCAGGGGCAGCCTCCATCAGGCCCCCACTCATGTCTACCATCACCCCCACCCCCCAGCCACCAGGGGCACCCTCCACCAGGCCCCCACTCATGTCTCCCACCACCCCCACCCCCCAGCAGTGCAGGGGCAGCCTCCACCAGGCCCCCACTCATGTCTCCCATCACCCCCCACCCCCCAGCAGTGCAGGGGCAGCCTCCACCAGGCCCCCACTCATGTCCCCCTGCACCCCCACCCCCCAGCATCCAGGGGCACCCTCCACCAGGCCCCCACTCATGTCTCCCACCACCACCACCCCCCAGCAGTGCAGGGGCAGCCTCCACCAGGCACCCACTCATGTCTACCACCACCCCCACCTCCCAGCCACCAGGGGCACCCTCCACCAGGCGCCCACTCATGTCTCCCACCACCCCACCCCCCAGCAGTGCAGGGGCACCCTCCACCAGGCCCCCACTCATGTCTACCACGACCCCCACCCCCCAGCCACCAGGGGCACCCTCCACCAGGCGCCCACTCATGTCTCCCACCACCCCACCCCCCAGCAGTGCAGGGGCAGCCTCCACCAGGCCCCCACTCATGTCCCCTATCACCCCCACCCCCAAGCAGTGCAGGGGCAGCCTCCACCAGGCCCCCACTCATGTCTACCATCACGCCCACCCCCCAGCAGTGCAGGGGCAGCCTCCACCTGGCCCCCACTCATGTCTACCATCACCCCCACCCCCCAGCAGTGCAGGGGCACCCTCCACCAGGCCCCCACTCATATCTCCCACCACCCCCACCCCCCAGCATCCAGGGGCACCCTCCACCAGGCCCCCACTCATGTCTACCATCACCCCCACCCCCCAGCAGTGCAGGGGCAGCCTCCACCAGGCCCCCACTCATGTCTCCCACCTTCCCCTAGCAGTGCAGGGGCAGCCTCCACCAGGCCCCCACTCATGTCTCCCATCACCCCCACCCCCCAGCCACCAGGAACACCCTCCACCAGGCCCCCACTCATGTCTACCACCATCCCCACCCCCCAGCCACCAGGGGCACCCTCCACCAGGCCCCCACTCATGTCTCCCATCACCCCCACCCCCCAGCAGTGCAGGGGCAGCCTCCACCAGGCCCCCACTCATGTCTACCATCACCCCCACCCACCAGCAGTGCAGGGGCAGCCTCCACCAGGCCCCCACTCATGTCTCCCATCACCCCCACCCCCCAGCAGTGCAGGGGCAGCCTCCACCAGGCCCCCACTCATGTCTACCACCACCGCCACCCCCCCAGCAGTGCAGGGGCAGCCTCCACCAGGCCCCCACTCATGTCGACCACCCCCCCCACCTCCCAGCATCCAGTGGCACCCTCCACCAAGCCCCCACTCATGTCTACCATCACCCCCACCCCCCAGCAGTGCAGGGGCAACCTCCACCAGGCCCCACTCATGTCATGTCATGTCAGGAGCGTGGTCTTCCGTGTGCTTACGCGTGGCCAGCTTGATACAGAGTGATTTGGCACGTGAAAAGTCCTGCATGTCTGCGTGTAATTCGAGGAAAGGCCCTTAGCGTGTAAGCGCGTCTGCACGCATACGTGATTTCATTGGCCCAAATGCCCCCATGCGCAGCTATGACATCACGCGCATGGCCGTAGAGAATGGCGCGTATCAAAAAAAAGATACATGTCCGAATGTCAAAGCGTGTAATTGGTGGAAATGGCCTCATCGCGTATGCGCGTCTGTGACGTGTGTATAAAAAGGTACGTGTAGAACGCCATTTCCTTGTACGTGCTTTTCGTGGAGAGCGAGTGGGTGAAATCTGTACTTCTTGTCGGTTCACACGCGATTTACTTCACAGCGTTTCAAGTTCGTACTCCCTGTTACCTCTGACAGCTTTTTTTCTTTTCCTCTTTTTCCTGGGCCTGTTTCCTCAAACAGCGTTCCCTTCTACTGTTGTCCTGTCTCCTCAGACAGCGTACAATTCTTCTTTTGGTGGGGGTGTTGCCAACGCGCACACGCGCATATTTTTCACGCTTTTGTTCCTGGCAGATGGTGAGTCGCGCACGTATTTAACATCTGTGCTTGCCCCGTGTGTCGCGTACCCCTTCAGAGGTCATTCTAGGCTGCGTGTGACACGCATACGTTCATACTTGTGTTTCTGGGTGCGACAGCGTAGTGCAGGTTTATTTTTCCACGCACGTGGTCTAGGAGGGGTTGCGTGCACCTTACTTCCCTTTTTTGAGGTGCCTGTGCGTTGCGTGACCCGTCATCTTTCCCCAGGGGTGACATACAGCCTTGCTAGAGCACTAGGGTACGATTACCATCTGGTACCCAACCCCTTTGACCCCCAATTACCAAGGACAACAGTTCACATCGACTCCCATACGCACAATAACATCAGTGCCATGGCTGGGAGGCGAACAAGCCGTAAGGGTGGCAAAGGTGGCCGAGCCCCAAGTGGTGGCCGTGGTGGATCCGGTAGGGGACGTGGCCGTGACTTGCAGTGTGCCCCTAGTCCCCCATGTGTGGAGGAGTGGTCAGGGACACTCATGCCCCCCCCCTGGTTGAGGTTAACGTGGCTGACACCATCCATGCTCAGCCCTTGTTGGACCAGCCCACTGTGGAACCAGACCTGGCACAGGGTGACTCCATGGCTGACTTCCAGGTCAGCAGGTCTAGGCCACGTGCGCCGGTGAACGTTGGTGTCATCAGGCCACGTGGATCAGGGGCTGCTAAGTCATCTGCTGCCCCGCGTAGGCAGGCTGGGGAGGCTGCAGAAGTAGCTGCGGCTCCATCCACCCCACCTCTCACACACCCAGCCAGGACAGTGTCGGTCCAAGTCCATCATGCTGACATTCCCCTTGACACCATCACACTTGAGCTAATGCCTGCACCAACTCCCATGCTGAGTGTGCAATCCCACACTCCTAGTACAGAGTCCACCGGGGCTCCTGCCCCTAGTGTCCAGAGTGGCGTAGGACACTCAGGATCCCCACCACCTTCCAAGCGGAAGAGGAAGAGTGCTCGTCCAGTAGAGGCTGATGCCCCAGACACGGCTACACAGTCCGGCCCGTCAAGGAAGCCCAGCTTCAATGAGGCCGAACTGAATGCACTTGTAGAGTATGTGTCCGCACATGACCTCGAAATGGTGATTGTTGCAGGATCCAAGACCACACCTGCACAACGACAGGCACACTGGCAGACCATTGCGGACATCATAAGTGCCCTTGGAATCGTGAGGCGCACAGCTACTGAATGCTACAAGCGCTGGAATTACCTGAAGCGCAGGGCAACGAATAAGCTGGCCTCAAGTCATGCCGCAACTCTAGTGACTGGAGGTGGGTCTCCAGCAGAGGACATACAACTCACTCCACATGAGCAGGTTGCTGGGACCTACGTCACGGAGGAACAGATCCAAGGCGTGGGAGAACTGGCAGATTACGAGGCATTGTGTGTGTGGGAGGGCTTCTGTTTGGGTGCCAGGTGAGGGTGTGTGTGCCTGAGTGGTTTGGGTCACCCATGTGCCTCATCCTATACATTCTGCACATCAGCATTTGGGTATAGCAGCATCCCTTCTGCCAACATTAGACATCCAGCCCAACACCACGCCAGTTGCCCTTGAAGTGTCATCTTGCCACAACATTGTTGCTTATTTACCTCTGTTTATTCAGGCAGATTGTTTGCAGACCACCACTTCTACTCGGGATTTCTCAGTCCTATTGTCACATGTCTGACATGGCTATGGTACAGTGGACTGGCTTTGTTTCCTGGACATGATTTGTTTAGACATGTCCCTGTGCTATAGGACCATATTGGACTGGCAGCTCCAGGTTAAACATTTGAACCATTTCAATGAAAAAATCAATGTCATGAGCAAACTGGACTGAATGAACAATTGGTGCCCTCCTCTCCCTCTTCACTTTATGGCTAGGGTACATGCCATCTGTTTGATGGCATGTGTATTTGACCTGCCAATCACTGGCCAAAGTGTGATGCCACTGCTAGGCAGCATGCAGCAAATGTGTTAATCTTCCATCTTGGTGTCATCAATGTGTGCCATCTGCCTACCCTTCACACGCTGTGACGGTGCATGCATGGGAGGGTTTTAGTCATGTGGGACATGTGTCAATCAAGTACTGTTTCTGTAGCCTCTCAGCCCTAATTGTGTGCCATAGTGCTAATGCCTGTTTCCATTTGTTTTCTTTTATGTCTTTGCAGGGGACGACGCAACTTGATACTGCTGGGGTTGTGGAGATGGTGCAGACCCAGGAGGGGTCTGAGGCCCGACCGACCACCAGTGAGGGACGTGGTGTGGTGGTGGATGAGAACCCACAACTGCTGCAGGTCGTGCTCTCAAGGAGTGTCTCTGGCTGCACCTCCCCCGAGCTGTATTCAGGTGTCGATTCGGATGATGAGACCTATGTGCCGTCGCAGGTGAGTGTTCCTGGGAGGGATTCTGTTCTGTCCGACCCACCTGCACCAGGGTTAGAACCCTCAATGGGCATGTCAGTGTTGGCAGCTACGCCTTTGGTGGTTACGGATGCAGGGTCAACCTCCGCGACATCTGATCCTGTTCCTGGGCCAGCAGATCAGATGGGGAATGCAGTCCTGCAGCCTCAGGCAGTGCCGGCACAGCAAGGCGCAGTTCGCCTTGCCCCAGACAGGTGTGGTGCCTGCCGACGTGGTGGCCGTACGCCACCTGGCAATACCGCATGGGAGCAATCCATATACGGTATGGCAACCCAACAGGCAGCATCATCAGAGATGATGGCTCAGGCCATGGATAGGGCGGCCACTTCCATTGTCCCCCCCTCGAAAGGCTGCTGGAGCGACTACAGCAGGCAACAGACTCCATCTGCCAGTCACACAGGGAGGACATGTTGGCGTCTGACAGGGACAGGCGGGCGGCACTGGCGACTCTGCGAGAAGCCATTTCCATAGAGTCCCAGGGACACAGGGAAGCCCTGAGGGTGGAACTCCTTCACCTCAGGACGACTCTTGTTGAGCTTGAGGCTTCAACAAACAGACAGAAGGACAGAACAGCAGCTGGAGCGTCCCACACGTAGGCTCGCAGCTTAGATGCAGGCAACTAGGGCGGAGGTCCGGGCATCCCGTGAGTTGTTGCATGGGGCCCTCCGCACAATTATCCTCCAGAACTCCTGGGTGGCCTCCCCCACCCCCCGGATCCATTAATGGCCATTTTTGATTTTTTTCTTTTTTTTTGGGACAGTGTGTTGCCTTGTATGGCTCCCGTGGGCATACGCTGCATTGTGGCCGGGCACATGCAGGCTTGTCATGAATTTGGTTCAGATGCTTGGGTTTTTGTGACACACACCCCTCCTGCTTCCCATTTCCATGGGCTTCCACGGGTGTGCCCAAGTGACATTGACGTACATGGTGACATTGGACTCCCATTCGATGTGTGGGAAGTCTGATTGATATGTGCCTCTGCATCCATCTCATCCTCCTAATTTGCAGGTCCATTTCTCATGTCTTCACAAGGCGGTCCACCTTGGAACTGGAGTCCATGTTGTAAGCAGTGCACCTACATTCTTGCGTGGCGCTAACACTGTATACTTGGAAGTGTTCGAAGTGCTGGCATCATCAGGTAGTGAGGCTAGCAAATTTTTAAGTCTGTAATGTCATGTTTAAGGTAGGTTGGAGGTTGTGTAGGTGATTGGTATTCTTGGTAAGTATTTGGTAATGTGGGTTGTAGGTCCTGCATTACTGTGAGCATTTCATGTGTGGCCATGTTTCCATTAGGGACACTGTAGCTGTTGACACTTGGGGCATGTTGTGGGGATTAATTTGTTTGCTCTCCCATTGCATGACATGCCATGGTGTCTTGTGTGGCCGTGCCGGGGAGGGGTTGGGTGACATGGCACTGTTTTCATGTAGTATTTTGCAAGTGGTATTCATTTCTGCAGCATGGAAGTGTGTCTTTTGATGACACTACATTGGTTGTGTTTGTGTAGGTAGGGATGCACACATTGTGACACTTCCACATGAACAATCTCAGGCTGCTATGGTTCTGACAGTTGACTGTCCCTTTGTTGGTCATAATTGTCAGGTCGAGTCATCATTGCTTATCAGATGGTATGTGCCAGGGCTGTGTGCACTCCACAGGGGTGTGATTTCTATGTGAAGTAATTAGCCACCAGCTGCGTACAGGCTGCCTCACCCTGTGCCCTCTCCCCTCCCATGCGCAGCGGGCGTGCATGTGGTTGGGGATGTGGGGGCACCACCATGTCCACAGCCAGGCCCCGGCGTGTTGCAACATTGTGCAGGACACATGCTGCCACTATGATCCTGCACTCTACTGGGGGCGCATATAACAGCTGCCCGCCAGAATGGTCAAGGGAGCGAAAGCGTGACTTGAGCACTCCGAATGTGCGCTCCACTATGCCCCGGGTTGCAATATGGGCTGTGTTGTATCTTATCTCGGGAGGCGTGATGGGGTTCCGAATTGGCGTCATCATGTGGGTGCTCAAAGGGTAGGCACTGTCCCCTGGTGAGGAGGTGATGGGTATAATTAGTGGGGTAGTGACATAACTCTGCATCTGACATGCATGCATGTGCAGTGGCATTCATACTCACCAAGCAGCCATGTATCGCCATGCCGCCCAGCTTCTAGGTCCCGGCTTAGGGTAGACATTCGGTAAATGAAGCTATCGTGGGTGGACCCTGGATAGTTGGCATATACTGAAGTGATGATTCCCTTGGCATTACATACTACCTGCACATTGATGGAATGCCAGTGCTTGCGGTTCCTATAGATGTGCTCAGATGCCCTGGGGGGATGTAGTGCCACATGGGTGCAGTCAATGGCACCTAGCACTTTGGGGAATTGTGCCACACCGTAGAAATCGAGGGCGGCAGCCTGCCTTTCTGCAGGTGTCCTTGGCAGGTATATGTGCCTACGGACTGATGGGCGTGCAGTGATGATGTTCAAGACCTGGTGTAGGCAGCGTGACTGCGTGGCCTGTGACACCCCACCCACTATGGCACTTGTCCACTGAAATGACCCAGTGGCCAAGAAGTGCAGTACATTGAGGACCTTCTCCAGGGGGCTGAGTGCTTGGGAGCACAGGTTGGGTGATGTGAGGTCATCCTCCCACTCACTGACCAGGTCCAGTATTATGTGTGGTGGAAACTTGTACCTACCATACACCTGGTCATCAGGCATCCCAAAAAGGCTGGTTCTGGGAGTGAAAATTCAGGCCCTCACTATCCTCCTCCTCCTCCTTTGGTAACCCACGGCCACTGCTGCTAGGAACGGTATATTGATCCTGGCGTCTGAGCTTGTTTGTTGTTTGCGCGCACTTTTATGCTGCACGGGTTGACATACGCCTGCTTCATGCTGGCGTACGTGTTTCAGGATTGGACCATTTATTTTTCGGCGCGTCGTAGGCAAACGTGTGAATCTTCCCGCCCACCCCAGGAATACACGTAACATGCTCTCCCAGGCCCAGTCGCGAGTGAATATTCCCGCCCACCCCTGGAATACACGTACCCACTCTCACAGGCCCAGTCGCGTGTGGAAGTTCACGCGCACCCCGAAATACACGTACCCAGGGCAATCGCATGTGGAACTTCCCGCGAACCCCGTAAAATACGTAGCCTGCTGGTATCGCGTGTGGAAGTTCACATGGACCCATAATACATGTACCCTGATGGTATCGCATGGGAGACTACCCGTGCACCCCAGGAATACACGTACCCAGGTAAATCGCACGACTGGGGGGGTGGGGGTGCAGGGGGACATGAGTGGGGGCCTGGTGGAGGCTGCCCCTGCACTGCTGGGGGATGGGGGACAGGGGGACATGAGTGGGGGCCTGGTGGAGGCTACCCCTGCACTGCTGGGGGGTGGGGGTGATGGGTAAACATGAGTGGGGGCCTGGTGGAGGCTGCCCCTGCACTGCTGGGGGGTGGGGGTAATAGTAGACATGAGTGGGGGCCTGGTGGAGAGTGCCCCTGGATGCTGGGGGGTGGGGGTGGTGGGAGACATGAGTGGGGGCCTGGTGGAGGCTGCCCCTGCACTGCTGGGGGGTGGGGGTGCAGGGAGACATGAGTTGGACATGAGTGGGGGCCTGGTGGAGGGTGCCCCTGGATGCTGGGGGGTGGGGGTGGTGGTAGACATGAGTGGGGGCCTGGTGGAGGGTGCCCCTGAATGCTGGGGGTGGGGGTGTTGGGCGACATGAGTGGGGGCCTGGTGGAGGCTGCTCCTGCACTGCTAGGGGGTGGGGGTGGTGGGAGACATGAGTGGGGGCCTGGTGGAGGCTGCCCCTGGATGCTGGGGGATAGGGGTGGTGGGAGACATGAGTGGGGGCCTGGTGGAGGGTGCCCCTGGATGCTGGGGTTGGGGGTGGTGGGAGACATGAGTGGGGGCCTGGTGGAGGCTGCCCCTGGATGCTGGGGGTGGGGGTGGTGGGAGACATGAGTAGGGGCCTGGTGGAGGCTGCCCCTGCAATGCTGGGGGGTGGGGGTGGTGGTAGACATGAGTGGGGGCCTGGTGGAGGCTGCCCCTGCACTGCTGGGGGCTGGGGGTGCAGGGAGACATGAGTGGGGGCCTGGTGGAGGCTGCCCCTGCACTGCTGAGGGTGGGGGTGCAGGGAGACATGAGTGGGGGCCTGGTGGAGGGTGCCCCTGGATGCTGGGGGGTGGGGGTGGTGGTAGACGTGTTTGGGGGCCTGGTGGAGGGCGCCCCTGGATGCTGGGGGTTGGGGGTGCTGGGAGACATGTGTTGGTGATCAGTAGTGCAAGGTGACATGTGGGTTGGCTGGTGGGCATGGCCATGGTGGATGGGTTGCCTGTGGGACATGAGCAGGGGTGCAGGGTAGTCCCCTGTGGTGTGGGCTGCCTGCAGGGGCCGTGGAGGGTGTAGAGGGAACACCTGGGAGGACCCACACGGCCAAATCACGTGTAGCATTCCCTGGCACCACCGAAATACACGTACCCTGCTGAAATCGCATGTGAATCTTCCCGCGCACCTCGGAAAACACGTACCCAGGCCAATCGCGTGTGGAACTTCCCGCGCACCCGAAGTACACGTACCCAGAACAATCAGGTGTGGAACTTCACGCGCATCCCAAAGTACACATACCCAGGCCAATCGCGTGTGGAACTTCCCGCGCACCCCGAAGTACACGTACCCAGGCCAATCGCGTGTGGAACTTCCTGCGCACCCCGAAGTACACGTACCCAGGCCAATCGCGTGTGGAACTTCCCGCGCACCCCGAAGTACACGTACCCAGGCCAATCGCGTGTGGAACTTCCTGCGAACCCCGTAAAACACGTAGCCTCCTGGTATCATGTGTGGAAGTTCACGCGGACCCATAATACACGTACACTGATGGTATCGCATAGGAGACTACTCGCGCACCCCAGGAATACACGTACCCAAGCAAATCGCATGGCTGGGGGGTGGGGGTGCAGGGGGACATGAGTGGGGGCCTGGTGGAGGCTGCCCCTGCACTGCTGGGGGGTGGGGGTGGTGGTAGACATGAGTGGGGGCTGGTGGAGGGTGCCCCTGGATGCTGGGGGGTGGGGGTGGAGGGAGACATGAGTGGGGGCCTGGTGGAGGCTGCCCCTGCACTGCTGGGGGTGGGGGTGTAGAGAGACATGAGTTGGACATGAGTGGGGGCCTGGTGGAGGGTGCCCCTGGATGCTGAAGGTGGGGTTGGTGGGAGACATGAGTGGGGGCCTGGTGGAGGGTGCCCCTGCACTGCTGGGAGGTGGGGGTGCAGGGGGACATGAGTGGGGGCCTGGTGGAGGCTGGCCCTGCACTGCTGGGGGATGGGGGTGATGGTAGACATGAGTGGGGGCCTGGTGGAGGGTGTCCCTGGATGCTGGGGGGTGGGGGTAGTGGGAGACATGAGTGGGGGCCTGGTGGAGGCACTGCTGGGGGTGGGGGTGCAGGGAGACATGAGTTGGACATGAGTGGGGGCCTGGTGGAGGGTGCCCCTGGATGCTGGGGGGTGGGGGTGGTGGGAGACATGAGTGGGGGCCTGGTGGAGGCTGCCCCTGCACTGCTGGGGGGTGGTGGGAGACATGAGTGGGGGCCTGGTGGAGGCTTACCCTGGATTCTGGGGGGTGGGGGTGGTGGGAGACATGAGTGGGGGCCTGGTGGAGGGTGCCCCTGGATGCTGGGGGGTGGGGGTGGAGGGAGACATGAGTGGGGGCCTGGCGGAGAGTGCCCCTGGATGCTGGGGGGTGGGGGCTCTAGACATGAGTGGGGGCCTGGTGGAGGGTGCCCCTGCACTGCTGGGGGGTGGGGGTGGTGGGAGACATGAGTGGGGGCCTGGTGGAGGCTGCCCCTGCACTGCTGGGGGTGGGGGTGTAGAGAGACATGAGTTGGACATGAGTGGGGGCCTGGTGGAGGGTGCCCCTGGATGCTGAAGGTGGGGTTGGTGGGAGACATGAGTGGGGGCCTGGTGGAGGGTGCCCCTGCACTGCTGGGAGGTGGGGGTGCAGGGGGACATGAGTGGGGGCCTGGTGGAGGCTGGCCCTGCACTGCTGGGGGATGGGGGTGATGGTAGACATGAGTGGGGGCCTGGTGGAGGGTGTCCCTGGATGCTGGGGGGTGGGGGTAGTGGGAGACATGAGTGGGGGCCTGGTGGAGGCACTGCTGGGGGTGGGGGTGCAGGGAGACATGAGTTGGACATGAGTGGGGGCCTGGTGGAGGGTGCCCCTGGATGCTGGGGGGTGGGGTGGTGGGAGACATGAGTGGGGGCCTGGTGGAGGCTGCCCCTGCACTGCTGGGGGGTGGTGGGAGACATGAGTGGGGGCCTGGTGGAGGCTTACCCTGGATTCTGGGGGGTGGGGGTGGTGGGAGACATGAGTGGGGGCCTGGTGGAGGGTGCCCCTGGATGCTGGGGGGTGGGGGTGGAGGGAGACATGAGTGGGGGCCTGGCGGAGAGTGCCCCTGGATGCTGGGGGGTGGGGGCTCTAGACATGAGTGGGGGCCTGGTGGAGGGTGCCCCTGCACTGCTGGGGGGTGGGGGTGGTGGGAGACATGAGTGGGGGCCTGGTGGAGGGTGCCCCTGGATGCTGGGGGCGGGGGTGGTGGTAGACATGAGTGGGGGCTTGGTGGGGTGTGCCCCTGGATGCTGGGGGGTGGGGGTGGTGGTAGACATGAGTGGGGGCCTGGTGGAGGGTGCCCCTGGATGCTGGGGGGTGGGGGTGGTGGGAGACATGAGTGGGGGCCTGGTGGAGGCTGCCCCTGCACTGCTGGGGGGTGGGGGTGATGGGAGACATGAGTGGGGGCCTGGTGGAGGCTTACCCTGGATGCTGGGGGGTGGGGGTGGTGGGAGACATGAGTGGGGGCCTGGTGGAGGGTGCCCCTGGATGCTAGGGGGTGGGGGTGGAGGGAGACATGAGTGGGGGCCTGGCGGAGGGTGCCCCTGGATGCTGGGGGGTGGGGGTGGGGGCTCTAGACATGAGTGGGGGCCTGGTGGAGGGTGCCCCTGCACTGCTGGGGGGTGGGAGTGGTGGGAGACATGAGTGGGGGCCTGGTGGAGGGTGCCCCTGGATGCTGGGGGCGGGGGTGGTGGTAGACATGAGTGGGGGCTTGGTGGGGGGTGCCCCTGGATGCTGGGGGGTGGGGGTGGTGGTAGACATGAGTGGGGGCCTGGTGGAGGGTGCCCCTGCACTGCTGGGGGTGGGGGTGCAGGGGGACATGAGTGGGGGCCTGGTGGAGGCTGCCCCTGCACTGCTGGGGGGTGGGGTGATGGTAGACATGAGTGGGGGCCTGGTGGAGGCTGCCCCTGCACTGCTGGGGGGTGGGGGTGCAGGGGGACATGAGTTGGACATGAGTGGGGGACTGGTGGAGGGTGCCCCTGGATGCTGGGGGGTGGGGGTGGTGGTAGACATGAGTGGGGGCCTGGTGGAGGGTGCCCCTCGATGCTGGGGGGTGGGGGTGGTGGGAGACATGAGTGGGGGCCTGGTGGAGGCTGCCCCTGCACTGCTGGGGGGTGGGGGTGATGGTAGACATGAGTGGGGGCCTGGTGGAGGCTGCCCCTGCACTGCTGGGGGGTGGGGTGGTGGGAGACATGAGTGGGCGCCTGGTGGAGGTTGCCCCTGGTGGCTGGGGGGTGGGGGTGGTGGTAGACATGAGTGGGGGCCTGGTGGAGGCTGCCCCTGCACTGCTGGGGGGTGGGGTGGTGGGAGACATGAGTGGGGGCCTGGTGGAGGGTGCCCCTGGATGCTGGGGGGTGTTGGTGGTGGGAGACATGAGTGGGGGCCTGGTGGAGGCTGCCCCTGCACTGCTGGGGGGTGGGGGTGATGGTAGACATGAGTGGGGGCCTGGCGAAGGGTGCCCCTGGATGCTGGGGGGTGTTGGTGGTGGGAGACATGAGTGGGGGCCTGGTGGAGGCTGCCCCTGCACTGCTGGGGGTGGGGGTGCAGGGAGACATGAGTTGGACATGAGTGGGGGCTTGGTGGAGGGTGCCCCTGGATGCTGGGGGGTGGGGGTGGTGGGAGACATGAGTGGGGGGCTGGTGGAGGTTGCCCCTGCACTGCTGGGGGGTGGAGGTGCAGGGAGACATGAGTTGGACAGGAGTGGGGGCCTGGTGGAGGGTGCCCCTGGATGCTGGGGGGTGGGGGTGGTGGTAGACATGAGTGGGGGCCTGGTGGGGGGTGCCCCTAGATGCTGGGGGGTGGGGGTGGTGGGAGACATGAGTGGGGGCCTGGTGGAGGGTGCCCCTGCACTGCTGGGGGGTGGGGGTGCAGGAGGACATGAGTGGGGGCCTGGTGGAGGCTGCCCCTGCACTGCTGGGGGTGGGGGTGATGGTAGACATGAGTGGGGGCCTGGTGGAGGCTGCCCCTGCACTGCTGGGGGGTGGGGGTGCAGGGGGACATGAGTTGGACATGAGTGGGGGCCTGGTGGAGGGTGCCCCTGGATGCTGGGGGGTGGGGGTGGTGGTAGACATGAGTGGGGGCCTGGTGGAGGGTGCCCCTCGATGCTGGGGGGTGGGGGTGGTGGGAGACATGAGTGGGGGCCTGGTGGAGGCTGCCCCTGCACTGCTGGGGGGTATGGGTGGTGGGAGACATGAGTGGGGGCCTAGTGGAGGCTGCCCCTGGATGCTGGTGGGTGGGGGTGGTGGGAGACATGAGTGGGGGCCTGGTGGAGGGTGCCCCTGGATGCTGGGGGGTGGGGGTGGTGGGAGACATGAGTAGGGGCCTGGTGGAGGGTGCCCCTGGATGCTGGGGGGTAGGGGTGGTGGGAGACATGAGTGGGGGCCTGGTGGAGGGTGCCCCTGCACTGCTGGGGGGTGGGGGGAGTGGGAGACATGAGTGGTGGCCTGGTGGAGGCTGCCCCTGCACTTCTGGGGGGTGGGGGTGGTGGTAGACATGAGTGGGGGCCTGGTGGAGGGTCCCCCTGGATGCTGGGGGGTGGGGGTGATGGGAGACATGAGTGGGGGCCTGGTGGAGGCTTCCCCTGCACTGCTGGGGGGTGGGGGTGATGGTAGATATGAGTGGGGGCCTGGTGGAGGGTGCCCCTGCACTGCTGGGGGGTGGGGTGGTGGGAAACATGAGTGGGGGCCTGGTGGAGGCTGTCCCTGCACTGCTGGGGGTGGGGGTGATGGGAGACATGAGTCGGGGCCTGGTGGAGGCTTCCCCTGCACTGCTGCGGGGTGGGGGTGATGGTAGATATGAGTGGGGGCCTGGTGGAGGGTGCCCCTGGATGCTGGGGCGTGGGGGTGTTGGGAGACATGAGTGGGGGCCTGGTGGAGGCTGCTCCTGCATTGCTGGGGGTGGGGGTGGTGGGAGACATGAGTTGGACATGAGTGGGGGCCTGGTGGAGGGTGCCCCTGGATGCTGGGGGGTGGGGGTGGTGGTAGACATGAGTGGGGGCCTGGTGGATGGTGCCCCTGGATGCTGGGGGGTGGGGGTGGTGGGAGACATGAGTGGGGGCCTGGTGGAGGCTGCCCCTGCACTGCTGGGGGGTGGGGTGGTGGGAGACATGAGTGGGCGCCTGGTGGAGGGTGCCCCTGGTGGCTGGGGGGTGGGGGTGGTGGTAGACATGAGTGGGGGCCTGGTGGAGGCTGCCCCTGCACTGCTGGGGGGTGGGGTGGTGGGAGACATGAGTGGGGGCCTGGTGGAGGGTGCCCCTGCACTGCTGGGGGGTAGGGGTGATGGTAGACATGAGTGGGGGCCTGGCGAAGGGTGCCCCTGGATGCTGGGGGGTGTTGGTGGTGGGAGACATGAGTGGGGGCCTGGTGGAGGCTGCCCCTGCACTGCTGGGGGTGGGGGTGCAGGGAGAAATGAGTTGGACATGAGTGGGGGCTTGGTGGAGGGTGCCCCTGGATGCTGGGGGGTGGGGGTGGTGGGAGACATGAGTAGGGGGCTGGTGGAGGTTGCCCCTGCACTGCTGGGGGGTGGAGGTGCAGGGAGACATGAGTTGGACAGGAGTGGGGGCCTGGTGGAGGGTGCCCCTGGATGCTGGGGGGTGGGGGTGGTGGTAGACATGAGTGGGGGCCTGGTGGGGGGTGCCCCTAGATGCTGGGGGGTGGGGGTGGTGGGAGACATGAGTGGGGGCCTGGTGGAGGGTGCCCCTGCACTGCTGGGGGGTGGGGGTGCAGGAGGACATGAGTGGGGGCCTGGTGGAGGCTGCCCCTGCACTGCTGGGGGTGGGGGTGATGGTAGACATGAGTGGGGGCCTGGTGGAGGCTGCCCCTGCACTGCTGGGGGGTGGGGGTGCAGGGGGACATGAGTTGGACATGAGTGGGGGCCTGGTGGAGGGTGCCCCTGGATGCTGGGGGGTGGGGGTGGTGGTAGACATGAGTGGGGGCCTGGTGGAGGGTGCCCCTCGATGCTGGGGGGTGGGGGTGGTGGGAGACATGAGTGGGGGCCTGGTGGAGGCTGCCCCTGCACTGCTGGGGGGTATGGGTGGTGGGAGACATGAGTGGGGGCCTAGTGGAGGCTGCCCCTGGATGCTGGTGGGTGGGGGTGGTGGGAGACATGAGTGGGGGCCTGGTGGAGGGTGCCCCTGGATGCTGGGGGGTGGGGGTGGTGGGAGACATGAGTGGGGGCCTGGTGGAGGGTGCCCCTGGATGCTGGGGGGTAGGGGTGGTGGGAGACATGAGTGGGGGCCTGGTGGAGGGTGCCCCCGCACTGCTGGGGGGTGGGGGGAGTGGGAGACATGAGTGGTGGCCTGGTGGAGGCTGCCCCTGCACTGCTGGGGGGTGGGGGTGGTGGTAGACATGAGTGGGGCCTGGTGGAGGGTCCCCCTGGATGCTGGGGGGTGGGGGTGATGGGAGACATGAGTGGTGCCTGGTGGAGGCTTCCCCTGCACTGCTGGGGGGTGGGGGTGATGGTAGATATGAGTGGGGGCCTGGTGGAGGGTGCCCCTGCACTGCTGGGGGGTGGGGTGGTGGGAAACATGAGTGGGGGCCTGGTGGAGGCTGTCCCTGCACTGCTGAGGGTGGGGGTGATGGGAGACATGAGTCGGGGCCTGGTGGAGGCTTCCCCTGCACTGCTGCGGGGTGGGGGTGATGGTAGATATGAGTGGGGGCCTGGTGGAGGGTGCCCCTGGATGCTGGGGCGTGGGGGTGTTGGGAGACATGAGTGGGGGCCTGGTGGAGGCTGCTCCTGCATTGCTGGGGGTGGGGGTGGTGGGAGACATGAGTTGGACATGAGTGGGGGCCTGGTGGAGGGTGCCCCTGGATGCTGGGGGGTGGGGGTGGTGGTAGACATGAGTGGGGGCCTGGTGGATGGTGCCCCTGGATGGTGGGGGGTGGGGGTGGTGGGAGACATGAGTGGGGGCCTGGTAGAGGCTGCCCCTGCACTGCTGGGGGGTGGGGATGGTGGGAGACATGAGTGGGGGCCTGGTGGAGGGTGCCCCTGGATGCTGGGGAGTGGGGGTGGTGGGAGACATGAGTGGGGGCCTGGTGGAGGGTGCCCCTGGATGCTGGGGGCTGGGGGTGGTGGGAGACATTAGTGGGGGCCTGGTGGAGGGTGCCCCTGCACTGCTGGGGGATGGGGCTGGTGGGAGACATGAGTGGGGGCCTGGTGGAGGGTGCCCCTGGATGCTGGGGGGTGGGGGTGGTGGGAGACATGAGTGGGGGCCTGGTGGAGGGTGCCCCTGGATGTTGGGGGGTGGGGGTGGTGGGAGACATGAGTGCGGGCCTGGTGGAGGGTGCCCCTGCACTGCTGGGGGGGTGGGGGTGCAGGGAGACATGAGTGGGGACCTGGTGGAGGCTGCCCCTGCACTGCTGGGGGGTGGGGGTGCAGGGAGACATGAGTGGGGGCCTGGTGGAGGGTTCCCCTGTATGCTGGGGGTGGGGGTGGTGGTAGACATGTTTGGGGGCCTGTTGGAGGGTGCCCCTGGATGCTGGGGGGTGGGGGTGCTGGGAGACATGTGTTGGTGATCAGTAGTGCAAGGTGACATGTGGGTTGGCTGGTGGTCATGGCCATGGTGGATGGGTTGCCTGTGGGACATGAGCAGGGGTGCAGGGTAGTCCCCTGTGGTGTGGGCTGCCTGCAGGGCCCGTGGATGGTGTAGAGGGAACACCTGGGAGGACCTACATGACCAAATCACGTGTAGCATTCCCCGTCACCACCGAAAATACATGTACCCTGCTGAAATCGCGTGTGAATCTTCCCGCGCACCTCAGAATGCATGTACCCAGGCCAATCGCGTGTGGAACTTCCCACGCACCCGAAGTACACATACCCAGGACAATCGCATGTGGAACTTCATGCGCATCCCGAAGTACATGTACCCAGGCCAATCGTGTGTGGAACTTCCCGCACACCCCGAAGTACACATACCCAGGCCAATCGCGTGGGGAACTTCCTGCGCACCCCGAAGTACACGTACCCAGGTCAATCGCGTGTGGAACTTCCCGCGCACCCCGAAACACACGTACTCAGGTTAATCGCGTGTGGAACTTCCCGCGCACCCCGTAGTACACGTACCCAGGCTAATTGCGTCTGGAACTTCCCGCGCACCCAGGAACACACGCACATACTATTTTTCACACAGCGGGTGTCTGTGTTTGTCGGTACCCCTTTGCACCCCATTTGTCCTAGAGAGCCATTGTATGGACCATTCATCATGGCTGTATATGGGTGCTTTTTGTTAGCGCACATTTTGGCGCACATTTTTTTCAGGCGCAGGGGCGCTACCGCCTGCTTTCTTGTGGTGCACTTGTTTGGCCCTGTGCACATCTTTGACCATGCACCGTGCACATCGCGCACTTGCCTCCTGTACTTCCCCCGTGACGCCCATATTTTCACGCGTTGTTCCCCATTCCGAGTGTTACGCCCCGTGTTCCGCCTACTTTTGTGATGTGCGCCGCGCTATGTGCGATTTCGCAGTGGCCGTGGCGCACGCTGTTGGATGACCTGTGCGCCGGCGTGCGCGGCGCACATTTTTAGCGCACATCCAATGTTTTTCTCGCGCACAGACTTCCATGAATCGATGTGCGCTGGTTTCCCTGCGATTTTCGCACTTGCACTGCGATTTTCGCATTTTTACTGCGAATCGCACGTTTTGGCACCTCTGTACAGGAATTTTCGGCGCACATTAATTCCATGAATCGACCCCTGTGTGGCATTAATTTGTTTAAATGAAATCATAAAGGTTGCACATGTTCTCTGAATAAAATATGCATACCTGTACTTTATACTCATGCATGTGCGCATGCATGGAGCTGTACGTAGAAATCCGCGACAATTGTACAGTAGTTTTTGAAGTAGGTGATTTGCAATGATATGCGACTTGCATTCAGAGTGATCAATAGTACATTTGAAGTGCAAAATATTGATGACAGAGTTAGATGTAGAGATGTTGAATGTGATTGGTGGATGGTTGTGTGACTGCTTAGATGTGTCCAATGAGGGAATAGATTCGCGAGTGATGTGGAAAGGATAGAAGGACTGGCTAAGAGTTACGTTCCGCACGTAGACAGCGCTTGTCCGTGGGTAGGGAGTGTCACATACGGGGTTCTACAGCAAATCCAGCATGGAAAGGGGACTGTAGGCATCAGCCAATTAGATGTTCACATTGCTCTTTTGTGTCGAAAGACGGTGTGTATACTGAAGATGGCAGAGGTGGAGAGAGTCAGGGTTTTGGTGCTCTGAGATATTTTTGTCCATGGTTTACAGCACTATTCCGAAAGTAGGCATGTGGCACACAATTTCCATGTGAGAGGAGTGGAGGTGGTGTGGAGCGCTGAGACTGATCGCAAAGTTGCAGCAATTCTCCAAGTTTGCAGAGACATGCATTTGGTACTTTTACACTATGGTGCTTGCCATTTAGGCTACGTGAGTTCACATACTTTGCTGGAAGATATAGAACAGTTGGTGCAAGCAGTCATTAACAACTTTCCAACAGCAAATGTAATATTTCTGGGTTACTCCCTAGAGGAAAATGGGACAACAGTTCTGTTTTCTGTCCTGATAAAAGTAATGGGAGGTGCAACATCAATCGCGGCATGCATGCTTTCATGTTACGAGCTAGTATGTTTTTCTGCAGCCACAAGAACATTGTTCCCAGTAATGCGGCTTATTTTGCAGCAGATGGTGTTGCGTTATCTTCTTTGGGAAATGCCATGTTCTTTTGGAATGTAAGGCTTGCTTTGGAGAAGGTTCTGTAATGGTTATAGGAGTAAAGTAAGAAGAAAAAAATATTTTAAAAAATAAATAAATAAAAGGTGTCTGTAAGGCATCTGCCCAAAAAAACAAAATAAACGGCTCTTTTTAGAGCCCACCTTCAAGGGGAAAAGGGGAATAATATTTAAATGTACAGTCGTCACGCTGTGATTCTCTATGTGTCCGCGGACATGGCTGTAGTTTGCAGGCAGTGCGTATTACCAACGGGGATTCTGGGGTGGAGACACATACAAATGAGAATGTGGAAGGTAGGGATTGGTCAGTAAAGTTCAGTGGGTGTGTTCTGAACGGAGAAATTTAGTGAGAAGGTTTTTTCCCTGACAGCAGACCAGACAGCCATGGCTCTGTGTGCTCGAAAACAGATTATCTGGATTTTGGGAGACTCATAGATACATTGGTTGAAGGTGCATGCAGAAAGTTGTGGTCTATCTGCAGATATTGGATTTCCTCATGTGGAAGTGCACTGTCATGGCGTGCGTGGAATGAGGTGGCTGGACTTGGTATCTCTGTGTGCTACTTTACAGACAGAGCGTCATCCTGATATACTTATCATTAATTGCGGAGGAAACAGTTTAGGCCATGTCTCTGGAATTTCTTTGCAATTTGCAATGAAGGAAGGTCTTGCGAAGGTCATGGACATGTTTCCAAATTGCCAAATAGTGTTGTCCCGTATGGCACAAAGACAAATATGGCTGCGTTCTTCTGCATTTGGTCCACAAATGGATAAAGTGAGGCGCAATGTCAATAAGGCTGTTTGTGCCTTTCTAAGAGATGTTGGCAATCCTCATCCCACAATGAAAACATTATGGGCCTCATTATGACCCAGGCGCTAAGTGTTTAAACACTTAGCGCCTAATTACGAGGTCCCTTTGCGGGACCCACAAAGGGACCTTGGTGCTAATTACAGTACCGCAATTTGCGGTACCGTAATTAGCGCCTTCCCATTCCCCTTGAGCCCTATGGGGCAAAAATGGGAATGGGGAAGGGCCATGGCGGCATGGGGAATTACCGCCCACCAACCACGGAATGGGGTGGTAATTCCCCATTCCGCCATGGCGGACTTTGGCATGGACCATGGTGCTAATAGCACCATGGTTTAGCGCCGGAGTCCTAATGAGGCCCTATGTTTCGCAGCACTTTCATTTTTCGCAGAGATGGAGTCAATCTCGCATATGTTGGCAATCAGATTTTTCTTGGCAATGTACAAAATGCATTGCAACCTTTTTTGGATTCATAGGGCCTCATCACACGGTAGGCGGTAACCATGGCGCTAATAGCGCCATGGTTGCTGCCGGTATTTTACCGTGTCCACCTTCGTGGATGGCGGAATTAGCGCCCTACTCCAAGGTGAGCGGGGCAGTAATTCCCCATTCACCAAGGCTCTTCCCCATTCCCATTTTTGCCCCCATAGGGCATAATGGGAATGGAGAAGGTGCTAATTACAGTACCGCAAATTGCGGTACCATAATTAGCTCAGAGGTCCCTTTGCGGCACCCTACTTTAAAGGCTGGTAAAACCAGCCGTTAAAGTCTGGTCCCGCAAATGTAACTCGTAGTAAGGCGGTAGGGGTTTACCAGTACCAGTGCCCTTACCGGTACCGGTAAACCCCTACCGCCTACCGTGTAATGAGGCCCATAGTCACCTATTTGGCAATCCGTTTTTTCAAATCCACACTTTTTGAAACACACACAACACCACCCAAAGGCTCTTTTCAGAGCAACCACTTACTCCCAGCGAAAAGTGCATTGGTTTTTCCCCGCTTGCACCCTCCATTTTTGTGCATCCTACGACTGTCCGCAGACTTTCTGAAAAATGCGCGGAGGCCTACATTGGTCACTTGATAGTTCTATTGTTAAACTGAGAAAGGCGTCTCTGAAAAGAGCCTTTTTTGTAATTTTTGTTGTTTTAAAGTGTATTGCTTTTCAGTACACGACACACTAGGAGAGGAGGGCAAAGGAGGGTAAGGAAGGGACACCAGCCACGGGGATATGAAAGGGCAGGTGGAGAGAGAAAGATGTAGGGTGGCTTTTACTTAGGTAGGGGGCAGTTCTTCTGGTGCTCCGTGACCGTAGCTTCAAAAGGACTTCGAAGACTCTCCCCCCTGCAGAGTACTGCGTCGCAGTACATACACAATATTGTGACCCTCGACAGGTAAGGGTCAACAGCATCGCAAATGGCTTGTGAGGCAGCTGGAGGGATGCGCTCCCCCACAGGAGTGTCTCTTGTGGTGAGAGGATCGGACACGGAGGATGCTGTAGAGGAACTCAATCTACTACGTTCATCACATGGCACCACCTTGCGAATGGCCGCACTGTGGAATGAAGTTAGGTGTCGCTTCATGGTTGTCGTACGAAAGCTGTATGCACCACGTCTCCCGCGACTCAGCAGCAACTGGCACTGGTTACACCTGACCAGGTTCGCACGTGCTTTTGGTACTGTCATGATTCCTGCCCATGTCCCCAGCCCTCCAAGATGTCAGGCTGGAGCCAGGCCACGATCACCTACATGGCCCTCAAGGGCCTCTCCATCCCTCCAAAGACCCACTTGGAGTCAGACTTGGCGCTTGTGGCACCAGACTCACTCACTCCCATAGGATAACATTGGGGATTGGACTTGCAGTGCATTGACGGGGACAAGATGGATGCCCCCACATATTTTGGTTCCCAGAACTGCATGTGCAGTCTGGGTGTGGTTCAGCCCAGAGACACCTGTGATACCCAGAGACTATTTCAGCCATGCCCAGGCTGAGAGACATGCTTTGCGTTTTCTGCACCTGCAGCGTGACACTCACCGTGTTCGGATCGGTCTCCAGTAGGCCTGCATCTTTCTTCTGTGCTCAGCTCCTGCAAGAACAAGAACACCGTTAGGAACAGCCTTACCTTGCAGCGCTTCTGCCCATCATTCATCGCTCCTTCTGTTCTGCGGGCATCTTCGGCGGTGTCATTCCCATCCCGTCAAGCCGCTTCCTAAGGAAAAGGGAAAAGAACAGAAAAAAGGCATTAGTAAGCATTCTGCAAATCTTCGCTTATTTTTAAATACCGTACGAGCTTCAAACGCTTACCTGAATCCCAGCCGCTCTGTGGGAACTTTGTCTCCGGAACTTCTCATCCATTTGCAAGAGGAAAAAGATACTCCAGGTTAGCGTGGAAACATCTAGAGGCGCCGCAGACCGCGCTTACTCACCGCATTTGTTCTTCATAACCAGCATCCACGCTGAAAACATTGCGGCACCTAAAAGACACAGAAAAAGAACTCAGTTCAATACAGATACAAAAGGGGTGCATCGCGCTCTCACTCACCTTCAGCGCTACTCATCCCAGCAGCACGCCGCCATCCCCGGACGCTGGCCGTCATCTAAGGAAGGAAAGGAACGAAGTTAGAGAACTGTTCAAAAGACTCATTATACTTACTTGTCGGACTTTTGCGAGTGAAGTAACTAGGCAGCAACGAGCCTGCATCAATCAACGCGCCCCCTACACTGAAAGCAGGACGGAGAGCACACTATCCAAGAAAACAAGGTGAGCTGTGGGTCAAAGGGAAGGGTTGGACCCCGGGGAAGAATGGGTTCAAGCACACAGAGACAATAGGGACTTAAACTCTACCAATCCTGTGTTTCAGGCCCAGTCTCCAGTCAAATAACCTCCAGGGAAGAGTTTGAGGTCGTGAGAGGTCAGAACAGGCTGAGTGACGTCCCCGTGGATACCAGGTAAGTGTTACAGGTACATTCCCAAAAACGGTAAACAACCACCACACCCACGACTCCCGGCGAGTGCTTTTAGTGCAGAGTTTGGGGGTGGTGCTGAGGCTAATGAAGCAACAGTAGCCATGGATGCCATAAGGAGTAGTCGGCTAATGTTCGCTACAGCAGTAAAGGCAGCACAACTCAATCTGCTATAGCCAGAAGGACAATGAAGATGAGCTCGGGGGTTTGGCCATTTATAGGGGTTGAGGGGTGTGGCTCGTGACCACATTGATCACTGAAAAGCGTTGCAAAAATTCTAAACAATACGTTCAAAGGTAGGCCAATTGTATGGGACATGTGAAATGGTGATTTTATACTGTAAAATAAT
This sequence comes from Ambystoma mexicanum, assembly GCF_040938575.1. Taxonomy (NCBI): domain Eukaryota; kingdom Metazoa; phylum Chordata; class Amphibia; order Caudata; family Ambystomatidae; genus Ambystoma; species Ambystoma mexicanum. The sequence continues at coordinate 481,273,332 of NC_090922.1, forward strand.
TTCACATGCTTGTATAGGTTCTTTTGAAATTTTGCGGAAGCAGACAAACTGCGCAAATTAGTCCACACGCTCAGCGTGGGTGCGGTCACTGATGACATTGTGAACACATCCGCAAGGGAAATGGGTGCCCGCTGGACAGCAAATGCAGAGTAACGGACGTGCACATGTGCACGGGTGTTCTACGGACAGTGTTGGGCTCCTGAAACTAATTAAAAGTGCGACACAAGTGACACGGACAGTTACGGACAGGCGCGATGTTCGCAGTAGTTATGGGTGTTGTGCGCATGTGCGTACATGATCTGCTGACTGTACGGACAGGTACAGTGTCCTTAGGACACCTCTATTTTGTTTGACTACGGATATGCCAGCCACCGCGCCTATTCTACAGACAGTTCTATCTTGGCTGCGGATGCTACGGACAGGTATAGTGTCCTTAGAACACCCCCATTTTGTTCATTTACAGACATCCCGGGCAACTTGTGTGTTCTACGAACATATTTTATCTTGTTTGCGAGTGGTACGGAGAGGTATAATGTCCTTAGGATACCCCATTGTGTTCATTTACGCACAACTTGAACATCTGGTCTGTTCTAAGATCATTTCCATCTTGGTTGCGATTGGTACAGGTAGGTGTATTGCCGTTAGAACATCTATATTGTATTGCTTACGTCCAGCTCGAACAGGCACACTGTCCACGGACATTTTAATTATTTAAAAAAAAACATTTTGCCTCACACCCTTCCACTACAACTAACATTAAAAAATTGTCAAAACACACACACACATCAATCAAGAGAAATAAAGGGGGAAGCAGATACTGAAACGAATATAGGGGAATTAGGGTTTAACACTGGCTGGTTGTGAGGGGATGATTTGTGAGGGGATGAAGGGATGGATGTTTCATCAAAACGTTTATTTTCTTCTTGAAGGTTTGGGGATGGTTCACTAGGAAATGGAGAAGGGGGGCAGGTACAGGTGGGACAGTGATATCGTATTTTCCCTCTCAAATATTCCTCCACAAATTGCCATAAACTGTTAAAATTGTCATTCAGTATGTCCAGATTCAATTCTATCCTTTTCAGCCTGTCTTCCTCTGTGTTCTTTGTTGACGTTTCTTCTTTTTGTACCTGGTCTGTTAAAAATAAATATATATATGTTAAATGCCCATAAAATACTGACCATTAATTTCCTTATGCAGAGTACTGTGTACCATTATTATCGCTATCTTCCAACATTTCCCCATGCAGAAAATTCTCCTCCAGCCACTCCAAAGTACTGCACATTTCTGTGTCAAAACAACAGTAATACATTATTTCTTCTGCCCCTCATACAAAAAAAGTACACACACATATTAGAAAAATGAAGGTCACTTACTATTTTGTTGTAATTTTTCTTTCTTGTACTGTGTGCGTCTACTGCCGCTCCTGGCTGCACAGTTTCTGTGAGGTAATTACGTTTGAGGCATACCTTTTTTTGTTGTTACAATCCATTTCATTCTACATGGCCATTAAATGCATGGTTAATGTTTCAGACGTTTAGGTTCACTTACTTATTTATTAGTACTTATAATGTCTTTATATGTTCTTTTTCAAAGTTGTACATTTTTTATGTAACACAATAATACAATTTCAGATGCCCCTTGACTGTTTGGGTAGTGTTGACTTCAGTTGCGCCCGACCTCAGACAGGCGCTCAGTCCGTGCCTTTAGCTAGGGGGTTCAGTATGTTCTATGTTACATGCACGTAGGTGGCGCGAGTTATGGTTGCTTAGCTTACCATAAGTAGCGAATGTCAAGGGTTTTTTGGTTTTACTTTGAACCATAACTTCCCTTTAACAAAGTTTTTTTACTGAAAATATATATATATATATATATATATATATATATATAGCAGTGACCGAAAACAAAGGGGCTACACATGTGATATCATCAGTGATGTCATCAATGACATTTGTGATGCCATCTTTCATGTCCTGGGTGTTACCAGTGCACAGTGGTGCGGGCAGGTATGGTTGCTTAGCCCACCATAACTGGCCAATTTCAGGGGTTTTTCGGTTTTACTTTGAACCATAATGTCATGTTTGTAAATTTATTTTAGTGAATTTCACAGGTTTTTAGTAGCGCAACTTAAGCATAACGTCCCCTTAACAAAGTTTTTATATATATATATATATATATATATATATATATATATATATATATGTATATAGAGCAATTCAGCCTCATTGTGTATTCCATGGTTTGGACACAAAAAGCAATCCTTGGAGAGTATTAATGAACTTTCTCATTTTTTTAACCAAGGTTACATGGATTTAAGATCTTGCCGACATTTAAAAGCCTCTTTAGTGAATTATTATTATTCAGAATGAGAGAATAAGGAATTAATGAAATAATTTTATCCTAACCATGTTCTTTTAATCTTGCATAATATTTTGGAAAATTTGACATACAGTAATTCTAAATCCGAGTGATGCTTAAAACACGTGCCGGACTGAATTGTCACCCATTAAGAGCGGTTAAGGCAAAATGTTCTTCTAATAGCTCAGCAGAGGTTGAAAGTAGTTTGTAATGTCATGCTCTTCAAGAAGATTTACTGCGCTTTGTTTTTCTCTCTGGTTATGTCCATACCAAAGAGTTTAATTTAAGGCCCATCCTAAGGGATATGAGTTTTACTCAAGACGACCTGTATTATGCTTTCTATTGATAGCAGAGGTAGCACTTAGTGGCTTGGCCTTGTTATCATATTTGCAGCAGGCTATGAAGGTAGGAACATCTTTTATTTCTTTGTAATTCTGATTTCATTCATGTCTCGCTCCTATGAGTCTGTTGTTTATGTTAATCTAAGTGCTATGAATCAAGTGGGTAAGTTTATCATCATGTTTTAATGTGAAATGAAGTGAACATGGGTGAGTATTTTAGTTTTTTGGTTTTTATTCTATTCTATTTATTTAAATGTTTATTACTTTATGTATTTTTGTACACGTTTTAGTGAATTGATTATTCTGAAATAAACTCAGATGATGATGAAATTAACTCCAACTCTCCAGAGTAATGTGAGGGTGAGCTGCATTGACTTGTTTTGGCACAGGGTATTTCATTGAAGAGCTAACTAGGAGCTTATAGAAAGATCATGCAATTGAGTTCCAGCTTCCTATGCATTTGGACTAAACCAGCTACATGGTGATATTTGTTCTTTTTGCAACTCCATAAAAGGGAGTTTCATTAGTGTTAAGATAGATTTCTAAACTCTGACCTGGTGGGCAGAGGTTTAGGAGGCCACCCTAGTTTAGTTTAACAGGGGAACCGTCTGGACAAACGGGATCAATCTATGGTAGCTTGGCAGGCGATCAAGACTAAGTCTCAGGAGGGGTGAGAGTGATCGGAAGCCCATAATGAGCACACACAGTAAAACGCGACAGATTACCCTTAGACGGTTGTATCAAAAATACATTTATTATAGGCCTGATAATCAAAACACAAATAGACTACAGTTATGAAGAAACAATACCACATAATATCATACACTATCTTACATATAAACAATAATGCGATTAGCCTTAGCTGATGATCGGGGAAGAAAATAACCACAACCTGTAACAGTAAAGGGGTTAAATCAACACAAATATGAGTTTAGGCAGTCCTTCATTAACAATCCTTAACTGATGAAGTTGAGCACTACGAAGAGAGGAGCCTAGTGCTGAAAGTACAGTTGTGCGTTAACAAGGCGCGTTCATGCGTAAACGAAAAAGCAGGTTCTCCTCAGGAGGCTGTAGCTGCTCAGGAAGGAGCTTGAGGCAATGAAAAATAACTTCCTATTCCTAGCAGAGGGTTTACCCTTGCAGATAGAGCGACATTCGGAGTTCGGGAATAGCTGGGGAGCGTGGCTATCCCAGCTAAGGTGAGTATCTTTTGAGGGACACTTGTGCGCAAAAGTGAATGGATGTGTCAGGAGGCCACCGATAAGTTAGGAAAGTACACACCGAGCCTCGACGCAGTCGGGACCAAATGTTGGCAGTCTAGCCTTTTGGTGTTAACCCTGTAGTTTCAGGATGCTCTGGTTCTCAGCTGCTGCGGTACGGGACGATCATCTGTGACGAGACGTTTGCTTTTTCTCAGCCTTTGAAGGAAGAAGAAGGTTTGCTTCAGTGCGGCTCTTCTCAAGACACGGGAGGAAAGAACTGCAGGCCCTTTCAGCAAGGTTCGCTACAGCAGGGCGACACAGGTGTAGAACCTGATAATATAGAGGCCTGGTTTGTTATCAGTACAGAATCATTACACACCATTAGCCATCATTACTATTGGTTACAGAACCGTTATTTAGTATTAACCCTTTAGGAATTATTGCATCATGTTTAGTTATCCATCATATATTCTGTTTAGTTCTGATTAGTACTGACTAGTAACAACCATGCATTTGAAGAGAGAAATAGGCCCTGTTATATGAAGGGTTTGCTTAGTTATGTTATTGCCATATATGTTGAAAGAGATGTTTTTAGAATTATGTATTATGCATTAGAATGTAGCGTTTAGGCTAAGAGAGAAACGTGCTAAGCACTATAGAGAATGAATGAGGCCTGAAATGGCATGTAGAGACATTTAGAGATACATTGGTATGTTTTGTAGTTATATGTACACATGTATGCATTGTAGAGACACCATGAACATAGAGTGTGCACTTAGAATATGCTTTGAGCATATAGATAGCGCTTGCCATTGCGAGAGAAAGAGTAAGCACTATTGAAAGCATGAGGCCTATGAATCCATTCTGATGGAGACAGAGAAGCGCCATGGTGTGCGAAGATTGGTAAACAGTTGCTTGGCAGAGACAGATAACACAAACCTTGTCCGAGTGGAAGGCGAAGGAGGCCTAATCAGCATGGCTTGGTGTTCGCAGAGAAAAGGTGGGAGGCGGTGCCATATGAGGAGATGGGAGAGGAGCCTTTGCAGGCAAGGAGAGGTCTTGCACACATGCACGGAAAGAGGATTTTGCGAAGCCAACAGTGGAGTGAATGGGTATAAATGGAGAAATAGGAGGCAGGCAACGCAGACAGATAGGCCATGATAGAGATATGATGTCCAATTTCACATTGACACAGAACAGGAGTGAAAGTACACAGACATTCAGGCACTGCCTGAATATAGAATTTGCTGACAGAGAAAGAGACATTCTTAGCTTAGAGAAAGAAGTAACCATGGGGAATGAGTACGTCATTGCATAGTATAACCAGGGGAGAGGGGAGTTGCTAGCACTAGTTGTTGTTGGAGACGGTGTTAGATGTTGAAGGAGTTCGAGGAGATCGAGAGCTTGGCAAGGGCTTGAGGCAGTTCGAGAGACACTGACTGGCTGGTTGCAGAGTAAACGGAGAGGAGAGACTTGATAAAGACAGAGCTGGAGAGGGGAGAGAGGCACATGTAAATTGGAAGTATGGTTTATGGCCTAGACTAACTGATTGATTAGAACAGACACTCATACAAAGAGCTTTGGGTCTGGGAGAAGGGGAAATCAGACAGGGATTGTCTTAGAGAGTGAGTGTGAAGTATGGTATGGATTGGAGAGGAATGCTGACGCTTGCATTAGACTGCATTAGAATCACAGGCTTGCATTAAAAGCCTGTAAGGCTTATAGTTATTGCATGGTAGATTTGCACCAGAAGCATAAAAGGTGCAAAATTGAGATTTGCATAGTTTTGGTAATGCTTGCATCATGCCTTGTTATGCATAAATAAATGTATTATATTGTTATAATTGCATCGATTCATGTGTTTTCTTTGTGTCTTATGTTATTGTGTTTATAAGAGTATGTAAGGAGTAATCTAGAAGTAACACAGTGCACAAAGGCCCTGAGAAACGATAGTGGGGGGGGCATAGTGGTCCACACCCTCCTAGGAGATTGGCTATGGTTGTCTAGGGTTGGCTAGAATTGTCTAAGACCGGTGCATGGTTGCCCAGGGGGGGCTAGACCGTGATAGGGAATTGTTGTAGGACTCACAACAATGCGCCCGTAACGCGGGACTTTATGCTGACTGATAACATGCCACTTATCGGTTTTGCAGCAGTCGAAGTTTGAACATCATGTGCAGCTGTGTTTTTTTTTTTTTTGTTAGTTCGTGGGCATAGATATTTTTATGTTTCATGTTTTGTCTGTCTTGAGGTTGTTATGATTTAGAGCATGCTTTGTCCACAATTTTGTTCACCGTAGGAAGGGGAACGCAATTGTCTGACTGACTTTTTGAATCCGGAATTGAATTTGGCATTGATCCAGAGCAGTATTTCATGACTAGCAATTTTTAAAAAAGGGGACTAAATGTACATTTATTTAGCCGAGCTAGAGAAACAGTTTTTTCTTGAAGACGCTTGTGGTATTTTGTTTGTTTGGAAATCTGCAGAGACTGAAACTTTTTGGGGAAATCTGACGTTTGTTTTGGAGTCCTATTGGTTGAAATTTGTGCGCACATTTTTGGAAAGCTATAGACTAACAGGCTAATTCATAGAATTTTGCACAAAAGTGGCGCACGCGGCTGGCGCACAGTGTGTGCGTGCGAATGTCTGCGCCAGCCACGTGCGCTAAAATCGATTTCCGCGCACAGCTTATTCATGGATTTAAGCCTCCAAAACCAGCCGTGGCGCAGAGTGGTGCAGCGACCCTGCAGCAGCACCAGTTACGCCCCCAAGACGCCCTGGCGCAAGGAAAAGCCATCAAAATTCCCAATTCAGCGCAAAGGGCTGCGCTAACCCTGGACCAGTTTACAGGGCTGCCAAACAGCAAACGCCAAGCGGGGAGCATATATTACTGGGGTGCGTGTGAAGTTTCACATGTGAAAGGGCCTGTGCGAGTGGGGTACGTGTATTACTGGGGTTCGCGGGAAGTTTCACATGCGATTTCAGCAGGGTACGTGTATTACGGGGTTCGCGGGAACTTTCACACGCAAAAGGGCCTGTGCGAGTGGGGTACGTGTATTACGGGGGTGCGCGGGAAGTTTCACACGCGATTGGCCTGGGTAGGTGTATTTCAGGGGTGCGTGGGAAGTTTCACACATGATTGGCCTGGGTACGTGTATTTCAGGGGTGCGCGGGAAGTTTCACACGCGATTGGCCTGGGTATGTGTATTTCAGGGGTGCGCGGGAAGTTTCACACGCGATTTCAGCAGGGTATGTGTATTACGGGGTTCGCGGGATCTTTCACACGCGAAAGGGCCTGTGCGAGTGGGGTACGTGTATTACGGGGGTGTGCGGGAAGTTTTGCACGCTATTGGCCTGGGTATGTGTATTTCAGGGGTACGCGGGAAGTTTCACACGCGATTGGCCTGGGTACGTGTATTTCAGGGGTGCGCGGAAGTTTCACACGTGATTGGCCTGGGTACGTGTATTTAAGGGGTGCGCGGGAAGTTTCACACGCGATTGGCCTGGGTATGTGTATTTCAGGGGTGCATGGGAAGTTTCACGTGCGATTGGGCTGGGCACGTGTATTTCAGGGGTGCGTGGGAAGTTTCACACGCGATTGGCCTGGGTACGTGTATTTCAGGGGTGCGCAGGAAGTTTCACACGCGATTGGCCTGGGTACGTGTATTTCGGGGTGCGTGGGAAGTTTCACACGCGATAGGGCTGGGTACGTGTATTTCAGGGGTGCGCGGGAAGTTTCACACGCGATTGGGCTGGGTACGTGTATTTCAGGGGTGCGCGGAAAGTGTCACACGCGATTGGCCTGGGTACGTGTATTTCAGGGGTGCGTGGGAAGTTTCACACGAGATTGGCCTGGGTAGGTGTATTTCGGGGTGTGCAGGAAGTTTCACACGCGATTGGGCTGGGTACGTGTATTTCAGGGGTGCGCGGGAAGTTTCACACGTGATTGGAGTAGGGTACGTGTATTACTGGACTGCGCATGAAGTTTCACACGTGATTTTGCTGTCAGAGCGGGGAACGCGTATTTTCGGGGGTGCGCGGGGAGTCCTACACGTGAATTGGCAGTGTGGGTCCTCCCAGGTGTCCCCTCTACCCCCTCCACGGCCCCTGCAGGCAGCCCACACCACAGGGGACTACCCTGCACCCCTGGTCATGTCCCGCAGGCATCCCATCCACCATGGGCATGCCCCCCAGCCAAGCCACATGTCACGTTGCAATATGATCCCCAATTTATGTCTCCCAGCACCCCCACCCCCCAGCAGTGAGGGGCACCTGCCAGCAGGCCCCCACTCATGTCCCACACATGTCCCCCTGCACCCTCACCCCCCACTTGTCAGGGGCACCTGCCAGCAGACCCCCACACATGTCCCCCTGCACCCCCACCACTCAGCAGTCAGGGGCACCTGCCAGCAGGCCCCCACACATGTCCCACACATGTCCCCCAGCACCCCCACCCCCCAGCAGTCAGGGGCACCTGCCAGCAGGCCCCCACACATGTCCCCCAGCACCCCCACCCCCCAGCAGTGCAGGGCACCTACCAGCAGGCCCCACACATGTCCCCCAGGACCCATACCCCCAGCAGTGCAGGGCACCTGCCAGCAGGCCCCCACTCATGTCCCACTCATGACCCCCTGTACCCCTACCCCCAGCAGTGCAGGGCACCTGCCAGCAGGCCCCCACTCATGTCCCACTCATGACCCCCTGCACCCCCACCCCCCAGCAGTGGAGGGCACCTGCCAGCAGGCCCCCACGCATGACCCCCTGCACCCCCACCCCCCAGCAGTGCAGGGAACCTGCCAGCAGGCCCCCAATCATGACCCCCTGCATCCCCACCCCCAGCAGTGCAGGGCACCTGCCAGCAGGCTCCCACTCATGACCCCCTGCACCCCCACCCCCCCATCATTGACAGGCACCTGCCAGCAGGCCCCGACACATGTCCCCCAGCCAACATGTCATCACAATCCAGATCCCTGGCTCTTATGGCCACACAAATCCCACCCCACAGCACCCCAGTCCAAACACCCAACCAAGCTTTACATCCACTCCAAATTGAAATCATCATTAGATGATAGATCACAAATAAGCAGTATGCGCATGAGTACAAGTCTGTCAGACCCACACAATGGCAACACATGACTGAGAAAACCCACATTGTGACATGCATGAAACCAATGAGAGAAGACCAGACATTGAAGTAAGAAACAAAAATGTATTCAAGTCAAAATGAAGGGAATGAAATAAAAACAACCAATAATGCCAATAATAATCAAAATGCAGCATGTCCCAAAAAATGATGAATAAAAAAAATGAGAATCCAAATTAATCCAAATGAAAATGTGTCCAAAGTCACCGTTCAACAAAGCAAATCCAAAGGGAAAGAAAAGCGTAATATCCATTGCTCCATGGTGAAGAAAAATAAAGATGAAGGAGAAAAATCCACTGTAAAACTATGTACAAATAGCAAATCTAGGGTCCATGAGCCCAACGACATAAATGAAACCTACAATGAAACCTACCTAATTAATAACTATATACAAAAATGTGGGGCATAGTCCATGTGCCCCAAATGAAAGAAAAAAGAAATGAAACTTAACACTAATGAACTATATACAATGGCGGCGGGCAAGTCCAACGGCTCACTTGTTGATGTCATGGCCAGGGCATCATCGAACTCCTGTTCAATGTCTTGGAGGCGGGCCTGTTCTCTAGCCCCGAGGTCTCACAGGCATAACGCCATGTCCACCTCCAACTCCCTGCGAATTCCCTCGAGGCACTCAGCCCGCCTCAGCGCCCTGCGCATGGAGTTCTCTGCCCTGACCATTGTGAGCCGTGCCTCCTCCGCCCCCCGCCGCTCCGCACCTAATCTGCTGGCCCAACCCCTGCCACACGGAAGACACTCCCATTCCAGGGTCCTCCTGCCCTCCGGCCGATGCCTGCCCCTCTGATGTAGATGGCCCTGAGCCATGATGCCTCCCACGTTGAGCCTGCCGCTGCCTCCGACGCAACTGCCTCTGCCAGCACGACGGCATCCAGGCTGATGGAATCCACCGACATCATCGTGCACGTGCCCTGCTCGATGATGCCAGCACATCCTCCATCTGCTGGGGTCCAGTTGCTGTGGTGTCCACCCCTGCTGGACCTCCAACTCCCGACTGTGGCAGGGATGGGATCCCCACCGAGCTGGCTGCATTGGTCAGGGCAGGTCCACAGGGGGCCCTGGTGGCATCTGGACCGGAAGACGGCATGGAGAACAACTGGCGCATAGTCTCCACAGAGGAGGAGAGGGCCGCCAGAGTGGCCTACACATGAACAAAACCCCCGACCATGGACACTCCCAACTGGGCCACGTTGGCACGCTGCTCTTCGTGATGACATGGGTGCTCCCCCCGGGAAGCACGAACGTCATCACGAATGTCACGCGTGCGCAACGCAACGACAATCAGAACCTTCTCCATACGGCCAGGGGTCCCCTCGTCCGCAGGTAGATGAGTGTCAGATGACATGGACATCCCCCCTACCTGCGGACGGGCCTGGGATGGGGCATCCCTGCTGGTGAATTGTGGTGCAGTCACAGGGTCAGAGACAGCAACATGCACAGGCCCCTCCGTGGTGACCTGTGCTGCCTCTTTCCCCTGGCCCTGGACTGCACCACTTGCACCAGTGGTACCACCCCACCAGGCCCCATGTACGGCTCAGTAGCGGCATCATCCTCCTCTGTGGAAACCACCAACCTGGATGGCTCCACACCGTCTTCCGCCATTGCAAGCCTCTGTGGGGGCTCAGCCACCCCTTCCGCTGCAGCCGTAGTGGCAGACGCAGCACCAGTCCCCTCACTCCCGGACGATGGTAAATTCTGGGAGGGTGACTGGGTCTTGCGTTGCCGGCCGGTGGGGGCATCCCCGCCGCTTTGCTCCACAGCGCCGTCTCCACCCTCTTCATCACTTGCCGCTGTGTAGAGGGAGACATAGAACACAAGCATCAGGGTACTGTACAATGGTCGCCTAGACAGGAAGCAATAGCAGATGAGTGGCACTGTCAAACATCACTTCCATCATGTCCCTCCACAACACATTGGTCAGTGCAGGCAAAACACATGCAGTAACAGGCATGGCGCATGCAATGAACATTAGCATACATGTCTAAGGGACTCTTGAAACATACAATGCTGGTTTGTAACTCACACGCATCATGGGTCATGCCTATCACATGCACACACTTCACCGTAGTTTCATCCATCTGGCCTCGTACACCCCAGACACAGTGGATACAAGGATGAGTAGGCTGCATCAGTGAATCTGAACATTGTCACAGACATGTGTCATGCATCCATGGCATTTACAAGTCACAGACACGCAAGTTAGACACACAGACATGGACACCATACATGTCCATGACAGCAGCACCCATTCTCTCACACCCCATCCATGTCCAATAACAGAGACAGGCATGCATTAATGTGTGCATTCCCCATGCTGCTCCGCATGGTTCATTGTAACACATGCACCAACCATGTGGTTCACACATTACTGCTATCACATGCATGTCCCTGCACACACACATACGTACATGGCCTATGTTACACATACAGGCAAGTATCAGACAACCAGAACCCTGCAACATGTCCTGTCTCACACAGCAATGCTTGGCCACTTACCGCTCAACTCCGGACGGGTCTGCCTCCGAAGGATCTGGGCATGGAGCACTGGGCCTACGCGTTCCAGGACCCTCATCTGGTTGGTACTCATGCTGCCCACCCCCCCCTCCACGAGGGGCCGGGCCTTGTTGAGGGTCCTGGACCTCAAGTCCTCCCAGCGCTTCTTGACTTGCTTGATGTTGCGGGTTGCCACCCCCTCCGCGTTGATGGCAACCACAAAGTCATCCCAGATCCTATCCCGTCCTTCCTTGTTGGCGCATGATGTTCCAAAGAGGGCATCATACTGCCCCAGCACATGCTCCACCAGGACACCAACTTCCTTCTGACTGAAGCTGGTGGCCCTCTGCCCCTCTGGCTGAGGGTCGCCAGTGGTCTAAGATGGTGTTTGCCCCGATATGGCAACCCCCGAGGCAGGTGTTGGTGGGCAACTGGGTCCTGGGCTGTGGAGCGATGGTATCCCAGTCGGGAGTCTTCAGTTCCAGCAGGGGTGGACACAGCAACTGGACCCCTGCAGATGGCTGATGTGCAGGCACCAAATAGCAGGGCACGTGGGCAGCAGGCAGTCAGGCAGCAGCAGATGGCAGGTGGGAGCGTGCTCGGGGCTCTGGGGGGCAGGAAAATGGCCTTCAGGGCAGGAGCGTGGTCTTCCGTGTGTTTTTGCGTGGCCAGCTTGATACGGAGTGATTTGGCACGTGGAAATCTTGCACGTCAGCATGTAATTCGAGGTAAGTTACATTACGCGCGCGGGCGTTTCCCTCATAGCACGTGATGACAGAGCACACGTGGAAAAACTGCACGTCCGAGTGTCATCGCATGTAATTGGATGAAAGCACCCGCGTACACACGTCTCTGACGTGTACGTGTGGGCTGGTTTAAAAGCTGCGTGTAAGTCGCCATTTCCTTGTACGTACTTTTCGTGGAGAGCGAGTGGGTGAAATCTGTACTTCTTGTCGGTTCACACGCGATTACTTCACAGAGTTTCTAGTTCGTACTCCCTGTTACCTCTGACAGCTCTTTTCTGATTTTTTGTTGGGCCTGTTTCCTCAAACAGAGTTCACTTCTCCTTTTGTCCTGTCTCCTCAGACAGCGTACAATTCTTCTTTTGGCGGGGGTGTTGCCAACGCGCACACGTGCATATTTTTCACATTCTTTTTCCAGGCAGACAGTGAGTTCCGCACGTACTTAGCAACTGTGCTTGCCCTGTGTGTCGCGTTCCCCTTCAGAGGTCATTGTAGGCTGCGTGTATTACGCGTACGCTTATTTTTGTGTTTCTGGATGCCACAGCGTAGTGCAAGTTCATTTTTTCACGCACGTGGTCTACAAGGGGTTGCGTGGACGTTTATTTTTGATTTTGGGCTGCCTGTGCATTGTGTGGCCCGTCATCTTCCCCCAGGGGTCACAGACAGCCTTGTTAGAGCACTAGGGTACGAATTCCATCTGGTATCCTACCCCTTTGACCCCCAATTGCCCAGGACAATAGTTTACTGCAACTCCCATACGCACAACAACATCAGTGCCATGGCTGGGAGGCGACTAAGCGGTAAGGGAGGCAAAGGTGGCCGACCCTGAAAAGGTGGGTGTGTTGGGTGCGGGAGAGGACGTGGCCGGGATTTGCAGGGTGCCCCTATGCCCCCAGGATGACTCCCTGGCTGATTCCAGGTCAGCAAGTCTAGGCCACGTGTGGTGGTGCAAGTTGTTGTCACCAATCCACGTGGATCTGGGGCAGTTATGTCATCTGCTGCCCCAAGTATGCAGGGTGGGGAGGCTGCAGGGGCAGCTGCAGCTCCATCCGCCCCAGCTCTGACTCTCCCAGCCAGGACAGTGTCAGTCCCAGTCCATCAAACTGACGTTCCCCCTGCCAACATTACCCTGCAACCAATGCCTGCATCAAGACCTATGGTCATTGTGCATTCCCACACTCCTATTACCCAGTCCACCGGTGATTCTGCCCCTACTGACCAGAGCAGCGTAAGCCACTCTGGCTCTGCTCCACCTTTAAAGAAGAGGAAGAAGGGTGCTCTGGCACGACAGGCTGAGACCCTAGACATGGCTACACACTCCGGTACCTCAAGGAAGCCTTGCTTCAATGAGACGGAACTTGATACACTTGTGGGCTATGTGTCGGCACATAGCCACGAAATGGTGGTGACTACAGGGTGCAAGACCACACCTGGTCAATGTAAGGCACACTGGCAGACCATCGCCGACCGCAGAAGTGCCCTTGGATTTGTGAGGCGCTCAGCTGATGATTGCTACAAGCGGTGGAATGACCTGAAACGCAGAGCAAAGAACAAGCTGGCCTCAAGTTATGCCGCTACTCTGGTGACTGGCGGTGGGTCTCCACAAGAGGACAACAAACTCACTGAACATGAGTCTGTTGCTGGGGCCTTCGTCACAGAGGAACAGATCCAAGGTGTGGGAGGACTACCTGATTATGAAGCATTGTCCGGTGAGTGCCCATGCATGTGTGTGTAATGCATGTGTATGTTGTTTGGGTGACGGGTTCTGATTGAGTGCCAGGTGAGGGTGTGTGTGCCTGAGTGGTATGGGTCACCCATGTGCTTCATCCAAAACATTCAGCGGCCTTGGATTTGGGTGTGACAGTATCCCTTCTGCCCACATTAGTAATTTTGATCAACATTACGGCAGTTGCCTTTGAAGTGGCATCGTGCAACAACATTGTTTGTATTTTTCAGTGTTCATTCAGGCGGATTGTTTCAATTCTCCCACTTTGGCTACGCATTCCTCAGCCCTATTGTCACATTTGTGACATGCATCTATCATTGATGAACCCCACATTGGACCACATGTGTTACCTTGTTAGATGAATGATTTGACCATTCAGGTAATTGAGTATTGGCCTGAACACAGGAATTTATGGGGCCTGTTTGAATGTGGAACATGATAGTTGTTTCCTGTCATGTTGAAGTGGCAAACCATTGATGTGTACATCGGCCTACAATCACTGTATTTTTGTACACTGGATGTGTTGCAGTGTGTGGCACATGCTTATTTTGTCACACTATGTAGCATTTTTCATCTTATCATGTCCATCTCACATGGATGGCTGACAGTATTCATTCAGTGACATGTGGAATTTACCATGGCTATGGTACATGCCATCTGTGTGATGGCATGTGTCATGTATGTGTATTGGACATGCCACTCACAGGTCAATGTGTGATGGCAGTGCTACCTAGCATGCAGCAAATATGTTCCTCTTCCATGTCGGTGTCATCAGTGTCTGCCTTTTGGGTCCCCTTCAAACTCAGTGACAGTGCATGTGTGGGAGGGTTATAGTCATGTGGGACATGTGTAAATCGTGTAAATCATGTATTGGTTATGTAGCTTGTCAGGCCTTTTTGTGTGCTATGGTGCTAATGCCTGTTTCCATTTTTTGTCTTTCATGTTTTTGCAGGGGATGACGCACTTGATGCTGTTGAGGTTGAGGAGATGGTGCAGACCCAGGAGGAATCTCAGGCACGACCGGGCACCAGTGGGGGAAGTGGTGTGGTGGTGGGTGAGAACCCAATCTTGCTGCAGAACATTCTATCGAGGGGTACCTCTGGGTGCACCTCCCCAGACCTCTATTCAGGTGCTGATTCGGATGATAAGACCTATGTTCCGTCGCAGGTAAGTGTTTTTGTCAGGGATTCTGTTCTGTCCAACCCACCTGTACCAAGGGTAGAACCCTCTATGGGGATGTCAGTGTTGGTAAGTCTGCCTTTGGCGGTTACGGATGCAGGGTCACACTCCAAAACATCTGATCCTGTTCCTGGGCCAGCAGATCAGAGGGAGAATGCAGTCCTGCAGCCTCAGGCAGTGCCGGCACAGCAAGGCGCAGACCGCCTTGCCCCAAACAGGTGTGGTGCCCGCCGATGCAGTGGCCATACGCCACCAGGCGATACCGCATGGGAACTATCCATTTATGGTATGGCAACCCAACAGGCAGCATCAGTTGAGATGATGGCTCAAGCAATGGAGAGGGTGGCCACTTCCATTGTCCCCCCTGAAAGGCAGATGGAGCTACTACAGCAGGCAACAGACTCCATTTGCCAATCAAACAGGGAGGACATGTTGGCGTCCAACAGGGACAGATGGGCGGCACTGGAGACTCTACGCCAATCGATATCAATAGAGTCCCAGGGCCACAGGGAAGCCCTGAGGGTAGAACTCCATCACCTCAGGGAGACTCTTGTTGACCTTGAGGCTTCCACTAACTTGAGGACAGAACAGCAGCTGGAGCAGCTCACACGTTCACTCTCAGCTGAGATGCAGGCAACTCGGGAGGAGATCCGTGCATCACGTCAGGTGCTGCATGGGGATCTCCGCACTATAATCCTCCAAAACGAGATCTTCCACACCCGCATGCTTGCTGCCATGGAGGACCATACCAGGGCTTTGCATCGGCTGCCTCCCATTGCACCACTACCTCCTGTGGCAGCACCACCTCCTGTGGCAGCAGCAGAGGGTGATGATAGCGACAGCAGCAGTTCTCCCACATTGGCATAGCCGTGAAGGCCATGAGCCAATGGAGGTGTTTTTTTCCCCAACATCCGCACAGGTGGGTGTTGGTGTGCACCCTGTACTCGGACCTCCTGGGTGCCCCCCCGCCCCCGACCCCCACATGGCCATTTTTGATTTTTTTTTTTCAGTGTGTTGCCTTGTGTGGCTCCCGTGGGCATCCACTGTATTCTGGCTGGGCACATGCAGGCTTGTCCTGAGTTTGGGTTAGATGCTTGGGTTTGTAAGACACACACCCCTCCTGCTTCCCGTTTCCATGGGCTTGCAAAGGGTGTGCCCAAGTGACATTGACTTAAACTGTGACGTAGGACTCCCATGAGCTGTGTGGGCAGTCTGTAGTCAATACTGTGTATACATTCCTAGTGGATAATACTGTCGTTGAATTGTACACTGAATGGTGTATTGCTATGTGCTTGTGCATCCATGTCTTTCGCCTAATTTGCAGGTTAATTCCTCATGTCTTCACAAGGCTGTCTACTTTGGAGATGGAGTTCATGTTGTAAGCAGTGCACTTGTACATTTGCGTGGCAGCCGCACTGTACAGTTGGAAGTGGCCGATGTGCTGGCATGATCAGGTTGTAAGACTACCACTACTTTAACTTAGTACTGTCATGTTTATGCTATGTTTGAGGTTGTGTAGCTGCATTGTATTGTTGATAAGTATTTGGTCATGTGTGTTGTTAGTTCTACATTACTGGGAGCATATTGAGTGTTGGCAGTTTCCATTGAGGACTCTGTACTTTGACACTTGTGTGATGTTTTGGGGATTGCTTTGTTTGCTCTCACATAGCATGACATGCCATGGTGTGTTGGGTGGCGTTGCTGGGGAGGGGTTGGGTGACATGGCACTGTTGTCATGTTGTATTTTGCAAGGGGGTAATGATTTTTGCAGCATAGAAGTGTGTCTTTTGATGATACAGCATTGGTGGTGTTTGTGTAGGTAGGGCACACAATGTAACACTTCCAGGTGACCAATCTCAGGCTGGTCTGGTTGTGACAGTTGACTGTCCCTTATGTCACCATCATTGATTGTCAGCTGGCATGTGCCAGGGCTGTGTGCACTCCACAGGGGTGTGATTTTAGGTGAAGTAATTATCCACCAGCTGTGTACGGGCTGCCTCACCCCGTGCCCTTTCCCCTCCCATGCGCAGCGGGCGTGCTTTTGGTTGGGGATGTGGGGGTACCACCATGTCCACGGGCAGGCCCCAGCATGTTGCAACATTGTGCAGGACACATGCTGCCACTATGATCCTGCACACTACTGGGGGAGCGTATAACAGCTTCCCGCCTGAATGGTCAAGGGAGCGAAAGCGTGACTTGAGCACTCCGAATGTGGGCTCCACTATGCCCCGGGTTGCAATGTGGGTTGTGTTGTATCTTACCTCGGGTGGCGTGGTGGGGTTCCGAATTGGCGTCATCATGGGGGTGCTCAGAGTGTAGGCACTGTCCCCTGGGGAGGTGGTGATGGGTATCATTAGTGGGGTTGTGACATTGCTCAGTATCTGACATGCATGCATGTGCTGTGGCATTTATACTCACCGAGCAGCCATGTATCGCCATGCCACCCAGCTTCTAGGTCCCGGTTTAGGGTTGACATTCTGTAAATAAAACTGTCGTGGGTGGACCCTGGATAGTTGGCATATACTGAGGTGATGATTCTCTTGGCATCACATACTACCTGGACGTTGATGGAATGCCAGTGCTTGCGGTTTCTGTAGATGTGCTCTGATGCCCTTGGGGGACGTAGAGCCACATGGGTGCAGTCAATGGCACCTGGCACTTTGGGGAAGTGTGCCACCCCGTAAAAATCCTGGACGACAGCCTGCTTTTCTGCAGGTGTTCTGGGCAGGTATATGTGCCTGCAGACTGATGGGCGTGCAGTCATGATGGCCAAGACCTGGTGTAGGCAGCGTGACTGCGTGGCCTGTGACACCCCCCCACTATAGCAGTTGTCCGTTGAAATGATCCAGTGGCCAAGAAGTGCAGTACATTGAGGACCTTCTGCAGGGGGCTGAGTGCTTGGGAGCACAGGGTGGGTGATGTGAGGTCATCCTCCCACTCACTGACCAGGTCGAGTATTATGTGAGGTGGAAACCTGTACCTCCCATACACCTGGTCATCAGGCATCCCAAAACGGCTGGTTCTGGGTGTAAAAATTCTGGGTCTGACTATCCTCCTCCTCCTCCTCCTCCTGCGGTATCCCACGACCACTGCTGCTAGGAACGGTATATTCATCCTGGCGTCTGTGCTTGTTTGTTGTTTGCGCGCACTTTTATGCTGCGCGGGTCCACGTACACCTGCTTCCTGCTGGCGTACGTGTTTCCAGATTAGCGCGTCTTTTTTGGCGCACGCGTTAGCCCCGTTTGATTCCATGAATACGTGTTTTGAATGTGCGAGTGGGCGTTCCACGCACTTGCCTCCTGTACTTCCCCCGTGACGCCCACATTTTCATGAGTTGTTCCCCATTCCACGTGCCACGCCCCCTGTTCCTCCTACTTTTGTTGTGTGCGCCGCACTATGTGCGATTTCGCTGTGCGCTTAGCGCACGCTGTTTGGAGACGTGTGCGCCAGCGTGTGCCACGCAGAATTATAGCGCACATCCTGGAATTTCCTTGCGCACAGACTTCCATGAATCGCTGTGCGTGGGTTTCTCTGCGATTTTTGCACTGGCACTGCGATTCGCACGCTTTCGCACGTTTGCGCTGAAAATTTCAGCGCACATTAATTCCATGAATCGGCTCGAAAATCTGCTTGTTTAGAGAAGTTTTGGAACTTGTTTTTAGAAACTCACTTGAGTATCGTGAGGTTTGTAATTAAAACTGCAGAATGAGCACATTTTTTAATGATTTGAAAGCAATAAGAAATCGGCTTAGAAATATGCTTGACGCCTAGGATGTATCACAGGCACCAACCGTAATGATTGCGAAAGTGAATAGTGAAGTAGCAGAAACAGAAATGAATTGGGTAAATGTCCCAGCAGCAGCAACTTTGAAATTAGACCCATTGAAACATTTGTCAACAGCAGTGATGGGTGGGAACAGAGTTCCTAGAGATATGAATATTGTTTGTGGGGAGAAAGAGTTTCCTCAGAATAATACGAGCGATAGTGCATTTCTGACAGACATGAAGAAAATGCATAGAGGGATTGCCTATGAAGATTTGAGGCATTGTGAAACTGTATCATTGAAGACTCCTGTGGATGAAGGCACTTATGTGAAAATCTTTGATTTGAATACAAGGAGCATTTGTAATGACAGTTTTTGCAGGAGTGATAAAACCACTATTTTGCCTACGTTATCGAGTGACATTTTTTTTTGTCTAATGACATAGAAACTTTGATAGCATTGAAGGAGAACGTGAATCACGCTAATCATGCTATATTTGGATGTTCTGAGAGTTTGCATTCCTGGAATTTTTTGGATTTGTGTGAGTGCGTGCAAAGAAGGATTGTTGACGTTTTGCAGGAAGATCGCGCGGGACTAGCAAGACTATTTATTTGAAGCAGGAGTGGGCAGTGAATTGCAGGCATGTTGTTTGAATCTGAATTGTATGACACACGGCAGTGATTGTGTAAATGAAACCAATTTGATTTTTCAACATGGAGTAATTCAGCTTTGTGAATACTTAATGATGAAAAAAGGGGAATGTGTGCCTAGAACACATGGAAGTGACACAGAAAGACATGTAGGACATGGAATACAATTGAATAAGAGATATGCAGTGGTGCAGCATTTGAATGTGCAATTTTTGAATGTGCAATTTCTGGAGTACGTGAAATTGGCTGTTTTGTTTTGTTTTGAGAAAGATCGCAATGGAATTGCAGGAGTCATGCATTAAGCATGCATGCATTATTCAGCATGAAGAGACAGGCATAGTTAGACAGATGCACTGACACATTGATAGAACTGATTGCAGGTACACAGAGGAACTAGCATTGATGTCTTTTGCGACATGGGAAGTTTAGAACTAGATGTGCACTGCAACGCACAATGGGACATGCTGTTTTGCTTTGGGCTTTGATTACATCTGAATCTGATTGAATACTGATACTTGCACTTTTGTTTTCTTTGCATGAAATCTGGAGATACACCTTGACCAGACCGAGATTGCATTGATGACTGACCAGATTCCATCGCATGAATTGACCAGACCATGATTGGCAGCAGCATGACGATTGAAAGCAGCATGACCAGAATGATACTGACCAGACCAGATTGACCAGACCTTGATGACCATCTGTTCGAGATCCATGATGGCTGACACCTTATGACATTTGCATCATGGCTTTTTGTTTGCAGCAATGATGAGACATTGGCATCTGACCTTTTGCTACGCTTTGCAGCAGCACTTTTGGGGAATGCCGACCAACCGATTTGAGGCCTTAGGGTGTGGCTTTGTCTAATGGCTGTGCTCTGAGAATGTACCCAGAAAACCTGCTTGCTACCCAGACTTCGTGGCATGACAACTATTGCCATGGAAAGCAAAGATCGTGACTGACTTGAAACCGACACCTTGCAGCATTCTGTGCCAAGAAGAGAGAGAGAAAGAGCAGTAAAAAAGATGTTCAGCAAAGAGAGGAGAAATTTGTTTTGTGAGCTGTGTTGTAATATGCAGCAAGAAGCTAATCCATTTGGAATGCCTTACCTTCTGAACCAGAACCAGACACATGTTTGGGCCTGAGGAGAAAGAGAGAAATGCAGGAATGAGCAGTAAGATGCAGTATTCATGGGGACAAGTGGGGCGCATATGGTACCAACACACTTGATGCTTGCTCCTGCCTTTGGAGCGCTGTGCAAAATCTCATTAGCTTGCTGCAATTTATTCAGCAGGCCAGCCTGAACTGGCTTGAACACTTTTCTGCTACCTGAACATTGAAAACCTTTGCTGAACACACTGATATGCTCGTTGTGACACAATTTGTGAACACTTGCTTCGTTGACACTGCATCTTGGCTGAGAGAAAAGCATTAGAACTGGATTTGTACTGACCTGGAATTGTGCTATATGTGAGGGAACACATACCTTATGAATGAGAACTTGGAAATAACTTGGACTGCAATATAACTGAATTGGCCTGTACGGCCAATATACTGGATGTATACACTGATATGTATGCATTGATCTGTGAAATGATTTGGCCTGTTTGGCTACTGACATCTGAAATGACCTATGACACCTGTGAAAGTGGTTGTTATTTTGTGCTTGACACATTGCTAAAAAATGGAAACACCTGTATCCACAGTACATATGCATTGATTCTATGCATTGCATTTTCGTTTTCTGCTTGTAGAGACACTTTCACACTGTTGGCTTGTAGACACTTTTGGCTTTTGACTTTTGCTATGATTTGCTAATAGAAATTGTGATATGCTATTCTGAATTATGACATATTCGCAGCTATGCATTTGAATATTTAGCTTGCCACTAATAGAGTGAAATGCTTGCATTTAAAAGGGTTTTTTGCATCCTGAATAGAATATTTCTTTCCCATCTGCAATTTCGTTTGGTTTTAGCATGCACATATAGAGACATGTTATGACATATAGGTAGTATGATTATGTAATGATAAAAGGAGAAATTGTAGAACCTGATAATAAAGAGGCCTGGTTTGTTATCAGTACAGAATAATTACACACCATTACCCATCATTACTCTTGGTTACAGAACCATTATTTAGTATTACCCCTTTAGGAATTATTGCATCATGTTTAGTTATCCATCATATATTCTATTTAGTTCTGATAACAACCATGCATTTGACTAGTAACAACCATGCATTTGAAGAGAGAAATAGGCCCTGTTATATGTAAGGCTTGCTTAGTTATGTTATTGCCATATATGTTGAAAGAGATGCTTTTAGAATTATGTTTTATGCATTAGAATGTAGCGCTTAGGCTGAGAGAGAAACGTGCTAGGCTCTATAGAGAATGAATGAGGCCTGAAATGACATGTAGAGACATTTAGAGACACATTGGTATGTTTTGTAGTTATATGTACACATGTATGCATTGTAGAGACACCATGCACGTAGAGTGTGCACTTAGAATATGCTTTGAGAATATAGATGGCTCTTGTCATTGTGAGAGAAAGAGTAAGCACTATTGAAAGCATGAGGCCTATAAAACCATTCTGATGGAGACAGAGAAGCGCCATGGTGTGTGAAAACTGTTTTGAATTACACTGAGTACAAGTATTCGTAAACAGTTGCTTGGCAGAGACAGATAACACAAACCTTGTCCGAAGGCGAAGGAGGCCTAATCAGCATGGCTTGGTGTTTGCAGAGAAAAGGTGGGAGGCAGCGCCACATGGGGAGATGAGAGAGGAGCCTTTGCAGGCAAGGAGAGGTCTTGCACACAAGCACGGAAAGTGGATTTGTGAAGCCAACAGTGGAGTGAATGGGTATGAATGGAGAAATAGGAGGCAGGCACCGCAGACAGATAGGCCATGATAGAGGTATGATGTCCAATGTCACATTGACACAGAACATGACAAGAACACGGAGTGAAAATACACAGACATTCAGGCACTGCCTGAATATAGAATTTGCTGACAGAGAAAGAGACATTCTTAGCTTAGAGAATGAAGTAACCATGGGGAATGAGTATGTCATTGCATAGTATAAACAGGGGAGAGCGAAGTTGCTAGCACTAGTTGTTGTTGGAGATGGAGTTAGATGTTGAAGGAGTTCAAGTTCGAGGAGATTGAGAGCTTGGCAAGGGCTTGAGGCAGTTCGAGAGACACTGACTGGCTGGTTGCAGAGTAACGGGAGAGGAGAGACTTGACAAAGACAGAGCTGGAGAGGGGAAAGAGGCACATGCAAATGGGAAGTATGGTTTATGGCCTAGACTAACTTATTGATTAGAACAGACACTCATAAAAAGAGCTTTGGGTTTGGGAGAAGGGGAAATCAGACAGGGATTGTCTTAGAGAGTGAGTGTGAAGTATGGTGTGGATTGGAGAGGAATGCTGACGCTTGCATTAGACTGCATTAGAATCACAGGCTTGCATTAGAAGTCTGTAAGGCTTATAGTTATTGCATGATAGATTTGCACCAGAAGCATAAAAGGTGCAAAGTTGAGATTTGCATAGTTTTGGTAATGCTTGCATCATGCCTTCTTATGCATAAATAAATGTATTATATTGTTATAATTGAATCGATTCATGTGTTTTCTTTGTGTCTTATGTTATTGTAACTGTATACTTTTGCGGACATCAGAGAGAAAAATAGAAACTGATATATATATGTGTGTTGCAAGCTGGCTGCAGCCGTGTAGCCAGTTAGGCGGTTTTCCACTGCCGCCTATATAATAAGCATATGAAGGGAGACAGCTGACCTCACTTGCTGCGCACTACCATCCAATCATTTACTTGAAAGTACCAGTAAATAATAAAGAACAGATACTTTAGTCAGAGTAGTTATAAAAAGTTCTGTATTATTATTCACCAGTAAATTAATAGCCTGTTAATAATATGGTCTAACGTAATAGGACAAGCTTTTTGGGCCAATTAGAGGTTTTAAATCTGTGAACCAGTCTTTGCTAAACTCTGTGTGACAAATAGATACGAAGTAAAAGTAATTGTGTAATTACTAGTATTACAAAATGGGCTATTTACCATGATGTCTACCATTTAACAGTGCCAACTCTGGCAATCTTTGTGTAACCAACAACCAACCAAAAATGGGATATTTCTAACCATGTTTTCTCTGTTTTCTTCTCTTTGTGTTCCACCCTCCCCACTCCCCCCTCTGCTCCGCTTTTGTCTCCCCACCCTTATCCCAGGGGAATCATTTATTGAAATACTTTGTTATAAAAACCAGGCTTTGATTGGTAATTGGAACTCAATTGTTTAAAATAAAACCTTGTCATACGCCCTGAGGACGACCTGTTTTGGGGTTGAAACATGTGTTGGCATGGTGTATGCGCTACTCACACCCATAAAAGGCGTGGTGTATGTGTTACTCACATCCATAAAATATATTGTTGAACTTTTGAAGTTGACGCTGTCAATCTGTATGAACTATAATACAGGCATGGTGTACGTGCTACTCACATCCATATAATATGATGTTGAACTTTTGAATTTGGCGCTGTCAATCTGTATGAACTACAATACAGGAAAAATATGTATGTTGATTTTGATAATTGCCAATCCATATGAATAATAATACAGAACTTTTTATAACTACTCTGACTACAGGATCTGTTCTTTATTATCTTATGGTATTGTGTTTATAAGAGTATGTTAGGAGTGATCTAGAAGTAATACAATGCACAAAGGCCCTGGCATACGATAGTAGGGGGGGGGCATAATGGTCCACACCCTCCTAGGAGATTGGCTATGGTTGTCTAGGGTTGGCTAGAATTGTCTAAGACCGGTGCATGGTTGCCCAGGGGGGCTAGACTGTGATAGGGAATTGTTGTAGGACTAACACAGGGACCACAAATGCTCATGGTGTGGTGCACTCTTGTTATTCACAACCCAGAGGAACTAGGACAAGGTGATTTGGTGGTAGAGGGCCCAGGACCACAAGCTAGCGATTCCCCAAGTCTCAAGTCTCAGCGTTCCTGTGGTGATACCCTGGGTCTGAGCTGGTTACGTCACTGGATGGCCCAGGAACACTTCCGAAGAGACTCTTTGTAAGGGTAAGTAGGAGAAGCCGAGAGCAGTTGTTCCCAGTACTCCAAAGGGGTGAAGCACCCTTGTATGCCTTCTTGGTTAGGGGTCAGCGGGGTCAGGGTGTCAAACCTTCCAAGCAGTCACTGGTGGTTCCTCGAGTCTGCTTTCTACTTAAGAATACTTGGCTCCTTATGAGGTTCAGCGTGAGCCTCAGTAGATCGATTTTGGAATGGATACAGAGCCCCTTCTCTTATCCAAGATTTGGTTCCTGCTCAAATTTTAGATAGCCAATGGAATAACTGCTCTCTTGCAGGCACGCCAGACATGGGCAATCGTAGCCCACGGTGGTACCAGTCATTCATGGCTACCAGACATACTAGCAACAGTAGTGTGGATTGGGAGCAGACAGTCCCAACCCTCTTCCTAGACACTAGCACACGTGACATGCAGGAGCCACGAATGTTGAGGTTTATGCACGAGGCTGCATGCCCAAATAAGGAATACCGGGGTCCATCAAAGGGTCAAAATGGACAAAGGGCAGAACACAATACTTAGTGGCATAGCCATTTTCGGCTCTGGCCACAGTCTTTGACCAAACGGGGTAAACCCGGTATGGTCCATAAAAACGAAGTAAAAATACTTTAAAAGTAAACTGCTGCCACCAGTTCCTCCTAGGAACACTTGTACAAACACCAAAAAATCCTTAGAGGGTGGCTAGGGCCATAAAACAAGAGGACCCCTATGTGCGGTACTGTAAGGTACTTGGCACATCGATAAAAAGTTACTAAGAAATGGCAACAAAGTCAAAGACTAAGGGAGACACAGTTTCCCAGTACTGACAGCCTGAAGGGCATGTCAGTTTCCCCATAACAAATGAGCTAAAGCCCAGAGGAGTGCAGCTGAAGGCTGTGCTCCACTGGAAAAAGTCAGGATAGGTACTCCAAACAAAAGCAAAAAGTTTGGGAGGTTCACAAATGGAGGGAACATTGCACCTAAGGGGAATCTTAACAATTAGCACCTGTAAGTGCACGAAAGTGTGCTGTTGGCTGAGCAGGAATTCTACACGCTTCGTGGATTTCATTTGGAAGCGTTTTTCTTCTGAGGACACAGTCGGCAGGACACGTGGAGGAAGTCCTTTTCAGTGACACTGGGACTCTGCCTGACTTTGCAGGCACTGGATTGGCCCGACCTACTTGGTCCCTCCTCCCCACTTCCCCCGAACTGGAACTTATTCCCAGCATGCAGCGCACCTCGCGCGCGCACCTGTAAGTGCACGAAAGTGTGCTGTTGGCTGAGCAGGAATTCTACACGCTTCGTGGATTTCATTTGGAAGCGTTTTTCTTCTGAGGACACAGTCGGCAGGACACGTGGAGGAAGTCCTTTTCAGTGACACTGGGACTCTGCCTGACTTTGCAGTAAATATATTTGAGCAGTTTGGTTTAGCACGTCATTCCCCCTCTGTGTCACTCGGGGTTTGTTTTTACTTGGATACGTCCACCCTCCTTGTACAAATGCTCTAATACAGCCCCTTTTGGATACGCCCACCCTCCTTGTATAAATGCTCTAATACAGCCCCTCTGAGACACGCCCACTTTTAGAAAATATACCCGATCCTCGTTTGTTTTAAGACACATTTCATGTGTTAGCACATGATTTTAATGAGTTTTTTTCTGCTCTGACTTTCTAGGGCACTGGATTGGCCCGACCTACTTGGTCCCTCCTCCCCACTTCCCCCGAACTGGAACTTATTCCCAGCATGCAGCGCACCTCGCGCGCGCACCTGTAAGTGCACGCACCTGTAAGTGCACGAAAGTGTGCTGTTGGCTGTTCGCGGTGCGAGGCGCGAGTCGCATTGCGAGAAGTTCAAATTAAGAGTACTAGAGACTAATACATGAGAGGTAACTAATTAGGTCTGTTTTTTAATTATTTTTTTTTTTTTTTTTTTTTTTTTTTTTAAAACGCAATACAGATTTTAACTAAAAGATTCCACCTGTGTATATTACAATAAAGGTGTGTGGAATTATAATAGTTATTTAACATTTTTCCTGTTTTTAAAATAAATTTAGGTTGAGAATGAATTTAAGATCTAACAACAGCATTGATATTGAAGTGAAAAAAATTACAGAAATGATTCAGCGCCCCAATCGTGCGTGCAAAAGAAAGATCATAGGCAAACAGGGTCTCCTACCGGAGGCCAAATTAGCCAAAATGATGTCCTTTTTTGACAAAATTGAGCCAATAAAGCCAGCTAATTCCATACTAGCTGAAAGTGTCAGATCTGAGACAAGCGCTGAATTAGTAGAAGATCTTGCTAATAGACTTCCATGTATCGGTTCTAAGTTTCTTTCTGAGTTGTTAGAAAGCCAAAACAACAAAGAGGAGCTGAAACCACTCAAGGGTAGTCACACCTTAGACTACTGTAACTCATGTACCGATATGGCTATATGGAGTAGTACTGCAGTGCATCGACCGGACTTACCCTATTCTATAGATCTAAAAAAATGGCAAGCACCCGACCCCATTACCCATACATCAACTAAACAAGACATATGTTACGATACTGCCCCCAAGATGGACAGCAGTCTGAATTCCAGTCAATGGTGCAAATTAGATGGAAGCACTAAAGACAGAATTATTGTCGACCCCATCTCAGGTTTAATAAAATACACTGCCACTAGCCTTAATGAGATAAATATAAATACAGCTATCCCCAATACCTGTATGAATGCTAGTATGATCACCATAAACAGCCGACAATCTGAGGAGAATGAGAGCTTTACTCTCATGAAAAATGAGGAACTGTGGGAAGCTCTAGAGCGAGTGCTAAATGAGATAGTTGAAAGATGTGACATAATTGAACGAAAGTTAGATAGTCACACTACTATACTGCAAGTTCACTCCTCCAAAGTAAGCACAACATTCAGAGAAACTTCCACCAATACTGAACCAATTATAACCCCAAATACACAAAGCTGTCCTGTGATCGACGTAAATACATCTAAGGCAATACATGACCATCAAGTGGGATATTCCATTGATTCTAATGCGACAGTTTGCTGGTATAAGAAAAAGCCGAAAAAAGGAAAAAAAAAAGCAATGCACCAAAGAAAACTGGAAAAAACTCAGCAACCATCCTCACGTGGGGTGTGTGAGAGACCATTCACGAACGGATGTATCGTAAATGATGAGATTCTGCCCAATAAAGTAGAAAAATGTGCAATTATCAGTTCAGAAGAGGGTACGATGGAAATCAGGAAAACCAAACCAATCCATATTACCAAAGAACCCAATTTCTTCGGTAAACATACAGTTACAATCCACGCTCCAGTCGATAAGACTGGTAACGGTAGCATCAAAAAACAAAAAAATCCAAGTAAAATCTGCAAGATCTCAAAACAAATTAAGCTAGTGGCACCAACACTTGATGAATGGGTAGTCCCTATAAGTCAAAAAGAAAAGCGAGGTAAAAAGACGAATAAGAATAATGAAATCTCTACCAAGGTACTAAAAGCCATTAAAACTCTCTTCTTAGAAGAGAAATTCGAACCTGTCCTCAACCTAGTTTCATCTTCTGAGGCTGTCCTCACCCATGAATGTGAAGAGGCAGAGAAACTAGTAGAAAAAGCTGTCTGCTTTGGTGAAAATAGTGACGACGAAGTGTACGATCCTGCCTATAAGAGAGACCCATTACACTTTGTCAAGGCACTACAGTTTCAGGCAATTGATAAACATGATCCCTTAGTGTTACTAAATAGACACCGAATAGTCGAACTCTGTTCTCTAGTAGTACCGCTGCGGATGATAAAAACTAGTGACTTTAAGATCGTTGACCAACTAGTAACTCCAAATTCAATTACGACTAATGTATGGTGCCTAGAAGACTCCATCCATGAATTTATACTTAGTTACCATGAGTGCTTTACTAAACTTGGATTCAACTGCACAGAAACTTCTATGCGTAGAGTGAAATATCAAAGATTACCAGTCGAAGTAAAGAGAAATGCGAATGTAAGATCAGTAAATCTGACTACGACTCACATTGACATTAATTCGAATTCATCACATAAATGTACTAAAGCAATAGTAAATCAAAGCCAAGCTAGTAAGGATAACCAACCGAGAATACCCTGTAATGTAAAAGCTCATGGTATGTCTAATAGTGATCCAAACACCGCAGGCTATTGGCAATGGCTTCCAATAGAATTTAAATCCAGATTGGAACAAAGTTCCTGATGACACTTGCATGATGATTTCATGGAACACCAGAGGGAATAGGCATTATGAGAAGAATGCGGGTCTCCTTAATAATTTAGACATATTCAGTTTGGTCACACTGCAAGAGACATGGTTGTGTGACCCCTGTGAAATAGATGGGTGGTGCTCCTTTCAAAGTTTAGCATGCAAAGGGTTGAAAGGCCGCCCGAAAGGTGGACTCCTAACAGCTATTAAATATCCATGGACCGGTGTGAAATCTAGCTGGTCAAATAATATGATCCTGGGAGTGATTGTCAAAACTAATAGCATCCACCTTCCCAATTTTTTGTTGATAAACATATACAACCCCCCAAATGGAATTAAGAACATAGAGAACATTGAGATGTTAACTGAAATATTGTTAGAATACAATGCTGTGCTACCTATCATCATCGCAGGAGATTTTAATGCCAAGATATTCTTACCTGTAGACCCTATGTGTGATGATAAGATCTCTGGCCCCATTACTAGGGATTTTCCCAATAGGTGTGGTGATGCTTGGTGTAAACTGATCATTAGCCAACAGCTTTCAATGCTAAATGGCCACACTAAAAGCGATACCAACCGTGGGATAACAAGAGTTGGCTGGAGCAGTTTATCCACAATTGACTACATCTTAGTAAATGAAAAAGCTAATAGTTTTATTATTGATATAGCAATAGGCAGTCGTGAAGAAAGTGACCACTTTCCACTTGTTGTGATGCTGGAACACCCCAAAGACGAGGCAGACTTTCATATGGCTGGGAATATTAAATGCAATAATGCGGCTAACCGAATTTCTTGGAATCCTACCAATTTTAAAAAAACTAATTGCGTAGCCGTTAAAGAACTGCTAGAATGGTGGGAGTCGATTGATGCTGGGCAAACTGCTACTGACAATACATTGATTGTCACATATGAAGCAGCCATAAGTAAGATCAAAGTAACCTCCTCTAAAAAACGAGAGTATTCCAGCAATGGTGAAAAATGGAATCTTACTCATGGCAAACATAATTTCTATGACCCGATAATAAACAAAGCAAAAAACATCTTAAGGAAGGCTATAAAGCATATTGCTGCAGTCAAGAGCACCGAAGCTACCTCACAAATAAAATGGCTAAAAAAACAATACAAGAAGTGGATGAGTAACCATAAAAGATTCAAGGCAAGTGAAATCTGGTTAAGGATTGCAGACCAAGCAAGAAGTAATAACCAACAAGGGATGTGGAGAGTGATAAACGATGCAAAAAAACGTAACCTCCCTATTAATTGCGTGGGAGAAAATGAGTGGATCATGCACGTTATACACACCCTGGGCTCTGAAGAGAGTAGTAAAATCAGCCCATTGTCTCGACGAGCAATCTGGGTAGGTAACTTCTCTGAATCTTCCTTGGTAAATATGATAAGGAAATTGCATACCTCTAGAGCCACTGGCCCTGATGGGACATGTAATGCTCTTTTACGTTTATCTCCTGAAGTTTGGGCTAAAGCCTTATATCTGTTGTTTAGATGGATTGGCATGAATGGGGTGATTCCAAAAACATGGCATGAAAGTGTCATTTTACCAATCTACAAAAAGGGAGCGTGGAAAGACCCACGTAACTATCGCATGCTAGCAATGCTAGATATTCCGGCTAAATTATTTGCAAAAGTTTTGCTAGACGACCTTGACATATGGATAGAGAAGAAGAAGATTCTACCAATATACCAAGCGGGGTTTCGAGCGAAATCCTCCACTACTCATAATATAATTAATCTAGTATCAGCAATTGAGTATTCTTGGTATGTTCGCGAACTTCCAGTATATGTGGTGTTCATAGATTACTCTGCGGCCTTTGATACTGTAATAAGAGGTAAACTTTGGTCCAAATTAAAACTTTGGGGGATTCCCGAAGGCCTTCTAGCTATGATACAGTTATTATATTCTGATACCTCTGTCAGGATACGTCTAGATGGTGAAGGACGGCTCTCCCAACCAATTTCCACCTTTTGTGGAGTAAAACAAGGCTGCAGACTAGCAGCAACATTGTTTAATCTTTATCTAGCCGATTGCATGAATGATATAGACAAAAACATCGTCAACCCAGTGCGGACGGGCACAATAGAGTTACCCTGGTTAGGCTATGCCGATGATTTGGTTCTATTAGACTACACACCGGCAGGTCTTCAATCAAGACTAGATTGTCTACTCCATTTCTCTGAAAATAATGGGTTAAAGATTAACATCGCAAAAACAAAGGTAATGGCATTTCGAAGCACTACGAAGCAAACACGGTCTAACAACTTTAAGTGGATGCTGAATTCAGAAATACTTGAAAAAGTCGACTGTTACCGTTACTTAGGAGTCATAATTGACTCTAAGCTACTATGGAAACCCCACTGGGAGGCTACTAAACTGCTATGTTTAAATAACACTGGTGCCATTAGTAAATTTATAGGAAAACAAGGAGGCATCTCTGTAAATACAATTTTATTACTGTACGCAAGTAAGATAATATCCTGCTTATTATATGGTGCTGAGATTTGGGGGAGTAAATTTACCAATGAAATGTGTTTATTAGAAGGAAACATTTTAAAAACACTGTTCAGGTTACCTAGTTCAACATCTTGTGAATACATTTTATTAGAATGTAACATTCGATATGCGAAAGACATCTTAGAATACAAATCCGCAATGTTATACGCTAAATTAAGTATGCTATCTATTAGTACTTTTGTGGTTGAACTGATGAAAACATTTACCAAGGAGGGTCATAAAAAACAGTTTGTATCCTTAAGCAGATTACATACGATATATGAGAAATGGGCGACAGTTAATTCAAAGAGTTGGCTACTCCTCAAGCAAACTAAGATTAAAAATGTATTACAAGGAACTATATATAGCCATGCAAAAGAACGTGATATGATTACTCTGTCCACAAAATCCACTAGTGGCTTATTCCTAGAATACTGGACGCCAAAAACTGTGAAACCTAAATATCAATTTGCGTTTCCGACCACAGCCACTATAAGACAGTACTTTTTGTTTAAGTTCAACCGTTGTGATACTCTGGAAATTTTAGGAGCTAAACTCAAGCTCGAGAGAAATATAAGGTTCTGTCGATTATGTGGAACCCTAGAAATCGAAAATGCGAAGCACTTAATATGTTACTGTGAAAGTCTTACAGTTATTCGTGGAAAATTTCTCTCTCGCTATAATAACACCAGTATCACTGAGGATGTTGAAATTATTTGGAAAAAACTACTAGAAGGAAATGATATTAATTTAATATATCATATGATGAAATTTTATAAACTAGTCTTAATAATTTTAAAGGATTTATCTGAGAGTATTTTTGTATGAAATTTGGTTTTAACTTTTATGGATTGTGTGATTTTTGTATGTTAAATTGTCTGTGTGTGTAAATTGTTTGTATATGTAAAGTCATTATTTGGCTATGAGCATATTAAAAATAAATAAAAAAATAAGATGGTGCAGTTGAGGTCCTTCAGAGGGTGCAGCAGAAATCCTGTGTACACAAGGGACAGCAGGCATGCAGAAATGCAGTGATGGTGGAGTGCGGCCTCTGGCACAACAGAGTGCATTGAAAGGCAGATGGATAAGCAAAGAGGAAGAACAGGAGTATGGCATAATTAACTCCTGTAGAACTGGGATATTAGGCAGGAGTTTCCTGTCCTCCCTATTTATTTATTTATTTAGTCATAGCTTTAAAGCGCACAACAGCCTGTGGGCACTGTGGCGCTGTTACAGATAAGGACATCAAGCTGGTTACAGAGGAAGGCTATAGAGTGTATTGTTCAGAGTTCTGAAATCTAGACCATGCTGCTATACTCAGTAGCTGTCCTGTCTTCATATACATGCATTATCAATTCCATGCACATCCTTGAAGCCCATATTGTACTTTCCAGAGAGACAATGAGAGAGAAAGAGAGAAAGGCTGTGTTTATAGGGCGATCGTGAGCCTTTGGAGGTGAATTTACATCTTGTAGAACCAACTGTGAATCTCGGTAAGACTTGGATAAGAAACAACTGACTTCATCAACTAGGACTACTAGTTGGACAATATGAAGCTTTACATGAGCTTGAAGCATGGCTTGATGTGGACTTGAATGTGGTTTTTGTTGTTTACAGGTTAATTAATTAATTAATCTTTTATAGGACTCTTAATACCGGAGACCAGTCTCTAAGCACAGTACTGGGATTCAAACCTCTGTTTTGCTCTGCATTGTCTTGATTCCAAGACAAACATGTTGCTCCTGAGCTATAATAACGGCCAAGGTTGTCACAGACTTAAAAATGGTTTTGGAGTGAGGTTTTAGATCTCAGTGGAAACTGACACAGAGCCATTAAATGGGCTATGGTTTGTCATTTTCTCAACTGGGTAGCATTGGTGTGACATTGATGCAGCCTTGGGTTAGCTTTCTTGAAGGTGTAGTATGAGCTATTGTTCATCGTCCCAGGTGTGCACACTACAGTGGAAATGTAGGCTGAGAAGACAAGATTTACCAATTCTAAGGCATGCCAAAGGAAGATGATAAGGTAATGATATGGTAGGGAAAGATATTGGCAACTTAGAAGATGGTACCAGTCCCTTTCCCCTAATTAAGGGATTTAGGAACTGTTATTTCTTCACTAGATCTACAGAGTCGGACAAAACAGTCCATATTGCACCCAGCACCAGGCTTGCATGTGGATTATTGTGTACTGGCTTTGGTTTACTGCACATATGGTAATATCAGACCGAAGGGTCTCAAGCCCATCCCGGTTCTCCCATTAGATGGGAACAGAGACAATTAATTTATCATGTTCCATGAGTGTTCTCTGTTATAGTGGAGTGTAGTTCTGGGCGGATTCATGGACTTGGGTGAGCAAGCACTTGGGTCCACTGCTGTGAATGCTCCAGGTCCTGTACAAGGTTGCAATGAGAGAGTTACACCAGATCAGTATTTGTTTTGTTCTTTTCAGTTTGCTGCCACCATTCCGTTCATGGTTACAAACCCAGCAATGGCTACTAAAAAGCAGGTACCCATGAGATGGTGGGTGATAATTGATCCATTGGTGGTGTCCTCTGTGCAGGATAAGCGGGCTCTGCTCTGGTGTGAGAGGGTGGTCATGCTGCCCATGTTTAAGGATGAATTAGGGGGAGGGGCAGTCCAAATTTATGGGGAAACCATTAAAACTCTGCAGAAATATTTGTCATACTTATGTTGAGTTGGAAATTTCATTGTGACAGAGGGAACATCTTCTGGAAATGGCCAAACATTTCAAAACCTGCATGCGATTTCTGAAATCTCCAGACAATTTTGAAAATCTGTGCTAATAAGTATTGCGTATTTTCTGCAGGAAAATGTGCCCCCACAGATTCGGGCTGCCTCGGATTTAGGCGTGAAGAAGTAAATGGAAGGATGGCCTTGATCTGCTGCAGAGTTCTCTGGAAACCGTCAAGTGACAGGTTTGAATGTGGACAATGTACAATTTTCTTTCCATCATTCCAGGATAGATATAATGTGTGCCATTGGGGTATGTGAAGGTTAAGACCTGCTCTCCAACCTTGATTACAACACCCCTTGCGTTCTCATCTTGTTTAATCTTTCTTCTGCCTTTGACACTGTCAACCATGCCATCCTGCTCAACCGTCTCCGTGATAACATGGGTATCACTGGTCAGGTTCTGGCGTGGCTGACTTATTTCCTCTTTGACCAATCCTCCCAGGTCCAACTTGGGTCCTTGCTCTCCAATATCTTTTTCTCTACCTGTGGTGTCCCCAGGGATCTAACCTCTCTCCCTGGCTGTTAACCAATACCTGGCACTCCTTGCCCACCGCATCGCCTCTCTCTGCCCCAACTTTCAGTGCTATGTGGATGATACCCAGCTCATTTTCAGGCTGCCCTCGGCCTTCTCCTCTCCTTCCCTCATCTCTGACTGTCTGCCATCCAGGAGTGGTGTGCCGACAATGACCTTTGCCTTAATGCCAGTAAGACTGAGATTCTACTCATCGGCACACCTACTCCCTCCTTCCCTGCAGCTCTCTGGTTGGCCTCTCTTGGCCCTCTTCCTGCTCCCACATGCAAGGCCAAAAACCTTGGGGTCATCTTTGACTCCACACTCTCCTTCTCTCCTCATATCTCTGAAGTCTCTAAGAAGTCACACTACCAGCTGCACCTCCTCAAAGGTATTCTTCCTTTCCTCTCTTCCCCCAGAAGCTCACTTTCTCCAGAGCCCTGGTTCTCTCTAGGCTAGACTATTGTAACAGCCTCTATCTAAATCTGCCTGCCTCTACTCTCTGCCCTCTGCAACTTATCCAGAACAGGACTGCGAGACTTGTCCTTGGCCTCAAGCCCAGGGATCGTATCTCTCCAGGACTGAAATCTCTGCACTGGCTCCCAGTGGCTGCGAGGATTAAGTTCAAAACCCTCTGCAATGTCCACAAGGCCACAATACCTTCAACTCTCTCTTCCTAAATATCTTCCCTCTCGAGCTCTTCACTCATCTGCCTACAACTCCATCAGGGTCAGTCGCTTCTCCAAGCAACAAGTTGGTGATAGATCTCTCTCTTCCACAGGGGCCTCCCTCTGGAACAGCCTTCCTGCCTCCCTGAAACTTGAGGAGAACCATCTCCGGTTCCATAGGAACTACATTTGGACAGTAGGAAATTGTTTGAAACCAGTGGCGTTAGCCCTATACAGATCACTTTCCTTGATGCTAGAATAGGCATTATACTCATTAATCTCTTACACTATTGGATGCTCTTTAGCATTTTTTTTGTTATTATTTTCTTCTTTGATTGACTGTGACATACTTATGGTTTCTAATATCAGATTGTGCTTTTCTTAATCTCTAAGTACTGACTTGTAAGGCAAAATTCTTATAGACTTACATTTACATTGTTGTTTTACAGTTCAACTTGGGCTCAAGAGGAAGAGATAGTTATCTCGAAATGTGTCAGCCGTTTACTTTGAAATTCATATATGCATTAATGAAATTGTCCACACAAGCCGTTTACTTCGGACTCTGTATCTGCATTGACGAAATTCTTCTCACATGAAATTACTGTGTTTTTTTATCAAATGAATAACCAGTGTGTTGTTGATATTTATAATTTATGAGAGTTACGATGATCTTGAATAAGAATATGGTTAACCGTTTTAGGACGGGATAGTAACAGTGTGCAGGGGACGGGAGGGTTCCCATATTTGGATCTTCTTCTCTTTTCTACACATCTGTGTTGGTGGTCCTGTGCCAGGTCCACTTTTCCTCCCCTGCGCCTTAAGTATTTTGTGAATAACTATATAGGTGCAGACAGAAAATGTCAATATAAGAAGATTATAGTGCTCCAACAATTTCCTTTCACGGGCCAATAAGGAGGCCAGGAATGCAGTCAGAATCTGCCAATAGAATTCTTTACCTGCTTTCTGTGGCTCTGTCTGTAATGGATGGCCATCTGCAAGGATGTGGGCTGCTCATCCATTAGGGGTGATAGGGCATCGGGGCGTCGACCTGTCACATAATGGACGAGGGATTGCTTCTGTGCTGAATTTAACGGAACTGCCAAACGGAAACCGATTTACCATTCACAGTTTATTAATACTGCAGCGCGGGACATTTTGATTAGGGATGCAGGCTGGTGCTACAGGGCTGAATGTGCGAGTGAGTGCTCTTGTGCCTTCCCGTACACCCATGGACCCAGGATCAGCATGGTAAAGGTGCTCTGGCTCCACTGTGCATATGCAGGAGCCAGAAAGCACTCTCATGCCTCCTACTTCCTGCTCCACTATCCATTCCCACCCCCCTTATCTGTCGCTGTCTCTGTCCTGGGCTGCATCTTCCTCTCCCGAAATGGCTGCCTTGGGAATAGTATTAATATTATAATGATATATTATAATTGTTTTTTATAACGCACTTAGGTTTCTAAGCCTGGACCTGGGATTCGAACCTGTGTTGCTTTGAATCACTTTGCTTCCAAGGCAAGCACGTTTCCACTGAAATGGTAATTACGCCCCCTACCTTTTTCTGCATCTTAGTTTGTAATTTATTTTAAGGGAACTTGGATATAAGTATAAGTGGTAACTGCAAATTCCTTTTAAAAATACTATTAGCACACCATCCCATTTTAAAGCTTAAGTTCTAAACATTCGATGATCGCCCATGATCTTATAACCAATATTGTGTAGGTGAATGAATAGGTTTTAGGTTACTAACTTAGCCCACTTTTGAGAACCTTACATTTCCCTCTTTTCAGCTCCTATAATTGACACATTGTTGAAAATTGGGCTCATGTTTTGTTTATGATGGGGTTTTCAGACATTCCATCCACAGCTACAGTAGAACATGTCATGGGAAAGTTTCAAAACAGGTGACAAATGGAAAATATTTTTTGACAGTGCCATGAATTATGTTTTGGTTGGCAGTGAAGCCACAGTTTGCACAACACACTTACCATCCTTGTTTTTCTCCAGTCTTTTGACGCAATGTGTGACGTTAGCAGGACATGGTGCAAAAACGCCACTGCAGCTCTCAGCGTTGATGTTGTAGCATTGTTCACAAATAAGAGAATTTCCTAAAGAGAAATAACTTTTTTTTAATGCTGTAGGCTTCTCAAGGTTCACTTAAAGACAAGCAAATAAGTACAAATGAAACACTAAAATGGCGTGTGTCCTGAAAAATCGCCTGCTGGAACTTCTCATAAAATATGGTAAGGAATTGGGCACAATTTATTTATTCAGCCCTGAAGAAGAACGCACATAAACACACGAGAAACTGATACTTTTTAAGCTGAAATGTTCTTTAGTATTAGAGGAAAACTAACCATTGCATATCCTGTTTCACAAAAATTGTTAACTTTGGATGCCCGTGCTATGATATGATAGGTAATTTATAACACGCTTAATACCCATAGGTCTCTAAGCGTGGCCCCGGGGATCGAGCCTGTGGTGCGCCCTGTCGTCTTGCTTCAGAGGCGAGCACTTTGCCCCGATCTATCCACCTGAGACATGATGGTTGTCAGTTTCACCACATTAGCTATTCGAGCACAGATCTGTAACAGCATAAGAACGTTCACCCTTGTTACAGTAACAAGATATGTGCAAACCATATATACTCAAGAAAGAGGCCGCAGAGAACCATCACAGTAGAACACTAAAGCTCGGGGAGATTTTATTTTGCTTGAAAACTCTGCACGAGATTGTGTTACAGGGCGTGTGTATTCTGCAGAACCAGACTCATAGCTCACATACCATCCCCTCCAATGCAGTCCTCTGGCAGAATATGGGGGGAAATATTCTCCCTTTGTGATCTTATTGCAGAACAGGTCTCCAGGAAAGATGGCGTTCTGCAATGAAATCTCAGTGGTGGGGTGGAGTAGAGGGAGAATGTGTGCAGAGGCACATGTATTTCACAGGAGGATCACAACTCACAGCCCTCCCCTTCCCCTGCAGCCCTCAGGCAAAACCTGGGGAGCGAGAAGACATTGTTTCAGAGGGGGTGAGAAAACCCATTCTTTTCCCTCCCCCGATATTCTATTTCAGAATTAAGTGTTCAGTGTAGAGAGTGTACAGAGGTACATGCATTTCAGAACACCTGCCGCCATAGTGACTATAGGACCACAGAACCAAGATAGCCTAAGAAGGCACACACTTGGTACAGTAAAAGGACCTGTGTAACCCATATAGATAAATCAGGAAACGGCCACACAGAATCAGACACAACAATTAATGTACATCAACCACAACATTTTTGTCATGAGGTGTGAGTCCTTAATGCAAATGTTCCATCTATGTCTTAATCATCTTCTATATGTTGGCAACTACTTCTTTTTTAAAAAAAAACACATGCCAGTGGGAGCGTGCTGCTTTGCTTTGTTCTCACTTCCTAAATCGGCGCAAGGAGAGCAGGTGCTGAGGAAGAACCTCATGGAATGCCACAAAGTGGTCAAAGGTCAGGCCTTGCTCTGTCCCCTTTCCAGTTCCAACTCAAGAGGCTCCACACTGTGCATGGTAGAAAAATATAGACCCGAAGGGTCTTTTCACAATGTATGGGGTGAAGATGTCCTTTCACAGGGATAGTGTCTCCAAGCTGGGAAATGCTTTGTTTACATGTGATACCGGTCTGTTACCCTACAATTATAGCTTCAAGTTTTGTTAATTCCTGTGACTTTCAGTGTTTATCTATGATTGTGTAGGCTATCAATAGACGAACAAGGACTTTTGAGTAACGTCTAGTACCTTGGAGGCCAGACTAGTCCCATTGCGGGAGTATGGTTAGTAACCACTGGTGTAACAGGGGCCCCCGCATCCCCCACGGTGCGGGGGGCCCCGCGACCACATGTTCTGGAAGGGGCCCCACTTGGAGTAAACAAACATTTTTTTTTTCTTTTTCTACATTTTCTTTTTGGATTTACTCTGCATTTCTAAAGAAATGATTTCTGTAACAGAAATAATTTCTTTATGAAGGCAGAGTGAATACAAAAAGTCTGGTGGCTACCCCCACCCCATGACATGAAGACCCTAGGCTGGAGGCCTCCATGTCATGGGGTAGGAGAAGCCCTATTACTTCAAAATAAATAGTTTATTTTTGAAGTCACTCTGCCTTCATAAAGAAATTATTTCCATTATGGTTCAGTCCTTAACGGAAATAATTTCTTTATGAAGTCAGAGTGATTTCAAAAAGAAACAATGGGCCTCATTACGAGCATGGCGGTAGCCATGCCTGTATGGAAGGCACGGCTACTGCCATGCTTGTTACCGGCACCGCCTCCCGCGATTGGGCAATAACTGGCCCATTGCAAGATGAATGGGCCAGTAATTGCCCATTAGCTGCTGGCGGTATTGCCGGGCTCCCGATCCCCATTCTGCCCAGTAGGGCAGAATTGGGGTGGGAAGCATGGTTGCGCCGGCACAGTTGATAACGGTGTCGACGCAATTACAAGTTATGCTCGCGGGTGCCGCACAGCCCGCCAGGTAAGACCTGGCGGGCTGTCAGGAACCCGCGAGCAGAACTCGTAATACCATCACCGCCAGGGTCCTAATGAGGCCCAATGTATTTTTGAAGTATTATGGCTCCCCTCAACCCATGACATGTGCGTGTGTGAGTGTATGGTGAAAGAGTGCACACAAATGTATGGGTGGCTGGGTATGCGTGTGTGCGTGTACGGTGAAAGGATGCACACTGAAAGGTATGGGTGGCTGCCTGGGTGTGCCTGTATGGTGAAAGTGTACACACTTAAATGTATAGGTGGAGAGGCCACCAGGGGGCGCGGGCAGGATGGACGCCTGAACGTCGAGCTCCGCACCCAGCCCCGGGTGAATCACGATTTATCGGCGAAACGAGGGTCCCATATACTACGCGACCCCCCCCAAAAGACGTGGAAGCCTGTGGCCCCCACCTGGGTCCAACTTTGGTTCCGATCCGACGCTCCTGTGCGGAGTTACACGGACCAAGGCGATATCGGCTGCCCCTCCCCCACGACCTGGCGCGGAGTGGCGCAGGAGACAGCACGAGCCGCGCCGCCCACGAATAGGCCCGAGAGGGTGAGCCCGCGGCGCTTCCTCCCCTGGGCATCCTCCGACTTGAAGAAAACCGTCCACCCACACAGGGAACGCACGCCCGGCGCCTCTGGTGCCCGAGGCCCGGCCTGACCCGGAGAAAGGCGGCGTCCGTCGTAAACTGGCCGACACGAACCCCTCATGAACTGGAGAGAGAACTTGCTGAAATATCAGTTTGTTCCCAAAGAAAGGACCATGGCCGCCGGTAGCCCCACCGTCCCACCCCCGGATCTGGGGGCTATCCAGAACAACATCCAAACGATTCTGGAGGAGATACGAGGTATGAGGACAGACATGGGGGCCAAACTGGCCGACCTCACCACCAAGGTCGCCACCCTAGAAGACCGCGTGGAGGGCGTCGAGAATAACCAACTTTCGGCGACACTCCTCGAAACCCAAATGGACATGAGACTCCGAGACATGGAAAGGCGCGAGGAAGAGCTTCGGTTCAAGGTTGACGACATGGAAAATAGGGAGAGGAGGAACAACCTTCGAATCTTTGGCCTGATGGAATCTGAGGGCGAATCCGTACAAGGACTTGAAGGCAAAGTGCACGATATCGTGAGGATCGCCCTGGGAACGGAAGACGTGGGGGCGACCAACTTCGACAGGGTGCACCGAGCGGGGGGGGGAGGCAGAGGCCCACGCTCGGTTCTGGTTCGGCTGCACTACTACAGGGACAAGATCAGAATCCTGGAAAAGGCGAGACATCTTGGCACCATACAGTACGGTGATTCAAAGGTATCCATCTTCCAAGACCTCTCGGCCCTAACCCTGTCAATGAGGAGGAAATGCGGCACACTCACAAGATGGTTGCAGGGAAAAGGAGTCCGATATCGGTGGGGTCACCCCTTCTATTTGGAGTTTGAGTGGCTAGGTGAGAAACACCACCTGGTGTCGGAGGAGGACATACGAAGAGCCACGGACGATCTGGTGAACGACCAGGCGGGCCATTCGGGCGCCCAGGAGGGAGGACCACGGGACCCCCCTAGGGGTCCCGACGGCCCAGGAAATCACAGTGGGAAATCTAAGGTCAAGGGGGCCCGAAAGTTTCGGAAAACCAGAC
This sequence comes from Ambystoma mexicanum, assembly GCF_040938575.1. Lineage (NCBI taxonomy): Eukaryota > Metazoa > Chordata > Amphibia > Caudata > Ambystomatidae > Ambystoma > Ambystoma mexicanum. The sequence goes on from NC_090922.1 coordinate 481,314,866, forward strand.
ACCCGTCGATGAACCCGGAAAATCACACTGACTCATGAAAATGACGTTCGATTGGAAGGAGAGAAAATCATGAGGTGAGAGACGATTCAGGGTACGGACGCAGGAGGCCCCGGGCCCACGAACTGCCTTGAACGGACACCGCGGCGGTGTCGCGTTTGGCCCACCGGACCTTGGGTCGGCAGACCATTATGTTAAAAAGTTAACTGTTTATTTGTGTTGCCCCGCGTTTGGGTTTCTGGTTGTGGGTTGAGGGCCCGGGCGGGGTCTCTGGTTTTTGTCTCGGTTAAGTGCACCGAAGGCCCGCAGGGGCCGACCTGAATCGGACTTGCGATCTGGGACTCTCCAGACACACGAAAACCCCGGGGCTGGGGTTGGAGTCCTTGGTGGTTCGTTGACCGGCCCCAACACATGTTGGGGAGAGTGGACGGACGCCTCAAGGTACAAGGGTGGGGAGGGGGGAGGGAAGACACGGGGAGGGGGGTCAGTTGCAAGGGGGGAGGGGATGGGGGGGATAACGGGGTAGTTTGGGGGACTCAGGGGGAAATTCAGTTCAGACCGCAAGAATACGCTTGGCAAGGGGCACTAAAATTCAATCACCACGAGGGGTTCAGAATACGCACACGGTATGATGACAACGATTGAAGGGAAGGTGGGCACGTTAAATGTCAAGGGTCTAAACTCTCAAAATAAAAGATCCCTCACGGGCAACATGTTCCGAAAACAACACCTGACGGTCCTATTTCTACAGGAAACACATTATAAGCGCGGGAGGGAATCCAGAATCAAGGGGAAAGACATCGGTAGCAACTATTGGGCTTCACACCCGACCTCGAAGAAGGAGGGGGTGGGCATTCTCCTGGGAAGGGCTCTCCAACTAACGGGGGTGGAAACCAAGAGGGGGTTTGGGGGTCGATTTCTGGGTGTCAAGGGGCTTTGCGAGGGGCAGCGAGTTACTCTCGCCACCGTATACGCGCCCAACACGGGCCAGGTGGAGTTCCTCACACGGATCTTTGGTGTCATGGATGAATGGGCCGAGGGGGCCATGATTCTCGGGGGTGATTTTAATCTCATAGCCGACCCCCAACTGGACTGGTGGTCCGCCAGAGGTGGGGTACCCAAGGGGATCACGAGGGATAACCTGGCCTTGCAGAACCTCTTGAAGGATCACTACTGGGTAGATGTTTGGCGCAAGGCGTACCCGGCCCAGGGTGGTTACACATTCTTTTCTCCCCCGCACTGCACCTACACCAGAATCGACCTTCTGTTGGCCTCAGAGGAGGGAGATGGGGCGATGACCCAACCAAAAGTCGAGACCATAACGTGGTCGGACCATGAACTACTTATAGCTAACTGGTCCCTGCCCATCGCCCCGAGATCGGCTCGATGGCGGTGCAACGACACGCTCCTTAGGGATCCAGTATTCCGTGAGTTCATGAAGCAGGAAATGCTGGCCTACTTCGAGACAAATGACACGGGGGAGACGGACATGTCCATGGTATGGGAAGCGGGGAAGGCCACCTTCAGAGGCCTCCTCATAGCGGAGGGCTCGAGGCGTAAAAGAGAGAGGGGCCTGATCGAGAGCAGACTCCGAGGGGAGCTGCAGATCTTGCGGGCCAGACTGGGAGTCCCGGGAGTGGACCGGAGGGCACTATTGGACGAGATGCAGGGCAAAAGACAGGAGCTCCATACGGTTCTCATAGGGGAGGTGGTTAAGAGGATGCGATATACCAAACAGAGATACTACGAACAGGGCGACAGGGTAGGCACTCTGCTGGCTCAGAGGTCGAGGGGGTGTAGAGTGGAGAGAGGGATTACCCGGTTGACCGACGAAGAGGGCAGGGTTCATGGGAACCGGCATGAAGTGACGGAATGCTTTGCTGAGTACTACAGCAAACTCTATTCTAGGCAAGCGGGCGAATCTCGGGAGGACATTGCCTCCTACCTGGCAGAACACCCCCTCCCCAAACTGACCGACCAGGACTTGGAGGCCCTCGAGGGGGAAATTTCAGAAGAGGAGGTGGAGGGAGCCATCAAGAGACTGAAGGCCGGAAAGGCTCCTGGCCTTGACGGCTACACAGCGGATTTCTATAAACAGACCCAGTCCACCTTAGTGAAGCCCCTGACCAAATTGTTCAACCAAATTAGAGGCAACGACACGATCCCCCCGACTTTCCTACAGGCCCTCATCACCGTCATACCTAAACCTGGTAAAGACCGGGCAGCTTGTGGGTCTTACAGACCCATTTCACTTCTCAACTTAGATGCCAAGATCTTTGCTAGGATCCTGGCCTCCAGATTGGAAAACTCCCTCCCACGCCTGATACATCCTGATCAGGCGGGATTCGTCCTCAATAGACAGGGTTCCGATAATTTAAGGAAGACCCTCCATGTATTGGCCACGACCGAGGCCAGGAATGAAGGCGCTCTCCTACTGGCTCTTGACGCGGAGAAGGCCTTTGACAGGGTCAGCTGGGCTTTCATGAGGGAGGTTCTCTTGTCAGTGGGGATGGGTCCAAGGTGGTTGGGATGGATATCCGCGCTCTACTCCTCCCCCTCGGCCAGAGTGGTGGCTAACGGGATTGAGTCTAGGGAATTCCCCCTTGAACGTGGCACGAGGCAGGGATGCCCCCTGTCTCCGTTAATCTACGCATTGGTGATGGAACCGTGGGCAATCTCGATCCGCAATGATGCGGACATCAGTGGTGTACAGATGGGGGATATGCACTGCAAGATCTGCCTCTTTGCGGATGACGCCCTGCTCTATGTCACCAGACCGTCCCAAACAATCCCTCGGGTTCTGCAGGGCCTCGCAAGATATGGAGAACTATCGGGGTATAAGGTTAATTTGGACAAATCGGTCGCATTCATGGGTGGGAACCTGCCAGACACGGAGGTGACCTTTGTGGAGGGTCTCCCCTTCAAGCGGAGCGATGAGGGGTTCCGTTACTTGGGAGTCCAAATCACACGTAACCTTGAGGACCTGTATGGGGCCAACTTCCCCCCCCTCTGGTCAGCAATCAGGAGAGACATAGAAAGGTGGGCGGGAACGGGTCTCTCATGGATGGCACGCCTTAACCTTATAAAAATGGTTATCCTCCCAAAATTTCTGTTTCTCTTTCAAATGCTCCCGGTCCAAGTCCCCAAGGCCTTTTTTGACGAGACAAAACGCATCCTCCTTAGATTCCTCTGGCAGGGCAAAAAACACAGGATTTCATACGAGGTTCTGACTAGGACCAAGGAAGATGGAGGGGTGGGCTACCCTGATCTCGAGACGTATTATAGGGCTTCCCAGTTGAGGATCCTGGTCGATCACTTCTCACCGGGACCGAAAAAACAGTGGGTAGCCATGGACAATAGGCCCCTGGCGCCCGTCACACTAGAGGAATGGCTCTGGGTCCCAAGGAGAACGATCCCCAGATCAGTCTTGAACCACCCGATTCTAAGAGTACTGTGGTCCCTGTGGAGAGAGGGAGGTTACTATAGATGGCTCACGACATGGCCCTCCCCCTTGAGCTGCATCTGGGCCCCTCCTTTCCTGGCCAAAATAGCGGAACCAGCAGCCTACCAGACATGGTTCGAGGCGGGCCTTAGTAGGACCGGCCAGTTGTGGGTGGGGGGCTCCTTCCTCCCCTTGAAGGACCTTGAGGAAGCCCTGGGAATAGGCACGCTTTCCCCGTTCCGATATCTTCAGCTTAAGGGTGCCCTCACGGAACCATCTTGGGGTGATACCCTCAGGAGGGAACTCACAGACTTTGAAAAACTCCTTCTGACCGCAAGGGGCTCCAAGGGGATAATCTCCCGCCTATACAAGCTCTTTCTGTTCTCCATCCCCCGAGACCCGCCACCAGCACGCATACAATGGGGTAGGGACCTGGGCGAGGAAATTGATGACGAGAGATGGACAGAGATGTGTAGACGGGCCAATCGATCCACATCCTCCCTCCAATATCGCCATCAGGCCCTCAAGATATTACATAGATGGCACTACCCCCCGCAAAGAATAGCCAAAATGCGTCCAGGATATGACCCACACTGTTGGAAATGTAGGACAGAGAGAGGTGACTATATCCACATGTGGTGGGGATGCCCAGTGGTCCAGAAATACTGGGACAAGGTGCGGACCTGGATCAAAGGGGTAGATGGGATAGAACGAGTATCCTGCCCGTGGCTCTTCCTCTTCGGGATTAGTAACGAAGAGGACCGGGGTAACACTCATGATCACATGCTCCAGGTGATGCTGGTAGCAGCTAGATGCTGTCTAGCGCAGAAATGGAAACACCCGAGAATGCCAGGGGAAAAAACCTGGGTGACCAAAGTAAGGGCCATCTACGACATGGAGTTCCTCACACACCTGCTCGATGAGTCTAAGTCCAGTATCGAGGAAATTTGGCTCCCCTTCTTTGATAAGTACGGCCGAGTGGTCTAGGTCCTGAAGACTGAGCTGAGGGATTCCCCTCCTCCCCACGGATGTGGGACCATGGGCCAAGGACCCGGCTGAGAACTGAACTCGTTTGGCCCATATGACTTTGGCGTGCCACACGCATATTGTATTGACGCCTCCATCATTAAGAGAGCCCGTTGTGCAAGTGTTTATCAAGGCTATGTAAGCGCGAACTGAAGGGGGGTGGGGGGAGGGAGAGGGAGGGGGGGGGGCATGGGGTGTGTTTCGTCTGGTTTTCTCTTTATGTTAACTCACATTAATAAATGCAATGCAAGAATGTAACCTCGTTATGCACCAAGGAAACTTAATAAAATTGATTTTCAAAAAAAAAATGTATAGGTGACTTTCTGTGTGAGGGTATGGTGAAAGGGTGCACACAAATGTATGGGTGGCTGGGTATGCATGTACGGTGAAAGGATGCACACTGTGTGACTGGCTGCCTGGGTGTGCCTGTATGGTGAAAGGGTGCACACTTAAATGTATGGATAGGTGCCTGGGTGTGTGTGCCTGTGTGGTGAAAGATTGCACACTTAAATGTACAGGTGGCTGCCTGGGTGTGCCTGTATGGTAAAAGGGTGCACACTTAAATGTATGGATGGCTGGGTGTGCGTGTGTATATATGGTTAATGGTGTGTGTGCTTGTGTTCAGGAGCGGAACCTACATTTCAGGGGGCTAACTTTTCAAATGTTGGGAGAGTGCTAACTTCACGTGTGGTGGGGAGGTGTGAACTTATTTGTGTGGGGGCATCTAACTTCTTTACGTATTTTAATGAGACTATTCTAGTGCAGCCTCAATGTTACAAGCAGTTAACTCTCTCCTTTAGGTCTGAAAGCACCCACTTATGGGCTGCTGTGAGAATGACTGTTCTCCTGTTTCCGCTCTACCCTTACAATCACTCCCTTGGCTAGCAAGTACTAAACCCACATCACAATTTCAATTGCTTAAAAAAATTGCCATTTGAATGCAGGTAAAACAGTGAAATGACATTACATTAGTAATTGCTGGGCTGGGCCCTTCTTAATGGCAAAACCCAGGTGCCGTTTAACATCTGTCTTCTATTCTGTCGGCAACTGCTCTGAAGGTCAGCCAGGTCAAGTCAACATAGCCCACAATTTCAGTGGTGGGGGGAGTGCTGAAGCCCAGTCAGCTCAATGGTGTTGCACCACTACTTGTGTTTAATGCCTTGATTAATTATTGGTAATCTTCTTTACACCTATCCCTATTCTTCCTCATCCCAGTACTTGTGTATGAGGCAGTACTTGTGTATGAGGCACTATGCCTCATACACAAGAACTGGTATAAGGTAGAGGTACATGAAGGTAATGCCTGATTTAGCTACCTATAATCTTCGTTACTCCTAGTCCCATTGAGGCAAGGAGCCTCATAAGTAAGCACTGGGACAAGGAAGAGGGACGTGGAGGTCATTCTGAGCCATTGAGCTGATTTTGGAGGTTAGGGTAGGGGATGGGAGGGTGAAGGGATGTGTGATGGGGTGGGGTTGTGCAATAAATCATAATGGCCATCCATGTCCATGCTAAGCAGGCATGATATGTGGTATTAGTGGCTAGAGAGGCATTTTGGTGCAGCCAGTCTAGTCATTCCTCAGTTTGGTATGACTTTTTTTTAACTGGGCATTTCTGATAAAGCAGTCCTGCTAAGTGTAATTACCTGGCTAGACTGGCATTTGGTTTCTGCCAGTCTAGCCGTTTCTTACTGCGGCACTGTATATTTTTTTGGGCATCTGTGATAAAATGATATGTTATGATATGATAAGTCATATATAACGCACCTGTACACAAGTGTTTTTAGACATGACAAGACAAGAGAAGGAAAACTGAGAAGGAAAACTGAGGGAGGACAAGACAAATGATCTTACTAAGCCTTGTGTCATTCAGATCGTGCAAGTGCGAGAACGAGAAGTGCAAGGGGAAAGGGAGGGGGGAAGTGCAAGGGAGAGGGGAGGGGTAAACAGAGCAGCAATGCTCTGAGTAAGTGCCGCCAGGGCAGCGCGACTCTGGGTAGTGCAAGGAGAACAAGGGACTGTAGGGTTACAGTTACAGCCCCTAAATGCGTGGTAGGCCTGGAGGCAGTGCAAGGGTGACTGATCAAAAAAGAGCCTGGACTCAGTGAGACAGAGGGTAGCCAAGCAACCAGTTGGTACAGCGGACAGGTAGGTCAGCAGGGGAGGGAAAGAGAAAAAGCAGAGGAGAAGTGGAAAGTTTTGAGCTGCTTCCGGAACTTCAGGTGGTCCGGCTCAAGTTTGGGAGGGTCAGGGAGGCCATTTCAGAGGGAGGCGCCTGCAGGGGAGAAGGATCTACCTCCCTCCACTCTCTGCCTGGTGAAGTATCTAACCCCTAGGGCTCGAGAAGGAAGTATTTTGGAAGATAGCGTTGGATGTAGTGCAGATACCAGACCCAGAAAGCCTTGTGGACAATGAAAAGGATCTTGAACATGATCCTTGCAGCCACCGAGAGCCAGTGGAGAGATTTCATGGCTGGAGAGATACAGTCCCTGGGCTTGAGGCCAAGGATAATTCTCGCAGTCCTGTTCTGGATTAGTTGCAGAGGGTGGAGAGTAGAGGAAGGCAGATTGAGAAAGTGGCTGTTGCAGTAGTCCAGCCTAGAGAGAACCAGAGCTCTGGAGACAGTGAGCTTCTGGGGGAAAGTGAGAAATTGAAGAGTCCCTTTGAGGCAGTGCAGTTCGTAGTGGGATTTCTTGGCGACGTCCGTGATGTGAGGAGAGAAAGAGAGAGTGGAGTTGAAGATCACACCAGGAATGAGCGAGATAGGAGAGTAGGTTGAGGGGAGCCTGAAGGAAAGCTGAGTGTCATCCGCATAACACTGTAAGTTAGAGGAGAAGGTAGAGATCAGGTGGGTTGAAGGGGCAAAGTAGAGGTTGAAAAACCAGGGTGAGAGGATAGAGCCCTGGAGAATGCCACATGTAGAGAGAGGTGGCGGAGTGAAAGGGACAAAGTTGGGCCTGGGAGGGGCGGCCCAAGAAGAAGGAGGTCAACCACTCCAAGGCCTGATCCATGATGCCCAGGTTCTCACAGAGTCAATTGATCAGGATGGCGTGGCTGACCGTGTCGAAATCAGAGGAAAGTTCCAGGATGATGAGGACAGAAGGAATGCTGGAATCAAGGTTAGAGATCAGATCTTCACAGGTGTTCAGGAGAGCAATTTCCGTGCCTCTGGCAGCTCTTAAAGCAGACTGATGGTTATGGAGACAACCAACAGATTCAGTGTGGAGTGTAAGCTGGCAGTTGGCCAGCTTTTCCAAGAATTTGAGAGAGGGGAAAGTTCCAGTGGCAAAAGAATGATTACAAAAATCGGCCAAGGCTGGAACGTGTCAATATGGTCCTTGATGGTTCTGGAGGAGCAGGCTAGCACCTGTTTCGACGACACTTCCATAGATGGTACTTTGTCAGGTGTTAGAGAGAAAGAGGAGAAAGGAGGAGGAGAAGGAGAGATGGCCAAAGGGGGCCGAGAGTGGAAGAGGGAGAGGAAGCAGAGATAGTGGACAGGATGTCCTGAGTTTTAGCGGAGAAGCGAGAGGCCAAAGCTGTACAGATGGCATGTTGAGGGAACAGGAGAGGTAGAAACCACAACAGGATTGGCCAGTTCCTTGCAGATTTTAAAGAGTTTGGCTGTGTTGTTAGAAGCCGTAGAGACGCAGGCTTGAATGTGTGCTCTCTTCTTGATGAGTCTTATTGCTTCAACAGACATTTTGGTGCAACCAGTCTAGGTATGTCTTAATGTTACTGTAATGTTATTATGTGTCTACACTGGTCTACATTGTGCAGCCAGTCGGACATGTTTTTATTGTGGCACGGCATTTTTAATAGCAAAGCATTAATGTTCATGTGCACTGTTGGTAACGTGCATGTTTTGGATTGCTGTTACCCTACACAACAATAGCAAACACTGTGGCTTTTTTGTCAATTTTTCTCAGAAAGTGTGCTGTATATTGCATTAAAACACATATTTATATCTTTCTCATAGTGCAGTGTGTGGCATACCACTTCAGCAACACGTTTCTGCGTATTGCGCAAGCGTGGTAATCTAGGGCGGCCCAGAGTGTGCCGCAACTTGTGATTTGTTGCCGAGTTGGGGGGGCCCCCTCAGCATGGCTTGCAGGGGGGCCCCCAGAGCTTGTGTTACGCCACTGTTAGTAACAGGCCTATATTTTAGGTTTCATCTTTCGCCCTCTGCCAGAGTTAATGCAGGAAGAAAAAAAAGAGAACATATGATAAAAGGGCTCTGGAGAGCCAAAATGTAGTGACATCATGCCAGAGGCTAGTACAGTATTTATCATTGCTGCGTGCATTTGTGCATCTTTTTGATTGGTGCTTCAGCTTCTCTCCTTCTACAAGGGGAGCATGTGATCACACAAAAGAAGACACATTTAAGAGTGAAAAGAAAATCATTCTAAAAATGTATTATTTTTCACTTTTAGCATTGAAAGTGATAATTCCCATTGAAAAGATGCGTATGCTGCTTGCTGAAGACGCAGAAGCAACGTATGGCAACTTGTCTCCTTATTCTTTACGCTTCCTGACCTAGTCCATTCATGCACATAATCCAGGGGATCAGATCCATGGCTCTGGCACAAGTCCAGGATTTGTAACTTGTGGTAATTTTTCTTCAAATGCTTCCATTAGAAATGTTCACCAATCACTATGCAGAATAAGAAAGCACTACTTTTCTCACATTTCACTGTGCTGGCATATTGCAAGACCTCAAACCAGAATCTGTTCCTGTGGCATTCCTCCTGTTGCGATGTTGAAGACAATCCAGACTGAAACTACATCTCTGAAATTGCACAGTGCTGAGCTACTGAAAAATGTGAAACCAAATATGGACTTCTCAAACGTTCTAATAATTTTATGCTAGATGGAATATTAGATACAATCTTCACCTAACAGGTTGCTTTGTTTGTTTATAAATGAAGAGTCGAAACTGTATTCTGAACCTTTTAAATATCCCTTTCCTGTGTTAAGGATTCTAAAGGAACGTCACACACCAGACCAGGACTCTTGCCACGGGCCTAGGATGCAGCGCACAATTAAAATACTTTTACTTTATTTACTAAGAATTCAGATTGAGATGGCACCCAATCCGTTTCACACCCCCTTTTACAAATAACCTAGGCCAAAATGGACCATGAACCAGGCCGGTGGATGGTAATACAATATTTATTTATTTGAAAATTCAAATGAAATCACACAAATTTAATATTGGGCAGCAATCACCAGTGGGCGATAAATACATGGTAAGTTGATGGAATACACTTAGTTGTACCTTCTCATGTAAAATAAACCCTACATACTTGAAAGAAAGCAAAATTAACGTTTGAGTGGGTTTTAAATTGTATCACAGTTAATTATTCCCCCTGCAACACTCCCTTAAACCCCTACTATGCGTGGATGGGGAGGTGTAGCAAGGAGTCAGGCACACTATGTAACAATCAGAATTAAAATTCGACTAACCGGCACTGAATAGGAGGAGAAAAACCAGATTTAGCTCCCTGAAAACTGAGCAAAACGGCCCACAAAATTACTAAATGTTTATTTTACATGCGCGGTTCAATGGAAAAGGCACAAATGAGTATAACAGTATCAGAGATATAATAACACTAGCAAACTACAAAGCAATGTCATAACAATGGGCAGGCAGTTCAGAAAGTCAACTTGGGAAGGAAAAACACAGTGCAGCCAAATCACACATGGAGAAATTGCATTTTCTTATTTTCACAGGTTTAAATGTCAAAACAGCTTGAAAAATTGATTCAACAGACAAAATCAGAATGTGTTTTTTATGCTAAGGGACAGATACACATCACAGGAATAATAAGAAAGTGAAAGGGTAACTAAATGATTGACAGGAGGAGATTCTTAATGGGAAAGGACATTCGGTTTCAAAAGTGAACGCAGTGGAGAGAGAAAATCGCCTGTTATAAAAGGTTAAACTGCAGCCTTAACCCCCCACACACCGCAAGTCTCTTTATGTGGGAATTAATTAATGTATTCCAAATATGACTAAGGACTTATGCAATGGGCTAAAAGCATAGGAAAGAATGTCGCTAACACATGGAAATCAAGGAACAGATTACACATAGGGTTCTGATAATTTATACAGTTACTAGTGTACTTTCAGGATTACTTATAGGGTTGAACAAAGGCAAAGTATCAGAATGGGATATCGTATGTTTTGCTATGGGATGGGGTGATACTTACAATAAGCACTTGAATTTGGAATTTTGGACTGCCAACCGGGTATCTGAACAGCGGGTCAGGGGTCTGGTCACGGCACAGTGGCGCATCAGCTGGATAAAGCAGGAAGCAGGGCAAGCAGGTAGCGCTGGATAATCCCAATGAGGATTCAGTCACCTTTCCCCTTTCTCCCTGAATTAGTGGGATTTTTGTGGGGTTTAATTCTGAATGGTGGTTCTGCCTGGATAGGAGGGTCTTAATCAGATATCCCTTACCTTGCAGTGGAATCTGGAATCTTCCAGGGTGGGTATGAAATGTCTGGATCTCGGGATATGCTTAAACTGGAAGTCAGGAGAGTCAGTCCTTAGCCTCTCTGAGCCTCCACCTTTTCTAAGGCAGATGACATCACAGGATGTACTATGGGGGCAGACCTTTGGCTTGACATGCCTCTAACAACTGGATTGGTCTTGTTTTAATGACACAAAAATTACAATTGAACTGTTAAAATTATGCATTGCAGCGTTTCCCGCTTGCAGAAATAAAAGTCTTAATGTTTATTAAATAAGAACAGTCTTTTGCCCCAAATGGGCCTGCTTTGTGTTCCAAATAAGGACATTCTTTTCCCGGCCACAACCAAATGTCAGGCTCTGGTCAGTTCAGCCCTGTTTTGTCATGTATACGCCTTTGAAGCTCTTCAGTTTGAGTTGAGGGGAGGTGCTACCAGAAAGTCACACCTATGTGTTCTGGAAATCCCTTGTCCCAGGCTGGAGCACTGCTGCATTGTCTGATAAGGGTGCAAGATCCTCCACCCTTACCTATTCATATGCCCCGGGGGCGGGTCCACTTGAAGGGAGGTAGATCATGTTCCCAGGAAGCACGGTCCTTTGAAGCCGGGGTATGCAAACCCTGTTCTGCTGGCCTTACAGCAAATGTATTTATTTATTTTTCTTTCATGGACCAGAAAGCAAGCCTGTTGGAATTAAATATCCTATATATGTTTTAAAACAACCCCCCATCACATTTCTCTGCAAGGACAGAGCCTTAATTCAACAATTTACTTTTAAACAGACATTTTCTTGTTTTGTAAAAAGCACCATTTTACACGTGGTTCATTTTCCTTGGCTGTCACTTTACAATGCAGCCTTCCTCTCATCCATTTTCTGAACCTTTCCAAAGCCCCAGTCATGTTTCTAATGCACAGGCATCTGTTCAAATAAAATGTCCTTTGAAACTGACATGAGCTAGGAGAGAGAGAGAGGGCTTTTTGTAAAGAGTTTATGTGTGATATTTTGTTGCAAAAGTAAAGCGTTTTGCGTACGGCTTGGGGTAAAGTTCTTTGTTATTTCACAGATCTTGCCTGACACAGCCTGTCCTTCAATGAGAAATGCCCCCATTTGCTGGAGCACCACCTGAATATGGATGGACATAGCTGGGTCTCACTGGAACCAAGTTGTGTACTGTTGAAAAGCTGAAAAAGGCAGAAAAGTATTATTTTTTTTGTGAAAACGTTTTGAGCTGGCAGCATAGCAACGCTGCCTTTCACTTCTTTTCTCTGGTGCAAATGAAGAAATTACTGGTAGCAATTCTCAGGATGTTTCATCTTGCCCCATGTGTGGCTGGTAAGACAGCGCAGCCATTATTTTGGTGACTGAAAAATGCAGTTTTAATGCAAGGCGATAGTGCTCGACAGAGCCAGCGCAGCCGTTCAGCTGGTGGCTCCTGAAGTGCAGCCTTCTGTTGCATGGGAGTTCTGCTGGGTGGACAAATGTACCCCACACCTGATGCTTTGATGCTGGCAGTGTATGGGCCCCCCTTTTTTTGCAATGTTACATTTTAGACAGTTGGGAAAGCCCCCTGCTTCCGGCCTTAATCCCACCTTCCCATATTTTATATGATTTTTTTATATCAATTTAATATACATTTAATATAAAATTGATATCAAAGATGATATCTATTTTATATCAAATGTATATTTCATGATATAAAGTGTTTTTGTTATTTGATATTGTTGTATCATGCTTGGTCTGAATGCATATGAATGGGAATGCCTGAGAGAATGTTGGTGTGCTTGAGAGAATGTTTGTGTGTGAATGTAGGAATGCTTTTTGTGACAGTATCAGGACGATCCGTTGGAGAGGCCTAGCCTGGGTGATGGGACCCAGTAGTTCATGCTTAACATCTTAAATTGTAACTCGAATAAAGCTTACCTGTGGAACGTAAAGATGTGTCCCAGGAACTTGCTTTTCTATTCTGGTGAAGGGGTTGTCTTGTAAGTCGAGAAAAAGAACCTACGTGGGAAAACAGAAGAAAAAGATGATCAGTCTGCTTTGTGGGGAGCAGAAAAGAAGGAAATTAAACACTGCCCCCCATATCAAGTAAGTCCCATCACCTTTGCAAAACTTGTGTTTATGAAGAAATGTTGGGTGTTACCGTTATTCCTTAATCTGTTTAAGGAGTTAACCTCTTTAAGGAGTTCCAAGATTTGGATGGACAATGTGGATGCTTGTGACGAGTACCGCATTGCATGTTTGTTTGGATTAATCGTCATACTGATAAGGCAGGTGGTGACTGAGCTGAAGTGAGAGTGGAGAGTAAGAGTGAGTTAGCTGAACTTTTTTGAGGAAGTTTTAGTTTTATAGATGTTGCCCGCATCATGGACTTATAGGCGTCGGCGGAGCATGGACACTTAGGATGTGGAGCAACCTGGACTTTTAGCTCTAGTACCATGGTGTCAGTCATGATCATTCTTATGTGTACTGGTACTGGTTGTGAGTAGGATTGTTGACTGGTATGATATTGGTAAAATGGCAGCATAAATTTTTTGAGGATTTTCAGGATGGGACATTCATTCCAACTAAGAACTTATTGCGTAAAAATTTAAGTACAAATTCCACGAGTCAACATGGATGGAGAAATGTTCAATTTTGAATTTTCCTGTCTTGTGTGAAATGATAAACCTTGAAGTGAGGATGTATAGATAAGGGGGATGTGTGTGTGTTGACATTCTGCTGTGTGAGAGGTGGTGAATTGTGTGTTTTCCCACCGGGGTATATTGGGGTGTGTGTACATTCCACTGTATTAGTGGCTGGGAACTGTGTGTGTTCCAACTGAGGTAGATAGGGTTGTGTTGACATTCCACTGTATGAGTTAATAGGGGTGTGTTGACATTCTGCTGTGTGTGTGGTGGTGAATTGTGTTTGCTTGCACCAGCCTGGGTGGATAAGGGTGTTCACATTTGGCGGTAGCCGTGTGTCTATTGTGGTTCAACCCAGCTTTATAAAAGGATGGTCCTTATTATCGGTATGAGTAGAAAGGGGGGGGGCGCCTTCCATGCTACCTATAGTTGCATGGAAGTATGTTGGGGGGGACACCCTCTGCCTTTCTCCTGAGTTCCATCTCTCATAAAAAAAGATATCTTGTTTCAGTGTTCCCTGTGTGTTCCCTTTCGTGGATTTGTGTGCGAGGAGGGAGATGTGTTGTATCGTACTTGGTCTGAATGCAGGTGCATGGGAATGCCTGAGAGAATGTTGGAATACCTGTTGTGAAGGTTCCAGGACGTCAGTTGGAGAGGCCTAGCCTGGGTGATGTAACTGGAATAAAGCTTACCTGTGGAACCTACAGATGTGTCCAAGGAATGTGCTTTTCTACAGATAGGATGTTGAGATGATTTGATATAAAGTTCAAATAAAGTTCATGTAAAAATGAGGGCAGGGAGCTCTGCTTCCTGTTGGAGGTCAAAGTGAGTTGTGAGGTGATAGACTGTGAATGATAGGGTTTTGTTGCGGTGATGAGTTGATGATGTGGGAATGGGTTTGGCTTTGTATATATTATTGATAAGCCCTTTAAAGTATTTCATATTAATTTGATGGATTTTAATAATTATATATTATTTGTATATAAAGTGGGCATATATTGATAACAGGTTTTATATTGATGTAATATAAAGCTAGGCAGAGTGTCTGATGTCATCATTCTATAGCAGTTTTTTAATAGACTTAATATAAAAAGGAGGTTGTGTTTTTTAAGGCACGCCATCATAATTTTAAAATGTAGAGGAGAGGCTTGACCTATAAATAGGTCTGGGACGGTTTTGGCATTTTAAAGTGAATAAAAGAGGAATAAAATGTATAAATGTGAATACAATTTTTTCATATATTTGGATGAGCCAGGGCGGACATTCCCTGGCATGTTATCCAGATATGGAGCGGGCAGTATTGTGAAGTTGCCGGGGCATGCCGGGACATGAAACTATTGAAAATATAGGCCGGCAAAGCAGAGCTATGGGTTTAAAAAACAGCTAAGTTGCATGGCTTGGAAATATATATTTTACTAATATTATATTTGATAGAATGAAAATAAGACATGTAAGGTTATAAAATAAATAACAGAATGCCGTGGCATTGGATTTTGCCATTTAAAAACACAGTGTTCACAGAAACACAGCTGCAGGCCCATAGACAGACATGAAACCATTGAAATATAGGCTGACAAAGCAGAGCTATGGGTTTAAAAAAAGGCTAAGTTGTCCGGCCTGAGAATATATATTTGAATAACATTAGATAAAACATGTTAGAATGAAAAAAGAGTATGGTAGAAAAAAGGTAAAGGCTGCTTTCCAGATCTGAGACAAAAAAGCTGAAAGCTATTGTTTTTTGCAGTGTAAAATGTAGTTTAGCAGAGTGACACATTTTGCATAGGTTAGCCAACCAAAAGTGTCTTTTTAAAATAAAAAGTGGAGATGCAAAACACAACCCTATTCAGGCCTGCTGCTGGCAGGGTCACGCACAGCAGCAGAGACGGGGGTCTTATCTATAATGCTCACAGCTGACTGAGGCATCAAATTCACAGATGACGACACAGGCCCAAGCGTTGAGTTCTGTTTTGAGGCAGCCAGCAGGATGATGCAATGCTGCAGCTATGACTTGCAAAAACACCAGGGCAGGGCTGTGTGCACACGCTATGTTATCTCAGAGTGTCAATGTGTTATCTAGAATATTTGTCTGCAAAATAAGTGTGACTAATGAACTGCAGGGCTGAGTCATAGGGCCTCATTACACGGAAGGCGGTAAGGGTTAACGGTCACCGGTAATGGTACCGGTGACCGTTAACCCTTACCGCCTTACTACGAGGTCCCTTTGCGGGTAGGTACTTTAACGCCTGCTGTTTAGCAGGTTTAAAAACCAACCCGCAAAGGGACCAGGGTGCTAATTACGGTACCGCAATTTGCGGCACCGTAATTAGCACCTTCCCCATTCCCATAGAGCCCTATGGGGCAAAAATGGGAATGGGGAAGGGCAATGGGGGAAAGGGGAATTACCGCCCCACCAACCTTGGAATAGGGCGGTAATTCCCCTTTCCACCAAGACGGTGCCGGTATTTTACCGGCATGGACCAAGGTGCTAATAGCACCTTGGTCCTCCGCCTACCGTGTAATGAGGCCCATAGTGTATGTGCAGAATATGTCATGGTTTAGACTGCTGATAACAGGTCACAGAAGGTGTGGGGCCAATTGACAGCCCTTAAAAAGCAAACTTTGGAAGCCAACCAGAAGTATCGTTTTGAAGCCGCGAAGGATTACTATTGTGTCCTAGATCATTGGAGTTCTGTTTTGGGTCAGAAGAGGCCTTATTTTTATGAAAGAAAATTAAGGTAAACTGGATTGAATGAGGGGAAACATTTTTTTCATGCCTATGATTTGTTTCTATTTAGAGGATAAGAGCGGCTCGGGAAGATTAGTGGTTCTGCAGTCCTACACAGCTGTGTGAAGGCATTTTCCAATAAACAGCTGTTTTTTCTGTCCTGGAAACCTGTGTTTAAAAGTGTGAAATATGTATATGGTCTTTAAATCTAAATAACAGTATTTATTAGTGCTGAGAAGGTGTTTCAGGGTGTTAACATGCGTTTTTGACTATGGCAGGCTATCAAGGATAATAAGTAAAAATGTTTAGCAGTTTATTAAGAATATTTTTCATAACATTTTCCACTCACAAGGCTTTTTCACATTTCAAATGAGTGAAACTATTTTTAAACAATGTTATGGCTGGTGTTTTATATCTCTTTCCTGTTTGATGCATGAAAATAGTTTTGTGCTTTTCTAAGGGCATGTTTAAAAAATGTTTTGTGGCTTGCACGCTGAATAGAACAATGTGTAGAGGTATTTGTCAGTTAATTAAGCAGTTCAGCGCATAAATATTAAATGTTGAAAAGTTATTCCTAATATCTCTGTACAATTATTTAATTCTGACCCGCTTTAAGTATAAAACATGGTTAGTCCTTTAATGGTATAAATGTACATTTTGATAAATATATGCTGCAGTCCTTTGCAGGCTGGCATGTAAACAAAATGTAGCTGTTTTTTGTGAGGCCCTCTGGTCCGGCAGGGTGTGCATGGATGAAATTGAGTTTATTGCTAAACAGCACACATGATGTGGCAAAAGGTGTAGCCTTTATTTTTATAAAAGGGATGAAATTGTTGGTTTTTAAACACGGCACAAGTACTATATGAGTAATATTCACATTATGGCTTTGGAATGTGGCTGGAGGGATAAGAAAGGCTTAATCTATACTCATGTTTTTGTTTGCTTTGGGGTTATGCCAAGTTTATCAAACTTGTTTGTAGATAGTGTGCTCGGGAAAAGACTTTCTGCAGGCTGTCATAGGGAGAGATGGCATTCTGTGTGTAATTGAAAACTCATTAAACTTGTTTTAATGCTGAAGCCTGACAATAACTTTGCACACTGCGCTTTTGGGCCTATGGAAATAGATGTATACACAAGCTACATGAGTCATTGGCAGTGTGCTTTCTTAATTGTGTGCCACAAATTTAAAATATGTTTTAAAATTTTAGAACAAAAAAGACATCGACAAAGCTAACAGCTGTGTCCTTTATATAAGCATAGTGAAGCATAATTGGAGAATGTTAGACCCATGACTTTTTTTTTAAAACAAAATTAGTGTTTTTGAAGAATAGTTTGAATACAGGGTGCACAGAAAATATATTTTATGCAAGCTCTCCAAGTTTTGCGTAGGTCTGTGCTTACAGCCAGAATTTTAGGCTGATGTATCTATTACATTATATTAATTTAGACTTTGGGGCCATAGCTGCTTTATTGGCCCTGTTGTCATATGTTTTGTTTGATAGCATATCATACTAATTTAAACCTTGGGCTCTTGGGACTCATGTGCAGTGTGCTTTCTTAATTGTGGGCACACATTTAAAATATATATTTGTAACGTTTAGTGCGCTTTATAGAATAATGAGGGTTCTGCCAGTGTGTCACATATCAGACTGGTGGTTGAAATGTTTAGGGGTGGCAATAATCAGTGTTTTGTAAGGGTTCAAGGTGTGCTTGATTGTTATAACGGTTTACGATATTGAATATTGAGATATATTTGTTATGCTTTTTATCAAAATTTCTCTCAACAATTGGATGGTGTCACAACAGGGAGACTCTATGCATCTGGATTTTAGAGCACAACAAGAGGTGCTCAATGCAATTATATACTTTTGCGGGTGGTTCATCAAATCGTGGATGTCTCCAGGGTACGTGGATGGATCAGCCCATTTTTCTAGAGTCAACAAATTCAGAATGTTTTAACGACCCAAGGATGGGTCTATGTTTATGTTACAGTACCAAGGCCAACTGGATCTGGTGGGTCCAATACCACAGAGTTCTATTGTAGATTCAGCACCGGGCCTTGTTGGCTCTGGAGTCTTTGCAACGCCCACTGGAATATCCAGAGGCCTAATGCGTGATAAAAAAAGTCTCCAAGGGGCAGCCTGTTTCTCTTGGATTGACAAATTTGGCATGTTTTAATGACCCAGGGATAGGATCTATGTTTTATTATAGCTGTATCACCTGGCCCGGTTAGTTCTGGAGGCTTTGAAACACAAGCTTGAATGCCTGAGGACCTAGTGAGTGATAAAATGTGATTATTTTGGTTCATGTGCTATTCCTGTATTGAGCGTGACAACGTGTATCTTGGAAATGGGGTGTCGATTGATCTGTTAACAAATCTGTCAACAGGGAGCCTGATACTGCAAGTGTCCCATCTAAGTTCTATCAAATCAACTCGTCATTTAACACAGCGCCATCCCTTGAGCAAAATAGGGGGTCCTCCCATTATATCACCGGTCATTTAAATATCCAAACATCTCTTGCCAATGTGGGAGTGAGAGTTCCTGTATCATCAGCATCTTTAAACCTGTCGCTCGATGTGTCTCAGCTGGAATCCTCCTTTAAAAGTATACAGCCACAGGACAACTGGGGAGAGAAGCAGGGGCTGCGGGATGATAATATAAATTCTGAATATTTCAAGTTGCAAAACTCGGTGCATATTGTTGAGAATGATTTAAATGTCACAAGATAACCACACGGCTGTAGCTTCCGACTGCGGCTAAAGAAAAATGTGACCATGGGGGTTGACAGTATAAACAGATGTACACAGTTTGGGGGCTATCACGAGCAATATGAATGTGTTTAACGACAATGAAACCAATGCATCAGTATGTGATCTGGCAAATTTATCTGTTGCTAATTTTAAAGACAATAATAACAGCGGCAGCGATGCCATTATCAAAATGTTAGATAACCTAGCGAATGCAGCAGTACACCCTGTCAGCAATGTATCTATGCATTCAGGTGAGCTTGTAATGCCTTTGCCGGAAGACACTTGGGTGGTGGTAAATGAGGGTGGTGGTGATTATGTACAACAGGGTGGTGCAGATGTTATCCATAAAGACCCGATAAATAAGCTGTAAGCTCTAATGAGCGCTCTGAAGGGAAATGAGTTACATTTTGTTACCAACCCAGTACAACCAGAGTTTTCAGACACTATGGGCCTCATTACAACGCTGGCGGTAGCAGTACCGTTAAAAACCGCCATTAAAAATGGCACGGCTCCTGTCGGAGTTGCATTTTTTCCAGCACCCGTGAATGGACAAGAACCGGGTCATGCCGAGTTAGGCGGACCCGGTACTTGCACATTTTCGGGTACCAGAATCAAAGGCCTCTTCAACCCCATTCTGCCCCATAGGGCTGAATGGGGATGGGGATGTCGGATGCACCGGCACATGCAGAGTTGTGCCGGTGCATCTGACGTGCTGTACTCGCCAGTGCCGGTCAGACCGCCAGGAAAAACCGGGCGGGCTGTCAGGCACCCACGAGCACCGCCCGTAGTATGATATGATATGATATGATATGGTATTTGTAACGCGCCTATACACAAGTGTTTCAAGGCGCGACGAGGCAGGGAGGGAGGGAAACAAGGGGAAGACAGACAAACGATCCTACTAGGCCAGGTGTCATTCAGATCGTGCAAGTGCAGAGGTAAGGGGAAAAGGAGAAAGTGCAGGGGGAGGAGGTGGGGGGGGAAAGTGCAGTACAAGGTAAGTAGCGTAATAAAATAATAAATAATAAATAATAAATAAAAGGGCCAGCTGGTGGCAAGTGCGAGGTAAGTGCAGAGCAAGTGCTGGGAAGGGGGCTGTAGGGATGCAGTGACAGTCCCACAGTGCAGGAGGAGCCAGGGAGGCAGTGCAAGTGGAGAGTGGCTGGGCCCTGGACCGAGGTCACAGAGTGGCCCAGATGCAGGTTTAGTGCAGACTTCAGTGGGGAGTTTAGCAGGTTTAGCAAGGGAGAGGGAGAGAGAAGGCAGAAGCGAAGAGGAAGGTTTTGAGGTGCTTCCGGAACTGGAGATGGTTCTCCTCAAGTTTCAGGGAGGCAGGAAGGCTGTTCCAGAGGGAGGCCCCTGCTGCGGAGAGAGATCTACCCCCAGCTCGTTGCTTCGAGAAGCGGCTGACCATGAGGGAGTTGGAGACGGATGAGCGAAGGGCTCGTGAAGGCAGATATTTAGGAAGAGAGAGTTGAAGGTATTTAGGCCCCAGGCCCCAGAAGGCCTTGTGGACAATGCAGAGGGTTTTGAACTTAATCCTCGCAGCCACTGGGAGCCAGTGAAGAGATTTCAGTCCTGGAGAGATACGGTCCCTGGGCTTGAGGCCAAGGACAAGTCTCGCAGTTCTGTTCTGGATAAGTTGCAGAGGGCGGAGAGTGGAGGCAGGCAGATTAAGATAGAGGCTGTTACAGTAGTCCAGCCTTGAGAGAACCAGGGCTCGGGAGACAGTGAGCTTCTGGGGGAAGGAGAGGAAGGGAAGAATACCTCTGAGGAGGTGCAGCTGGTAGTGTGACTTCTTAGAGACGTCAGATATATGAGGAGAGAAGGAGAGTGTGGAGTCGAAGATGACCCCGAGGTTTTTAGCTTTGCAGGTAGGGGCAGGAAGGGGGCCAAGGGAGGCCGGCCAGAGAGCTGCAGGAAAGGAGGGAGTGGGTGTGCCGATGAGTAGAATCTCAGTCTTACTGGCGTTAAGGCAGAGGTCGTTGGCGGCACACCATTCCTGGATAGCAGACAGACAGTCGGAGATGAGGGAAGGAGAGGAGGAGGCCGAGGGTAGCCTGAAAATGAGCTGGGTATCGTCCGCATAGCACTGAAAGTGGGGGCAGAGAGCGGCGACCTAGGAACTACGGTACTGGCATGCTTACCGGGACCGTAGTTCCCAGACCGCCATGCTTGTAATGAGGCCCTATGTCTACTAGCAACCATTCTTTTCTTGAGGCGATTCTCTAGAATGCGGCCATTATTAATAGCACCGATGAAACAGCTGCATGTATCAATAGTGTTGAGAGTCAAGGGGCCTCATTACAACACCGTCGCTAAACCATGGCGCTATTAGCACCATGGTTGGTGCCGGTGTTGTAACGGGTCCGCCATGGTTCAATGGGGAATTACCACCCCATTCCAAGGTTGGCGGGGCAGTAATTCCCCATTGAACCATGACCCTTCCCCATTCCCATTTTTGCCCCATAGGGCTCTATGAGAATGAGGAAGGGGCTAAGTACGGTACCGCAAATTGCGGTACCATACTTAGCACCAAGGTCCCTTTGCGGGTCCCTACTTTAACGGCTGGTCTACACCAGCCATTCAGGTCAGGTCCCGCAAAGGGACCTCGTAGTAAGGCGCTAAGTGTTAAACGGCGCTGCAGCCTTTTACAGCGCTGTTAAACACTTAGCGCCAGGGTCCTAATGAGGCCCAAGATGCTGGTGCCCCTAATACTGCTGCTGTTGATATCCGCGAGGAGGGTGGGCACAATGATGGAGAGGTATATAATGCTTGTGTTATTAATATTGTCCCTGTTGCTATTCGAGAGGAGGTTGTAGATACTGATCGGGAGACGTACAATGTAGGTGTTTCTAATACTGTTTTAGATGATGTTCAAGAGGAGGCTGGGTACAACGATGGGGAGCCATACAATGCTGATGTTTCTAATACTGTTTTAGATTATGTTCAAGAGGGGGCTTTGTACATCGATGGGGAGACGTACAATACTGATGTTATTAATAATACAAATGACCAAGCGGTCCTGCACTTCGGTGAGTGCTGCATTGGCCTGCTAAGACCCTCTTGGGCCGAATTCCTGGTGCCCCAGACCCTTTCTAACCCTGTACCCAGCCCGCTTCCACCCCGTTTAAGCCCTCTCTTCCCTAGACCCTCTCCCTTCTGTGTTTGTCTCTCCTCCCGCCTCCCTCCTCCCCTGATTGGCCGGACCGCTTCCTCCTTGGCCCTGATTGGCTCACGAGCACACAGCAACAGAGCCTACCGGCCCGCGCTCGACTCGTGTAGGCCACTTTGTTCCTGCACTTCGGTGAGTGCTGCATTGGCCTGCTAAGACCCTCTTGGGCCAAATTCCTGGTGCCCCAGACCCTTTCTAACCCTGTGCCCAGCCCGCTTCCACCCCGTTTCAGCCCTCCCTTCCCTAGACCCTCTCCCTTCCGTGTTTGTCTCTCCTTCCGCCTCCCTCCTCCCCTGATTGGCCGGACCGCTTCCTCCTTGCCCCTGATTGGCTCACGAGCACACAGCAACAGAGCCTACCGGCCCGTGCTCTCCTCCCTGCCGCTCCTGCGTCCTGGTCTGCCTCCCGACCCGCCCACAACCCTTCCGATTGGCCATCCGGCCTCCTTTCCCAGGCCATTACTGCCGCTCCCAAGGCAGCCCTCTGCCTGGCAGCCCTATGGCGAAGGACCCGAGGCAAAGGACGACTCCAGATCGTATCTGCAGGTATCCGCAGGAGAAGCAAGAAGCCAACAACAAGTAAGTGTGGCAAGGGCAGGGCCAGAAGCAACTACTTCAGGCCATACTAAACTACCACTCCTCTAACGCAGCATCAACAACGTAATTATTGCGCCCAATAACCTCCCTGAGAAAGTTGAATTGAGAAGTGTCCCCAATTGCATATAGAAATATTCCCAATTGCATTTAGAAGTGTCCCCAATTGCATATAGAAATATTCCCAATTGCATTTAGAAGTGTACCCAATTGCATTTAGTAGTCGCGCCGGATAGCCTCTCTGAGAAAGTTGAACGAGAATTGCTCCCACCCACATTTGAAGTGTACCCAGCACCCTCTCCGAGAAAGTTGATTCTAGAATTGTTCCCACCTGCATTTAGAAGTGCACCCAATTGGGGGGCGCTGCTGAGCAGCCAAGGAAGATGGCTGCCTAGTCTGGAAGCTCCGTCCTCGCCCACCAGCTTATTCGGCATATCGGCGTTCATCTGCAACATTTTTCCAAAATACTGCTGCGTTTCTGTTGCTGAGACTCTCCTGCGGCTGTGGCCGAAAACTGGAACGAAAACGCTGCCGCCGGCCGGGAGTTTGAGCGGCTCGGCCTGCTGCGACTGCTCGACCTGGGCCTTGGCGCCGCTGACTTCCGGCGATCGCCGGCGCTCCGCCTTCTGCGGGTGCCTTCCCTGATCCTGCGGCCTGGCCGGATTTGGGGCCATGGACGCTCTGGCCCATACTTCGTGGGACTCTCGACGGACCGCCGACTGGCGACGGGCGGAGCGGCCTGGCCCGTGGAGCCGGGGCCGGGCGTTGTGCCTCGCCGGAGCGGGTGCGTCGCCTCCTCGCCTACGGGCCCTGGAGCCGCCCGGGCTGGCCGTCCGGGCCGCGACTAACATTGCCATCCTCATCGGCCCTCGGGCCGTTGAACAAGCGGGCCTTCCGGCTCGCCTTCAGACCTCGCCAAGGGACCCTCCGCGCCCACTTCCTCCCCGCCGGTGGACCCTGGGATTGCCCGGATAAATCACCAAGACCGGGACTGCGGTCCCTGTTGAGCAGGCGGGCCCTCCCGGCTCGCCTCACATACCTATCGCGGGGCCAGCCGCCTTGGGGAGGGGGCTTGTGCTTGCGGGCTGGACACGACTACCGACAACCTCCTAAGTTGACCCATCGAACATCGCCATGGAGCGGAACCTCCTGGAGACACGCGGATAAGCCACCCTGCGAATTGGAAGAGGTGGGTGCTCTTAAGTGTGATACCCCTGCCTACTGCTCGATATGAATGTCTGCAGATAGCCCGGATCTACCTCCCAAGGATATTCTCGATCAGTAAGGATTGTTGGGCTAACTTCTTTTGACAGGGAGCGAGACACTTTGGCACCTCTTTGACATCGCACTAGCTGCCTACTGTTGCTTGTTGGGGTACCCACACCACATACATGCTCCACCTAAGGCCCTGAGCTAGGGGGGGGCTGCCCTTTATTCTCAAATACCCGCAGAGAGGAACGGTACCGCCTGAACACGCCAAGTTGGGATTTTACCGCCGCATCCAACCTACCTGCCTGGCGGTGCGCTCCAGACCTCCTCCACCACCTATATCGTGGTGCTGGCCCTGACCCGGTCTCCGAAGAATGGCTAATAGATCGCGTAACACTAGCAAAGCTGGGGCTATGGACAAATACGCCAGGGCAACACCCAGGGGGGACCAGGCATCGTCCGCTAGAGCCCAGGAGGAGGGCGACCGTCGGCCGGACCCACCGCAGCCGGACCTGGCCGCTATGATGGAATCTATGGCTAAAAACTTTGCAGCATTCCATGAAAAGCTAGATGACATTAATGCGAATGTAGCGTCATTAAGGGCTAAGCTCGACCAGCACGGGGCTAGGATCACTGAAGTGGAGCAGAGGACGAGCACCACTGAAGATAATGTCCAGGAACTGCAAAACACAGTGTCAGAGCTTGTCCGAGACATGAAACAGGTCAAATCTAAATGCGATGACCTCGAATCGAGGTCGCGGAGAAATAACATTCGCATAATTGGGGTCCCCGAAACTGCACTTAAAGGACGCATGGAACTAGCGGTGGAAAAACTCATTAGGGACCTCCTGGATGACCCTGAACTCTCGCCATTCTTCACGATCGAAAGGGCTCACCGCTCCCTGGCACCCCGCCTGCGACCCGGGGACTTCCCCAGACCTATCATAGCAAAACTGCTCAGCTACAAGGACAGGGATCATATACTCCGCCTGGCCAGAGAGAAGGGGGAATTGAGAATGGATTCACAAACAATCAGGATCTTCCCCGATTTCTCAGTGGGTGTCCAATTGGAAAGACGCAGATTCACTGGGGTGAAGAAAATGTTACGTGATAGGAAGATTGAATACGCTATGCTCTTCCCCCCACGCCTTAAATTCACTCATCGGAACAAGCTCTACTTCTTCACAGTCCCGGACGAGGCTGTGAAATTCATTGAGGCGCAGATCCCACTGGCGGGGCCATCTGCGGTCCCGATGGACAACGATTAGAACTGGCCGCTGTCCCTCTCTTATGAGTCTGTTTTGTCGCCTATTAATATATGCATCCTTGCTCTGTAACCTCATCTATGATAGCCGAGCCAATGATTATGCTGCTGGTTCAAGATTCGTATCAACACTGGTGGGCAGGACGGCAGCGGTGGCCCCCACTGCAGCTGCAATTCCTGTAGAATCTAAATGTTTGTATCTTCGCCCCGGTTGGGCTTTCTTTCATACACTGCCAAGTTGGGGAAGGCAGCTAATAGTTCACCTTAGGGGTGGGTATACACACACTGCTAGTTGGGACAGGGCGGTGAGGGTGGGGGGTTGGAAAGTTGGGGTAGGTTATATTCAAAATGGCATGGGGGATAAGACGGGCTACACACGATGGCGGTGGTGCTGCATGGCAACACTCATGGCGTTTATCAGGGGCAAGGCTTTTACTTGGGATGTTCCGTAAACCACCCACATGGCGATTAAAATGATGTCATGGAATGTGCGTGGCCTGAAAAATTTCACGAAATCCCGTAGGATCGCGGCCTACGCACAGCGTCACGGGGTCAAGGTTCTCCTACTACAAGAGACACATGCCCTTAAACACCTATCGTCGAACATTGCACAAACTTGGGGTGTCAACAGATATTTCACCCAATACTCCACCCAAGCTAGAGGGGTCCTGACTCTCATTCATAAGTCTATTCAGTTTAATCTCCGCTCATCACACATTGACCCTGAAGGAAGATATGTAATCCTGCACTGCACCTTGGCTCATGAAGAATGCCTACTAGTCAACGTATACGCACCCAACATGGACACCCCCGAGTTCTTTGATGGAGTGACGGCCATACTTATGAAATACATAGACGTCCCCATAATTATTATTATTATTATTATTTATTAATATGGGGGGGGGATATGAACCTAACACTGGACAGTTCACTGGACAGGACGACGACCAGTCGCAGACCCACACCAAGAGCGACCAAGCGGCTTCTCTCACATATGGACTCCCTCAATTTACACGATATATGGAGAACGCTCCACCCCCACGACAGAGACTATACTTTCTATTCCACTGTCCACGACAGCTCCTCGAGAATAGACCTGTTCCTACTCTCTGGCAGACTGGTAGGGAAAGTCTCAGATGTCACGATACTTGCACGCACGCTATCTGACCACTCCCCTGTACTCCTACAGATCCAGCTCGGTGACGCAGTACCCCTAAGACCCCACTGGCGCTTCAAATCCACCGCCCTATCAGACATCGTCTTTAAAGCTGAGATACTAGCCGACATAACCACATTCTTCGAAAAGAACAATACAACCGATACACCCGAAGGGACCCGATGGGAGGCGTTCAAGGCGTACATCAGGGGGATGTGCATCTCCAGGGAAGCTGGGGTCCTGAAAGCTATAAGGCAGTCCTTAACCAACTCCGAAACCAAACTTAAAGCACTTGAACAGGACTATCTCACCACTCAATCCCCAATGACCGTAGCTGCGATCAGATCAGAGCTGGAACAGTTTGAATCACACGCCATAAGAGAGGTACAATACTTTACACGCCCTGTGGCGGCCCGCAAATATGGGGAGGGGGACAGACCGGGTAGAACTCTGGCCAGACTAGTCCGTGCTGAGACTGGTGGAACCCGCATTGATAGCATCATAGATAGCAATGGAGTGCGGCACTGGTTGGATCGGTCCAAACTAGACACTTTCACTAAC
The DNA here is from genome assembly GCF_040938575.1 of Ambystoma mexicanum. Classification (NCBI taxonomy): domain Eukaryota; kingdom Metazoa; phylum Chordata; class Amphibia; order Caudata; family Ambystomatidae; genus Ambystoma; species Ambystoma mexicanum. The sequence goes on from NC_090922.1 coordinate 481,341,868, forward strand.
TTCTACGCCAATCTGTATGGTCCCCAACCAGAACACTCGGCCCAAGACCTAGACGACCTTCTTGAGAACATCCCTATGACCCTTATCTCCCAAGACACCCGTGAAATATTAGACGCCCCATTTACCATAGAGGAAATAGTTCAGGTGATATCGAACCTTCCCAAAAACAAGGCGCCGGGCCCGGATGGGCTCACCTCCGAATTCTACCAGGAGCACGTGGCCATACTAGCGCCTGTGCTACATGGGGTCTGGGCCGAATCACTCCGTCTGAATTGCCTCCCCCCCTCCCTCAGAGAAGCTTTAATAACTGTCCTCCCCAAACCTGGTAAACCCCCGGACGAGTGTGGGTCTTATAGGCCTCTATCCCTTATTAATACCGACACGAAAATCTTTGCTAAAATAATTGCTGTCAGGTTTCTCCCCTTCATGTCCCACATGATTCATGAGGACCAATGTGGGTTCATCCCGGGCCGATCCACGTCACTGAACATACATCACCTGTTTAATGTAATGTCTAGAATTGACCCAGGCGCGGACGCTGTGGCGGTCACACTAGATGCCCAAAAGGTTTTTGATATGGTCTCATGGCAATATCTGTGGGCCGTGCTGGAGAAAATGGGTGTAGGCCCCAAAATGACCTCTTACATAAAACTATTATACACAGACCCACGAGCTAGGGTTCTTGTAAACTCTGCTCCCTCCTCTCCCATCACACTATACAGGGGCACTCGTCAGGGATGTCCCTTCTCTCCCCTCCTGTTTGCGCTCGCCATAGAACCCATGGCTTATCATGTAAGGGGTCGGCACGGCAGTAAAGGCATACGATTACTGGATGCACCAGAGATCATCTCTCTATATGCGGATGACGTGCTCCTGTATGTCAGAAATCCTTCCACATACTTGGACCCGATCATCCGTGACATCACTAAAATAGGCACATTCTCAGGTTTTACAATCAACTACTCTAAGTCCGAAATATTCCCTCTTACTGCGGCGACCCAACGACCATCCTGTGAGTACCCGCTGCGCTGGTCCCCGGATGGGGTGAGGTATCTCGGGGTACAAGTATCACTAGCCAAGGCCTCTCTAATGACAGATAACTACGAGGCAACAGCCCTCCTAGTCTGCTCCAAGTTCTCCAAATGGCGCAAACTACCCCTATCCCTAGCGGGCAGACTATCTCTAATAAAGATGGTGGTGGTCCCTAAACTCTTGTATGTCTTCACCAACGTCCCGATTTGGCCTGGGAGCCAATACTTCAAGAAGCTCCATTCGGAGTGCGCACAATTCCTCTGGCATCCAGGCTCAGTCCGCAAGAAATGGCAACACATGACGCCGCCCTATGACAAAGGCGGGTTCACGGCCCCAGACCTTCGCCTATACTGGAATGCTGCACAGGCCCATCACGCCTCTCACTGGTACACGCTCCAAAACTCGCCCATACACGTAAAACTTGAGAAACTGGCGGGAGGTGGAACCAATATAATGTCCTTGTTATTAAACCACGCATTCCAAACAGACGCTCAGGCGGACCCGGTGGCCGCTACACTCAGGGCCTGGAGGAACATACTGGGCTCTGACCGGGAACAGCGCCCATACTACAAATGGCTTCCCCTGTGGCAGTTCCCCGGGCTCCCCCCTACACACGACCCCATTCTCATACGCTACTGGGAAAACCTGGGATACCATGTCCTTGCGGACCTCTTCCCTAACGGGGTTTTTATTACCCCCCAGACATGGCGCCCTGATCACTCCAATTCTCCACTCGAAATGCTGCAGTATTATAGGCTTAGAGCTGCAGTACGGACATTGTGGCTTTCATACCCTATTGAACCCCCAGACTCTCCTGAAATACAATATATAGCAAATTCCGGTAGCGCCAAAAGCATAATTTCTAATTTGTACAAAATACAACTGAATAACATGGGAGACAACTCTCCTAAACCACGCAAGTCTTGGGCTAAGGAGCTTGGAGTTGAAATCACAGACGATCTTTGGAGCAAAATGTGCACACACACACGTAGGGTCTCCCTGAGCGCCAGATTCCGATGCATACAATTTAAACTCCTCAACAGACTCTATTACACACCGTATAGAGTCGCATCATTCACTGGCACCCCGACCCCTTTGTGCCCCAAATGCAAATCATGCGAGGCGGACCACGTACACATGTTCTGGGCTTGCCCTGCCCTCGACACATTCTGGAGGGCCGTGACAGAGGCACTCTCCGAGATAGCTGGCTCGCAGTTAACTATGGAACCACTTGCCATACTATTTGGTGCTTGGGAGGATGAGAATGTAAAGAAAATGTCAAAATTTATAAATGTAAGTATCATGGTGGCCAAAAGATGCATATTGCAATGCTGGAAGCGCCGCAATCCTCCCTCTTTCAAGATGTGGCTGAAAGCCCTTACATGGACACAAATGTGCGAGGAGGAGTACATTGAATCCCTACCTCCGACATCCCGCCCCAAAAATGTCTGGTCGGAATTTTGCAGTTACTTAAATAGCAGAGAAGGAGAGGAACTGATCTCATCCCCCCTCCAGGACAATCAGATAGGCCACTCGTGATCTAACCTCTCTCTCTTTGGTTTCCTTTTTTTCTCTTTTTGCTCTTTCTTTGTGCTACTTGTCGCCTGCCTGCGATGTCAAATGCTATTAATGCCATGTAATTTGAACTGTGCCTGTCTTGACCTTTATGCCAATAAATAAAAGGTTTAAAAAAAAAAAAGAAGTGTACCCAATAGCATTCAAAGTTGCGCCAAATAGCCTCTCTGAGAAAGTTGAATGAGAATTGTTCCCACTCACATTTGAAGTGTACCCAATAACCTCCCTGAGAAAGCTGAATTGAGAAGTGTTCCCAATTGCATATAGAAATGTTCCCAATTGCATTTAGAAGTATTCCCAACTGCATTTAGAAGTGTACCCAACTGCATTTAGAAGTGTACGCAATTGCATGTAGTAATTGCACCTGATAGCCTCTCTGAGAAAGATGATTTAGAATTGTTCCCACTCACATTCTAGAAGTGTACCCAACAACCTCTCTGAGAAAGTTGAATTTAGAACTGCTCCCTCCTCCATTAGAACTGCTCCCACCTGCATTTAGAAGTGTACACAATTGCATGTAGTAGTTGCGCCTGATAGCCTCTCTGAGAAAGTTGATTGAGAACTGTTCCCACTCACATTTGAAGTGTACCCAGCAGCCTCTCTGAGAAAGCTAAATCTAGAATTGGTCCAACTTGCATTTAGAAATGAACCCAACGGCATTTAGAAGTGTACCCAATTCCAGTTAGAAGCTGCGCCCAATAGCCTCTCTGTGAAAGTTGAATTTAGAAGTGTTCCTACCTGCATTTAGAAGTATACCCAACAGCATTTTAGAAGTGTACCCAATTCCATTTAGAAGCTGCACCAAATAGCCTCTCTGAGAAAGTTAAATGAGAATTGTTCCCACTCACAATTGAAGTGTACCCAATAACCTCTCTGAGAAAGTTGAATTTAGAACTGCTCCCACCTGCATTAAGAAGTGCACCCAATTGCATTTAGAAGTGCACGCAATCGCATTTAGTAGTTGCGCCGGATAGCCTCTCTGAGAAAGTTGATTGAGAATTGTTCCCACTCACATTTGAAGTGTACCCAGCAGCCCCTCCGAGAAAGTGGATTTAGAATTGTTCCCACTCACATTCTAGAAGTGTACCCAACAACCTCTCTGAGAAAGTTGAATTTAGAACTGCTCCCTCCTCCATTAGAATTGCTCCCACCTGCATTTAGAAGTGTACCCAATTGCATTTCGAAGTGTACACCATTGCATTTAGTAGTTGCGCCTCATAGCCTCTCTGAGAAAATCGATTGAGAATTGTTCCCACTCACATTTGAAGTGTACCCAGCAGCCTCTCTGAGAAAGCTGAATCTAGAATTGGTCCAACTTGCATTTAGAAACGTACCCAACGGCATTTAGAAGTGTACCCAATTCCATTTAGAAGCTGCGCCCAATAGCCTCTCTGAGAAAGTTGAATTTAGAACTGCTCCCTCCTCCATTTGAATTGCTCCCACCTGCATTTAGAAGTGTACCCAATTGCATTTCGAAGTGTACACCATTGCATTTAGTAGTTGCGCCTAATAGCCTCTCTGAGAAAATCGATTGAGAATTGTTCCCACTCACATTTGAAGTGTACCCAGCAGCCTCTCTGAGAAAGCTGAATCTAGAATTGGTCCAAATTGCATTTAGAAACGTACCCAACGGCATTTAGAAGTGTATCCAATTCCATTTAGAAGCTGCGCCCAATAGCCTCTCTGTGAAAGTTGAATTTAGAACTATCCCCGCATCTAGATCTGTACCCTATACCCTCCCTTAGAAAGTTGAATTCAGAATTGCTCCCACCTACAGTTAGAAGTGCACCCAATCACATTTAGAAGACACGCCCAAGAGCCTCTCTGTGAAAGTCGAACTTAGAATCGTCTCCCACCTGCATTTAGAAGTGAACCCAATTGCACACCAATCATGAGCGCACCAACTCCACCAATGCCCGTCAGAAACGACTCCCATGAACCTCCTCCACTCTCCGATCTGCCCTCCCTCGCCCCCCCCCGCTCCCAAGACAACCCACCCTCCTCCACAATCCCTGCCAGCACCCTCTCCAAACACCAAGCCAGGGGGGCACGATGGCGTGCCACCCACCCCAAGACCACTCATCTCCTGAACCCCACCGCCGACCCGCCAGCACTGCCCATGCCCGCTCTCCCCACTACCACACCCCACCCTGCAACCATCCACCCCCCGCCTCGCCATCATACACCTGACACCTTCCCCATCCGACTGCACCCTTTCCCCTCCCTAAAAACTGCGCGCCTAGCCCTAGCGAGAACCGAAGCCGCCTCTCTCTCCCCCTCTGACCCTCCTACCCTCTCTCTCACGCCAATCGCAGCAAAGAAACTAAAGAGGAAGCGTTCCTGGTCCCCCTCTACCTCTCTGCTCTCCTCGCCCCCCTTGTCTCGACCCACCACCTCTCTCCCACAATCCCCCCCTTCCCCCGTGACCTCGCCCTTCCTGAAACCCCTCGCCCTCGATTTCACCACAACCGAAACTCCCAAATGCCCTCCCCATCCTCAAATCCCCCACCCCAATCCCGATCATCCCATCACACACATCCACCCAACCCCGCACGAAGCCTGCAAAACTCTCGGCTCGCCCACTCTTCCCTAGCACCACCAACCCTACCCCTTTCCCGCTACTCTCTCCCCCTCCGCCCCATCCCGCTCCAGCACCAAAACCAACCTTCCATGCCGATGTGAACTGTATCCTATTTAACGCCCGCTCTGTAGCAAAAAACAGACATTGCATCTTTGACCTCCTCACCTCTGTCAAACCTGACCTAGTTTTCATCACTGAAACCTGGTTCTCTGATGACTTCAGCCCAATCGCAAATGAAGCCTTTCCGCCCGACTACTGCCTCATCCCACTGAACCGTCCGTCCAGAGGAGGGGGGGTAGCATTTGTCTTTAAATCTCTCTTCCGCGCCTCAATCATGGACAACCAACCCTCCATTCCATCCTGCGAATCTCTCCTCGTTAAACTATCCCTCTCCCCGTCGCTCTCACTCACCTTCCTAATAATCTACAGGCCCCCTGGCTACGATAGACATTTCGCAAACAACCTTTGCGACTCTATTGCCACCCTCCAAATAAACCATCCCAACCTCATCCTTCTCGGAGACTTTAACATATGGCTCGACATCCCCACCAATCCTATGACACACGCCCTAATCGACGGTCTAGATGCAATTAATCTCCAACCCCACATAAATGGACCGACTCATTTTAAAGGACACACTCTCGATGCCATCTTTAGCTCCGACACCCAGATTCAGTTAAAGCCCCCAACTCCTATCATCTGGTCCGATCACTTCATTCTCTCGTTTGCCTTCCCCGCACCCAGCCCCCTTCCCGTATCCGCATCTGAACCTCCGATCCTACGCAAATGCTGGAAAAAACTAATAATCACCCCTGACCTAGCCGAGGCACTCCTCCAGTCCACACCACCCGCCTGCCACCCTAAAAACCAACTAACACCTGAAGCCTTTGACTCATGGCTCAACGCATCTCTGATGCGACTCACCCCTACATGCAAACCATCAACCCGCCGTGGCCCGTTCCCCAGATGGTTCACTCCTGAGCTGAAGACCAGTAAACGACACTACAAATACCTAGAACGCAATTGGCAAAATGAGAAAACCCACGAAAGCAGGACCACCTTGGCCCGTCACTTGTACCGGTACAAGGCTGAAATCCGGAAAGCTAAAAAAGCCCACTACAACACCCGAATCCTAAACTGCAAAAACCCAAGCAAAGAACTCCACAAAATCATCTCCGAATTCACCAATCCAACTTGTAATACAACCGTCCCGACCCCGTCACAATCACTGTGTGACTCACTCTCCCTCCACTTTTACACCACAGCTATTGAAAGGACAAAAACTCTAAACACCAAACTGGCTCTCTTACAACCAATTGACAATCCTCCACCCGTACCGGCCAGCCAGTCAACTACAACCTCAACTCAACCAACATTCGAATCCTTTAGTCCAATATCACCAGAACAATTTCTCAAACTTCTATCTGCCCGCAAACCATCTGGATCCCCTCTGGACCCCTGCCCAGCCACAACCCTTAAAGAAATCTTTGCCTCCACCTGCACAGGAGAACATGCAAGATCTATCATAAATGCCTCCCTTTCCTCCGGTATTTTTCCCGAAGCATTCAAAATGGTACACGTCAAACCTCTAATTAAAAAACCCTCGCTCAACCCTCTCGAGCCCAAAAACTACCGCCTAATCTCAAACACCAGATTCCTCGCCAAACTCATTGACCGAACCGCCTACTCCCAACTAAACGCCTTTGTTGAAGCCAACAATCTCCTTGACCCCGCCCAATCGAGTTTCAGAACACGTCACGGAACTGAAACCACCTTAACCTCGATCTGGGACGACCTTAAAATGACAGCAGACTCCGCGGGATGTGCCGCTCTAATCCTTCTTGACCTATCTGCTGCCTTTGACACGATCAATCACTCGATACTCCTAGACCGCCTCCACTCGCTAGGAATTCGTGGAACCGCTCTTAAATGGATAGCTTCATTCCTCAAAGACAGGCACCAAATAACGGCACTCTCCAGCTTTACCTCCCAAGCCCGACCAGTCAACACGGGAGTCCCTCAAGGAGCATGTCTATCCGCCCTCCTATTCAATCTCTACCTGATCACCCTCCCACCAATAATTCGTTCACACAACATCCTATGTTACAACTACGCCGACGACACTCAACTAATTCTAAAATTCCTGAACTCGAAACCCAACTCCCAACCCGACCTGGCATCCTGCCTCGTAAACATAGAGCGCTGGATGACCCAAAGCCACCTCTTGTTAAACCCCTCCAAAACAGAAATCATGGTTTGCGGCAACTCCGACCTTCTTCCGCACCCACTACCCTGGCCACCCGCCATGGGCAACTCACCTACACCCTCCAAAACAGTAAAAAATCTTGGATGCACCCTAGACTCCGACCTAACACTCTCGCGCCAAGTCAACAATGTCTCAAAGTCCTGCCACCATCACCTTAAGAACCTAAGGCGCGTCTTTCCATACCTCTCATTTCCCAACAGAGTCTCCGCTGTCCAATCAATCGTTATATCCAGACTGGACTACGGAAACCCCCTTTACCTCGGAATCCATACCTACCACCTGAATAAGCTCCAAAGAGCACAAAACGCAGCGGCCAAATTACTACTTGCGCTCAGTCCAAGAGACCACATATCCCCAGCCCTTAAAACACTGCACTGGCTTCCTGTAGCCCGTAGGGTAGCTTTCAAAACCTTATGCCTCTCGCATCGAGCACTGCATAAAACTGGACCGCAATATCTTCAAGACAAACTAATACCTTATCATCCCACTCGCACCCTAAGATCAAGCTCAGCCGGCCTCCTAGTAATTCCCAAGACAAACTCAGTCAGGCTAGGCGGATCATCATTCTCTGCCCTGGCTCCAACCCTGTGGAACTCACTCCCACCCCACATCCGCTTAACTGAAGACTTAACGTCCTTCTGCAAACTACTGAAAACCTGGCTCTTCCCATAAAACCAATCCAGCATCATCACAATAATACCGACCCATCAAACTACCTTAAGCGAGAATGACAGCTAAATAAACTCGAATGTAATCTAGAAAGACAAGCAGGCTTAAACGAGTAAAGTAGATCAAAACAATGAAACAGAAAATACGAATAAATCATTGAGAAACTCAGGAAATCTGAACCGATCAAAACGACATAATGAATGAGAAGGGAATACAGTGAATGACATAAATGAAACAGTTAGAATGGATGAAGTGTACAGAACAGACAATTACACTAAACGGAAGCATGAGGATGTGACTGGAGAGCAGATGAGTTGCGGAAAGCGGTTGAGTGTGGAAAGCGGTTGAGTGTGGAAAGCGGTTGAGTGTGGAAAGTGGTTGAGTGTGGAAAGCGGTTGAGTGTGGGAGCGGATGAGTATGGAGAGCGGGTGTATGTGGAGAGCGGATGAGTGTGGAGAGCGGATGAGTGTGGAGAGCGGATGAGTGTGGAGAGCGGATGAGTGTGGAGAGCGGATGAGTGTAGAGAGCGGATGAGTGTGGAGAGCGGATGAGTGTGGAGAGCGGATGAGAGTGGAGAGCAGATGAGAGTGGAGAGCGGATGAGAGTGGAGAGCGGAGGAGAGTGGAGAGCGGATGAGAGCGGATGAGAACGGATGAGAGCTGATGAGAGCGAGAGCATAGTGCAGATGAGAGCAAGAGCGTAGTGCAGATGAGAGCGAGAGCGTAGTACGGATGAGTGTGGAAAGCGGGTGAGTGTATAGAGCGGGCGAGTGTGGTGAGTGTGGTGAGTGTGGTGAGTGTGGTGAGTGGGTGAGTGTGGTGAGTGTGGTGAGCGGGTGAGTGTGGTTGAGCGGGTGAGTGTGGTTGAGCGGGTGAGTGTGGTTGAGCGGGTGAGTGTGAAGAGAGGATGTGCGTGGAGAGCAGATGAGCGTGGAGAGCGGATGAGCGTGGAGAGCGGATGAGCGTGGGGAGCGGATGAGTGTGGGGAGCGGATGAGTGTGGGGAGCGGATGAGTGTGGGGAGTGCGGAAAGTGCATGAGTGTGGAGAGCGCATGAGTGTGTGTGAGCGGACGAGTTGTGGGGAGCGGATGAGCGCGGTTGAGCGCGGAGTACGGTTGAGTGCGGAAAACGTTTGAGTGTATAGAGCGGCTTAGTATGAGGAACCGAAAAGAGCGGAGGACTGTGGAGAGCGGAGGACTGTGGACAACGGAGGACTGTGGAGAGCGGAGAACTCTAGAGAGCGTAGGACTGTGGAGAGCGGAGGACTATGGAGAGCGGATAAGTATGGAGATCGGGTGAGAGTGGAGATCGGGTGAGAGCGGAGATCGGGTGAGAGCAGAGATCGGGTGAGAGTGGAGATCGGGTGAGTGTGCGGAGAGCGGTTTGAGAGTGGAGAGCGGACGAGAGTGGAGAGCGGACGAGAGTGGTGAGCGGATGACTTTGAGAGCGGATGATTTTGAGAGCGGATGAGTGTGGGGAACGCATGAGTGTGGGGAGTGCATGAGTGTGGGGAGCGCACGACTGATTATGGACTGAACAAGTGTCCTACCTCGACCAGTATGTAGACTGGACGAGTGGATAAACTACACGAACATATAGTCTCGACAAGTGTCTAGACCTGACGAAGTGTGCGGTCTGGACGAGGGTGCGGTCTGGACGAGGGTGCAAACCAAACATAGGGTGCGGACTGGACGAATGTGTGGAGCAGTCGAGTATGAGGAACGGACGATTATGTGCAACGGACGATACTTAACATGCCTTGGAATGAAGGAAACTCTTGAAAACATACATCACGCCACACCCCACGCTTACTCTCTCCCTTACACCACCACTCATCTAGAACACAGAGATACTATGACACCATTTGGTATAACTGTTCTCATATCTACATCTCCCGCTTACTCCACATCACTCTAAGTAAACATTGCTGGTTTCTCACCACCCAGCCAGGCGTTCTTCTCAGGCCTAACGCAGCCACACTCGTTCCGGATAAAGCCGACCAGAGCGAACACATACTCCTGATCTCTCAACCACCACACCTACAGCTAAGAAGCAGCTACCACGTGTTTTCGCACCAGCTGCACACATACATGGTGCGCGCACGCACTTTTTGACTCCCCCCTACTCTCTCTACTGACCTGAACTTCGGTTCCCAAGGGCGTTCAACCTACCAGCGCCTTCAGACCATAACAATGGTATATAAGGCGCTATATAAATGCAAAATAACATAACATAACATTCAACCACAGGTGCATGTTTGCATCAACATCACACAGTAACATTGATACAGCTGTTGAAACATCTCCTAGTAACTCCATCCGAATTCTGGATAGTGATCGTCATCCCACAACCACGAGTAGGTCCCCACCCTGCAGGAGCAGCGGGCCTACAGAGGAGAAGCACCCACCTCCCACGAGCTAACTCCGGTATGCGCTGCTTCATCGTGCTAATCTTCAAAAGTACTATTTCTCCCTTTCCAATTCTGCTTGACTGCCTTCGCCGGACCAGACCATCCGCATGAGGTAACACTTAAAACCTCCCATGCCGCCCATACACCGAGCTACAACACCTCAGCCATGTGCCTCTGCTTGCCCACTACTGAGCTACCGGAACTGTGAGCTGTTGACATGAGTACTCGAGTACTATCTATCGCCACAGAACCCACACACCTATGTCATGTGAATGTCCCGCCTGTATGCCCCTTCTAAGCCCCCGCTCACGAGGTATGCGTTCCTCCACTTCACCTACCGCCTACCGCGTATGCACTGTTCCGACCACCGCATAATTCGCGCTCCCCTCTATCCGGAGGCATTCGCAATCCGTTCCCTGATGGTCTACACCTGTGATCCGCCTGCACAGTTAACACTCCTGTATGCCTCATGCCCCTTCTGTGTCAACTACATGATTGCCCAATGCCTATACCAGCAAACCTGTTTGTCTCACAACATGCCTACTGTTGATTTTGAACTACTCTAGCTAAAATTGAACGTGCCTACTGTTGATTTTGCACTGCTCTAGCTAAAATCGAACCTGCCTACTGTTGATTTTGCACTACTCTAGCTAAAATGGAACCTGCCTACTGTTCATTTTGCACTGCTCTAGCTAAAATCGAACCTGCCTACTGTTGATTTTGCACTGCTCTAGCTAAAATCGAACCTGCCTACTCTTGATTTTGCACTGCTCTAGCTAAAATCGAACCTGCCTACTGTTGATTTTGCACTGCTCTAGTTAAAATTGAACCTGCCTACTGTTGATTTTGCACTGCTCTAGCTAAATCTAACCTGCTTCTAGCCATAGGGAACTTGCCTACTGCTAATCTGCCTCTAGCCATAAGGAATCTGCCTACTGCTAATCTGCATCCACTGCACTCTTAAGCCTATGTATTGGGTCATACTTACTGTGATCAAGTGTCAGTGTGCTCCCTCCTCCGGGTGTGACGCATCTTGACGCTTCTCCCCCTAGGCGCCCCCCACCATGCTCCTCAGGGCGCTCCTTATACTGCTCCACGTTTTGCCTTTTGAAGCAGCAATACCACCCAGCTACGCACACGTCTCACACGGCCTACACACCATCAGCCATCAGACACACTGATTCTCCCAAGCCCTGTCCTCCCGACTCTGCGCAGTACGACCCCCACAATGGACACTATGACGCCTATCACAGGCCGCCATCACTTCAACACTGACACTAACCCATACTTCAACGACCCAGCCCTTTGGCTGGAACACTTCGCAAGTAAATCTACTCCGAATCAACCGTGCTCTCTATCCCTCAGAAACATAAGATTAGGCACTAGATTCCGCATACGCCCCACCCGCAATAACTTCTCTAAGCAATCACGACACGGACCACCGGCTCACCCACCACACCTACCAATAGCAAACCCCCCTCTACAGAGGTGAAATTGCCGGTTATCAAGGGCGCTCTTATCAATGCCAGATCCCTCCCAGCGCACCACTAGATATAGCAGACCTCATAACATCATCAGATCTTGACTTCATTGCCATAGCTGAGACTTGGCTACAAGCCGCATCCGGCCCCTCCATGTCCCTGGCCCTACCACCCGGCTTCAGTATCATGAGATGTGACCGCACCTCTGCTCCCCACACCAGAGGCGGTGGCCTGGCCATCATCCACAAAACCACTCTGGATTTAAGAGTATTGACCAACTCTAAACTTGAGTACGCAGAACTACTATCAGTCAAACTCGTACTAACTCCCAATCAAACAGCCACCCTCCACCTAATCTACAGGCCCCCTGGCCCTGCACCTTCCTTTGTCAGCGAAGTCTCCACCCTCCTTCTTGACAATGCAAAAACAAACTCACAAATTATTATCCTAGGAGACCTCAACTTGGGACTCGGCGACTCCAAAGATCCTATTGCACTGGATTTGGAAAATGCCCTCTCCAACTCTGGCTTCACCCTGCACATCCATGAGCCCACACATTCGAAAGGCAGGACCCTTGATTGGCTAGCCAGCTCGAACTGCAATATTAAGGTCATTGCCAATACCCCCTGCTTATGGTCAGACCACCACATCATTACCTTCAATATTGAAGCCTCCCCACGTATCCCCACTCTGATAGCACCTGCCCTCTCTGCCAGAAACAAAAAGGACATAACCAAGGAGAAACTTCTCCCTCTGCTACTGCCTTCGCTTAAAATGGCTACTGACTCCTGCAATGACCCCACTACCCTAGCTGACGTTTATAACTGCAGTATGATCTCAGCTATAGACTCTATTGCCCCCATCAAGCTGAGGAAAGCTAAACCACGGGCACGCCTTAACTCCTGGTTCACTCCACAGCTAAGAGTACTCCGTAAAACCAAATGGTGCGCCGAAAATCGTTGGAAAAGTCACCCCACCGATGCGCACAAAGACAGCTTCTTCCTGGCATCACTTACCTACAAAGCAGCCATTATAGAGGCGAAAAAAGAGTCCCTCAATAACCGCACCCTGCAAGCAGAATCCAGTTCCAAGGAACTCTTTAAGATCCTAAAAGAACTCGAAACTCCAGCTACCCCCCCTGACACCTGAATTAAGGATAGTAAATGGTGCACTAACATTCAGGCAGCGTTACTGAATAAAATCACTATGCTACAATCTAAAATCATTACTAAACAAGACAACCTGAAACTTGACAATCGTCCTCCTACCGTGGCTGGGGCCCCCTCCCCTGACCTGCCTAATCTCAAATGGTTTGCCTTCTCACCGCTCATTACTGTGGAGGTGGAAAACATTATCTTGAGGATCAAACCGTCCAACTGCCAGGGCGATCCCTGCCCTGCCACCATCATTAAGGAATCTGCCCACGATTTGGCCCCATTTATCACTTCCTTCATCAACGCCTCCTTTAAAACAGGAACTGTCCCAGAAAACCTTTAGGACGCATGGGTTATCCCCCTGCTCAAAAAACCCTCCCTTAACCCTAGCATACCCACCAACTACCGACCCATAACTACCGTCCCGTTCCTGCTGAAAATTCTAGACCGTGCAGCTTGCTTACAAATCCAAGAGTATTTGGAAGCAAATAACCTTCTTGGTCTTAGACAATCTGGTTTCCGCCCTAGACATGGAACAGAGACAGCTCTACTAGACTTAAAAACTCAAATAGAAGTTTTAAAGGAGAATGGCAAACTAGCCTTATTACTTCGACTCGACCGCTCTGCGGCATTCGATCTGGTCAATCACCAAATCCTATGCAAGCATCTACACTCTGCCGCCCACTTCTCTAGGTCAGCTACGGCTTGGATCAAATCATCTCTTAGTAATAGATCTATGCCGGTCTTTTCTGAATCCGCAGCTGCAGACCCTCACCTATTCAATGTGGCATCCCCCAGGGTTCTTGCGTGTCGCCAACACTTTATAATGTCTTTACAAAACCGCTCTTTGATGTACTTGACTATCTGGGTGTCTCTTACACAAATTACGCTAACGGCACCCAGATACTCATCCCCATCACTGGAGACTACTTAGCTGAAACCAAGGCCCTGAATGACATCTACTTGGTCATCCAAGCCTGGATGGCACAACACCAGTTATGCCTCATCGATGACAAAACTGAGCTCCTCATCCTGGGCACTACGCAACGCCTTAGTAAACTTGAGCCATCCTACAAGTCATTTATCATCGATGGCAACACCATCCAAGTCTCAAAAGACACTAAAACTTTAGGCTTCTACCTTAACGCCACTCTATCCCTATCCCGACAAACAAATGCAGTCAGATCTGCCTCAGCATACACCTGCAAACTCATTGCAGCCTGCAGGCCTTTCTTGACCACCCCAAACACGGTCACACTGGCCAGAACCCTCATCATGTCCAAAATCGTCTATGGCAGCGCCCTCTACCTAGGAACCAGCCAAGAGAATCTTAATAAATTACAAATTTCCCAGAACAACGCTATTAGAGCTGCCTTAAACATCCCGCGCAACCACCACATCTCTGAATCTAGATCTAATCTACACTGTTACCTGTCAAACAGAGAATTTCACTGAAAGCCCTAGGCCTTACACACAAATGTCTAGCTAACCAAGCCCCCCTAGATCTCTGCAGCCGGATATCTCGCCACGCACCCACCCGTCCCCAAAGATTCACCCAGACCCACTGCTTAACTATCCCTAGGTTCAAACTGCAAAAAGCGGGCGGCTCATGCTTCCCCGTCCTTGCGTCCAAGCTCTGGAATGCCATCCCCCTCACCATCAGATCTGAAGACTGCTTCAGTGCCTTCAAGACCAGAAAGAAATCCTGGCTCTTCAATCAGCCCTGAAATTCGGATCTCATATGTACCTGGGAGCCCTGTCCCAGTAAATGACTGTTCTAATCTCTACTCTGTAATTATGTATATTGCTGTATGCTCCTAATACTATGTACATTTACTCGTCCTGTATCAAAGTTTGTATATATCTATGTCCCTTTATGTAACCCTGTACAAGTGGTGCCATGATGCCTCCGGGCCAGACGGTGCGCGTTACAAATAAAACAAATACAAATGCAAACACTCAAAATTGAGCTGCTCGTAATGTGGGGTCAGGGCACAGTGTTGACATCATTAACACTTCAAATGACTGCAGCGCTAGTGTTAGTGCATGCAGATATACCAGTGTTATTCAAAAGAGCAAAAAGAGAAAAGACCTCAGGAGATTGGGAAAAAGTCATTAAATCAGACGGAGAAGCCCACTTTAAAACAAAATTATATGAATTTGCTTAGCATGGTGAAAAGTTTAAAGCCCTACTGCAAAAAGATCAAGATTGTACAATCTATGGTTCACGGTGCTTTTGAAAATGTGGAAGTGGCTGTTTTGACACAACTAAAACATTTGAGGGGTCATACTGACCCCGTAGTGGCGAAGGCTCACGAAATAGCAATAGAGTTGCAGTCTTATATTACAGTCGCTGATGGGGCGGTTGTTCAACATAACACATCAGTTACAGAGGGGGTTTGTGATGCATTTAACGCAACATTATTAGAGCCGCATCCCGCTACAGTGCTAGACAACGTTTCAGCGGTTGAACACGGTGCACTAGCCATCAAGGCTTTTTCAGCTGACTGTCTAGCCGATATTCCACAAACATTTGTGGGCCTTCGTATATCCAGATCTCCGTCAACACCAGCTCCTGAAATACCTCAGATATCGGACATATCAGCCCACAAAAACTAGCAACTAATGACTCACTGCAAACCACCTCTATTAGAAAACAAAAAAATGCTCAAGAACAAGCCCACACATCCCGCTGCTCTGGGAGATCGATTAAAATTATAAACGCAGCCACTGTCACGCCCATTGTTGCAGATGGGCTAATTGTTGAAAGTGGAGGTGGATATTTGTTTCGACAGAGCTCTAAACACAGGAGACAAAACTTGAAATGGGCAAGATCTCGAGCTCAGAGGCGTCGCCAATTTAAAATCTTTAAAAAGGCTAATTGGCAATATCTAAATGCGATCGGCCTAGCAGACACAGGCACCAACCCCCACACACCGGATTCATCTGTTTATTTGGAAAGGGTGCAAACTTATCAAAGAAGTTATAAAACATTCTTGGCCATGGAGGTGTTTAGAATCATGAACCTGTTGCGCTCCCTGGGGCATGGGCTAACAGTCATAATGGATGCTGTGGAAACACTAGTCCGTCAGATATTGAAAAGTGTTGGACCCAATGATTTTGTTCAAATAAGAATGGAGGCTGACGGTTAAACAGACCCTTGTTTACAAGGCGATCACCTCATGATACTTTCTGCGTTTTGCAGTTTTTGGAGAATTTGCAGAGGCTTCTGCAGAGTAAGAGTGAGATTTTGTGTTTTGCGCCGCTAAACATTGTGACGTTAGCTGTCAGGCCATGCTCCAGCGATGCTTATAAACCTTTCACCAAAATTCTGCACAGACACATCCAAAATATAAAGGCAGATGGTTGTTAAATTTTGATCCCGGGCTCTTAAATCTCTGCCTGGTGTCTAGTCTCCTAGGTTTAATCAAACCGCAGAGCATAACAGTAGCCGATGTACATGCAAAAGCTCTGCGAGTACACGCAGAGCTGGTGCTCCTGACAGACACTCTGTTAGGGTTTGGCCAGCTGGATGTCTTTGAGAAGTATTTTGATAGACCCATTAAGATACTCTATTTTAACAACGGAGTGTGGCAGTCTATTCCACTAATGATTAAAACAGCCAGAAACACTTTGTATGTTTTACACCACAATGACCATTTCTATGGTATGCTCAATATAAAAGGTTTCTTGGGGGCTAAATATCACTGTGACACTGTCACCACATTGCCAAAAACAAACATAAACATAGTTGTCAATACCACTGTCGTCTGTGTTCAAGCGAGGAGTGTCAAATGCTTAAGGAAAAACCTGTGAATTGTCCTAACTGTCACGCGTTCGCAAGGTCTCAACGCTGTCTAGACACACACATTCAGAAAGTGACACTGGGGGCAATCGTGCAAACTGCGCCTTGACTGTCACACCTGCACAAAATGGCTTTCTGAGAGTCATAGCTGTACTGGAATAATCTGTAGGGTGTGCAAAGATTCCATTGTTAACACCGCTGAACACATGTGTTACATGACGACGGGTAGACCTCAAAATAAAACCAAGAACTACATAGTATATGACATGGAGGCCCGAGAATGTAACCCACCAACCAAACTTTATCTATGCCAGACATCTAACAGGAGACAGCTATTGGGAATTTACAAAAGACTAATGGGTGGCTGATTTTGTACGCACTTTTGTAACAAGGAAATTCACTGGCTGTACCTTTCTTGCACATAATTCAAAATCCTATGATGGGTACTTGGTGCTGCGCGAATTGTTTCAGGAAAAAAATGTAAGTAAAACTTATCACCCAGGGTGCCAAGCTTATGTTGATTTTTGTGGTAGCTCTGAAGATACGCTTTATTGACTCCTTGAACTTTTTGCACATGAATCTCAGCAAGCTTCCAAAAGCTTTTAGTTTACCCAGTTCAAAGGGCTTCTTTTCAACACAGCTGCTAACCAAAAGTACATAGGACCAATTCCAACACTGGATCTATACGCCATTCAATACATGATGCCTAGTGAGAAAGACCAGTTTATGGCGTGGTACAAGGCAAAAAAATGGCGTGTTTGACTTTCACCAAGAGTTAAGGGCCTACTGTCAAGAAGATGTCAACATTTTAAGACAAGCTTGTAATTTGTTCGGGGACGGGATCATTAAAATGACTCGTTGTGAAAAATCTATAAAGGGTGGGATACACGTGTCATAAATCAATTATTTTCAAAATATCACGCTGGCTAGTTGTTGTATGCAGATCTACACACAGCTATATCTAAAACCTGAAACAATCGCGCTGTTGCCCCATGATTCATATCACGGCCGGCAAAAATGTTATTCTAGGCTGTCTATTCAGTGGCTCCTATACATCTCAGATACCGGCAATATCTCTATACAGCACGCCCTAGCCACCATGGGTGAAAAACACTACAGACAATTTTGGTTGTGAATTTAATGGCTGCTTTTATCACGGATAACAAGCCGTCCAATAGCCAAAGCGCTTGGAACCCCGTTTTTGCTGCTGGCACAATGGGGCATAAGCAGTCTCAGGTGTCATGGCTACATCCATCTGCAAAACATTAGATTCATATCCACTGTCCTCATACTCCCCATCTGTTGCAGGTGGTTGCTCCAAAACCACGTCATCGGCTTTCCAGGTTGCCATTTCAAGATTAGCAAGTGTTACAGGCACATGCTCCTTAATGTTTTGAATGTAATCTCCAACAGAGTCCCCCATGATCATAACAGTAAATGCTGGTTCGCTGTCGATAGAGAGTGTGGACATGTTTCTTGCAGAGCTCACCAGTCCTGCAATCCACCAAGAAGTCATGGGCAAACTCCAGCTCATCATTCTCCATAAAACAATATGGGATATAATTATCCTCAGAATCCACCAGTGGGTGCTCTCCCCTTGTTGTAATTGTAGCTGTTCATAATAGCTGTTTACTGAATCGCCCCTGTAAAGCTCAAAGAGCGCAGTGTTTTCCAACCTGCTGCAAAAGCTGTATATCCGAGTTGTAAAACCCACACCAGATGCCGTCATAGCCTTAAGCCGGCCCTTTCAATCAAAATTGATATCAAACATTCTTGAAATTCTTAAAATATATCCATTTCATATAAAATGTATTGAAAGAGCGTATCAAATGCACCCCCACTTTATATAAAAATAATATTAAGTGTATATAAACATTATGCAAAATCTTATCAAGTGTCCACCAACTTTATATAAGAATAATATGAAACATATATAACATTTATATAAAATTATTAAGGTTCTCATCAAATGTACTCCAACTTTATACACAAATAATATAAAATTATTAAAATCCATACAAATAATATCAAGTACTTTAAAGGACTTATCAGTAATATATACAAAGCCAAACCCGCTCCCGCGTCATCAGCGCGTCACCACAACAAAACCTTAACAGTCGCAGTCTATCTCCCAGCCCACGTTTTTATATAAATGTTATATTCACTTTATATCAAATCATCTCAACATCATATTAAACTACATAAACACTTTGGTCCTCATTTCGGGTCCAGCGGTAACCCTGCCGGTGCTACCGGCGGGTTGCTGCCGGACCCATAAACAATTACCAGCACCTGACTTCCCGGTAACACCGGGGATTACAACCCTGGTGGCTGGGAAGTCAGGTGCCGGTAATTCTGTTAGTCCCCATTCCCATGGAGTCAACTCCATGGGAATGTGGACACAGGAGCACTGGCATAGTTGTTAACTATGAAAACTCTGCCGGCGGGTGCTGTCCCGCCCAGCAGCTCTGACCCTGGCAGATGGGACGGCACCCTCCCTCAGAGTTGTAGTGTGCCGGTCCGGAAACAATGGTCCCGGTAGGCCTAACGGCACAGTTGTTTCCAGACCAGCACCGTCATAATGAGGCCCTTTATATCAAGAAATATACATTTTATATAAAATAGATATCATCTTTGATATCAATGTTATATTACATTTATATTAAATTGATATAAAAAATCATCTAAGAATGGGAGGGCGGTCCTAAGGCCGGAAGAAGGGGGCATTCCCACCTGTCAAAAATTTTACATTGCAAAAAAGGGGGCACTACATACTATTGATGCTGGTTGTCTTGTCTGGGAGGCAGAACTGAAGCCTGCAAAATGCACTGTCTTGTATTAATTTAAGCCCAGGAACCTGAACCTGTACCTTTTGTAGCCTTCCTGGTGATTTTGTGCTCAATATCTTATACCTACAAACAATTTCTCCCATGTTGTCCTGAACTGTGAAAGACACAAAATCAGAATCTGCATTTTTCCAACACTGATAGACAACATGCTATCAGAATGTGAATTCATCAAGATATACAATACTGACCTACTTGAATACCTGAAACTCAAATCTGCAGCTTCCAACCTTGACGTTGTGCTGCAAGATACCAGCCCGTCAGAATCCACGTTTCCTCAAGATGTTCGGTGCTGTTCTTGGAAACTGAAGATCGGTCATCTGGGATTCATCCTATAAATATTTTTTGAAATGTTTCATTTTTTTTTTTATTGTTTAAAGCATGGACCTAGCTCGAGAGCAGCGAAGCACTGTAGAGAGTGTGGGTATACAGCATTTGAGCGGCCATCTTTTAAGAGTTGCGCTGTACTGTGAGGTCTGTGCGTCATATATGCGTCCATTGGAATTAGTCCTTGGTTAGGTGTTGAAAGAGCCATGTTTTGAGGGATTTGCAAAATTAATGAATTGTGCGGGCATTCCGAGTCGACAACAAGATCGGGTTCCAGAGGGAGGGTGCATGACAAGAGAAGGATTGTTTGTGGGTCCTCTCCCTGCAGACGAGTTGTGATTTAAACCGGTTGGTAAATTTGCTGTGCTACTCGTGACTGCTTTGTAGATGATGCATGCAGCCTTGAACAGTATCCTGGCTTCGAGTGGAAGCCAAGGTAGTTCACGTAGGAAGGGGTAATTCAGTCACATTTCTGTGCTCTTGTAATAAGACTGTCAGGCTCGCCGTCTTGCACGGAGGCAGCACGTACACCTACCTCCCCGTTGGGTCTTGGTGCCTGGCTATTAGGAAACACAGGCCACCGCGACCCGCCGGGGAAAGAGGGTTAGGGTCCGCTGGATTGGATAGGTAAGGGGAATTAGGGTAACCGGGAAGTGGGTAAGGGAGTGGTTTTGGATTGGGTAAGGGGACTGGGGGAAAGTTTCACCTTGGTGTTTCCTGCTGGAGCTCCTGAGTTCGAGGTACACCCTCTCACACTCGTGCTCCCAAAACCTCCAGCTTAGACACCGTATATGAGCATTAACATAAAACCATATACATGAGCGTTTCCATCACGCCCCTAATCAAGCATTTCCTGGGTTGGTATCTCCCAAGCACAATCTGAACCTTTGCGACCTCCCCCCCACAGCCCTACTACTCGCCCAATAGGTAGAAATCGAGACAGCACTTAGCTCTGAGTGTAACTGCAGCATTGCTTGCGAGGCGACTGCCTGTTCTTGCCGTAATGCCTCAGCGCAGAGCGAGATGTTCGTGCTGTCAGTTCTGCGGAGCTCCGCTACAAGAGAACCAAAACATACGTAAGGCCAGGTCAAGTCCGTGTTGTTTTCACACGGTTTACAAACATCAACATACTACTCCACAAGACGCTGAGTTACTGCACTCGGCGTTACGGGTGCTCGTAAAAGGTCTGCAACCAAGTCTTGCCCAAGCCTTCCCCAGCTGTCCGGCGCGTACGCGCGCCTGATTGCCTGGGAAGTATTCCCCACGAGGGCCTCTACATACACTGGTCTCGTTTTACTGTTGACAAGCGATCCACATTGATCGCTTGCGAAAGCATGCACTGAGAAGGAGAAGCACTTATCTGTCTGGGTGAGCGGGGCCTGCAGTTCTCACAGGCGGGGGATGGCCCCGCAAGTCACTGCCTGCAGGAGCCCTCTGCTGAGACGTCTTCTCTGCTCCGTGTTCATCAGGGCAAGCAGGGATCCTTGCGCGCACCGCGCGCATGCGCTGTAGGTCGGGCGTGGTCCGGCAAGTAGTTCTTTGGCCAGCGAACCCGCGAGCATGCTGGGCAATGTAGTCTTTCACCGGTCTAGGTGCCGGATAGCGTTTTCTGCCGCCCCCAGCCCATTTCCTGCAATAAGGACATAGCAGAGTCCTGAAATATGGTTGCCTGTGTCCCATTAGCTTTGTCCCGAGCCCAGGTTGCTCCCTCCCATGCAACAGATCCACCTTGGTTACAGTGGTGGCCCTGACAAAGACATGCTGTAGCATGGCAGAATCCTTTTAGAGGAGCCAAATAAGCAGCTGGCAGCCCTGTCAGAAGAGCATTTGACCCATCGTTGTGCGAGAGCAGAAGGGCCTGCACTACGGTCTGGTTGTCCTGCGGCGGGATGAAGGATTTGATTTTTTGAAGGGTAGAGATTCTGAGCCAAGCTATTTGGGCCTTCTTGGGCCTTCTTGGCTATGTGTTTCTGGAATTTCTGGCTCCTTTCAAGGATTTTAAGGAGTCTGAGAGTTGTGGATTAAATCCTTCTGGGCACATATCATGAAGCCATTGTTGGACAAATTGTTTTTAGTGGGTGGACTGATTGGATGGGTTTCGTTTGAGGTAGGAAATCGACATCCAGGACCGGATTATAGCTAGGTAATGACAGAGACGAATGATGTCCTGTGTGCTATTGACTCTCATGTACAACTGAATATCGTCCATGTTTTGGAGGATGGCTATCTTTGGATCTTTGAGGGGAGTTCCCAAAGACTCCATGTAAAGGTTAAAAAGGATTGGTGAGAGTATGGAGCCTTGGGGGGATTCTGCAGAAGACCTGGAGTTGGTTAGAATGCAACAAGTTAATTTGAATAGCCCGGTATCTGCCTGATAGGTAGGAGGTAAACCAATTCAGGACAGTGCCAGAGAATCTCATCCTGCCAGCAAGGAGGGAGAGAAGGATGCTGTGTTCAAAGGTGCAGAATGCAGCCGAGAGGTCAAGGAGGATGAGGAGGCATGAGTCGCCCTTATCTATGATTTGGAGGGCATAATCCACCACCTGGATGGTGGCTATCTCAATGCTACACTTGGGGTGAAATCCTGAGTGATAGTCATTTAGGAGGTGGAGTGGTTCGATTCTGGCACGTAGTTGTGTAGTAACTATTTTCTCCAAGACTTTGACAATAAACGGTATTGTAATGGGCCAGTAATTGGCTGGGGTTGGTGTATTCAAAAGAGGTCACCTCAGACCAGTTTTGAGGGGGCCGCAATGAGCCTTCTGTGAATGGCAGGCATTGATGATGCTGCGGAGCGCATTGAGCACTGGGCCCGTCAATGGTTTCATGATGGAGGCTGTAATTATATAGTCAGAGTAAGAAGTAGGTTTGAGGGAGGCAATCATTTTTAGGATATCTGGGGGAAAGAGAGGAGAGAATTTAGTCGAGAGGGGCAGTGTGTGTGCCGGAGTACAGGGGACCCTGATGCTGTGACAGGTTGATTTGATGTTCTCTCGAATTTTGTCTATTTTTTCAATAAAAAATGTGTTAATTCCATCACATTTTTCCTGAGTTGCTGGTACCTCACGGTCAGGTGAGGGTTTGGTACATTTGTTTACTACTTTAAAGAGGGCTTTTCTCCAGTTAGAGGCTGCCACAATGGTGGTGCAGTAGAAAGCAGCTTAGGCCTCAGTAATCAGAAACCTATGGTTTGCGCGGAGAGATCCTAAAACAGGTTCCACTCAGACCCATGCCTGGGGGAGGCTGCTCCTGCCCTTTGCCTGCAAACACCTTGCTGAGCTACCAGAAGACCTCTACCAGGAAAATGTGCTTTTCAGCGTTTCTGATACAGTGCTTAAGGCTACCATGCAGCCAGAGTCTACATTCCCCAAGATGCACTGTTTAAAGCAACTGGGAAGCTATGGAACTTGATTCTCTTCATTTCCACCTTCTGAGTACAGTGATGCTGGAAGCAATGCAGCTTGCAAGATGCACATCACTAAGCTACTGGAAGACCTAAATCCCACATCTACAGTTTTCAACCTTTGTGAAGTTCAAGTCCACAATAATATGCCGTAGGAACATACACTGTTCTGAGCAAATGGGGGACCGGATAGATGCAGTACTCCTGGATACCAAAAAGCCAAAAACCGAGTTTTCCAAAATGCACTTTATTGAGCTACTGGAAGTTTTCAACCATCTTGACGCTCAAATCTGGATGACATGTGCAAGAATCTACATATCCATGGATGTGCTGTGCTGAGCAATTGAAAGGCCTGCAATCAAAATATGCAGTCTTCAACCTTCCTGGTGCAGTGTAGAGGGATACAGTGAAATGAGAAACTCCATCAACAGTGGCCATTTTCTCTGAGTTACTGGAAGACCTAAAACTGGAATCCTCACTTGTCAACCTCCCTGACACTGTGATGCTGGGTATGATGCATATAAATCATGCATCCTCCAAGATGCACTTTACTGACCTACTGGTAGAGCCCAAACTGGAAACTGCACGTTTTTACCTCTGACAATACGATGCTGAAAGCCTTTCAGGTACAAACTGGATATCTCCATCTGAACAGTAATGAGTTACAGTAAGAAATGAAAGTAAGTCTGTGGGAAATGGCATTTCTGCAATTGTTTCCATTGCCTCGTTAAAGGTGTGTGCAGGCAGAGAAAGTCCTTGGCACTATACATTTCACCACTGATCTCCTGCAGGAGTTGTTGTGTGATTTCATTCAGTTTATCCAGCAACTCCCTACATCCATTGCTAATTGCATGTATGTGCTTCCTGGCCACAACAACTCTAGGACTGATTTGCTTACTCTCGCCTTTTGGTAAAACTGTAATAGGCAGCAGTCAAATCAGAAGCCTGTCCTGGCTGTGCATGTCAGATAAAGGGAAGATTTTCATCCAGTCAAATGCGGTTGCAGCTCTTGGACTCTTTGTGTGTTATCTTGTTTTAACGAGGCCCATTTCACAGCTAAAGATTGAAAGGGGCTTGTGTGACCATTTCCTTAGCTGCTTTCACATTGCTCTTAGCAGTGCTGTACAGCAACACTGCTAAGGGCCCTGCGATTTCCACTTCACAGCTAATGAACTAGACCACCCAAACATATTTTAAAGGGACTTATGTGGTCTATTTTCTTTGCTGCATACACACTGCTGCACAACTACACAGCAAAGAGCACTGTGTTTATCAGTGACTCGTGTGGTACAGTGAAGGGTGAGCCCCTTCAGCAACGCCACCTGAGTTTGGGTCCCTGTCTGTTTTTTTCTGGTGCATCAAATATTGTTTTCAAAAACAAAGGTTGATGCATCCAGAAGAAAAGACAGTCTGGCACTCTGTCAGGGGTGCTGTCCTAAAGTCTACCTGTGGTGAGACTTTAAAAAACAATCCCTTATTATGCAGCCAAGTTCTAGTATAAGCCTGTACCACTCAAGGTATTTGTCATGAACTACAGAACATGCCCCTTTTGGACTTCCTGGTCCTTGTCTCAACGGGCCTTACACGCCCTTGTACTTCCAACATGGCCGTACACTGTGAAACACCTTCCTCGCTCTACACCTTGGACGTAGCGTGTTCTATTTATAGACCATGCCTCCCGCGGCTCCGCGCGTCTCAATGCTATTGCGAAGTAGCGACCAGACGTGTGCTCCGTAGCTCGCGGTATTGTTTCCCTTGCTTCTTCCAGCCAAACCCATTCCTAGTCCCTTTCCTTCCCTTCTTGATTCCTGGACTCGTATGCCAGTAGCACACTCTGTTAATTTCCCGGATTCCTGGATCCTTGCATCCCGGAACTTTGAACGCACGCTGGAGTCGGAATAGACTCGTGCAGCCTTATTCAAGACTTGATCCGTCCGCAAGAAGGCATCGATCAAGAAACCCAGGAATGATCGAACTCAGGTGAGAAGGGGGGAACTCCTTGACAGTTTGAGACGCCGTAATATTCACGAAGTTGGATCTCCGGGTGCCTTTCATTTGATCCGTGTCCGGGAAGGAGACGAGTGGAAACAGCCTTTAGAACACCCTTTGGTCACTATGAATATCTAGTCATGCCCTTTGGACTAGCTAATGCCCCCGCAGTTTTTCAACGTTTTATGGATAAGGTGTTTTCTGACATGTTATTCCTCTTCGTCATTGTCTATCTAGATGACATATTGATCTTTTCCAAGGATCCTCTAAAGCATGAAGAACATGTAAAGGCAGCACTACAACGACTCAGTGAACACAAACTTTTAGCAAAACCCGAGAAATGCTTGTTGCACGTTACTTCTGTTCACTACCTAGGATTCATCCTTAGCCCAGAAGGAATTGGTATGGACCCTTCAAAGGTAAAGGCCATACTGGCACGGCCCGCTCCCACGTCCGTGAAACAAGTTCCTTCCTTCCTGAGGCTTGCCAACTTCTACCGGAAGTTAATTTCTACCTTTTCCGAGATCGTTCAGCCGATCGTTGCCCTCTTGAAGAAAGACACCCCCTTTATCTGGTTTACGCCGCAAGATAAGGCATTCCAACGTTTAAAGACAGAGTTCACGCAAGCCCCCATCTTGGCCCAACACAACATAAATCGCCCATTCCTAGTGGAAATGGATGCCTCTAACTATGCCATAGGAGCGGTCTTGAAGCAGGAACTTGAGGATAAACTGGAACACCCCATTGCTTACCTCTCACGAACCCTGACTCCCAGTGAGACACATTACTCCGTCCTGGAAAAGGAACTGTTAGTCATCCGCCAAGCCTTCACTGAATGGCGACATCTACTTTTGGGTGCTAGATATCCAGTTCAGTTCCGCACGGACCATCGGAATTTTCAAATTCTACAGTCGTTGAAGTGCAGGAACAGTCGTCAGGCGCGTTGGGCCTACTTCTTTGCCCAGTACCAATTCCAAATCACTCATGTTCCCGGATCACAAAACATGATTGCTGACGCCTTATCTCGATGTCCTGACTATGTAACTACTGAAGACAGGGCCTATCCTAAGATGTTTCCCCACACGATCTTTGTAGCTCAAGCAGTTAACCTCCTGGAAGAAATTCGAGTGCAAACCCAATCCTCTGACCTCTGGAAGGATATTTCAAGGAAGAATCCATGGAACCTAAGAGTTAAGGAAGGATATTTGTTCAAGGACAATGCACTGGTCATTCCTACACAGAAATTGCAACAAAGAATAATAAACCTCTGTCATGATACCCTTCACTCCGGACATCGTGGCATAACCAACACCCTCCGTCTCATACAAAGACAGTTTTGGTGGCCTGGAATGAAGACCAACGTACAGCAGTACATCAAAGCTTGTACTATCTGCAGTAAAAATAAACATGATAACAAGAGACCGGCGGGTCTTCTACTGCAACCTACACTGCCAACTAGGCCGTGGGAATTCATTGCTACCGACTTCATTGTGGAATTACCACCTTCCCAAGGATACACGACCATCATGGTTACCAGACTTGTTCACTCATATGGCTCATTTTACACCCCTCTGTAAGCTACCATCCTCGTCCGAGCTTGCTGGAATCTTCCTGGAACACATATTCCGTTTACATGGACTTCCTTCCAAGATCATATCTGATCGAGGACCTCAATACGTCTCTCAATTCTGGAAACATCTCTGTCGCATTTTGGGAATCCCACGCGCCCTCTCATCTGGTTATCATCCCCAAACCAACGGGGCCACAGAATGTGCTAATCAGACCCTTGAGCAGTATCTTCGATGTTTCGCCACCAAGGTTCAGGACGACTGGTCGCTCCTGATACCCGTGGCTGAATTCGCCTACAACAATTCCGATCATTCAGCACTTAATACCAGTCCTTTTTATTGTAGCCAAGGTTTTCATCCATCGGTTCTACCCTCTGCTCTCCCTCATTCTACACCAGTACCTACTGTCGACTCCTGGATAGAAACTCTCAACAACATACACCAGGAGACCAAAGAAAACTTAGAGAGGGCCAGACCACAGACTAAGAGGTATGCAGATTCCAAAAGAAGACCAGGTCCTTCTTATGCAGTTGGTGATCAAGTCTGGTTATCCTCGAAATTACTACCCCGACATCTACGGCCAAACAAGTTGACCCCTCAGTACTATGGTCCATTTCCCATCAAGGAAATTATCAATCCAGTTTCATACTGGATCAGACTACCAGACTCCTGGAAGAAAATTCACCTCGTATTTCACACATCTTTATTAAAACCCTATACCCAGTCCTCCCGGAAGTCCTGCCGACCTCCTCCTCTGCTGGTCGACAATCAATTGGAATATGAGGTATCCCGAATATGTGACTCCATGTATAAACGGGGTCAGCTTCAATACCTGGTTGAATGGAAAGGATATCCTCCTAGTGAAAGAACCTGGGAACCACTTTCTAATCTCAAGGCCCCTCGACTGCTCAGAAGATTTCACCTTATACACCCGGGCAAACCCGGAGGAACGGGTCTTCGGAGGAGGCATGCTGTCATGAACTACAGAACATGCCCCTTTTGGACTTCCTGGTCCTTGTCTCAACGGGGCTTACACTCCCTAGTATATCCAACATGGCTGTCCACTGTGAAACACCTTCCTCGCTCTACACCTTGGACGTAACGTGTTCTATTTATAGACCACGCCTCCCGCGGCTACGCGCGTCTCAATGCTATTGCGAAGTAGCGAACACACGTGTGCTCCGTAGCTCGCTGTATTGTTTCCCTTGCTTCTTCCAGCCAACCCCATTCCTAGTCCCTTTCCTTCCTTTCTTGATTCCTGGACTCGTGTGCCAGTAGCGCACTCTGTTAATTTCCCAGATTCCTGGATCCTTGCATCTCGGAACTTTGAACGCAAGCTGGAGTCGGAAGAGACTCGTGCAGCCTTATTCAAGACTCGATCCGTCCGCAAGAAGGCATCGATCAAAAAACCCAGCAATGATCGAACTCAGGTGAGAAGGGGGAACTCCTTGACAGTATTGGTAGTATGGCAGAGCAGCCAGGCTTATCTTTGGAAGGAGATATGATATGATATGATATGATATGGCATTTATAACGCTTCTATATACAAGTGTTTCAAGGCATGAGATGGGAGCTGTAGGTAAGTACAAATAACTTAGAATATATATAGGCCCAAAGAAATTCTTACACACTTGTAATTTTATCAAAATAGTTATTTATTTTATATACACACGGTTAAGTTAATTCTTCAGATAGATAAATACTATTTTAAACTAATAAACAGAATAGAAAACCAATGCAATACTTCTGGTGAGTAAACCATAAGGTAAGACCTACACAATTATTGAACACAGTTTACAGATAAGTTGAATCACTATTATAGCAACTCAGAAAACATGTTCGGTTGTAGGAAGAAAAGGTTAAGCAACACCAGCAATAGCAGGTCAGTACTTTTAAAAACACATATCACTTTTCAGAGGCCTTACGGCTTTAGCAGTCCATCCCTAGCTAGTTCTTCAATGGCAGATTGGAGGTAACACAGGTAAGGCAAAAAGGCAGAAAAGGCAAAGTTTCAGAGCATTCTTAAATCCTCTGTAACTTAAGTAAGTAAGCATAGGGCTTTTGTTGGTCAATAAGGTTTTAGGGACCTTTGGAAACGGTCCCTTTATAGTCACACTGGTTATGCCTAAGCGAACAGTATGGGCAAACACCCGAACACTGGAATAAGCATTCCAGCAACAAAGGGGAGGCAGAATGACTCATGGTAAGTATCACCATGAGCCCCACAGTACCTGAGGAGTGATGAAGAAGATGCAGATGTATGCCTTCACAATGCAGCAACGATGGACCCGGTCTCCTGTTTATTGGTTGTGGTGATGAAAGGAGGGACTCTGGATGGGATGTGGTAGCAGCAGTTGAGAGAAAGTACTCCCAGCAAAGGATTGTTCATGCTCCAACATCGATCTGTGGTTTTGGCGCCTTTTCACAGACTCCAATGAAGAACGATTCTTGTCTGAATGATTCACCTTGCTTGCTTGGTCCTGCAAACTGGTGGTGGGACTTTGAGGTGGGATTCTTGCCTCTGGTGATCTGGAACGAGTTCACCAAAGTTTTGAGGAGAGTTCCTTCATGGCCAGATCATGTACTGCAATCAGGCTTGAGGTCCCAGCGTATTAGTGGTTTGCAGCCTAGGAAGGTGGCAGCATGTTGTGGGATGGCTTGAAATGAAGATCGTCTTCAGGCTGATTATGCCCACAAGTCCAAGGGAGGAAGTCATCCTCTTCGGAGCTTCCCTTTCAATTTGAAAACGGGGTCAGAACAGCAGTGGCACTTCAGCAGGCTTCTCTGGTTGTATTGTATTGTTTCGTAGTAGACATTTATATAGCACCTTTTCACATTTGTATGTCCTCAAAGCACTTTTTGGTAGGAACGTCCTCTGGGACCAGAGTCCAGGTATGGGAAATTTCTTAGAGGAAGCTTAGAATTCCTGTGTGCATTTTGCAAAGATTACAATTTAGGAGGGCTGGCTATGCTCCAGTAAGCAACCAAAGAGCTCAGGCATGTGTATGGGTGCTGAGGGAGGTCACAACAGAATGCTACTGCAGAAGAGTCGATATGTACCTGGCTAGACTGAAAGGTGTCATAGGTTGTCACTGTACCCTAATGGCAGAGGTGTTGAGGCAAGTCTGGTGTTTCACTGCAAAGCAGGTATGTGACCAGCTAGACCACATTTGTCATAGTCATATCTTCCTTCTAAAGTGCGTGGATGGATAGCCATCCCTGCAGCAGATGTCCACCGAAGTGGTGCACTTTTTAAATACTTTAAGCTCAGATGGTGCTTATCTTTGGTGTCACTGTGTCATCCGATCGTCTGTGGGGAAGAAAACGCCAGCAACCTTTGTAGACTTTCCTAGGCTCTATGGACAGTCTACCTTCAAGTCTACAAAGTGCAATAGAGTGTCTGTCCTCAAACATCTTTCTAAGCGGTACAGACAGGCTACCATAGAAATTAGGATAATGGGATTCTCTAAGCGCAATGGACAGATTACCTTTATAGTCTTACGACATATCTTCCAAGTTCTATAAAGGTTCTGTAGACATCTCTGTCATCTTCTTCATTTTTTCTGTTCCAGTGGTTGACTTGTCTGCAGCCTGGGATCCTCACCTTTTATCCAGGAACACAGCCAATTGACACTCATGCTGCATTCAAACTTTGGAGACTGGCTGTCCTTTTAGGACAGCCAGCCTCCCAGTTGGAACTGGTTCCAGGCAAGTATCCCAGGAGACAAAGTACAGCAGAGTTTCAGACTCCTGCTCTGCTTCCTTTCCTCACAGGCACACTGGAGCCTTGGTGGGTTTCACAAAGGATTCCCACTGAAGACAAAGCTCAAACCAGGACCTCTCTCATCTAGGACAGCATAAAAAGGACCAACAAAGGACAAGCACACAGGAAATGGTGAAAAAAAGGGTGAAGCCACCATTTTGGGTCATTGGTGACCCTTCTGTGCATAACCACAGCCGTGAAGACATCCTGCAAGTAAATATTACACAAAAGTCGGTAGAACACGTTCACTGACACCGGCCATTCAGGTATGCTTGTCACTGTTGCAGGAATGTTACAGGAGCAGTGAGAAAGTGGATACTATCTAACCCCTCAGCACTCCACATAGTCACAATAGAAAAGGTAAGATGGGTAACAAGTTTCCACCTTTCCTTTGGAACAATAGTTCTCACAAGGAAAATAAAAGTATATAAAAAGGAGAGCCCAAAGGCCTCCCAGCATCACTGCACAAAAGGTGCTGCCTGCTGCGAAAGTGAAAAACAGATGGGGGAAAGCAAGATTCCATAAAATAAAGTAAAAGCAGAATGAAGAAGGGTTCCCATGCTCAGAGCAAAAAGAACTAATGAGGGGAAAAAGCGCTCCCCTCATTCAGGAGAAAAAGAAAAAGGTCGAAGAGGCCAGCAAAAGTGCTGGGGTTCGACCAGATTTGGCATAAATGTGAAAAGTCTCCTTACCAGTTTCAAAGCGAGGTCGCGTGGTTGAAAGGACTAAGTGTGGCGGAAGTGTTTTAGTCTGCAGTTTTCCTGAAAGCAGTGGGTGAGCATTTGGAATTCTCTGCATGGCTCTACAACTTTAACTTTTTGCTGGCAGGAGTCTACAATGTACTCAAAAGCCCCACTTCCGCGCAAAGCGCGCAGGAAGTGTTTCAGTCTGCAGTCGGCTGGAAAAGAGTCTGATTTGCATTGTTTATGGTGAGTGATTTATCGTTATTTTACATCAGCCTGTAATATGTATGAACTGCAGAACAGATCAGTTCAGTAGAAACATACAAGTGATGCAAACCCTCCAGGCACTCTGCCGAGTTCGCCTGATTCTAAGGCTTCCGAAAATCTTGCTATTGCCTTGCTCATGCCAGAAACTTTATTGGATGTTTTACTTGCTCCTTCTGGTCAGAGTGAAACTCAGCAATTGCAATAAGACGTACCATCTGGTTAATAATACGCCAATAATCGATAGGACCGACACGCCAGAGCCTATCTCGGTTTCACTGGCTAGTTGTTCAAACATGCCACTCCGGCACCCTCGAACCCTCTTATCAGTTGGCAGTGCAAAAGTCTAAGATTAAAGAATCTAAGATGAAGTCTTTGGTGTCCCTGTCCCAAAAGAAAATTAAGGATTTTCATCTGTGTGACGTCTGCTAGTACTGAATCCCCTCCTGCGCTGAAACGTTAATTCTGAGACCGAATACACGGGTTAGAATGAAGAAGCAATTAATCTCGGCAAAAGCAACTTTATAAACAACAATGGCATACTCGCAGTTGTTCTGCTACTAGCCTGCCCTCTAACTAGTCCTTTGATCGGGTTAGAGGTCATTGCTTCATTTGAGATGGCATTATTGGACGACCTCCTGGTACAAGAGACACCTAATGACCCACCTTCTTTTTATGACAGAACATCCTAAATCGCCAAATGTATCCAGTGACAACACTGCTTCTTAATCTGAGGTTTCTGAAGTAAATCAAAGTATTCACCACACGTTAAGAGGTCTGGAAAAGTCAATTGAGCTTACATCACCTCTGTTCTTAATGCGGTTTTAAACTCTTTTGTTGAGCTTTATGATAACTTCAGATTTGAACCAGTGGCCCGAACAATTCAGATGAGCGAGATAAATATGAAATTGGACTGCATTGAAAACTCATTTCAACGTAGAAAAACGATGTCTCCAACTCATGTGGGAGTTTCCAGTTCTGGAATTCCAGTTAATGAGCTCAGCAATAAGCATTACCAGGAGAATCGCTTGGAGGTGACTCCCACCCAGTTACTGGTGACACCTTGTGTTATCTTTAATCCCATGACGAGTAATTACGTGACTCACTCATTATCGCCACAGACATGGGCCCATTTCAGCCGGCCGTAGGTACGATTGCATCTAAAAATCAGTCTTTAGAAAATAATGCACCAACAAATGCCAGGTGTAAATTGAAAAATGGCAGAAAAGCTGCTTCGGCCGCAAAACATTCACTTTCCGTCTTCACTCAATCAATAAAAATAAAAAACAGACGGTCAAGGACGCTAGCAAATTGACGGCGCGCCAGTAAATGCAGTAGTGCATCTCATGACTTGTGAGGCTACTGCTCCGTTAGTGGGCTCGATTGAAGAAAACGACAGTGCAGGCTGATTTTGATACATTTAATGCACTGTCACCTTGTACAGCCAAAGATAATTGTTCCCAGACAACACAGTCCATCCTAGATAAGGGCCAGCATTTAACTGTTTGGGCCTTGTTACGACCCTGGCGGTAAGTACCGAACATTACCGCCATGGCGTAATCAACGTTTACGCCATGGGTCGATGGCGTAAAGTGCGGCATATTCCGACCCATCGGGCACGTGCATTACGCCATGGCGTTAATGTAAAGTATGGCATGGCGTAAATGGGGCAAAAACGGCCCTTACCGCCATCGCACGCCGCGCAAGGAGCACTATCGCCACACACACCATAGCGGCGACCGCAATTAGCGGTCACCGTAAATAGGCGGAACCGGAAATAGCGTCATCGCGGCGGAACGGGAAACTGCACGACGGCCATCTTGAAAAACACAATCCATTGCCATCCTCCACAACCATACCTGATCCAACCCTGACACCTATCCACACCCAACACCCACCCAATTAGCCAAGTAAATATGCCCAAAGCCGTTAAAAAAGCATGTGACCGGCAGCGCCAAGACCGTTTCTCAAGGGAGGAACTAACCATGCTCGCAGAGACTCTGCAAGAAAATGCTGCAGCTGTATTCTCCGCGCAGATGACAAGGCCGGCAATAGGGAAAAAGAAGGCCCATGGGCCCTAGTGGCACAGCGTGTGAGTGCAGTGGGGGCCGTACCCCGCACTGCCCAGCAGTGCAGAAAGCGCTGGGACGACTTGAGGCTCCGTGTCCGAAGCATCCTCTCAGCTAACCGGAACCTAGCCACGTCAACTGGGGGTGGATCCGATTCGCCCATAAAGCTGCAAGCATGGGAGGAAATATGTGCATCCACCATCGGGATGGAGAGCATCCATGGTGTCGGAGGGATGGTGAGAGGAGCGCCGACCTCAGGAGATGCAGGTAGGTGGCCAGAGCAAGCCATGCTAAACTCAACAAAGTCCCATCATGTGAATTACCATGTAGCCCCATAGTGCATATGCAACACATCGGCAGGTGTATGTCCACAGACACATCCAGACTCCACCCTGTACACATGCAGCATGCACACCCTAACTGCTGGCACACACATACCACCATGCTACCTCCACACAAAAGGCACAAAACCTGTATGCCCCTGCCTGAAATGTGCTGCATGTACCCACTGTATAGATGTCATACCTCACAATACACTGCCAATGTCCGCGGACCCATCAATAACACTATCCCTCCTTTGCTCCATCACAGGATCTGACACAGACCTCCAGGAAGAGGACAACACTGCATCCAGATCCACCAAGAGGGCCAGGCCACAGGCATCCACCTCAGCCGTCCTGAAGCAAACACACCAGCAGCCACAAACCCTGCCTGGGGAAGAGGACAGGCAAGTGCCAGCCCCCACAACAGCAAACACAGACCCAGCAGCAGCACCGCACATGTCACTAGTCATGCCCACTGAAGGGACAGGCTCTGCTGCAAGCAGCACCCTCGGTGAAATCGCTGCCATAGCGGCAACCTCCGACAGTGAGGCAGGCAGCATCGAGGTCATCGATGAGGGGAGGCCCACTGCCCAGCCACATTCCCCCTGCACATCCCTAAGCCCCCTGCAGGCGGATGCCACACATGGGCAGTCGGAGGCCGAGGATTGGCCAGCCACCCCATCCCCCCAGCCTGAGGTGAGCAGCCCAATGGATATGCAAATGCCACTGGGCATGGGCCAGCAGAACCAGCAGACACTTGAGGATATAGTTACCCGCCAGCAGCAGGTATCCGCCCTCCTCAACGAACATGCTGCACAGTGTGGGGTGCCAAGGGATGGCATGGAGAGTTTGGCAGACCGAGTCACAGCTGCCATAGAGTCCTCCACAAAGAACATATGCACGGAACTCGCGGCTGTGCACAATGTCCTCACAGAACTTGTCCAGACCATCAGGGACATGCGTCCAGATGTGCAGGCCGGACCGTCCTCATCAGCCAGCTCGGCACAGAGCAGCCCCATCCGCAGATCAGGGCGCAATCTACGCAGCACGGGCAGGGGTGCCCCGGGGGCCAGGGGAGGGGATCCACATTAGTGGCTTGACAGTCGAGCAGGACTACTGCACACCCTGCTGCACAGACACTACCGCACCTTCGTAGGGATTCCAGGGTGGAGGGGGGAGGGGGTGTGTTGGGGTGTTCAGGGTGGAGTGGGGAGGGGGTGTGTTGGGGTGTTCAGGGGGGAGGGGGGAGGGGGTGTGTTGGGGTGTTCAGGGGGGAGGGGGTGTGTTGGGGTGTTCAGGGTGAAGGGGGGAGGGGGTGTGTTGTGGTGTTCAGGGGGGAGGGGGGAGGGGGTGTGTTGGGGTGTTCAGGGGGGAGGGGGGAGGGGGTGTGTTGGGATGTTCAGGGGGGAGGGGGGAGGGGGTGTGTTGGGGTGTTCAGGGGGGAGGGGGGAGGGTGTGTGTCACGACATTTCATAGTTTGAATACACTTTTTTCTTTCCCAAAATGAAATGTGTGGACATTTTCATTGCATATGTGTGCTTTATTGGTGTAGAGTCCACAGTGTGCATGTCCCAGAGACACACAGTGCCCCAAGTGCAGTCTCATTGTGATTCACACCAGCCGTGTGTGCTAGAAGCAGAGGTCGATGATACTTTGGCGCATTGCACGCCCCTCCTGTGCGTCGCCTCCTCCATGGGGTGCTGCCCCATCGGCACCCTCCTCATCCTCATCGTCAGGTGGTTGCAGTCCTGCGTCAGGGGGCAGGGGCACATTCCGTCTGACACACATATTGTGTAGCATGACACATGCCATGACGATCTTTGCCACCTTCTCATGGTGGTACAGGAGTGTCCCACCAGACCTGCTGAGGCTTCGGAACCGTGCCTTCAATAGGCCGAATGTCTGCTCTATGACCACACGAGTACGTGTATGTGCACGGTTGAAGTCCTCCTCGTGCTGGTTCTGCGGGTTCCGGACTGGTGTAAGGAGCCACCTCTTCAGGGTATAGCCTGAATCACCTGTATGTAGACGAGAATGTATGTGTCAGTCATGTCGTCTGATCAAGAACATGATGTGCCACAATGGCTTGCATCCAACTGTTACTTCGGCTCACTTCTACATGCACTAATTGATTCACACAATGCAACCAGTATATGCTCATGGCTCCCATGGCCTGTTTTGCATGCCATCACCCAATGTATGCAGAGGGGTTGAGTGCATTGTGAGTGGCCATCCTCTGTCTCCGTTCTCTGTGTTGCTCACAGCCAGGTGGAGTATGCATCATTCCCCCCCCCTTCAGCCAGGTGGAGTATGCATCATTCCCCCCCCCTTCAGCCAGGTGGAGTATGCATCATCCCCCCCCCTTCAGCCAGGTGGAGTATGCATCACCCCCCCCCTTCAGCCAGGTGGAGTATGCATCGGTACGTCATTCACCTGCCCACTTCCATGACATTGGACTCACCGAGTAGCCAGGATCTTGGGCCTGCATGTCGCTCCATGTAGCGTGGTATTGTGGAGTTCCTCAGGACCATAGAATCATGAGTTGATCCGGGGAATCGGGCACAACAATGTGTGATGATCTTGTTGGAGTCACAGACCATTTGCACGTTGATTGAGTGGAACTGTTTCCGGTTGCGGTACGGTACCTCCATGGCACGTGGAACCACCAATTCCACATGGGTGAAGTCGATGGCACCAATGCAACCGGGTGTGCCGGCTAGTGCATGGAAACCCACTTTGGTGTTTGCAATGTCCTGGGCAGTCCGTGGTAATGAGATGTGGTCGTCTGTGTGCTTGAGGAGGGCATCGAGCACTTAGATGAGTGTTCATGAGAATAATGGTTGTGAAATGCCATGCAAGTGCCCC
Organism: Ambystoma mexicanum; assembly: GCF_040938575.1. NCBI lineage: Eukaryota > Metazoa > Chordata > Amphibia > Caudata > Ambystomatidae > Ambystoma > Ambystoma mexicanum. The sequence goes on from NC_090922.1 coordinate 481,378,940, forward strand.
ACTGTGTGCTGGTAGGTGCCTGTGGCCAGGAAGTGGAGTACAGACACTACCTTCAGTAGGGGGGGATGGCGGTTGGAGTTTCTATCATGCTGACGATGTCGTTGTGTATCATGTCTACGATGGCGGTGATGGTGTCCCGGTCCATACTGTACAGGGTGTGGATCTGCTCAGCAGTGAGGTTGAATGGATTGGCTCTGATGAGTGGGATTGGGGGCTGCCTGCGTGGTGGCACTGGCTGTGCTGGTGGGGCTTGCTGGGCCTGCCTTGCCCTCCTTCTCCTCCTGCGTCTCCTCTGTGCAGCCTGTTGTTGTTGTTGTTGTTGTTGTAGTAGCACTTGCATTGCTATCAGGTCCTCCAGCCCCAACATTGCTAGTCGTATTGGTATCATTGTGGAGTGTGACTGGGTGTGGGAAGGGGTGGGGTGTGCTCTTTTTGTACTTCCTGAGTCTGTATTGCCTTCACCTGTGCTGTTTCCGTGCACCTGTGGCAGCTGCATTCACTTTACATGGCCCTTTACGGTTGGTTCGCGATGGCGTAATTAGCACCATGGCGGTTAGGTACTTAACGGGCTGGGTGATGGCGTTAGGTGCATGTCTGCTTGGGTCGGCATTTGCGTACCTTTCCGCCATGGCGCTAAGTACGGTGTGGCCGGTCGCGTGCGCGCACACTTAGCGCAGTTAGCGGTGGCGTTAACTACGATGCCGCTAATGGCATTGTAGTTAACGGTCACGGGTCATGATCGGACCTGGCGGAAAACGATGGCGGTAACCATTTACCGCCATCGTTTTTCACTTAGCGCCAGGGTCGTAATGAGGCCCTTTGTGTGCGGTACGTCAGCCATCAACATCAAGGAATATTGTTCACAGACCGAATGGGTTGACTCTGAGAAGGGTTTGGTGCAAGGTGCACCCTTTCCCTCCCAAACGGCGCCACCCATCTTCTTACTCTATGGCCCCTGTGATAGTGTCTCTCATATAGTGTCCTCTAAGGTCTTACAAGAATCTAACTACCAGAAGGCTGCAGTTGTGCTCGGTCTTCCATCACAAATCCAAGAAGCTCAGGTCCTTCTTCCTCAAACAAAAGCAACTCAAGCCTGTGCGCGTGTCTCACAACTCAACCCACCTTGGTGCGAGATCAAAATTTGATATTATTGGGCAAGCAGAAGTCATTTGTTTTATGGGCGTGGGTGGGTTGAAACCCTCTGCTGTCGCTCAGTTGAAACCAAAGACATTTTTTAGTGCAACTCTGGGGAAAACGCAGGAAGGCCTGGTTGACTTTCTTTGTCGGATGAACAATCAACTTTCTCACTTGATGAATCATCTGCAATATAAGAACTATGCAGCAATAACTAACGAGAAACCGAGTGAGATCTTCTTATAACCTTAGAAGTTACACCTGGAGCTAGTGAATAAGTAATATTGAACAGGCAAACCGTCTTGAGGCTTATTCATGAGATACCCTGACTGCGGCTTCTTACTACTAAGGACATTGACAAAGGTGTTTTTGTGAACCATGCACATTGTTCAGCTCGCGATTGTAAAAACATACCCAACAACAATTGAACTGTTCATATTACCGCTCCTGTGATAAGAATGACTGAAGATGCTAATGCTTGTCATGGTTTCCGGGGAGCCTCTTTATGACATTTGGAAAGCTTGGGGCGAGAAGCATGGACCTTTAGCCCTTCATCTGACAGAAATGAAATAAGGATATTGGTCTGTAACGCAGGGGGTATAATATCTTTATGAGCAATAATAGCTTTAAGAAACTCATTGCAGTGAGCCACATGGTGCTAATACAAGAGACATGGGTCACTAAACCCGTCCATGCTAATGGGTACATAATAATTCAATAGATGGCGTCCCCTAGCCTAGGTGGGGGGCTATTAATTATGGTGAAAAAAACAGTATTTAAACCATTGAAACTATTTCGAATTCGAACTATAGCCCCCTGCCTGTGAAGTTACTCCTGAATATATAATCCGCTATATTTGCTCAAGATCTATTGGAACCCCTTGATTACTGACCTAGACACCTTTTTAATTAGTGCCTCGGATATATGTGAGTCCATTATAGTGGATTTGTCGGGAAAGAACTTGATTTTGGTTGGTGATCTGAATTTAGACTGTAGGGAAGAGATGTAAGCTAATTATTTAAGTAAACAAGGTAGTGGGATCAGCAGTAAGAGTGGGAAAAATGATGCAAGTTCTTTAAGGCATGGGACTTAAATGTGGTGAATGGCAACATACAAGGGGATATTCTGGGCAAACCCACTTGGTCCGGGCACGGTATGTGCGTCTTTTTTTATTTTTTAGTATTTGCTATGCCCCTGTTTGAGTGTTGCTCATTATTTAGTGTAAAAGAGTAATGATATAGCGATCATAACAGTTTAAGGGCAACCTTGTACATCGGATTGGTCCCACTATTCTTGGTAATCAGGTTAACCTTACTGCGCATATTAAGGGTCACTGAGTCGCCAAGAAAGTGGGAAATAAGCACAATTTGGTGAAAGTTGCATTGGAGAATAACTCAATGGATGAAGAATTTTCAGTGTTATCATCCTCTAATTATTTGACCTTCCTCCAAGACTGTAAACTAATCTCGTTCTTTTGACATCGACATCCAAATGATTCATATGTACTGTTTAAAAGCATCTTGCACACAAAAACTGTACCTTCAACCTGGAATAAAGCCATAGTAATTCTGATATATAAGCGAGATAGATCTGATCCCGTAAACTATCGCCCCATTTCCCTACTAAACACTGATCGCAAGATGTTTGCTTTCCTCGTATTATCTAAATTGGAATAGTGGGTTACTGACGCTGAAAAGCTCAGTAAAATGCAAACAGCATTTAGTAGGGAAATGGGAAAAACAACTAATAGCTTTTTGGTAAACTGCCTCCAGGAGAAGCCCACTAAGACTGGGGGGACCTCAATATACGTTGCCACCATAGACTTCTTGCAGGCTTTCAAGACTGTTAGCAGAGCACGCCAGTGGGAAAAGTTGAGAAATTGGCAAATTCCAGAATATTTACTAGTCCTCTTAATTAAAATCTACGGGAACGCATCGGTTCACGTGAGACTGAATGGTCAGGTGTGTCTGACTGAGGACATAAAGACATTTTGAGTACTTTGTCAAGTTTGTGTATTGGCCCCTTTCCCTTTCAATCTTTATCTGGCTAATTTGGAGACGTGTTTGTAGTCAGCAGCTTTTACTCCCCTGAAAATCAGTGAATTTAGTACCTGTTGGATATCATATGCCGATGATGTCATCTTAGCAGACCAAACTCAGATTGGCCTGCATAGTCTAATAAACTCAATGAATAATTGTGCTAGGGAGAATGATCTGGTCACAAACAAAACAAAAAATGAGCATCATAAGGCTAACAGGTAGACTCAACAAACCGTACGCTTTTATCTGGTCAATTGGTGAGACTGTTATTTCTCCCGAGATCAGATACCTCAGGATTGATTTTACCTCGTATCCTAAGCAACTGAAGATTAAAGCAAGCCAGAAAGCGGCCCAGTTAAAATGGCTATATACCAGAAAGGATGGTACCAATGGAAAATCCTAACTCTATATAGAAATATTCTAACACCTCTGTCAGGGTCTCCTTTTATGAATCTCACAGATGATGTGCGAGTTAAGCAAATTATGAGCCCAATTGGTAGGTTCTGTCTATTTGGTGATGCCAAGCTAACCTCGGATCTGCTAGTGACCACTCCAGTTTTGGCCAAAAAACTTCTTTTCTGTAAAGATTGGATAATCACAATCGATAGGATGAGGTTATATGCTTTATATGGCAGTTTTACTCCGGTTGACAAGCCGATGGGCCACATATGAAAATATTTGACTAGGTTTTGGAATTCATATTGGCGTATGCAATTTCTCCGATTTAGGTTAAACCTAATTCCTATGGGAGAAATTGCATGTATCCGGTCTGAAAGAGTCACGACCATTAGGGGTCGCTCTTTATGTAAAGAAGAAAAGTAATAATCAAACGAGAGATCACATTATTTCAGAGGTTACTGCGCTTCAGAATAGAAGACTTGAGATGTTTGCCAGATTTGTTCATGACGCCACCTGGGTGACAACCAGACAATTAAGGGATAGGGCGGTCTGTGGTCACAAAGTAAGCCTGACAATCGCTCTGCTTAAATTCCTGGGTGGCATAGGACTCATTTTAATTAAAGAAAAATGATGACTCTATTGTTGACATACAGCTTTGTGAAAAACACTTTTAAAGGCCCTAAGACGCACTATTTCTGAGATATTTGCACCTCAACAAACCGCAATAACTGGACTGCACCGCTCCAGGATGAGTTGACAGGTTGGGAGAGCACACAGAAGGTCCCAGTGTGCTACAACACACCAACTCTTGCATCCACATGCACTCATTCTCAGTGCAGTTTACTTCAGATTGCAAAGCACATCAAGGGATAAGCAGAACTACAGGATCATTGATTTTGAACAAATGTTGAGTGTTATCATGTCCACAGAACCTGTGAGGAGTATGGGTACTTTTTGCTAGTATACTAATAAGGACCACTTGTGTATGCAAATGCTATGCAAATGCTATCTAAATATTGTTTTGTGCAATGCATATTTTCCTTTTTTCTTTTAAAAACGTATCTTTTTCATGATGAATAGTTATGGCTAACTTGGTTTAGCTAATTCACAGTAAAAAAAATACTAACTTGTCACCACTGGACTACGCAAGTCGACTTCAAAGAGAAAGGCAAGCATACCCTGTTAAATAATCAGGACGAGTTTGCCTAGTTCACAGGACAGCCAGTTCAACGAAGGCCACGCTAATACAGCAAACACCTTCCGGCAAAATGGCTTTTATTTTGCTGAAAGACGCTTGTTTGCTGTATTTGAATGGCATTCATAGGACTAGCTTTCCTGCGAACATGTATCTATTTGAATTTTCTGCCCTGGCAGCAGTAACAAGCGTGAGGTCCCTGGATGGGACTCATGCTTGATTAATGCCGACAGGGCAGAGAATTAAAGAAACAGATTACACGCTCTCTGCCTACAAATGGATGCCTGCAAGGTTTTTAAAAACGGACCTTAGAGCAGATTTGCTGCTCACTTTACATAGAAACTTTTTAAAAAAAGGTTTGACCATGTATATTTTTGTGATGTCCTCACTTCCTTATCGATGGACGACAGTCCTCTGTTTATGTTTGATCCGCGGGCTGCGACCCGCGTATGTTGAGGGGCGGGGTTACCGCCCGGGGGTTAGTCTGATGCAGGGTCTTGAGGAATAAAGACGTGTTGCACCCCAGCTCTTTGTGCCGACTCTCCTTTCTGGTGTGCATGCGTGAGAGAACGACACTCGAGTACGAGCGTGAGGAGGTCCACAATCGACCATATCACACTGGCGACGAGGGAAACAAAGTTCCCGCCGTGCCCGAAATCGTCGGTCCGCTGCTCGTGGTTTCGTCCCCTGTCACCACTGGGAGCCCGGACCTCGATCGCACGTGGGCCCATATCGGTGGGTGGAGCGCGAAAGCTCCCCATTCTCCAATCTCCAGCGCAAGTGTTTCGCGCGGGTGGAGCAGCTGTCAGCTCCCCGCGCAAACACCTTTCCGGGCGGTGGAGGACAAATCCTCCCGCCGACGGCAACGCCTGCGGAGGCCCGGCCCAGCACACGAAGAAATCGGCGTGTGGAGCAGAGGCTCCCCGCGCGGGTGGAGCAGCTGCCAGCTCCCCGCGGATACATCACCGGGCGGTGGAGGAGTGGCCTCCCGCCAACGGCAACGCGCACGAGCGGTGGAGGCGAAAACCTCCCGCTCCAACAGTCTAACACGAAGGGGTAAGAGCGAGCCCTCTCCCCTCCGGCACAAATTAAATCACACCACGCACCTGTCAACATCAGCAGCTAAGGCCCCATTTGCAGCACCCCCTGGTGGCAACAAAGTGCCACCGCGCTAGGAATAGAAACCACAGCGCCCCCTGCTGGCAACAAGGTGCCACCGCGCCAAGACTTTCTACTAAGACCCTGAACTACAGCGCTCCCCAGCTGCAGAGTGACAATCACACCCGGCTCAGCCACATAACCACAGAAACATTTTCATGAGTAATTCAGAGGAAGACTCACTAACCATCCCAGTAACACCAAGCAGCACAGGCCATAAGAAAATGGCAGACAGCCTCCTAACACAGCTACCAGCAAATTTCGACCTCACCGACTCTGGCACCCTTGGATCAAGATGGAAGAGGTGGCTGTGGAACTTTGAGGTATGCCTGAAAGCGGCAGGCGCACTAGAAGATGACCAAAAACTCAATCTTCTAAATCATGCTGTAGGACCAAATGTCCGAGACATTCTCGACGAAATTCCAGAGGACAGCATAGACACGTATGTCAAGCTAAAAACAACGCTCACGGAATATTTCACACCTCACACCAATGTGGACTATGAGCGGCACATTTTCCACACCACCAAACAACAAAAGGGTGAAACCATAGACGCATTCGTCATGAGATTACGAGCAAAAATGAAACACTGTGATTTCAATAATTACTCTAATGAGGAGGCCCTTAGGTCACAGATCATAGTGGGATGTGAAAGTGCCGACTTCCGCAGACGACTCCTGCAACAACCGCGCAGCCTTGACGAAATCCTTCGACTGGCTCGCTCGGATGCGGCCCTAGCCGCACAAGTGGAAGGTTTGGACGACATAAAGATTACACATGGAAAACACGAATGCCTCAACAAACTGGAAGGGACTGCAAGAAACAGTGATCCGTTCTGCTACCGGTGCGGACACGAATATCCCCACGAAGGAATATGCCCTGCAATAGGACAAAACTGCTCCGCGTGCGGTGGTGAAGACCACTACAAAGCCGTATGTCTGATCTTCCGCAGCAAGATGAGAGGGGCTGGAAGGAGCCACAAGCCCATACCAGAACCAGAACAAAATCAAACAACACCCTACCGCAACCATCGAGGGTCACACCAGACCCATGAACAAGGGCGCCACAAACATCACGACGACCAGACGGAAAGAAGGCATGATAAGAGGGAATGGAGGGAGAACAGGACACCACTTCCCAGGTCAAGGAGAAGACCACGAAGATACGTACGGTGCCTCATCGAACAATCACAGTCTGACAGCGCGTCCAGTGTTTCGTCGGATGAGAAAACATCTAAATCGGAAAGACACCCGGAAGCACCAAGAAGGAAAGGATACCTATATG